>NC_092379.1:65711094-66911094 GCF_030028105.1 Mobula birostris
TCCTGCTGCTGAGTGCGTGTTCATGTCCTTCTGCTGAGTGTGTGTTCATGTCCTTCTGCTGAGTGTGTGTTCATGCCCTTCTGCTGAGTGTATGATCGTGTCCTTCTGCTGAGTGTGTGTTCATGTCCTTCTGCTGAGTGGGTGCTCATGCCCTTCTGCTGAGTGTGTGTTCGTGTCCTTCTGCTCAGTGTGTTCACGCCCTTCTGCTGAGTGTGTGATCATGTCCTTCTGCTGAGTGTGTGATCATGTCCGTCTGCTGAGTGTGTGTTCGTCTCCTTCTGCAGAGTTTGTGATGGTGTCCTTCTGCTGAGTGTGCGATCGTGTCCTTCTGCTGAATCTGTGATCATGTCCTTCTGCTGAGTGTCTGTTCATGTCCTTCTGCTGAGTCTGTGTTCATGTCCTCCGCTGAGTGTGTGATCATGACCTTCTGCTGAGTGTGTGATCATGACCTTCTGCTGAGTGTCTGTTCATGTCCTTCTGCTGAGTGTGTGTTCGTGTCCTTCTGCTGAGTGTGTGTTCGTGTCCTTCTGCTGAGTGTCTGTTCGTGTCCTTCTGCTGTGTGTGTGATCGTGTCCTTCTGCTGAGTGTGTAATCGTGTCTTTCTTCTGAGTGTGTGTTCATGTCCTTCTGCTGAGTTTGTGCTCATGTCCTGATGAGTGTGTGTTCGTGTCCTTCTGCTCTGTGTGTGTTTGTGTCCGACTGCTGAGTGAGTGTGCACGTCCTTCTGCTGAGTATCTGATCGTGTCCTTCTGCTGAGTGTGTGTTCATGTCCTTCTGCTGAGCGTGTGTGTTCCTGTCCTTCTGCTGACTGTGTGTTCATGTCCTTCTGCTGAGTGTGTTATAATGGCCTTCTGCTGAGTGTAAGATCGTGTCCTTCTGCTGAGTATGTGATCAGGTCCTTCTGCTGAGTCTGTGTTCGTGTCCTTCTGCTGAGTGTGTGTTCACACCTTTCTGCTGATTGTGCGATCATGTCCTTCTGCTGAGTGTGTGATCATGTCCTTCTGCTGATTGTGTGATCATGTCCTTCTGCTGAGTGTGTGCTCGTGTCCTTCTGCTGAGGGTGTGATCATGTCCTTCTGCTGAGTGTGTGTTCATGTCCTTCTACTGAGTTTGTGTTCATGCCCTCTACTGAGTGTGTGATCATTATCTTCTGCCTAGTGTGTGTTCGTATCCTTCTGCTGAGTGTGTGGTCGTGCCCTTCTGCTGTGTGTGTGTTTGTGTCCTTCTGCTGAGTGTGTGTTTGTGTCCTTCTGCTGAGTGTGTGATCGTGTCCTTCCGCTGAGTGTGTGTTCGTGTCCTTCTGCTGAGTGTGTGTGTTCCTGTCCTTCTGCTGAGTGTGTGTTCGTGTCCTTCTGCTGAGTGTGTGATCATGACCTTCTGCTGAGTGTGTGTTCGTGTCCTTCTGCTTAGTGTGTGATCATGTCCTGCTGAGTGTGTGTTCATGTCCTTCTGCTGAGTGTGTGTTCGTGTCCCTCTGCTGAGTGTGTGTTCCTTTCCTGCTGCTGAGTGCGTGTTCATGTCCTTCTGCTGAGTGTGTGTTCATGTCCTTCTGCTGAGTGTGTGTTCATGCCCTTCTGCTGAGTGTATGATCGTGTCCTTCTGCTGAGTGTGTGTTCATGTCCTTCTGCTGAGTGGGTGCTCATGCCCTTCTGCTGAGTGTGTGTTCGTGTCCTTCTGCTCAGTGTGTTCACGCCCTTCTGCTGAGTGTGTGATCATGTCCTTCTGCTGAGTGTGTGATCATGTCCTTCTGCTGACTGTGTGTTCGTCTCCTTCTGCTGAGTGTGTGATCATGACCTTCTGTTGAGAGTGTGATCGTGCCCTTCTGCTGAGTGTGTGTTCGTGTCCTTCTGCTGAGTGTGTGTTCGTGTCCTTCTGCTGAGTGTGTGTTCATGTCCTTCTGCTGAGCGTGTGTGTTCCTGTCCTTCTGCTGACTGTGTGTTCATGTCTTTCTGCTGAGTGTGTTATAATGGCCTTCTGCTGAGTGTAAGATCGTGTCCTTCTGCTGAGTATGTGATCAGGTCCTTCTGCTGAGTCTGTGTTCGTGTCCTTCTGCTGAGTGTGTGTTCACACCTTTCTGCTGATTGTGCGATCATGTCCTTCTGCTGAGTGTGTGATCATGTCCTTCTGCTGATTGTGTGATCATGTCCTTCTGCTGAGTGTGTGCTCGTGTCCTTCTGCTGAGGGTGTGATCATGTCCTTCTGCTGAGTGTGTGTTCATGTCCTTCTACTGAGTTTGTGTTCATGCCCTCTACTGAGTGTGTGATCATTATCTTCTGCCTAGTGTGTGTTCGTATCCTTCTGCTGAGTGTGTGGTCGTGCCCTTCTGCTGTGTGTGTGTTTGTGTCCTTCTGCTGAGTGTGTGTTTGTGTCCTTCTGCTGAGTGTGTGATCGTGTCCTTCCGCTGAGTGTGTGTTCGTGTCCTTCTGCTGAGTGTGTGTGTTCCTGTCGTTCTGCTGAGTGTGTGTTCGTGTCCTTCTGCTGAGTGTGTGATCATGACCTTCTGCTGAGTGTGTGTTCGTGTCCTTCTGCTTAGTGTGTGATCATGTCCTGCTGAGTGTGTGTTCGTGTCCTTCTGCTGAGTGTGTGTTTGTGTCCTTCTGCTGAGTGTGTGATCACGTCCTTCATCTGAGTGTGTGTTCATGTCCTTCTGCTGAGTGTGTGTTCGTGTCCCTCTGCTGAGTGTGTGTTCCTTTCCTGCTGCTGAGTGCGTGTTCATGTCCTTCTGCTGAGTGTGTGTTCATGTCCTTCTGCTGAGTGTGTGATCATGACCTTCTGTTGAGTGTGTGATTGTGCCCTTCTGCTGAGTGTGTGTTCGTGTCCTTCTGCTGAGTGTGTGTTCATGTCCTTCTGCTGCGTGTCTCTTCATGTCCTTCTGCTGAGTGTGTGTTCATGTCCTCTGCTGAGTGTGTGATCGTGTTATTCTGCTGAGTGTGTGTTCATGTCCTTCTGCTGAATGTGTGTGTTCGTGTCCTTCTGCTGAGTGTGTGTTCACACCTTTCTGCTGAGTGTGCGATCATGTCCTTCTGCTGAGTGTGTGGACATGTCCTTCTGCTGAGTGTGTGTTCATGTCCTTCTGCTGAGTGTGTGTTCATCTCCTCTGCTGAGTGTGTGATCATGTCCTTCTGCTGAGTGTGTGTTTGTGTCCTTCTGCTGAGTTTGTGTTCGTGTCCTTCTGCAGATTTTGTGATGGTGTCCTTCTGCTAAGTGTGCAATCATGTCCTTTTGCTGAATCTGCAATCGTGTCCTTCTGCTGAGTGTGTGTTCATGTCCTTCTGCTGAGTTTGTGTTCATGTCCTGCTGAGTGTGTGTTCGTGTCCTTCTGCTGAGTGTGTGTTTGTGTCCGACTGCTGAGTGTGTGTTTGTGTCCGACTGCTGAGTGTGTGTTCACGTCCTTCTGCTGAGTATCTGATCGTGTCCTTCTGCTGAGTGTGTGTTCATGTCCTTCTGCTGAGCGTGTGTGTTCCTGTCCTTCTGCTGACTGTGTGTTCATGTCCTCTGCTGAGTGTGTGATCATGACCTTCTGCTTTGTGTGTGTTCGTGTCCTTCTGCTGAGTGTGTGTTCGTGTCCTTCTGCTGAGTGTGAGATCACGTGCTTCTGCTGAGTGTGTGTGTTCGTGTTCTTCTGCTGAGTGTGTGATTGTGTCCTGCTGAGTGTGTGTTCATGTCCTTCTGCTTAGTGTGTGATCATCTCCTGCTGAGTGTGTGTTCGTGTCCTTCTGCTGAGTGAGTGTTTGTGTCCTTCAGCTGAGTGTGTGATCACGTCCTTCTGCTGAGTGTGTGATCATGTCCGTCTGCTGAGTGTGTGTTCGTCTCCTTCTGCAGAGTTTGTGATGGTGTCCTTCTGCTGAGTGTGCGATCGTGTCCTTCTGCTGAATCTGTGATCATGTCCTTCTGCTGAGTGTCTGTTCATGTCCTTCTGCTGAGTCTGTGTTCATGTCCTCCGCTGAGTGTGTGATCATGACCTTCTGCTGAGTGTGTGATCATGACCTTCTGCTGAGTGTCTGTTCATGTCCTTCTGCTGAGTGTGTGTTCGTGTCCTTCTGCTGAGTGTGTGTTCGTGTCCTTCTGCTGAGTGTCTGTTCGTGTCCTTCTGCTGTGTGTGTGATCGTGTCCTTCTGCTGAGTGTGTAATCGTGTCTTTCTGCTGAGTGTGTGTTCATGTCCTTCTGCTGAGTTTGTGCTCATGTCCGGATGAGTGTGTGTTCGTGTCCTTCTGCTCTGTGTGTGTTTGTGTCCGACTGCTGAGTGAGTGTGCACGTCCTTCTGCTGAGTATCTGATCGTGTCCTTCTGCTGAGTGTGTGTTCATGTCCTTCTGCTGAGCGTGTGTGTTCCTGTCCTTCTGCTGACTGTGTGTTCATGTCCTTCTGCTGAGTGTGTTATAATGGCCTTCTGCTGAGTGTAAGATCGTGTCCTTCTGCTGAGTATGTGATCAGGTCCTTCTGCTGAGTCTGTGTTCGTGTCCTTCTGCTGAGTGTGTGTTCACACCTTTCTGCTGATTGTGCGATCATGTCCTTCTGCTGAGTGTGTGATCATGTCCTTCTGCTGATTGTGTGATCATGTCCTTCTGCTGAGTGTGTGCTCGTGTCCTTCTGCTGAGGGTGTGATCATGTCCTTCTGCTGAGTGTGTGTTCATGTCCTTCTACTGAGTTTGTGTTCATGCCCTCTACTGAGTGTGTGATCATTATCTTCTGCCTAGTGTGTGTTCGTATCCTTCTGCTGAGTGTGTGGTCGTGCCCTTCTGCTGTGTGTGTGTTTGTGTCCTTCTGCTGAGTGTGTGTTTGTGTCCTTCTGCTGAGTGTGTGATCGTGTCCTTCCGCTGAGTGTGTGTTCGTGTCCTTCTGCTGAGTGTGTGTGTTCCTGTCCTTCTGCTGAGTGTGTGTTCGTGTCCTTCTGCTGAGTGTGTGATCATGACCTTCTGCTGAGTGTGTGTTCGTGTCCTTCTGCTTAGTGTGTGATCATGTCCTGCTGAGTGTGTGTTCATGTCCTTCTGCTGAGTGTGTGTTCGTGTCCCTCTGCTGAGTGTGTGTTCCTTTCCTGCTGCTGAGTGCGTGTTCATGTCCTTCTGCTGAGTGTGTGTTCATGTCCTTCTGCTGAGTGTGTGTTCATGCCCTTCTGCTGAGTGTATGATCGTGTCCTTCTGCTGAGTGTGTGTTCATGTCCTTCTGCTGAGTGGGTGCTCATGCCCTTCTGCTGAGTGTGTGTTCGTGTCCTTCTGCTCAGTGTGTTCACGCCCTTCTGCTGAGTGTGTGATCATGTCCTTCTGCTGAGTGTGTGATCATGTCCGTCTGCTGAGTGTGTGTTCGTCTCCTTCTGCAGAGTTTGTGATGGTGTCCTTCTGCTGAGTGTGCGATCGTGTCCTTCTGCTGAATCTGTGATCATGTCCTTCTGCTGAGTGTCTGTTCATGTCCTTCTGCTGAGTCTGTGTTCATGTCCTCCGCTGAGTGTGTGATCATGACCTTCTGCTGAGTGTGTGATCATGACCTTCTGCTGAGTGTCTGTTCATGTCCTTCTGCTGAGTGTGTGTTCGTGTCCTTCTGCTGAGTGTGTGTTCGTGTCCTTCTGCTGAGTGTCTGTTCGTGTCCTTCTGCTGTGTGTGTGATCGTGTCCTTCTGCTGAGTGTGTAATCGTGTCTTTCTGCTGAGTGTGTGTTCATGTCCTTCTGCTGAGTTTGTGCTCATGTCCTGATGAGTGTGTGTTCGTGTCCTTCTGCTCTGTGTGTGTTTGTGTCCGACTGCTGAGTGAGTGTGCACGTCCTTCTGCTGAGTATCTGATCGTGTCCTTCTGCTGAGTGTGTGTTCATGTCCTTCTGCTGAGCGTGTGTGTTCCTGTCCTTCTGCTGACTGTGTGTTCATGTCCTTCTGCTGAGTGTGTTATAATGGCCTTCTGCTGAGTGTAAGATCGTGTCCTTCTGCTGAGTATGTGATCAGGTCCTTCTGCTGAGTCTGTGTTCGTGTCCTTCTGCTGAGTGTGTGTTCACACCTTTCTGCTGATTGTGCGATCATGTCCTTCTGCTGAGTGTGTGATCATGTCCTTCTGCTGATTGTGTGATCATGTCCTTCTGCTGAGTGTGTGCTCGTGTCCTTCTGCTGAGGGTGTGATCATGTCCTTCTGCTGAGTGTGTGTTCATGTCCTTCTACTGAGTTTGTGTTCATGCCCTCTACTGAGTGTGTGATCATTATCTTCTGCCTAGTGTGTGTTCGTATCCTTCTGCTGAGTGTGTGGTCGTGCCCTTCTGCTGTGTGTGTGTTTGTGTCCTTCTGCTGAGTGTGTGTTTGTGTCCTTCTGCTGAGTGTGTGATCGTGTCCTTCCGCTGAGTGTGTGTTCGTGTCCTTCTGCTGAGTGTGTGTGTTCCTGTCCTTCTGCTGAGTGTGTGTTCGTGTCCTTCTGCTGAGTGTGTGATCATGACCTTCTGCTGAGTGTGTGTTCGTGTCCTTCTGCTTAGTGTGTGATCATGTCCTGCTGAGTGTGTGTTCATGTCCTTCTGCTGAGTGTGTGTTCGTGTCCCTCTGCTGAGTGTGTGTTCCTTTCCTGCTGCTGAGTGCGTGTTCATGTCCTTCTGCTGAGTGTGTGTTCATGTCCTTCTGCTGAGTGTGTGTTCATGCCCTTCTGCTGAGTGTATGATCGTGTCCTTCTGCTGAGTGTGTGTTCATGTCCTTCTGCTGAGTGGGTGCTCATGCCCTTCTGCTGAGTGTGTGTTCGTGTCCTTCTGCTCAGTGTGTTCACGCCCTTCTGCTGAGTGTGTGATCATGTCCTTCTGCTGAGTGTGTGATCATGTCCTTCTGCTGACTGTGTGTTCGTCTCCTTCTGCTGAGTGTGTGATCATGACCTTCTGTTGAGAGTGTGATCGTGCCCTTCTGCTGAGTGTGTGTTCGTGTCCTTCTGCTGAGTGTGTGTTCGTGTCCTTCTGCTGAGTGTGTGTTCATGTCCTTCTGCTGAGCGTGTGTGTTCCTGTCCTTCTGCTGACTGTGTGTTCATGTCTTTCTGCTGAGTGTGTTATAATGGCCTTCTGCTGAGTGTAAGATCGTGTCCTTCTGCTGAGTATGTGATCAGGTCCTTCTGCTGAGTCTGTGTTCGTGTCCTTCTGCTGAGTGTGTGTTCACACCTTTCTGCTGATTGTGCGATCATGTCCTTCTGCTGAGTGTGTGATCATGTCCTTCTGCTGATTGTGTGATCATGTCCTTCTGCTGAGTGTGTGCTCGTGTCCTTCTGCTGAGGGTGTGATCATGTCCTTCTGCTGAGTGTGTGTTCATGTCCTTCTACTGAGTTTGTGTTCATGCCCTCTACTGAGTGTGTGATCATTATCTTCTGCCTAGTGTGTGTTCGTATCCTTCTGCTGAGTGTGTGGTCGTGCCCTTCTGCTGTGTGTGTGTTTGTGTCCTTCTGCTGAGTGTGTGTTTGTGTCCTTCTGCTGAGTGTGTGATCGTGTCCTTCCGCTGAGTGTGTGTTCGTGTCCTTCTGCTGAGTGTGTGTGTTCCTGTCGTTCTGCTGAGTGTGTGTTCGTGTCCTTCTGCTGAGTGTGTGATCATGACCTTCTGCTGAGTGTGTGTTCGTGTCCTTCTGCTTAGTGTGTGATCATGTCCTGCTGAGTGTGTGTTCGTGTCCTTCTGCTGAGTGTGTGTTTGTGTCCTTCTGCTGAGTGTGTGATCACGTCCTTCATCTGAGTGTGTGTTCATGTCCTTCTGCTGAGTGTGTGTTCGTGTCCCTCTGCTGAGTGTGTGTTCCTTTCCTGCTGCTGAGTGCGTGTTCATGTCCTTCTGCTGAGTGTGTGTTCATGTCCTTCTGCTGAGTGTGTGATCATGACCTTCTGTTGAGTGTGTGATTGTGCCCTTCTGCTGAGTGTGTGTTCGTGTCCTTCTGCTGAGTGTGTGTTCATGTCCTTCTGCTGCGTGTCTCTTCATGTCCTTCTGCTGAGTGTGTGTTCATGTCCTCTGCTGAGTGTGTGATCGTGTTATTCTGCTGAGTGTGTGTTCATGTCCTTCTGCTGAATGTGTGTGTTCGTGTCCTTCTGCTGAGTGTGTGTTCACACCTTTCTGCTGAGTGTGCGATCATGTCCTTCTGCTGAGTGTGTGGACATGTCCTTCTGCTGAGTGTGTGTTCATGTCCTTCTGCTGAGTGTGTGTTCATCTCCTCTGCTGAGTGTGTGATCATGTCCTTCTGCTGAGTGTGTGTTTGTGTCCTTCTGCTGAGTTTGTGTTCGTGTCCTTCTGCAGATTTTGTGATGGTGTCCTTCTGCTAAGTGTGCAATCATGTCCTTTTGCTGAATCTGCAATCGTGTCCTTCTGCTGAGTGTGTGTTCATGTCCTTCTGCTGAGTTTGTGTTCATGTCCTGCTGAGTGTGTGTTCGTGTCCTTCTGCTGAGTGTGTGTTTGTGTCCGACTGCTGAGTGTGTGTTTGTGTCCGACTGCTGAGTGTGTGTTCACGTCCTTCTGCTGAGTATCTGATCGTGTCCTTCTGCTGAGTGTGTGTTCATGTCCTTCTGCTGAGCGTGTGTGTTCCTGTCCTTCTGCTGACTGTGTGTTCATGTCCTCTGCTGAGTGTGTGATCATGACCTTCTGCTTTGTGTGTGTTCGTGTCCTTCTGCTGAGTGTGTGTTCGTGTCCTTCTGCTGAGTGTGAGATCACGTGCTTCTGCTGAGTGTGTGTGTTCGTGTTCTTCTGCTGAGTGTGTGATTGTGTCCTGCTGAGTGTGTGTTCATGTCCTTCTGCTTAGTGTGTGATCATCTCCTGCTGAGTGTGTGTTCGTGTCCTTCTGCTGAGTGAGTGTTTGTGTCCTTCAGCTGAGTGTGTGATCACGTCCTTCTGCTGAGTGTGTGATCATGTCCGTCTGCTGAGTGTGTGTTCGTCTCCTTCTGCAGAGTTTGTGATGGTGTCCTTCTGCTGAGTGTGCGATCGTGTCCTTCTGCTGAATCTGTGATCATGTCCTTCTGCTGAGTGTCTGTTCATGTCCTTCTGCTGAGTCTGTGTTCATGTCCTCCGCTGAGTGTGTGATCATGACCTTCTGCTGAGTGTGTGATCATGACCTTCTGCTGAGTGTCTGTTCATGTCCTTCTGCTGAGTGTGTGTTCGTGTCCTTCTGCTGAGTGTGTGTTCGTGTCCTTCTGCTGAGTGTCTGTTCGTGTCCTTCTGCTGTGTGTGTGATCGTGTCCTTCTGCTGAGTGTGTAATCGTGTCTTTCTGCTGAGTGTGTGTTCATGTCCTTCTGCTGAGTTTGTGCTCATGTCCGGATGAGTGTGTGTTCATGTCCTTCTGCTCTGTGTGTGTTTGTGTCCGACTGCTGAGTGAGTGTGCACGTCCTTCTGCTGAGTATCTGATCGTGTCCTTCTGCTGAGTGTGTGTTCATGTCCTTCTGCTGAGCGTGTGTGTTCCTGTCCTTCTGCTGACTGTGTGTTCATGTCCTTCTGCTGAGTGTGTTATAATGGCCTTCTGCTGAGTGTAAGATCGTGTCCTTCTGCTGAGTATGTGATCAGGTCCTTCTGCTGAGTCTGTGTTCGTGTCCTTCTGCTGAGTGTGTGTTCACACCTTTCTGCTGATTGTGCGATCATGTCCTTCTGCTGAGTGTGTGATCATGTCCTTCTGCTGATTGTGTGATCATGTCCTTCTGCTGAGTGTGTGCTCGTGTCCTTCTGCTGAGGGTGTGATCATGTCCTTCTGCTGAGTGTGTGTTCATGTCCTTCTACTGAGTTTGTGTTCATGCCCTCTACTGAGTGTGTGATCATTATCTTCTGCCTAGTGTGTGTTCGTATCCTTCTGCTGAGTGTGTGGTCGTGCCCTTCTGCTGTGTGTGTGTTTGTGTCCTTCTGCTGAGTGTGTGTTTGTGTCCTTCTGCTGAGTGTGTGATCGTGTCCTTCCGCTGAGTGTGTGTTCGTGTCCTTCTGCTGAGTGTGTGTGTTCCTGTCCTTCTGCTGAGTGTGTGTTCGTGTCCTTCTGCTGAGTGTGTGATCATGACCTTCTGCTGAGTGTGTGTTCGTGTCCTTCTGCTTAGTGTGTGATCATGTCCTGCTGAGTGTGTGTTCATGTCCTTCTGCTGAGTGTGTGTTCGTGTCCCTCTGCTGAGTGTGTGTTCCTTTCCTGCTGCTGAGTGCGTGTTCATGTCCTTCTGCTGAGTGTGTGTTCATGTCCTTCTGCTGAGTGTGTGTTCATGCCCTTCTGCTGAGTGTATGATCGTGTCCTTCTGCTGAGTGTGTGTTCATGTCCTTCTGCTGAGTGGGTGCTCATGCCCTTCTGCTGAGTGTGTGTTCGTGTCCTTCTGCTCAGTGTGTTCACGCCCTTCTGCTGAGTGTGTGATCATGTCCTTCTGCTGAGTGTGTGATCATGTCCGTCTGCTGAGTGTGTGTTCGTCTCCTTCTGCAGAGTTTGTGATGGTGTCCTTCTGCTGAGTGTGCGATCGTGTCCTTCTGCTGAATCTGTGATCATGTCCTTCTGCTGAGTGTCTGTTCATGTCCTTCTGCTGAGTCTGTGTTCATGTCCTCCGCTGAGTGTGTGATCATGACCTTCTGCTGAGTGTGTGATCATGACCTTCTGCTGAGTGTCTGTTCATGTCCTTCTGCTGAGTGTGTGTTCGTGTCCTTCTGCTGAGTGTGTGTTCGTGTCCTTCTGCTGAGTGTCTGTTCGTGTCCTTCTGCTGTGTGTGTGATCGTGTCCTTCTGCTGAGTGTGTAATCGTGTCTTTCTGCTGAGTGTGTGTTCATGTCCTTCTGCTGAGTTTGTGCTCATGTCCTGATGAGTGTGTGTTCGTGTCCTTCTGCTCTGTGTGTGTTTGTGTCCGACTGCTGAGTGAGTGTGCACGTCCTTCTGCTGAGTATCTGATCGTGTCCTTCTGCTGAGTGTGTGTTCATGTCCTTCTGCTGAGCGTGTGTGTTCCTGTCCTTCTGCTGACTGTGTGTTCATGTCCTTCTGCTGAGTGTGTTATAATGGCCTTCTGCTGAGTGTAAGATCGTGTCCTTCTGCTGAGTATGTGATCAGGTCCTTCTGCTGAGTCTGTGTTCGTGTCCTTCTGCTGAGTGTGTGTTCACACCTTTCTGCTGATTGTGCGATCATGTCCTTCTGCTGAGTGTGTGATCATGTCCTTCTGCTGATTGTGTGATCATGTCCTTCTGCTGAGTGTGTGCTCGTGTCCTTCTGCTGAGGGTGTGATCATGTCCTTCTGCTGAGTGTGTGTTCATGTCCTTCTACTGAGTTTGTGTTCATGCCCTCTACTGAGTGTGTGATCATTATCTTCTGCCTAGTGTGTGTTCGTATCCTTCTGCTGAGTGTGTGGTCGTGCCCTTCTGCTGTGTGTGTGTTTGTGTCCTTCTGCTGAGTGTGTGTTTGTGTCCTTCTGCTGAATGTGTGATCGTGTCCTTCCGCTGAGTGTGTGTTCGTGTCCTTCTGCTGAGTGTGTGTGTTCCTGTCCTTCTGCTGAGTGTGTGTTCGTGTCCTTCTGCTGAGTGTGTGATCATGACCTTCTGCTGAGTGTGTGTTCGTGTCCTTCTGCTTAGTGTGTGATCATGTCCTGCTGAGTGTGTGTTCATGTCCTTCTGCTGAGTGTGTGTTCGTGTCCCTCTGCTGAGTGTGTGTTCCTTTCCTGCTGCTGAGTGCGTGTTCATGTCCTTCTGCTGAGTGTGTGTTCATGTCCTTCTGCTGAGTGTGTGTTCATGCCCTTCTGCTGAGTGTATGATCGTGTCCTTCTGCTGAGTGTGTGTTCATGTCCTTCTGCTGAGTGGGTGCTCATGCCCTTCTGCTGAGTGTGTGTTCGTGTCCTTCTGCTCAGTGTGTTCACGCCCTTCTGCTGAGTGTGTGATCATGTCCTTCTGCTGAGTGTGTGATCATGTCCTTCTGCTGACTGTGTGTTCGTCTCCTTCTGCTGAGTGTGTGATCATGACCTTCTGTTGAGAGTGTGATCGTGCCCTTCTGCTGAGTGTGTGTTCGTGTCCTTCTGCTGAGTGTGTGTTCGTGTCCTTCTGCTGAGTGTGTGTTCATGTCCTTCTGCTGAGCGTGTGTGTTCCTGTCCTTCTGCTGACTGTGTGTTCATGTCTTTCTGCTGAGTGTGTTATAATGGCCTTCTGCTGAGTGTAAGATCGTGTCCTTCTGCTGAGTATGTGATCAGGTCCTTCTGCTGAGTCTGTGTTCGTGTCCTTCTGCTGAGTGTGTGTTCACACCTTTCTGCTGATTGTGCGATCATGTCCTTCTGCTGAGTGTGTGATCATGTCCTTCTGCTGATTGTGTGATCATGTCCTTCTGCTGAGTGTGTGCTCGTGTCCTTCTGCTGAGGGTGTGATCATGTCCTTCTGCTGAGTGTGTGTTCATGTCCTTCTACTGAGTTTGTGTTCATGCCCTCTACTGAGTGTGTGATCATTATCTTCTGCCTAGTGTGTGTTCGTATCCTTCTGCTGAGTGTGTGGTCGTGCCCTTCTGCTGTGTGTGTGTTTGTGTCCTTCTGCTGAGTGTGTGTTTGTGTCCTTCTGCTGAGTGTGTGATCGTGTCCTTCCGCTGAGTGTGTGTTCGTGTCCTTCTGCTGAGTGTGTGTGTTCCTGTCGTTCTGCTGAGTGTGTGTTCGTGTCCTTCTGCTGAGTGTGTGATCATGACCTTCTGCTGAGTGTGTGTTCGTGTCCTTCTGCTTAGTGTGTGATCATGTCCTGCTGAGTGTGTGTTCGTGTCCTTCTGCTGAGTGTGTGTTTGTGTCCTTCTGCTGAGTGTGTGATCACGTCCTTCATCTGAGTGTGTGTTCATGTCCTTCTGCTGAGTGTGTGTTCGTGTCCCTCTGCTGAGTGTGTGTTCCTTTCCTGCTGCTGAGTGCGTGTTCATGTCCTTCTGCTGAGTGTGTGTTCATGTCCTTCTGCTGAGTGTGTGATCATGACCTTCTGTTGAGTGTGTGATTGTGCCCTTCTGCTGAGTGTGTGTTCGTGTCCTTCTGCTGAGTGTGTGTTCGTGTCCTTCTGCTGAGTGTGTGTTCATGTCCTTCTGCTGCGTGTCTCTTCATGTCCTTCTGCTGAGTGTGTGTTCATGTCCTCTGCTGAGTGTGTGATCGTGTTATTCTGCTGAGTGTGTGTTCATGTCCTTCTGCTGAATGTGTGTGTTCGTGTCCTTCTGCTGAGTGTGTGTTCACACCTTTCTGCTGAGTGTGCGATCATGTCCTTCTGCTGAGTGTGTGGACATGTCCTTCTGCTGAGTGTGTGTTCATGTCCTTCTGCTGAGTGTGTGTTCATCTCCTCTGCTGAGTGTGTGATCATGTCCTTCTGCTGAGTGTGTGTTTGTGTCCTTCTGCTGAGTTTGTGTTCGTGTCCTTCTGCAGATTTTGTAATGGTGTCCTTCTGCTAAGTGTGCAATCATGTCCTTTTGCTGAATCTGCAATCGTGTCCTTCTGCTGAGTGTGTGTTCATGTCCTTCTGCTGAGTTTGTGTTCATGTCCTGCTGAGTGTGTGTTCGTGTCCTTCTGCTGAGTGTGTGTTTGTGTCCGACTGCTGAGTGTGTGTTTGTGTCCGACTGCTGAGTGTGTGTTCACGTCCTTCTGCTGAGTATCTGATCGTGTCCTTCTGCTGAGTGTGTGTTCATGTCCTTCTGCTGAGCGTGTGTGTTCCTGTCCTTCTGCTGACTGTGTGTTCATGTCCTCTGCTGAGTGTGTGATCATGACCTTCTGCTTTGTGTGTGTTCGTGTCCTTCTGCTGAGTGTGTGCTCGTGTCCTTCTGCTGAGTGTGAGATCACGTGCTTCTGCTGAGTGTGTGTGTTCGTGTTCTTCTGCTGAGTGTGTGATTGTGTCCTGCTGAGTGTGTGTTCATGTCCTTCTGCTTAGTGTGTGATCATCTCCTGCTGAGTGTGTGTTCGTGTCCTTCTGCTGAGTGAGTGTTTGTGTCCTTCAGCTGAGTGTGTGATCACGTCCTTCTGCTGAGTGTGTGATCATGTCCGTCTGCTGAGTGTGTGTTCGTCTCCTTCTGCAGAGTTTGTGATGGTGTCCTTCTGCTGAGTGTGCGATCGTGTCCTTCTGCTGAATCTGTGATCATGTCCTTCTGCTGAGTGTCTGTTCATGTCCTTCTGCTGAGTCTGTGTTCATGTCCTCCGCTGAGTGTGTGATCATGACCTTCTGCTGAGTGTGTGATCATGACCTTCTGCTGAGTGTCTGTTCATGTCCTTCTGCTGAGTGTGTGTTCGTGTCCTTCTGCTGAGTGTGTGTTCGTGTCCTTCTGCTGAGTGTCTGTTCGTGTCCTTCTGCTGTGTGTGTGATCGTGTCCTTCTGCTGAGTGTGTAATCGTGTCTTTCTGCTGAGTGTGTGTTCATGTCCTTCTGCTGAGTTTGTGCTCATGTCCTGATGAGTGTGTGTTCGTGTCCTTCTGCTCTGTGTGTGTTTGTGTCCGACTGCTGAGTGAGTGTGCACGTCCTTCTGCTGAGTATCTGATCGTGTCCTTCTGCTGAGTGTGTGTTCATGTCCTTCTGCTGAGCGTGTGTGTTCCTGTCCTTCTGCTGACTGTGTGTTCATGTCCTTCTGCTGAGTGTGTTATAATGGCCTTCTGCTGAGTGTAAGATCGTGTCCTTCTGCTGAGTATGTGATCAGGTCCTTCTGCTGAGTCTGTGTTCGTGTCCTTCTGCTGAGTGTGTGTTCACACCTTTCTGCTGATTGTGCGATCATGTCCTTCTGCTGAGTGTGTGATCATGTCCTTCTGCTGATTGTGTGATCATGTCCTTCTGCTGAGTGTGTGCTCGTGTCCTTCTGCTGAGGGTGTGATCATGTCCTTCTGCTGAGTGTGTGTTCATGTCCTTCTACTGAGTTTGTGTTCATGCCCTCTACTGAGTGTGTGATCATTATCTTCTGCCTAGTGTGTGTTCGTATCCTTCTGCTGAGTGTGTGGTCGTGCCCTTC
Organism: Mobula birostris; assembly: GCF_030028105.1. Taxonomy (NCBI): domain Eukaryota; kingdom Metazoa; phylum Chordata; class Chondrichthyes; order Myliobatiformes; family Myliobatidae; genus Mobula; species Mobula birostris. The sequence continues at coordinate 65,725,923 of NC_092379.1, forward strand.
TGCTGTGTGTGTGTTTGTGTCCTTCTGCTGAGTGTGTGTTTGTGTCCTTCTGCTGAGTGTGTGATCGTGTCCTTCCGCTGAGTGTGTGTTCGTGTCCTTCTGCTGAGTGTGTGTGTTCCTGTCCTTCTGCTGAGTGTGTGTTCGTGTCCTTCTGCTGAGTGTGTGATCATGACCTTCTGCTGAGTGTGTGTTCGTGTCCTTCTGCTTAGTGTGTGATCATGTCCTGCTGAGTGTGTGTTCATGTCCTTCTGCTGAGTGTGTGTTCGTGTCCCTCTGCTGAGTGTGTGTTCCTTTCCTGCTGCTGAGTGCGTGTTCATGTCCTTCTGCTGAGTGTGTGTTCATGTCCTTCTGCTGAGTGTGTGTTCATGCCCTTCTGCTGAGTGTATGATCGTGTCCTTCTGCTGAGTGTGTGTTCATGTCCTTCTGCTGAGTGGGTGCTCATGCCCTTCTGCTGAGTGTGTGTTCGTGTCCTTCTGCTCAGTGTGTTCACGCCCTTCTGCTGAGTGTGTGATCATGTCCTTCTGCTGAGTGTGTGATCATGTCCGTCTGCTGAGTGTGTGTTCGTCTCCTTCTGCAGAGTTTGTGATGGTGTCCTTCTGCTGAGTGTGCGATCGTGTCCTTCTGCTGAATCTGTGATCATGTCCTTCTGCTGAGTGTCTGTTCATGTCCTTCTGCTGAGTCTGTGTTCATGTCCTCCGCTGAGTGTGTGATCATGACCTTCTGCTGAGTGTGTGATCATGACCTTCTGCTGAGTGTCTGTTCATGTCCTTCTGCTGAGTCTGTGTTCATGTCCTCCGCTGAGTGTGTGATCATGACCTTCTGCTGAGTGTGTGATCATGATCTTCTGCTGAGTGTCTGTTCATGTCCTTCTGCTGAGTGTGTGTTCGTGTCCTTCTGCTGAGTGTGTGTTCGTGTCCTTCTGCTGAGTGTCTGTTCGTGTCCTTCTGCTGTGTGTGTGATCGTGTCCTTCTGCTGAGTGTGTAATCGTGTCTTTCTGCTGAGTGTGTGTTCATGTCCTTCTGCTGAGTTTGTGCTCATGTCCTGATGAGTGTGTGTTCGTGTCCTTCTGCTCTGTGTGTGTTTGTGTCCGACTGCTGAGTGAGTGTGCACGTCCTTCTGCTGAGTATCTGATCGTGTCCTTCTGCTGAGTGTGTGTTCATGTCCTTCTGCTGAGCGTGTGTGTTCCTGTCCTTCTGCTGACTGTGTGTTCATGTCCTTCTGCTGAGTGTGTTATAATGGCCTTCTGCTGAGTGTAAGATCGTGTCCTTCTGCTGAGTATGTGATCAGGTCCTTCTGCTGAGTCTGTGTTCGTGTCCTTCTGCTGAGTGTGTGTTCACACCTTTCTGCTGATTGTGCGATCATGTCCTTCTGCTGAGTGTGTGATCATGTCCTTCTGCTGATTGTGTGATCATGTCCTTCTGCTGAGTGTGTGCTCGTGTCCTTCTGCTGAGGGTGTGATCATGTCCTTCTGCTGAGTGTGTGTTCATGTCCTTCTACTGAGTTTGTGTTCATGCCCTCTACTGAGTGTGTGATCATTATCTTCTGCCTAGTGTGTGTTCGTATCCTTCTGCTGAGTGTGTGGTCGTGCCCTTCTGCTGTGTGTGTGTTTGTGTCCTTCTGCTGAGTGTGTGTTTGTGTCCTTCTGCTGAGTGTGTGATCGTGTCCTTCCGCTGAGTGTGTGTTCGTGTCCTTCTGCTGAGTGTGTGTGTTCCTGTCCTTCTGCTGAGTGTGTGTTCGTGTCCTTCTGCTGAGTGTGTGATCATGACCTTCTGCTGAGTGTGTGTTCGTGTCCTTCTGCTTAGTGTGTGATCATGTCCTGCTGAGTGTGTGTTCATGTCCTTCTGCTGAGTGTGTGTTCGTGTCCCTCTGCTGAGTGTGTGTTCCTTTCCTGCTGCTGAGTGCGTGTTCATGTCCTTCTGCTGAGTGTGTGTTCATGTCCTTCTGCTGAGTGTGTGTTCATGCCCTTCTGCTGAGTGTATGATCGTGTCCTTCTGCTGAGTGTGTGTTCATGTCCTTCTGCTGAGTGGGTGCTCATGCCCTTCTGCTGAGTGTGTGTTCGTGTCCTTCTGCTCAGTGTGTTCACGCCCTTCTGCTGAGTGTGTGATCATGTCCTTCTGCTGAGTGTGCGATCGTGTCCTTCTGCTGAATCTGTGATCATGTCCTTCTGCTGAGTGTCTGTTCATGTCCTTCTGCTGAGTCTGTGTTCATGTCCTCCGCTGAGTGTGTGATCATGACCTTCTGCTGAGTGTGTGATCATGACCTTCTGCTGAGTGTCTGTTCATGTCCTTCTGCTGAGTGTGTGTTCGTGTCCTTCTGCTGAGTGTGTGTTCGTGTCCTTCTGCTGAGTGTCTGTTCGTGTCCTTCTGCTGTGTGTGTGATCGTGTCCTTCTGCTGAGTGTGTAATCGTGTCTTTCTGCTGAGTGTGTGTTCATGTCCTTCTGCTGAGTTTGTGCTCATGTCCTGATGAGTGTGTGTTCGTGTCCTTCTGCTCTGTGTGTGTTTGTGTCCGACTGCTGAGTGAGTGTGCACGTCCTTCTGCTGAGTATCTGATCGTGTCCTTCTGCTGAGTGTGTGTTCATGTCCTTCTGCTGAGCGTGTGTGTTCCTGTCCTTCTGCTGACTGTGTGTTCATGTCCTTCTGCTGAGTGTGTTATAATGGCCTTCTGCTGAGTGTAAGATCGTGTCCTTCTGCTGAGTATGTGATCAGGTCCTTCTGCTGAGTCTGTGTTCGTGTCCTTCTGCTGAGTGTGTGTTCACACCTTTCTGCTGATTGTGCGATCATGTCCTTCTGCTGAGTGTGTGATCATGTCCTTCTGCTGATTGTGTGATCATGTCCTTCTGCTGAGTGTGTGCTCGTGTCCTTCTGCTGAGGGTGTGATCATGTCCTTCTGCTGAGTGTGTGTTCATGTCCTTCTACTGAGTTTGTGTTCATGCCCTCTACTGAGTGTGTGATCATTATCTTCTGCCTAGTGTGTGTTCGTATCCTTCTGCTGAGTGTGTGGTCGTGCCCTTCTGCTGTGTGTGTGTTTGTGTCCTTCTGCTGAGTGTGTGTTTGTGTCCTTCTGCTGAGTGTGTGATCGTGTCCTTCCGCTGAGTGTGTGTTCGTGTCCTTCTGCTGAGTGTGTGTGTTCCTGTCCTTCTGCTGAGTGTGTGTTCGTGTCCTTCTGCTGAGTGTGTGATCATGACCTTCTGCTGAGTGTGTGTTCGTGTCCTTCTGCTTAGTGTGTGATCATGTCCTGCTGAGTGTGTGTTCATGTCCTTCTGCTGAGTGTGTGTTCGTGTCCCTCTGCTGAGTGTGTGTTCCTTTCCTGCTGCTGAGTGCGTGTTCATGTCCTTCTGCTGAGTGTGTGTTCATGTCCTTCTGCTGAGTGTGTGTTCATGCCCTTCTGCTGAGTGTATGATCGTGTCCTTCTGCTGAGTGTGTGTTCATGTCCTTCTGCTGAGTGGGTGCTCATGCCCTTCTGCTGAGTGTGTGTTCGTGTCCTTCTGCTCAGTGTGTTCACGCCCTTCTGCTGAGTGTGTGATCATGTCCTTCTGCTGAGTGTGCGATCGTGTCCTTCTGCTGAATCTGTGATCATGTCCTTCTGCTGAGTGTCTGTTCATGTCCTTCTGCTGAGTCTGTGTTCATGTCCTCCGCTGAGTGTGTGATCATGACCTTCTGCTGAGTGTGTGATCATGACCTTCTGCTGAGTGTCTGTTCATGTCCTTCTGCTGAGTGTGTGTTCGTGTCCTTCTGCTGAGTGTGTGTTCGTGTCCTTCTGCTGAGTGTCTGTTCGTGTCCTTCTGCTGTGTGTGTGATCGTGTCCTTCTGCTGAGTGTGTAATCGTGTCTTTCTGCTGAGTGTGTGTTCATGTCCTTCTGCTGAGTTTGTGCTCATGTCCTGATGAGTGTGTGTTCGTGTCCTTCTGCTCTGTGTGTGTTTGTGTCCGACTGCTGAGTGAGTGTGCACGTCCTTCTGCTGAGTATCTGATCGTGTCCTTCTGCTGAGTGTGTGTTCATGTCCTTCTGCTGAGCGTGTGTGTTCCTGTCCTTCTGCTGACTGTGTGTTCATGTCCTTCTGCTGAGTGTGTTATAATGGCCTTCTGCTGAGTGTAAGATCGTGTCCTTCTGCTGAGTATGTGATCAGGTCCTTCTGCTGAGTCTGTGTTCGTGTCCTTCTGCTGAGTGTGTGTTCACACCTTTCTGCTGATTGTGCGATCATGTCCTTCTGCTGAGTGTGTGATCATGTCCTTCTGCTGATTGTGTGATCATGTCCTTCTGCTGAGTGTGTGCTCGTGTCCTTCTGCTGAGGGTGTGATCATGTCCTTCTGCTGAGTGTGTGTTCATGTCCTTCTACTGAGTTTGTGTTCATGCCCTCTACTGAGTGTGTGATCATTATCTTCTGCCTAGTGTGTGTTCGTATCCTTCTGCTGAGTGTGTGGTCGTGCCCTTCTGCTGTGTGTGTGTTTGTGTCCTTCTGCTGAGTGTGTGTTTGTGTCCTTCTGCTGAGTGTGTGATCGTGTCCTTCCGCTGAGTGTGTGTTCGTGTCCTTCTGCTGAGTGTGTGTGTTCCTGTCCTTCTGCTGAGTGTGTGTTCGTGTCCTTCTGCTGAGTGTGTGATCATGACCTTCTGCTGAGTGTGTGTTCGTGTCCTTCTGCTTAGTGTGTGATCATGTCCTGCTGAGTGTGTGTTCATGTCCTTCTGCTGAGTGTGTGTTCGTGTCCCTCTGCTGAGTGTGTGTTCCTTTCCTGCTGCTGAGTGCGTGTTCATGTCCTTCTGCTGAGTGTGTGTTCATGTCCTTCTGCTGAGTGTGTGTTCATGCCCTTCTGCTGAGTGTATGATCGTGTCCTTCTGCTGAGTGTGTGTTCATGTCCTTCTGCTGAGTGGGTGCTCATGCCCTTCTGCTGAGTGTGTGTTCGTGTCCTTCTGCTCAGTGTGTTCACGCCCTTCTGCTGAGTGTGTGATCATGTCCTTCTGCTGAGTGTGTGATCATGTCCGTCTGCTGAGTGTGTGTTCGTCTCCTTCTGCAGAGTTTGTGATGGTGTCCTTCTGCTGAGTGTGCGATCGTGTCCTTCTGCTGAATCTGTGATCATGTCCTTCTGCTGAGTGTCTGTTCATGTCCTTCTGCTGAGTCTGTGTTCATGTCCTCCGCTGAGTGTGTGATCATGACCTTCTGCTGAGTGTGTGATCATGACCTTCTGCTGAGTGTCTGTTCATGTCCTTCTGCTGAGTCTGTGTTCATGTCCTCCGCTGAGTGTGTGATCATGACCTTCTGCTGAGTGTGTGATCATGATCTTCTGCTGAGTGTCTGTTCATGTCCTTCTGCTGAGTGTGTGTTCGTGTCCTTCTGCTGAGTGTGTGTTCGTGTCCTTCTGCTGAGTGTCTGTTCGTGTCCTTCTGCTGTGTGTGTGATCGTGTCCTTCTGCTGAGTGTGTAATCGTGTCTTTCTGCTGAGTGTGTGTTCATGTCCTTCTGCTGAGTTTGTGCTCATGTCCTGATGAGTGTGTGTTCGTGTCCTTCTGCTCTGTGTGTGTTTGTGTCCGACTGCTGAGTGAGTGTGCACGTCCTTCTGCTGAGTATCTGATCGTGTCCTTCTGCTGAGTGTGTGTTCATGTCCTTCTGCTGAGCGTGTGTGTTCCTGTCCTTCTGCTGACTGTGTGTTCATGTCCTTCTGCTGAGTGTGTTATAATGGCCTTCTGCTGAGTGTAAGATCGTGTCCTTCTGCTGAGTATGTGATCAGGTCCTTCTGCTGAGTCTGTGTTCGTGTCCTTCTGCTGAGTGTGTGTTCACACCTTTCTGCTGATTGTGCGATCATGTCCTTCTGCTGAGTGTGTGATCATGTCCTTCTGCTGATTGTGTGATCATGTCCTTCTGCTGAGTGTGTGCTCGTGTCCTTCTGCTGAGGGTGTGATCATGTCCTTCTGCTGAGTGTGTGTTCATGTCCTTCTACTGAGTTTGTGTTCATGCCCTCTACTGAGTGTGTGATCATTATCTTCTGCCTAGTGTGTGTTCGTATCCTTCTGCTGAGTGTGTGGTCGTGCCCTTCTGCTGTGTGTGTGTTTGTGTCCTTCTGCTGAGTGTGTGTTTGTGTCCTTCTGCTGAGTGTGTGATCGTGTCCTTCCGCTGAGTGTGTGTTCGTGTCCTTCTGCTGAGTGTGTGTGTTCCTGTCCTTCTGCTGAGTGTGTGTTCGTGTCCTTCTGCTGAGTGTGTGATCATGACCTTCTGCTGAGTGTGTGTTCGTGTCCTTCTGCTTAGTGTGTGATCATGTCCTGCTGAGTGTGTGTTCATGTCCTTCTGCTGAGTGTGTGTTCGTGTCCCTCTGCTGAGTGTGTGTTCCTTTCCTGCTGCTGAGTGCGTGTTCATGTCCTTCTGCTGAGTGTGTGTTCATGTCCTTCTGCTGAGTGTGTGTTCATGCCCTTCTGCTGAGTGTATGATCGTGTCCTTCTGCTGAGTGTGTGTTCATGTCCTTCTGCTGAGTGGGTGCTCATGCCCTTCTGCTGAGTGTGTGTTCGTGTCCTTCTGCTCAGTGTGTTCACGCCCTTCTGCTGAGTGTGTGATCATGTCCTTCTGCTGAGTGTGTGATCATGTCCTTCTGCTGACTGTGTGTTCGTCTCCTTCTGCTGAGTGTGTGATCATGACCTTCTGTTGAGTGTGTGATCGTGCCCTTCTGCTGAGTGTGTGTTCGTGTCCTTCTGCTGAGTGTGTGTTCGTGTCCTTCTGCTGAGTGTGTGTTCATGTCCTTCTGCTGAGCGTGTGTGTTCCTGTCCTTCTGCTGACTGTGTGTTCATGTCTTTCTGCTGAGTGTGTTATAATGGCCTTCTGCTGAGTGTAAGATCGTGTCCTTCTGCTGAGTATGTGATCAGGTCCTTCTGCTGAGTCTGTGTTCGTGTCCTTCTGCTGAGTGTGTGATCATGTCCTTCTGCTGACTGTGTGTTCGTCTCCTTCTGCTGAGTGTGTGATCATGACCTTCTGTTGAGTGTGTGATCGTGCCCTTCTGCTGAGTGTGTGTTCGTGTCCTTCTGCTGAGTGTGTGTTCGTGTCCTTCTGCTGAGTGTGTGTTCATGTCCTTCTGCTGAGCGTGTGTGTTCCTGTCCTTCTGCTGACTGTGTGTTCATGTCTTTCTGCTGAGTGTGTTATAATGGCCTTCTGCTGAGTGTAAGATCGTGTCCTTCTGCTGAGTATGTGATCAGGTCCTTCTGCTGAGTCTGTGTTCGTGTCCTTCTGCTGAGTGTGTGTTCACACCTTTCTGCTGATTGTGCGATCATGTCCTTCTGCTGAGTGTGTGATCATGTCCTTCTGCTGATTGTGTGATCATGTCCTTCTGCTGAGTGTGTGCTCGTGTCCTTCTGCTGAGGGTGTGATCATGTCCTTCTGCTGAGTGTGTGTTCATGTCCTTCTACTGAGTTTGTGTTCATGCCCTCTACTGAGTGTGTGATCATTATCTTCTGCCTAGTGTGTGTTCGTATCCTTCTGCTGAGTGTGTGGTCGTGCCCTTCTGCTGTGTGTGTGTTTGTGTCCTTCTGCTGAGTGTGTGTTTGTGTCCTTCTGCTGAGTGTGTGATCGTGTCCTTCCGCTGAGTGTGTGTTCGTGTCCTTCTGCTGAGTGTGTGTGTTCCTGTCGTTCTGCTGAGTGTGTGTTCGTGTCCTTCTGCTGAGTGTGTGATCATGACCTTCTGCTGAGTGTGTGTTCGTGTCCTTCTGCTTAGTGTGTGATCATGTCCTGCTGAGTGTGTGTTCGTGTCCTTCTGCTGAGTGTGTGTTTGTGTCCTTCTGCTGAGTGTGTGATCACGTCCTTCATCTGAGTGTGTGTTCATGTCCTTCTGCTGAGTGTGTGTTCATGTCCTCTGCTGAGTGTGTGATCGTGTTATTCTGCTGAGTGTGTGTTCATGTCCTTCTGCTGAATGTGTGTGTTCGTGTCCTTCTGCTGAGTGTGTGTTCACACCTTTCTGCTGAGTGTGCGATCATGTCCTTCTGCTGAGTGTGTGGACATGTCCTTCTGCTGAGTGTGTGTTCATGTCCTTCTGCTGAGTGTGTGTTCATCTCCTCTGCTGAGTGTGTGATCATGTCCTTCTGCTGAGTGTGTGTTTGTGTCCTTCTGCTGAGTTTGTGTTCGTGTCCTTCTGCAGATTTTGTGATGGTGTCCTTCTGCTAAGTGTGCAATCATGTCCTTTTGCTGAATCTGCAATCGTGTCCTTCTGCTGAGTGTGTGTTCATGTCCTTCTGCTGAGTTTGTGTTCATGTCCTGCTGAGTGTGTGTTCGTGTCCTTCTGCTGAGTGTGTGTTTGTGTCCGACTGCTGAGTGTGTGTTCACGTCCTTCTGCTGAGTATCTGATCGTGTCCTTCTGCTGAGTGTGTGTTCATGTCCTTCTGCTGAGCGTGTGTGTTCCTGTCCTTCTGCTGACTGTGTGTTCATGTCCTCTGCTGAGTGTGTGATCATGACCTTCTGCTTTGTGTGTGTTCGTGTTCTTCTGCTGAGTGTGTGATTGTGTCCTGCTGAGTGTGTGTTCATGTCCTTCTGCTTAGTGTGTGATCATCTCCTGCTGAGTGTGTGTTCGTGTCCTTCTGCTGAGTGAGTGTTTGTGTCCTTCAGCTGAGTGTGTGATCACGTCCTTCTGCTGAGTGTGTGATCATGTCCGTCTGCTGAGTGTGTGTTCGTCTCCTTCTGCAGAGTTTGTGATGGTGTCCTTCTGCTGAGTGTGCGATCGTGTCCTTCTGCTGAATCTGTGATCATGTCCTTCTGCTGAGTGTCTGTTCATGTCCTTCTGCTGAGTCTGTGTTCATGTCCTCCGCTGAGTGTGTGATCATGACCTTCTGCTGAGTGTGTGATCATGATCTTCTGCTGAGTGTCTGTTCATGTCCTTCTGCTGAGTGTGTGTTCGTGTCCTTCTGCTGAGTGTGTGTTCGTGTCCTTCTGCTGAGTGTCTGTTCGTGTCCTTCTGCTGTGTGTGTGATCGTGTCCTTCTGCTGAGTGTGTAATCGTGTCTTTCTGCTGAGTGTGTGTTCATGTCCTTCTGCTGAGTTTGTGCTCATGTCCTGATGAGTGTGTGTTCGTGTCCTTCTGCTCTGTGTGTGTTTGTGTCCGACTGCTGAGTGAGTGTGCACGTCCTTCTGCTGAGTATCTGATCGTGTCCTTCTGCTGAGTGTGTGTTCATGTCCTTCTGCTGAGCGTGTGTGTTCCTGTCCTTCTGCTGACTGTGTGTTCATGTCCTTCTGCTGAGTGTGTTATAATGGCCTTCTGCTGAGTGTAAGATCGTGTCCTTCTGCTGAGTATGTGATCAGGTCCTTCTGCTGAGTCTGTGTTCGTGTCCTTCTGCTGAGTGTGTGTTCACACCTTTCTGCTGATTGTGCGATCATGTCCTTCTGCTGAGTGTGTGATCATGTCCTTCTGCTGATTGTGTGTTCGTGTCCTTCTGCTGAGTGTGTGTGTTCCTGTCCTTCTGCTGAGTGTGTGTTCGTGTCCTTCTGCTGAGTGTGTGATCATGACCTTCTGCTGAGTGTGTGTTCGTGTCCTTCTGCTTAGTGTGTGATCATGTCCTGCTGAGTGTGTGTTCGTGTCCTTCTGCTGAGTGTGTGTTTGTGTCCTTCTGCTGAGTGTGTGATCACGTCCTTCATCTGAGTGTGTGTTCATGTCCTTCTGCTGAGTGTGTGTTCGTGTCCCTCTGCTGAGTGTGTGTTCCTTTCCTGCTGCTGAGTGCGTGTTCATGTCCTTCTGCTGAGTGTGTGTTCATGTCCTTCTGCTGAGTGTGTGTTCATGCCCTTCTGCTGAGTGTATGATCGTGTCCTTCTGCTGAGTGTGTGTTCATGTCCTTCTGCTGTGTGGGTGCTCATGCCCTTCTGCTGAGTGTGTGTTCGTGTCCTTCTGCTCAGTGTGTTCACGCCCTTCTGCTGAGTGTGTGATCATGTCCTTCTGCTGAGTGTGTGATCATGTCCTTCTGCTGAGTGTGTGTTCGTCTCCTTCTGCTGAGTGTGTGATCATGACCTTCTGTTGAGTGTGTGATTGTGCCCTTCTGCTGAGTGTGTGTTCGTGTCCTTCTGCTGAGTGTGTGTTCGTGTCCTTCTGCTGAGTGTGTGTTCATGTCCTTCTGCTGCGTGTCTCTTCATGTCCTTCTGCTGAGTGTGTGTTCATGTCCTCTGCTGAGTGTGTGATCGTGTTATTCTGCTGAGTGTGTGTTCATGTCCTTCTGCTGAATGTGTGTGTTCGTGTCCTTCTGCTGAGTGTGTGTTCACACCTTTCTGCTGAGTGTGCGATCATGTCCTTCTGCTGAGTGTGTGGACATGTCCTTCTGCTGAGTGTGTGTTCATGTCCTTCTGCTGAGTGTGTGTTCATCTCCTCTGCTGAGTGTGTGATCATGTCCTTCTGCTGAGTGTGTGTTTGTGTCCTTCTGCTGAGTTTGTGTTCGTGTCCTTCTGCAGATTTTGTGATGGTGTCCTTCTGCTAAGTGTGCAATCATGTCCTTTTGCTGAATCTGCAATCGTGTCCTTCTGCTGAGTGTGTGTTCATGTCCTTCTGCTGAGCGTGTGTGTTCCTGTCCTTCTGCTGACTGTGTGTTCATGTCCTCTGCTGAGTGTGTGATCATGACCTTCTGCTTTGTGTGTGTTCGTGTCCTTCTGCTGAGTGTGTGTTCGTGTCCTTCTGCTGAGTGTGAGATCACGTGCTTCTGCTGAGTGTGTGTGTTCGTGTTCTTCTGCTGAGTGTGTGATTGTGTCCTGCTGAGTGTGTGTTCATGTCCTTCTGCTTAGTGTGTGATCATCTCCTGCTGAGTGTGTGTTCGTGTCCTTCTGCTGAGTGAGTGTTTGTGTCCTTCAGCTGAGTGTGTGATCACGTCCTTCTGCTGAGTGTGTGATCATGTCCGTCTGCTGAGTGTGTGTTCGTCTCCTTCTGCAGAGTTTGTGATGGTGTCCTTCTGCTGAGTGTGCGATCGTGTCCTTCTGCTGAATCTGTGATCATGTCCTTCTGCTGAGTGTCTGTTCATGTCCTTCTGCTGAGTCTGTGTTCATGTCCTCCGCTGAGTGTGTGATCATGACCTTCTGCTGAGTGTGTGATCATGACCTTCTGCTGAGTGTCTGTTCATGTCCTTCTGCTGAGTGTGTGTTCGTGTCCTTCTGCTGAGTGTGTGTTCGTGTCCTTCTGCTGAGTGTCTGTTCGTGTCCTTCTGCTGTGTGTGTGATCGTGTCCTTCTGCTGAGTGTGTAATCGTGTCTTTCTGCTGAGTGTGTGTTCATGTCCTTCTGCTGAGTTTGTGCTCATGTCCTGATGAGTGTGTGTTCGTGTCCTTCTGCTCTGTGTGTGTTTGTGTCCGACTGCTGAGTGAGTGTGCACGTCCTTCTGCTGAGTATCTGATCGTGTCCTTCTGCTGAGTGTGTGTTCATGTCCTTCTGCTGAGCGTGTGTGTTCCTGTCCTTCTGCTGACTGTGTGTTCATGTCCTTCTGCTGAGTGTGTTATAATGGCCTTCTGCTGAGTGTAAGATCGTGTCCTTCTGCTGAGTATGTGATCAGGTCCTTCTGCTGAGTCTGTGTTCGTGTCCTTCTGCTGAGTGTGTGTTCACACCTTTCTGCTGATTGTGCGATCATGTCCTTCTGCTGAGTGTGTGATCATGTCCTTCTGCTGATTGTGTGATCATGTCCTTCTGCTGAGTGTGTGCTCGTGTCCTTCTGCTGAGGGTGTGATCATGTCCTTCTGCTGAGTGTGTGTTCATGACCTTCTACTGAGTTTGTGTTCATGCCCTCTACTGAGTGTGTGATCATTATCTTCTGCCTAGTGTGTGTTCGTATCCTTCTGCTGAGTGTGTGTTCGTGTCCTTCTGCTGAGTGAGTGTTTGTGTCCTTCAGCTGAGTGTGTGATCACGTCCTTCTGCTGAGTGTGTGATCATGTCCGTCTGCTGAGTGTGTGTTCGTCTCCTTCTGCAGAGTTTGTGATGGTGTCCTTCTGCTGAGTGTGCGATCGTGTCCTTCTGCTGAATCTGTGATCATGTCCTTCTGCTGAGTGTCTGTTCATGTCCTTCTGCTGAGTCTGTGTTCATGTCCTCCGCTGAGTGTGTGATCATGACCTTCTGCTGAGTGTGTGATCATGATCTTCTGCTGAGTGTCTGTTCATGTCCTTCTGCTGAGTGTGTGTTCGTGTCCTTCTGCTGAGTGTGTGTTCGTGTCCTTCTGCTGAGTGTCTGTTCGTGTCCTTCTGCTGTGTGTGTGATCGTGTCCTTCTGCTGAGTGTGTAATCGTGTCTTTCTGCTGAGTGTGTGTTCATGTCCTTCTGCTGAGTTTGTGCTCATGTCCTGATGAGTGTGTGTTCGTGTCCTTCTGCTCTGTGTGTGTTTGTGTCCGACTGCTGAGTGAGTGTGCACGTCCTTCTGCTGAGTATCTGATCGTGTCCTTCTGCTGAGTGTGTGTTCATGTCCTTCTGCTGAGCGTGTGTGTTCCTGTCCTTCTGCTGACTGTGTGTTCATGTCCTTCTGCTGAGTGTGTTATAATGGCCTTCTGCTGAGTGTAAGATCGTGTCCTTCTGCTGAGTATGTGATCAGGTCCTTCTGCTGAGTCTGTGTTCGTGTCCTTCTGCTGAGTGTGTGTTCACACCTTTCTGCTGATTGTGCGATCATGTCCTTCTGCTGAGTGTGTGATCATGTCCTTCTGCTGATTGTGTGTTCGTGTCCTTCTGCTGAGTGTGTGTGTTCCTGTCCTTCTGCTGAGTGTGTGTTCGTGTCCTTCTGCTGAGTGTGTGATCATGACCTTCTGCTGAGTGTGTGTTCGTGTCCTTCTGCTTAGTGTGTGATCATGTCCTGCTGAGTGTGTGTTCGTGTCCTTCTGCTGAGTGTGTGTTTGTGTCCTTCTCCTGAGTGTGTGATCACGTCCTTCATCTGAGTGTGTGTTCATGTCCTTCTGCTGAGTGTGTGTTCGTGTCCCTCTGCTGAGTGTGTGTTCCTTTCCTGCTGCTGAGTGCGTGTTCATGTCCTTCTGCTGAGTGTGTGTTCATGTCCTTCTGCTGAGTGTGTGTTCATGCCCTTCTGCTGAGTGTATGATCGTGTCCTTCTGCTGAGTGTGTGTTCATGTCCTTCTGCTGTGTGGGTGCTCATGCCCTTCTGCTGAGTGTGTGTTCGTGTCCTTCTGCTCAGTGTGTTCACGCCCTTCTGCTGAGTGTGTGATCATGTCCTTCTGCTGAGTGTGTGATCATGTCCTTCTGCTGAGTGTGTGTTCGTCTCCTTCTGCTGAGTGTGTGATCATGACCTTCTGTTGAGTGTGTGATTGTGCCCTTCTGCTGAGTGTGTGTTCGTGTCCTTCTGCTGAGTGTGTGTTCGTGTCCTTCTGCTGAGTGTGTGTTCATGTCCTTCTGCTGCGTGTCTCTTCATGTCCTTCTGCTGAGTGTGTGTTCATGTCCTCTGCTGAGTGTGTGATCGTGTTATTCTGCTGAGTGTGTGTTCATGTCCTTCTGCTGAATGTGTGTGTTCGTGTCCTTCTGCTGAGTGTGTGTTCACACCTTTCTGCTGAGTGTGCGATCATGTCCTTCTGCTGAGTGTGTGGACATGTCCTTCTGCTGAGTGTGTGTTCATGTCCTTCTGCTGAGTGTGTGTTCATCTCCTCTGCTGAGTGTGTGATCATGTCCTTCTGCTGAGTGTGTGTTTGTGTCCTTCTGCTGAGTTTGTGTTCGTGTCCTTCTGCAGATTTTGTGATGGTGTCCTTCTGCTAAGTGTGCAATCATGTCCTTTTGCTGAATCTGCAATCGTGTCCTTCTGCTGAGTGTGTGTTCATGTCCTTCTGCTGAGCGTGTGTGTTCCTGTCCTTCTGCTGACTGTGTGTTCATGTCCTCTGCTGAGTGTGTGATCATGACCTTCTGCTTTGTGTGTGTTCGTGTCCTTCTGCTGAGTGTGTGTTCGTGTCCTTCTGCTGAGTGTGAGATCACGTGCTTCTGCTGAGTGTGTGTGTTCGTGTTCTTCTGCTGAGTGTGTGATTGTGTCCTGCTGAGTGTGTGTTCATGTCCTTCTGCTTAGTGTGTGATCATCTCCTGCTGAGTGTGTGTTCGTGTCCTTCTGCTGAGTGAGTGTTTGTGTCCTTCAGCTGAGTGTGTGATCACGTCCTTCTGCTGAGTGTGTGATCATGTCCGTCTGCTGAGTGTGTGTTCGTCTCCTTCTGCAGAGTTTGTGATGGTGTCCTTCTGCTGAGTGTGCGATCGTGTCCTTCTGCTGAATCTGTGATCATGTCCTTCTGCTGAGTGTCTGTTCATGTCCTTCTGCTGAGTCTGTGTTCATGACCTTCTGCTGAGTGTGTGATCATGACCTTCTGCTGAGTGTCTGTTCATGTCCTTCTGCTGAGTGTGTGTTCGTGTCCTTCTGCTGAGTGTGTGTTCGTGTCCTTCTGCTGAGTGTCTGTTCGTGTCCTTCTGCTGTGTGTGTGATCGTGTCCTTCTGCTGAGTGTGTAATCGTGTCTTTCTGCTGAGTGTGTGTTCATGTCCTTCTGCTGAGTTTGTGCTCATGTCCTGATGAGTGTGTGTTCGTGTCCTTCTGCTCTGTGTGTGTTTGTGTCCGACTGCTGAGTGAGTGTGCACGTCCTTCTGCTGAGTATCTGATCGTGTCCTTCTGCTGAGTGTGTGTTCATGTCCTTCTGCTGAGCGTGTGTGTTCCTGTCCTTCTGCTGACTGTGTGTTCATGTCCTTCTGCTGAGTGTGTTATAATGGCCTTCTGCTGAGTGTAAGATCGTGTCCTTCTGCTGAGTATGTGATCAGGTCCTTCTGCTGAGTCTGTGTTCGTGTCCTTCTGCTGAGTGTGTGTTCACACCTTTCTGCTGATTGTGCGATCATGTCCTTCTGCTGAGTGTGTGATCATGTCCTTCTGCTGATTGTGTGATCATGTCCTTCTGCTGAGTGTGTGCTCGTGTCCTTCTGCTGAGGGTGTGATCATGTCCTTCTGCTGAGTGTGTGTTCATGTCCTTCTACTGAGTTTGTGTTCATGCCCTCTACTGAGTGTGTGATCATTATCTTCTGCCTAGTGTGTGTTCGTATCCTTCTGCTGAGTGTGTGGTCGTGCCCTTCTGCTGTGTGTGTGTTTGTGTCCTTCTGCTGAGTGTGTGTTTGTGTCCTTCTGCTGAGTGTGTGATCGTGTCCTTCCGCTGAGTGTGTGTTCGTGTCCTTCTGCTGAGTGTGTGTGTTCCTGTCCTTCTGCTGAGTGTGTGTTCGTGTCCTTCTGCTGAGTGTGTGATCATGACCTTCTGCTGAGTGTGTGTTCATGTCCTTCTGCTGAGTGTGTGTTCGTGTCCCTCTGCTGAGTGTGTGTTCCTTTCCTGCTGCTGAGTGCGTGTTCATGTCCTTCTGCTGAGTGTGTGTTCATGTCCTTCTGCTGAGTGTGTGTTCATGCCCTTCTGCTGAGTGTATGATCGTGTCCTTCTGCTGAGTGTGTGTTCATGTCCTTCTGCTGAGTGGGTGCTCATGCCCTTCTGCTGAGTGTGTGTTCGTGTCCTTCTGCTCAGTGTGTTCACGCCCTTCTGCTGAGTGTGTGATCATGTCCTTCTGCTGAGTGTGTGATCATGTCCTTCTGCTGACTGTGTGTTCGTCTCCTTCTGCTGAGTGTGTGATCATGACCTTCTGTTGAGTGTGTGATCGTGCCCTTCTGCTGAGTGTGTGTTCGTGTCCTTCTGCTGAGTGTGTGTTCGTGTCCTTCTGCTGAGTGTGTGTTCATGTCCTTCTGCTGAGTGTCTCTTCATGTCCTTCTGCTGAGTGTGTGTTCATGTCCTCTGCTGAGTGTGTGATCGTGTTATTCTGCTGAGTGTGTGTTCATGTCCTTCTGCTGAATGTGTGTGTTCGTGTCCTTCTGCTGAGTGTGTGTTCACACCTTTCTGCTGAGTGTGCGATCATGTCCTTCTGCTGAGTGTGTGGACATGTCCTTCTGCTGAGTGTGTGTTCATGTCCTTCTGCTGAGTGTGTGTTCATCTCCTCTGCTGAGTGTGTGATCATGTCCTTCTGCTGAGTGTGTGTTTGTGTCCTTCTGCTGAGTTTGTGTTCGTGTCCTTCTGCAGATTTTGTGATGGTGTCCTTCTGCTAAGTGTGCAATCATGTCCTTTTGCTGAATCTGCAATCGTGTCCTTCTGCTGAGTGTGTGTTCATGTCCTTCTGCTGAGTTTGTGTTCATGTCCTGCTGAGTGTGTGTTCGTGTCCTTCTGCTGAGTGTGTGTTTGTGTCCGACTGCTGAGTGTGTGTTTGTGTCCGACTGCTGAGTGTGTGTTCACGTCCTTCTGCTGAGTATCTGATCGTGTACTTCTGCTGAGTGTGTGTTCATGTCCTTCTGCTGAGTGTGTGTTCGTGTCCCTCTGCTGAGTGTGTGTTCCTTTCCTGCTGCTGAGTGCGTGTTCATGTCCTTCTGCTGAGTGTGTGTTCATGTCCTTCTGCTGAGTGTGTGTTCATGCCCTTCTGCTGAGTGTATGATCGTGTCCTTCTGCTGAGTGTGTGTTCATGTCCTTCTGCTGAGTGGGTGCTCATGCCCTTCTGCTGAGTGTGTGTTCGTGTCCTTCTGCTCAGTGTGTTCACGCCCTTCTGCTGAGTGTGTGATCATGTCCTTCTGCTGAGTGTGTGATCATGTCCGTCTGCTGAGTGTGTGTTCGTGTCCTTCTGCAGAGTTTGTGATGGTGTCCTTCTGCTGAGTGTGCGATCGTGTCCTTCTGCTGAATCTGTGATCATGTCCTTCTGCTGAGTGTCTGTTCATGTCCTTCTGCTGAGTCTGTGTTCATGTCCTCCGCTGAGTGTGTGATCATGACCTTCTGCTGAGTGTGTGATCATGATCTTCTGCTGAGTGTCTGTTCATGTCCTTCTGCTGAGTGTGTGTTCGTGTCCTTCTGCTGAGTGTGTGTTCGTGTCCTTCTGCTGAGTGTCTGTTCGTGTCCTTCTGCTGTGTGTGTGATCGTGTCCTTCTGCTGAGTGTGTAATCGTGTCTTTCTGCTGAGTGTGTGTTCATGTCCTTCTGCTGAGTTTGTGCTCATGTCCTGATGAGTGTGTGTTCGTGTCCTTCTGCTCTGTGTGTGTTTGTGTCCGACTGCTGAGTGAGTGTGCACGTCCTTCTGCTGAGTATCTGATCGTGTCCTTCTGCTGAGTGTGTGATCATGTCCTTCTGCTGATTGTGTGTTCGTGTCCTTCTGCTGAGTGTGTGTGTTCCTGTCCTTCTGCTGAGTGTGTGTTCGTGTCCTTCTGCTGAGTGTGTGATCATGACCTTCTGCTGAGTGTGTGTTCGTGTCCTTCTGCTTAGTGTGTGATCATGTCCTGCTGAGTGTGTGTTCGTGTCCTTCTGCTGAGTGTGTGTTTGTGTCCTTCTGCTGAGTGTGTGATCACGTCCTTCATCTGAGTGTGTGTTCATGTCCTTCTGCTGAGTGTGTGTTCGTGTCCCTCTGCTGAGTGTGTGTTCCTTTCCTGCTGCTGAGTGCGTGTTCATGTCCTTCTGCTGAGTGTGTGTTCATGTCCTTCTGCTGAGTGTGTGTTCATGCCCTTCTGCTGAGTGTATGATCGTGTCCTTCTGCTGAGTGTGTGTTCATGTCCTTCTGCTGTGTGGGTGCTCATGCCCTTCTGCTGAGTGTGTGTTCGTGTCCTTCTGCTCAGTGTGTTCACGCCCTTCTGCTGAGTGTGTGATCATGTCCTTCTGCTGAGTGTGTGATCATGTCCTTCTGCTGAGTGTGTGTTCGTCTCCTTCTGCTGAGTGTGTGATCATGACCTTCTGTTGAGTGTGTGATTGTGCCCTTCTGCTGAGTGTGTGTTCGTGTCCTTCTGCTGAGTGTGTGTTCGTGTCCTTCTGCTGAGTGTGTGTTCATGTCCTTCTGCTGCGTGTCTCTTCATGTCCTTCTGCTGAGTGTGTGTTCATGTCCTCTGCTGAGTGTGTGATCGTGTTATTCTGCTGAGTGTGTGTTCATGTCCTTCTGCTGAATGTGTGTGTTCGTGTCCTTCTGCTGAGTGTGTGTTCACACCTTTCTGCTGAGTGTGCGATCATGTCCTTCTGCTGAGTGTGTGGACATGTCCTTCTGCTGAGTGTGTGTTCATGTCCTTCTGCTGAGTGTGTGTTCATCTCCTCTGCTGAGTGTGTGATCATGTCCTTCTGCTGAGTGTGTGTTTGTGTCCTTCTGCTGAGTTTGTGTTCGTGTCCTTCTGCAGATTTTGTGATGGTGTCCTTCTGCTAAGTGTGCAATCATGTCCTTTTGCTGAATCTGCAATCGTGTCCTTCTGCTGAGTGTGTGTTCATGTCCTTCTGCTGAGCGTGTGTGTTCCTGTCCTTCTGCTGACTGTGTGTTCATGTCCTCTGCTGAGTGTGTGATCATGACCTTCTGCTTTGTGTGTGTTCGTGTCCTTCTGCTGAGTGTGTGTTCGTGTCCTTCTGCTGAGTGTGAGATCACGTGCTTCTGCTGAGTGTGTGTGTTCGTGTTCTTCTGCTGAGTGTGTGATTGTGTCCTGCTGAGTGTGTGTTCATGTCCTTCTGCTTAGTGTGTGATCATCTCCTGCTGAGTGTGTGTTCGTGTCCTTCTGCTGAGTGAGTGTTTGTGTCCTTCAGCTGAGTGTGTGATCACGTCCTTCTGCTGAGTGTGTGATCATGTCCGTCTGCTGAGTGTGTGTTCGTCTCCTTCTGCAGAGTTTGTGATGGTGTCCTTCTGCTGAGTGTGCGATCGTGTCCTTCTGCTGAATCTGTGATCATGTCCTTCTGCTGAGTGTCTGTTCATGTCCTTCTGCTGAGTCTGTGTTCATGTCCTCCGCTGAGTGTGTGATCATGACCTTCTGCTGAGTGTGTGATCATGACCTTCTGCTGAGTGTCTGTTCATGTCCTTCTGCTGAGTGTGTGTTCGTGTCCTTCTGCTGAGTGTGTGTTCGTGTCCTTCTGCTGAGTGTCTGTTCGTGTCCTTCTGCTGTGTGTGTGATCGTGTCCTTCTGCTGAGTGTGTAATCGTGTCTTTCTGCTGAGTGTGTGTTCATGTCCTTCTGCTGAGTTTGTGCTCATGTCCTGATGAGTGTGTGTTCGTGTCCTTCTGCTCTGTGTGTGTTTGTGTCCGACTGCTGAGTGAGTGTGCACGTCCTTCTGCTGAGTATCTGATCGTGTCCTTCTGCTGAGTGTGTGTTCATGTCCTTCTGCTGAGCGTGTGTGTTCCTGTCCTTCTGCTGACTGTGTGTTCATGTCCTTCTGCTGAGTGTGTTATAATGGCCTTCTGCTGAGTGTAAGATCGTGTCCTTCTGCTGAGTATGTGATCAGGTCCTTCTGCTGAGTCTGTGTTCGTGTCCTTCTGCTGAGTGTGTGTTCACACCTTTCTGCTGATTGTGCGATCATGTCCTTCTGCTGAGTGTGTGATCATGTCCTTCTGCTGATTGTGTGATCATGTCCTTCTGCTGAGTGTGTGCTCGTGTCCTTCTGCTGAGGGTGTGATCATGTCCTTCTGCTGAGTGTGTGTTCATGTCCTTCTACTGAGTTTGTGTTCATGCCCTCTACTGAGTGTGTGATCATTATCTTCTGCCTAGTGTGTGTTCGTATCCTTCTGCTGAGTGTGTGTTCGTGTCCTTCTGCTGAGTGAGTGTTTGTGTCCTTCAGCTGAGTGTGTGATCACGTCCTTCTGCTGAGTGTGTGATCATGTCCGTCTGCTGAGTGTGTGTTCGTCTCCTTCTGCAGAGTTTGTGATGGTGTCCTTCTGCTGAGTGTGCGATCGTGTCCTTCTGCTGAATCTGTGATCATGTCCTTCTGCTGAGTGTCTGTTCATGTCCTTCTGCTGAGTCTGTGTTCATGTCCTCCGCTGAGTGTGTGATCATGACCTTCTGCTGAGTGTGTGATCATGATCTTCTGCTGAGTGTCTGTTCATGTCCTTCTGCTGAGTGTGTGTTCGTGTCCTTCTGCTGAGTGTGTGTTCGTGTCCTTCTGCTGAGTGTCTGTTCGTGTCCTTCTGCTGTGTGTGTGATCGTGTCCTTCTGCTGAGTGTGTAATCGTGTCTTTCTGCTGAGTGTGTGTTCATGTCCTTCTGCTGAGTTTGTGCTCATGTCCTGATGAGTGTGTGTTCGTGTCCTTCTGCTCTGTGTGTGTTTGTGTCCGACTGCTGAGTGAGTGTGCACGTCCTTCTGCTGAGTATCTGATCGTGTCCTTCTGCTGAGTGTGTGTTCATGTCCTTCTGCTGAGCGTGTGTGTTCCTGTCCTTCTGCTGACTGTGTGTTCATGTCCTTCTGCTGAGTGTGTTATAATGGCCTTCTGCTGAGTGTAAGATCGTGTCCTTCTGCTGAGTATGTGATCAGGTCCTTCTGCTGAGTCTGTGTTCGTGTCCTTCTGCTGAGTGTGTGTTCACACCTTTCTGCTGATTGTGCGATCATGTCCTTCTGCTGAGTGTGTGATCATGTCCTTCTGCTGATTGTGTGTTCGTGTCCTTCTGCTGAGTGTGTGTGTTCCTGTCCTTCTGCTGAGTGTGTGTTCGTGTCCTTCTGCTGAGTGTGTGATCATGACCTTCTGCTGAGTGTGTGTTCGTGTCCTTCTGCTTAGTGTGTGATCATGTCCTGCTGAGTGTGTGTTCGTGTCCTTCTGCTGAGTGTGTGTTTGTGTCCTTCTGCTGAGTGTGTGATCACGTCCTTCATCTGAGTGTGTGTTCATGTCCTTCTGCTGAGTGTGTGTTCGTGTCCCTCTGCTGAGTGTGTGTTCCTTTCCTGCTGCTGAGTGCGTGTTCATGTCCTTCTGCTGAGTGTGTGTTCATGTCCTTCTGCTGAGTGTGTGTTCATGCCCTTCTGCTGAGTGTATGATCGTGTCCTTCTGCTGAGTGTGTGTTCATGTCCTTCTGCTGTGTGGGTGCTCATGCCCTTCTGCTGAGTGTGTGTTCGTGTCCTTCTGCTCAGTGTGTTCACGCCCTTCTGCTGAGTGTGTGATCATGTCCTTCTGCTGAGTGTGTGATCATGTCCTTCTGCTGAGTGTGTGTTCGTCTCCTTCTGCTGAGTGTGTGATCATGACCTTCTGTTGAGTGTGTGATTGTGCCCTTCTGCTGAGTGTGTGTTCGTGTCCTTCTGCTGAGTGTGTGTTCGTGTCCTTCTGCTGAGTGTGTGTTCATGTCCTTCTGCTGCGTGTCTCTTCATGTCCTTCTGCTGAGTGTGTGTTCATGTCCTCTGCTGAGTGTGTGATCGTGTTATTCTGCTGAGTGTGTGTTCATGTCCTTCTGCTGAATGTGTGTGTTCGTGTCCTTCTGCTGAGTGTGTGTTCACACCTTTCTGCTGAGTGTGCGATCATGTCCTTCTGCTGAGTGTGTGGACATGTCCTTCTGCTGAGTGTGTGTTCATGTCCTTCTGCTGAGTGTGTGTTCATCTCCTCTGCTGAGTGTGTGATCATGTCCTTCTGCTGAGTGTGTGTTTGTGTCCTTCTGCTGAGTTTGTGTTCGTGTCCTTCTGCAGATTTTGTGATGGTGTCCTTCTGCTAAGTGTGCAATCATGTCCTTTTGCTGAATCTGCAATCGTGTCCTTCTGCTGAGTGTGTGTTCATGTCCTTCTGCTGAGCGTGTGTGTTCCTGTCCTTCTGCTGACTGTGTGTTCATGTCCTCTGCTGAGTGTGTGATCATGACCTTCTGCTTTGTGTGTGTTCGTGTCCTTCTGCTGAGTGTGTGTTCGTGTCCTTCTGCTGAGTGTGAGATCACGTGCTTCTGCTGAGTGTGTGTGTTCGTGTTCTTCTGCTGAGTGTGTGATTGTGTCCTGCTGAGTGTGTGTTCATGTCCTTCTGCTTAGTGTGTGATCATCTCCTGCTGAGTGTGTGTTCGTGTCCTTCTGCTGAGTGAGTGTTTGTGTCCTTCAGCTGAGTGTGTGATCACGTCCTTCTGCTGAGTGTGTGATCATGTCCGTCTGCTGAGTGTGTGTTCGTCTCCTTCTGCAGAGTTTGTGATGGTGTCCTTCTGCTGAGTGTGCGATCGTGTCCTTCTGCTGAATCTGTGATCATGTCCTTCTGCTGAGTGTCTGTTCATGTCCTTCTGCTGAGTCTGTGTTCATGTCCTCCGCTGAGTGTGTGATCATGACCTTCTGCTGAGTGTGTGATCATGACCTTCTGCTGAGTGTCTGTTCATGTCCTTCTGCTGAGTGTGTGTTCGTGTCCTTCTGCTGAGTGTGTGTTCGTGTCCTTCTGCTGAGTGTCTGTTCGTGTCCTTCTGCTGTGTGTGTGATCGTGTCCTTCTGCTGAGTGTGTAATCGTGTCTTTCTGCTGAGTGTGTGTTCATGTCCTTCTGCTGAGTTTGTGCTCATGTCCTGATGAGTGTGTGTTCGTGTCCTTCTGCTCTGTGTGTGTTTGTGTCCGACTGCTGAGTGAGTGTGCACGTCCTTCTGCTGAGTATCTGATCGTGTCCTTCTGCTGAGTGTGTGTTCATGTCCTTCTGCTGAGCGTGTGTGTTCCTGTCCTTCTGCTGACTGTGTGTTCATGTCCTTCTGCTGAGTGTGTTATAATGGCCTTCTGCTGAGTGTAAGATCGTGTCCTTCTGCTGAGTATGTGATCAGGTCCTTCTGCTGAGTCTGTGTTCGTGTCCTTCTGCTGAGTGTGTGTTCACACCTTTCTGCTGATTGTGCGATCATGTCCTTCTGCTGAGTGTGTGATCATGTCCTTCTGCTGATTGTGTGATCATGTCCTTCTGCTGAGTGTGTGCTCGTGTCCTTCTGCTGAGGGTGTGATCATGTCCTTCTGCTGAGTGTGTGTTCA
The DNA here is from genome assembly GCF_030028105.1 of Mobula birostris. Classification (NCBI taxonomy): domain Eukaryota; kingdom Metazoa; phylum Chordata; class Chondrichthyes; order Myliobatiformes; family Myliobatidae; genus Mobula; species Mobula birostris. The sequence goes on from NC_092379.1 coordinate 65,748,531, forward strand.
TGTCCTTCTACTGAGTTTGTGTTCATGCCCTCTACTGAGTGTGTGATCATTATCTTCTGCCTAGTGTGTGTTCGTATCCTTCTGCTGAGTGTGTGGTCGTGCCCTTCTGCTGTGTGTGTGTTTGTGTCCTTCTGCTGAGTGTGTGTTTGTGTCCTTCTGCTGAGTGTGTGATCGTGTCCTTCCGCTGAGTGTGTGTTCGTGTCCTTCTGCTGAGTGTGTGTGTTCCTGTCCTTCTGCTGAGTGTGTGTTCGTGTCCTTCTGCTGAGTGTGTGATCATGACCTTCTGCTGAGTGTGTGTTCATGTCCTTCTGCTGAGTGTGTGTTCGTGTCCCTCTGCTGAGTGTGTGTTCCTTTCCTGCTGCTGAGTGCGTGTTCATGTCCTTCTGCTGAGTGTGTGTTCATGTCCTTCTGCTGAGTGTGTGTTCATGCCCTTCTGCTGAGTGTATGATCGTGTCCTTCTGCTGAGTGTGTGTTCATGTCCTTCTGCTGAGTGGGTGCTCATGCCCTTCTGCTGAGTGTGTGTTCGTGTCCTTCTGCTCAGTGTGTTCACGCCCTTCTGCTGAGTGTGTGATCATGTCCTTCTGCTGAGTGTGTGATCATGTCCTTCTGCTGACTGTGTGTTCGTCTCCTTCTGCTGAGTGTGTGATCATGACCTTCTGTTGAGTGTGTGATCGTGCCCTTCTGCTGAGTGTGTGTTCGTGTCCTTCTGCTGAGTGTGTGTTCGTGTCCTTCTGCTGAGTGTGTGTTCATGTCCTTCTGCTGAGTGTCTCTTCATGTCCTTCTGCTGAGTGTGTGTTCATGTCCTCTGCTGAGTGTGTGATCGTGTTATTCTGCTGAGTGTGTGTTCATGTCCTTCTGCTGAATGTGTGTGTTCGTGTCCTTCTGCTGAGTGTGTGTTCACACCTTTCTGCTGAGTGTGCGATCATGTCCTTCTGCTGAGTGTGTGGACATGTCCTTCTGCTGAGTGTGTGTTCATGTCCTTCTGCTGAGTGTGTGTTCATCTCCTCTGCTGAGTGTGTGATCATGTCCTTCTGCTGAGTGTGTGTTTGTGTCCTTCTGCTGAGTTTGTGTTCGTGTCCTTCTGCAGATTTTGTGATGGTGTCCTTCTGCTAAGTGTGCAATCATGTCCTTTTGCTGAATCTGCAATCGTGTCCTTCTGCTGAGTGTGTGTTCATGTCCTTCTGCTGAGTTTGTGTTCATGTCCTGCTGAGTGTGTGTTCGTGTCCTTCTGCTGAGTGTGTGTTTGTGTCCGACTGCTGAGTGTGTGTTTGTGTCCGACTGCTGAGTGTGTGTTCACGTCCTTCTGCTGAGTATCTGATCGTGTCCTTCTGCTGAGTGTGTGTTCATGTCCTTCTGCTGAGTGTGTGTTCGTGTCCCTCTGCTGAGTGTGTGTTCCTTTCCTGCTGCTGAGTGCGTGTTCATGTCCTTCTGCTGAGTGTGTGTTCATGTCCTTCTGCTGAGTGTGTGTTCATGCCCTTCTGCTGAGTGTATGATCGTGTCCTTCTGCTGAGTGTGTGTTCATGTCCTTCTGCTGAGTGGGTGCTCATGCCCTTCTGCTGAGTGTGTGTTCGTGTCCTTCTGCTCAGTGTGTTCACGCCCTTCTGCTGAGTGTGTGATCATGTCCTTCTGCTGAGTGTGTGATCATGTCCGTCTGCTGAGTGTGTGTTCGTCTCCTTCTGCAGAGTTTGTGATGGTGTCCTTCTGCTGAGTGTGCGATCGTGTCCTTCTGCTGAATCTGTGATCATGTCCTTCTGCTGAGTGTCTGTTCATGTCCTTCTGCTGAGTCTGTGTTCATGTCCTCCGCTGAGTGTGTGATCATGACCTTCTGCTGAGTGTGTGATCATGATCTTCTGCTGAGTGTCTGTTCATGTCCTTCTGCTGAGTGTGTGTTCGTGTCCTTCTGCTGAGTGTGTGTTCGTGTCCTTCTGCTGAGTGTCTGTTCGTGTCCTTCTGCTGTGTGTGTGATCGTGTCCTTCTGCTGAGTGTGTAATCGTGTCTTTCTGCTGAGTGTGTGTTCATGTCCTTCTGCTGAGTTTGTGCTCATGTCCTGATGAGTGTGTGTTCGTGTCCTTCTGCTCTGTGTGTGTTTGTGTCCGACTGCTGAGTGAGTGTGCACGTCCTTCTGCTGAGTATCTGATCGTGTCCTTCTGCTGAGTGTGTGTTCATGTCCTTCTGCTGAGCGTGTGTGTTCCTGTCCTTCTGCTGACTGTGTGTTCATGTCCTTCTGCTGAGTGTGTTATAATGGCCTTCTGCTGAGTGTAAGATCGTGTCCTTCTGCTGAGTATGTGATCAGGTCCTTCTGCTGAGTCTGTGTTCGTGTCCTTCTGCTGAGTGTGTGTTCACACCTTTCTGCTGATTGTGCGATCATGTCCTTCTGCTGAGTGTGTGATCATGTCCTTCTGCTGATTGTGTGATCATGTCCTTCTGCTGAGTGTGTGCTCGTGTCCTTCTGCTGAGGGTGTGATCATGTCCTTCTGCTGAGTGTGTGTTCATGTCCTTCTACTGAGTTTGTGTTCATGCCCTCTACTGAGTGTGTGATCATTATCTTCTGCCTAGTGTGTGTTCGTATCCTTCTGCTGAGTGTGTGGTCGTGCCCTTCTGCTGTGTGTGTGTTTGTGTCCTTCTGCTGAGTGTGTGTTTGTGTCCTTCTGCTGAGTGTGTGATCGTGTCCTTCCGCTGAGTGTGTGTTCGTGTCCTTCTGCTGAGTGTGTGTGTTCCTGTCCTTCTGCTGAGTGTGTGTTCGTGTCCTTCTGCTGAGTGTGTGATCATGACCTTCTGCTGAGTGTGTGTTCGTGTCCTTCTGCTTAGTGTGTGATCATGTCCTGCTGAGTGTGTGTTCATGTCCTTCTGCTGAGTGTGTGTTCGTGTCCCTCTGCTGAGTGTGTGTTCCTTTCCTGCTGCTGAGTGCGTGTTCATGTCCTTCTGCTGAGTGTGTGTTCATGTCCTTCTGCTGAGTGTGTGTTCATGCCCTTCTGCTGAGTGTATGATCGTGTCCTTCTGCTGAGTGTGTGTTCATGTCCTTCTGCTGAGTGGGTGCTCATGCCCTTCTGCTGAGTGTGTGTTCGTGTCCTTCTGCTCAGTGTGTTCACGCCCTTCTGCTGAGTGTGTGATCATGTCCTTCTGCTGAGTGTGCGATCGTGTCCTTCTGCTGAATCTGTGATCATGTCCTTCTGCTGAGTGTCTGTTCATGTCCTTCTGCTGAGTCTGTGTTCATGTCCTCCGCTGAGTGTGTGATCATGACCTTCTGCTGAGTGTGTGATCATGACCTTCTGCTGAGTGTCTGTTCATGTCCTTCTGCTGAGTGTGTGTTCGTGTCCTTCTGCTGAGTGTGTGTTCGTGTCCTTCTGCTGAGTGTCTGTTCGTGTCCTTCTGCTGTGTGTGTGATCGTGTCCTTCTGCTGAGTGTGTAATCGTGTCTTTCTGCTGAGTGTGTGTTCATGTCCTTCTGCTGAGTTTGTGCTCATGTCCTGATGAGTGTGTGTTCGTGTCCTTCTGCTCTGTGTGTGTTTGTGTCCGACTGCTGAGTGAGTGTGCACGTCCTTCTGCTGAGTATCTGATCGTGTCCTTCTGCTGAGTGTGTGTTCATGTCCTTCTGCTGAGCGTGTGTGTTCCTGTCCTTCTGCTGACTGTGTGTTCATGTCCTTCTGCTGAGTGTGTTATAATGGCCTTCTGCTGAGTGTAAGATCGTGTCCTTCTGCTGAGTATGTGATCAGGTCCTTCTGCTGAGTCTGTGTTCGTGTCCTTCTGCTGAGTGTGTGTTCACACCTTTCTGCTGATTGTGCGATCATGTCCTTCTGCTGAGTGTGTGATCATGTCCTTCTGCTGATTGTGTGATCATGTCCTTCTGCTGAGTGTGTGCTCGTGTCCTTCTGCTGAGGGTGTGATCATGTCCTTCTGCTGAGTGTGTGTTCATGTCCTTCTACTGAGTTTGTGTTCATGCCCTCTACTGAGTGTGTGATCATTATCTTCTGCCTAGTGTGTGTTCGTATCCTTCTGCTGAGTGTGTGGTCGTGCCCTTCTGCTGTGTGTGTGTTTGTGTCCTTCTGCTGAGTGTGTGTTTGTGTCCTTCTGCTGAGTGTGTGATCGTGTCCTTCCGCTGAGTGTGTGTTCGTGTCCTTCTGCTGAGTGTGTGTGTTCTTGTCCTTCTGCTGAGTGTGTGTTCGTGTCCTTCTGCTGAGTGTGTGATCATGACCTTCTGCTGAGTGTGTGTTCGTGTCCTTCTGCTTAGTGTGTGATCATGTCCTGCTGAGTGTGTGTTCATGTCCTTCTGCTGAGTGTGTGTTCGTGTCCCTCTGCTGAGTGTGTGTTCCTTTCCTGCTGCTGAGTGCGTGTTCATGTCCTTCTGCTGAGTGTGTGTTCATGTCCTTCTGCTGAGTGTGTGTTCATGCCCTTCTGCTGAGTGTATGATCGTGTCCTTCTGCTGAGTGTGTGTTCATGTCCTTCTGCTGAGTGGGTGCTCATGCCCTTCTGCTGAGTGTGTGTTCGTGTCCTTCTGCTCAGTGTGTTCACGCCCTTCTGCTGAGTGTGTGATCATGTCCTTCTGCTGAGTGTGTGATCATGTCCGTCTGCTGAGTGTGTGTTCGTCTCCTTCTGCAGAGTTTGTGATGGTGTCCTTCTGCTGAGTGTGCGATCGTGTCCTTCTGCTGAATCTGTGATCATGTCCTTCTGCTGAGTGTCTGTTCATGTCCTTCTGCTGAGTCTGTGTTCATGTCCTCCGCTGAGTGTGTGATCATGACCTTCTGCTGAGTGTGTGATCATGACCTTCTGCTGAGTGTCTGTTCATGTCCTTCTGCTGAGTCTGTGTTCATGTCCTCCGCTGAGTGTGTGATCATGACCTTCTGCTGAGTGAGTGATCATGATCTTCTGCTGAGTGTCTGTTCATGTCCTTCTGCTGAGTGTGTGTTCGTGTCCTTCTGCTGAGTGTGTGTTCGTGTCCTTCTGCTGAGTGTCTGTTCGTGTCCTTCTGCTGTGTGTGTGATCGTGTCCTTCTGCTGAGTGTGTAATCGTGTCTTTCTGCTGAGTGTGTGTTCATGTCCTTCTGCTGAGTTTGTGCTCATGTCCTGATGAGTGTGTGTTCGTGTCCTTCTGCTCTGTGTGTGTTTGTGTCCGACTGCTGAGTGAGTGTGCACGTCCTTCTGCTGAGTATCTGATCGTGTCCTTCTGCTGAGTGTGTGTTCATGTCCTTCTGCTGAGCGTGTGTGTTCCTGTCCTTCTGCTGACTGTGTGTTCATGTCCTTCTGCTGAGTGTGTTATAATGGCCTTCTGCTGAGTGTAAGATCGTGTCCTTCTGCTGAGTATGTGATCAGGTCCTTCTGCTGAGTCTGTGTTCGTGTCCTTCTGCTGAGTGTGTGTTCACACCTTTCTGCTGATTGTGCGATCATGTCCTTCTGCTGAGTGTGTGATCATGTCCTTCTGCTGATTGTGTGATCATGTCCTTCTGCTGAGTGTGTGCTCGTGTCCTTCTGCTGAGGGTGTGATCATGTCCTTCTGCTGAGTGTGTGTTCATGTCCTTCTACTGAGTTTGTGTTCATGCCCTCTACTGAGTGTGTGATCATTATCTTCTGCCTAGTGTGTGTTCGTATCCTTCTGCTGAGTGTGTGGTCGTGCCCTTCTGCTGTGTGTGTGTTTGTGTCCTTCTGCTGAGTGTGTGTTTGTGTCCTTCTGCTGAGTGTGTGATCGTGTCCTTCCGCTGAGTGTGTGTTCGTGTCCTTCTGCTGAGTGTGTGTGTTCCTGTCCTTCTGCTGAGTGTGTGTTCGTGTCCTTCTGCTGAGTGTGTGATCATGACCTTCTGCTGAGTGTGTGTTCGTGTCCTTCTGCTTAGTGTGTGATCATGTCCTGCTGAGTGTGTGTTCATGTCCTTCTGCTGAGTGTGTGTTCGTGTCCCTCTGCTGAGTGTGTGTTCCTTTCCTGCTGCTGAGTGCGTGTTCATGTCCTTCTGCTGAGTGTGTGTTCATGTCCTTCTGCTGAGTGTGTGTTCATGCCCTTCTGCTGAGTGTATGATCGTGTCCTTCTGCTGAGTGTGTGTTCATGTCCTTCTGCTGAGTGGGTGCTCATGCCCTTCTGCTGAGTGTGTGTTCGTGTCCTTCTGCTCAGTGTGTTCACGCCCTTCTGCTGAGTGTGTGATCATGTCCTTCTGCTGAGTGTGTGATCATGTCCTTCTGCTGACTGTGTGTTCGTCTCCTTCTGCTGAGTGTGTGATCATGACCTTCTGTTGAGTGTGTGATCGTGCCCTTCTGCTGAGTGTGTGTTCGTGTCCTTCTGCTGAGTGTGTGTTCGTGTCCTTCTGCTGAGTGTGTGTTCATGTCCTTCTGCTGAGCGTGTGTGTTCCTGTCCTTCTGCTGACTGTGTGTTCATGTCTTTCTGCTGAGTGTGTTATAATGGCCTTCTGCTGAGTGTAAGATCGTGTCCTTCTGCTGAGTATGTGATCAGGTCCTTCTGCTGAGTCTGTGTTCGTGTCCTTCTGCTGAGTGTGTGTTCATGTCCTTCTGCTGAGTTTGTGCTCATGTCCTGATGAGTGTGTGTTCGTGTCCTTCTGCTCTGTGTGTGTTTGTGTCCGACTGCTGAGTGAGTGTGCACGTCCTTCTGCTGAGTATCTGATCGTGTCCTTCTGCTGAGTGTGTGTTCATGTCCTTCTGCTGAGCGTGTGTGTTCCTGTCCTTCTGCTGACTGTGTGTTCATGTCCTTCTGCTGAGTGTGTTATAATGGCCTTCTGCTGAGTGTAAGATCGTGTCCTTCTGCTGAGTATGTGATCAGGTCCTTCTGCTGAGTCTGTGTTCGTGTCCTTCTGCTGAGTGTGTGTTCACACCTTTCTGCTGATTGTGCGATCATGTCCTTCTGCTGAGTGTGTGATCATGTCCTTCTGCTGATTGTGTGATCATGTCCTTCTGCTGAGTGTGTGCTCGTGTCCTTCTGCTGAGGGTGTGATCATGTCCTTCTGCTGAGTGTGTGTTCATGTCCTTCTACTGAGTTTGTGTTCATGCCCTCTACTGAGTGTGTGATCATTATCTTCTGCCTAGTGTGTGTTCGTATCCTTCTGCTGAGTGTGTGGTCGTGCCCTTCTGCTGTGTGTGTGTTTGTGTCCTTCTGCTGAGTGTGTGTTTGTGTCCTTCTGCTGAGTGTGTGATCGTGTCCTTCCGCTGAGTGTGTGTTCGTGTCCTTCTGCTGAGTGTGTGTGTTCCTGTCGTTCTGCTGAGTGTGTGTTCGTGTCCTTCTGCTGAGTGTGTGATCATGACCTTCTGCTGAGTGTGTGTTCGTGTCCTTCTGCTTAGTGTGTGATCATGTCCTGCTGAGTGTGTGTTCGTGTCCTTCTGCTGAGTGTGTGTTTGTGTCCTTCTGCTGAGTGTGTGATCACGTCCTTCATCTGAGTGTGTGTTCATGTCCTTCTGCTGAGTGTGTGTTCGTGTCCCTCTGCTGAGTGTGTGTTCCTTTCCTGCTGCTGAGTGCGTGTTCATGTCCTTCTGCTGAGTGTGTGTTCATGTCCTTCTGCTGAGTGTGTGTTCATGCCCTTCTGCTGAGTGTATGATCGTGTCCTTCTGCTGAGTGTGTGTTCATGTCCTTCTGCTGAGTGGGTGCTCATGCCCTTCTGCTGAGTGTGTGTTCGTGTCCTTCTGCTCAGTGTGTTCACGCCCTTCTGCTGAGTGTGTGATCATGTCCTTCTGCTGAGTGTGTGATCATGTCCTTCTGCTGAGTGTGTGTTCGTCTCCTTCTGCTGAGTGTGTGATCATGACCTTCTGTTGAGTGTGTGATCGTGCCCTTCTGCTGAGTGTGTGTTCGTGTCCTTCTGCTGAGTGTGTGTTCGTGTCCTTCTGCTGAGTGTGTGTTCATGTCCTTCTGCTGCGTGTCTCTTCATGTCCTTCTGCTGAGTGTGTGTTCATGTCCTCTGCTGAGTGTGTGATCGTGTTATTCTGCTGAGTGTGTGTTCATGTCCTTCTGCTGAATGTGTGTGTTCGTGTCCTTCTGCTGAGTGTGTGTTCACACCTTTCTGCTGAGTGTGCGATCATGTCCTTCTGCTGAGTGTGTGGACATGTCCTTCTGCTGAGTGTGTGTTCATGTCCTTCTGCTGAGTGTGTGTTCATCTCCTCTGCTGAGTGTGTGATCATGTCCTTCTGCTGAGTGTGTGTTTGTGTCCTTCTGCTGAGTTTGTGTTCGTGTCCTTCTGCAGATTTTGTGATGGTGTCCTTCTGCTAAGTGTGCAATCATGTCCTTTTGCTGAATCTGCAATCGTGTCCTTCTGCTGAGTGTGTGTTCATGTCCTTCTGCTGAGTTTGTGTTCATGTCCTGCTGAGTGTGTGTTCGTGTCCTTCTGCTGAGTGTGTGTTTGTGTCCGACTGCTGAGTGTGTGTTCACGTCCTTCTGCTGAGTATCTGATCGTGTCCTTCTGCTGAGTGTGTGTTCATGTCCTTCTGCTGAGCGTGTGTGTTCCTGTCCTTCTGCTGACTGTGTGTTCATGTCCTCTGCTGAGTGTGTGATCATGACCTTCTGCTTTGTGTGTGTTCGTGTTCTTCTGCTGAGTGTGTGATTGTGTCCTGCTGAGTGTGTGTTCATGTCCTTCTGCTTAGTGTGTGATCATCTCCTGCTGAGTGTGTGTTCGTGTCCTTCTGCTGAGTGAGTGTTTGTGTCCTTCAGCTGAGTGTGTGATCACGTCCTTCTGCTGAGTGTGTGATCATGTCCGTCTGCTGAGTGTGTGTTCGTCTCCTTCTGCAGAGTTTGTGATGGTGTCCTTCTGCTGAGTGTGCGATCGTGTCCTTCTGCTGAATCTGTGATCATGTCCTTCTGCTGAGTGTCTGTTCATGTCCTTCTGCTGAGTCTGTGTTCATGTCCTCCGCTGAGTGTGTGATCATGACCTTCTGCTGAGTGTGTGATCATGATCTTCTGCTGAGTGTCTGTTCATGTCCTTCTGCTGAGTGTGTGTTCGTGTCCTTCTGCTGAGTGTGTGTTCGTGTCCTTCTGCTGAGTGTCTGTTCGTGTCCTTCTGCTGTGTGTGTGATCGTGTCCTTCTGCTGAGTGTGTAATCGTGTCTTTCTGCTGAGTGTGTGTTCATGTCCTTCTGCTGAGTTTGTGCTCATGTCCTGATGAGTGTGTGTTCGTGTCCTTCTGCTCTGTGTGTGTTTGTGTCCGACTGCTGAGTGAGTGTGCACGTCCTTCTGCTGAGTATCTGATCGTGTCCTTCTGCTGAGTGTGTGTTCATGTCCTTCTGCTGAGCGTGTGTGTTCCTGTCCTTCTGCTGACTGTGTGTTCATGTCCTTCTGCTGAGTGTGTTATAATGGCCTTCTGCTGAGTGTAAGATCGTGTCCTTCTGCTGAGTATGTGATCAGGTCCTTCTGCTGAGTCTGTGTTCGTGTCCTTCTGCTGAGTGTGTGTTCACACCTTTCTGCTGATTGTGCGATCATGTCCTTCTGCTGAGTGTGTGATCATGTCCTTCTGCTGATTGTGTGTTCGTGTCCTTCTGCTGAGTGTGTGTGTTCCTGTCCTTCTGCTGAGTGTGTGTTCATGTCCTTCTGCTGAGTGTGTGATCATGACCTTCTGCTGAGTGTGTGTTCGTGTCCTTCTGCTTAGTGTGTGATCATGTCCTGCTGAGTGTGTGTTCGTGTCCTTCTGCTGAGTGTGTGTTTGTGTCCTTCTGCTGAGTGTGTGATCACGTCCTTCATCTGAGTGTGTGTTCATGTCCTTCTGCTGAGTGTGTGTTCGTGTCCCTCTGCTGAGTGTGTGTTCCTTTCCTGCTGCTGAGTGCGTGTTCATGTCCTTCTGCTGAGTGTGTGTTCATGTCCTTCTGCTGAGTGTGTGTTCATGCCCTTCTGCTGAGTGTATGATCGTGTCCTTCTGCTGAGTGTGTGTTCATGTCCTTCTGCTGTGTGGGTGCTCATGCCCTTCTGCTGAGTGTGTGTTCGTGTCCTTCTGCTCAGTGTGTTCACGCCCTTCTGCTGAGTGTGTGATCATGTCCTTCTGCTGAGTGTGTGATCATGTCCTTCTGCTGAGTGTGTGTTCGTCTCCTTCTGCTGAGTGTGTGATCATGACCTTCTGTTGAGTGTGTGATTGTGCCCTTCTGCTGAGTGTGTGTTCGTGTCCTTCTGCTGAGTGTGTGTTCGTGTCCTTCTGCTGAGTGTGTGTTCATGTCCTTCTGCTGCGTGTCTCTTCATGTCCTTCTGCTGAGTGTGTGTTCATGTCCTCTGCTGAGTGTGTGATCGTGTTATTCTGCTGAGTGTGTGTTCATGTCCTTCTGCTGAATGTGTGTGTTCGTGTCCTTCTGCTGAGTGTGTGTTCACACCTTTCTGCTGAGTGTGCGATCATGTCCTTCTGCTGAGTGTGTGGACATGTCCTTCTGCTGAGTGTGTGTTCATGTCCTTCTGCTGAGTGTGTGTTCATCTCCTCTGCTGAGTGTGTGATCATGTCCTTCTGCTGAGTGTGTGTTTGTGTCCTTCTGCTGAGTTTGTGTTCGTGTCCTTCTGCAGATTTTGTGATGGTGTCCTTCTGCTAAGTGTGCAATCATGTCCTTTTGCTGAATCTGCAATCGTGTCCTTCTGCTGAGTGTGTGTTCATGTCCTTCTGCTGAGCGTGTGTGTTCCTGTCCTTCTGCTGACTGTGTGTTCATGTCCTCTGCTGAGTGTGTGATCATGACCTTCTGCTTTGTGTGTGTTCGTGTCCTTCTGCTGAGTGTGTGTTCGTGTCCTTCTGCTGAGTGTGAGATCACGTGCTTCTGCTGAGTGTGTGTGTTCGTGTTCTTCTGCTGAGTGTGTGATTGTGTCCTGCTGAGTGTGTGTTCATGTCCTTCTGCTTAGTGTGTGATCATCTCCTGCTGAGTGTGTGTTCGTGTCCTTCTGCTGAGTGAGTGTTTGTGTCCTTCAGCTGAGTGTGTGATCACGTCCTTCTGCTGAGTGTGTGATCATGTCCGTCTGCTGAGTGTGTGTTCGTCTCCTTCTGCAGAGTTTGTGATGGTGTCCTTCTGCTGAGTGTGCGATCGTGTCCTTCTGCTGAATCTGTGATCATGTCCTTCTGCTGAGTGTCTGTTCATGTCCTTCTGCTGAGTCTGTGTTCATGTCCTCCGCTGAGTGTGTGATCATGACCTTCTGCTGAGTGTGTGATCATGACCTTCTGCTGAGTGTCTGTTCATGTCCTTCTGCTGAGTGTGTGTTCGTGTCCTTCTGCTGAGTGTGTGTTCGTGTCCTTCTGCTGAGTGTCTGTTCGTGTCCTTCTGCTGTGTGTGTGATCGTGTCCTTCTGCTGAGTGTGTAATCGTGTCTTTCTGCTGAGTGTGTGTTCATGTCCTTCTGCTGAGTTTGTGCTCATGTCCTGATGAGTGTGTGTTCGTGTCCTTCTGCTCTGTGTGTGTTTGTGTCCGACTGCTGAGTGAGTGTGCACGTCCTTCTGCTGAGTATCTGATCGTGTCCTTCTGCTGAGTGTGTGTTCATGTCCTTCTGCTGAGCGTGTGTGTTCCTGTCCTTCTGCTGACTGTGTGTTCATGTCCTTCTGCTGAGTGTGTTATAATGGCCTTCTGCTGAGTGTAAGATCGTGTCCTTCTGCTGAGTATGTGATCAGGTCCTTCTGCTGAGTCTGTGTTCGTGTCCTTCTGCTGAGTGTGTGTTCACACCTTTCTGCTGATTGTGCGATCATGTCCTTCTGCTGAGTGTGTGATCATGTCCTTCTGCTGATTGTGTGATCATGTCCTTCTGCTGAGTGTGTGCTCGTGTCCTTCTGCTGAGGGTGTGATCATGTCCTTCTGCTGAGTGTGTGTTCATGTCCTTCTACTGAGTTTGTGTTCATGCCCTCTACTGAGTGTGTGATCATTATCTTCTGCCTAGTGTGTGTTCGTATCCTTCTGCTGAGTGTGTGGTCGTGCCCTTCTGCTGTGTGTGTGTTTGTGTCCTTCTGCTGAGTGTGTGTTTGTGTCCTTCTGCTGAGTGTGTGATCGTGTCCTTCCGCTGAGTGTGTGTTCGTGTCCTTCTGCTGAGTGTGTGTGTTCCTGTCCTTCTGCTGAGTGTGTGTTCGTGTCCTTCTGCTGAGTGTGTGATCATGACCTTCTGCTGAGTGTGTGTTCATGTCCTTCTGCTGAGTGTGTGTTCGTGTCCCTCTGCTGAGTGTGTGTTCCTTTCCTGCTGCTGAGTGCGTGTTCATGTCCTTCTGCTGAGTGTGTGTTCATGTCCTTCTGCTGAGTGTGTGTTCATGCCCTTCTGCTGAGTGTATGATCGTGTCCTTCTGCTGAGTGTGTGTTCATGTCCTTCTGCTGAGTGGGTGCTCATGCCCTTCTGCTGAGTGTGTGTTCGTGTCCTTCTGCTCAGTGTGTTCACGCCCTTCTGCTGAGTGTGTGATCATGTCCTTCTGCTGAGTGTGTGATCATGTCCTTCTGCTGACTGTGTGTTCGTCTCCTTCTGCTGAGTGTGTGATCATGACCTTCTGTTGAGTGTGTGATCGTGCCCTTCTGCTGAGTGTGTGTTCGTGTCCTTCTGCTGAGTGTGTGTTCGTGTCCTTCTGCTGAGTGTGTGTTCATGTCCTTCTGCTGAGTGTCTCTTCATGTCCTTCTGCTGAGTGTGTGTTCATGTCCTCTGCTGAGTGTGTGATCGTGTTATTCTGCTGAGTGTGTGTTCATGTCCTTCTGCTGAATGTGTGTGTTCGTGTCCTTCTGCTGAGTGTGTGTTCACACCTTTCTGCTGAGTGTGCGATCATGTCCTTCTGCTGAGTGTGTGGACATGTCCTTCTGCTGAGTGTGTGTTCATGTCCTTCTGCTGAGTGTGTGTTCATCTCCTCTGCTGAGTGTGTGATCATGTCCTTCTGCTGAGTGTGTGTTTGTGTCCTTCTGCTGAGTTTGTGTTCGTGTCCTTCTGCAGATTTTGTGATGGTGTCCTTCTGCTAAGTGTGCAATCATGTCCTTTTGCTGAATCTGCAATCGTGTCCTTCTGCTGAGTGTGTGTTCATGTCCTTCTGCTGAGTTTGTGTTCATGTCCTGCTGAGTGTGTGTTCGTGTCCTTCTGCTGAGTGTGTGTTTGTGTCCGACTGCTGAGTGTGTGTTTGTGTCCGACTGCTGAGTGTGTGTTCACGTCCTTCTGCTGAGTATCTGATCGTGTCCTTCTGCTGAGTGTGTGTTCATGTCCTTCTGCTGAGTGTGTGTTCGTGTCCCTCTGCTGAGTGTGTGTTCCTTTCCTGCTGCTGAGTGCGTGTTCATGTCCTTCTGCTGAGTGTGTGTTCATGTCCTTCTGCTGAGTGTGTGTTCATGCCCTTCTGCTGAGTGTATGATCGTGTCCTTCTGCTGAGTGTGTGTTCATGTCCTTCTGCTGAGTGGGTGCTCATGCCCTTCTGCTGAGTGTGTGTTCGTGTCCTTCTGCTCAGTGTGTTCACGCCCTTCTGCTGAGTGTGTGATCATGTCCTTCTGCTGAGTGTGTGATCATGTCCGTCTGCTGAGTGTGTGTTCGTCTCCTTCTGCAGAGTTTGTGATGGTGTCCTTCTGCTGAGTGTGCGATCGTGTCCTTCTGCTGAATCTGTGATCATGTCCTTCTGCTGAGTGTCTGTTCATGTCCTTCTGCTGAGTCTGTGTTCATGTCCTCCGCTGAGTGTGTGATCATGACCTTCTGCTGAGTGTGTGATCATGATCTTCTGCTGAGTGTCTGTTCATGTCCTTCTGCTGAGTGTGTGTTCGTGTCCTTCTGCTGAGTGTGTGTTCGTGTCCTTCTGCTGAGTGTCTGTTCGTGTCCTTCTGCTGTGTGTGTGATCGTGTCCTTCTGCTGAGTGTGTAATCGTGTCTTTCTGCTGAGTGTGTGTTCATGTCCTTCTGCTGAGTTTGTGCTCATGTCCTGATGAGTGTGTGTTCGTGTCCTTCTGCTCTGTGTGTGTTTGTGTCCGACTGCTGAGTGAGTGTGCACGTCCTTCTGCTGAGTATCTGATCGTGTCCTTCTGCTGAGTGTGTGTTCATGTCCTTCTGCTGAGCGTGTGTGTTCCTGTCCTTCTGCTGACTGTGTGTTCATGTCCTTCTGCTGAGTGTGTGATAATGGCCTTCTGTTGAGTGTGAGATCGTGTCCTTCTGCTGAGTATGTGATCAGGTCCTTCTGCTGAGTCTGTGTTCGTGTCCTGCTGAGTGTGTGTTCACACCTTTCTGCTGAGTGTGCGATCATGTCCTTCTGCTGAGTGTGTGATCATGTCCTTCTGCTGAGTGTGTGATCATGTCCTTCTGCTGAGTGTGTGTTCGTGTCCTTCTGCTGAGGGTGTGATCATGTCCTTCTGCTGAGTGTGTGTTCATGTCCTTCTACTGAGTTTGTGTTCATGCCCTCTGCTGAGTGTGTGATCATTACCTTCTGCTGAGTGTGTGTTCGTATCCTTCTGCTGAGTGTGTGGTCATGCCCTTCTGCTGAGTGTGTGTTTGTGTCCTTCTGCTGAGTGTGTGTTTGTGTCCTTCTGCTGAGTGTGTGATCGTGTCCTTCCGCTGAGTGTGAGTTCGTGTCCTACTGCTGAGTGTGTGTGTTCCTGTCCTTCTGCTGAGTGTGTGATCATGACCTTCTGCTGAGTGTGTGTTCGTGTCCTTCTGCTTACTGTGTGATCATGTCCTGCTGAGAGTGTGTTCGTGTCCTTCTGCCTAGTGTGTGTTTGTGTCCTTCTGCTGAGTGTGTGATCACGTCCTTCATCTGAGTGTGTGTTCATGTCCTTCTGCTGAGTGTGTGTTCGTGTCCCTCTGCTGAGTGTGTGTTCCTTTCCTTCTGCTGAGTGCGTGTTTATGTCCTTCTGCTGAGTGTGTGTTCATGTCCTTCTGCTGAGTGCGTGTTCATGCACTTCTGCTGAGTGCATGATCGTGTCCTTCTGCTGAGTGTGTGCTCATGCCCTTCTGCTGAGTGTGTGTTTGTATCCTTCTGCTGAGTGTGTGATCATGTCCTTCTGCTGAGTGTGTGATCATGTCCTTCTGCTGAGTGTGTGTTCGTCTCCTTCTGCTGAGTGTGTGATCATGACCTTCTGTTGAGTGTGTGATCGTGTCCTTCTGCTGAGTGTGTGTTCGTGTCCTTCTGCTGAGTGCGTGATCATGTCCTTCTGCTGAATGTGTGTTCATGTCCTCTGCTGAGTGTGTGATCGTGTCCTTCTGCTGAGTGTGTGTTCATGTCCTTCTGCTGAATGTGTGTATTCGTGTCCTTCTGCTGAGTGTGTGTTCACACCTTTCTGCTGAGTGTGCGATCATGTCCTTCTGCTGAGTGTGTGGACATGTCCTTCTGCTGAGTCTGTGTTTGTGTCCTTCTGCTGAGTTTGTGTTTGTGTCCTTCTGCAGATTTTGTGATGGTGTCCTTCTGCTAAGTGTGCAATCATGTCCTTTTGCTGAATCTGCAATCATGTCCTTCTGCTGAGTGTGTGTTCATGTCCTGCTGACTGTGTGTTCGTGTCCTTCTGCTGAGTGTGTGTTTGTGTCCGACTGCTGAGTGTGTGTCGCGTCCTTCTGCTGAGTGTGTGTTCGTGTCCTGCTGCTGAGTGTGTGCTCACGCCTTTCTGCTGAGTGTGTGATCATGTCCTTCTGCAGAGTGTGTGTTCATGTCCTTCTGCTGAGTGTGTGTTCATGTTCTCTGCTGAGGGTGTGATCATGTCCTTCTGCTGAGTGTGTGTTCATGTCCTTCTGCAGAGTGTGTGATCATGTCCTTCTGAGTGTGTGTTCATGTCCTCTGCTGAGTGTGTGATCATGACATTCTGCTGAGTGTGTGTCCGTGTCCTTCTGCTGAGTGTGTTTTCGTGTCCTTCTGCTGAGTGTGTGTTTGTGTCCTTCTGCTGAGTGTGTGATCATGACCTTCTGCTTAGTGTGTGTTCCTGTCCTTCTGCTGAGTGTGTGATCATGACCTTCTGCTGAGTGTGTGTTCGTGTCCTTCTGCTTAGTGTGTGATCATGTCCTGCTGAGTGTGTGTTCGTGTCCTTCTGCTGAGTGTGTGTTTGTGTCCTTCTGCTGAGTGTGTGATCACGTCCTTCATCTGAGTGTGTGTTCATGTCCTTCTGCTGAGTGTGTGTTCGTGTCCCTCTGCTGAGTGTGTGTTCCTTTCCTTCTGCTGAGTGCGTGTTTATGTCCTTCTGCTGAGTGTGTGTTCATGTCCTTCTGCTGAGTGTGTGTTCATGTCCTTCTGCTGAGTGTCTCTTCATGTCCTTCTGCTGAGTGTGTGTTCATGTCCTCTGCTGAGTGTGTGATCGTGTCCTTCTGCTGAGTGTGTGTTCATGTCCTTCTGCTGAATGTGTGTATTCGTGTCCTTCTGCTGAGTGTGTGTTCACACCTTTCTGCTGAGTGTGCGATCATGTCCTTCTGCTGAGTGTGTGGACATGTCCTTCTGCTGAGTCTGTGTTTGTGTCCTTCTGCTGAGTTTGTGTTTGTGTCCTTCTGCAGATTTTGTGATGGTGTCCTTCTGCTAAGTGTGCAATCATGTCCTTTTGCTGAATCTGCAATCATGTCCTTCTGCTGAGTGTGTGTTCATGTCCTGCTGACTGTGTGTTCGTGTCCTTCTGCTGAGTGTGTGTTTGTGTCCGACTGCTGAGTGTGTGTCGCGTCCTTCTGCTGAGTGTGTGTTCGTGTCCTGCTGCTGAGTGTGTGCTCACGCCTTTCTGCTGAGTGTGTGATCATGTCCTTCTGCAGAGTGTGTGTTCATGTCCTTCTGCTGAGTGTGTGTTCATGTTCTCTGCTGAGGGTGTGATCATGTCCTTCTGCTGAGTGTGTGTTCATGTCCTTCTGCAGAGTGTGTGATCATGTCCTTCTGAGTGTGTGTTCATGTCCTCTGCTGAGTGTGTGATCATGACATTCTGCTGAGTGTGTGTCCGTGTCCTTCTGCTGAGTGTGTTTTCGTGTCCTTCTGCTGAGTGTGTGTTTGTGTCCTTCTGCTGAGTGTGTGATCATGACCTTCTGCTTAGTGTGTGTTCCTGTCCTTCTGCTGAGTGTGTGTTTGTGTCCTTCTGCTGAGTGTGTGCTCGTGTCCTTCCGCTGAGTGTGTGTTCGTGTCCTTCTGCTGAGTGTGTGTGTTCCTGTCGTTCTGCTGAGTGTGTGTTCGTGTCCTTCTGCTGAGTGTGTGATCATGACCTTCTGCTGAGTGTGTGTTCGTGTCCTTCTGCTTAGTGTGTGATCATGTCCTGCTGAGTGTGTGTTCGTGTCCTTCTGCTGAGTGTGTGTTTGTGTCCTTCTGCTGAGTGTGTGATCACGTCCTTCATCTGAGTGTGTGTTCATGTCCTTCTGCTGAGTGTGTGTTCGTGTCCCTCTGCTGAGTGTGTGTTCCTTTCCTGCTGCTGAGTGCGTGTTCATGTCCTTCTGCTGAGTGTGTGTTCATGTCCTTCTGCTGAGTGTGTGTTCATGCCCTTCTGCTGAGTGTATGATCGTGTCCTTCTGCTGAGTGTGTGTTCATGTCCTTCTGCTGAGTGGGTGCTCATGCCCTTCTGCTGAGTGTGTGTTCGTGTTCTTCTGCTCAGTGTGTTCACGCCCTTCTGCTGAGTGTGTGATCATGTCCTTCTGCTGAGTGTGTGATCATGTCCTTCTGCTGAGTGTGTGTTCGTCTCCTTCTGCTGAGTGTGTGATCATGACCTTCTGTTGAGTGTGTGATCGTGCCCTTCTGCTGAGTGTGTGTTCGTGTCCTTCTGCTGAGTGTGTGTTCGTGTCCTTCTGCTGAGTGTGTGTTCATGTCCTTCTGCTGCGTGTCTCTTCATGTCCTTCTGCTGAGTGTGTGTTCATGTCCTCTGCTGAGTGTGTGATCGTGTTATTCTGCTGAGTGTGTGTTCATGTCCTTCTGCTGAATGTGTGTGTTCGTGTCCTTCTGCTGAGTGTGTGTTCACACCTTTCTGCTGAGTGTGCGATCATGTCCTTCTGCTGAGTGTGTGGACATGTCCTTCTGCTGAGTGTGTGTTCATGTCCTTCTGCTGAGTGTGTGTTCATCTCCTCTGCTGAGTGTGTGATCATGTCCTTCTGCTGAGTGTGTGTTTGTGTCCTTCTGCTGAGTTTGTGTTCGTGTCCTTCTGCAGATTTTGTGATGGTGTCCTTCTGCTAAGTGTGCAATCATGTCCTTTTGCTGAATCTGCAATCGTGTCCTTCTGCTGAGTGTGTGTTCATGTCCTTCTGCTGAGTTTGTGTTCATGTCCTGCTGAGTGTGTGTTCGTGTCCTTCTGCTGAGTGTGTGTTTGTGTCCGACTGCTGAGTGTGTGTTCACGTCCTTCTGCTGAGTATCTGATCGTGTCCTTCTGCTGAGTGTGTGTTCATGTCCTTCTGCTGAGCGTGTGTGTTCCTGTCCTTCTGCTGACTGTGTGTTCATGTCCTCTGCTGAGTGTGTGATCATGACCTTCTGCTTTGTGTGTGTTCGTGTTCTTCTGCTGAGTGTGTGATTGTGTCCTGCTGAGTGTGTGTTCATGTCCTTCTGCTTAGTGTGTGATCATCTCCTGCTGAGTGTGTGTTCGTGTCCTTCTGCTGAGTGAGTGTTTGTGTCCTTCAGCTGAGTGTGTGATCACGTCCTTCTGCTGAGTGTGTGATCATGTCCGTCTGCTGAGTGTGTGTTCGTCTCCTTCTGCAGAGTTTGTGATGGTGTCCTTCTGCTGAGTGTGCGATCGTGTCCTTCTGCTGAATCTGTGATCATGTCCTTCTGCTGAGTGTCTGTTCATGTCCTTCTGCTGAGTCTGTGTTCATGTCCTCCGCTGAGTGTGTGATCATGACCTTCTGCTGAGTGTGTGATCATGATCTTCTGCTGAGTGTCTGTTCATGTCCTTCTGCTGAGTGTGTGTTCGTGTCCTTCTGCTGAGTGTGTGTTCGTGTCCTTCTGCTGAGTGTCTGTTCGTGTCCTTCTGCTGTGTGTGTGATCGTGTCCTTCTGCTGAGTGTGTAATCGTGTCTTTCTGCTGAGTGTGTGTTCATGTCCTTCTGCTGAGTTTGTGCTCATGTCCTGATGAGTGTGTGTTCGTGTCCTTCTGCTCTGTGTGTGTTTGTGTCCGACTGCTGAGTGAGTGTGCACGTCCTTCTGCTGAGTATCTGATCGTGTCCTTCTGCTGAGTGTGTGTTCATGTCCTTCTGCTGAGCGTGTGTGTTCCTGTCCTTCTGCTGACTGTGTGTTCATGTCCTTCTGCTGAGTGTGTTATAATGGCCTTCTGCTGAGTGTAAGATCGTGTCCTTCTGCTGAGTATGTGATCAGGTCCTTCTGCTGAGTCTGTGTTCGTGTCCTTCTGCTGAGTGTGTGTTCACACCTTTCTGCTGATTGTGCGATCATGTCCTTCTGCTGAGTGTGTGATCATGTCCTTCTGCTGATTGTGTGTTCGTGTCCTTCTGCTGAGTGTGTGTGTTCCTGTCCTTCTGCTGAGTGTGTGTTCGTGTCCTTCTGCTGAGTGTGTGATCATGACCTTCTGCTGAGTGTGTGTTCGTGTCCTTCTGCTTAGTGTGTGATCATGTCCTGCTGAGTGTGTGTTCGTGTCCTTCTGCTGAGTGTGTGTTTGTGTCCTTCTGCTGAGTGTGTGATCACGTCCTTCATCTGAGTGTGTGTTCATGTCCTTCTGCTGAGTGTGTGTTCGTGTCCCTCTGCTGAGTGTGTGTTCCTTTCCTGCTGCTGAGTGCGTGTTCATGTCCTTCTGCTGAGTGTGTGTTCATGTCCTTCTGCTGAGTGTGTGTTCATGCCCTTCTGCTGAGTGTATGATCGTGTCCTTCTGCTGAGTGTGTGTTCATGTCCTTCTGCTGTGTGGGTGCTCATGCCCTTCTGCTGAGTGTGTGTTCGTGTCCTTCTGCTCAGTGTGTTCACGCCCTTCTGCTGAGTGTGTGATCATGTCCTTCTGCTGAGTGTGTGATCATGTCCTTCTGCTGAGTGTGTGTTCGTCTCCTTCTGCTGAGTGTGTGATCATGACCTTCTGTTGAGTGTGTGATTGTGCCCTTCTGCTGAGTGTGTGTTCGTGTCCTTCTGCTGAGTGTGTGTTCGTGTCCTTCTGCTGAGTGTGTGTTCATGTCCTTCTGCTGCGTGTCTCTTCATGTCCTTCTGCTGAGTGTGTGTTCATGTCCTCTGCTGAGTGTGTGATCGTGTTATTCTGCTGAGTGTGTGTTCATGTCCTTCTGCTGAATGTGTGTGTTCGTGTCCTTCTGCTGAGTGTGTGTTCACACCTTTCTGCTGAGTGTGCGATCATGTCCTTCTGCTGAGTGTGTGGACATGTCCTTCTGCTGAGTGTGTGTTCATGTCCTTCTGCTGAGTGTGTGTTCATCTCCTCTGCTGAGTGTGTGATCATGTCCTTCTGCTGAGTGTGTGTTTGTGTCCTTCTGCTGAGTTTGTGTTCGTGTCCTTCTGCAGATTTTGTGATGGTGTCCTTCTGCTAAGTGTGCAATCATGTCCTTTTGCTGAATCTGCAATCGTGTCCTTCTGCTGAGTGTGTGTTCATGTCCTTCTGCTGAGCGTGTGTGTTCCTGTCCTTCTGCTGACTGTGTGTTCATGTCCTCTGCTGAGTGTGTGATCATGACCTTCTGCTTTGTGTGTGTTCGTGTCCTTCTGCTGAGTGTGTGTTCGTGTCCTTCTGCTGAGTGTGAGATCACGTGCTTCTGCTGAGTGTGTGTGTTCGTGTTCTTCTGCTGAGTGTGTGATTGTGTCCTGCTGAGTGTGTGTTCATGTCCTTCTGCTTAGTGTGTGATCATCTCCTGCTGAGTGTGTGTTCGTGTCCTTCTGCTGAGTGAGTGTTTGTGTCCTTCAGCTGAGTGTGTGATCACGTCCTTCTGCTGAGTGTGTGATCATGTCCGTCTGCTGAGTGTGTGTTCGTCTCCTTCTGCAGAGTTTGTGATGGTGTCCTTCTGCTGAGTGTGCGATCGTGTCCTTCTGCTGAATCTGTGATCATGTCCTTCTGCTGAGTGTCTGTTCATGTCCTTCTGCTGAGTCTGTGTTCATGTCCTCCGCTGAGTGTGTGATCATGACCTTCTGCTGAGTGTGTGATCATGACCTTCTGCTGAGTGTCTGTTCATGTCCTTCTGCTGAGTGTGTGTTCGTGTCCTTCTGCTGAGTGTGTGTTCGTGTCCTTCTGCTGAGTGTCTGTTCGTGTCCTTCTGCTGTGTGTGTGATCGTGTCCTTCTGCTGAGTGTGTAATCGTGTCTTTCTGCTGAGTGTGTGTTCATGTCCTTCTGCTGAGTTTGTGCTCATGTCCTGATGAGTGTGTGTTCGTGTCCTTCTGCTCTGTGTGTGTTTGTGTCCGACTGCTGAGTGAGTGTGCACGTCCTTCTGCTGAGTATCTGATCGTGTCCTTCTGCTGAGTGTGTGTTCATGTCCTTCTGCTGAGCGTGTGTGTTCCTGTCCTTCTGCTGACTGTGTGTTCATGTCCTTCTGCTGAGTGTGTTATAATGGCCTTCTGCTGAGTGTAAGATCGTGTCCTTCTGCTGAGTATGTGATCAGGTCCTTCTGCTGAGTCTGTGTTCGTGTCCTTCTGCTGAGTGTGTGTTCACACCTTTCTGCTGATTGTGCGATCATGTCCTTCTGCTGAGTGTGTGATCATGTCCTTCTGCTGATTGTGTGATCATGTCCTTCTGCTGAGTGTGTGCTCGTGTCCTTCTGCTGAGGGTGTGATCATGTCCTTCTGCTGAGTGTGTGTTCATGTCCTTCTACTGAGTTTGTGTTCATGCCCTCTACTGAGTGTGTGATCATTATCTTCTGCCTAGTGTGTGTTCGTATCCTTCTGCTGAGTGTGTGGTCGTGCCCTTCTGCTGTGTGTGTGTTTGTGTCCTTCTGCTGAGTGTGTGTTTGTGTCCTTCTGCTGAGTGTGTGATCGTGTCCTTCCGCTGAGTGTGTGTTCGTGTCCTTCTGCTGAGTGTGTGTGTTCCTGTCCTTCTGCTGAGTGTGTGTTCGTGTCCTTCTGCTGAGTGTGTGATCATGACCTTCTGCTGAGTGTGTGTTCATGTCCTTCTGCTGAGTGTGTGTTCGTGTCCCTCTGCTGAGTGTGTGTTCCTTTCCTGCTGCTGAGTGCGTGTTCATGTCCTTCTGCTGAGTGTGTGTTCATGTCCTTCTGCTGAGTGTGTGTTCATGCCCTTCTGCTGAGTGTATGATCGTGTCCTTCTGCTGAGTGTGTGTTCATGTCCTTCTGCTGAGTGGGTGCTCATGCCCTTCTGCTGAGTGTGTGTTCGTGTCCTTCTGCTCAGTGTGTTCACGCCCTTCTGCTGAGTGTGTGATCATGTCCTTCTGCTGAGTGTGTGATCATGTCCTTCTGCTGACTGTGTGTTCGTCTCCTTCTGCTGAGTGTGTGATCATGACCTTCTGTTGAGTGTGTGATCGTGCCCTTCTGCTGAGTGTGTGTTCGTGTCCTTCTGCTGAGTGTGTGTTCGTGTCCTTCTGCTGAGTGTGTGTTCATGTCCTTCTGCTGAGTGTCTCTTCATGTCCTTCTGCTGAGTGTGTGTTCATGTCCTCTGCTGAGTGTGTGATCGTGTTATTCTGCTGAGTGTGTGTTCATGTCCTTCTGCTGAATGTGTGTGTTCGTGTCCTTCTGCTGAGTGTGTGTTCACACCTTTCTGCTGAGTGTGCGATCATGTCCTTCTGCTGAGTGTGTGGACATGTCCTTCTGCTGAGTGTGTGTTCATGTCCTTCTGCTGAGTGTGTGTTCATCTCCTCTGCTGAGTGTGTGATCATGTCCTTCTGCTGAGTGTGTGTTTGTGTCCTTCTGCTGAGTTTGTGTTCGTGTCCTTCTGCAGATTTTGTGATGGTGTCCTTCTGCTAAGTGTGCAATCATGTCCTTTTGCTGAATCTGCAATCGTGTCCTTCTGCTGAGTGTGTGTTCATGTCCTTCTGCTGAGTTTGTGTTCATGTCCTGCTGAGTGTGTGTTCGTGTCCTTCTGCTGAGTGTGTGTTTGTGTCCGACTGCTGAGTGTGTGTTTGTGTCCGACTGCTGAGTGTGTGTTCACGTCCTTCTGCTGAGTATCTGATCGTGTCCTTCTGCTGAGTGTGTGTTCATGTCCTTCTGCTGAGTGTGTGTTCGTGTCCCTCTGCTGAGTGTGTGTTCCTTTCCTGCTGCTGAGTGCGTGTTCATGTCCTTCTGCTGAGTGTGTGTTCATGTCCTTCTGCTGAGTGTGTGTTCATGCCCTTCTGCTGAGTGTATGATCGTGTCCTTCTGCTGAGTGTGTGTTCATGTCCTTCTGCTGAGTGGGTGCTCATGCCCTTCTGCTGAGTGTGTGTTCGTGTCCTTCTGCTCAGTGTGTTCACGCCCTTCTGCTGAGTGTGTGATCATGTCCTTCTGCTGAGTGTGTGATCATGTCCGTCTGCTGAGTGTGTGTTCGTCTCCTTCTGCAGAGTTTGTGATGGTGTCCTTCTGCTGAGTGTGCGATCGTGTCCTTCTGCTGAATCTGTGATCATGTCCTTCTGCTGAGTGTCTGTTCATGTCCTTCTGCTGAGTCTGTGTTCATGTCCTCCGCTGAGTGTGTGATCATGACCTTCTGCTGAGTGTGTGATCATGATCTTCTGCTGAGTGTCTGTTCATGTCCTTCTGCTGAGTGTGTGTTCGTGTCCTTCTGCTGAGTGTGTGTTCGTGTCCTTCTGCTGAGTGTCTGTTCGTGTCCTTCTGCTGTGTGTGTGATCGTGTCCTTCTGCTGAGTGTGTAATCGTGTCTTTCTGCTGAGTGTGTGTTCATGTCCTTCTGCTGAGTTTGTGCTCATGTCCTGATGAGTGTGTGTTCGTGTCCTTCTGCTCTGTGTGTGTTTGTGTCCGACTGCTGAGTGAGTGTGCACGTCCTTCTGCTGAGTATCTGATCGTGTCCTTCTGCTGAGTGTGTGTTCATGTCCTTCTGCTGAGCGTGTGTGTTCCTGTCCTTCTGCTGACTGTGTGTTCATGTCCTTCTGCTGAGTGTGTGATAATGGCCTTCTGTTGAGTGTGAGATCGTGTCCTTCTGCTGAGTATGTGATCAGGTCCTTCTGCTGAGT
Source organism: Mobula birostris (assembly GCF_030028105.1). Taxonomy (NCBI): domain Eukaryota; kingdom Metazoa; phylum Chordata; class Chondrichthyes; order Myliobatiformes; family Myliobatidae; genus Mobula; species Mobula birostris. The sequence goes on from NC_092379.1 coordinate 65,772,340, forward strand.
CTGTGTTCGTGTCCTGCTGAGTGTGTGTTCACACCTTTCTGCTGAGTGTGCGATCATGTCCTTCTGCTGAGTGTGTGATCATGTCCTTCTGCTGAGTGTGTGATCATGTCCTTCTGCTGAGTGTGTGTTCGTGTCCTTCTGCTGAGGGTGTGATCATGTCCTTCTGCTGAGTGTGTGTTCATGTCCTTCTACTGAGTTTGTGTTCATGCCCTCTGCTGAGTGTGTGATCATTACCTTCTGCTGAGTGTGTGTTCGTATCCTTCTGCTGAGTGTGTGGTCATGCCCTTCTGCTGAGTGTGTGTTTGTGTCCTTCTGCTGAGTGTGTGTTTGTGTCCTTCTGCTGAGTGTGTGATCGTGTCCTTCCGCTGAGTGTGAGTTCGTGTCCTACTGCTGAGTGTGTGTGTTCCTGTCCTTCTGCTGAGTGTGTGATCATGACCTTCTGCTGAGTGTGTGTTCGTGTCCTTCTGCTTACTGTGTGATCATGTCCTGCTGAGAGTGTGTTCGTGTCCTTCTGCCTAGTGTGTGTTTGTGTCCTTCTGCTGAGTGTGTGATCACGTCCTTCATCTGAGTGTGTGTTCATGTCCTTCTGCTGAGTGTGTGTTCGTGTCCCTCTGCTGAGTGTGTGTTCCTTTCCTTCTGCTGAGTGCGTGTTTATGTCCTTCTGCTGAGTGTGTGTTCATGTCCTTCTGCTGAGTGCGTGTTCATGCACTTCTGCTGAGTGCATGATCGTGTCCTTCTGCTGAGTGTGTGCTCATGCCCTTCTGCTGAGTGTGTGTTTGTATCCTTCTGCTGAGTGTGTGATCATGTCCTTCTGCTGAGTGTGTGATCATGTCCTTCTGCTGAGTGTGTGTTCGTCTCCTTCTGCTGAGTGTGTGATCATGACCTTCTGTTGAGTGTGTGATCGTGTCCTTCTGCTGAGTGTGTGTTCGTGTCCTTCTGCTGAGTGCGTGATCATGTCCTTCTGCTGAATGTGTGTTCATGTCCTCTGCTGAGTGTGTGATCGTGTCCTTCTGCTGAGTGTGTGTTCATGTCCTTCTGCTGAATGTGTGTATTCGTGTCCTTCTGCTGAGTGTGTGTTCACACCTTTCTGCTGAGTGTGCGATCATGTCCTTCTGCTGAGTGTGTGGACATGTCCTTCTGCTGAGTCTGTGTTTGTGTCCTTCTGCTGAGTTTGTGTTTGTGTCCTTCTGCAGATTTTGTGATGGTGTCCTTCTGCTAAGTGTGCAATCATGTCCTTTTGCTGAATCTGCAATCATGTCCTTCTGCTGAGTGTGTGTTCATGTCCTGCTGACTGTGTGTTCGTGTCCTTCTGCTGAGTGTGTGTTTGTGTCCGACTGCTGAGTGTGTGTCGCGTCCTTCTGCTGAGTGTGTGTTCGTGTCCTGCTGCTGAGTGTGTGCTCACGCCTTTCTGCTGAGTGTGTGATCATGTCCTTCTGCAGAGTGTGTGTTCATGTCCTTCTGCTGAGTGTGTGTTCATGTTCTCTGCTGAGGGTGTGATCATGTCCTTCTGCTGAGTGTGTGTTCATGTCCTTCTGCAGAGTGTGTGATCATGTCCTTCTGAGTGTGTGTTCATGTCCTCTGCTGAGTGTGTGATCATGACATTCTGCTGAGTGTGCGTCCGTGTCCTTCTGCTGAGTGTGTTTTCGTGTCCTTCTGCTGAGTGTGTGTTTGTGTCCTTCTGCTGAGTGTGTGATCATGACCTTCTGCTTAGTGTGTGTTCCTGTCCTTCTGCTGAGTGTGTGATCATGACCTTCTGCTGAGTGTGTGTTCGTGTCCTTCTGCTTAGTGTGTGATCATGTCCTGCTGAGTGTGTGTTCGTGTCCTTCTGCTGAGTGTGTGTTTGTGTCCTTCTGCTGAGTGTGTGATCACGTCCTTCATCTGAGTGTGTGTTCATGTCCTTCTGCTGAGTGTGTGTTCGTGTCCCTCTGCTGAGTGTGTGTTCCTTTCCTTCTGCTGAGTGCGTGTTTATGTCCTTCTGCTGAGTGTGTGTTCATGTCCTTCTGCTGAGTGTGTGTTCATGTCCTTCTGCTGAGTGTCTCTTCATGTCCTTCTGCTGAGTGTGTGTTCATGTCCTCTGCTGAGTGTGTGATCGTGTCCTTCTGCTGAGTGTGTGTTCATGTCCTTCTGCTGAATGTGTGTGTTCGTGTCCTTCTGCTGAGTGTGTGTTCACACCTTTCTGCTGAGTGTGCGATCATGTCCTTCTGCTGAGTGTGTGTTTGTGTCCTTCTGCTGAGTTTGTGTTCGTGTCCTTCTGCAGATTTTGTGATGGTGTCCTTCTGCTAAGTGTGCAATCATGTCCTTTTGCTGAATCTGCAATCGTGTCCTTCTGCTGAGTGTGTGTTCATGTCCTGCTGACTGTGTGTTCGTGTCCTTCTGCTGAGTGTGAGTTTGTGTCCGACTGCTGAGTGTGTGTTCGCGTCCTTCTGCTGAGTGTGTGTTCGTGTCCTGCTGCTGAGTGTGTGCTCATGCCTTTCTGCTGAGTGTGTGATCATGTCCTTCTGCAGAGTGTGTGTTCATGTCCTTCTGCTGAGTGTGTGTTCATGTTCTCTGCTGAGGGTGTGATCATGTCCTTCTGCTGAGTGTGTGTTCATGTCCTTCTGCAGAGTGTGTGATCGTGTCCTTCTGAGTGTGTGTTCATGTCCTCTGCTGAGTGTGTGATCATGACATTCTGCTGAGTGTGTGTCCGTGTCCTTCTGCTGAGTGTGTTTTCGTGTCCTTCTGCTGAGTGTGTGTTTGTGTCCTTCTGCTGAGTGTGTGATCATGACCTTCTGCTGAGTGTGTGATCATGTCCTTCTGCTGAGTGTGAGATCATGTCCTTCTGCTGAGTTTGTGTTCATGTCCTTCTACTGAGTGTCTGTTCATGTCCTTCTGCTGAGTGTGTGATCATGACCTTCTGCTGTGTGTGTGTTCGTGTCCTTCTGCTGAGTGTGTGTTCATGTCCTTCTGCTGAGTGTGTGATCACGTCCTTCTGCTGAGTGTGTGTTCATGATCTTCTGCTGAGTGTGTGTTCGTGTGCTTCTGCTGAGTGCGTGTTCCTGTCCTTCTGCTGAGTGTGTGTGTTCGTGTTCTTCTGCTGAGTGTGTGATCGTGTCCTTCTGCTGAGTGTGTGTTCGTGTCCTTCTGCTGAGTGTGTGTTTGTGCCCTTCTGCTGAGTGTGTGATCATGACCTTCCGCTGAGTGTGTGTTCGTGTCCTTCTGCTGAGTGTGTGTTCGTGTCCTTCTGCTGAGTGTGTGTGTTCGTGTCCTTCTGCTGAGTGTGTGATCATGACCTTCTGCTGAGTGTGTGATTGTGTCCTTCTGCTGAGTGTGTGTTCATGTCCTTCTGCTTAGTGTGTGATCATCTCCTGCTGAGTGTGTGTTCGTGTCCTTCTGCTGAGTGAGTGTTTGTGTCCTTCAGCTGAGTGTGTGATCACGTCCTTCTGCTGAGTGTGTGATCATGTCCTTCTGCTGAGTGTGTGTTCGTCTCCTTCTGCAGAGTTTGTGATGGTGTCCTTCTGCTGAGTGTGCGATCGTGTCCTTCTGCTGAATCTGTGATCATGTCCTTCTGCTGATTGTCTGTTCGTGTCCTTCTGCTGAGTCTGTGTTCATGTCCTCTGCTGAGTGTGTGATCATGACCTTCTGCTGAGTGTGTGATCATGACCTTCTGCTGAGTGTCTGTTCATGTCCTCCTGCTGAGTGTGTGTTCGTGTCCTTCTGCTGAGTGTGTGTTCGTGTCCTTCTGCTGAGTGTCTGTTCGTGTCCTTCTGCTGTGTGTGTGATCGTGTCCTTCTGCTGAGTGTGTAATCGTGTCTTTCTGCTGAGTGTGTGTTCATGTCCTTCTGCTGAGTTTGCGCTCATGTCCTGATGAGTGTGTGTTCGTGTCCTTCTGCTCAGTGTGTGTTTGTGTCCGACTGCTGAGTGTGTGTTCACGTCCTTCTGCTGAGTATCTGATCGTGTCCTTCTCCTGAGTGTGTGTTCATGTCCTTCTGCTGAGCATGTGTGTTCCTGTCCTTCTGCTGACTGTGTGTTCATGTCCTTCTGCTGAGTGTGTGATAATGGCCTTCTGCTGAGTGTGAGATCGTGTCCTTCTGCTGAGTATGTGATCAGGTCCTTCTGCTGAGTCTGTGTTCGTGTCCTTCTGCTGAGTGTGTGTTCACACCTTTCTGCTGAGTGTGCGATCATGTCCTTCTGCTGAGTGTTGATCATGTCCTTCTGCTGAGTGTGTGATCATGTCCTTCTGCTGAGTGTGTGTTCGTGTCCTTCTGCTGAGTGTGTGATCATGTCCTTCTGCTGAGTGTGTGTTCATGTCCTTCTACTGAGTTTGTGTTCATGCCCTCTGCTGAGTGTGTGATCATTACCTTCTGCTGAGTGTGTGTTCGTATCCTTCTGCTGAGTGTGTGGTTGTGCCCTTCTGCTGAGTGTGTGTTTGTGTCCTTCTGCTGAGTGTGTGTTTGTGTCCTTCTGCTGAGTGTGTGTGTTCCTGTCCTTCTGCTGAGTGTGTGTTCGTGTCCTTCTGCTGAGTGTGTGATCATGACCTTCTGCTGAGTGTGTGTTCGTGTCCTTCTGCTTAGTGTGTGATCATGTCCTGCTGAGTGTGTGTTCGTGTCCTTCTGCTGAGTGTGTGATCATGACCTTCTGCTGAGTGTGTGTTTGTGTCCTTCTGCTTAGTGTGTGATCATGTCCTGCTGAGTGTGTGTTCGTGTCCTTCTGCTGAGTGTGTGTTTGTGTCCTTCTGCTGAGTGTGTGATCACGTCCTTCATCTGAGTGCGTGTTCATGTCCTTCTGCTGAGTGTGTGTTCATGTCCTTCTGCTGAGTGTGTGTTCATGCCCTTCTGCTGAGTGTATGATCGTGTCCTTCTGCTGAGTGTGTGTTCATGTCCTTCTGCTGAGTGGGTGCTCATGCCCTTCTGCTGAGTGTGTGTTCGTGTCCTTCTGCTCAGTGTGTGTTCACGCCCTTCTGCTGAGTGTGTGATCATGTCCTTCTGCTGAGTGTGTGATCATGTCCTTCTGCTGAGTGTGTGTTCGTCTCCTTCTGCTGAGTGTGTGATCATGACCTTCTGTTGAGTGTGTGATCGTGTCCTTCTGCTGAGTGTGTGTTCGTGTCCTTCTGCTGAGTGTGTGTGTTCGTGTTCTTCTCCTGAGTGTGTGATCGTGTCCTTCTGCTGAGTGTGTGTTCATGTCCTTCTGCTGCGTGTGTGATCATGTTCTGATGAGTGTGTGTTCGTGTCCTTCTGCTGAGTGTGTCTTCGTGTCCTTCTGCTGAGTGTGTGATCATGTCCTTCTGCTGATTGTGTGATCATGTCCTCTGCTGAGTGTGTGTTCATGTCCTTCTGCTGAGTGTGTGATCGTGTCCTTCTGCTGAGTTTGTGATCATTTCCTTCTGCTCAGTGTGTGTTCATGTCCTTCTGCTGAGTGTGTGTTCATGTCCTCTTCTGAGTGTGTGATCATGACCTCCTGCTGAGTGTCTGATCATGTCCTTCTGCTGAGTGTGTGTTCGTGTCCTTCTGCTGAGTGTGTTCATGTCCTTCTGCTGAGTGTGTGTTCGTGTCCTTCTGCTAAGTGTGTGTGTTCGTGTCCTTCTGCTGAGTGTGTGTTCTTGTCCTTCTGCTGAGTGTGTGTTCGTGTCCTTCTGCTGAGTGTTTGTGTTCGTCTCCTTCTGCTGAGTGTGTGTTCGTGTCCTTCTGCTGAGTGTGTGGTCGTGCCCTTCTGCTGAGTGTGTGTTTGTGTCCTTCTGCTGAGTGTGTGTTTGTGTCCTTCTGCTGAGTGTGTGTGTTCCTGTCCTTCTGCTGAGTGTGTGTTCGTGTCCTTCTGCTGAGTGTGTGATCATGACCTTCTGCTGAGTGTGTGTTCGTGTCCTTCTGCTTAGTGTGTGATCATGTCCTGCTGAGTGTGTGTTCGTGTCCTTCTGCTGAGTGTGTGATCATGACCTTCTGCTGAGTGTGTGTTCGTGTCCTTCTGCTTAGTGTGTGATCATGTCCTGCTGAGTGTGTGTTCGTGTCCTTCTGCTGAGTGTGTGTTTGTGTCCTTCTGCTGAGTGTGTGATCACGTCCTTCATCTGAGTGCGTGTTCATGTCCTTCTGCTGAGTGTGTGTTCATGTCCTTCTGCTGAGTGTGTGTTCATGCCCTTCTGCTGAGTGTATGATCGTGTCCTTCTGCTGAGTGTGTGTTCATGTCCTTCTGCTGAGTGGGTGCTCATGCCCTTCTGCTGAGTGTGTGTTCGTGTCCTTCTGCTCAGTGTGTGTTCACGCCCTTCTGCTGAGTGTGTGATCATGTCCTTCTGCTGAGTGTGTGATCATGTCCTTCTGCTGAGTGTGTGTTCGTCTCCTTCTGCTGAGTGTGTGATCATGACCTTCTGTTGAGTGTGTGATCGTGTCCTTCTGCTGAGTGTGTGTTCGTGTCCTTCTGCTGAGTGTTTGTGTTCGTGTCCTTCTCCTGAGTGTGTGATCGTGTCCTTCTGCTGAATGTGTGTTCATGTCCTTCTGCTGCGTGTGTGATCATGTTCTGATGAGTGTGTGTTCGTGTCCTTCTGCTGAGTGTGTCTTCGTGTCCTTCTGCTGAGTGTGTGATCATGTCCTTCTGCTGATTGTGTGATCATGTCCTCTGCTGAGTGTGTGTTCATGTCCTTCTGCTGAGTGTGTGATCGTGTCCTTCTGCTGAGTTTGTGATCATTTCCTTCTGCTCAGTGTGTGTTCATGTCCTTCTGCTGAGTGTGTGTTCATGTCCTCTTCTGAGTGTGTGATCATGACCTCCTGCTGAGTGTCTGATCATGTCCTTCTGCTGAGTGTGTGTTCGTGTCCTTCTGCTGAGTGTGTTCATGTCCTTCTGCTGAGTGTGTGTTCGTGTCCTTCTGCTAAGTGTGTGTGTTCGTGTCCTTCTGCTGAGTGTGTGTTCTTGTCCTTCTGCTGAGTGTGTGTTCGTGTCCTTCTGCTGAGTGTTTGTGTTCGTCTCCTTCTGCTGAGTGTGTGTTCGTGTCCTTCTGCTGAGTGATTGATCGTGTCCTTCTGCTGAGTGTGTGTTCATGTCCTTCTGCTGAATGTTTGATCATGTCCTTCTGCTGAGTGTGTGATCATGTCGTTCTGCCGCTGTCGCCCATCCACTTTAAAGTTCGATGTGTTGTGCATTCAAAGATGTTCTTCTCCACACCACTGTTGTAACATGTGGTTATTTGAGTTACTGTAACCTCCCTCTCGATTTGAACCAGTCTGGCTATTCTCCTCTGACCTCTCTCATTAACAAGGCTTTTTCACGCACAGAACTGCCGCTCACTGGATGGTTTTCTGCTCTTTGCACCATTCTCAGTAAATTCTAGGGACTGTTATGTGTGAAAATCTCAGGGGATCAGCTGTTTCTGAGATACTCAAAGCACCCCGTCTGACACCAACAATCATTCCACCATCAAAGCCACTTAGTTAACACTTCCTCCTCAATCCAATGTTTGTTCTGAACAACTGAACCTCTTGACCATCTCCGCATGCTTCTATGCTTTGAGTTGCTGCCACATAATTGGCTGATTAGATATTGGCACTAACAAGCGCAGATATACGGATACTCCTAACAAAATGGCCACTGAGTGTAAGTCCGTGTCTCTGTCTCATTCTCTCTCGCTCACTCAGGATGTTGAGCATTGTGATTGCTTCAGTGAAAGCATCAACAACACAGAGTCTGACTTGTGGGCAGTTAGAAACACAAGCAGCTTAACCACACAGGCTTGTCACCCTCAATGTGACAGGACAGCCCTTGATCATTGAGGCAGAGAGTATTTGAAGACATAAAGCTCAATCCCAGCACAGAAGTCAGCAGCTGTCATCCCTGAGACAAAGCTGGGAATACTGGAAAAACTCATCAGCTCAGGCAGCATTTACAAAGAGGGAAACAGTTAATACTGGACATGAAGAGTCTTTGACCTGAAGCATTAACTGTTCCTTTCTCCAGGTGATGTCTGACCTGCTGAGATTTTCTAGAATTTTCTGTTTTGATTTCAGATTTCTAGCAGCTACATCTTTTTTCCAGCAGAGATCCCTGCCTTCCTCTGTGCTTCTAGAATCTGGAGGAGAGCCCATGGGAATGTAGGATTCATGTGAATGGATGTTACTTTCAGTGGAAATCCTGGTCTTCCTCTGTGCTTTTGAGACCAGACCACAGCAAATCTCCTCAAAGCACCAATGATGTCTCAAATTCAAATTCAATAGAAGAACAAATGAGACAAAGACTGTGTGCTTTCACAGGCTAGCATCCTCAGTACTGGTTAGTTACACTCAGTTGGCAGCACAGTGGCAAAGCTAGAAAAGCCGCTGCCTCACTATACCAGGGATCATAGTTCGACACTGGCCTCCGGTGCTTTTCATGTGGACTCCCCGCATTCTCCCTGAAACTGTAAGAGTTTACTGTGGATACTCTGATTTCTTTCCACATCCCAATGGTAAGTGGGTTGGTAAGTTAATTGGTTGCTGCAGATTGCCGCTCCTGTCTGGGTGAGTGGTAGAATCTGGAGGAGAGTCCATGGGAATGTAGAATTCATGTGAATGAATGTTATCTTCAGTGGAGTTCCATCTTCCCCTGCACTTCTGAGACCAGACCATAGCAAATATCCTCAAAGCACCAATGATGTCTCCACAAGTCTTTCAAATTCAATAGAAGAACAAGAATAATGTAGGGTTAATGTAAATAGATGGATAAGAGTAAGAACAGACCCAGTGGGCCGAAAGGCCTGTTTTTGTGCATTATTTCTCAATGACTCTATCGAGCAGTCAATATTGTTTGGTACTGATGTTGGTATTGGTTGAATTTTGTTACCTGTACCAAGATATAGAGAACAGCCTAGCTTGCATGCCGCTTATACAGATCGAATCATTGCATAGTGTATTGACTTAGAATAAGGTCGAACAATAACAATGCAGAATAACGTGTAACAGCTACAGAGAAAGTGCAGGTGAATGATAACTTGCAAGATCAGAACAAGGCAGGTTGTGAGGCCAAGAGTTCGCCTTATCATACCAGAGAGTCTAATTACAGTGGGATAGAAGCTCTCATTGAGTCTGATGGTGCATGAGTACAGGCTATCGTACCTTCTGCCCGATGGGAGAGGGGAGGAAAGGGAATGTCCGGGGTGGGTAGTCTTTGATGATGCTGGCTGCTTTACTGAGGCAGTGGGAGGTGTAGACAGGGTCCATGGCTGGCTCCTGTGATGTGTTGAACATGTCCACAACTCTCCACAATTCCTTGTGATCACGTACAGAGCAGATGTCATTCCAAGCCCTCATGCATCCAGACCAAATGCCTTCTATGGTGCATCAATAAAAATTGAAAGGAATCGATGGAGCCAAACCACATTTCTTTAGCCTCCTGAGAAAGTACAGGCAGTGGGGAGAATTTTTGGCCGTGACATCAACATGTTTGACATCAGACTCCTCAAAAGAGATATGTTGTGTATCTGGCCGGGTTACACAACAAAGCTATAAATAAAAACACTGGAGACGGGAGCTAAGTTACCAGGGTTCTTTACTGACTGAAGCCAAACTGAACACGCACGTACAGATCAATACATGCCTAATAGCGCATGCTCAATACGTGCCTAATAGGGCATGCAACATCGTGTCCCTACAACATGAAGTAGTCCCATATTATACAGTAGGCTATATGGTACACTCCTCCCCTTTTATTTTAATAGTGTATCAACTCTTTTTTTTACTGGGGCACTACGCTAAACAAATATGTTTACCCTTAACATACAAAGGCCTACCGTTTACTTAGTAACTCAATAATATCAAATTATAACAAAGTAACATAATAATATCAATTTATAACAAGCCTTTTTTTTAACTTTTGGTCTAAGACCCATTTATAACTCAAGTCTCTGGGGGGACTCTGCCCACTGTGCCGTACTGCTCCAGATGGTGATTATGTACCAGCGGTAACAGTAGAAATACGTGAAGCTGTAGCAAAATTAGTCATATTTCGCAAGAGGTGTGATGCATTTTTCGTAGCTTTGGTTTCCATTGTCTGCTTCAAAGATGACTTGCCACCAACAAAAGAAGTGGTCGGTGATCTGCTGTCCCTGCTAGTTATTCAAAAGTCGGGGCAATCCAATGACTCACAGAAAGATCAGTACTTTACCAGCAATCTTTCACCATTTGATGAAGCAATTGATCAAAATCCTGTTATTCGTTCCATTGTTCTTCGGCTGCTGTTAAAGTACAGTTTTGCTGATATTAAGAATTACCTGCAGTGCTATCTGTCTGAAGTTCAAAAAACAAATATTGGTCAAGAAAATGACACTCTGAAATTACAGCCAGGTATATCTGGTAAAATTAAAAATGAATGGGAAAGGGAACTTCAACTTTGCCTACCTATAGAGATATGGGATAATATTTTTCAATTAGTTAGTTCCTCCTCTATATGTGCCAAACATACACTAATACAATTTAAAGTACTGCATAGGGCCCATATGTCTAAAGATTAATTAGCCCATTTTTATTCCCATATAAACCCTATTTGTGACAGATGTCACTCTGAGGTGGCTTCTTTAACTCATATGTTTTGGTCCTGTCCTCTTTTGGAAAAGTTCTGGAAAGGTATTTTTGATATTATCTCAACAGTTTTGCATTTTGATTTATAACCCCATCCTATTATGGAAATTTTTGATTTGCCAGTGGTAGAACATAGATTTTAATCCTCTTCAGCCTGTCAGATGATCACATTTGCTACTTTAATGGCCAGAAGATCCATTTTATTGAACTAGAAGGAGACCAATCCTCCTACCACATACCAATGGTTTTCCCAAACTATATCATGTTTAAATTTAGGAAAAATCAGAAGTGACATCTTTGATCCTTCGGTTAAATTTGAAGAGACTTGGAAACCATTTATTCAACAGTTTCATATGATGCAATTTGACCTTTCCGAATCCTTCTTATTAACTTAAAATATATGAATAGAGGAGCAGAGTTGACAACATTACTGAACGTGTTCAATTTAAGATAATGGACTAGCCTTGTTTTGTTTCATTTGCTTTCTTTTTTGGGTTTAGTATTTAGTTTTTTTGTTTTTTTTGGGGGGGTTTCATTGTTCTTTTTTCCTTTTTTCTCTATGATTAATTATATTAAGAGTTAGGAAGTCTATTACACTTGTACTATTTGAAACCTCTTTTGTACATGCTTATCAACAATAAGATTATTCCAATCTCTCTGTATCAATATTGTTATTCTGTTTATAATTTTGGAAAATTAATAAAAAGATTTAAAAAGAAAGAAAGAAAGAAAATGACACTGAACTGTATGCACTGTTTCTGAATTGTTTGGCAGATTCTATGTATGATAAATCCCAGTTGTGCACAGTGCAAGAAAAGATTGCGTACCTACCTGGCTCAAGAGGGAGAATTCCTTCAGATGCACATTCAGCGCAAGTGTGAAAATACAACAATAGAAACGTTACAGTTTGTTGCTAGAATTCACCTCTGTTTTGATGCTGTTTCTCAACTTCTCTATGCAAAACAAGACACATTGGCTGAGGATTCATAATATGTATGTGCAAAAGAAACTTCTCTGCAAAGGATTATGTGTATAATTCTCAATGGAGGAAATGATTGGTTCAAGATTGACCTTGTGCGAAAGCTGTTCTGTTTGAATGGAATTGATTTTGTCCAAGAGCTTTTAAGGGATGACCAATTTTCATGGATCTTTCCCAAGGAAATTGTCAGGAGAAGATGGAGATGCTGGTCTTTTTGGAGATTTAAGCTTATTGAGAGTTCGCAGATCTTCCATTATCTGTTCATCTGTTAACAAGTAATTTAACTGCACAGATGCAGGTTTTCATCTTGTGTCTGTAATTGGAACAGGGTCATTAGGTTTCCCCCTTAGTCTCCTAGTCATTATTGGCTTTACCTCCATAGAGTCTCCTGTGAGTTCCATTCTTAGCCTTTCATTCTTAATCATTTTTTTCTTTTCTTCTAACTCAATCTTTTAACTTCAAATTCCTTCACTGCTGCTTTCTTCTCTTTAATATAATTCCTTTCCACATGTTCTGTCTCCAGTTGCAGAAGAAGCTCTGATTTTCATATCCTTTCCTTGTATCTTCATCCTAGTTTCTTCATCCTTTTCTGCTACACCTGCAAAGTGCCTTCCAGTAACTGCTGTAGCTGTCTTTAAAGAGATGTCAATTTCTCCTAGTACATCTGCTTTTTTACTTCCAGGTAGTTTTCATCATCCTGCTTATCTTCATCCAAGTCGCAGCCACTGATACTGCGTTCGTCTTCATCGTCGACGCTGTCTAGCTACTCCTTGTCATTGTAATAGTCGACAATGGGTAAGAGGAGAGCTGCGGACATCTTCCCCGCTGAGCTGCTCTCCTTTATTGACACATCTAGTGCCTTGATGGTGTAGCAATCCAACTGAATTTTCCTGAGCCATCCACGTCCCAACAACGGTGGTCCTCCATTTTCTAGTACATAGAGGTTCAGCTGCTGTGTTTTGTCTCTGTAGTTCACTGTCACTTTAATTTTACCTTTTGGACACACTTTCTGTCCTGTGTAAGTCTTTAGCAGTAGTTTAGTTTGTTTCAGGCATATGTGAGAAAACAGTTGTTTGTAGTCGTGTACAGAGATCACTGTAAAGCTGAGCCTGTGTCCAACTCTATTTTCAGTCTCACGCCTGCCACTTGTGGAGTGATCCTTATTACTCTTCGATCATCTGTCTCTTTCACGCTGTGAAGCTGCAGGCGTTTTGCAACAGAACTGCTTTCATCAGAACTGCCTTCTTTCATTTTGTGTACCTTGTTGTATTTTCCTTTCTGGGGTTTTTTGTTTCTCTGTATTTTGCCCTTTTTCTGCTGTTCACTAGCTTTACATACTCTGCCAGTGTGGCCCTGTTCACCACAGTTTCTGTATTCTTTGTCTTTAAACCAACAGTCATCTGGGTCATGTGACCTATTCCCACAATGGCAACATTTCTTTCCTTCGTTTTTGTTCAGCGACATTTTATTTGTGGCATGTTCCAGAGATTTTTGTTACATCTCGGAAGCACCTCGTGTGGCTATTTCCATTGATATTGCAATGTTCAGCACCTTCTCTAATGTAAAGTCCCTTTGACACAGAAGCTTCTTCTGTGTGGTTTCACAGTGCATGCCACACACTAACCTGTCCCTCAATGCATCCGATAGACCCACTCCAAATTGACAATGTTCTGATAATTTGCGCAATTCAGCACAATATTCTGAAATGCTTTCATTTTTGCTCTGATTCTGATTGTGAAATTTAAATCTTTCAGCAATGACCAGTGGTTTGGGGTTAAAATGCTGTTGGAGAGTGTCTACTATTTGCTTGAACGTTTTGTCAGCTGGCTTTTCAGGGTTAACAAGCTCTATAGCAGGCCGTATGTTTTTGCTCCCATAAAACTAAGTAAGACGCAGGCTTTCTTTTCATCATTAACATCATTAGCATCACAATATGACTCCACTCTTTCAATGTAAGTTGCCCAGTCTTCAATGCCACTATCAAGTGCTGTAATGGTTCCAATCATCGCCATCTTTGGTAAGTTAATTAAGCCCTGTTCTCACTTTTTTTTTGATTCACGAGACTTTTTTTGCTAGTGCCACAAGCGCACTCTGTCTAAATGCGTGTGTGTCACTCCTTTTTATCTCCTTTCTGGAGCAGGCATACCCTCAGACCTGGGGTTCAGCACCGGCTGTGGTCTCACCTGAACACGCTATGGCTCCGACTGTGTCTCTTGGTCTCCCGACGTTCCCAACCCCAGCTGTACTCCCACTTCCTTCCAGACTCACTGCCTCACTCTGCCTCCTTCTCCCGCTCCCTGGCTCGTTCCTTGCACTCTTCCTCTGAGTGCCGTTATCAATTAAAATACGGCTTTCCGATACAACGTAGGTTCATTAACCTCGTCGCCAATTTGTTGTGTATGTGGCTGGGTTACATAACAAAGTTATAAATAAAAACGCTGGAGATGGGAGCTAAGTTAATAGGGTTCTTTACTGACAGAAACCAAACTGAACACACACGTACAGATCAATACGTGCCAAATAGCGCATGCAACGTGTCCCTACAACATAAAGTAGTCCCATATTATACAGTAGCTATACAGTACAAAGTGCTTCATTCATAGTTTGTCCTGTGAAGAGTCTGTCAAGTAGTTCAAAGAAAAAGCCAAACCCCACCCCCTCCCCAAAGAAGTGCAGCATCCCTAGGGCCTGCAAAGCTCTGGCCGACGACCAGCTGAGATGGGGAATGAGCACTTGGGATGCGATATGGGATAGAGAACCTTGAAACCATGTCTCGACAGAACGTGTTGCTGCCCGCTACTTGGAGGCAGCAGAGTTGGTGCACAAAGGCAGCGTACAGTGACACCATGAGTGACTGTCTTGTGCATTTCTTTTGTGATCACAAGACCCTGTTAGACATTGATTGCTGCAAGCCTGTTTCCCTTGTTTGGTGACATGACAGGCAGCGAGGCAACATCATCATCTTGGTTTCTGTGAGGAGTAGGCCTCGAGCTGTGGGCTTGCCTGCTGCTGCAGTGAGGAAACGCTGGAGGTGGTGTAGTGTGGCATCTGCGTTCAGTCATTGGTGAGGAGACGCTGGAGGTGGTGTAGCATGGCATCCGTGCTTAGTCATTCGGGGGGGGGAGGGGGTGGGGTGAGGGGGTAATAGCCTCTCCCGTCGGTGCTGTGCCCTAGTGTTGGATTGATGGAATTACAGGCAGGGCTATCGGGAACCATCAATTTGTGGGACTTGTTGCTCAGCGTCTGAGACAAAAATATACTTTTCTTGCATGACTGTTCTTTTTTTTCTTGCTATTTTGAATGTGTGTGTATGTTTTTGCACTTTGGCTCCAGACGAACACTGTCTAACTTGGCTGTATCAATGTATGCTTTGAATGATAATTGAACTCGACTTGATTTGATGTTGCTGGCCCTTTTCCGGCCTGGCACCTTTCTGGATGTATGTCCTTGATGGCAGGAGACTGGTGGGGTTACGCAATGGGCAGTTTTGACTACCCGATGTAAAGCCTTCCTATCCACTGCAGTGCAGTTTCTGTACCAAGCAGTGATTCAGCTTGTTAGGATGCTCACTACTGCACATCTGCAGAACAACATGAGCATGGATGTGCAAAGTCCAGCTATGACAATAAACAGTTTTGGCTTTAAAGAGGAATGTGAAGATTGAAGTCTTACTTTTGAGGCAAGAGTTTGTGGACACTGTTGAGTCTATTGGTGAACGGTAAATGGACAAGGTGCAGGAGAAAGATTCTGCCTGTGATTAAGACTGCCAGATAATTGGTTATAATAAGAAGTTAACCAGTTATTGGTTACTGGCACTTGATTAAATCAGTCTCATCTCTAGTTTATGCAGGAATCATGGAGTCAAAGCCATTCTCCTGGCCAGTCTGTGATCCAAAAAAAATACCCTGCTGCACTGGAGTCAATAAAGGTGTTGGAATGTTTTTGGTCTCCACATGAAAGCAACACAGGGTGCATCATTCCAGAGGGGGCTGAACCAGGACTAAGTCTAGTACTGTCACGATCCTCCTTATCCTTGATTGCTTGATGGTCCTCAGTGTTTCCCGGCAGCTTGGGACAAAAAGACCAATAATGCCTGGCTTCTCCACAGTAAATGCAGCACCTCTCCCTCCTTCTGAGGGTACCTGTTACCTCGTTACTCAATCCCTTATGGAACACAGCGGTTAGCACTTCCACATTCCATACATTCCCTGTGGCCAAGGTACGAAATCGTATAGAATAATCGGCCACAGACAAATTCCCCTGATGCAGGTTGAGGAATTTTATCACAGACCCATGTCCTCCAGAGGGGTGGTAGAACACTCTCCTCAAAGGCTCTGAAAAGAGGTCTGCATCGGCACAGATGGGTGAATCCTTCTCCCAGAGTGCAGTGGCCCAGGCAAGGGCTCTTCCAGTAAAGAGTGAGATTATATTCACTCAGGAAACTGTATTTACTCAGGAAACTGGCATATATATGGAAGGAAGGGAAACAAGCAGTAGTGTCATGGAACATATAGAGATTAAAGAGGAGGAGGTGCTTGCTGCCTTACAGTGAATAAAGGTAGATAAATCCCCCAGGCCTGGCATGACATTTCCTCAGACCTTGAGAGAAAATAGTGTAGAAATTGCAGGGGCCCTGGCAGAAATATTTAAACTGTCCTTAGCCACAGGTGCGGTGCCAGAGGATTGGAGGGGAGCTCATGTTCTTCCGTTGTTTAAAAAGGCTCCAAAACTAAACCAGGTAATTATGGGCCAGTGAGCCTGACATCAGTAGTGGGTAAATGATTGGAAGGTGTTCTGAGAGATCGGATATACAAGTATTTGGAGAGTCAAGGGCTGATTAAGGATAGTCAGCATGGTTTTGTGCGTGGTAGATCATGTTTAACAAATCTTGTAGAGTTTTTTGAGGAGGTTACCAAGAAAGTAGATGAAGGAAAGGCTGTGGATGTTGTCTACATGGACTTTAGTAAGGCCTTTGACAAGTTCCCACATGGGAGGTTAGTTCAGAAGGTTCAGACACTAGGTATCCATGGACAGGTTGTAAACTGGATTCGAAATTGGCTGTGTGGGAGAAGACACAGTGGTAGTGGATGATTGCTTCTCAGACTGGAGGCCTGTGACTGGTGGTGTGCCTCAGGGATCTGCGCTGGGACAATTGTTGTTTGTTGTCTATATCAGTGATCTAGATGATAATGTGGTAAACTGGATCAGCAAGTTTGCTGATGGCACTAAGATTGGAGGTGTTGTGGACAGCGAGGGAGGCTTCCAAAGCTCGCAGAGGGATCTGGACCAACTGGAAAACTGGGCCAGAAAACGGCAGATGGAATTTAATGCAGACAAGTGTGAGGTGGTGCATTTTGGAAGGACAAATCAAGGTAGGACATTCACAGTTAATGGTAAGGCACGGAGGAGTGAGGAGGAACAAAGGGATCTGGGAGTTCAGATACATAATTCCCTGAAAGTGGCGTCACAGGTAGACAGGGTTGTAAAGAAGGCTTTTGGCATCCTGGCATTCATAAACCAAAAGATTGAGTATAGGAGTTGGGATGTTATGGTGAGATTGTATAAGACATAGGTGAGCCAAATTTGGAGTATTGTGTGCAGTTCTGGTCACCTAACTACAGGAAGGATATCAGTAAAATTGAAAGAGTGCAGAGAAGATTTGCTAGGATGTTGCCGGGTCTTCAGGAGTTGAGTTACAGGGAAAGATTGAACAGGTTAGGACTTTATTCCTTGGAGCGTAGAAGAATGAGGGAGATTTGATAGAGGTTTACAAAATTATGAGGGGCATAGACAGAGTAAATGTGAATAGGCTCTTTCCACTTAGATTAGGAGAGAGAAGTACGAGAGGACATGGCTTTAGGGTGAAAGGGGAAAAGTTGAGGGGGAACATTGGGGGAACTTCTTCACTCAGAGAGTGGTGGGAGTGTGGAACGAGCTGCCATCCGATGTGGTAAATGCGGGCTCACTCTTAAGTTTTAAGAATAAATTGGATAGATACGTGGATGGGAGAGGTCTGGAGGGTTATGGACTGGGTGCAGGTCAATGGGACTAGTGGAGTAAAGTTTCGGCACAGACTAGAAGAGCCAAATGGCTTGTTTTCTGTGCTGTAGTGTTCTATGCTTCCATGGTTTTTACTGAATTCTGACAGAAACTTGGACGACAGTAACTCAAAGGCCAAGGTGCATTGTACCAGTAATCCTCAGCCTCCTTCAGAGCTACTGTGGTGCCGGTAGGTGCAGAGATCGCTCACGAGTACTGACAGAGTCTCCAGCCTGAAGACTCAAACATGCCTGGAATTAACAGCTTCTCCAGCTGAACTCAGATCCTGCCTACTGGAGATGGAGAGTGGTGAGGATCACCTGAAGCACACTATCATGTCTACCTACAGTTACTCCCCGGTAGCCCAATGTAGTTCACAGACATTCATAAACTGCTGGGTTCATGGTGTAACAAGAAAGCTATGGACAGTGGTGAAGCCAAGTGCAGACAAAGGTCTAGAATTAACTCTGACTCAAAATTAACAAAACACAGAGAAAATCTAATCTGAAATCACAAACTGTAATACGAGAAAAGGAACTTCTATGAATGAGCACTGAGTGCTCAGCATAGGGCTTTTAACTGCAGACTTCCCATGGAGGAATGTGGCAGGCAATAATTGACAGTTTGAGTCTTAAAAGGACAGCGGCACCTAACCATACTCCAGGGAATTGGAGCACCAAAGCATGGATGCCTGCCATTGTCCAGTTGGGATCATGACAAGATGGAGCATATTCTGTTTGGAGGGAAGTGACCAGTGGTGTTCTGCAGGGATCTGTTCTGGGACCCCTGCTCTCTATGACTTCTTTGTAAATGACTTGGATGAGAAAGCAGAAGGGTGAGATGGTAAGTATGCAGATGACATAAAGGGGCTGGTGTTGTGGGTAGTGTAGAAGGTTGTTGTAGGTTACAGCAGGATATTGAGAGATGCAGAGTTAGGCTGAGAAATGGCAGATGAAGTGCAATCTGGAAATGTGTGAAGTGATACAATTTGGACGGTTGAATGGAAGTCAGAATACAAGGTTAACGGCAGGTTTCAGGGCAGTGTGGAGAAACAGAGGGGTCTTGAATCCAAGTCCTTATCCCTCAAAGTTGCCATGCATGTTGATGGGGTGTTGTTGGCCTTCATTAGTTGGGGTAATTGAGTTCAAGAGCTGCAAAGTAATATTGCAACTCTATACAACTCTGGTTAGACCGCACTTGGAGCATTGTGTTTAGTTCTGGTCACCTCATTATAGGAAGGGTGTAGAAGCTTTTGGAAGGGTGCAGAGGATGCTGCTTGGATTAGAGAACATGTCTTGTGAGGAAAGGTTGAGCAAGCCTGGGCTTTTCTATTTGGAGTGAATGAGGCTGAGAGGAAGCTCATGGAGGTGTACAAGATGTTAAGAGGCATTGATAGAGTGGACAGCCAGAGATCTTTTCCCAGGTCAGGGATGGTTAATACAGGGGGGTGTAATTTTAAGATGTTTGGAGGAAAGTTGTTGCTGTTGTTGTTCGTCCATCGTACGTCAATGAGGACCTCAACACCATTATGATGGTGTCGAGACTAGCGCGTGATTTGGATTTAAGTGAGGGAGAGTTGCGCAGCGTCAGCCTCACTCTCTCTTCCCAATTCCCATCTGGATCCAGTGGCAAGACAGAGTCCAGACGGCTGGAAATGGGACTAGGCGCAGCGGATGACCAGGACGTCTTCTGTGTCTTGTCCTGCTCTACACATTCCACGACGCTTGCAGAGACCACCTTCTTGACCGTTGGACCTTCCATTGGTCTCGTCCACTCAATCCGCCGGAGTCTGTCTTCACATGCTGGGATAGACAACTCCCTATCTCACCGAGGGTTTGAGACCCGTCAGCTACCCTCACCTGGTTTAGCCGGCTTGTCGAAGCCGTTGCCCAGGGTGTGGCTGCTGTCGCATGCAAACAGCTACGGGGAGCCACAGGTGAGAGCTGAGTGCCAGGTGGGGACCAAAGGTGGACTAACCGCCTTGAAAAGGACGCGACATGTTAGCCCACCAGAGGTGCTACTCCTCCCTGACACCCCATACACCCCGAGAAAGTACAGCAGGAACATCAGAGGTACATAATATCCCTAAGGTATCTTCCTCTGCCGGGGATACTTTTCCAATAGATGGAACACATTGCCAGGGTTGGGGGTTGAGGCACACACACTAGGGAAATTTAAAACTCTCAGATAGCCACATGGATAAAAGAAAAATGGAGGATGATGTGCGAGCGAAGGGTTAAATTGATTGTAGGGTGATCATAGGTGTTGAGCCTGCACTAGGCTCTACTGTTCTATATTCTCTGTCTTCAGGAAGTGGTGTGGTGCTCATGGTCCAATTTACATCAATGGTGAAAGGATTAAAGTTCTTGGGAGTGAGCATCCTCAATAGTCTGCCCTGGTTCAATCACCCTGACACCACCAGTGCCTCTAGTTCCTCAGGAAGCTCAAGATATTTCACATGTCTCCATTGATTCTCATTGATCTATCGATGCACATTAGAAAGTATCCTATACAGATACATCAGAGTTTGGAATGGCAACTGCTCTGCCCGTGACCACAAGGAACTGTGGAACTGTGGGCACAGCTTGGTATATCACAGAAACCAACCTCCCTTCCATCGAGTCTGTCGACAGTCCTGTCTGCTTCAGTGAAGCAGCCAGCAAAAACAAAGGCCCCCGTCCACCTCATTCATTCTTGTATGTATCGTGATACACCTGATAATAGTTAACCAATAAACTAATTTAACAATTTGATAAACAGAGAGGAAAGAGACCAAGTGTTCCCTGTGGCCTCACAGAGACACTAATAGTCACAATCATAGTCATAGTCATACTTTATTAATCCTGGGGGAAATTGGTTTTTGTTACAGTTGCTCCATAAATAATAAATAGTAATAGAACCATAAATAGTTAAATAGTAATATGTAAATTATGAAATAAGTCCAGGACCAGCCTATTGGCTCAGGGTGTCTGACCCTCCAAGGGAGGAGTTGTAAAGTTTGATGGCCACAGGCAGGAATGTCTTCCTGTGATGCTCTGTGCTGCATCTCGGTGGAATGAGTCTCTGGCTGAATGTACTCATGTCCCCAACCAGTACATTATGTAGCGGATGGGAGATATTTACCAAGATGGTATGCAACTTAGACAGCATCCTCTTTTCAGACATCACCGTCAGAGAGTCCAGTTCCATCCCCACAACATCACTGGCCTTACGAATGAGTTTGTTGATTCTGTTGGTGTCTGCTACCCTCAGCCTGATGCCCCAGCGCACAACAGCAAACCTGATCGCACTGGCCACCACAGACTCATAGAACATCCTTAGCATCTTCCGGCAGATGTTAAAGGACCTCAGTCTCCTCAGGAAATAGAGACGGCTCTGACCCTTCTTGTAGACATGCAAAGCTAGTCAAGCCACTGCTTCTCTGCTTTAGAGAGCTTGATGGACATGAAAGAGCATTTTTGTAATAGCATTCTGCTTTCAGGAAAGCTCGGGGTCTGTATTTGCTGGAATTTAGAAGGATGAGGGGGAATCTCACTGAAACCTTTCAAATGTTGAAAGACCTAGACAGAGTAGATGTGGAAAGGATATTTCCCATGGGGGGAGGGTCTAAGACAAGAGGCCACAGCCTCAGGATAGAGGGGTGTCTATTTAAAACAGAGATGTGAAGAAATTTCTATTTCCGGAGGATGGTGAATTTGTGGAATTTGTTACCACAGGCAGCTGTGGAGGATAGGTAATTGGGTGTACAGTATTTAAGGCAGAGATTGATAGGTTCTTGATTGGAAATGGCATCAAAGGTCGGGTTGAGGAGGGGAAAAAAGGATCAGCCATGATTGAATGGCAGAGCAGATTCAATGGGCCAAATGGCCTAATTCTGCTCCTATGTCTTATGGTCTAAGTGCAGCTGTGGTAGCTGGATGACGCCAATCTTATTCCCAAATCAGTCAGGCCTCAGCCCTGAGCAATCCTATCATACACAAACAATGGTGTAGCAAAGTCTGCCTTTCCATTTCACATCAACACTGAAGATATCAGATGTGGTTTTATTGGCCAAGCAGCTGTCTCCACTCACTGCGAGCTCGATTTATTTGTCACGGTAGGATTAATTGTGCAACAACACCTTCAGGTATGCTAAATCTTCAGATCTTACATTGATATATTTGTCACATCTAGACAAAGGGAAAACAGCTTCTATGAAAGACTGAATGGATTAATGTTATCAGCAAAACAAGAGCTGCTGTTGAAAACTATATTCTAACCTCATTTAAAATTATTTGATTACACTTGCAGCATCGAGATATGAAGAAAACAATTTACTGGGTTTACACCGGCCTTCATCAGTCAGGGCACTCAGTAAAGAAGTTGAAAGGTTATAGCATAGTTTTACAAGACGTTGCTGAGACGACACCTAGGGTACTGTGTTCAGTTTTGGTCACCCTATTATTGGAAAAATGTTATTAAACTGCAAAGAATGCAGAAAGGGTTTCCAAGATGTTGCCAGGACTCGGGGGACTGAGTTATAGGGAGAGGTGATACAGGCTCAGTCTTTTCACCTTGGAGCATCAGAAACTGTGGGTGAATTTACAGAGGAGTAGAATCAGAAAGGGCATAAATGAATGAATGCACTCAGATCTTTTTTCCAGGGTTGGGTAATCAAGATCTAGAGGGCATTGGGTTTCAGGGTGAGAGGTGAAAGATTTATTGGACCCTTGAGGGGTAGTTTTTTCACTTGAGGGTGTTAAGTGTGTATGTACCTGACAGAGAAAATAACTACATTTATAAGATAGCTGGGAAGATACAGGGATATGAAAGGTTTAGAATGTCACAAGTTTGAGTGCACAGCTTGGTTAGAATGGACTACTTAGGCGAAAGGACCCGGTTCTGTGCAGGCTGCCTCTGAGTCTATGAGTAGCAGCCTGTGTATCAGGATACACAATGTAAGTGAGGGAGAGTTGTGCAGTGTTCAACAAATACCTGCGTGCACCGCTAGATCTAGTAGTAAGGAAACTTTTATTCCTGCATCCCTTAACACACTGTTAGGATTTGTGCATGAATTGCTGGTGTTGGCAGTGCATGAAGGCCAAACATGCCATCTCTCTTTGTATTTGCATTCCCTGCAATTCACCCTCCCTCCAACACCACTCAATTTCTTACTTGTTCATGTGTTCAGCATAGCAGCCCAGGGGGGTAGAGCTGTTGTCTCACTGTTCCAGCTTTGATCCTGGCCTAAGATACTGTCTATGAGGAGCTTGTACATTCTGCCTGAGACCATATGGGTTTCCTCTGGGTGCTTCAGTTTCCCTGCACATCCTCAAGACATATGGCCTGGAAGATTTAATTGGCTGCTCTGGTCCGTGGTGTTCCATTGATAATGTAAGGTTAGCATTGTACAGGGTGGTTCCAAAACATGTGAGAAAGTAACTGTTCCTGATCCTGGTTGTGTGGGACTTCAGGCTTCTGTGCCTCCTGTCTGACAGTAGAAGCTAAAAGAGGACATCACCCTGGATTGTGGGGTCATTGTTGATAGATGTCACTTTCTCTTTGGCAGCCTCTTCTGTCGATGCTTCCGATGGTGCGGAGAGGGGGGCACTGTGCCCACTATTTTCAGCAGCCTCTCACACTCCTATGTGTTGGAACTGCCATATCAACCCATAATGTAACCAGTCAGGATACTTCCAGCAGTGAACTTCCTATCTCCACCAATGAGAACTGATATATCGTGTCTCAACTTCCCCTTTCTCCTAAGAAGAGAGAAATTTAGAAAGGGGAAATTTAAGGAAAAGTCTGGACCTTAGCACCTAGGTACCACAATTCAGAGATAACTAACTTGCTGAAATTGGTCACGTGCAGAGTTTCCAGCATTTTTAGGGGCTAGAGAAAGCTGTGGAGATAGGGAAAGCTAAGACTAAAGAGGTCTGAAAACAAGGGTGAGAATTTTAAAATGGTGACATTCTTTGTTTAAAAACTCTGCTAAGGGGAAGTTGGAGAAGAGAAATAGGGTGTGTGGAAGAAGGAACCCAACAAATAAAGTACTGGGGAGAGACAGCACAGAAAACCAATTCAATAAGAATGGTATGAAAGGATGTTGGAGAGCATTGGTCACATAGAAACTGGTTTTCTTCTCCTTCCGCAGTGTTTACTTGCATCTGCTTAGTTTCTACTGGGGCAGTCTGTTGAGGAAATGAAAAATTATACTGAATTAGAAGTAAACAAAAACCACTGTCCAATCTATTATGCAGTCATTTTATGCTGGTAAGGATTTAATCATCTTAAGTAAATTGAAGGTCAGTGCACATTAGAATCAAATCCATTCTTCACCACTATTTGAATATCAGTTAAATATTAAAACAACAGTTTTATAATGCAAGGGCAGTGTCCTAGAATCAAACAATTGCTTATCCATAATACATGAGTGGTTTAGATTGCAAAAACCGAACTTCACCAGGCATAAAAAAAGTACTCCTAATTTAAATAATCCTTTTTATGTTGACTTCGAAAGAAGCATTTAAATACTGGAAGCCTGTACTACAGAACCAAAAGAACTACTTAATAGTTCTCTCAGGCTTTTGCTCCATGCTCATAAAACAGAAAAAAGGATGTAAAAATATTTGAAGGATTCAAGGGCAGAACATTTCATAAACCAAGATTCCTGCTCTGTGTTTGAACAGAACTGAAAATAGGCTGAGAGGGTGCTTCAGATAAGCAGATGCCTTCAAGTGGGATATAAAGGGTAGGGCTCCAAAGATTAAACTGTGCATAGCCAATTTCCACACACACTGCTCCATCTGTGT
Source organism: Mobula birostris (assembly GCF_030028105.1). Taxonomy (NCBI): domain Eukaryota; kingdom Metazoa; phylum Chordata; class Chondrichthyes; order Myliobatiformes; family Myliobatidae; genus Mobula; species Mobula birostris. The sequence goes on from NC_092379.1 coordinate 65,796,654, forward strand.
TTGAATATCAAAAAGAAGGATATTATGTTAATCAACAAGACCTCTCTGAAAATTCAAGGTAAAATTCCGTTAAAGTGACTGTGAACAGAGCAGATGATTGATTTAAATCACTGATGGGAGTGTGCAGAGAGAGCGAGGGGGATTGTGGATAAGGATCACATCATTTTTTATTGTCTCCCTTGAGGAGAAATTGCAGATAACACAGATTTTTTTTTCAACAAGATATTGTCTGATGTTTAATACTGCGCTGTTCGTCTTCATGAGGGTTTCTATCTTAAGAATTTAGAAATAAGAGCTGGAATTCTCCCTCCTAAATTTTAAATTGGCTGCATAGGTCTTTGGGACTGACTAGTGTGCGTAGAGTCAGGCCATGATGCAACCAGTCGGGATATTTTCATCAATGTGTCTGCATTGTAACGTGCCAAATCTCTGGTAAGTTACTAATACAATAAAGCTCCTTGGTCCTTTACTCAAAACCTCTTGCAATGAATATTAACATACAATTTGGCTTCTTTGCTACATGCAACACTGCTGTGTTTTCATTCAATGACTGACTTATAAGGACATTCAGATCATTTTGAAAATCATTTCTGAACCTACCACAAACAACAAGAACTCTGCAGATGCTGGAAACTCAAACAACACACATCAAAGTTGCTGGTGAACGCAGCAACATCTCTCGGCCTGAAACGTCGACTGTACCTCTTCCTAGAGATGCTGCCTGGCCTGCTGCGTTCACCAGCAACCTTGATGTGTGTTGCTCTGAACCTACCACTCTGTCTTTCACTCAATCGAGATGGGTATCTTCATATTTATCCACATCTGCTGTCTACTTCCCCACTCAATCAACCTGTCAAAGCCATCTTGAGGCCACTTGTCACAGCCCTCAATCCAACCCAGTTAGCCCATTGTCAATACATTCACTCACGCAATCAGGAGCCCTTACTCATCCTATCAAGACCTGCTTTTCTCATTCTTCTTCGGTGTGTATGAATGCCCCAGTACAGTGCCAAGGTTAAACTTCCATTATGTGCAGTCACACTCACCAGCTTCGGTGGGTAGCCGGTTGTAAGCATGGAAGTTGGTGCCCACACAGGAGCTGGTTGCAATGAGTGCATTGTTCCAATCACATTCACCAAAGGTTTGTGCCTCCATATAACAGATACAAAAAGCTATGTTTAGTCAACTAAATCTATACAGGCAAAATATCAGTAAATAAATGAACAAGTAAGGCTAGTAAAAAATAACTAAATCATAGATTTTGGAAGGGAAATGTTTTGGGGGAATTTGTAAGAGCTTGGAGATGGTAAATGTATGTGCAAAGAAAATGTGTCCACAGTCTAGAGGACAAGATCTTTTAACATAGATTTCCTGATCAGTACATTGAAGAACCCCAGTAGGAATGAAATTTTTCAATTATTTTAATGTAAATTCCCCAGTTGCCATGGTGAGGGTTGAAATTACATCACTGGACCACTGGTGCAAAATGGTGGCTGCCAGTCACTACAATTCGCATCCTGGAGTATTTCACATACAGGATATGCAATAACATCATTGATTGGAACTCAATGAGGGAACTCGTGAATGTCTTTGTTTTGGATTTGAGACGGGCAAGATTGAAACACAGATGACAACAGTGTTGCAGCTCTTTCAGAAAACCACCTACAACAGATTCTGACTGCCTTCAACCGTGCATACAAGAAACTTGGACTTACCACCAACTGAAAGGAGACTCAGATCATCTATCAACCGTCACTGATTGAGACAAATCAGATAGAACCATCATTTCAACTTGGCGAAACAACCCTGGAAAACATGGATCACTTTCCGTATCTTGGAAGTCACCTCTCCTCCAATGTCAACCTTAATGACGAGATCCAACATCATCTTAAATGCGCTGGAACAGCTTTTGGATGTCTTTCATGATCGTGACATCCAAACAGACACCAAAATGTTAGTGTACAAAGCAGTGGTAATCCCAACGCTCCTGTATGCATCAGAAACCTGAACAACATACCAACAACATCTGAAGGCACTTGAAAAGTTCCATCAATGCTGTCTTTGAAACATCTTAAATATCAGCTGGGAAGATAGAAGAACCAACGTCAGTGTGCTAAATGAAGCAAAAACAACAAGCATTGAAGCCTACGTCATCAAGAACCAACTAAGATGGAGCGGTCATGTTGTTCAAATGAAAGACGAACGTCTGCAGAAACAAATCTTCTACTCTCAGCTTAAAGAAGGCAAACATAAACGAGGCGGACAACAGAAGAGATTCAAAGACGTCTTAAAAGCCAACATGAAAAAATGTAACATTGATATCAACAATTGGGAAACCAATGCCAAGGACAGGAAACTCTGGCAAGACATCATCCAAGAAGGAACAGCAACTTTTGAAGCCAACAGATGTGCAGAATTAGAAGAAAAGAGAAGAAAATGGAAAGAGAGGCAGCAACAACCAAAGCCCGATCTGCCATCTGGAACTACCTGTCCTGAATGCAGAAGAACTTTCAAAGCCAAGATTAGACTCATAAGGCAATTGAGAGCCCATAAGTAGATCAACAGAATGAAGACCATCATCCTCGAACTCCAGGGATAGCCACGACAATGAATGTCATTGATACAGAGAGATAACACAAGGAAAAAGGATCTTTGTCTTAGCAAGTCAAATCAACTATCAACCTCTAACCCTACAATAATCCATTTTTAAAATTTTCCTCACACTTCCAAAAATTCCTCGCAAAATTCCCCACTCCCCTACACACTAAAGGGAATGTTACTGTGCTCAAAGCAGGTGACACGCAGGTTGGCGGTATTATGGATAATGTGGAAGTTTGTCATGATTTATAATGGGACATAGATAGGATGCAGACCTGGGCTGAGAAGTGACAGATGGAGTTCAATCCGGAAAAGTGTGAAGTGATTCACATTGAAAGGTCAAACTTTCACACAGAGAGTGGTAATTGCCTGGAATACACCGCAGGGGATGGTGGTAGCGGCTGATACATTAGTGATATTTAGGTGAGTCTTGGATCAGCATTTGAAAGAAAAAGATAGATGTTTATGGGCTACGTAGGAGAGACGTTTTAGATTGAACATAGATTAAGTTAAATGATTGGCACAGAATTTAAAATACACTTGGACTAAGATGTTAACTGTCCTGTGCTATCCCCAGTGGGGTCATCAGTTGATCTGCCACCTGTCTTCAGGGGTTTCGGCCGGCTTATGATCAAGACTTCCTCGAGGTGGTGGCCCAGCAGTGCTAAAGCACCACCTCCCACTGGTGAGCTTAAAAACTTGGCATCTGCCTCTATCAGAGTTGTTGGTCACTTCCATCCAACAGATAGTCTGCTCATCAGGTGTCTATGCAACTACTGAAAATTTGCAAAAGATGTATACCCTGTCCAACTATCTGCCCCTCTGGACGTACTTGGTCCACACCCATGTTGATCCTGTCTCTGCTGCCTCAGCTACAGCCCTGCTGGTTGACTTGATCTCTCTTCTAGTGAAGCCAAGGTCACACAGCCACTTCTGGAGAGTGAATGCAATAAACCTATGGCAACCTATTTCGAATAGATAGCATGAGACCTTCCACCCTCTGTCTCTGCACTCTGATCTTAATTCTGCATACTTGGTTAACTTGCGCTCATGGGCTTCATCGATGTTGTTTTCCCAGGGGACTGTGAGTTCACCAATAACCACTTCTCTACTGGTGTTAGACCATACGATTATATCTGGACGCAATGTGATGAAAGCTATTTGCTCTGGGAAACTGTCTTTCCCATCCAGGTCAGCCTTGACACACCGATCATTGGCTGAAGAAAATATGCTTGATCGTGAGCCTGTGCTGTACACCCTTGACTTGAAGCCTTCTTTCACAAATGATATGCGATGTTCTATGCAGCATGGGGCATGAAATAAGTTGTGCTGCAGTACTCTCTGCTCAACCGCTTCTGTTACAACTTTGAGAACATTGTTATGTCTCCAAGTATACCTGCCGCTGGAAAGATTGACTCTGCATGCACTCAATGGCTCCTTGACTCGATGGTTATAACTCCATCACATTGACCACAGTGTCCATTTCAGCCTCAAATATATTCAATGAATCAACTTTCATAGACAGAGACTTGCAGGGATCTCAGCGTGAGCTTGTTGGTTGATTACTGATTGACCTTGTTGGTTGATTACTAATTGACCTTGCTGGTTGTTGATCTAGGCATGAGCTTGTTGGTTGATTACTGATTGACCTTGCTGGTTGTTGATCTAGGCATGAGCTTGTTGGTTGATAGAATAGGTTTGAAAGGCTTTGATTTGCTATAAAACATGTTACTTTGTGAACACTTCATTGCAAGTTTCTAATTTGATACTTAGAGAATGAAATATTCCATGCATTCATGCAATGACCTTTGTAAAAGACTTACCTGTATTTATTCTGCAACTGTAAAATAATGAATGCACCTGTAAATTCATTTATTCCAGAGGGTGGTACATCCTACAGAGGTGATGAATGGGCCCATTGCCAGTTTGTCAATGGTTAATGATGAGTGATTCCATATTTACTAGTTGTTGCTTTCATATAATAGGTTAATCGATAATTAATTTGTCTTATGAAATATTGAAAATTTTACAAGCATAAATGATGTTGTCACATAATGTATGCTGAATTTACAGTCCATCACCTTGGTAATTATTCCATAGTTGCAACTGGTATTTACAGTATCTTACTCATGGATAATGGATAGTTTCTTTCTCATCTTTCATCACTTTCAGAGAATTGATAATAGTGTATTTACTATGATTGAAATTCTTTATTCAATGTATAAAATCTGCCCATGATCAGTTATTTATTCCATATATAGTCAGCTTTTTGTTTGAATAAATTCAGTTGATATGTTACTCCATTGTGATAGGTTGTCGTTGCTGGATAATTAATAGTCCTATGCAGAGATTATATTAACAGGTCGAACGCAGCTTCAAGCCATCAGCGTGGCATTTTAAGAATTTGAATATGTTAAACAAAAACTTGGTATGTAGTGGCTGGCAGCTCAAATGATTTATTAATTCTCTTGATAGAAACAACCTGTCATCATTATGTTGGCTACCACATCTAAAAAACAGACAAAAATATTCTATGTATCATGCTACAAATATAGCATATCATAACATGAACATGAAGATATGAAAACACAAATTAAGCAACAGTAGTATTTACTTTTTAACCTGTGTTAAAAATGCACCTTATGCTCAATGTCAGTCTTCTGGAATATATTTTATTATTAGTTAATTTATTTAGGTCATAAGATACAGGAGCAAAATTAGGCCATTGAACCCATCGAGTCTGTGCCACCATTTCATCATGGCCAATCCATGTTTCCTTTCAGCCCCAATCTCCTCCTTGCTCCCCGTATTCCTTCATGCCCGGATCAATCAAGAATCTATCAACCTCCGCCTTTAATATACATAAAGACTTGGCCCTCACAGCCCCTGTAGCAACCAATTCCACAGATTTACCACACTGGCTAAAGAAATTCTTCCTCTAATTTGTGGTAATATTACTTTATGCATTGTGTGCGAGTTAAATGTACTGTGAGTGACATAGTTAATTCAGAAACAAATGTACTGAGAGTGACATAGTTAATTCAGAAACAAAGGTTCTGAACTTAAAGAGGGGTAACTTTGAAGGTATGAGACGTGAATTAGCTAAAATAGACTGGCAAATGACACTTAAAGGATTGACGGTGGATATGCAATGGCAAGCATTTAAAGGTTGCATGGATGAACTACAACAATTGTTCATCCCAGTTTGGCAAAAGAATAAATCAAGGAAGGTAGTGCACCCGTGGCTGACAAGAGAAATTAGGGATAGTATCAATTCCAAAGAAGAAGCATACAAATTAGCCAGAGAAAGTGGCTCACCTGACGACTGAGAGAAATTCGGAGTTCAGCAGAGGAGGACAAAGGGTTTAATTAGGAAGGGGAATAAAGATTATGAGAGAAAACTGGCAGGGAACATAAAAACGGACTGTAAAAGCTTTTATAGATATGTAAAAAGGAAAAGACTGGTAAAGACAAATGTAGGTCCCCTGCAGACAGAAACAGGTGAATTGATTATGGGGAGCAAGGACATGGCAGACCAATTGACTAATTACTTTGGTTCTGTCTTCACTAAGGAGGACATAAATAATCTTCCAGAAATAGTACGGGACAGAGGGTCCAGTGAGATGGAGGAACTGAGCGAAATACATGTTAGTAGGGAAGTGGTGTTAGGTAAATTGAAGGGACTGAAGGCAGATAAGTCCCCAGGGCCAGATGGTCTGCATCCTAGAGTGCTTAAGGAAGTAGCCCAAGAAATAGTGGATGCATTAGTGATAATTTTTCAAAACTCGTTAGATTCTGGACTAGTTCCTGAGGATTGGAGGGTGGCTAATGTAACCCCACTTTTTAAAAAAGGAGGGAGAGAGAAACCAGGGAATTAGAGACCGGTTAGCCTAACGTCGGTGGTGGGGAAACTGCTGGAGTCAGTTATCAAGGATGTGATAACAGCACATTTGGAAAGCAGTGAAATCATCGGACAAAGTCAGCATGGATTTGTGAAAGGAAAATCCTGTCTGACGAATCTCATAGAATTTTTTGAGGATGTAACTAGTAGAGTGGATAGGGGAGAACCAGTGGATGTGGTATATTTGGATTTTCAAAAGGCTTTTGACAAGGTCCCACACAGGAGATTAGTGTGCAAACTTAAAGCACACAGTATTGGGGGTAAGGTATTGGTGTGGGTGGAGAGTTGGTTAGCAGACAGGAAGCAAAGAGTGGGAATAAACGGGACCTTTTCAGAATGGCAGGCGGTGACTAGTGGGGTACTGCAAGGCTCAGAGCTGGGTCCCCAGTTGTTTACAATATATATTAATGACTTGGATGAGGGAATTAAATGCAGCATCTCCAAGTTTGCAGATGACACGAAGCTGGGTGGCAGTGTTAGCTGTGAGGAGGATGCTAAGAGGATGCAGGGTGACTTGGATAGGTTGGGTGAGTGGGCAAATTCATGGCAGATGCAATTTAATGTGGATAAATGTGAAGTTATCCACTTTGGTGGCAAAAATAGGAAAACAGATTATTATCTGAATGGTGGCTGATTAGGAAAAGGGGAAGTGCAACGAGACCTGGGTGTCATTATACACCAGTCATTGAAAGTGGGCATGCAGGTACAGCAGGCAGTGAAAAAGGCGAATGGTATGCTGGCATTTATAGCAAGAGGATTCGAGTACAGGAGCAGGGAGGTACTACTGCAGTTGTACAAGGCCTTGGTGAGACCACACCTGGAGTATTGTGTGCAGTTTTGGTCCCCTAATCTGAGGAAAGACATCCTTGCCATAGAGGGAGTACAAAGAAGGTTCACCAGATTGATTCCTGGGATGGCAGGACTTTCATATGAAGAAAGACTGGATGAACTGGGCTTGTACTCGTTGGAATTTAGAAGATTGAGGAGGGATTTGATTGAAACGTATAAGATCCTAAAGGGATTGGACAGGCTAGATGCAGGAAGATTGTTCCCGATGTTGGGGAAGTCCAGAACGAGGGGCCACAGTTTGAGGATAGTGGGGAAGCCTTTTAGGACCGAGATTAGGAAAAACTTCTTCACACAGAGAGTGGTGAATCTGTGGAATTCTCTGCCACAGGAAACAGTTGAGGCCAGTTCATTGGCTATATTTAAGAGGGAGTTAGATATGGCCCTTGTGGCTACGGGGGTCAGGGGGTATGGAGGGAAGGCTGGGGCGGGGTTCTGAGTTGGATGATCAGCCATGATCATAATAAATGGCGGTGCAGGCTCGAAGGGCCGAATGGCCTACTCCTGCACCTATTTTCTATGTTTCTATGTTTCTATGTGATGTGCACCTTGGTCTAGAGGAACATTGTTTCGGTCTACAAGTGTATGGTTGAATGACAATAAACTGACCTTGAACTTGTTAGAGTTAGCTAATGAATCTTTCCAATAAATTATTCAATAATTTGACACACTTGAGATTTTGGTGATGATGGCCTGGCAGTTTTCAAGACTAGCGGATTTTATTCGTTAATAGTAGCTCAATACTCTTCGAATTCACTATGTATTAACAGCGTGATAACGTATTTTCTGGTAAGGCAGGGAAGTTGAAAGAGGGTGCAGTAAATGGTCCAGTGTGTGGAAGGGTGGATACCAGGGTCCTGGTATGTGAGAGGGAGTGAGAGAACCAAGGCTCCAGTGCATGGGAGGGCACACAGTAGCCAGTGTCCTGGCATGTGAGAGGGAGTTAGGAAACTGGGGCTCTGGTGTGTGGGAGGGAGCACAGTGGTATGTGAGAAGGAGTGAGAGATAAGGGCTCCTGTGTGTGGGTGAGACTGAGGGAGTCGGTACTCTGGTGAGTGGGTAGGAGTGTAGGAAGGATCACACAAACTAGGGTTGTGGTGCATGAGAGTAAGTGGGGGAACTGGAGCTCCACGCTGTGAGACGGAGTACATGATCCGATGCCATTTCCAGACCGGGGTTTCCAGTTATCCTGATGGAGTGTTAGATAATGGATTTTTCAATCTATTTGGAATTGCCTCATTATGAAACTTACGAAATCCATCATGTTTTTTCATAGACAAAGGTCAGTAAGCAGTAGGCAATGGTTAGATGACAGAATTTGGAAATGTCACAGGAAGTGGAGTTAATGAAAAATCAAAGGAGATTGCAAGGCTGGAGAAGACTGAAGTGACAAGGGGAGTAGAGATGGGTGAGTTCCAAGCGATATGGCCATTGTGTATACAGAAGGGATTGACTGCATTAGGCACTAGTTTAATTATACTGGCACAATATCATTGGCCCCAAGGGCCTGTTCCTGTGTTGTACCGTTCTATTTTCAATGATTTAAAGGGACAGTGATTTGGATGGTAATGACCCCATGTACAGGGGTTAGAGGCAATTAATGCTCGGCTGAACCGGTAGTTTATGGTCTCCGGCTTTCAGCCGTTTGGCGCAGGAGTATCTGCAAAGTCATCAAAGGTACGGTGTGCCGATGTCATCTGGCCGGAGCAAGCCTGGTCTCTGCCAAAGCCAGTGCCGGTAATTCACCCTTCCTCACCAGAGCAACCCTGTCCAGTTACCTCGCCGAAGTGAGCCTGCAAAGTTTCCTCAAGGTGGGTCCGTCAGTTAACCCACTGGAGAGAATCTGGAGCCGCTGTCTACTGTTCCTGGGCCGAGTCTAGAGCTCGCCACCACCCGGAGGTTCCAAGTACCACGTCCAAGTCCTGGCTCCAGCGGCATCCAAGTCCTGGCCCTGGCGGCATCCAAGTACCTAGTCAAGTCCTGGCCCTGGCGGTCTGTGATTCCTGTCCTACCCCACTGTTTGAATCCCTTCTCTGCCCCTCTCGCCTCTAGCCCTCGTCTGTAGCCCTCGCCTGCACCTTGGTCTAGTTCTATCGCTGGAGCTAGATAGGAACTGGTTCTTTGGTGTTTGTCCTGTCTTGTCCTCGCCTCCATGGGGTAAGTCAGGCCGTCTTACCGTTGCTCCGCGGGGGGTCATGTCTTGTCTTGTCTTGTCCTCACCTCCGTGGGGTATGTCAGGCCGTCTTGCTGTTGCTCTGCGTGGGGTCATGTCTTGTCTTCTCTTGTCCTCACCTGCATGAGGTAAGTCAGGTCATCTTGCTGTTGCCCCGTGGGGGTCATGAGTCCTGGCCCTATGTCCTGTTCCCAAGGAGGGGTCCCGGCTTTGTGTTCTGTGTATGTGTCCATGGTTATCTGTACCTGCTCTCCCGAGACCGAGGCTCTGTGTTCCCATGTTCCTCCTCTCCCTAGCCCATGTCATGTCCTTGCCTGGTTCTGGGGTCCGAGCCAGAGGCAAGACCCAGGTACTGGGTCCTTGCCCAGTCTCGGGCTCGGAGTCCATACCCTAGCCTCTTCATGTCTCCTCTAGTTCTAGGATCCAATTCCGAGTCCTAGCCCAGACCCCTAGTCCCAGCCTAGTCGTAGTCCTGAGTCCTTGTCCCGTTCGCTACTCCTGCTTCTGCCTAGCTCTCCTGGTATCGAACAATAAACTAAATCTGAGTAACCTCACAAGATGTGTCTTGCATTTGGGTCCACCCTTGCTCCCAATGCCCCCGCCCATTGTGACATTATCTGTACCTTGTGTGACTGTTCACACTCCAGTGTTGTTGCTGCTTACCAGCACAGACTCGTGAACAAGTCATGAATGTCTGCCTCAACAGTGGAATTTACATCCTGAGACAGAATAAATGTAGAAGGTCAGGTTTAATCTCCACCATCTAAAGTCTCTGCAGGAGGTACTGCCTCAAGAAGGCAACATCTGTCATCAAAGATCCCCACCTTCCTGGCCAAACCATCTTCTTGCAACCACCATTGGGCAGTAGGTACAGAAGGCTGAAGTCCCATACCACCTGGAATGCCTCTTCAACCTTAAACCAAGCTGCACAATCCTAATCACTATCTCAGTCTGCACGATGACCACTTTGCACTATCAAGAAGATTCTTGTTCTATTTGTGTGCTTCTTTCTATTAATTGTGTATAATTTACACTATGGTTTTCTTGTGACTACTGCTTATCAATGCTATGTGCCTGTGAGTAAATTTTTCATTGCACCTGTACATGTGACAATAAACTTAAATTTGACTTTACGTTTCCAGGACTTTGACTGGATGAGTTGGACCGTCCCACTGCTTGGTTGTAACAACACTTGGAACAATAGAATCTCATGCGCTGTGTAGGGAAGAGAAAGGTCTCGGTGTACATCTTCTTGACACTTTAGACATTAAGCCTAGAGTGAAGAAAGCAACCACTCTCACACAGTGAATATCTACTCGGTCAATGAAAACTCCTCAGCTCCCCTCTGAACCTGTCACCCCTTACATTAAACTAAGGGCCCTTGAACACACTAACACTGGGTAGGTAGGCAAGCATGCAAGCAAGGCATGGGAGTACATAGAGCCCATTTATTATCAGTGAACATTTTCCTCACCAGATACTGTTTAAGGCATTTAATTAATGTAGACAATATTCTCTGGTAGATCCAGTTGAAGAAGAATTTGAATCCAAACTCTCCAAATAAAACAAACATAATGACTTCCCCAGAAATCACTGGCAACTTAAGAATAAATCAAAGCAGCTGTGTAATGACCAGGAACACTATCTGCAGTTCTCACACTTCCCTCAGACTGACTCACTGCTTCCTGTAGGCTGAGAATTTTATTCTTTGACAAAGAAACAGAACCAGATTTTAAAAACATGTTTCTTGGTAGCTTGAAAACAAAGTTAAGGCCCCATTTAGCAGCCTTTCTCGGGCTTAAATCTGAGAATGAAACAGAAGCTGTGGTTAGGAGGGGACTGGCAATGGGGACATTTTGGGTCAGGTTAGACTCGTAGAGTTAGACAGCAGAGAAACAAACCCTTTGACTCAACTCATCTATACCAACCAAATGGCTTACCTGACCTAGTCCTAGTTGCCTGTGTTTGTCTCATATCTCCCAAAACCCTTGCTATTCATGGACCTGACCAAATATATATTTTAAAGATTGTAATTCTACCCACCTCTACCACTTCAACTGGCAGCTCATTGCATTTACTCACCACCATCTGTGTGGAAAAACTTGCCCCTTGGGGCCCCCTTTAAATCTTTCCGCTTCCACCTTCAGTTAAAGAGGAACACCACAGCAATAGACCCTTCAAACCACAATGCCAAATCTGAAACACCTATCTAATGCAATCCCATTCACCAGTTCACAGTCCATTGTGTCTGCACCAGCCTCAGCCACCTATTCACACTAGCCCTATATTAATACCATACTGGCTCTTAACTCCATCCCAATAATCACATTCTCTTCATCTAACCTGTTTTCAATTGTTTGCCCAGTAAACCCCTCTGCTTCGGCTACCACCCTCTAAACAACAGTAGCTAATTAACCCATTACCTTGGGATGTGTGAGGAGTCTGTAGCCACTGGAGAACTTGCAGACTCCTCACAGACAACCCCTGAAGTCAGGATCAAACCCAGGTGTCTGGAGCTGAGAGGTAGCTTATTGCTTCTATAATCTTTTTAGTTAGTGCATGATCCATATAATCTTATTCTGTTTGCAGCCCCTTTTAAGTTCTGTTTATGATGAAACAGCAGGTGAGATGCCATTGACTGGGATTATCTAGGGAACAAAAGGCAGCTAGTATAAGCTATTTTTAAAAATGCCACTTCTTTCTATTGTACTTAATTACAAGTGGTCCTGTGGGATAATGACAACCTGACTACAACGAGGAGTACTCATTCATCACAATCATGGCAGAGAACAGGGATGGTCACAATATAAATCAGAAGCATTAGTGGGTTTTTTTTGTATTTTGTGAATGTTACCGGAAGTTGGCTCCACTACCAGGCTTCACCTGTGTGACTAGGCCAAATTTTGAGAATCCCAAGCTAAGGCAGAAGTCTTGAAGCCTTGAAATTCTGCTCAGCCATTAGAAATTGGGTTTCATTGTTGAAGTCTTTGTGGAATCCATCGGAGTTAATATAGGCAGTGATTTGAGCCTCCTTGCAGGTTTGCAGATTGTATTAATCCGGTATTTCTTCTGGATCTTGACAATCCTTCCAGAAACCATGGAAAAATAGGAAAGACAGGTGGTAGCAATGGGTTCCTCCTTATTATTCGATTTCCTGGTTTTTCCATCAGCCCTTTTAAAGGCCCAAAGAAACTGATGGTAGCAGAACACTGTATTTGCAATGGCTATAGGATTAACTTTGATGGCACAAAGCTATTGTGTCACACCAATGGCTTTTGGGACCACCTGGTAAAAGAAGTCATTGAAATAAAACTTGACGAAAAGAATTTTAACATAGATGAAGTTCTCACTCTAAGTAAGAACTGAAATTTGATTGTAAACAAGGTGGGAGATTGGTTCAGCCCTCATCCACTCAGGAGGAATGGACTGTGGCGGTATAAATGCCACCAAGCTAGACATGCTCAGGCATCATCCCTGATGAAGATGGATGAGTTTATCATCAAAGCATCGGTTATAATCAGTACATGTACCTGGCTGGATACCCCAGAAGAGATTACTTGTCAAAACAGTGATGGTTTGCATGCTTCATACAACATTTCTTTGCTCATTGCTAAATCCTTTTTTGCAGAAGAACTGATTCTGCCAGCAGCAAGGGAGGTTCTGATTACCATTTTGCATAAGTCATCAGACCAAATAATTAAAGCAATTCCTCTCAGCTACAACTCAGTTCAAAGGTGAATGGATGAAATGCCTAAGAAGGAAGACACATTGAGCAACATGCATAGGGCAACAGAATTTGCTCTGTAATTGGATGAGTCAATTTTGCCAGGCAATTAATCTTTGCTTTTTGGTTATGTTTGCTTCATGAATGATGAAAATATGGTTCAATAGTTATTATTTGCAGGTTGTTATTTTCTACTAACAGATACAAAGGGGGAGTCAATATTTTGGGTTGTGAGCAATTTTTCAAAGACGGACATTCCACTCACTAACATTCTTGCTTGTGCAACAGATGGGGCACCATCAATGATAGATGCTACCGTGAAGTTATTATTTTCTCTAAAAAAGCTATATCTAAGATATTTACCATGCACTGTGTAATTCACAGACAATGCCTTGTAGCAAAAAACCCAAGTGATTGGCTGCACAAATCATTAAGAACTGTTATCACGGTGGTAAATACATAAAAGGAACTCCTATGCTCTCAGTTCTCGGCTATTTCGAGAACTTTGTATTGAGAATGATGAACAGTTTGAACAGTTGCAGTTGCACACAGATTTCAGATGACTCTCAAAAGAAATCTGCCTAAGATATTTTAATGCATTTTTTGAAACTGTGATGAAATTCTTTGAAGACTTGAATGCTTCATTCAGTAATCAACTCAAGCATATTAGGCATCATGTTGCTTATTTGTCAGAATTATTTCCAAAGTTTAATGAAATCAATATTCAATTGCAAGAAAATCATGTGAGTCTTTTCAAAGTCAAAATTAGTTGTCTCCACATTTCTGTCTAAATCTCTATTGAAGTGCAACATTGGCTGATGTGACCTTTTCCAATTTCTGAACCTCTCCAAGTTGGAAGAGGAAGAAAGAACACCAGGTGATGATCTTAAACTATACTGTGCCACCTGGGTGAGCTGCATTAAAAGATGTCAGAGAGATTTCAGGATTTTGTCTCAATCCAAATTCCAGATTGGGTAATAACTCCATTCCTGAACACTTGGAATGAGGAACTAACAGGAAAGATGGAGGAAGAACTGATCTCGCTACAAAATGACTTTGAGCTGAAGTTGAGGTTCAGAAAATCATATCACGAATTTTGGTTGCAGAAAGAAATCTCTGAACACTATCCTGCACTGTGGAAAAGGTCAAGATGTTCTTTATTGCCTTACTAGCATCATATTTAGTGGATTGTGGTTTCAGTGCAGTGTCCCAACTTCTTTCAAAGCAACGAAACAGACCGTAAATTACTGAATGTGGGTGTCTGATATTCCTTCTGAGTGACAGTCAGCCTGATGTTGAGAAGCTGCTATCACTGCACCAAGCCCATCCATCTCATTGAAAGGTGAAACAGCAATGAATTAGTGAATAGCTGGACTACTAATGTACACTCCAGAATTACTTTACTATAATTAATTTTTTTTTACAGCTTTAAATAGATTTGAATCATTTTGGTCATTATTTATCACTGTTTTGAACTTGCAGTTTCCACTTTCTTTCACTGTGCGTCATAAATCAAAGTTCTTTATAGTTTCTATGTAATGACTGGAAAGGGAGAGGAGGGAGTGGGGATGTGGTCTGGAAGCTAAGGGACGGTAACCCAAACCACTTTGTGAGCCACTGCTCTAAACACTAACTGCTCATGTTCCTGTGTAAAAGACCCTTAAACATTGCTGCCCTATCTGCTTCCGTCACCTCCCCTGGTATCTCCTCCCAGGCACCTACCACCCCTTGTATAGAAACTTTGCCTTGTAAAAACTGTTTTAAATTCACCTGCCCCCCCCCCCCGACAATGAGTATTTGATATTTCCACCCTCCGATCAACATGAACTATCTATCTTGTTTACACTTCTCTACTGTACTACTGTCAGATTCATAGAGACCTGCACTGGTTTACTTTGACCTCTGAAAGGCTTGCACTGCAATGACCCTTGCCAATCAGCTGGGTGCTGCCTTCTCAGAGGGGCATGACGTTCCAGGACCGGCTCTCGGTCAGGGGAAATCCCTGCCTACTGAAATTGCATGCCAGTTATTCATGTATTCATGCCTGTTTTGGGCAAATTCCAGGGAGTCCAGCTTCTAGTGTGGGGTTAGAGCCGCAGTAACAGCCAGATACACTCATTTTTATTGATGCGTTCAGCATCAGTGCTACGTGCTAGTTAGGACATAAATAGAACAGGTCTAGTAGTTTAGAACTGGGTGTGCAGGAGACACTCTGGGACAATCAGCAGAAGACATACATTTCAGCACAATCTAACTCCAGCCCACAGTGGAGTTGCTCGTACTGTACTTTCAACAGAGTTAAGATTATGGCTCTCCTCCCCTGACCCAGGTACTAAAGACAAGTTCTATAGAGCAACTGAAGGCTTCATTTTCAGTTTGTCACACTAGCGGGTCTTATGTTAATTGCATCAGACTACATAATATTCAGAGCAGGGACACAGCGATTTAGTTCCAGAATATTTATATCTTCTACCACCTTTTTTCTGTTCATCCCTCTATTCCTTTCTCCCTCGTGTCTCCCTTAAATGTATCTTTAAGTCCGCTTCAGTGCTCTGTGCATTTAGTCTCATTTCCTCACCGGGATCTGTGTGAAATGTGGTTTTATTTTCCCTTATTCCTGAACTGGTGTTTCGCATGAGTGATATCGTCTTCCCTACCTTCACCAGATGAACACCTTTCATATCATAATGAGGCAGGTGAAGACTACACGACAGTGTGCCATCCAGTTAGATCTTCTTCCTCAATTTCACTTCCCCACCCTGTCCATCAACTACTTGGATTTCGAGCTCCTATTCATTATAAGCGGGCATAATCCTAACCACAGTGGGTGACGCCATGCCACAGATGCTAGAGCTGCTGCCTCACAGTACAAGAGACCAAGGTTCAATCTGACCTTGTGTACTATCTGCATGGAGTCTGCACGTTCACCCTGTGGCCATGTAGGTTTCCATCAGCTGCCCCTGGTTCCATCCAAAGTCCCAAAGATATGCTGGGTTGCTAAGTTAGTTGGCTGCTGCAAATTTCTCCTAGTCAATAACCAAGTGGTAGAATCAAGTCAAATCGAGCTAATTACTATGTAAACAGTTAGAGTCACGTACAGATACAATGACAAACACAAAGGTACAGGCAACGCACGCAATACAAATTATATATAAATTAAAGTTAAATTGTACCAAATTATGAAAAGAAACTGGGGCAATTGATGGGACTGTGGAGTGAATAAAGGAGATACGTGTAAAAGAAATTCAGCATGTCGCCGTTCACTATCATCAATGTTTATAGAAGCACAATAGAAAGCATCCTATCTGGTTGCTATGGCAACTTCTCTGCCTGAGACTGCAAGAAACTGCAGAGAGGTGTGAACACAGCTCAATCCATCATAGAAACCAGCCTCCCCTCCATCAACTTCATCTATAATTTTTTCTCCCTCAATGCAGCAACTAACATAATGAAAATTCCTTCCCACAACAGACAATCTCTCTTCACTCCCCTCACCCACACAAAAAGGCTGAGAGCATGTACCACCAAGTTCAAGGACAGTTTCTATCTGCTGTTGTAAGACCATCGAATGGTTCCCTAATACAATAACGTAACCTCATGACCTCACAATCTACCTCTTTATGACCTCGCACCTTTCGTCGGATGGCACAACACTTCCTTTGTAGCTATGACAAGTTATTCAGCATTTCCCTTGGACACCTTCAAGAAAATTAACTGTATGGATGACATGCAAAACTAAGTTTTTCACTGTACTTGGAACATGTGACCCTAATAAACTAATTTACCATTTCATAAGCGTTTGATGTTAGAGAATGAGCAATCTTGTTTCACTGTAGTCCGACTCTGCGATTATGACTAAAAATCCACAGGTATTGGAAGCAGAGAATTCCGAAGATTCATTATGGATAGCCAGAGCCCTCTGGAAAATTTGGAATTTTCATGGCCTTGCTAGCTAGTTACACTTGGGAGGGAGATTAGGCTTAGCCAGCTGTAAAAACATTGCTGTGGATAGAACATATCCAGCATGTTGTTCACTACTCTGTTCAAAGATCGCTAACCAAGGGATTGGAGGATGTTCAGATAAGGAGAGGTTAGTGTGGGAAGGTTACCATCGCCAGGAAATGCCAGCCAATCTTCTCCACTACACTTGCTTCTTCTAGTTTGCATTCCTTTATCTCCCAAACAACCTCTTCCAGAGACAATACTATTCAGTTTTATTTCCTTTTGGACACCTCTCTCATCTCAGTAATCAAACAACCTTGGTTGTGCTGCCTCCATGTCAAGTATATCCTTTCTGAGGTAAGACCATAAGACATAGAAGCAGCATTAGGCTATTCAGCCCATCAAGTCTGTTCTGACATTTTGATCAACTTCTGCCTTGAATATACCCACGGACTTGGCCTCCACCACAGTCAGTGACAGAGCATTCCACAAACTGTACCCACCTCACATTTCTCTCCAATGTCTATGTTAATGGCCATTGTTTTTTTTTATATAGCTGTAGAAATATTTGCATTTATAAGCTTATTAGAAATAAATAGGCCAATCAAATCTGCCCTGTATTTCAATAAAATTGAGTCACAGCACAGACACAGATCCTTTGGACCACCAGCCACCCATTTGCACTAATACTACATTCATGCTGTTCTCATTAACCACACACCCACGCTCCTGGGTAATTAAACCAGCGTATTAACCTATCAATTCACATGTCTTTGGGATGTGGGAGGAAACTGGTTCCTTGGGGGAAACTCACAAGAACATGCAAACTCCACCCACAGACAGCACCCGAGGTCAGGATTGATCCTGGGTCATTGGAGCTGTGAAGTTGCACCACAGTCCTGCCCATAGCTGATCCTTCATCTCAATAACACTTTCCTGTGAGTCTTCAAATATCTGGAAATCTCTTCATCTCAATTTAGAATGCAAAACCTCCCAGAATACCAAATTCCAAAAATCCACCATCCCCTGAGTGAAGCCATTTCTCCTCACCTCTGTCCCAAGTGACCTATTGTAAGGCACAAGTCAGTAATGTGTAGGAATACCTTCCACGTGCCTGGATGAATGCCACTCCCTGACTAGTACCTGACTTCTCAGTTAGTGACAACATCTTCCCCATACCTATTGCTGAGAATTTTGTTTTATATTTTGATTAGATTGTTTCTCATTCTGCCAAATTCCAAAGAATAGAGGTCTATTCAACTCATTCCTCTTCATGTTATGAGCCAAGAACCAATCCGCATCATATGCCCTTTAGAGCGAGAACACTCTGTTGGCCAGAAAGAAATACAATCTACAAATCAGCAAACAGGAATGATGGAAGAGTGGTAGAAACAGACAACACAAAAGCCTTTGGTCTTGCCATGTGGTTTCAGGAATGAAGGTGACCATTTTGTGACAAACACAAGAAAATCTGCAGATGCTGGAGATCCAAAGTGCTGGAGGAACTCAGCAGGTCAGGCAGGATCTGTGGAAAGGAATAAACAGTCAAAGTTTTGGGCCAAACCTTTTCTTCAGGACTGGAAAGGAAGGGGAGAAGCCATTCTGTAAGGCTGTTCTTGTAGCTACCATTTTGCGAACTGTTAGTGAACCGGTTCTTGCTCAGGAATAACTTAATCAGAGCAACTGAACATGGACACAATGAGTTTTCTGGTGATCTGATAAACCTGATACTATTGCCAGATAAAAAAAAAACTCTTTATTATGTAAAATGTCAGGCTTTTAGAAGGAACATGCTGTGATCTGGTCAGCTGAACCCCATGCTTGGTTGACCTGGTTTACACCAGTCTGTGTTGGAAAGAATGAAAGGACGTTCCTTGGACACAAGGCTGGAGGAAAGAATCATAAAGCAATTCTGCTTGTAGCTTTGGATCACATCCAATAAGTAGCTGACAAAGGCTGGTCAGATAAGCTTGAGCCAACGAAATTGAAATATCATAGATTGATCTGATAAGGGAAAAGATAAGGACTTTGGGAGTACACACAGCGACAACTCTGTGGAGACCAATCATTGCAGATATGGATGACCCACATCAGAAACTTGGAAATTACGTCAGAATAAAGAAGAATGCTGGCCAGCAAAGACTCTTTTTCCCAAGTATTAACTTTTTCCTTCTTGACTGTTCATGGCACATCAGGCAAACTTAGACTGTGTGTACACAGATATTTAGCTTTGTAAAGTCATGTGTTTGTTAACTGATCCAGTAACCGATCTGCATTTCAGTAAATACAGATTCTCTGTGTGCCTAACTGATCACTATTGTTGAGGGATAATGCTTGTAACAGAATTGCCAAAATCTGTTGGGGATTGAGGATAAATTTCTCCATAAAGTCAGTGTGAGACTCGACTCTGACCACATTGTGAGGTGCAGAGAGTGCTGGACCCCACCACCCATGTCATACCTCCTTCTCACTCCTGCCATCAGGAAGAAGGTACAGGAGCCTCAGGACTCAAACCACCAGGTTCAGAAACAGTTATCACCCCTCAGCCATCTGGCTCTTAAACTAAAGGGGATAATTTCAGTCCACTTCACTTCCCCCATCATTGAAATGTTTCTACAACCTGTGGACTCATTTTCATGGACTCTTGATGTCAGGCTTTCAATATTTATTATTTATTTTTTATTATTATTTCTTTCTTTTTGTACTTGCACAGTTTGTGGCTTTTTGCACATTGGTTGAAGTGTGATTTTTTCAGGCACAGATTGGTGTGGTCTTCCATTGATCCTATTATGGTCATTCTATTATGGATTTATTAAGCATACCTCCAAGAAAATAAACCTCAGAGTTGCATATGATGATACATATGTACATTGACAATAAATATACTTTGTACATTGAAGGCTGGAGGACTTGAGATTTGTTTTTGATTGAAGGGAACTCCTCCAGAAATACATATTGTGGGAATGGCCACAATATGGGAAGTATGCTGGTCACACTGCTGGTGAAGGGAAAACTGCTGGCAAAGAACTTTGGAAGATTGCTCGAGGGGGATTGTCACACAAGGACTTTAAATGATTACAGAAGCCAGGCAATTGGCTGTTCAATTGAGGATTGTGGAGAATGCTTGCAGAAAGATAGGTAGATAGATACCTTATTGATCCCAAAGAAAATTACAGTGTCACAGTTGCACTGCAAGTGCACAGATATACAAATATACAAATATTATAAGAGAAGTAAGAAAGAATAAAAAATAAGTTACCGCAAACAGTCTAACAGGAGGGGGTCATCACTTCCCCAGCTATAGGTTGACTCACTATAGAGCCTAATGGCCGAGGGTAAGAATGACCTCATATAGCACTCTTTGTAGCAATGATGTTGTCTAAGACTATTACTAAAAGTATTCCTCTGTTCAGCCAACTTGGCAGGCAGAGGGTGAGAAACATTGTCCAGAATTGCCAGGATTTTCTGTAGGGTCCTTTGTTCTACCACAGCCTCCAGAGTGTCCAGTTTGACTCCTGTAACAGAGCCAGCCTTTCTAATCAGTTTATTGAGCTTATTGGCATCACCCATGTTGATGCTATTTCCACAGCACTCCACCACATAGAAGATTGTATTGGCAACAACAGACTGTAGAACATGTAAAGGAGAGGCTTGCATACTGCAAAGGACTGCAGTCTCCTCAGGAAGTAGAGGTGACTCTGGCCTTTCTTGTATGCAGCCTCAGTGTTGGTGCTCCACTCAAGACTGTCATCCAGGTGCACCCCCAAGTACGTGTAGATCCTCATCACATCCACATCCATGTCCCCACCATCAATAGTAACAGGGAGCAGAGCAGGCTTAGTCTTCCTAGAGTCCATCACCATCTCCTTTGTCTTACTGATGTTGAGCTGCAGATGATTCAGCTTATACCATTTGACAAAGTCCTCCACCAGGGCCCTGTATTCATCCTCCTGTCCTCCCTTGAGACACACAACTATTGCTGAGTCATCAGAGAATTTCTGAGATGACATGACTTAGTATTGTATTTAAAGTCCAAGGTATACAGGGTAACCAGGAAGGGAGCTAATGCAGTCTCCTGTGAGGTCCTAGTGTTGCATATAACCATGTCTGACACACAGTTCGGAAGCTGCATGAACTGTGGTCTACCCGTCAGGTAAACCACAGCTAAAATATAGCAAGAAAAATCAGAATAGGAAAATATAGAATATTGGCAGAAAGTTTAAATAAAGTGAGAAAGATCTTTAGAGAGAACATTGAATATTGGCAGAACACTAGTCTTCACAAGCTATGGGCTCGTCAGGACTTTTCATCTCATGTTCTTGATACTTATTGCTTTTTTTGTTATTAATATTTCTTTTTTTGTATTTCCACAGTTTGGTGCCTTATGTATACTGGTTGTTTGTCTGTCCTGTTGGGTGTGGACTTTCATTGATTCTATTCTGTTTCTTGGATTTACTGTGTATGCCCACAAGAAAATGAGCCTCAGGCTTGTATGTTGGTGTCATATATGTATTTTGACAACACGTTTATTTGGACTAGAGCATGAGAGATTAGAATGTGAAAACAAGAGGCTCCATGAAGAGGTAGTAAACATTTTTGAGAAGCTTACTAGTTTACAGACGCAGAGAAGTCTGGATTTGACACTATGGACCAGTTTCAGTAACAGTGTGAACAGATGGTTAAAGAGTAAACAAGAAGCAGAAACCCAAGTAGCTAACAGCGAGGTGGAGGGATTGAGGAAATGGTGTGGTGATATTTAACAACAGCTAGGAATGTGATACAGAAGTCGGTCCATGAAAAGGAAAGCAACACTGGAGATCATACAAAGTGTTTAAAGCAGATACAAAAGCTGCAGAGCCAATTTGCTACACAGAGCGGAATACTATAGGCTTCCGTATTTGAAAGAGGGGAGGAAGGTGAATAGGGAGATATAGATTGGAGTGCTTTAGCAGATAAGGAAACAAGATACAGTTATGAAGAGGAGCCTCCTCCTGAGGATCTCTCACCAACATACAACCAAAAGAGGCTGGTGTTACTGTGGGACTTGGCCCGAAACATCGACTGTTTACTCATTTCCACAGATGCTGCCTGAGCTGAGTTCCTCCAGCATTTTTTGTGTATTGCTTGGATTTCCAGCTTCTGCCAATTTTCTCGTATTCATGCTGCTACTATCTGTACATTTGACCCCCACCCCCAGTTACTGTCGGGGGGGGGGGGGGGGAGCCAGAGCAGGAAATCAAAACCAAACTATAACATACACTACCTGAGGAATATTGCCAAGGATATCAGGGCATACAAGCCTGGGGATGATTCGAGGGAGCTGTTCCTGGCAATACACAGTCTAGATGACATCGAGGAAAAGAGACTGTTTATAACATGCTTACAATGAAACATACACTCTGCTTTGTCAGAAACACAGCAACACAATGGGGAAGCAAATGAGGAGTTAAAGAATTCCATACTGACTGTTATGGGTCGAAACAGCAGGGACCCAATAGTTGAGCTAAGTAAATGTTACCAGCGGAGAGAAGAACACCCCAGCGTATTTTTGTCCCATCTATGGATGGTGTTCCAAGAGGTATGTGGATTAACATTATATCAAGATCATTTAGACCAAAAGCAAAACGCAGTTCATTTAAATCCAAACAACTTTATTAAAACACATTTAAAACTCACAAGAGGATTTTTATCTTATAAAACTGTTGTAGCGTGGCTGAAATCACCGGAGAAACAGAGTCACTGGTAGATACAAAGCAGCTTCTTTATTCAACACAACAAGCAGGCATTATACAGACGGAGACGCTTTCGGGAGAAAGGTCTACTAGCTCAATGTGGGCTCGATATTTATATGCTAGACACAAAAGCAATCGCGACTTAAGAAGTTATAGACAATGCATAGACAATTGAAGCTACATACAAAATATCACACCATCCATTCCTTCCGACGCCAACATGTCTGGGTTGGTATCCACAGCCCTTAGGATTTATCTGGCATTTTACATGTTAACACAGAAGACAATTGATATTTATAATGTATAGATAATACTGTCTTCGAAACTACAACATCAGGTCAAACTACAGCGCCAGAAGCATCTGGTATTCACACCCTATTAGGAAGCGCATTGTTGTGGACTCAATCCACAGTACTTTGTCAAACGGTTAAGATAGAAGTCTGGTGGCCAAAGTCTTTAAAGTGTAAACAAATCATCTACCCAAAAAAAACATTTCCAAACTGCAACTTAATTATAAAGCACAAAGGATTTCCAAATCACGGGTACAATTCCTATAAAGAGCATAGCAACAATGCAGATGATCAAATTACCCGTCGCAGAAATTGAAGCCAGAGGAATGACTCTAGTTCACCCCACATTTCTATCATGCTTCTTGATGCTCCTTACCCAGTTCCTGATAAGCCTGAACTGTTGTCAATATTTGTACCCTTTTTCTGCTTCTTGGGAAACTTCAAAAGTACATGATATTCCTCAGTTACAAACCATCTAAAAGCCTTTCTGGAGACGCAATTCCCAGCTACCTGCAAATAACGCTATGTAGCTAACTCCTCTGGGTACACAAACCTTCCAACTATAAAGACATCAGTTATTTGATATGCTAAATTATATTATCTAACTGGTCTGCAAACTTCCTTGAACTAAACAAATTAGTCAGCTTTGTACATTTTGAAACAAGCCAAATCAAATAACCCATTGTCTTATGCTGCCCTTCTTATGTAGCAAACAGCCAGGTGCAGTGACCAACATCCTACTTTCTACAGACAGAGTGTCTGCTATATACAAAGCATGTTTGTAAAGCTGTTGTATAGAGAGTGCTTTGTTTTAACTTCAAACTGATGACTGCTTGCCTTTTATATTTTAGGGACTGAAGACCAGCTTCTATTTACAGCCAGAAGCAAAGCAATGTATATAGTTGGAAATTTATCTTCGACTGTGTCATCTTATAAATGGCAGCTGCTGTGTTTACAAATCCGAGCTTAGCAAACATAAGACCTGCTAACCCAGGAAGTGAATATTTATCACACTTTTAGATAAAAAGACCAAAATTGTATGAAACATTCCAGCCGTTGTAACATCAAATACTTCCCACAATTAATGTAGGCTAACATATCACTTGCCTTCGGAACTGACAGCTGCATCAGTGTGACAGCATTCAATGATTATTAATAAGAAACATAGGTCCATGAATATCAACACTCCCAGTTGCCCACAGTAAAATAATGATTTCATATTTCTGCTTTTCACAACTGAAGTCTGGTAGCCTCTTAACTTTCAATGTTCTCCATCTCCCTGTTGTTGTTCACTTGTCCAACTCCCATGTTGTTCACACTTGTTCACAATCTCCATTTCCCTTGTTGCTCTGCACTTGTTGACAAACTCCAGCTCACTTTCTGTTGTGTACGTGCCCCAATCTCAGTCTCCCTTGTTGTTCCCCACTTGTCCACAATCTCAGTCTCCCTTGTTGTTCTCCACTTGTCCACAATCTCAGTCTCCCCTGTTGTTCCTCACTTGTCCACAATCTCAGTCTCCCTTGTTGTTTCCCACTTGTCCACATACTAAGTCTCCCTTGTTGTTCCCCACTTGTCCTCAATCTCAATCTCCCTCGTTGTTCCTCACCTGTCCACAATCTCACTCTCCCTCATTGTACCCCACTTGTCCACAATCTCAGTCTCTCCTATTGTTGTCCACTTGTCCACAATCTCAATCTCCCTTGTTGTTCCTCACTTCTCCACAATCTGAGTCTCCCTTCTTGTTCCCCTCTTGTCCACAATCTCAATCTCCCTCGTTGTTCCCCACTTGTCCACAATCTCAGTCTCCCTCATAGTTCCCAATTGTCCACAATCTCAGTCTCTCCTATTGTTGTCCATTTGTCCACAATCTCAATCTCCCTTGTTGTTCCTCACTTCTCCACAATCTGAGTCTCCCTTCTTGTTCCCCTTTTGTCCACAATCTCAATCTCCCTCGTTGTTCCCCACTTGTCCACAATCTCAGTCTCCCTCATGGTTCCCAATTGTCCACAATCTCAGCCTCCCTTCTTGTTCCCCACTTGTCCACAATCTCAGTCTCCCTCGTTGTTCCCCACTTGTCCACAATCTCAGTCTCCCTTCTTGTTCCCCACTTGTCCACAATCTCAGTCTATCTTGTGGTTCCCCATTTGTCCACAATCCAGGAAGTATCTTTGTATTGCCAGCAGAATTGGAAATGTTATACTTGGTTCCTTCAGCCTATTTGTCGACCTGTTTTATGAAAGGCTGTGACTGTAGCACTGTTCCTTGCAGTACCCCACTAGACACCCTGAAAAAGTTTGCTTATTCTCTGTATTTTTTCTACCTGCTCCTATAAGCTCAGTCCACATGGGTGGAGAGTCGCCAATTCCACTGCCTCAACCTTCGGCAGCCACTATTTACCGGGGTCTTTATTGAAGCACTCTTCATCCAAGTACATCACACCCCTGATTGCCCTCATCTGCTCTATCAGCCACATCCTCAAGTAACTCCAAGCGGTGTGTAAATATATTTCCATTTCCTAAATCTAATTATTGAATTTTAATCCTTTTGTCAGGTTCTCTGTCAGTTTTCTGTATTTCAATACGCAGGTTTCTAACTCTTCGCATTATTGTAACTGTCTTTTTATTGCAATTGCTTCTGTCCTTCAGTTAAAGACTGCAATATATCTCCTTCCATCTTTGTATCTGCATCATTGATAATCTAGCCGTACAATTAAATTTAATTTCTCAGTCAACCTCAACCATCCTCATCCATCATGTCTATGTAATTGGATTGATTTAAGGTTAGGACAAGCTTTGGGTTGGGGTTATCACATTTAAGTTCAATTTGAAATTCTATCACATTATGATTATTTTTCTCTGAGGATACTTTGTAATGAGATTACTAATTAAATCTGCCTGATTATACAAGACAAGATCAAAAATAACTTTTTCCATTTTTTATTCACTCTGTGTTTTTCTAGAAAGTATCTTGTATCTATCCTCTGAACTGTACTTAACTTGATCTGAAAACGATTTAATAACAGTTAATTGGCCTGAAATGTTATCTCTGTTCCTCTCTCCTCAAATGCTACCTGTCCTGTTGAATAGAACCCACATTCTCTGTTTGTGTTTACCTTGATTTATTTAGATCCATGTGAGAATTAGGTCCCTATAATTATTGCATTGTTTTTTTTTGGATTTTCTGATGTTATGTAAAATGGTGCAGAAGCATCAGAATAAAATGTAAGATAACAGGTGTAGGGAAACTTGGTTTTCAGGAGATATTGAGACCCTGGTTAAGGAAAAAGAGGGGGCCCAGCAAGTATAGGCAAATAGGAACAATTTATGTACTTATGTTGAATAAGTATGTGAGAGAACACTTAGGAAAGAAATCAGGAGGGCTTAAAGAAGCCTTGAGATTGCTCTAGCGGACAAGGTGAAGGAGAATCCTAAAGGATTCTACAGATACGTTAAGTGCAAAAGGACTGCTAGGGACACATTGGTTCTCTGGAAGATCAGAATGGAGCCAAAAGAGATGGGTGAGATGTAGCTAGATTTTTTACAATTGTATTTAGTCAGGAGATGGACACAGAGTCTAGAGAAGTGAGGCAAAGTAGCAGCAAGGTCATGGACCATAAACAGATTACAAGGAGGAGGTGTTTGCTGTCCTGAGGTGAATTAAGATGGATAAATCCCCAGGGTCTGACAAGGTGTTCCCTCAGATCCTTGGGGGCGGGGGCAACTGCAGAAATTGCAGGGGCCTTAGCAGGGACCTGGAAAATCTCACAATTAAGTGCCGTCCATTTTACCTGCCATGGGAGACTTCAGCAATTCTTTTGGTAGTGGTCTACATTCCACCTCAGGCCAATGTCAAACAGGTTCTGGTTGATCTGAGCAACATGATCAACATGCACAAAACAGCACACCCTGACACCTTCACTATCATTGTGGGAGATTTTAACCAAACCAGCTTGAAAAAAAAATCACTAAATAATTACCACCAACAAATCACTTGTAGTACCAGAGGAAACAACACACTGGACCATTGTTACACTGAGATCAAGAGTGCCTACCATGCTATTCTACACCCACACATCAGAAAGTCTGACCACCTGGCTGTACTTCTACTCCCTAAGTATAGGCATAGACTGAAGACCTGTAGTGAAGGTCAAGACGGTATGGACAAGGGAAGCACAGGGGCACTTACAGGACTGTTTTGAATCAGTGGACTGGACTGTATTCATGGATTCAACTTTGAATCTGGATGAGTATGCTGCAGTTGTTACTGACTTCATTGAAACATGTGTGCATGAGTGTGTGCCTACAAAGAATTACCCTACATTCCCAAACCAAAAGCCATAGATGAACCAGGATGTTCATCGTCAGCTGAGGGCTAGATCTGTGGCATTTAAGTCCGGCGACCCAGGTCTGTACAAGAAAACGAGGTATAACCTGCAGAGTGCGAAGAGACAATACTCAGTGAGGTTGGAGGTGACATAAGATGCACATCAGCTCTGGCAGGGTTTGCAGGCCATTACTTCCTACAAAGCGAAACCTAATAGCATGAGTGGCAGCAATGCTTCACTAGCAGATAAACATACAAACATAGAAAGTAGGTGCAGGAGTAGACCATTTGGCCCTTTGAGCCTGCCCCACCATTCAGTATGATCATGGCTGATCATCCAACTCAGAACCCTGTACCTGCCTTCCCTCCATACCCCCCGATCCCTTTAGCCACAAAGGCCATATCTATCTCCCTCTTAAATATAGCCAATGAACTGGCCTCAACTGTTTCCTGTGGCAGAGAATTCCACAGATTCACCACTCTTTGTGTGAAGAAGTTTTTCCTAATCTCGGTCCTAAAAGGCTTCCCCCTTATCCTCAAACTGTGACCCCTCGTTCTGGATTTCCCCAACATCGAGAACAATCTTCCTGCATCTAGCCTGTCCAATCCCTTTAGGATTTTATACGTTTCAATAAGATCCCCCTGCAATCTTCTAAATTCCAATGAGTATAAGCCTAGTTGATCCAGTCTTTCATCATATGAAAGTCCTGCCATCCCAGGAATCAATCTGGTGAACCTTCTTTGTACTCCCTCTATGGCAAGGATGTCTTTCCTCAGATTAGGGGACCAAAACTGCACACAATACTCCAGGTGTGGTCTCACCAAGGCCTTGTACAACTGCAGTAGTACCTCCCTGCTCCT
Source organism: Mobula birostris (assembly GCF_030028105.1). Taxonomy (NCBI): domain Eukaryota; kingdom Metazoa; phylum Chordata; class Chondrichthyes; order Myliobatiformes; family Myliobatidae; genus Mobula; species Mobula birostris. Next base: position 65,825,044 of record NC_092379.1, read on the forward strand.
GTACTCGAATCCTCTTGCTATAAATGCCAGCATACCATTCGCCTTTTTCATCACCTGCTGTCCCTGCATGCCCACTTTCAATGACTGGTGTACAATGGCACCCAGGTCTCATTGCACCTCCCTTTTTCCTAATCGGCCACCATTCAGGTAATAATCTGTTTTCCTGTTTTTGCCACCGAAGTGGATAACCTCACATTTATCCACAGTAAATTGCATCTGCCATGAATTTGCCCACTCACCTAACCTATCCAAATCACCCTGCATCCTCTTAGCATCCTTCTCACAGCGAACACTGCCGCCCAGCTTCGTGTCATCCGCAAACTTGGAGATGCTGCATTTAATTCCCTCATCCAAGTCATTTATATTGTAAACAACTGGGGTCCCAGCACTGAGCCTTGCGGTACCCCACTAGTCACTGCCTGCCATTCTGAAAAGGTCCATATTATTCCCACTCTTTGCTTCCTGTCTGCCAACCAATTCTCTATCCACATCAATACCTTTACCCCCAATACCGTGTGCTTTAAGTTTGCGCACTAATCTCCTGTATGGGACCTTCTCAAAATCCTTTTGAAAATCCAAATATACCATATCCACTGGTTCTCCCCTATCCACTCTACTAGTTACATCCTCAAAAAGTTCTATGAGATTCGTCAGACATGATTTTCCTTTCACAAATCCGTGCTGACTTTGTCCGATGATTTCACCACTTTCCAAATGTGCTGTTATCACATCTTTGATAACTGACTCCAGCAGTTTCCCCACCACCGATGTCAGGCTAAACGGTCTATAATTCCCTGGTTTCTCTCTCCCTCCTTTTTTAAAAAGTGGGGTTACATTAGCCACCCTCCAATCCACAAGAACTAGTCCAGAATCTGAAGAGTTTTGAAAAATTATCACTAATGCATCCACTATTTCTTGGGCTACTTCCTTAAGCACTCTGGGATGCAGACCATCTGGCCCTGGGGATTTATCTGCCTTTAATCCCTTCAATTTACCAAACACCACTTCACTACTAACATGTATTTTCCTCAGTTCCTCCATCTCACTGGACCCTCTGTCCCTACTATTTCCGGAAGATTATTTATGTCCTCCTTAGTGAAGACAGTACCAAAGTAATTATTCAATTGGTCTGCCATGTCCTTGCTCCCTATAATCAATTCACCTGTTTCTGTCTGTAGGGGACCTACATTTCTCTTAACCAATCTGTTTCTTTTCATATATCTATAAAAGCTTTTACAGTCAGTTTTTATGTTCCCTGCCAGCTTTCTCTCATAATCTTTTTTCCCATCCTAATTAATCCTTTTGTCCTCCTCTGCTGGACTCTGAATTTCTCCCAGTCCTCAGGTGAGCCACTTTTTCTGGCTAATTTGTATGCTTCTTCTTTGGAATTGATATTATCCCTAATTTCCCTTGTCAGCCACGGGTGCACTACCTTCCTTGATTTATTCTTTTGCCAAACTGGGATGAACAATTGTTGTAGTTCATCCATGCGATCTTTAAATGCTTGCCGTTGCATATCCACCATCAACCCTTTAAATGTCATTTGCCAGTCTATCTTAGCTAATTCACGTCTCATACCTTCAAAGTTACCCTTCTTTAAGTTCAGAACCTTTGTTTCTGAATTAATTATGTCACTCTCCATCTTAATGAAGAATTCCACCATATTATGGTCACTCCTACCCAAGGGGCCTCTCACGACAAGATTACTAATTAACCCTTCCTCATTGCTCAATACCCAGTCCAGAATAGCCTGCTCTCTGGTTGGTTCCTCGACATGTTGGTTCAAAAAACCATCCCACATACATTCCAAGAAATCCTCTTCCTTAGCACCCTTACCAATTTGGTTCACCCAATCTATATGTAGATTGAAGTCACCCATTATAACTGCTGTTTCTTTATTGCACACATTTCTAATTTCCTGTTTAATGCCATCCCCAACCTCACTACTACTGTTAGGTGGCCTGTACACAACTCCCACCAGCGTTTTCTGCCCCTTAGTGTTATGCAGCTCTACCCATATCGATTCCACATCCTCCCGGCTAATGTCCTTCCTTTCTATTGCGTTAATCTCCTCTCTAACCAGCAATGCTACCCCACCTCCTTTTCTTTCATGTCCATCCCTCCTGAATATTGAATATCCCTGAATGCTGAGCTCCCATCCTTGGTCACCCTGGAGCCATGACTCTGTGATCCCAACTATATCATATTCATTAATAACAACCTGCACTTTTAATTCATCCACCTTGTTACGAATGCTCCTTGCATTGACACACAACCTAACGCCTTTTATGCCCGTTATGAAAGGGAGAATATAACTACAGCTGTGAAGATCTCTGCTGCATCTGGAGACTCTGTGATCTCTGTCTCAGAGGCCAGTGTTAGGCTGTCTTTAAGGATAGTGAACTCTTGCAAGGCAGAAGGTCGCGATGAAGTTCCTAGTAAGGCTCTGAAGACTTGTGCCAACCAACTGGCGGGAGTATTCAAGGACACTTTCAACCTCTCACTTCTATGGTTGGAAGTTCCTACCTGCTTCCAGTGCCCAAGAAGAGTAGTATGAGCTGCCTTAATGACTATCGCTCAGTAGCACTCACATCTACAGTGTTTAAATTCTTTGACAGGTTGGTCATGACTAGATTGAACTCCTGCTTCAGCAAGGACCTGAACCCACTGCAATTTGTCTATTGCCATGGCAAATGTAATCTTAATAACTCTACACACAGCCTGACATCACCTGGGCAATTCAAACACCCATGTCAGGATGTTGTTCATTGAATATAGCTCAGTGTTTAACACCATCATTCCCACAGTCCTGATTGATAAGCTACAGACCATGGGCCTCTTTACCACCCTCTGCAACTGGATCGTCGGTTACCTAACTGGAAGACCACAATCTGTGCGGATTGGTGATAGTATCTCCTCCATGCTGGCGATCAACACGGGTGCACCTCAGGGGTGTGTGCTTAGCCCACTGTTCTACTCCCTCTACACCCATGATTCTGTGGCTTGGTGCAGCTCAAATGGCATCTATAAATTTGCTGATTATACAAGGGTTCATTATCGGTAGAACCTCAGATGGAAATGAGAGGGCATACAAGAGTGAGATATACCAGTTAGTTAGGTGTAATCACAGCAACAACAGTGTCAGTAAGAGGAAAGAGCTGATTGTGGTCTTCAGGAAGGGTAAGACAAGGGAACATGAGCCAATCCTCATAGAGGGATCAGAAGTGGAGAGAGGAGCAGTTTCAAGTTCTTGTGTGTCAAGATCGCTGAGGATCCAACCTGGTCCCAACATATTGATGCAGCTATAAAGAAGATAAGACAGTGGCTACATCTCATTAGGAATTTGAAGAGATTTGGTTTGCCAACTAAAACACTTGAAAACTTCTATAGATGTACCGTGGGGAGCATTCTGACAGGCTGCATCACTGTCTAGTATGGGAAGGGGGGGGGGGGCGAGTGGCTACTGTACAGGTCCAAAAGAAGCTACAGTAAGTTGTAAACTTAGTCATCTCCATCTTGGGTACTAGCTTCCATAGTATTCAAGACATCTTCAATAAGTGGTGCTTCAGAGAAGCGGCATCCATTATTAAAGACCCCCACCACCCAGGTCAAGCCCTCTTTTAACTGTTACCAACAGGAAGGAGGTAGACACACACCCGGAACAGCTTCTTCCCCTCTGCCATAGGATTTTTGAATGGACATCTAACCCATGAACACTACATCATTTTTTAAAAATATATATTAATTTTTGCACTATTTTAATCTATTTATATATTATTAAAACTTACTGTATTTGATTTATTTTTTTCTATATTATCATGTATTTCATCGTACTAATGCTGCTAAGTTAACAAATTTCATGACACACGCTGTTGATAATAAACCTGATTCTGATATTTAAATCATCCTTGGCAACAGCTTTGGAGGATAGCTGATGTTATTGCTGTTTAAGAAAGGGTCTAAAAATAAACCAGGCAATTATAGGCTGCTGAACCTGACTAGCTGGGACAGTTGTCGAAAAGTTACTGGAAGGTCTTCTAAGGAACTGGATACATAAGCATTTGGATAGACAGATACTGATTAAGGAGAGTCAGCATGGCTTTGTAAGTGGTAGCTCATGTCTAGGCAATTTTACAGAGTTTTTTGAGGAAGTTACCAGGAAAGCTGATGAAGGCAAGACAGTGGAAGTTGTCTACATGGATTTTAGCAAAGGCTTTGATAACGTCCCACATGGGAGGCTGGTGAAGTAGGTTCAGTCGCTCAAACATAGAAACATAGAGAACCTACAACACAATACAGGCTCTTCGGCCCACAAAGTTGTGCGGAACATGTCTCTACCTTAGAAATTACTAGGCTTACCTATAGCCCTCTATTTTTTTAAGCTCCATGTACCTATCCAAAAGTCTCTAAAAGACCCTATCGTATCCACCTCCACCACTGTTGCCGGCAGCCCATTCCACACACTCACCACTCTCTGAGTGAAAAAATTACCCCAACATCTCCTGTGGACCTACTTTCCAGCACCTTAAACCTGTGTCCTCTTGTGGCAACCATTTCAGCCCTGGGAAAAAGCCTCTGGCTATCCACACGATCAATGCCTCTCATCATCTTATACACATCTATCAGGTCACCTCTCATCCTCCGTCGCTCCAAAGAGAAAAGGCCGAGTTCACTCAACTTATTCTCATAAGGCATGCTCCCCAATCCAGGCAACATCCTTGTAAATTTCCTCTGCACTCTTTCTATGGCTTCCACATCCTTCCTGTAGTGAGGTGATCAGAACTGAGCACAGTACTCCAAGTAGGGTCTGACCAGGGTCCTATATAGCAGCAACATCACCTCTCGCCTCTTAAACTCAAGCCCACGATTGATGAAGACCAATACACCGTAAGCCTTCTTAACCACAGAGTCAACATGCACAGCTGCTTTGAGCGTCCTATGGACTCAGACCCCAAGATCCCTCTGATCCTCCACACTGCCAAGAGTCTTACCATTAATACTATATTCTGCCATCATGCTTGACCTACCAAAATGAACTTCACACTTATCTGGGTTGAACTCCATCTGCCACTTCTCAGCCCAGTTTTGCATCCTATCAATGTCCTGCTGTAACCTCTGGCAGCCCTCCACACTATCCACAACACCTCCAACCTTTGTGTCATCAGCAAACTGACTAACCCATCCCTTCGCTTCCTCATCCAGGTCATTAATGAAAATCATGAAGAGAAGGGATCCCTGAACAGATCCCTGAGGCACACCACTGGTCACCGACCTCCATGTAGAATATGACCTGTCTACAACCACTCTTTGCCTTCTGCGAGCAAGAGGGTCTGGATCCATAAAGCAATGTCCCCTTGAATCCATGCCTCCTTACCTTCTCAATAAGCCTTGCATGGGGTACCTTATCAAATGCCTTGCTTAAATGCCTGCTCTTCCTTCATCAATGTGTTTAGTCATATCCTCAAAAAATTCAATCAGGCTTGTAAGGCATGACCTGCCCTTGATAAAGCCATGCTGACTATTCCTAGTCATATTAATATAGGCATCCGTTAGTCTCTTGAGACCATGGATTTGCGCCTTGGAAGGTTTCCAGGGCGCAGGCCTGGGCGAGGTTGTATGGAAGACCAGCAGTTGCCCATGCTGCAAGTCATCCCTCTCCATGCCACCAACGTTGTCCAAGGGAAGGGCACTAGGACCCATACAGCTTGGCACCGGTGTCGTCGTAGAGCAACATGTGGTTAAGTGCCTTGCTCAAGGACACACACGCTGCCTCAGCCAAGGCTCGAACTAGTGACCTTCAAATCACTAGACGAATGCCTTAACCACTTGGCCACGCGCCAACACTCCTAGTCATATTATACCTCTCCAAATCTTCAAAGAGAGCAGTTTGTGGAAGTCGGCCATTTTTCTTGGCGGTTGATCGGGACAGGAACTCACAAACGCATGTAAGTCGGTCCGTGAGGCAGCGGGAGTATTTAAAAGAGAGCAGTTTGTGGAAGTCGGCCATTTTTCTCTGCGGTTGATCGGGACAGGACTGCGCAAGCGCGTGCAAGTCGGCCCGTGAGGCAGCGGGAGTATTTAAAAGACAGCAGTTTGATGGAGTGGGCGACGGAGTAGAGGGAGACAGAGTAGGAAGGCTTTGTCTTGAGAGGCTTCGGCGAGCAAAGGCTAAGGACGAGCTTCATTCCAGGTGAGGAAAGGCCGGGTAAGTTCCTTTAAAAGGAGAATGGTCTGCAGCTGTATTTTATTTGAAGCAAGGAAGGCAGCGAGGCTGTACCGTATTGGGTAGGTCATGACAGCTGAGATTGGCCCCGTGGTTTGTTCCTCCTGCAGCATGTGGGAAATCAGGGATACTTCCAGTGTCCCTGATGACTACGTGTGCAGGAAATGTGTCCAGCTGCAGCTTCTGGCAGACCGCATTGAGCGGCTGGAGCTGCGAATGGATTCATACTGGAGCATCCGCGATGCTGAGAAAGTCGTGAATAGCATGTTCAGTGAGTTGGCCACACTGCAGGAAAAGGCTACACAGGCAGAAAGGGAATGGGTGGCCACTAATCAGATTAGCAGTAGGCAGGTAGTGCAGGAGTCTTCTGAGGTCATCTCCCTCCTAAACAGATATACTGTTTTGGATACTGTTGGGGGAGATATCTCATCAGGGAAAGCAACACTCACAACACACTGGAGGAACTCAGCAGGTCGGGCAGCATCTGTGGAAAAGATCGGTCGGTGTTTCGGGCCGGAACCCTTTGTCAGGACTGTAGGGGGAAGGGGCAGAGGCCCTATAAAGGAGGTTGGGGGAGGGTGGGAAGGAGAAGGCTGGTAGGTTCCAGGTGAAAAACCAGTAAGGGGAAAGATAAAGGGGTGGGGGAAGGGAAGCAGGGAGGTGATAGGCAGGAAAGGTGAAGGAAGAATAGGGGAAAACACAATGGGTAGTAGGAGGCGGAACCAAGAGGGAGGTGATAGGCAGCTGGGGGAGGGGGCAGAATGAAATAGGGATAGGGGAAGGGAGGGGGAGGGAATTCCTGGAAGTTGGGGAATTCTATGTTCATACCAAGGGGCTAGAGACTACCTAGACGGTATATGAGGTGTTGCTCCTCCAACCTGAGTTTAGCCTCATCATGGCAGTAGAGGAGGCCATGTATGGACATATCTGAATGGGAGTAGGAAGCAGAGTTGAAGTGGGTGGCTACCGGGAGATCCTGTCTGTTGTGGCGGACAGAGCGGAGGTGCTTGATGAAGCGGTCTCCCAATCTGCGTCGGGTTTCACCGATGTAGAGGAGGCCGCACCAGGAGCACTGGATGCAATAGATGACCCCAAAAGACTCACAAGTGAAGTGTTGCCTCACTTGGAAGTACTGTTTGGAGCCCTGAATGGTGGCAAGAGAGGAGGTGTAGGGACAGGTGTAGCACTTGCACTTACAGGGATAAGTGCCAGATGGGAGATCTGTGGGGAGGAACTGTGGACCAGGGAGTCGCAGATGGACCGATCCCTGCGGAAGGCGGAGAGGGGTGGAGAGGGAAAGATGTGCTTAGTGGTGGGGTCCTGTTGAAGGTGGCGGAAGTTGCAGAGGATAATGTGTTGGATCCAGAGGCTAGTGAGGTGGTAGGTGAGGACAAGGGGAACTCTGTCCCTGTTGTGGTGGTGGGAGGATGGGGTGAGAGCCGAAGTGCGGGAAATGGAGGAGATGCAGGTGAGGGCATCATTGATGACAGCAGAAAGGAAACCATGATCATCAGGGGAAGGCAGCAGCAGCCGAGTTCACGGCACCATGGGTGGCTCTGCGGCACAGGAGAGAAGGAAAAGGAGTGGGAGAGCTATAGTGATAGGGGATTCGATTGTAAGGGGAATAGATAGGCGTTTCTGCGGCCACAAACCAGACTCCAGGAGGGCATGTTGCCTCCCTGGTGCAAGGGTCAAGGATGTCTCTGAGCGGCTGCAGGACATTCTGGAGTCGGAGGGTGAACAGCCAGTGGTCGTGGTGCACATAGGTACCAACGATGTAGGGAAAAACGGGATGAGGTCCTACAAGGTGAATTTAGGGAGTTAGGAGATAAACTAAACAGTAGGACCACAAATAATCTCTGGATTACGACCAGTGCCACGTGCTAGTCAGAGTAGAAATAGGAGGATATTTCAGATGAATACATGGCTTGAAAAATGGTGCAAGGGGGAAGGATTCAAATTTCTGGGGCATTGGAACCAGTTCTGGAGGAGGTGGGAACGATACAAACAGGACAGTCTGCACCTGGGCTGGACTGGAACCAATGTCCTAGGGGGAGTGTTTGCTACTGTTGTTGAGGAGGATTTAAACTAATGTGGCGGGGGATGGGAACAAGTGCGGAGGGACAGAGGGGTGTAAAATGAGGGTAGAAGCAAAAGGTAGTAAGGTGAAAAGTTAAAGTGGCAGGCCGGCAAATCCAGGGCAAAAATCAAAAAGGGCCACTTTCAACATAATTGTATAGGGTCTAAGAGTGTTGTAAAAGCAAGCCTGAAGGCTTTGTGTGTCAATGCAAGGAGCATTTGTAACAAGGTGGATGAATTGAATGTGCAGATAGTTATTAATGAATATGATACAGTTGGGATCACAGAGACATGGCTCCAGGGTGACCAAGGATGGGAGATCAACATTCAGGGATATTCAATATTCAGGAGGGATAGACATGAAAGAAAAGGAAGTGGGGTGGCGTTGCTGGTTAGAGAGGAGATTAACGCAATGGAAAGGAAGGACATTAGCTGGGAGGATGTGGAATCGATATGGGTAGAGCTGCATAACACGGAGGGGCAGAAAGCGCTGGTGGGAGTTGTGTACAGGCCACCTAACAGTAGTAGTGAGGTTGGGGATGGCATTAAACAAGAAATTAGAAATGCCTGCAATAAAGGAACAGCAGTTATAATGGGTGACTTCAATCTACATATAGATTGGGTGAACCAAATTGGTAAGAGTGCTGAGGAAGAGGATTTCTTGGAATGTATGCCAGACTTGGCTGGCACCAGGGCAGGAACGGATTCTCAATATTCCTGGATTTCAGTGCTTTAAAAGGGATAAAGGGGACGAGGGGTGGCATTGCTAGTCAGGGATACTATTACAGCTACAGAAAGGGTGGGTAATGTAGCAGGATCCTCTTTTGAGTCAATATGGGTGGAAGTCAGGGACAGGAAGGGAGCAGTTACTCTATTGGGGGTATTCTATAGGCCCCCCTGGTAGCAGCAGAGATACAAAGGAGCAGATTGGGAGGCAGATTTGGAAGGTGCGAAAATAACAGGGTTGTTATCATGGGTGACTTTAACTTCCCTAATATTGATTGGCACCTAATTAGTTCCAAGGGTTTAGATAGGGCAGAGTTTGTTAAGTGTGTCCAGGACGGATTCCTGTCACAGTATGTGGACAGACCAACCAGGGGGAATGCCATACTGGATCTAGTACCAGATAATGAACCGGGTCAGGTCACAGATCTCTCAGTGGGTGAGCATCTGGGGGACAGAGACCACCGCTCCCTGACCTTTAGCATTATCATGGAAAAGGACAGAATCAGAGAGGACAGGAAAATTTTTAATTGGGGAAAGGCAAATTATGAGGCTATAAGGCTAGAACTTGCGGGTGTGAATTGGGATGATGTTTTTGCAGGGAAATGTACTATGGACATGTGGTCGATGTTTAGAGATCTCTTGCGGGATGTTAGGGATAAATTTGTCCCGGTGAGGAAGATAAAGAATGGTAGGGTGAAGGAACCATGGGTGCCAAGTGAGGTGGAAAATCTAGTCAGGTGGAAGAAGGCAGCATACATGAGTTTTAGGAAGCAAGGATCAGATGGGTCTATTGATGAATATAGGGAGGCAAGAAAGGAGTTTAAGAAGGGGCTGAGAAGAGCAAGAAGGGGGCATGAGAAGGCTTTGGCGAGTAGGGTAAAGGAAAACCCCAAGGCATTCTTCAATTATGTGAAGAAAAAAAGGATGACAGGAGTGAAGGTAGGACCGATTAGAGATAAAGGTGGGAAGATGTGCCTGGAGGCTGTGGAAGTGAGCGAGGTCCTCAATGAATACTTCTCTTCAGTATTCACCAATGAGAGGGAACTTGATGATGGTGAGGATAATATGAGTCAGGTTGATGTTCTCGAGCATGTTGATATTAAGGGAGAGGAGGTGTTGGAGTTGTTAAAATACATTAGAACAGATAGGTCCCCGGGGCCTGAAGGAATATTCCCCAGGCTGCTCCATGAGATGAGAGAAGAGATCGCTGAGCCTCTGCCTAGGATCTTTATGTCCTCATTGTCCACGGGAATGGTAGCGGAGGATTGGAGGGAGGCGAATGTTGTCCCCTTGTTCAAAAAAGGTAGTAAGGATAGTCCGGGTAATTATAGACCAGTGAGCCTTACATCTGTGGTGCGAAAGCTGTTGGAAGAGCTTCTTAGAGATAGGATCTATAGGCATTTAGAGAATCATGGTCTGATCAGGGACAGTCAGCTTGGCTTTGTGAAGGGCAGATCGCATCTAACAAGCTTGATAGAGTTCTTTGAGGAGACCAGGCATATAGATGAGGGTAGTGCAGTGGATGTGATCTATATGTGATCTATATGATCTATCTGATCTATATGGATTTTAGTAAGGCATTTGACAAGGTTTGACACGGTAGGCTTATTCAGAAAGTTAGAAGGCATGGGATCCAGGGAAGTTTGGCCAGGTGGATTCAGAATTGGCTTGCCTGCAGAAGGCAGAGGGTGGTGTTGAGGGAGTACAATCAGATTGGAGGATTGTGACTAGTGGTGTCCCACAAGGATCTGTTCTGGGACATCTACTTTTCGTGATTTTTATTAACGACCTGGATGTGGGGGTAGAAGGGTGGGTTGGCAAGTTTGCAGATGACACAAAGGTTCGTGGTGTTATAGATAGTGCAGAGGATTGTCAAAGATTGCAGAGAGACTTTGATAGGATGCAGAAGTGGGCTGAGAAGTGGCAGATGGAGTTCAACCCAGAGAAGTGTGAGGTGGTACACTTTGGAAGGACAAAGTCCAAGGCAGAGTACAAAGTAAATGGCAGGATACTTGGTAGTGTGGAGGAGCAGAGGGATCTCGGGGTCCATGTCCACAGATCCCTGAAAGTTGCCTCACAGGTGGATAGGGTAGTTAAGAAAGCTTATGGGATGTTAGCTTTCATAAGTCGAGGGATAGAGTTTAAGAGTCGCGATGTAATGGTGCAGCTCTATAAAACTCTGGTTAGGCCACACTTGGGAGTACTGTGTCCAGTTCTGGTCACCTCACTATACGAAGGATGTGGAAGCATTGGAAAGGGTACAGAGGAGATTTACCAGGATGCTGCCTGGTTTAGAAAGTATGCATTATGATCAGAGATTAAGGTACTATTCTATGTTCTATGTTCCATAGTTTTCTGAACCAGCATGTCAAGGAACCAACTAGAGAGCAGGCCATTCTAGACTGGGTATTGAGCAATGATGAAGGGTTAGTTAGCAATCTTGTCATGCGAGGCCCCTTGGGTAAGAGTGACCATAATATGGTGGAATTCTTCATTAAGATGGAGAGTGATATAGTTAATTCAGTAACAAAGGTTCTGAACTTAAAGAAGGGTAACTTTGAAGGTATGAGATGCGAATTAGCAAAGATAGACTGGTAAATGATACTTAAAGGGTTGATGGTGGATATGCAATGACGAGCATTTGAAGATCGCAAGGATGAACTACAACAATGGTTCATCCCAGTTTGGCAAAAGAATAAACCAGGGAAGGTAGTGCACCCATGACTGACAAAGGAAATTAGGGATAGTATCAATTCCAAAGAAGAACCATACAAATTAGCCAGAAAAAGTGGCTCACCTGAGGACTGGGAGAAATTCAGAGTCCAGCAGAGGAGGACAAAGGGCTTAATTAGGAAAGGGAAAAAAGATTATGAGAGAAAGCTGGCAGGGAACATAAAAACTGACTGTACAAGCTTTTATAGATATGTGAAAAGAAAAAGATTGGTTAAGACAAATGTAGGTCCCTTACAGTCAGAAACAAGTGAATTGATCATGGGGAACAAGGACATGGCAGACCAATTGAATAACTACTTTGGTTCTGTCTTCACTAAGGAGGACATAAATAATCTTTTGGAAATAGTCGGGGACCGAGGGTCTAGTGAGATGGAGGAACTGAGGGAAATACATGTTAGTAGGGAAGTGGTGTTAGGTAAATTGAAGGGATTAAAGGCAGATAAATCCCAAGGACCAGATGGTCTGCATCCCAGAGTGCCTAAGGAAGCAGCCCAAGAAATATAGAACATAGAACATAGAATAGTACAGCACAGTACAGGCCCTTCGGCCCACAATGTTGTGCTGACCCTCAAACCCTGCCTCCCATATAAGCCCCTACCTTAAATTCCTCCATATACCTATCTAGTAGTCTCTTAAACTTCACTAGTGTATCTGCCTCCACCACTGACTCAGGCAGCGCATTCCACGCACCAACCACACTCTAAGTAAAAAACCTTCCTCTAATATCCCCCTTGAACTTCCCACCCCTTACCTTAAAGCCATGTCCTCTTGTATTGAGCAGTGGTGCCCTGGAGAAGAGGTGCTGGCTATGCACTCTATCTATTCCTCTTATTATCTTGTACACCTCTATCATGTCTCCTCTCATCCTCCTTCTCTCCAAAGAGTAAGCCCTAGCTCCCTTAATCTCTGATCATAATGCATACTTTCTAAACCAGGCAGCATCCTGGTAAATCTCCTCTGTACCCTTTCCAATGCTTCCACATCCTTCCTATAGTGAGGCGACCAGAACTGGACATAGTACTCCAAGTGTGGCCTAACCAGAGTTTTTTAGAGCTGCATCATTGCTTCACGACTCTTAAACTCTATCCCTCGACTTATGAAAGCTAACACCCCATAAGCTTTCTTAACTACCCTATCCACCTGTGAGGTAACTTTCAGGGATCTGTACGTGTACCCAGAGATCTCTCTGCTCCTCCACACTACCAAGTATCCTGCCATTTATTTTGTATTCTGCCTGTACAATAGTGGATGCATTAGTGATAATTTTTCAAAACTCTTTAGATTCTGGACTAGTTCCTGAGGATTGGAGGGTGGCTAATGTAACTCCACTTTTTAAAAAAGGAGGGAGAGAGAAACCAGCGAATTATAGAGCAGTAAGCCTGACATCGGTGGTGGGGAAAATGCTAGAGTCAGTGATCAAAGATGTGATAACAGCACATTTGGAAAGCGGTGAAATCATCGGACAAAGTCAGCATGGATTTGTGAAAGGAAAATCATGTCTGACGAATCTCATAGAATTTTTTGAGGATGTAACTAGTAGAGTGGATAGGGGAGAGCCAGTGGATGTGGTATATTTGGATTTTCAAAAGGCTTTTGACAAGGTCCCACACTGGAGATTAGTGTGCCAACTTAAAGCACACGGTATTGGGGGTAAGGTATTGATGTGGATAGAGAATTGGTTGGCAGACAGGAAGCAAAGAGTGGGAATAAACGGGATCTTTTCAGAACGGCAGGCAATGACTAGTGGGGTACCACAAGGCTCAGTGCTGGGACCCCAGTTGTTTACAATAAATATTAATGATTTAGATGAGGGAATTAAATGCAGCATCTCCAAGTTTGCGGATGACCGAAGCTAGGCGGCAGTGTTAGCTGTGAGGAGGATGCTAAGAGGATTCAGGGTGACTTGGATAGGTTAGGTGAGTGGGCAAATTCATGGCAGATGCAATTTAACGTGGATAAATGTGAGGTTATCCACTTCAGTGGCAAAAACAGGAAAACAGATTATTATCTGAATGGTGGCCGATTAGGAAAAGGGGAGGTGCAACGAGACCTGGGTGTCTTTGTACACCAGTCATTGTAAGTGGGCATGCAGGTACAGCAGGCGGTGAAAAAGGCGAATGGTATGCTGGCATTTATAGCAAGAGGATTCGAGTACAGGAGCAGGGAGATACTACTGCAGTTGTACAAGGCCTTGGTGAGACCACACCTGAAGTATTGTGTGCAGTTTTGGTCCCCTAATCTGAGGAAAGACATTCTTGCCATAGAGGGAGTACAAAGAAGGTTCACCTGATTGATTCCTGGGATGGCAGGACTTTCATATGATGAAAGACTGGATCAACTAGGCTTATACTCTCTGGAATTTAGAAGATTGAGGGGAGACCTTATTGAAACGTATAAAATTCTAAAGGGATTGGACAGGCTAGATATAGGAAGATTATTCCCGATGTTGGGGAAGTCCAGAACAAGGGGTCACAGTTTGAGAATAAACAGGAGGCCTTTTAGGATCGAAATGAGGAAAAACTTCTTCACATAGAGAGTGGTGAATCTGTGGAATTCCCTGCCACAGGAAACAGTTGAGGCCAGTTCATTGGCTATATTTAAGAGGGAGTTAGATATGGCCCTTGTGGCTAAAGGGATCAGAGGAGATGGAGAGAAGGCAGGTACAGGGTTCTGAGTTGGATGATCAGCCATGATCATACTGAATGGCGGTGCAGGCTTGAAGGGCCGAATGGCCTACTCCTGCACCTATTTTCTATGTTTCTATGTTTCATAAATCCTGTTTCTCAGGATCTTCTCCATCAACTTACTCCATCAACACTAAGGTAAGACTCACTGGTCTATAATTTCCTGGGCTATCTCTACTCCGAATCTTGAATAAAGGAATAACGTCTGCAATCCTCCAATCCTTCAGAACCTCTCCTGTCCCCATTGATGATGCAAAGATCATCACCAGAGGCTCAACAATCTCCTCCCTCGCCTCCCACAGTAGCCTAGGGTACATCTCATCCAGTCCCAGCGACTTATCCAACTTGATGCTTTCCAAAAGTTCCAGCACATCCTCTTTCTTAATATCTACATGTTCAAGCTTTACAGTCTGCTTCAAGTCAGCACTACAATCACCAAGATCCTTTTCCATAGTGAATACTGAAGTATTCATTAAGTACCTCTGCTATCTCCTCTGGTTCCAGTCATACTTTTCCACTGTCACACTTGATAGGTCCTATTCTTGCACGCCTTATCCTCTTGCTCTTCGCATACTTGTAGAATACCTTGGGGTTTTCCTTAATCCTGCCCGCCAAGGCCTTCTCATGGCCCCTTCTGGCTCTCCTGATTTCCTTCTTCAGCTCCTTCCTATTACCCTTATAACCTTCTAGATTTCTAACATTACCTAGCTCTCTGAACCTTTTGTAAGCTTTTCTTTTCTTCTTGACTAAATTTATTACAGCCTTTGTACACCACAGTTCTTGTACCCTACCATAACTTCCCTGTCTCATTGGAACGTACCTATGCCAAACTCCACACAAATATCCCCTGAACATTTGCTACATTTCCTCCGTACATTTCCCTGAGAATATCTGTTTCCAATCTAAGCTTCCAGTTTCCTGCCTTATAGCCAAATAATTCCCTTTACTCCAATTAAACGCTTTTCTAACTTGTCTGTTCCTATCTTTCTCCAATGCTATTGTAAAGGAGATAGAATTATGATCACTATCTCCAAACTGCTCTCCTACTGAGAGATCTGGCACCTGACGAGGTTCATTTCCCAATACCAAATCAGGTACAGCCTCTCCTCTTGTAGGCTTATCTACATATTGTGTCAAGAAACCTTCCTAAACACACCTAACAAACTCCACCCCATCTAAACCCTTTGCCCTAGGGAGATGCCAATCGATATTTGGGAAATTAAAATCTCCCATCATGACAACTCTGTTATTTTTACACCTTTCCAGGATCTGTTTCCCTATCTGCTCCTCAATATCTCTATTATTATTGGGCGGCCTATAAAAAGCACTCAGTAAAGTTATTGACCCCTTCCTGTTCCTAACCTCCACCCACAGAGACTCCGTAGACAATCCCACCATGTCGTCCACCTTTCCTGCAGCCGTGACACTACCTCTGATCAACAGTGCCACGCCCCCACCTCTTTTGCCTCCCTCCCTGTCCTTTCTGAAACATCTAAAACCTGGCACTTGAAATAACCATTCCTGTCCCTGAGCCATCTAAGCCTCTGTAAAGGCCACCAAATCATATCTCCAAGTACTGATCCATGCTGTAAGCTCATCCGCTTTGTTTACAATACTTCTTGCGTTAAAATAGACACATCTCAAAGCTTCGGTCTGCGCTCGTCTTTTATCACCTGCCTATCCTCCCTCTTGCACTGTCTACAAGCTTTCTCTATTTGTGAGCCAACCTCCTCTTCCCCAGTCTCTTCAGTTCGGTTCCCACACCACAACAATTCTAGTTTAAACTCTCCCCAGTAGCCTTAGCAAACCTCCCTGCCAGGAGATTGGTCCCCCTGGGATTCAAATGCAACCCATCCTTATTGTACAGGTCACACCTGCTCCAAAAGAGGTCCCAATGATCCAGAAATTTGAATCCCTGCCCCCCTGCTCCAATCCCTCAGCCATGCATTTATCCTCCACCTCATTCTATTCCTATTCTCACTGTCCTGTGATTACTACCTTTGCGGTCCTGCTTCTCAACTTCTTTCCTAACTCCCTGTACTCTTTTTTTCAGGACCTCTTCCCTTTTCCTACCTACATCATTGGTACCAATATGTACCACGACCTCTGGCTGTTCTCCCTCCCACTGCAGGGTATCTTGGACGCAATCTGAAACATCCCAGACCCTGACACCTGGGAGGCAAACTACCATCCGAGTTTCTTTCCTGCATCCATAGCATCGCCTGTCTGATCCCCTAACTATAGAGTCCCCTGTCACTACTGCCTTCCTCTTCCTTTCCCTACCCTTCTGAGCCACAGGGCCAGACTCTGTGCCAGAGGCACGGCCACTGTCACTTCCCCTAAGTAGGCTGTCCCCCCCAACAGTACTCAAACAGGAGTACTTATTGTCAAGGGGTACCACCACAGGGGTACTCTCTAGTACCTGACTCTTCCCCTTTCCCCTCCTGATTGTGACCCACTTATCTGTCTCATGCGGCTCCGGTCTGACCACCTGCCTATAACGCCTTTCTGTCACCTCCTCGCTCTCCCTGACCAGGCCAATGTCAGCGAGCTGCATCTCCAGTTCCCTAACTCGGTCCCTTAGGAGCTGCAGCTCGACACACCTGCTGCAGATATGGCCGTCCGGGAGGCTGGGAGACTCCAGGACCTCCCACATCTGACACTGAGTACAGAAAACTGGCCTCACACACATACTTTCTCCTTTCTGCAAATAACACCAGTAAACCTACCTCGCCTTGTCCCGTTACTGCCTAAGCCCATTGAGCCAAAGCCCTCTCACTCTGCTGCCCACTCCAAACGCTGCCTGCTGGATACGGCGGTCTTCTTTTTAAACCTTTCGTGCTGTACTGGTTGACATCACGCGCCTGCGTAGTCTTGCCTCTCTTTTACCCCGAATGGTAAAAGCTGCCTTGCCTCTGAAAATCAGCCATTCATTCGCAGCCTTCTTGCTCCGAATCCAAGCTGAAGTGGTAAGTTGGATTAGACATTGGCTTTGGGAGGTGACGACGGAAAGTGGTAATAGATGGTTCTGTCTCTGACTGGAGGTCTGTGACCAGTGCAGTGCCACAGGCTGTTGCATTTGTTGTGGAGAGATGGTGAAGAGCACATCAGGACACCAGCATGCAGGATACTCAACTGGGATTTACTGATAACCCAGTTTATACAGTATGTGAACTCCTCCCATAGGAATAACACTATTAAGTACCACTACATCTCACCTTCCTGGAAAATAAAGAAAAACTAGCTATGTACTTCTGGTCCATAGAACTGCGTTGAAATTATTGTCACTGAAACTGTTCATTTCACTTTCCATAGCATGTATGCTCCTTAGATAAACATAAAAAAGAATTGTCAGCATTCTCACTGTCTCCTTCTTTGTTTTAATGGTCTCAATCTCTGTTTTCTTCCTTTTTTTCACCAATTCCTTGTTTTGTAAGAACAGTCTGATTTTGTGAAATGTGTTCAATAAGAATGCATTTTTTAAAAGTCACTATATCTGGTGGAGGTCACGATAGACTACCTGAATATTCCAGCAAAGTGAGAGCATTATTCTGCCTAATTAGTCACTTTCTCTGAGCTATGAAATGACAGATCTGTGGTGGGAAAGGTAAACAACCCGATCTGGTATAGGTTTCTGGAGGTGTTGGGGTGGATGGAAAATCTTGAACAGGGGCATCCATCTCAGGGAAGTGGTCCTGCTAATAAGGACCAGGTTACCCTATTTCCTCCTCTACCTTTCGTGGACTTTGAAGGCATACGAGTTCACACCTGTTCTGCAGGATTTCACCTGGTGAAGTTCCGTTCACAATCATGGTGCATGCTATCGGACTATTGTTTCTTTGGTGAATTGGTCCAAAACTCAAACAGCTTCACCACTCTGAGTGGCAACAAAGATCTTGCCCTGTGTCTGAGATCATGCATGCTCTTTGTTTTCTAACGCTGTGTCATCTCGGAATTTTCTTTTGCTCCTAAACCAAAGGAAGCGGCGTCTGCTGACACCTTGGTTGCTTTCCTTGGATCAAAGAACATCAGTGTTGGTGGAGAGATAAGCTCTGTTTTAACTGATGAGAATGACTTCTGTAATGCATCCCAGGCCGAAACGTTTCTCTAAGAGAGGAGGTCATGTAGTGATTCTGTTTTCTCAGCCAAATCTGGACTGCACTTTCTCAGCTGGTTTACCATGCCAAGGAAACTGCAGATCGTACCTGCATTCATGGGTTGTTCCATATTCTGAATTCCTGCCACTTTGCCTGAATCTGGCTGCACTCCCTCTGAGGACAGTTGATGGCCTAAGAATTTCACCTCCAACTTTGCAAATACAAATTTCTTTTTGTTCAAGGTGATTCCAGCCTGTTTTAGCTTCTCCAAGGCAGCTGTCACTCTTTTGTTATGTTCCTCACTTGAGCCTCTCAAATGAGCATATCTTTCAGTTCCTCCAAAATTTGGTTCATCCTTATCTGAGAGGGCTCAGGGGCAGATGAGATGCCAAAAGTGAGTCCCTTGAAGGCATAGTTTCCATATAGTGTCATAAAGGTTGTGAGCTTCCATGACTCAGGAGCTAAACGTATCTGTCAGAACCCTGAGTTTGTATCTAGTTTGGTGAAGAACTTTACTCCACCCAGTATTCCCAATGTGTGCTCAACAGAGGACAGAATAAACTTCTCCTGCCTCACTGCACTATTCAATTTTGTAAGCTCAACACAGATCCTGACTGTGCCATCTGGTGTGGGCACGGGAACAATGCTCACACACCAGTCAGTGGTTATGATGGCAAGTGCCTCCATTCTCTCAACTTCAGCTTTGACTTTATTAATCCATTGGACTGGTATATGCCTCGCCATGGTCAGAGAGTAGGGTGTCACTCCTGGCCTCAGTTGGATAAGGTACTCATCTTTCAGTAGGCCCAGTCCTGTGAACAGCTCTAGGTATTTCTCTGGTCACTGAACATTGTTTAGCAAATCAGGCCTTGCAGTGAGGTTCAGCTTCTCAATGGCATGTCGTCCCAGTAGTGGTGAGAATAGATTCTGAACATCCCCTTTTAACTGTTTCTTATTTTTCTGGATGGAAGTAGTAAACATTCCTTTCATACTGAGATATTGCCCTGGCCCCATGAGCACTTTCTTCATGTGGATGCCTGTTTTCTTCACCAGTTTTTGGAACAGACATCCGGGGATGGCGGTGCCATCTGCCCCAGTATCCATTTTGAATGTCTTGCCTCATTTTGCAACTGAACTGTAATACACCAGCCTTGACTATTTGTATCTACAGCCCCAAGGAAAGCCCTGACTTTGGCTGAATCATAGTTTCCCTTGACCTCCCAAAGAATTGTTTTTGAGTGGCACTGGCTTTTATAATGGCTAACTCTATTACACTAGTGGCATTTCACTTCTTTTGCTGGATAGAGCTTGTTGGCATGGAATAGAGAATTACCACATTTCCAGCAGTTGGAGGGTTTACCTGCTCTTTGTTTCACTTGTCTGTTTCCTTTGAGCTGAGCTCTACTGTCCCCTCTTTCTCTAGTCTTTCTGACTACACTTTGTTTGTACCTGTCTTTTTGTACAGCTTCCAGCTTTACCTCAGCATCATTTTTGTGCCTGAGTTCTGCCTGTTGCAGATGAACATTCTCACTCTGCCTAACCATGATACTATCTTTCTCTATTGTGAGATTTGCCTGCAACTGAAGTCTCTCTGACAATTTGGTGTCTAGTAGCTCAACAACAGTCCTGTCTCCAATGAGCTGATCCCTCAAATTTCCATATGCACAGTTATCTGACAGGGCATACAATGCTATAATGAAGCCATTTACACTTTCATCTGTTTTCTGGAGTTGAACTTTGCCCTCTCATATACAGTATTACATTATTTTTTCCTGTTCAATGGTTCAATTTAATATGAGAGAATGTATACAGCATACATCCTGAAATTATTGCTCTTTGCAGACATCCACGAAAACAGAACCGCAAGGAATGGCTGACAGTAAAATATTAGAACCCAAAAGCCCCCTCCCCCTCCCACACACAAGCAGCAGCAAAGCCTCAGCCCTCCCCACGCCCCTCCCCCATTCAGTTCAGCAGGAACCATCAGTGCCCACCAGCCACCAAGCAAGCTATAGTAAAGCCCTCAAAGAGAGGCTATGCTCTGCAGTCCAACAAAACTAATTGTTCACCCAACAATTCGACATACCACAGGCTCTCTCCCTAGTAAAGGAACAAAGTGTCATCCTTTCCACAGTGAGAGGGGAGACCAACAAACAAAAAAGGTCACTGATTACAAAGTTGCAGTCTGCCGCGTAGCCTTTATTCTGTGCTTTTCTGACTCAAGCATCAGCAGAAAACTCTCCGCCACTGTCGAGAGAAAGAAGGAGGAAGTGATTGCTTGAATACAGAAGCCTCTGACAGCCGCATCAGCTGGCACGATGTTTTGCTCCATCTCCCATGATGCTTCAGTTGGTGACACATGCATGGAATTGGTTCATCCAAGGGACGACAGGGCCTCACCCTGACGGCACGTGTCCTGGGGATATCTAAAATTCCCGGTCTGTGAGCTCCAGGAGTGAAAACCATTGCCATACAGAACTACAGTCTGACTGCAGCTGTAGATCACAGACTCTGACAGAACCCCATCCACTTTGAGAAGGAAGGAAAAGAAGCATTAAGCAAAAGAAATATTCTTTGAATTTGTCATGCACTGCTTTTTGCTGAGCATCTGTCAGTCCTAATCCACCCAGCTTTGTCACCTGTGCAGTATATCAGTGTCCTTACTTGATGCTCTTCTGAAACCTGAATGAGATTGCTTGCAACCCTAAATCTCTCAAACATCTCCTTATTTGGAGAAATCAAATGTCTTGGGGGGGAGGGGGGCTCTTAGGTAAGTAGATGTAGGTACTGCAGGTATTTGCTCCATTTTCCTGTTATTTATTTATTTATTTATTATATTTATCTCTCCCTGAGGGTTTTACTGACTTCGCTGACTTCTCTGCTGTGTCTGTGTCTCGGTCCACTTGAAGACATTGCCTAGCAATCATAAGACCATAAGACATATAAGCAGAAATCGACCATTTGGCCCATCGAGTCTGATCCACAACTTCATTGTCGCCAAACAATTGATAGTAGAACGTACAATCATCACAGCGATATTTGATTCTGCGCTTCCCGACTTTCAACTTCACCACGATTGTTCCATTTCCCTCTCAGCCCCAATCTCCTGCCTTCTCCCTTTATCCCTTCATGCCCTGACTAATCAAGAATCTAACAACGTCTGCCTTAAATGTATAATACATACAGATTTGGCCTCCAGCTGCCTGTGGCAATGAATCCCACATGTTCACCACTCTCTGGCTAAAGAAATTCCTCATCATCTCCATTCTAAAAGGACGCCCCTCTCATCTGAGGCTGTGTCGTCTGGTCTCAGACACTCCCATCATAGGAAACATCCTCTCCACATCCACTCTATCAAGGCCTTTCAACATTCGATAGGTTTCGATGAGGTCACCCCTCATTCTTCTGAATTCCAGTGAATACAAGCCCAGAGTCATCAAACACTCTTCACATGACAAGCCATTCAATCCTGGAATAATTTTTGTGAATCTCCTTTGAACCCTCTCCAGTTTAAGCACATTCTTTCTAGGATAAGGGGTCCAAAACTGCTCACCAAATCTCCAAGTGAGACCGCACCAGTCTGAATAAACTCTCAACATTACATCTTTGTTTTTATATTCTAGTCCTCTTGAAATGAATGCTAACATTGCATTTGCCTTCATCACCACAGACTCAACCTGCAAATTTACCTTTAGGGAATCCTGAAAAGAACTCTCAAGTCTCTTTGCACCTCTGTTTTTTTTTCCAATAGATACATTTGATGTCAGAGAAATGTATACAATATACATCCAGAAATTCAGTTAAAGCACTTTAGTGGAAGAAATGAAAGGATGATCATACACTTTCTGACACTGTATCCCCTCTGCCACTTCTTAGTCCACTTTCCTAATCTGTCTAGGTCCTTCCGGAATCTCTCTACTTCTTCAAAACTAACTGCCTCTTCACCTAACTTCATATCAGCTGTAAACTTTGCAACTGCGCCATTAATTCCATCATCCAAATCACTAGCATATAATGTAAAAAGAATCGGTCCCCTGTGAAACACCACTAGTCACTGGCAGCCAACCAGAAAAGGCTCCCTTTATTCCAACTCTTCGCTGCTCGCTAATCAGCCACTGCTTTTTTCAAACTAGAATCTTTCCTGTAATACCATGGGCTCGTAGCTTGTTAAGCAGCCTCATTTGTCAAAGCCCTTCTGAAAATCCAAATACACAACATCAATGAATTCTCCTTCGTCTATCCCTGCTTGTTATTTCTTCAAAGAATTCCAAAAATTTGTCAGGCAAGATTTTCCCTTGAGGAAACCATACTGACTATAGCCTATTTTATCATGTGCCTTCAATTACCCCAAAAC
The DNA here is from genome assembly GCF_030028105.1 of Mobula birostris. Lineage (NCBI taxonomy): Eukaryota > Metazoa > Chordata > Chondrichthyes > Myliobatiformes > Myliobatidae > Mobula > Mobula birostris. Next base: position 65,847,940 of record NC_092379.1, read on the forward strand.
CGCATCCTTAATAATTGACTCCAACATCTTCCCAACCACTGAGGGTCAGACTAACTGGCCTATAATTTACTTTCTTCTGCCTCTCTCCCTTCTTGAAGAGTCGAGTGGCATTTGCAACTCTGACCCTTTCTCAGCTCATGCCTCATGGTGCATATGGTTTAGCAAACTAGTACAGGCAGTTTAGGTTCAAAGTACATTTATTATTAAAGTATGTATATATTATACAACCTTGAGATTCATCTCCTAACAAGCAGCTACAAAACAAAGAACCCTATAGGAACCTATATATATATATATATAGACTATTGAAACACACATCTTGCCCACAAAAATACCATTAAAAAGACAGTTGAACATCCTATGTGTAGAGAGAAAACAACATATCATGCTGACAATAACTGCAACCAAATAATGTTATGAACTGAAGTTTGCAAAGAGAGTCCCATAATCCTGCAACACACATAAAAGTTGCTAGTGGAACGCAGCAGGCCAGGCAGCATCTCTAGGAAGAGGTACAGTCGACGTTTTGGGCCGAGACCCTTCGTCAGGACTAACTGAAAGAAGAGCTAGTAAGAGATTCGAAAGTGGGAAGAGGATGGGGAAGGGGGATTTGAAAATCTCCCACTTTCAAATCTCTTACTAGCTCTTCTTTCAGTTAGTTCTGATGAAGGGTCTCAGCCCGAAACGTCAACTGTACCTCTTCCTAGAGATGCTGCCTGATCTGCTGCATTCACCAGCAACTTTTATATGTGTAGCTTGAAATTCCAGCATCTGCAGATTTCCTCGTGTTTACGTCCATAATCCTGTATTGTTCAGTGCAGAACAGAGTTGTGGAGCAGTGTTCTGAACCAGCCCATCCCCTGCCTCGGGCCCTGACACCCTGATCTTCTCAATCTGGCCCGGCATCAAAATCAACATCCAAACATTGGTATCCATTGCCTCTATATGCTCTGGGGCCAGGATCCCACCGCTTCAATGATAAGTTGATAAGTCTCTGGAAAATTATCTAAGATATAGGTAAACAAGAACAGTCTTATAGTAAATTCCTTCCTGTTACAGATCTTACTTGGTCTGTAGTACCGATTCATCGACGACCAACCACTTCTGACACCATGTAATATTTGTTATGCAGAGCACACACCAATATGCGAGCATGCAGGATATTCCCCGGAACTTTAGCAATAACACAACTTGTCCAGTATGTGAACACCTCCCAAGTAGGAGTGGCTTACTGAGTGGCAGAGGAGTAACACCACCAAATGCTAATACATGGGGATCAGTGCTGGGCCCTTTCTGGTTGTCGTCTATGTCAATGATCTGGCTAATAATGTGGTTAACTGGATCAGCAAATTTGTGGATGACACCAAGAATGGGAGTATAGTAGACAGTGAGGATCTTTGCCAGCTGGGAAAATGGGCTGAAAAATGGCAGTTGGAATTTAATGCAGACAAGTGCAAGGTGTTGCACTTCAGTAGGACCAACCAGGGTAGGTCTTACGCAGTGAAAGGTAGGGAACTGAGGAGTCCCACAGAACAAAGAGATCTGGGAATACTGATCATAATTCACTGAAGGCGGCATCAGAGGTGGATAGGGTTATAAAGAAAGTTTTTGGCACATTGGCCTTCAAAAATTAAAGTACTGAGAACAGGAAATAAGATGTTATGTTGAAGTTGTATAAGTGAGGTCTAATTTGGAGTATCGTGTGCAATTTTGGTCACCTACTTACAGGAAGGGTGTAAATAAGGTTAAAAGAGTACAGAGAAAACTTACAAGGATGTTGCCAGGTCTAGAAGACCTGAGTTCTTTAGAGCATAGAAGACTGAGGGGAGATTTGATAGAGGTATACAAAATTATGAGGGGTATAGTTAGAGTAAATGCAAGCAGACTTTTTCCATTAAGGTTGGCTATACTACAACCAGAGGTCATAGGTTAGGGTGAAAAGTGAAATGTTTAAGGGGAACGTGAAAAGATAATTCTTCACTCAGAAGGTCATGAGAGTGTGGAATGAGCTGCTAGCACAAGTGGTCCATGTAAGCTCAGTTTCAATGTTTAAAAGAAGTTTGGATAGTTACATGAATATGAGGGATATGGAGGGCTATGGTATGTGTGCAGGTTGGTGGGACTAGGCATTTAGTATAGAGTAGATGGACTGAAGGGCCTGTTTCTGTGCTGTACTTCTCTATGACTCTAAGTGTTATGTAAAATGGTGCAGAACTAGTCCTATATGAGATATCAACCCCCCCCCCATTTTATTCCTTTTTTTAAACTGTGCGGATTCCATTTCTTGAATCTATAATACAACTTTTTTATGCTGTGCTCTTTAACCCAATATTTAAATCTATTTTGAAATGTTCATTGTCAATCTCAGTTACCTAACAACCATACTCTTGGAATAGTTTCTAATTTAGCTATTTCTGCCTTGTATTCATCCATCAATGGATATTGTCAAGCTTGTTTGTTTGAGCTGCACTCATGCAAACAAGTGAAGGTTCCTCCATCGTGTTCCTGATTTGTGCCTTGTAGATGATAGAAAAGACCTGTGACTGCAGAAGATGAGTCCCTCACCATAGGATGCACAATCCCTGATCTCTTCCTGTTGATTCAGTACTTAAATGTCTGATCGTATTAATGGTCAACAGTGGCTTCCTTGAAAAAGGATCTAGTGCTTTCCCGGTGTATATGATAAACTCTCCTCAGGCTTCCAGCCGGGTACAAGTATTGATTTTAACTGACATTTCAATGGTAAATGATGACATCTTCATCAGGGATGATGCCTGGACACGTCTAGTCTGGTGGTATTTATACCCCCATTGTCTGTCCCTCCTGATTGGTTAGTCCTCATCCAATCAGGTTTCGGCTGTCCCACCTTGTTTACAATCAAATTCCAGTTCTTATTTAGAGTGAAACCTCTGTCATTGTTAAAAGTCTTTTTCTCTTATTTTATTTCAATGGCTTCCTTCACCAAACCGTCCCAGAAGCCATTGGCGTGGCACAGTAGTTTTATGCCATCTAAAGTCAATCTTACAGCTACTGCGAATGCAATGTTCTGTTACCGCCCATTTCTCTAGTTAACCAAAATGAATATACCTCCTGTGCTCTTTGATGACTACAAGGTGAAGGAAGTCAATAAGGAGTTAAAAGGGCTGTAAGAAAAACCAGGAAATCTAACAACGAGGAGGAACCTGCTGCCACTGCCTGTCTTTACAATATTTCCACAGTTCCTGGAAGGATCACCAGGATCCTGAAGAAATACTGGATTAACACCATCCACAATCCCATAAGGAAGCTCAATCACAGCTTGTGTGGGTCAAAGATAACTTGGGGCTCAGGACAGATGGCATTTACAGGATTCCCTGTAAATGCACAGCAGCGTATATCAGCCAGACAAGAAGCACAGGAAGTGTATCCATTTGGGTTACCCAGAAAGATCGATGGTAGCAGAACATTGCATTTGTAATGGCCATAGGATTGACTTCAATGGCGCAACATTACTGTGCTGTGCCAATGGCTTTTGGGACCATCTGGTGAAAGCCATTCAATTAAAACTAGAGAGAAAGATTTTTAACAAAGACGAAGGTTTTGCTCTAAATAAGAACTGGAATTTGATTGAAAACAAGGTGGGACAATGGAAACCTGATCGGATGAGGACTAACCAGTCAGGAGGGACGGACGATAGGAATATAAATACCATCAGTCTACACATGCCCAGGCGTCATCCCTGAAGAAGATGGTAGAGTTTGTCATTGAAACGTTGGTTATAATTGATACCTGTACCTGGCTGGAAGCCCAAGAACAGTTAATTAGTGGCCTCCTTTTTTCTTTTTTTATTACTGTGGTTAACTACTCTTTCTCATCCTGAAGCTGTGAGATTACTAATTAGACCTGCCTCATTATACAACAACAATATTAACTGCAGCTTCTTCCCCACCGGCAACAACCTACCTTAAAATCGCTGACATCAGCTTTGACTACATTTCCTTCTCCCTTTCTCTCAACTTGTACTTACATTAGTATGTTCAATTTGTTTATTTTGTCATGCCAGTTACACTAATTTATGCTAATTGATGTTAATTTTTGTGTTATTTTCATGACATTTATACCCTGTGGATATATGCCAATGAGAATAAACTTCAATGTGAAGTTGAAGACAAGATCTAAAATAACTATTTCAGGCTCTTTTGGCTTGGTATTATTTTTTACATTTCAAGAATTCCTCTCCACGTAATCTTCTACCTCTCCCCAGGAAGCCCAGTTGTTTTGATTTTCCAACTAATTTATATAGCACTGATCTCTCTTTCCTAAATCCTTTGCCAAAGTCCCTATTTCCCAATTTGCTCTTTGCGAGCCATATATTTACCTATTAGTTCCTGGGCTAATTTGTACACCAACCAGGTACTAATCCAGAGGGTTTTCTCTTTAATTCAGTCCCTAGCTCTTCAAATCCTTGAATTTGATCCAGTTATTCCAAGATGGACCATGACAACTTAATTCTTTCCAGATCACACACCTCCCCTCAATCCAAGATCTTTTTTCCTCTCCATGGAATATCTATAACCTTGGCACCGGGCAGGCAAAGCCATTTTTTAAATTTCTAGATGCATTTTTAAAGTTTAGAATCCATCCTCATATTTCACCTATAATATCACATTAATTTTCATTCCTCTCCCGTGCCACAAATGGTATCTTATGTCCTGGTGTCATTGTTATGGTCCATCCTGCATCTAATGTTCTCATTTACACAAGAAAACTGTGCCTTATATATGCTTCAACACTTCTTATTGTGTCCTATTCCTGAATGACTCACAGACAAGTCCTTGACCATTAACTAATTTTAACCACTAAAAGGTGTGACTGCCTTCAGTTCAACCTATTCAATAATCTTCTGTTGAGTTTATGCATTACAAAGTCTGCATTTCAGGCTCTGGCTCTACAACATTGAGTCACTTCTGAAAATAAAACACACACTCTGCTACTCTCCACCAATGTGCTGTTGGTCAGACCCTTAGAAACAGTAGCTTTGAAACAGGCTATCTTTCCCAGCTCTCATCTTTCCACTTCCATACTTGCTCTCTCAGGCTTTCCAACCAACATACAACAAAGGCTCGCATCACACTCTCAGCCACCGAGCACCAGGTCAGTACTTTGCTCTGCAGAGCCAGATTGAGGGGAATGTTTTAATTCTGAAGGCTCACCAATATACTGTACTGCCCCACAGGAGAAACACACTACTATATGCTCCCTAGTAAAATGTTTTTCACATTGTCCTTATTATTGAAGATTTACAAACAATATCATCTGCCTTCCTCCCATTGAACAGACAAGCAGGAGAAGGAAGACACTACATCATTGCACTTGACTCCACCCAGCATCAGCACAATTCCTGGTTCCCAAAGTCTTCAGGTTTTCCATCATTATTGTTTATCTGCCATTCACTGATCTTGTCTATGTCCTTTGCAAGGGCCTATGCCCTCTTCAGTACTTGCTACTGCAGCTATGTTTGAATCAACAACAAATCTGACTACAGTGCACTCAGTCTTTTCATCCAATTCATAAGTTAGTAAGTAGTTGTGACCACAGCGCAGATCTGTGATTGATCAATAGTTATTTACCTCCAATCTTAAAATTACACAATTATCCCATCCCATCAGGTAATCACTCCCCTATCTGAGGCAATGTGTCACCCCACAACCCTCCTGTGTGACTTGTTTCTGCCACAAGGGCCTTCCAAAGATCCAAATGCACATCTACTCGATCCCCTTTATCCACTTGCTACATCCTCAGAGAGTTCTAACATCAAACGTGATTTCTCTTTGACTGTGATTCATTGTCTTATGATTTTCCAAACACCTGCCATTATGTTTTTAATTATGGATTGCAGATTTTCCCAATAACAGATGGTTGGCTAGCTGCTTTTTTTCCTGTTTACTACCTCCCTCATTTCTAAATAGTAGTGTCACGTTTGTATTTTCCGATCACTTACAATCTCCCCAGAATCCTGGGGATTTTGGTAGATTACAACTAATGCATCCGCCATCTCCACAGACACTTTCATTAAGACTTGGCCTAGCTTTTTTTTTCTCCAGTGATGGAGACTGTTGTAATTTCCTTCCTCACTATAGTCCCTCTGTTGTGTATTTAATACTTTATAAGTGCCATGGACATGGAAGAGGATAAATGACACCTTATTTCTCGAGAAGTTAGTAAGTTCAGAGATATTCACAAGAAACTACAAGAAGAAAAAGGCCGAGAACAGGAAAGGCAAGAAGCAGCAAGGATCGAAGAGAAATGCCAAGGAAAGGAGAAGAAAAGTGTCCAGAGCTTTCCAAACCACTTCCTCTAAGTTGGTTCATAGTCAACTCCTACAACCATCACAGAGAAGGCTCCAGAACCTGAGAATGATTTCACACCACAGTCTCACCTGCCAAGCAGAATGATCCCCTTGTCAGGAAAGACATTACTCCACAGGAGTAAATAACCCTCCACAGCAATTAAATCTTTAATCCTTAATGGGACAATTTAAAATTTACTATGTTGTGGATGTCCATATAGTAGTTGCATTATATAATGTACTGTGTATATCGTTGAGATGCATTCTCTATTGAGTTGGAGTTTATAGCTAAGCAGGGAGGAGTGTTGTTAATATTTCAGTAGCGTTTGAGTAATCTTGTAAACATATTAAGAATTCTTGTTCATTTAAATAATTCACTACAGGTTATATGTAAAAGCACACAAACTGCATACATCATAACACAGCATGTGATACACTTGCACCTTGCTTAAAGTAAACACAAAGTTAGATTCGCATTTCAGACTTCAGTGTCTCCCTTTTAATTGGTGTAATGTTTTGGAGTTTCAAAACATAACATCTCAGTTAATAATCATTTTTGGGATGTTTTAGAGTCTCCATGAATTATTCAGAATCTTTGCCTTTTTCTATTTCACTTTATTAATTTCCTAGTCTCATCCTTTAATCAGCAGCAATATATTGCATAAAATACTTATCCAAGCTCTGTTTTCACCCTATTTTCCAGTTTACTCCCAGATCACTTATTCTTCTTCATAACATTTCTCTCTATCCTTTGCTGGTTTTTAAAAATGTCCCAATCTTCTGACTGCCATTAATCTTTACAAAACTGCATGCTTTTTACTTCAAGCTGAAACACCACTACATCCTAAGTTAGCTACGGAGTCTTTCTTCCTTATCAGAATATATCTTTGCGAAGATTTACGAAGCATCTCTAAATGTCTGTTACTGCTGATTTATTGCTTTATCCCCTAATCTATTTATCGAATAATTTTTAGCCAATTCTATGCCATACCACTGCAACTGCTTTTATTTAAGTTCAGGGCATAGTTTCAGATCCAAGTTTCTCACCCTCAAATTGAAATTGGCTTGGTTGGCTCCTGCCTGATGTAGGATTTCCTTCTTGGTATGTCCAAAACTCTCATTTGCTAATGCACAGCAAGCTTCACACCTATGCGCTGATGCATATCTATCTGTCAATTTAAACTTCAAACATCCATCACAATGTAAATCAATAAACAATCCCGAAACAATGTAAATCATTGCTTTCAGCCTCATGAATATTTCTATCCGTAGGCGTTGGTCCCAATCCTGTTGCACCTTTACCCAAGATGCTTCCTCATCCAACCTGGTCTTGAAAATCCCTGAACTGAAATTCTCCACAGTGTTTCCATTAGTAGAAGGATTAGCACCAGAATAAAAGGGAGTCCTTATAAAACTGAGAAGGGGAGGAAAGCCAGAGGGTGGTGGATCTGTGGAATTCATACTACAGAAGGTGATAGATTGATTCTTGAGGCAGATTTATTTGCTCTTAATTGGTAAGGGGTTAAGGGTTATGGGAAGAAGGCAGGAGAATGGGATAGAAAAATATATCAGCCATGATTGAATGGAGAGCAGTCTCAATGGGCCAAATGGTTTAATTCTGTTATCTGTCTGATTTACCCAGTTTCTCCAACATCCACTCCAACACCCTCTTTCTTACATTTCCTCCTCCACCTACTCCATCTGCCAGTCACCCACACACCCATCCTTACTATTCCCATCTGCCCACTCACCTCTCTTACTAGGTTCCATGCTCCACAGATTCTATCACCTGCAGCTCTTTGTCACCCCCATCTATCACCTCCCAGTCTCTCTCACTATCTCCACTCCTCTGTCTATCACCTCTCCTCACCTGGATCCACCTATTACCCGCCAGCTCTTACCTCACCACTTCACGTCAGCTTTTATGTCTCCTCTATCTTTCAGTGCATATGAAGAGTCTCCACGTGAATCGTCTACTGTCTGTTTCACCCCATAGATTCTGCCTGACCTGCCTGCTGAGTTGCTTGAGGTTCTAGTGTCCATGTTCCTTGTATCTTGACTTAGCTTCAGATTTTTCTTTCAGATGACTACTTGTTCTCATTACCTGCCCTCCCTATGTCACTTGTACTGATGCCTACCATGACACATATTGTTTCTTCCTTCAAAGTACTTGGTACCCTCTTGGTAATATTTCTTTCTCTTTACTCTGGCATTGGAGACGCAGGACTCATACCTACCTGTTCCTCTAACTCTGGACTCTCCTAGACATCAATATTTCTATTATACTTTGTTGTTACTTGCCCCTACTCATCTCGGTCAGCAGTTGAGCCCACTGCTGAGTTCTGGTTTAAGAATGATGCTGTGTTTCCACTACCTTCCTGCTCTGCAGGATGACCACCGATTTATTACCTCAAACTCTTTCTGCCTGCTGGCTGGCCACCTTCTGAAAGGAATGATCCAGGAATCCCTCAGCCCATACTGACTATCCCTGGAGCTCAAACAGTGGCAACATTTCCTAAACCAACAGAAGGCTCTTGAAATTCCCACACACTGCCTGATTTGCAAGGAGCAGGTCTCATGGGCTTCAAAATAATCTCCACTATATTTTTGAATCTAATTAATACCTTGTCCAAATAATTTATTTAACCAATGTTTTTAGACATTTATCAGAACTTAGCACAGACTCAAAATTGATAGCATATACTATCTTCTAACAATGAAATGTGTTTTGGGAATATAGCCACATTATCAATCACTATGGATATTTGAATAGGTGGTCACGACCAGAGTCCAACAGCTTTCACCTTCTTTGGCCCAGAAGGTTATTTTTTTCCTCTAGATCCCAGCAGAATTCAGGAAATTCCCAAACTGCTGTCCATTCCAGTACCACAGTCCACAACAAAAGCTTGAATCTTGCACTTCTCCTCAATACACAGTTAAACACGCCGAAGCAGAGCAAAATTTCATCAAGCATCACTTCAAATCAAGCACACAATAATTTGCATAAAACCACAAATTAAGCCATAGATAATTATACAGGTGCATTGAAGGTAACACAGTTATGCAGGATAAGTATTTAAATGAAATCTGTGACCATTCTTCAGCTGATCAACCACAAACCTCACTGAATCAATTTAAAGGTAATTTTAGTATGTTCTATTTCCTGTTGATTGTTTAGTGCTGAAGATAAATGTGCAGGTAGAATAATTTAACTGTTGTCCTTATTCTTGTGTTTATAGGGAAGTTCACTTCATTCACAGGTTGAATTGGTAAATACCTTATTAAAGGCTAACCTTCAAGCCCATTTGTCAAATTACTGTTTTGTCTCCAGATTTCCTGTTGGAGGCCAATTATCAAGAGAAAACTGAAAGCAGAGACTGAAGTTAATGGTTCAAATTCTCTACATTAATTAGTAACTTGAAGTGAAATGGAAATATGTGGTCTGGTGGAACAATCCCATCTCGCCATCCTGATGCCAAAGTCATAGAGAGATATATCACAGAAATAGACCTTCTGGAGGAGGAGGAACCTGGGGGAGCTCAGCAGGTTGAAGGGTCCTGATAAAGGGTCTTGGCCCGAAACATCGACAGTTAATTCCCATCCGTAGGTGCTCTAGATTCCCAGCATCTGCAGTATCTCTTGTGTCCATTTACTCTAATCCTATACCAAAGGTGTATGGGGTGTCAGGGAGGGGTAGCACCTCTGGTGGGGGAATATGTTGCGTCCCTTTCAAGGCAGTTAGTCCACCTTTGGTCCCCACTTGGCACTTAGCTCTCACCTGTGGCTCCCCGTAGCTGTTTGCATGCGACAGCGGCCACACCCCGGGCAACAGCTTCGACAAGCCGGCTAAACCAGGTGAGGGTAGCCGACGGGTCTCAAACCCTCGGTGAGAGAGGGAGTTGTCTATCCCAGCATGTGAAGACAGACTCCGGCGGATTGAGTGGATGAGACCAATGGAAGGTCCAACGGTCAAGAAAGCGGTCTCTGCAAGCGTTGTGGAACGTGTAGAGCACAACAAGACACAGAAGTTGTCCTGGTCATCCACTGTGCCTAGTCCCATCTCCAGCCGTCTCGACTTTTGTCTTGCACTGGATCCAGGTGGGAATTGGGAAGAGAGAGTGAGGCTGATGCTATGCAACTCTCCCTCACTTAAATTCAAATGAATTGCTAGTCTCAACATCATCAATTGGTGTCGAGGTCTTCATCGACGTCAACGATGGACGAACAACATATTAATCCCATAATCTCATCAACTCCTCCCAGGATCTACCACTCATCTATACACTAGGGGGCAATTAACCCACCAACCTACAGATCTTTGGGATGTGGGAGGAAACTGGAGTACCCAAGAGAAACACATAATGACCTGGAGAATATGAAAACTCTACACGAACAGCTCCTGAACTCAGGATCAAACCTCAATCACTGGAGCAATGAGGCAAAGAATTTCAAGATCAATAAAAATGATCCCAATTAAATTTGAAAGCTGTGGTCACCATTTTGAAGTAGCAAGTGAGAGACTAGATTGTTGCAGAGCAGAAGCTATTTGAAAACAATTTTATTCGAGACAATAAAAAGAAGTGAAATGTAAGTGGAGCAGCTAGTGGGGACGCTCACAGTTGAAGGAGGCCAGGGTTAGAGTGGGAGGCTTTGGCAAGAACAGGCAGAAACTAAGGGTGCTTCTGAATCGTTTGGAATCATTTATTTTGATTGCAGAAGTTGGTCGGCAAGAAGAGGCTGAGAAAGTGACACAGGTGACACAGAGTGAAGGCACAGGAAAGAGCAGGTAAGTTTTGTTTGCTGTCAGTAAATCCTTAGTCCTTAATTCAGTGTAGGCAAGATGGCAGTCAGGCTGTGAAATGCTCCTCTTATAAGACATGGAATTTCAGTGTACCTAGCAGTCTTCCTGATGACTACATCTATGGGAGATGGACCCAATATCAGCTCCTCATTGACCAGGTCAAGACAGGAACTGGAGCTGGATGCACTCAGGACCATCCGAGAGGCTGAAAACCTCACAGCTGAAACTTTTATTGAGGTGGTCACAGCCAGAGTGCAGGCTTCAGATAGTAATTGGGTTGGTGGCATCCGTTAGTCTCACCAGACCATGGATCTGCGCCTGGAAAGTTTCAGGGTGCAGGCCTGGGCAAGGTTGTATGGAACCCATGCAGCAAGTCTCCCCTCTCCACGACACCGATGTTGTCTAAGGGAAGGGCAAGGGCGATACAGCTTGGTACCAGTGTTGTTGCAGGAGTTGCTAGAATGAGGTTAAAGGCAACATCGGACTGCCTCAGGGACTCCAGTTCTGGATTTGTCCTCAGGGTTTACTCCCGAAGTCATTCCCATGAGTGGGTATGGCCGCAAGGCAGCGGAGGTTTGAAATCAGAATTTTCCCTCTCTTAGATGGACTGCCTTCCCAGGCTGACGAGCTCCGTCTACCCGAAACACTGGTTTTAAGGCGCCAGGACTGGCCTTCGCCCCTTCTCCTGTTAGTAGAAACAGTTCTGCTGGGCTTAGAGGCTAAGCCACATGAGAAGGCCAGGAGTTGGACTTGGTTGTCAGAGGCTATTTGAGGCGCATGCCGTGAGGAGCACCTTTAGGTAGTGGGAGCTTGTCCCTACTACCACTCCTCGGCTTGACAACCTTGGATTGTAATTGGGTTGACCAGCAGGAAAGTTACGAGGAGTCAGCAGTCAGTGCAGGGTTCCCCTGTGGTCATTCCCATCAGCAACAAGTATACCTCTTTGGATGTTGCTTGGGGGTGGGGGGGGGATGGCCTATCAGGGGAGCCACAGCCAGGCCAGCGACATTGTGGCAGGCTCTGAGGCTCAGCAGGGAAGGGTAACTTCAGGCAGCGTGATAGTGACAGGGAAATCCATAGTTAGGGAACAGACAGAAGATTCTGTGGCTGCGGCAGTGATGACAGGATGATGTGTTGCCAGGGACCAGGACGGCTCAGAGCGGCTGCAGAATATTCTGGAGAGGGAAGGTGAGCAGCCAGAGGTTGTGGCGCACATTGGCACCAGTAACATCGGCAGAAATGCAGAAGAGGTGCTGTGCAGAGAGTATAGGGGTTGGGAATCAGAGCATCAGGTCATAAAGTGGAGGGATGGAGAGGAAGGTCGATGTCAGGGCCAGTAAAAACAGGCAGGAGCAAAGTAATAGACACAATAGGGCAGATAGTTTGTAGTGTGTGTATTTTAATGCTAGAGGTATTATAGATAAAGGTGAACTTAGAGCATGGATCGGTACATGGAACTACGATGTTGTGGCCATAACAGAGACTTGGTTGAGAAAGGAGCAGGAATGGGTGATTAATGTCCCAGTATTTTGATGTTTTAGAAAAGAAAGAGAGGGAGGTAAAAGGGAGAGGGGGAGTTTCACTACAAATCAGGGACAATATCACAGCTGCACTCGGAGGAGACATAATGGAGCGTTTATTCACTGAGTCCATATGGGTAAAACTCAAAAATAGGAAGAGCGCAACACATATCAAAGTTTCTGGTGAACGCAGCAGGCCAGGTAGCATCTCTAGGAAGAGGTACAGTCGATGTTTCAGGCCAAGATTGACGAAGGGTCTCAGCCTGAAACATCGACTGTACCTCTTCTTAGAGATGCTGCCTGGCCTGCTGCGTTCACCAGCAACTTTGAAGTGTGTTGCTTGAATTTCCAGCATCTGCAGAATTCCTCGTGTTTGCGAGTAGGAAGAGCGCAATCACTCTAATGGGATTGTACTATAGACCCAACCCCACCTTCTTGAATAGCCACTGGGACATTGAGGAAGGGCTATGCAGGCAGATTAAGAAAAGGTGTAAAAACAATAGGATTGTTGTCATGAGGAACTGCAGCTTCCCTAATATAAACTGGGACCTTCTTAGTGCAAGAGGCTTAAATGGGGCAAAATTGGTTAGGTGCATCTATGAGGGTTTCTTAGCTCAACATATAGATAATTCAACAAGAGGAGGGGCTGTACCGGACCCGGCGTCAGGTAACAAGCCTGGCCAAGTGACTGACCTTTCAGTGGGTGAGCAGCTAGGGAACAGTGAACATAACTCCTCAAACTTTAAGATAGCTGTAGATAAGGATGAGTATGGACCTCGCAAGAAAGTGTTAATTTGGAGAAGGGCAAATTATGAGAGCATTAGGTGGGAAACAAGGGAGAATTAATTGGGAACATCTGTCTTGGGCAAGTCCACATCTGACATGCGGAGCATGTTCAAAGACCAATGACACAGAGTACAGGACAGATTTGTTCCAGTCAGTATGAAAGACACCGAGGGCCATTAAGAGAACCCTGGATGCCCAAAGAAGTGATGAATTTAGTCAAGAAGAAAAAGGAAAAATATGTAAAGATAGAAAACTAGAATCAGGCAGAGCTCTTGAGGATTATAAAGAAGCCAGAAAAGAACCCAAAAAGGGTATTAGGAATGCTAAGACGGGTCACGACAAGTCCTTGGCAAATAGGACTAAGGTGAATCTCAAGGCATTCTATACATTCATCAAGAACAAGAGGATAACTAGGGAGAGGTTAGGACCACTGAAGGATAAAGGGGCAACACTTGTTTGGATACAGAGGATTCAGGTGAGGTCCTTAGTGAATACTTTACATCAGTATTTACCAAGAAGAAGGACGTGGAACACAGGGAGGTCAGTGTCGAGGTTATTGATACGTTTGGGCATTTTGAGGTAAAGAAGGAAGTAGTGTTGAGTTTCTTAAGGAGCATTAACGTAAATAAGTCTCAAGGGCCTGATGGGATTTACGCCAGGTTATTGAGGGAGGCAGGTGAAGATATTACTGAGGCCTTGACCAATATCTTTGTGTCCACTCTAGTCACAGGCGAGATCCCAGAAGACTGAGGAGTAGCTAATGTTGTTCCATTGTTCAAAAAGGGAACCGGGGATAATCGTGGAAACTGTAGACCAGTGAGTCTCACGTCAGTGGTAGGGAAGTTACTGAAGAGAAACCTTAGGGATAGGATTTATGAGCATTTGGAAAACCATGCCCTAATTAGTGAGAGCCAGCATGGCTTTGTGTGGTGCAAGCCATGCCTTCCTAACTTGATTAACAAGGGTGATTGACGAAGAATAGAGAATGTTATTTATATAGGTTTCAGTAAGGCATTTGACAAGATCTCTCATGAGAGGCTCATCCAGAATATTAAGGTGCATGGGATCCATGGTACTTGGCTAGCTGGATTCAGAACTGGCTTGCCCAGAGGATCCAGAACTAGAGGGCACAGCCTCAAAATTGAGATGCGACCTTTTAGGACAGAAATAAGGAGGAATTTTTTAGCTAAAGAGTAGTGAATCTGTGGAATGCCCTGCCACAGACTGCAGTGCAGGCCAAGTCCATGGGTATATTTAAAGCAGAAGCTGATAGATTCCTGATTGGTCAGGGCTCAGGGGATATGGTGACGAGGCAGGAATGTGGGGTTGACTAGAATCCGGGATCAGCCATGATGAAATGGCAGAACAGACTTGATGGGCTGAATGGCCTAATTCTGCTCCTATGTCTTATGGTCTTATGGATAGAGAGTATTGATCAAAGTAAGTTATTCTACCTGGAGGTCCGTAGTTAGTGGTATTCTGTAGAGATCTGAATTGGGACATCTGCTGTTTATGATGTATATAACAGACCTGGATGAAAATGTAGGCGGGTGGGTTAGTAAGTTTGCAGATGATACAAAGACTGATGATGTTGTGGATAATGTAGAAGACTGGTAAAGAATTCAGCAGGATATGGATTAGTAACAGATATGGGCAGGGAACTGGCAGAAGGAGCTTAACCTGGCCAAATATGAGGTGTTGCCCCTTGGTAGGGGAAATACAAGGAGACAGTACACCGTTAAGGGCAAGACCCTTAAAAGTGTTGCTGAGCAGAGCAATTTTAGGGTCGAAGTTCGTAGCTCCTTGACAGTGGCTTCACAGGTTGATAGGGCAGTTAAGAAGGCATTTGGCGTATTTGCCTTTATTAGTTGAGACACTGAGTTCAAAAGTCACATAGTTATGTTGCAGCTTTATAAAACTCTACTTAGGCCCCATCTGGAGTACTGCATACAGTTCTGGTCGTCCCATTATAGAAGGATGTTGAGGCTGTGGAGAAGGTGCAGAAAGATTCACCAGGATTTTGCCTGGATTAGAGGGCACATGTTATTACGGAAGATTGGACAAGTTTAGGTTGTTTTTTCCGGAGCGCCAGAAGCTGAGGGGAGATCTGATAGAGGTTTATAAGTTATGAGAGGCATAGGTAGAGTAGACAGACAATATCTTTTTCCCAGGGTTGAAATGTCTATTATCAGAGGGCATACATTTAAGGCCAGAGGGGGTAACTTAAAAGAAGATGTGAAGGGCAAGTTTTTATACAGAGAGTAGTGGATGCATGGAATTCACTGCCTGAGGTGGTAGTGGAGGCAGAAACTTTTTAAGAGGCACATGAATGTGAGGGAAATGAAAGGTCATTGTGTACGCAGAGGGATTAGTTTAGTTGGCCTTTTGATTGCTTATTTAATTGGTCCAGCACAACGTTGTGGGCTGAATGACGGCCCATTCCTATGCTGTACTGCTCTATGGTCTATGTCATTCACAACTGACCAAACAAGCAACCAGGAGACATACTTTCATTCCTATAGAGAAATTTAAACATTTTACATGAAAGCTATGGAATATCCTTCCCTTGAGTACAGTGATTGTCGTTACAGAGATCTTTAGTGTACAGAAAATATCTAGCCTGTAAAACTGCTTTGACTGTTCTCGACTGAACCAAGTGGAAGGTAATTTGCTTTGATTTGTTATTAGTTAGATGATAAAATGTTATAGCTAAACCATTCATGTAATAGTCTATGTTATTATACTCTCCATAACATTACATTTAGGTCAATGATAGTATATGTTTATCAAACTTGACTGTGAGCTCCCTTAAGGTCTAATCACATAAATTTGCTAAAACATATCTATACAGTCAACTAATTCTTCCACACAAAAAAACTGTTCAAATGAAAGAGTGAAGTTCTCAATTTATTCAGATAAATATTGTCTTATTACAAGGCCAGGGTCCCTTTCACGTGCTCCTTCCCTACATCATATGTTCAAGTGATGACACCATGTTATCCCATCATAGATGCGATCTTTCAAATGCCATTGCAAACCAAAAAGAGGAAAAACATACAATAGGATTTTACAAATAAAAATACATAGAAGCCAAAGACTGACAAACAACTAATATGCCAGAGAAGACAATCTGAGCAAATAAAAATATTATTGAGAACATCAGCTGTAAAGGGTCCTTGAAAGTGAGTCTGTAGGTTTTAGAATCAGTTCAGAGGAGTGGTGAATGAAGTTATCCACTCCGGCTCAGGGGCCTGATGGTTGTAGGGTGGTGCAGGACCTAAGGCTTTTGTACCTCCTGCCCGATGGTAGTAGTGAGAAGATGTCATGGTCTGGACAACAGAGGGTCTTTGACAGTGGTATCACAATATGAAGATATCACAACAAATGTCATTGGAACACCCAGGTATACCATTCAATAAAAAATGAACTGCTGTAGGATCTGTAGCTGGTCGGGCAGCATCTGTAGAGGGAAATTAACAGGTGACAATTTGGGTCAAAATCTCTTTTTTTTATTACAAGGTCTCAACCTGAAATATCCATCCCTCTCCACAGGGGCTGCCTGGGCCCACTGAGTTCCTTCAGCATTTTCTTTTTGCTTCAGATTCCAACATCTGAAGTGTCCTTTGTTTTCAGATCATGAATAAGTCACGATCTCCACGACTATCAGAGAGTGCATTTCCCAGGGGTGAGGTTAGACACTTAATAATGCACAGGGGATGGTAGTCAGGGAAAGTGGAGGTGGTAAAAGAGCAATAGAGCGTTCATATTGACATCATGCCACAGTGATCTGACCCATACCCCGAACCGCCTTCACAAATCAAATCAGGTTTTGAATGATTTTCCTTAACCCCTCATACTGCTGACTGATTCTGAAGAACGCTGTCTGAATCCCTTTGGCAACACTGTTCTTCTACTTGCCCATTCTCACTGTTTAAATGTTTTAAAAACTTCTGTAACACCCATGATCTGCATTGCCCTAGCAAAGTGAATAAACTGTCTCAAAGCTGTTCTTGCATTTTATCACCAGCTGCTCTTTCTGAGCCATCATCATGTTTCCCCAGAATGCCAAATGCCACAATACAAATAGGCTACAGGGCTTCAGTTTTACCTCCCATCATCTGATACTTCATAAAATCCATTAGGCCTTGTATAACCCGATAGATTTAACGCTTCAGGAACTGAGCTGGAGCGGGAATGAGTTTGTATCAACAAGTTAGTACCAGCAAGTTATGATAATTAGCCTTCTCTCCTACCCAACTCTGATGAAGGGTGCTTTTACGGTGAAAGGTTACCTCTGTCTCTCTCTCCACAGAGGCTACCTGACCTGCTGGCTGTACCCAGCATGCTCTGCTTTTATTTCAGACCTTCAGCATCTGCATTTTTTTCCACATTCAATACTGCTTTTAATGCTTTTTTCTCACTCATTTTCAGGTTCTGAGCACCTCTGCAAGGTCAGCATCTATTGCCGATCTTGAATTGCCTCTGAGACCGTGGTATTGAGCTAACTTCATGAACTGCCCTCTCAGACCATTTCTCTGCTTTCAAGTATCACGTGACGCTCTCTGACAGACAGTCAAAAACCTATAACTCGGAAAAATGACAGCCAGGTGACACTGGTTCACGTTCTCTGAATCTACATTGCATTGCTAATGGACTCATTTCAATGTGGCCATACAGTTCTACTCTTTCTCACTAATTTCAATCAGTTTTGAACTGGTACAAATAAAGAGTTAATTATCATGTGCTACAGTCTGCTAACATTTTACAACTATTGGTTTCTCTTTCTAATGCAGCAATGTAATGCTCAGGCATATATCCTTTATGCTGAGAAACTGTCACTGCTGCACTATAATATCAGGGTTGAACCCTGCATCAATGGGAGAGTCAATTGACAACAGTATTGACAAAACAGCTGTTTTTGCAAAAGGAAGTACCTGAGTCTGCAGCATCCAAAGATGGATCCTACCAGTGCGGTGAGTGGTGTTGAACGATTCAGCATCAAACGCTGAATGGATGCTATGTGGCGAAGAAGATTACTGTATAAGCACTAAATAAAATTATTGCAAAGTAAAACAGTTATGTCAATGATGTAAAAATTATTACAAGGGATTGAACCGAATTCTCCTTTGCAGAGATAAATCTTATGATGGATATAATAGTGTAATCACCTCAAATACCATTTGTCAAAAGTTGGGAATAAGAGAAAACAATTCACCATGACCTGTTGATACAAACTCACTTCCTCTCCTCAGTCCACCCTTTCTCAACACTGATCTATGTCATTCACTCTTATGTGGATTACTCAAGGATATGTGCTTAACCCACTGTTCCTCTCTCTCTACTCTCACGACTATGTGACTAAGCATTTATAAATTTCATTTATGTCATTTATACGTTTGTAAATTTTCACTGTTGTTAGTAAATTTACAGTACTAGGCCTGAGTCGACGTAGTAGTAGTTGTTAGCAAAGTCTCAGATGGCAACAAGGAGGCATACAGGAGTGAGATAGATCAGTTGGTTGTTGGCTGTTGCAACAACCTTGCACTAAACATCAGCAAGACCAAGGAACTGACTGTGGACTTCAGGAAGGGAAAGCCAAAAGGACATACACACCAGACCTCACTAAAGGGTCTGCGATGGAAAGGGTCAGTAGCTGTAATTTCCTAAGTGTCTCGGGTAATGATGATTTTGAGTACAGAGAGGAAATTAAGAACCTGGTGGCATGGTGCGAAGACAATAACCTATACCTCAACGTCAGCAAGACGAAGGTATTGGTTGTTGACTTCAGAAGGAGCAGCGGACCGCACGACCCAATTTACATCGGTGGTGCACAAGTGGAACAGATCAAAAGCTTCAAGTTTCTCGGGGTCAATATCATAAATGACCTGACTTGGTCCGACCAAGCAGAGTTCACTACCAAGAAGGCCCACCAGCGCCTTTACTTCCTGAGAAAACTAAAGAAATTTGGCCTGTCCCTTAAAACCCTCACTAATTTTTATAGATGCACTGTAGAAAGCATTCTTCTGGGGTGCATCACAACCTGTATGGAAGTTGTCCTGTTCAAGACCGAAAGAAACTGCAAAAGATCATGAACACGGCGCAGCACATCACACAAACCAATCTTCTGTCCTTGGACTCACTTTACACCGCATGCTGTCGGAGCAGTGCTGCCAGGGTGATCAAGGACACGACCCACCCAGCCAACACACTTTTCGTCCCTCTTCCCTCCAGGACAAGGCTCAGGAGCTTGAAGACTTGTACGGCCAGATTTGGGAACAGCTTCTTTCCAACTGTGATAAGACTGCTGAACGGATCCTGATCTGGATCTGGGCCATACCCTCCAAATATCTGGACCTGCCTCTCGGTTTTTTTGCACTACCTCACTTTCCATTTTTCTATTTTCTATTTATGATTTATAATTTAAAATTTATAATTTAAAATTTTAATATTTACTAATTTTTACTATTTTAAATATTTTCAATATTTCATATTTGTAATCCAGGGAGCAGGAAACGCAGAATCAAATATCGCTGTGATGATTGTACGTTCTAGTATCAATTGTTTGGCGACAATAAAGTATAAAGTATAAGAACAGCTCAGAGAATCTATCTTGGCCTCAACACATTGATGCAGTTATGAAGAAAGCATGCCAAAGGCTCAAGAAGATTCAGTATGTCACCAAACATTCTTACAAATTTCTATGGATGTACAGAGGAGATCATTCTGACTAGCTCAATGGAGGCTCCAATGCACAGGATTGCAAGAGTCTGCAGAGGATTGTGAAACTGCAGAGAGTGAAGCAAAGTACATATTAAATTCAGTACAGAATTCCTGTGTGTCTGAACGTACCAATATTATTCTCATATCCAATGTTAACCAAGGTAGTACACTTAAGCAACACAGCAGAAGTATGAAGTGTAAACTAGAGTAAACTCGTGGCACAATGATACACTGAAACATAACACTTCCTTCAAAATAGACCTACTAAATGTTTACCAATATTACCAAAAAATTGTAACTCACACATATTGCTGTTTCAAGGGAAAATAACGAGAGGATGGACAAATCATAAACATGAGAGATTCTACAGATGTTGAAAACCTAAAGCACCACACACAAAATGCTGGAGGAAGTCAGCAGGTCAGGCAGCACCTATGAAAGTGAATAGATAGTTGTCGTTTCAGGCTGAGACTCTTCTTCAGCACTGAGGGTGATGTATTTCTTTCCATCATGTGTTTCAAATAGAATAAGAACTATCCTGAAGAGAAATAATATATAATAAACAGTTTATGTAAAAGAAGTGATGCTCGCATAAAATGAACTGCAAATCTAGAGGCCAGAACACCCCTACTTTACATCATTGGACATCCGACTTAACTACTGAATAAAAGGTCAAATGATCATTTCACCAAGTCTTGGACAGAAGATGGATAGTCTCAGAGTCTGGTCTTGAAACCAGACTAGCTACACCGTCTTTAAAAGTTCTCACTTTAAAAATGGTGTGCTTGATGACAGACTAGCCGGTGGTATTGTCTAATGAGCAGAGAGGTGACATGATGCTTACCCAGAAAGATGATTAGCTGAGTTACCTCTGCAGTGAGTTGTGGTTTGTTGATATGTACTCCAACTCACAGTAGCCCCTCAAGGGACAGAGTTTACTAGGGAACTTTGTTCTGGGAGAGGTTCGTGCTTTGTGATGCACTGCACGTCCACTGTATAAACTCATCTTTGAATAACAAGGAGTCTAACCTTGGCCTGATTCAGTTGCTCTGTGCTGAGAGGTTGCGTACAAATGTGCCAACCATTGCAAAGTCTGTCCTTTGGCTACTCCTGTAAAGGAACGAGTATTACAGTGCTGTGAGAAAGTACTCAGCCCCCACATTTACTGACTCATTTTCTAAATTGAAAATCTATTCAAGTGGGATTTTTTGAGCTAATCTACAAAACATTGTTTTCTTCTTCTTCTTGGACCCTTAGCTCCCAGTGAAGCATTGACCATTGATGGCCTCCCATCTTATTCATCCGAAGTTGATGGTATAGTTGAAGCAATCCACTGTATCCACTGTACAGGGGATTGGCCTGTACAGATTCACCAGAGCCCTGATGGTCGGCCTTACCCATTCCCCATTTTACGATGGGGGCATAAGGTTGGAATTTGAGAGTCACTAAATATTGTGTATTATGTCAAATCAAAAGAAAAATTCCAAAACCTGTCAACAATTTACTAAAAATTAAAAATCAAAAGTATTAATTCCCTTTGTATTTACTATGCTAACTTTCTGCAGATGCAATACTGCAGCGGTCCCCAACCACCGAGCAGCAAAGCATGTGCTACTGGGCCGTGAGGAAACAATATGAGTCAGCTGCACCTTTCCTCATTCCCTGTCATGCACTGTTGAACTTGAACATAGGGCTGCCAACTGTCCTGTGTTTGCCGGGACATCCTGTATATTGGGCTAAATTGGTTTGTCCCGTATTTCCCCCGCTAAGGTACAGTGTTTCTATGGAACCTTTCGTGCCGAACTGGCATGAAGCGAAGAAGTAATTACCATTAATTTATACGGGAAAAATTTTTGAGCGTTCCCAGACCCAAAAAATAACCTAACAAATCATACCAAATAAACACATAAAACCAAAAATAAATAACACTAACTGTTCAGATTGTTTAGTGCAGTGAGAATGCCAGGCAGGTTGTTGGAATGCTCCTCTTGCAGGATGTGGGAAGTCAGGGAGCCCTCTGGTGTCCCTGACAACGACACCTGCAAGAAGTGCATCCAGCTGCAGCTCCTAACAAACCGCGTTAGGGAACTGGAGCAGGAGCTGGATGACCTGCGGATCATTCGGGAGAATGAGGAGATTACAGATAGTAGCTACAAGGAGGTAGTTACGCCAAAGGAGCAGAGGACAGGAAATTGGGTTACTGTCAGGCGAGGGAAGAGGAAAGGGCAGGCAGAGCACGGTTCCCCTGTGGCCATTCCCCTGAACAACAAGTATACCGCATTGGGTACTGTTGGGGGGGATGACTTACCTGGGACAAGCTGCAGTAGCCGGATCTCTGGCACTGGGTCTGGCTCTGCAGTGCAGAAGGGAGGGGGGAAGAAGAGGAGAGCGGTAGTGATAGGGGATTCGATAGTTAGAGGTGCAGATAGGAGGTTCTGTGGTCGTGACAGAGAATCCAGGACGGTTTGTTTCCTCCCGGGTGCCAGGGTCAAGGATGTCTCTGATCGATTGAATGACATTCTGAAGTGGGAGGGTGACCAGCCAGATGTCGTGGTGCACATCGGTACCAATGAAATAGCAAGAAAGAGTGAGGAGGTCCTGGACAGTGAGTATAGAGAGCTTGGTAGGAAGTTGAAAAGCAGGACCTCAAGGGTGGTAATCTCAGGATTGCTACCTGTACTAGGTGCCAGTGGGGGTAGGAATAGGATGCTCTGGAGGAGGAACAAGTGGCTGAGGAACTGGTGTAGGGGGCAGGGTTTCAGATTTCAGGATCATTGGGACCTCTTCTGGGGCAGGTGGGACCTGTACAAGAGAGACGGGTTACACTTGAGCTACAGGGGGACCAATATCCTTTCAGAGAGGTTTGTTAGTGCTGTTGGGGAGGCTTTAAACTAGATTTGCAGCGGGATGGGAACCAGAGTGCCAGAGCTGACAGTGTGGCTGGGATGAAAATAAATGATGTTGAAAGTTTAAGCAAATTCACTGATAGAAAGGTTGTGAGTGGTGGTAAAAATCTTCTGAGGTGTATATATTTCAATGCTAGGAGTATTGCGGGGAAGGCGGATGAGTTGAGGGCGTGGATTGACACGTGGAATTACGATGTGATAGCAATTAGTGAAACTTAGCTACAGGAGGGGCAGGACTGGCAATTAATATTCCAGGGTTCCGATGTTTCAGATGTGATCGAGGCAGAGAAATGAAAGGTGGGGGAGTAGCATTGCTTGTTAGGGAAAATATTACAGCAGTGCTCAGGCAGGACCCATTAGAGGGCTTGTCTACTGAGTCCTTATGCTTGGAGCTGAGAAACAGGAAAGGTATGGCCACATTAGTGGGATTGTATTACTGACCACCCAGTAGTCAATGAGACTTGGAAGAGCAAATCTGCAGAGAGATAGCAGGCAACTGCAGGAAACATAAAGTTGTGGTGGTAGGGGATTTTAATTTTCCATACATTGATTGGGACTCCCATACTGTTAGGGGTCTAGATGGTTTAGAGTTTGTAAAATGTGTTCAGGAAAGTTTTCTAAATCAATATATAGAGGGACCAACTAGAGGGGATGCAATATTGGATCTCTTGTTAGGAAACGAGTTAGGGCAAGTGACGGAAGTCTGTGTAGGGGAGCACTTTGGTTCCAGTGATCATAACACCATTAGTTTCAATTTGATCATGGACAAGGATAGGGTTGAGGTTCTGAACTGGAAGAAGGCCAAATTTGAAGAAATGAGAAGGGATCTGAAAAGCATGGATTGGGACAGGTTATTCTCTGGCAAAGATGTGATTGGTAGGTGGGAAGCCTTCAAAGGGGAAATTTTGAGAGTGCAGAGTTTGTATGTTCCTGTCAGGATTAAAGGCAAATTGAATAGGAATAAGGAACCTTGGTTCTCAAGGGATATTGCAACTCTGATAAAGAAGAAGAGGGAGCTGTATGAAATGTATAGGAAACAGGGAGTAAATCAGGTGCTTGAGGAGTATAAGAAGTGCAAGAAAATACTTAAGAAAGTAATCAGGAGGGCTAAAAGAAGACATGAGGTTGCCTTGGCAGTCAAAGTGAAGGATAATCCAAAGATCTTTTACAAGTATATTAAGAGCAAAAGGATTGTAAGGGATAAAATTGGTCCTCTTGAAGATCAGAGTTGTCGGCTATGTGCGGAACTAAAGGAAATGGGGGAGATCTTAAATAGGTTTTTTGCGTTGTATTTACTAAGGAAACTGACATGAAGTCTATGGAATTGAGGGAATTAAGTAGTGAGATCATGGAAACTGTACAGATTGAAAAGGAAGAGGTGCTTGCTGTCTTGAGGAAAATTAAAGTGGATAAATCCCCGGGACCTGACAGGGTGTTCCCTCGGACCTTGAAGGAGACTAGTGTTGAAATTATGGGGGCCCTGGCAGAAATATTTAAAATGTCGTTGTATACAGGTGAGGTGCCGGAGGATTGGAGAGTGGCTCATGTTGTTCCGTTGTTTAAAAAAGGATCAAAAAGTAATCCGGGAAATTATAGGCCGGTGAGTTTAACGTTGGTAGTAGGTAAGTTATTGGAGGGAGTACTAAGAGACAGAATCTACAAGCATTTGGATAGACAGGGACTTATTAGGGAGAGTCAACATGGCTTTGTGCATGGTAGGTCATGTCTGACCAATCTGTTGGAGTTTTTCGAGGAGGTTACCAGGAAAGTGGATGAAGGGAAGGCAGTGGATATTGTCTACATGGATTTCAGTAAGGCCTTTGACAAGGTCCCGCATGGGAGGTTAGTTAGGAAAATTTAGTCGCTAGGTATACATGGAGAGGTGGTAAATTGGATTAGACATTGGCTCAATGGAAGAAGCCAAAGAGTGGTGGTAGAGCATTGCTTGTCTGAGTGGAGGCCTGTGACTAGTGGTGTGCCACAGGGATCAGTGCTGGGTCCATTGTTATTTTCTGCCTAGTCCCACTGACCTGCACACGGACCATATCCCTCCATACACCTCCCATCCATGTATCTGTCCAATTTATTCTTAAGTGTTAACAAAGAACCCACATTTACCACCTCGTCTGGCAGCTCATTCCATACTCCCACCACTCTCTGTGTGAAGAAACCCCCTCTAATGTTCCCTTTAAACTCACTCCCCCACCCTTAACCCATGTCCTCTGGTTTTTTCTCCCCTTGCCTCAGTGGAAAAAGCCTGGTGCATTCACTCTATCTATACCCATCATACTTTTATATACCTCTATCAAATCTCCCCTCATTCTTCTACGCTCCAGGGAATAAAGTCCTAACCTATTCAACCTTTGTAACTGAGTTTCTCAAGTCCTGGCAACATCCTTGTAAACCTTCTCTGCACTCTTTCAGCCTTATTTATATCCTTCCTGTAATTTGGTGACCAAAACTGAACACAATACTCCAGATTCGGCCTCACCAATGCCTTATACAACCTCATCATAACATTCCAGCTCTTATACTCAATACTTTGATTAATAAAGGCCAATGTACCAAAAGCTCTCTTTATGACCCTATCTACCTGTGACGACACTTTTAGGGAATTTCTCTATTCCCAGATCCCTCTGTTCCACTGCACTCCTCAGTGCCTTACCTTTAACCCTGTATGTTCTACGTTGGTTTTTCCATCCAACGTGCAATACCTCACTCTTGTCAGTATTAAACTCCATCTGCCATTTTTCAGCCCATTTTGCCAGCTGGTCCAAGTCCCTCTGCAGGCTCTGAAAACCTTCCTCACTGTCTACTACACCTCCAATCTTTGTATCATCAGCAAATCAGCTGATCCAATTTACCACATTATCATCCAGATCATTGATATAGATGACAAATAACAATGGACCCAGCACTGATCCCTGTGGCACACCACTAGTCACAGGCTTCCACTCAGAGAAGCAATACTCTACCACCACTCTTTGGCTTCTTCCATTGAGCCAATGTCTAATCCAATTTACCACCTCTCCATGTATACCAAGCAACTGAATTTTCTTAACTAACCTCCCATGCGGGACCTTGTCAAAGGCCTTACTGAAATCCATGTAGACAATATCCACTGCCTTCCCTTCATCCACTTTCCTGGTAACCTCCTCGAAAAACTCCAATAGATTGGTCAAACATGACCTACCACGCACAAAGCCATGTTGACTCTCCCTAATAAGTCCCTGTCTATCCAAATGCTTGTAGATTCTGTCTCTTAGTACTCCCTCCAATAACTTACCTACTACCGACGTTAAACTTACCGGCCTATAATTTCCTGGATTACTTTTCGATCCTTTTTTAAACAACAGAACAACAGGAGCCACTCTCCAATCCTCCGGCACCTCACCCGTAGACAGCGACATTTTAAATATTTCTGCCAGGGCCCCCGCAATTTCAACACTAGTCTCCTTCAAGGTCTGAGGGAACACCCTGTCAGGTCCCGGGGATTTATTCACTTTAATTTTCCTCAAGACAGCAAGCACCTTCTCCTTTTCAATCTGTACAGTTTCCATGATCTCACTACTTGATTCTCTTAATTCCATAGACTTCATGCCAGTTTCCTTAGTAAATACAGACACAAAAAACCTATTTAAGACCTCCCCCATTTCCTTTGGTTCCGCACATAGCTGACAACTCTGAACTTCAAGAGGACCAATTTTATCCCTTCCAATCTTTTTACTCTTAATATACCTGTAAAAGCTCTTTGGATTATCCTTCACTTTGACTGCCAAGGCAACCTCATGTCTTCTTTTAGCCCTCCTGATTACTTTCTTAAGTATTTTCTTGCACTTCTTATACTCCT
Source organism: Mobula birostris (assembly GCF_030028105.1). NCBI lineage: Eukaryota > Metazoa > Chordata > Chondrichthyes > Myliobatiformes > Myliobatidae > Mobula > Mobula birostris. The sequence continues at coordinate 65,874,851 of NC_092379.1, forward strand.
CAAGCACCTGATTTACTCCGTTTCCTATACATTTCATACAGCTCCCTCTTCTTCTTTATCAGAGTTGCAATATCCCTTGAGAACCAAGGTTCCTTATTCCTATTCAATTTGCCTTTAATCCTGACAGGAACATACAAACTCTGCACTCTCAAAATTTCCCCTTTGAAGGCTTCCCACCTACCAATCACATCTTTGCCAGAGAATAACCTGTCCCAATCCATGCTTTTCAGATCCCTTCTCATTTCTTCAAATTTGGCCTTCTTCCAGTTCAGAACCTCAACCCTATCCTTGTCCATGATCAAATTGAAACTAATGGTGTTATGATCACTGGAACCAAAGTGCTCCCCTACACAGACTTCCATCACTTGCCCTAACTCGTTTCCTAACAAGAGATCCAATATTGCATCCCCTCTAGTTGGTCCCTCTATATATTGATTTAGAAAACTTTCCTAAACACATTTTACAAACTCTAAACCATCTAGACCCCTAACAGTATGGGAGTCCCAATCAATGTATGGAAAATTAAAATCCCCTACCACCACAACTTTATGTTTCCTGCAGTTGCCTGCTATCTCTCTGCAGATTTGCTCTTCCAAGTCTCGTTGACTATTGGGTGGTCAGTAATACAATCCCACTAATGTGGCCATACCTTTCCTGTTTCTCAGCTCCACCCATAAGGACTCAGTGGACAAGCCTTCTAATGTGTCCTGCTTGAGCACTGCTGTAATATTTTCCCTAACAAGCAATGCTACTCCCCCACCTTTCATTTCTCTGCCTCGATCACATCTGAAACATCGGAACCCTGGAATATTAATTGCCAGTCCTGCCCCTCTTGTAGCCAAGTTTCACTAATTGCTATAACGTCATAATTCCACGTGTCAATCCACGCCCTCAACTCATCCACCTTCCCCGCAATACTCCTAGCATTGAAATATATACACCTCAGAAGATTTTTACCACCACTCACAACCTTTCTATTAGCAGATTTGCTTGAACTTTTAACATCATTTATTTTCATCCCAGCCACACTGTCAGCTCTGGCACTTTGGTTCCCATTCCCCTGCAAATCTAGTTTAAAGCCTCCCCAATAGCACTAACAAACCTCCCAGAAAGGATATTGGTCCCCCTGTAGCTCAAGTGTAACCCGTCTCTCTTGTACAGGTCCCACCTGCCCCAGAAGAGGTCCCAATGATCCTGAAGTCTGAAACCCTGCCCCCTACACCAGTTCCTCAGCCACTTGTTCATCCTCCAGAGCATCCTATTCCTACCCTCACTGGCACCTAGCACAGGTAGCAATCCCGAAATTACCACCCTTGAGGTCCTGCTTTTCAACTTCCTACCAAGCTCTCTATACTCACTGTCCAGGACCTCCTCACTCTTCCTTGCTCTGTCATTGGTACCGATGTGCACCACGACATCTGGCTGGTCACCCTCCCACTTCAGAATGTCATGCAAGTGATTATGTGTGTTCCTTGTCGGTAACAATCGCTTTTTGAGGCTTGTTGTTCTGACAACAGGTTTTCAAGCTCTTGTAACTTCTGCACTGTGAGAGCTTTGGAAAGCTATGAAGCCTACTAAAGAGAGATTCTTCGATTGCCCCGGAGAGCTGTTGCATTTGTCCAGCCTGCTGTAACTAGGTCTTGGCGAGCCTAATACCAAGCCAAACCTAATGCACTGTAGCTCCTGAGTGAGAGCATTGTGGAGAGTGATTTGCCAGATGTGTTTCCTGAGATCAATGGAGGTTCAGTCTGTCAATGTCTGTGCAGATGGGACTGAATGATGTCTTCACTGTGGTCGAACTGTGAAAGAGGGTGTTGGGGTTTTTTCCTACTGTAGACCTTGACTGTCAATACCTGGACTATGTGAAAAGCATGTTAGCTGAGTGAGGTGGACAGCTTCCCCTGGTAGAGCTGAAGCACTCGTTTATTTATAGCCAAAATGTGGTTGGATATATTCTTTAGTAAGATGCATTGACTGATTCCAGTTATAAACTCACAACTATCTAAGTTAGCTGCTGCCTCAAACACATTTGCCTCTGCTGAGACAGCCTCAGCTTCACGGCCTTCCTTGAGCACTCCTAATGTAGCTCCTACACAGTCTCTCCCTATCCATACATGCTTTCTCCATTTCTATACATGCTCTCTCCATTTGCATCTCAGCTTCGCACTTAACACAAGCTTTTGTGGAAGCTGATGCTGCAGATATGCTAATTACAATTTTGCTGTCACGAAGATATGATAGATTAGACACATTCTGACCTGATCCCAATGTCTTGGCAATTGACGGAGCTCAGGTCAGAAGCCAATATTATCGTGCATGCGTTCTAACTTGTCTCTAATCTGGGGCATTGCCTTTGAAAAGGAGTTATCTTTTCACTCCACTGCCCTCACTGTGTGACTGTACACAGCTATGCAGTGAGCTAAACAACTTCTCTAAAATCACCCAAGAATAAAGCTTTCTTCATGGTTTCTCATGAGATCACTTTTCTGTGAAACTGCAGAGTTAAGTAAAATATGTATGAAATTCAATACAGAATTGTCATGTCCATGAATAATCCATTAACATCAATTATCCTCCCAAACGGGTCTTAACCAAGGTAGTACACATATGTAACAATAAATAACTATGAAGTGTAAACAAGAGTAAAATTGTGGGGCAAGGATTAACTTAAACATAATACTTCAGTGTTGGCGTGTGGCCAAGTTGTTAAGGCGTTCGTCTAGTGATCTGAAGATTGCTAGTTCAAGCCTTGGCTGAGGCAGCATGTTGTGTCCTTGAGCAAGGCACTTAACCACACATTGCTCTGCGACGACACTGGTGCCAAGCTGTATGGGTCCTAATGCCCTTCCCTTGAACAACATCGGTGGCGTGGAGAGGGGAGACTTGCGGCATGGACAACTGCCGGTCTTCCATACAACCTTGCCCAGGCCTGCGCCATGGAAACCTTCCAAGGCACAAATTCATGGTCTCATGAGACCAACAGATGCCTATTCTATTCTATTATACTTCCTTCAAAACATATCTAATAGATGTTTACCAATATTACCAAAAACTTAAAACTCACAGATATTGCTGTTTCAAGGGCAAATAAAGAGTAAATAGAGATGCATGTCTTTCCACCGTGTGCTTCAAAGTGAATAAAACTTATCTCAAAGGGAATAGTATGAAAACAACATGTGTAGAAATTGATACACATACAAAATGGACTGTGCCTCTCTAGAAGCTAGGATAAAAGGAATTTTTATGGTATTTGTAAGTGTCCCCATTAAGCTATTTTGACTCATCCTATCACAAATATTCCCTTCAAGCAACACACGCAAAAATTGCTGGTGAACACAGCAGGCCAGGCAGCATCTATAGGAAGAGGTACATTCGACGTTTCGGGCTGAGACCCTTCGTCAGGACTAACTGAAAGAAGAGCTAGTAAGAGATTTGGAAGTGGGAGGGGGAGGGGTTGATCCGAAATGATAGGAGAAGACAGGAGGGGGAGGGATGAAGCTAACAGCTGGAAAGTTGATTGGTACAAGGGATATGAAAGGGAGGCCTAGGGAGAAAGAAAGAGGGAGGGGGGAATCCCAGAGGATGGGCAAGGAGTACAGTGAGAGGGACAAAGGGAGAAAAAGAGAGAAAGAAAATTATATAATAATAATAATAATAATAAATAAATAACGGATGGGGTACGAAGGGAAGGTGGGGCATTAACGTAAGTTAGAGAGGTCAATGTTTAGGCCATCAGGTTGGAGGCTACCCAGACGGAATATAAGGTGTTGTTCCTCCAACCACTGGGAGATCCTGCTTTCTCTGGCGGACAAAGCGGAGGTGTTCAGCGAAATGGTCTCCCAGCCTGCGTCAGATCTTGCCAATATATAGAAGGCCACATCAGGAGCATCGGACACAGTATATCACCCCAGCCGACTCACAGGTTAAGTGTCGCCTCACCTGGCAGGACTGTCTGGGGCCCTGAATGGTGGTAAGGGAGGAAGTGTAAGGGCATGTGTAGCACTTGTTCTGCTTACAAGGATAAGTGCCGGGAGGAAGATCAGTGGGGAGGGATGGGGGGGACGAATGGACAAGGGAGTTGCGTAGGGAGCAATCCCTGCGGAAAGCAGACGGGGGGGGAGGGAAAGATGTGCTTAGTTGTGGGATCCCATTGGAGGTGGCAGAAATTACGGAGAATATGTTGGACCCGGAGGCTGGTGGGGTGGTATGTTAGGACAAGGGGAACCCTATTCCTAGTGGGGGGGCGGGAGGATGGGCTAAGAGCAGATGTGTGTGAAATGGGGGAGATGTGTTTGACAGCAGAGTTGATGGTGGAGGAAGGGAAGCCCCTTTCTTTAAAAAAAGGACATCTCCTTTGTCCTGGAAAGAAAAGCCTCATCCTGAGAGCAGATGTGGCTGAGAGGGAGGAATGTGAGAAGGGGATGGCATTTTTGCAAGAGACATGATGGGAAGAGGAATAGTCCAGGTAGCTGTGAGAGTCGGTAGGCTTATGGTAGACATCAGTAGATAAGCTGTCTCCAGAGATAGAGACAGAAAGATCAAGAAAGGGGCGGCAGGTGTCGGAAATGGACTAGGTAAACTTGAGAGCAGAGTGCGGCTTAGTCGGTCCTACCTCTGGGAGAGGCCGAGTGGAAGCGACGGTCTCGACACGTGTGTCGATCTTCCGTGCTCGGCTCGTTGCCATCTCCGGAGGTAGGTAGGTGGGCCTGCCGCGGGGCTGCCCGATTACCGTCTGAGGACTTAATGCTTCGGGCGGAATTGAGGTTGGGCGCTCACACCACGATCGGTTGACGGGAGTCTCCCGCCGGCGGACGGGACTGCTGTGCGTATAAATGACGGGGGCCGGCCGAACGACCGTCGACCATCCCGAGAAGGCAGGTACACCCAGGCGCATACCTGGGCGGTGAAGGTGCGGGCCTCACCGGCGCGATCGACGGGGTGGGGTGGCGGGGTGGCGAGGCGGCGGCGGAGCGGTGCGGGTGCGGACCTCACCCAGCGACGCGGCTCGCTAGGGGATGGCGCGGCACTGCGACGACATGGCCCGAGAGAGCGGGGGACGTAGCAGCACTCTCTTGCGAGAAGTCCATAAGCCGGAGTGGCAGAGAGATGCCCGTTCAGCCCCGCAGCCTAAGCGTTGACCCTCGGTCACGAACAAGAGGAAGGAGAGGCCCCGCGCGGGCGGCGTTCCCGACTGACGGCCGGCCGGCCGGTGTGCGATTCGGCACTCGGTCCCCTCGCCGCTCCTCCAGAGGCCGGAGACGTCCGGTCGCCAGAGCGGTCCGGCGGGCGGTGCAGGCAATTGTCGGTACGTTTCTCGGCATTCGCAGACGAATCCGGAGGGAGAGAGAAAAAGGGGTGTCCGCGACGCCGCGACACCCAGCGGACCCCTCGACTCGCGGGGAACGCCGACAGCTGAACCGAGCACCAACCTACCCCGGCGGCGGGGAGGCCACGTGCACGAGCGCGGCAGCTTACCCCCGCGCCCCTCGCGGCGGGCGGACGGGCGGGGTGCTGGCCAGCCGGGCGCAGTCGGACAGATGAGAAGGTTGGCGGTGAAGGTAGAAAAAGTGCAGGCAGGCGCTGGTGGCGGCGGCCACGTCGGGACGAAGGTGGCGTGACACTGGCGTCAGCTCCTCTACTCGAATGCGCGTTTAGCTGCTCTCAAACGCATCTCTCCCATTTCAAGCACATCTGCCCTCACCCCATCCTCCCGCCACCCCACTAGGAATAGGGTTCCTCTTGTCCTCACCTACCACCCCACCAGCCTCCAGGTCCAACATAGAATTCTCCGTAACTTCCGCCACCTCCAACAGGATCCCACCACTAAACACATCTTTCCCTTCGCCCCGCCCTGCCCTGCCCTGCCCTGCCCTCCACAGATATCGCTCCCTACGCAACTCCCTTGTCCATTTGTTACCCCCCCATCCCTTCCTACCGATCTCCTTCCCTGCACTTATCCTTGTAAGCCGAACAAGTGCTACACATGCCCTTACACTTCCTCCCTTACCACCATTCAGGGCCCCAGGCAGTCCTTCCAGGTGAGGCGACACTTCACCTGTGAGTCGGCTGGGGTGATATACTGCGTCTGGTGCTCCCGATGTGGCCTTTTATATATTGGCGAGACCCGACGCAGGCTGGGAGACCGCTTTGCTGAACACCTACACTCTGTCCGCCAGAGAGCAGGATCTCCCAGTGGCCACACATTTTAATTCCACGTCCCATTCCAATTCTGATATGTCTATCCACGGCCTCCTCTACTGTCAAGATGAAGCCACAGTCAGGTTGGAGGAACAACACCTTATATTCCGTCTGGGTAGCCTCCAACCTGATGGCCTAAACAGTGACCTCTCTAACTTCCGCTAATGCCCCACCTCCCCTTCATACCCCATCCGTTACTTATTTATTATTATTATATAGTATTTTTTCTCTCTCTTTTTCTCCCTCTACCCCTCTCACTATACTCCTTGCCCATCCTCTGGGATTCCCCCCTCCCCCTTTCTTTCTCCCTGGGTCTCCTGTCCCATGATCCTTTCATATCCCTTTTGCCAATCAACTTTCCAGCTCTTAGCTTCATCCCTCCCCCTCCTGTCTTCTCCTATCATTTCGGATCTCCCCCTCCCACTTTCAAATCTCTTACTATCTCTTCTTTCAGTTAGTCCTGACAAAGAGTCTCAGCCCGAAACGTCGACTGCACCTCTTCTTATAGATGCTGTCTGGCCTGCTGCGTTCACCAGCAATTTTTATGTGTGTTGCTTGAAATTCCAGCATCTGCAGATTTCCTCGTGTTTGCATTTTTACAAATATTCCCTTGTCCAATACTTCTTCTCTGACTGGAAAGTAATTTGCATCTCCCTCTTCCTCAGTTCCGATGAAGTGTCACAGACCTGAAATATTAGTAGTTTCTCTTTCGATAAATGCTTAATAACTTGATTGTTTCCAGTATTTGCAGCTTCTATTTCACATTTCCAACCTTAGCAGTCTTCTGGATTTTTATCGAATCAAGTATGTCAACAAAAGATCACTTGGCATATATGAAAGAACAAGAAATTGTTTTGCAAGAAATTAAAAGCATCAGCCGAAATCTTTAAATAAATGAATACATTCCTGTTAGGTGCATGAAAATTGGCTGCTGTATTTTTCACACAAAGACAGTGACTTCAATTCTTATTTTTAATCAGGGTGGGATTTTCTCCATGAAGGTTAATGAATGCGAGTAAGAAAACATGCCAGTTCCTGCACAGAATGTTGATGGGGCCAAGAAATAACAAAGATTCCTCTGTCCAGAAAAATAGACAGATTGAATTTCAATGTGTTGCCATAATTAATAGCCTAACTGCACTGCAGTTTCTCTGTATCTCTATATTCTGCATTCTGTTATTGATTTTCCCCTTTGCACCAGAGTTCAGAGCTCAAAGTAACATTTATTATCAGAGTACGTACATATCACCACATACAACCCTGAGATCCTTCTCCCTGCAGGTATGCTCAGCAAATCAAGAAAATAGTAACTGTAAATAGGACCAAAGAAAGAGCAGGAGCATAGAAGACAACTAACTGTGCAAATGGAAATATAAATAAACAGCAATAAATGAGAGCATGAAATAACAAGATAAAGAGTCTTTCAAGTGACATCATTTTGTCATCTGTCTCAATAGATGAAGGAAGATGTCCTCTTTTGTTAAAGAGCCTGATGGTTGAGGGGTAGTAACTGTTCTTGAACTTGGTGGTGTGAGTGCTAAGGCATCTGTACCTTCTACCTGGTGGTAGCAGTGAGAAGAGAGAATGGCCAGGGTGGTGAGGATCTTTGATGATGGATGCTGCTTTCCTACGATCTGTTTCATGCAGATGTGCTCAATGGTTGGGAGAGCTTTACCCCTGATGTAATGGGCCAAATCCAGAGCTCTTTGTAGGATTTTCGGCTCAAAGCATTGCTGTTCTAATACCAGGCCATGAGGGAACTAATCAATACACCCTCCACGACAAATTGATAGAAGTTTGTCAAAGTTTCAATGACATGCCGAATCTCCGCAGATTCCTAAGGAAGTAGAGGCGCTATCGTGCTTACTTCGCAATTACATTTATATGAGGGGGCCAGGACAGATCCTGAGTACCTTGTGTTTTGAACTGATCTCATTGGATGGCTTGCAAAATAGAGTTTGTCACTGAATGTTGGTGTACATGACTATGATAAACCAGTTACCAGATCGCACACTGCACAGAATCCAGCCCAGTCAATCTGGCCCAGCTAGGATGATTTGGATGAGAGGGTATGCATGGCATTTTGATTGTCATGTTGGAGCAAGAACAGGTGAGTGTGGGTCAAGTTCACCTATTTCAGAAACAATAATCTACGAATTGTAACACTATGCACAGAAATCTAGTTAACACAGGAGTAAATCACACACGAGATTATTCTGGATGAGATTGCTGAAATTTAGTTAGTACCAGAGAGGTAAAATTTTACAAACAGCAAGCAACAATTTTTAACTGTACCTGAACTTCACCATACTTGTGCATACGAAGATTGTCCGTTTAATATATCAGTAATATTTGAATAATATACAAGTTTCAAGATACATTTATTATCTGTTACATCTATTGAATCTTCTGGACACATCTTCAGTGATGTTCCTGGAATCATGGGTGTTTCGGGTCTTTCAACATCATACAACCTCCTCTAGGTGACCCAGCCAGGGCTGATCAGACCCCAGCTTGTGTCCAGATGGCTAGCTACTTATGACTCTGGCTCCCCTCTTTTGAGCCACAGCCGTCTTGAGGCCCTCTCTGCCACATCGGTGGTACTGCGGATGGCTCTCCGCTTCCTCTCTCCCTCGATGCCCAAAATGCTGAATGCTCTAACTAAAGAATGGGCTATGAATCCCCTACAACCAACCTCCACTGGGAGATACCTCGCTCTCCATCCAGCCTGCTGACAGTTGCTGACCAGTCCTGCGTACTTAGAGAGCTTCCTTTCAAAAGCCTCCTCCAAGCTATCTTCCCATGGGACTGTCAGCTCCAGCAGCACCACTTGCTTAGTCGACTCAGACACTAGGACAATGTCTGGTCGCAGGATGGCGGCTGCGATATGGTTGGGGAACTTCAGCTGCCCTTCGAGGTCCACCAACAGCTGCCAGTCCCTTGCAGAGGTCAGAATGCCTGCAGATGTTCTTTTGGCAGGTATTGGCTGCTCCCCAGCTCTGACAAAGGCAATGGTCTGCTTGGAGGGTCGGGACCACTTCACCCACTCAACTCCTGTGCTGACAGCTTCAGCGATGGTTTTCAGGACCTGATCATGCCTCCACCTGTACCGTCCCTCACCAAGTGCCCTTGCACAGCCGCTGAGGATGTGCTCCAGGGTTCCTCGCTTGGAGCACAGTGGGCACGCAGATGACTCTGCCTTGCCCCATGTGTGCAGGTTTGATGGGCTTGGAAGCACGTCGTACACTGCCTGGATGAGAGATTGGATGCAGTGTGGTTCGGTTTTCCAAAGATCAGCCCAGGTCACTTTCCTCTCAACCGCATTCTCCCATCTTGACCAAGCTCCCTGTTGCTTCATTCCCACCGCCTTGCAGGCTCTCATCTCCTCCACTACTGCTCTCACCTCCTCCTGAACTAGATGATGCCTTTCCTTCCCTCTGGTGTCCATTTGGGGAGTTGGAAAGGATCCTAGCCCAGCTCGGCCTCGTGTGACCACTCCCACCAGCCTCCTGTGACGCATCCTCGCCTCTGCCTCCTGAACAGCTTTCTCTGCCCTCCACTTCCTGCCAGTACTTACTTGGATCCCTGCTCTAGCCACCTTCGGGTCACTTGAGTCCCTATACTGCAGCACTTCTCTGGCTCTTGTTACCTTGAATTCTTCCTCCAAGGATTTGAAGGGCAGTTGCAGTTTGTTGTGGTGTCCGTAGAGTGTGATGCTGCTCAGGCTCTTTGGCAGCCCCAGCCATCTCCTGAGGTGGTTGCTAACCCTCCTCTCTAAGGTTTCGACTGTCGAGATCGGAACTGCATAGACGAGGAGGGGCCACAGGATTCTGGGAAGAATGCCATGCTGATACACCCAGGCTTTAAACTTCCCAGGTAGGCCAGACTTGTCCACAGATTTCAGCCAGCCATCCAACTCGGTGCAGGTTGCCTGAATGGATGTTTTGTCCCTTAAAGAGCTGTCAAAAACTTTGCCTACGCTCTTGACTGGCTTTTCTGTGATGGTTGGGATGGCTGTGCCTGCGATGCTGAACCGGAACTTGTTCTCCACCTTCCCTTTCCTCAGCACCATCGATCTTGATTTGGCAGGTTTGAAACGCATCCGGGCCCACTCCACCAGCTTTTCGAGCCCTTGCAGAATCCTCCGGCAGCCTGGGACTGATTCTGTGGTGACTGTGAGGTCATCCACGAATGCCCTGATAGGTGGTTGCCATTGAGCGGAATTCATTCTGGGCCCTCTGCACTCTGGTTCAGCAGACTTAGTGAGCATGTTCATGGCTAGGGAGAACAGTGTCACTGAGACAGTGCACCCTGTGATGATGCCGACCTCCACCTTGTGCCAGGTTGATGTAGTTGCTCCTGAAGAGACCCTCATCCTGAAGTTGCTGTAATAATCAGCGATAAGGTCTCTGATTCTGCTGGGGACGTGATATTTGGTCAGTGTGAGCTGCACCAGCTTGTGCGGAATGGAGCCATATGCATTTGCCAGGTCGAGCCACAGCACTGACAGGTTGCCCTTGTTCTCTCTGGCCTCCCTGATGAGCTGTGTCACCACCCCGACAGCCCAGACAGCCCGGCATCCCTGAAATGCCACCCTTCTGGACTGATGTATCAATATAGGTGTTCTTTGCTAGGTAGGTGCACAGCCGCTTAGAAACTGCACTGAAGAAGATCTTCGCCTCGACACACAGCAGGGAGATGATGCGGAACTGATCTATCTGGGTGGCATTTTCCTCCTTCGGGATCCACACCCCTTCAGCCACTCTCCACTGTTCTGGGATCTTCCCCCTTCTCCAGAAGATTCTCAGGATCTTCCACAGACGCAGCAGGAGTTTGGGGCAGTTCTTGTACACTTTGTACAAGGTGTTGCTTGGTCCTGGAGCCGAGGTTGCCCTTGCTTTGCGGACGACCTCTCTGACTTCCTTTAGTTGCAGCTCTGACATGTCGAACTGCACATCCGGTTCAGGTGGGTCTATTAGGATGTCGCACTCTCCCAACTCCTGCTCTCTTTCAGGATCATTATATATCTTCTTCAGATGTTGGTCTATGTCTTCCTGTGAACAGGCCAGTTTCCCATTGCGCTTCTCCCCCAGCAACTCCTTGGTGAACTTGAAGGGGTTGGCGATAAAGGCAGCACGTTTTCGAGCCCTTTCACGACGCCGCCTCCGATGCCACTCTGCCCGGCGGAGGACCCTGATCTTCTTTCATAGTCTGCACATCAGCTGGGCCAAGCCAATGCGCTCCTCCTCTCCTGCCTCCTTGTATTGGAACTTCAGCACTTTCATCTCCTGCCTGATGTTGTGGATCCTCAATGCCCTTTGGTTCCTCGAGAAAGATGAGTTGGAGCCTTCCTTCTCCTCTTCTCCGAACCATTCAGCTGCGATACTGACAATAATTGTTGTCATGGCTTGCAGCTTCCTATCAACCCCTCCCTTTGCCATTGCCTCCAGAATTTGGTTAACATCTTCATCAAACTGCTTCCACAGTGAAGTCATGTTAGCTGCAGGCCATTTGATCTGCCTCCTGTTAGACTTCATGTTCGAGGGATTAGTTTGCAACACTTGGAGGTTCCGGGCACTATGGGGTGACTCCGGGCCTGGCCCCTCCTTCGTCTCACCAGGTTGGACACCTGCATGTTGTGCTGCTCCTGCTCCCGCCAAACATTTCATCCTCGCTTGGTGGATCTTCAAGCCGCGATCGTTCTTGCAGATTTTGCCATATGCACACTGCTTTCTCATCGTCGTTTGTTCATTGCCTGGGTCTGATGTCGTCGTGTCCCTCCGACTGGGGTGTTCATCCTCCCCCCATCTCTGGCACCCCTGGGGGTATCTTTTCCTTAGATTCATTGTAGCTTTTGTGGGGGTCCTCCTCTCAGAGGACGCAGATTGGGTTGCCAGCCCGTTCTGCCCTGGTTGCCATCTCTCCAGGCTGTCACTGACTCTCAAGTTGTCACCACTCTTCGCGGTTGTCACCCAGTCTTTCCTGGTTGTCACTGATTAACTCAGGGTGTAAGCTGTGTACATACATCTATTGATGCTTCTGGACACATCTTCAGTGATGTTCCTGGAATCATCGGGTGTTTCGGGTCTTTCAACATCATACAACCTCCTCCAGGTGACCTAGCCGGGGCTGATCAGACCCCAGCTTGTGTCCAGATGGCTAGCTACTTATGACTCCATGGCTCCCCTCTTTTGAGCCACAGCCATCTTGAGGCCCTCTCTGCCGCATCGGTGGTACTGCGGATGGCTCTCCTCTTCCTCTCTCTCTCGATGCCCAAATTGCTGAAGGCTCTAACTAAAGAACAGGCTACGAATCCCCTACAACCAACCTCCACTGGGAGACACCTCGCTCTCCATCCAGCCTGCTGACAGTTGCTGACCAGTCCTGCGTACTTGGAGAGCTTCCTTTCAAAGGCCTCCTCCAAGCTATCTTCCCATGGGACTGTCAGCTCCAGCAGCACCACTTGCTTAGTAGACTCAGACACTAGGACAATGTCTGGTCGCAGGGTGGTGGCTGCGATATGGTTGGGGAACTTCAGCTGCCCTTCGAGGTCCACCAACAGCTGCCAGTATCAAATAATGTATAAATTATACAACCTTGAGATTTGCTTGCTCACAGGTAATCACAAAGCAAGAAAGAACCCAATTAAAAGAAAAAAAACACAATGTGCAAAAGAAGGAAAAGTATACAAGTCATGCAAACAATTAATGTGAACAACAGCATTCCAAACCAAAACTGAGTCCTCAGAACCAAACCTCAGAGCAGCCCAGAGTAGGCCCAAAGCCTTGCTTATGCATTAATCATATTAGCAGGCAGGGAGCACAACAGCTGGGGCAGAATTCAGAGCCTCAACACTATGGAGATGAACAATTCAAGAACGAGTGAAATCGGCCCTCAGCCTGATTGACACCCTGTCTTTTCAGTCTATCGGGGGCAACATTTAAATTGACCCAACAACAGAAAGGCAGAAGGCTCTGTGCCCTGGAGAGAGGAGGGAAGATAGCTGGGAGCTAGCAAATTCAGCTCTCGCCTCCGATCTGGGCTGGTGTTTAAATTCTCTAAACGGCGAATTGTACCTCGCACTAAACCCGGGTACCAAGCCTAGGCCACGCTGCCCAGCGACTCACTCTAGGCCCTGATTTCGTCGCCCAGCCCAGAGCCACTCTCAAGCTCTTCAAATCAGCTCGGTGCCCAGAGCGATCCAGCCTCACACCTGGGCCAGTTGAATGAGCATCGGAACTTCTCTGCGTGGGTCTAAACTTATTCTTTCAGTGCCCAAAGCGATCCAGCCTCGCACCTGTGCTGATTGTATGAGCATCATAACTCCATCTGCAGCAAACCATCTCCGCTCATCCTCTGAACACGCCTCTAAAATTTAACATTTGATACTTAAATAAACATTATGGTCCATATCATATGCATGAACCTTGCTTAAAGCAAAAACAAAGTTAGACTCACAGTCTGGACTCTCCACATCTTTCTTTTAAATTAGTTTTATATTCTGGAGTTACAAAACATAACCGTGCCAATGTGGAAGTTTTAAACAAACTCAAAGTGACTACCTGCCTGTAAAAGCACAGCGAGATGTTCAAGTAAAAAAAAAAGCAGCACAGCAAGTGTCTCTTTGGAAGGAAGAGAGAGAACGTGGTTGAGTTAAAAAAAAAGCAGCAAACAAAAGAATTCACAGGTTCATAAACAGTGAGTACCAGGTGATAATAATGATAATAATCATTAAAACAGACATAGCTGGCTACATCGAAAAGATTGATGCATTTGATTACACAACAGATAACTGGAATATGTATACTGAGTTAACTGAACAATATCTTAAAACGTAATAACCAATGAGAAACAAGTATCAGTTTTGTTGAGTGCATTGGCTGGAAGAACATACTGTTTGCTTAAGGGATTAACTGCTCCAAGCAAACCAGCCAAAATGAGCTTTGCTGATATCATGAAAGTAATGCAGGAACATCTAGAACTGAAACCACTGTTGAATGCAGAATCATTAGCTTACATAAACAGAATCAAAAGAAAGGAGAGTCCATTTCAGTACGTGTGGCTGAATTGAAGAGATTGTCTGAGCATTGGTGGTTCAAAAATGGGCTTAATGATGCACCAATAAATCATTTAGTCTGTTGAAAGTTACAAGAAAGATTTCAAAACTGGCTTCTAACTGAAGCCAAACTTATATTAAAAGTGCAGATGAAATCAATGGAAACAGCAGACAGAGATGCCGTTGAGTTGCAGTCAGGAATGAAAATGAGCATGAACAAAATTGCAACATCTAAACAGAAACCTACCTCGCTGAACAAATTGTATTAGCTTTGTAGCAGGAGCTCACATACACCTGTCCTGTGTAGATTTAAAGGAGAAACTTGCAGGAAATGCAATGAAGTAGGACACATACAAAGAGCAAAAATAGGAGACAAAAAGGCCATAAGACCAGAAGATATAGGAGGAGAATTAAGCATTTGGCCCATCGAGTCTGCTCCACCATTTCATCATGGCTGAAACATTTCACTTTCGAACCCAGTCTTCTGCCTTCTCCCTGGATCTCTCCGAGCCCTGACCAATCAAGTATCTATCAACATCTGACTTAAATATACATACAGACTTGGCCTCCACAGCTGTCTACTACAGCAAATTCCACAGATTCACCACTCTCTGGCTAAAGAAATTCCTCATCTCTGTTCTAAATAGGCATCCCTCTATTCTGAGGCTGTGTTCTGTGGTCTTAGACTTTCCCACCATAGGAAACATTCTCTCCACATCTACTTTATCAAGGCCTTTCACTATTCAATAGATTTCAATGAGATCCCCAATCATCCTTCTGTATTCCTGTGAGTAGAGGCCCAAAGCCATCAAACGCTCCTCATAAGATAAGCCTTTCAATCCTGAAATCATTTTCATAAGCCTCCTTTGACCCCTCTCCAATGTGAGCACATCCTTTATAAGATAAGGGGCCCAAACCTGCTCACAGCACTCCGAGTGAGGCCTCACCAGATCTTTATCAAGCCTCAAAATTACATCCTTTCTCTTATATTCTTGTCCTCTTGAAATAAATGCTAACATTGCATTTGCCTTCCTCACCACAGACTCAACCTGCAAATTAACCTTCAGCAAATCCCGCACAAGGACTCCCAAGTCCCTTTGCACCTCAGTTTTTTGTATTTTCTCTCCATTTAAAAAGTCTGCATTTTTATATCCTCTATCAAAGTGCATGACCACACACTTCCTGATGCTGCATTCTCTCTGCCACAGGAAAGAGAAAAAGATAAACATTCAAGCAGGAGTTTTAAAAAGAGCACTAACCTGCATGCTGTTGATGACAGAGGACTGGGTAGCCTTGGATTTACAATGCTGCACTCTTGAGTGCTTGGTGGCGGGTGCCGATGCATTTTTTTGCCGGTGGGGGGAGGAGGGGATCGTTGCTCGCTGCCACTTACACGCGGGAGGGATGGGAGCTGAGTGGGGGACTTTGGGGTTCTAACATTTATTTGTCGTTTATTCTTTGGGGCACTTCTCTGTTTTCGTGGATGGCTGCGAAGAAAAAGCATTTCAGGATGTATATTGTATACATTTCTCTGAGAGTAACTGTACCTTTGAAATCTTTGAACACTAATAAAAGTCAAGCAATATGGCTTATACCAGAAGTGAACTACAAATTAATTAAAATGGAATTGGACACTGGCTCGGGTGTTTTAGTTATTCCATGAAATGAGTTTGATTAGCATTTCAAAGATACTGAACTCGTATCTGCAGATATCCAACTTGCACTGGAGAAAAGGTAATTCCTTTGGCAATTACATTTATAACAGTGAAATACAACCAACCAACAAGACACATTGGGTTTGTATGCGGCAAAAATAAGAGGGCCACCATTGTGGGGACATGATTGGCTGAGACAACTACAACTTTATTGGAGATCCATCCACCTGTAACAGAATCAACAGTGTTATGTAAACGACAACAATGAATATCAATCGAGACAGATTATATAGAAACAACCAAACGTTTATTAAATACGGGTAATCAATAAAGAAAAAAAAACAACCGAAAACTTTAACCGGAAGTTAACAGATACGCAGCCGTTCACCAACTTACCACTTGGCTCTGGTTCTTAACGCATTAAAGGCGAAAACAGATCTTAAAGCGATACAGTCAGATATAGTTCTTAAAGTGATAACTTCGAAAGTCCAACAGATTTACACATTCAGTTGGGAGAGACTTCTCTGGAGAAGGATTTCTTCGCAGATGCAACTTTACTGCTGGTTCTGTCCACAGGATTCGCAATGCTGAAAATAAACAGTTTAAATCAACTGACCTTAAAATCCTTTAGAGAGAGAGAGAGAGCACCTTTTTGCATGAACTCCTTGCTCTTTTTGGCAAGAGTTATCTCGATGCAGGTAGCTACAACACCAATGAAGACTCAATAAGGTCGATCCTTTATTAAACTGCCAAACGATGCCGACTCCGCTCGATCCTTCGATTCTGTACTTTGATCAATTCTTCACTCTCCCTTCTAATGTTGGAATTGAGTAAATCAACACATCTAGCAAAAATTTGCAGTCCAAATAATAATGGTATCTTGCAACAGAATGCACACTCTGTTTTAAAAATGAAACTGTGTCATAAAAACAAACACGCAACAGAAATGGAGATACAGTACGTTCTACCTGGAAATCTACAAACTCAAAAACCTACTACATCACCTGGGTCGATATTCATGGGTCACATGTCATCACATGACCTCACATCGGCGGGGAAATCACATCAGGTGACCTCCAAAAGACCATTACATCATTCTCACAAATAAAACACATCTCCTTGAGCACGTAACAACAGAAAGGGAATTACAAAAGGTACTGGCTGATGCCACAACTGTCTCCATGCTGTACACCGTGAACTGTTGCCCAACAGAGGGTAAACAGGTGTTTGTGCCCGCCTCTGTGCCACTGGTTGGAAAACATTTTGGACTAAGGAAAGACCATGCTTCCCAGAGGGATTGTGAAAGTGACAAAAGTGGTGGTCTGACTCCAACAGTGCTTCTTGACAACATATCTGAGAAAACTTCTGATACAGTAATTGCAAAATATGGTTTGGTTTTAAATTAGAAGAGAGTTCAAGGACCTTCAGAAAATTGCAAGCATTCAGCTTTTGTGAGTATAAAGAACCAGAATCTACTCTGTGTGCGTTAAGGTTATTGCATGAACTTCAAGAAACGAGAAGAAGGAAGACAAGAATTTGAAAAGGAGAAAAGAGATAGAAGGAAAGATCATGAATGACACCATGATAATGATCAGGAGAGAACCAAGAATAAGGAGGAAGTACAACTGAGAGAGGGATTGAGAGCAGAATAAAGAGAGAGAATGAAACCGGGACCGGGAGAAAAGCAAGGATCAGAGTAGATCCAGAGCAGGAAGAGCCGAGAAAGGGAGAAGAAAGGTGTCCAGAGCTGTCAGACCTACTTCTGGCAATCTCCTACTACCACCACGGAGGAGGCCCCAGAACCTGAGATTGTTTCACAGCCACAAGTCTCACCTGCCAAGCAGAATGATCGTTCTTGTCAAAAAAGATGTAATCACACAAGAGTAAGAAAGCCTCTACAGCAATTAAAATCTTTACGCCTGAATGGAACAATTAAAAAATTTGCTATTTTGTGGATGTGTGTATAGAAGTTGCATTATATAGTATACTGGGTATATAGTTGAGGTGCATTCTATATCAAGTTGGAGTTTATAGCAAAGCAGAGTTCTGTATTTAATATTTCAGTAATATCGTAAATATGTTGTTTAATTAAGCATTCTTGTTGATTTCAATAATTCATCACAGGTTATATGTAAAAACAAGTGAATTGCATATGTCCTGACACCGCCACATAATTTGAACATGCCTCAGTTAAAGTAAAAATCAAGTTAAACTTCCATTCTATACTTCCCACATTTTTCTTTTAAATTAGTTTTATGTTTTGGTCTTACAAAACATAACAAAGATGATCTTAACTTGACTTGAAACTGGAACAGGCACATCCATGTGCTTCCTGCTTTAGCAATCTGGGTGTGATTTTGAACATTCAACAATACAGCACAGGAACTAGTCCTTCAGCCCACAATGTCTGTGCTGACTATGATGCAGAGGGTCCATAATCCCTCAATTCCCTGTCTGTTAATGTGCCTGAATAAATGGAATTGGAACTGGGATAATGTACTGGATGGGCACAGGAGTACATTCAGCCAGAGACTCATTCCACCGAGATGCAGCACAGAGCGTCATAGGAAGTCATTCCTGCTTGTGGCCATCAAACTTTACAACTCCTCCCTTGGAGGGTCAGACACCCTGAGCCAATAGGCTGGTCCTGGACTTATTTCATAATTTACTGGCATAATTTAGTTATTACTATTTAACTATTTATGGTTCTATTACTATTTATTATTTATGGTGCAACTGTAATGAAAACCAATTTCCCCTGGGATCAATAAAGTATGACTATGACTATGACTATGGATACTATTCTCACGACTATGGATACTATTCTCACAAGTACCAACGTACAGTAAAAAGCCTGTCTTACATACCAGTCAAATATATCAATTCATCACACAGTGCTTTGAGGTAAAGCAAGATAAAATGATACAGAATACTATGTAACAGCAATAGAGAAGGCCCAGTGCAGATAGCCAGTTAGGTGCAAGAGCATAACGAGGTAGATTGTGAGATCAAGATTCCATCTTATCATACTAGGGAACTGTTCAGTAGTCTTACACCGGCAGGGTAGTAGCTGTCATTGAGCCTGGTGGCACACAGTTTCAGGCTTCTATATCTCCTGCCCAATGGAAGAGCAGAGAAGAGAGAATGTATGAAAGCACATATCATTGAAAAGTTTAAGTGCCCCTTAAACTTTCCTTGTATTAGACACACACATAATTACATCCCATTTTTGCCTTTGAAAATGTAAATGTCAGTTTGGAACAGTTTATGTAGATCTAGAAAAACCTTGTGTTAGTATTTTGCTTTTCTCCATAAATAAAGGGACTGAAACCAGAAATCCTGAGTGGACAGTTTCACAACCTCTCAAACACATGTCGCAGAGCGTCCTACAACCAACAGTGCTCACCTTAGCATTAAGCTGCCAAAGTATTCATTGAATAGTTGCCTCATTGGTGATATCACAACCAGCACTTAATAACTATTGTATAAGGTCCTGAGGAATTCTCACAGCAAGCCTGTGGAGATGTTTCTTCTTGTGGGAAAATCCTAAACTCCACACCTTGAGACCGATGTGAGTGACACTTTTTTCCATCAGAGAGCTGTAAGCCGTTAGAAGTCTCTTTTCCACAGGGTGGTTAAGTGGTTAAGGCACAGGTGAACAGCTTCTTGATAAGCGAGGGGAGACGGAAATATGGCACAAAGGTTACAGACGGGTTAGCCTTGATTTTTTGAATGGGACAGTAGTTCTGGGGTGTTGCAGGTGGATCACTGACTTCAGGACAAGAGGCAAAGATGTGTCCTTTAGTAAACAGAGTATCTGGACAAACCACATGTACCTGGATCGCTCTGATGAACACTGTATTACGAACTCCAGGTTTCCAATACTGTGACATCCCTCAGAGGAGCTCTCAGCCCTCAGCCACACTCTTGTATCTGGCTGACCTGTTACGTGGATGACCAGGACATGTTGAATTCAAATCTCCCTGCCACAGGACCTTTAACATAGAACATAGAAATCTACAGCACATTACACCACTTTTATCTCAAGCACTTTAAATCTCCCTGCCACAGGATCTTTCCAAGTATTCGCAGTAGATTCTTGCAATGTCTAACAATCTGCCAATCACAATGTGCATCAGAGAGGTCACCCAGGCTCTGTAATCACAAAGAAGTAAATATCACCTGTTATGTGTTTAGTGAGGGACTCACAGTGTCTCAGGCTATGCTGTTTTAATGAACATGGACAGGCATTGGCTGACAATAATAATCTGCACCACCTCATAAACGGAATCAGCCTCCGCCTCAGTGTTCAAATGGCTCTTGGGGGAATAAGAAGAATTTCCTCATGTTTCCAGGAACAAGTTATGAACACATCCTCCTGAGTGTGTTCACTCAAAGTAGCCGAAAATCCGGCTTGTAATTGGGTATTAACATTTAAGGTCTCCTTCCTGACATCAGAGGTGAGGAGGGTTCCTTCACCACTTTTTTTGTCAGATATTTTCATCTTGTTACTTACGTCATTTTTATTTGATTAGTATTTCTGCTCAATTCATTTTTATATACTTTAAATTCATTCGAGTGATGTGCAGCCAGCATTTAATTACCCATCCCTAGTTACCCTTGAAAATGTGCTGGGGAGCTGTCTTCTTGAAGCACTGCAGTTGTTAAGGTTTGGGTTTACATAATCACACAGCTGTTCAGCAGGGAGTAACAGGATATTGACCCAATGACTGTGAATGAATGGCGATATTTTCCAACTCAGGATGGAGTGTACCTTGGAGCAATGATCTGCTAAAACTCAGGGAGTATTTTATTACACTCTTGGTTTGGATCAGTTGACTTTGATTTGTAGAGTCTTGAGGCATTATGCCTGAGACTCTTAAGAGAGATATGCTTGATCCTTTAAAGTATATGCACTCTGAAGCTTCAGAAGTGGTTCTGTTAGTGAATTGCAACATTCATGTTTCGGAACAGTGGCTGGAATTTTGCGACACTCACGTTTCAGAGCAGTGGTTGGAATTTTGCAACACCCATGTTTCAGAGCAGTGGTCGGAATTTTGCAACACCCATGTTTCAGAGCAGTGGTCGGAATTTTGCAACACCCATGTTTCAGAGCAGTGGTCGGAATTTGGCAACACCCATGTTTCAGAGCAGTGGTCGGAATTTGGCAACACTCACGTTTCAGAGCAGTGGTCGGAATTTGGCAACACTCACGTTTTGGAACAGTGGTTGGAATTCTGCAACACTCACGTTTCAGAGCAGTGGTTGGAATTTTGCAACACCCATGTTTCAGAGCAGTGGTTGGAATTCTGCAACACTCACGTTTCAGAGCAGTGGTTGGAATTTTGCAACACCCATGTTTCAGAGCAGTGGTCGGAATTCTGCAACACTCACGTTTCAGAGCAGTGGTTGGAATTTTGCAACACCCATGTTTCAGAGCAGTGGTTGGAATTCTGCAACACTCACGTTTCAGAGCAGTGGTTGGAATTTTGCAACACTCACGTTTCAGAGCAGTGGTTGGAATTTTGCAACACTCACGTTTCAGAGCAGTGGTTGGAATTTTGCAACACTCACGTTTCAGAGCAGTGGTTGGAATTTTGCAACACTCACGTTTCAGAGCAGTGGTTGGAATTTTGCAACACACGTTTCAGAGCAGTGGTTGGAATTTTGCAACACTCACGTTTCAGAGCAGTGGTTGGAATTTTGCAACACCCACGTTTCAGAGCAGTGGTTGGAATTTTGCAACACTCACGTTTCAGAGCAGTGGTTGGAATTTTGCAACACTCACGTTTCAGAACAGTGGTTGGAATTTTGCAACACTCACGTTTCAGAGCAGTGGTTGGAATTTTGCAACACTCACGTTTCAGAGCAGTGGTTGGAATTTTGCAACACCCACGTTTCAGAGCAGTGGTTGGAATTTTGCAACACTCACGTTTCAGAGCAGTGGTTGGAATTTTGCAACACCCACGTTTCAGAACAGTGGTTGGAATTTTGCAACACTCACGTTTCAGAGCAGTGGTTGGAATTTTGCAACACTCACGTTTCAGAGCAGTGGTTGGAATTTTGCAACACCCACGTTTCAGAGCAGTGGTTGGAATTTTGCAACACTCACGTTTCAGAGCAGTGGTTGGAATTTTGCAACACTCACGTTTCAGAGCAGTGGTTGGAATTTTGCAACACCCATGTTTCAGAGCAGTGGTTGGAATTTTGCAACACTCACGTTTCAGAGCAGTGGTTGGAATTTTGCAACACTCACGTTTCAGAACAGTGGTTGGAATTTTGCAACACTCACGTTTCAGAGCAGTGGTTGGAATTTTGCAACACTCACGTTTCAGAGCAGTGGTTGGAATTTTGCAACACCCACGTTTCAGAGCAGTGGTTGGAATTTTGCAACACTCACGTTTCAGAGCAGTGGTTGGAATTTTGCAACACTCACGTTTCAGAGCAGTGGTTGGAATTTTGCAACACCCATGTTTCAGAGCAGTGGTCGGAATTCTGCAACACTCACGTTTCAGAGCAGTGGTTGGAATTTTGCAACACCCATGTTTCAGAGCAGTGGTTGGAATTCTGCAACACTCACGTTTCAGAGCAGTGGTTGGAATTTTGCAACACTCACGTTTCAGAGCAGTGGTTGGAATTTTGCAACACTCACGTTTCAGAGCAGTGGTTGGAATTTTGCAACACTCACGTTTCAGAGCAGTGGTTGGAATTTTGCAACACTCACGTTTCAGAGCAGTGGTTGGAATTTTGCAACACACGTTTCAGAGCAGTGGTTGGAATTTTGCAACACTCACGTTTCAGAGCAGTGGTTGGAATTTTGCAACACCCACGTTTCAGAGCAGTGGTTGGAATTTTGCAACACTCACGTTTCAGAGCAGTGGTTGGAATTTTGCAACACTCACGTTTCAGAACAGTGGTTGGAATTTTGCAACACTCACGTTTCAGAGCAGTGGTTGGAATTTTGCAACACTCACGTTTCAGAGCAGTGGTTGGAATTTTGCAACACCCACGTTTCAGAGCAGTGGTTGGAATTTTGCAACACTCACGTTTCAGAGCAGTGGTTGGAATTTTGCAACACCCACGTTTCAGAACAGTGGTTGGAATTTTGCAACACTCACGTTTCAGAGCAGTGGTTGGAATTTTGCAACACTCACGTTTCAGAGCAGTGGTTGGAATTTTGCAACACCCACGTTTCAGAGCAGTGGTTGGAATTTTGCAACACTCACGTTTCAGAGCAGTGGTTGGAATTTTGCAACACTCACGTTTCAGAGCAGTGGTTGGAATTTTGCAACACCCATGTTTCAGAGCAGTGGTTGGAATTTTGCAACACTCACGTTTCAGAGCAGTGGTTGGAATTTTGCAACACTCACGTTTCAGAACAGTGGTTGGAATTTTGCAACACTCACGTTTCAGAGCAGTGGTTGGAATTTTGCAACACTCACGTTTCAGAGCAGTGGTTGGAATTTTGCAACACCCACGTTTCAGAGCAGTGGTTGGAATTTTGCAACACTCACGTTTCAGAGCAGTGGTTGGAATTTTGCAACACTCACGTTTCAGAACAGTGGTTGGAATTTTGGGCATCCCCTTATTGTTGATCTCATTGGTTGAACCTGATGCCAGAAAAATACAGGTAATGCACATAAAAATCTCATGCTAGAAACAAACATTTATGGTCCAGAAAGATGCACAAAATGGGCAATACTGCATTAATGTAACTTTTGTCTGCATAATGCTAATTTCTAGTGTTGTATGATTGAATTTACAAGCATTTATATGTAATTTACCTTAAGGTCATTGTGCACCTTATAAAGCTGCATTCCATTGTGTATTGTTTGCACACAATTAGTTAAGTTCTACCTAAATAAGTGACAGTATCACACCAACATGTCATCAATCACAACGTATATGACTGTACCTCTTCCTAGAGATGCTGCCTGGCCTGCTGTGTTCACCAGCAACTTTGATGTGTGTTGCTTGAATTTCCAGCATCTGCAGAATTCCTCGTGTTTGCGTATATATTGTCTGTCTGTCTGTCTAGGTACCATACCCGATGCGGATGTTGGTGACCATGGTTTTCCTTATAGATCTACCCTTCGTTCTTTGGATGACTTCCATTTCCTTGATGTGTAGCCACCTAGCTAGGCTTTTGATGTACATAACCCGAGGTCTTCCTCGAGGTTTGTTCCCCTCAATCTTTCCAGAAAGTATGAGTTTTTCTAGTTCATCTTTCAGCATGATATGTCCTAGGAATCTGAGTTGTCTTTCTCTTATTGTTGGTATGAGTGATCGAACTGCTTGGGCTGTTCTGAGAACTTCTTCATTTGATGTGTGTGTGGTCCATGATATTTTTAACATTCTCCTGTAGAATCATAATTCAGCTGCTTCTAGTCTCTTTTCCATTGCTGGAGAAATGGTCCAGCATTCACTTCCATAAGTCAGGATAGAATAAATGTAGCACTGCAGTATTCTGTTTTTAGTGTACGTGCTCATCTTTCTGTCTGTTAATATGATCTTATTTTCTGGAAAGCTTCTTTTGCCATTGCTATTCTGTATTTGATATCTGTGTCGCACCTGCCATCACTTGTTATTAGGCTGCCAAGATATTTGAATTTGTTGACTTGTTTGATGTCTGTATTTCCGATCTTGTATATACTGTATACGTGTGTGTGTGTGTATATGTATATATATATATATATATCACACAAGAGCAAGGCTAAGTAATTTGAATCCTTTAAAACAAATTTTTGAGTGTTTGTAGGAAGGAGGTTAGAGGAGTAGAGAATGGTGAGGTCTTGGACTGGACCACTTACAGGATTGCTTTAAATCAGTGCAGTGTATTATATTCACAATTTCACCTTCAGATTAGAATTAATATTCCACGGGTGTCAAGACTGTGTGCCTTTGAGAACACACCAGTCATACCCGAACCAGAGCCTTAGATTAACCAGTAGATTCACATTCTGATGAGGGCTCAATCTGTGCTTTTTAAAACAGGTGAACCCTACAAGAAATTCAGGTATCACCGATAGAAGGCCATTATGAGAGCAAAAAGGCAATTCTGAGAGGAGTTAAATACAAGCTAATGCACGACAACTGTGGCAGTGTTTACATGCCATTACTTTCTATAAGGTGAACCTTAACAGCATTAATGCTTGTGATGATTCACTTCCCAATGAGCTCGGTGCTTTTTACACACACTTTGAAAAGGAGAACAACACTCCACCTTTGCGAGTACTCATACTAGTTCAAACTGCAGCAGCAAACAAAAAGTAAGTCTGAGCACAATCTAAGCTGGTTTTACACTGAGCCAATCATTATACTGGCTGTCTGTGTCCTTTCGGATCAATTTTAAAATACTGTTAATTGAATAATCTAGCTCTTCCATATACTGTATTTTGAAGTGTGTACCCTTTACATCCATAATTATTATCTAAGATCCATGAATACTGTTTTGCTCAGTGTACCTAAAGCCAAATATATAAGAAATGATGATGTGGCCTTTTGTTCTTATGTACCAAAAACCTGGAATATTCTACCCACTGACATATTCTCGGCTCATACTGTGGAACATTTCTAAACACTTCTAAAAACCTACTTTTTTAATTTGGCCTACTTGTAAGATTACCTTATGTCTGTTTGATGTTTATTACATTTATATAATTTGGTATATTCAATTTTATTCTATATCATATTTGATTTTTAATTTTGTTTCATATGACTATATGAAAAGCACTTTGAGCCTGCATCTTAATATATGAACGGAGTTATACAGATAAAGTTATTATTATTGTTATTAATACTACTATTGTTGTTATTAAACTTTATTGTTGTTAATATTATTAATGATGTAACTATTACAGCAGTGGATAACCCTGTGCATGATCATTGTCTTCATGACTAACATCAGAACATCCTTCAAGAGGGTGAACCCTTGCAAGACATCAAGCCCTAATGGTGAACCTAGCAGGGCACTGAAACCTGTGTTGACATACTGGCTGAGGTGCTCAAGGACATCTTCAACCTCTCACTGCTGCAATCAGAGGTTTCCACCTGCTTCAGAAGAGCATTGATCATACTGGTGGCCAAGAAGAGCAGGATGATCTGCCTCAGTGACTATCACCTGGTTGCACTCACATCTACTCTGAAGAGTGGTTTCAGAGGTTGATCAAGCCCAGAATTAACCTCTGCCAGAGTAAATCCTGTATCCGCTGCAATTTGCCTAACATAGCAGGTCTATAGCAGATGTAATTTTGTTGGCTCTTCATCTCGGCCTTGGACCACCTGGACAACAGCAATACCTATGTCAGGTTGTTATTTATTGACTGCAGTTCCGTATTCAATGCCATCACCAGCTCAGTTCCAATCAACAAGCTTCAAAACCTGGGTGTCCGTGAACTGATTCCTAATTAGGAGACTGCAGTCAGTATCGTAATAACATCTCCTCTTCACAATCACAACAGGCCACCTCAAGGATGTGTGCTTAGCCCATTGTTTGACTCTATCTGTGTGGTTAGGCACAGCTGAAAGGTCATCTATAAATTCAAGAATGATACACTCTTGGCACAATCTTCGATGGCAAAGAGGAGTGAGATAGATCAGCTATTGTCGCAACAAAAACCTTGCACTCAATGGCAATAAGACCAAAGGGTTAATGTGGACCTCAGTAAGGGGAAGTTGAGAGAACACATCCAGTTCTCATTGAGGGGCCTGCTGTTAAGATCCAGTTGCAGAGGGAGGTACAGAGGCCCAGGTTCTGGAGCTTTTTAATCAGAATTATATTCAGTGATAATAAAACTGATAACGATTCTAATTCTGATGTGGAGGAGTAAAGTAAAACATAAAAAGAGAGGCAGTGTAGGTCAACATAATCTACATTATTGTTGAGAGAGACTGACACAAGTTGAATCCCATGAGCAGAAACCCTTCTAGAAAAGCTTGTTCATCAGCATGTTGCACTATCAGCAAACATCAGTTCAGCCCCCACCCCTCACGTTCTCCACCACAGAACGACAAATGCTGTTATCTGAAAAGCCTCAAACCCTCTGTTCTCTCTCACACCATCTCAGCAAAGTTTCTAAAGGCTGCTGAAGGTCAATGGTTTCTGTGGAAACACAGAGAATCTTCACTATCCAACTGCCTGAATTCCTGGAGTAATAATGTAAATCCATGGGGTTTCCGCACAGTCTCTGAAGGTGGTGCAGGGTTCATGGGAGGCCTGTGGAGATACAACTCCAAATCACAAATACAAGGGAAAAATATAAACCCATTGGTTCAAGTGAGAACTTGCACTGGCTGGTCTCCGCACAGTCTCTGAAGGTGGTGCAGGGTTCATGGGAGGCCTGTGGAGATACAACTCCAAATCACAAATACAAGGGAAAAATATAAACCTATTGGTTCAAGTGAGAACTTGCACTGGCTGGTCACAGTCAGAAACACAAATGTAATTCAGCAATTAAGTTTTGAAAATAGTTTGACCAGAAAGATACTGGGACTTTAATGAGGCACCAGAATTGCTTCCCTGACACTATTATATCTGGAGCATTTGAGTTTGTGTGCTCTTTGAAATTAATTTTCTGAACGTCTGATTCCCTTGCCATTTCAGATTGACCTATCAGCAAAATGATTTGCGACATTACATCTGATTTGGTATTTTAAAAGCGTAACCATGAAATACCTGCCTTGGTAATAGCAGTCTGTGTACTGAATCGAATCGAGTAAGGAATTGTCACTTTAAACTAATATTCTCTCCTATGTTTCAGTATTCTCTGCATTAGAATTTTGTTCAGGAACTGTATGAACGTTTAACTGTGCTATATGTAACGAAGTACTTAAACCTCTGTGAGGAAATAGTCCAGTTTCTCATAGAGGAGGGCACAGATCTCAAAGTGGTAATCAGCTATGATTAGTGATCTGATGAGAGAAAAGAGCAGCAGAATGGCAGGAAGGGGGCCACGACACAGAGGGGTGTGGTGGGAAGGAGGGAGACAGAGAGGGGAGTGGTGTAGGAGGGAAGGGAACAGAAAAGAGGAGCAGAGAGACAGCAGAATGGGTGAGAGCAAGGGGTGTGGCAGAAGGGGGAAGCTAAGATCAGACAGCTAAGGGATGAGCAAAATAGAACTGTATCGGCAACCCTCAGTAACACCAAAGTGAAGGAAAACATCATTCAGAACATAGGCTTCCTGTGTTACGTTTGCCACAATCTACTCCAGGTACGGAACTTTGTGTCCACACCTAGTCCTAATAGGTCAACCATCTGTCACTGAGCCATGGCTTCCGTCACTGTAGGTGGGTATACACCTCCAGTGTCACCATCAGGCCAGCTTCAGTGCTCCCTCTCTTCCGCCAATGTGTTATTCCAAGTGTGGTGAAAGTCCGATCATCACTAACTTTGATATAACTGCATCTTCACTCTCTGACCATTCACAGTGACAATTCATTGCTGCCTCTTCCGTAGCCATGTGTCTGTCTTCACGCCAACTCCAGACATCCTCTTGCATCTGCTTTAGCAAAACAGCTTCAAGCAGCCTCTGTGGCTGAGAATGGGAAGAGTTGTGTATCCCAGCAGAATTCTCCCATTCTCCAGAAATGGATGTTGTGTATGCCCAGGACACCCAAACAGAGACACTTCCACCAGCCCAACAGCTGCTTCATCAACTTCACAGGAAGATCTGTCTTTTCATTTCTGTCTGGAAAATGATGTGTTATTGTTGTCTTGGTGACACAAAAGGCTCAATGGTGGAATCTAGCGCAACATACAAGATTCTGGAGGAACTCAGCCAGCAAGGCAGCAAAGTAGAGGAGATTGGACAGTCAAGGGTTCAGGTCAGGACCATTCACCTGGACAAGTGAAGGAATTTGTGGAATGCCGAAGAGATGGCTTTTTAGAACCCACTAGAGATGAGTTATGTGTAATGAACCAGATTTGATTAGTGAGATTGAGGTAAGTGAACCCTTGGGAGACAGTGATGATGGTAGAATTCATTCTGGCATTTGAGAGGAAGAAGATAAGATAAAATATTTTAGTCCTTCAGTTGAGCTACGGTAACGACAGAAGCATGAGAAAGGAGCTGGTCAAAGTTGATTGGAAGGGGACACTAGCAGGAATGATGCTGGAGCAGCAATGGCTGGAGTTTCTGGGTATATTTGAAAGCGTGAGGATTGTTTCATCATCCCTGGGAGGATAAGGCATCCATGCTGACAAGGGAAGTCGAACACAGCACGAAAACAAAAGAGAGCACATGCAATATGTATAAAAAAAATAGTGAGGAGCTGGAGAATTGAGAGCTTTTAAGAACCAACAGAAGGCAACTGAAAAAATAGGGAGAGAAAAAAAGTGAAATTTGAAGGTAAGCTAGCTAGTAATATAAAAGAGGATACCAAATGTTTTCTCAGATATATAATTAATGAAAGAGGCGAGAGTGGTTATCGGACCGCTGGAAAGGTAGGAACGGACAATAGAGTGACACAAAAACTGAAGTAGTATTTTAAGACATTCTTCACTGTGGAAGACACCAGCAGCATACCAGAAATTTGAGAGTGTCAGGGTGCAGAGGTGAGTGTAGACATGATTAGGAAGGAGAAGGTGCTTGAGAAGCTGAAAGGTCTAAGGAACATAAGAAAAAGGAGCAGGAGTTGGCCATCTGGCCCATCGAGCCTGCTCCGCCATTCAATAAGATCATGGCTGATCTGGCCATGGACTCATCTCCATCTACCTGCCTTCTCCCCATAACCCTTAATTTCCCTACTAGACAAAAATCTATCCAACCTTATCTTAAATATACCTACTGAGGAAGCCTCCACAGCTTCATTTGGACAAAGAATTCCAAGGATCCACCACTCTCTGGGAAAAGCAGTTCCTCCTCATCTCCATCCTAAATCTATTCCTCCGGATCTTGAGACTATGCCCCCTAGTTCTAGTCTCACCTACCAGTGGAAACAACTTTCCTGTATCTATCTCATCTATCCCTTTCATAACTTTATATGTTTCTATAAGTTCTCCTCTCATTCTTCTGAATTCCAGCAATTACAGTCCCAGGCAACTCAATCTTTCCTCATAGTCTAATCCCCTCGTCTCTGTAATCAACCTTGTGAACCTCATCTGCATTGCTTCCAAAGCCAGTATGTCCTCCCTCAAGTAAGGAGACCAGAACTGCACACAGTACTC
Source organism: Mobula birostris (assembly GCF_030028105.1). NCBI lineage: Eukaryota > Metazoa > Chordata > Chondrichthyes > Myliobatiformes > Myliobatidae > Mobula > Mobula birostris. The sequence continues at coordinate 65,904,924 of NC_092379.1, forward strand.
AAGATGCAGCCTCACTAGTACCCTATACAATTGCAGCATAATCTCCCTGATCTTAAATTCAATCCCTCTAGCAATGAAGGCCAACATTCCATTTGCCTTCTTGATAGCCTGCTGCACCTGCAAACCAACTTTTTGTGATTCATGCACAAACACTCCCAAGTTGCTCTGCACAGCAGCATGCTGCAATTTTTACCATTTAAATAATAATCTGCTCTTTCATTTTTCCTTCCAAAGTGGATGACCTCACATTTACCAACATTGTACTCCATTTACCAGACCCTTGCCCACTCACTTAACCTATCTATAAATTGCTCTGCAGACTCTCCATTTCCTCTGCACAATTTGCTTTTCCACTCAATTTAGTATCATCATGTCTGGACACTGGAGCAAGGATCCAATCGCAGACCCAGTACTGCACACACAGTGATATTAATTGAGTATCAAATTCCAAGGTGCAAACAAAGTCAGCGTCAAAGTTCAGGCAGAGATCAAAACATCCAGAGAAATCCAAAAACCAGAATCAGGAAACAGGCAGAGTCAATATTCAGACAGATAGAGTACAGACACAAATGTTGGAAAGGCTCAGGAAAATTCACTGGCACAATCTGGCAACAAGCAGGTGAAAACTCAGGACTGAAACACACTGAGCAATAAACAGAGAGGCCGATGATAGGTGGAGCACAATGAGACACATGTAGCAGCAATACAGGTGTAAGGGGGGTTTCGACTTTTATGTTACTGCGGAGGTTAATTAAAATGGCGTCTTTGTTATGTTAATCTGGGGAATGCGGGTTTGTTGTGTTAAACGTTGAGAAAGTTTGCACTAGCAGCTTGTTTTGGTTTAGTATGTGATAAGAATTATGTTATTAACCAATGGGGATAATTGTTATGGTTTTGGTGTATTTGAAGATACTGTATGCGCCGGGTTTTGGGGCAGAAGGCGGGAGAGCGAGACAGAGGATGGACGATGTGCTGTGATGTCTGCTAATGGGGTTGGACCCCGAGAAGGGTGTTCGGCGAGGAGACGGAGACGGACTTGTGTGGAGCATCTGGTCGACCACCGTTGGTGGTCCCAGGTGGCCGGTCGAGGTGGTCCGAGGGGTCGTAGGGTGAAGAAGAAGGTTCTTGAGCTCCAACGGTTTTGTGCACGAAGAGATTGAACTTTGATAAGTGTGGCGCCTTTTATTTTCCTTTTATATTTTATTCTCTATTAATTATATAGTTCCAGTAATATCTATAAACTGTAAATCATTTAATTGCATCTGGTGTATTGTCTGTTATTTGGGCGGGGTGGGGTACCTCACACAGCATCCACACCAACGAATTACCCAGTTTGGCGGGGCCGAGGCTGTTTCCCTAGACGACAGCGAGCCGAGCGAACCTGAGGGTGGCCGGGGGGGGGGGGGGGGGGTCTACACAGGTAGTGATGAGAAACAGGTGAGAGATAGAGTACTCAGTAATACAGGGGCTGGAGTAGAGCGGGAGCGGGGACAGGAGCACATGGCAATACAAAACCACAGACTGACAGCTAGAGGGAAACACACAAAAAGACAGAGTTCAACTGGAGGTACTGACACATCAGCAAACTTAGATACACTACACTTGGTCCCCTCTTCCAGATCATTAACGTATATCGTGAACAGTTGTGGGCCAGCACCAACCCCTGTGGCACACCGGTCACCACTGATTGCTAACCAGAGTAACAACCATGTATCCCAACTCTCTGCTTTCTATTAGTTAACCAATCCTGTATCCATGCTAATACCAAGTAATAACATCCATCTGTTCCTCTGTATCCACTGCGCTCATTATATCCTCAAATAACTCCAGTAAGTATGTCAAACAGGACCTACCTTTGCTGAATCCATGCTGCGTCTGCCTGATGGATCCATTTCTTTCCAGATGCCTCACTATTTCTTCTTTAATGATAGCTTCAAGCATTTTCCCAACTACAGATGTTAAACTAACTGGCCTATAGTTACCTGCCTTTTGCCTATATCCTTTTTTGAACAGTGGCTTGGCATTTGCCATCTTCCAATCCGCTGGGACCTGCCCAGAGTCCAGAGAATTTTGGTAAATTATCACCAAAGCCTCTACTATAACTTGTGCCATTTCTTTCAGGAACCTAGGATGCATTCCATCAGGACCAGGGGACTTATCTGTCTTCAAGTCCACAATTTTGCTCAGCACTACCTCTTTAGTGATATCAAAATCCTCAACTTCCATCGCATCCATAACATCTCCCTTTGGCATGTTAGATGTGTCCTCAACCGTGAAACCTGGCACAAAATAGTCATTCAAAGACTCTGTCATTTCCTCATTATCCAATATCAATTCCTCCTTCTCATCTTCCAAGGGACCTACATTCACTTTAACCACCCTTTTCTGCTTCAAATAGTTATAAAAACTTCTACTGTCCATTTTTATATTTTATGCTAGTTTATTTTCATAATCTAGCTTCCCTTTCTTTATTGTTCGCTTAGTGATTCTTTGTTGCTTTTTAAAGTTTTCCCAATCTTCCAGTTTCCCACTACTCTTCGTGACTTCGTACACACGAGCTTTTAGTTTGATGTTTTCTTTTATTTCCTTAGTTATCCAAGGCTGGCTTTCCCCATCCTTCCTGTCCTTGCTTTTAACTGGAATATACTTTGCTGAACACTGTGAAAAACTCTTTGAAAGTCTTCCATTGTTGCTCAACCACTCCACCATATAGTTTGTGCTTCCACAAGCCAAATTCTCCCTCATCCCATTGTAGTCTCCATTGTTTAGGCATAATACACTGGTTAGATCAAACTACTGCACCCTCCATTTGTATGAGAAACTCAATTATACTGTGATCACTCTTTCCAAGAGGATCACTAACAAGATCACTAATTTTATCAGTTTCATTATACAGGACCAAATCTAAGACAGCATGTTCCCTTGTAAGTTCAGTAACATGCTATTCAAGAAAGCCATCACGGATGCATTCTATGAAGTCCTCCGTGAGACTGCCTCGAGCAACTTGATTCACCCAATCTATGTGCAAGTTAAAGACCCCATGATAACTGCGGTTCCATTCTTACGTGCCTCAGCTATTTCTCTGTTCATTTTCTGTGCCACTGTTATGTTATTATTTAGATAGACAACTCTCACCAGCGATTTTTTCCCTTTACTATTCCTAATCTCTACCCAGAGAGATTCAACATTCTGCTCCTTAGATCTTATATTGTCTCTCACTATCACCCCGATCTCATCTTTAATTACAAGCACTACCCCACCTCCCTTACCTTCCTGCCCATCCTTCCGTATTTCCTGATATCCTTCGATGTTTAATTCCCAATCCTCTCCACCCTGTAACCATGACTCTGTAATGGCCATTTTGTACTGATTTGAGCCACAAGTCACTGACCTTGTTTCAAATACTATGGCCATTCAAGTAAAGTGCCCTTACACTCATGGTGCCTCTAAAATATTATCATCTTTTTCTCTTTTGCACTTGACTTTTCTTCACTCCACTCTTACTTTTCTCCTTTTTATCTTTTGTTTTTTCTTTATCTTTATCCACACTTTTCTTTTTTTACTTTATCCATATTTCTCCAATCTGTTGAACCCACCCACCTACTATTTATTTAAAGCTCTATCCACAGGTCTCGTTATGCAAATTGCTCAGATCCAGGTCCCATCACGGTTTAGGTGGAGCTCGTCCCACTGGTAGAGCTCCTTCCTTCCCCTTTACTGGTGCCAATTTCCCGTGAATTCAAACTCACTTCTCACATACCAATCCTTGAGCCATGCAACAACTCTAATCTTCTTGACCCTATGCCAATTTGCACATGGCTCAGGTAATAATCCAGAGATTACCACCTTTTTGGTTGTGCTTTTTAATTTAGTCCCTCGTTGCTCAAATTCCCTCAGCAGAACCTATGTCATTGGTACCCTCCCAAGGCAAACAAGTCACCCGGACTAGATAGGCTGCACCCCAGGGTTCTGAAGGAGGTAGCTGAAGGGATTGTGGAGGCATTAGTAATGATAACTCAAGAATCACTAGATTCTGGAATGGTTCTGGAAGACTTGAAAATTGCATATGTCACTCCATCCTTTACGAAATAAGAGGGGCAAAAGTCAGAAAATTATAGGCCAGTTGGCCTAGTTCAGTGGTTGGCAAGATGTTAGAGGTTTCAGGGTACTTGGGTGCACATGATAAAATAAGTCAAAGACAACATGGATTCCTTAAGGGGAAAATTTTCCTGACATATCTGTTGGAATTCTTTAAGGAGGTTTACATAAAATTTCCTAAAAATGAAATAGTTAATGTATGAGGAGTATTTGATGCCACCGGGCTTGTACTCACTGGAGTTTAGAAAAATAAGTGGGGGGATCTCATTGAAATCTACCAATAGTTAAAGGCTCTGGATAGAGAGCTCATGGAAAAGATGTTTCCAATGGTGAGAGACTCAACAATCGGTAGGCACAGACTCAGAAAAGAACAGAATTTGTCACACGGCTCACTGTTACTCCATTCACATCCATGGGTTATTCAAGTATTTAGTTTAGGAGTCCACGTTTCACAATTTCCTTAATTAGCTTTACTGACACCATACATGGTATCCCTAAGAGATGCAGGTGCACAACTGTTACTCTTTATTGTGCCAGAGAACTTACAGAGGAGGACAGGGATTGCACATGTTAAACTTGAGTGACTTACAGGAGATAAATTGGGGGTTGGGGGGAGGAGAGGAAGCAGAGGGGAGCAGCAATGAGGGAGGAACAAAGGACGAGGAGCAGAAAGAGGGGAACGGGGGAAGGAGGATCAGAGAAGGAAGAACAGAAAGTGGAGAGGCAGAGAAGAGGGAGTAGCAGAGAGCAGGGAGGGAGAGACAGAGAGGGGGAGCAGGGAGCAGAGAACGAGGGGGCAGAGAGATATCAGGGAGGAAATAGGAATGATTGTAGCAGCGGCAGAAAATACAGTGCACACGGAATATTTTCTGTGTGTTCACATCCTTGGCTGAGCTGCTGCATTGTAGGAGTCTCACGTTGTGGTGGACATCTGCACCCTTCAAGAAAGCAAACTGCTCTCTGCTGGACAGGCCTCATGCTACTGGTCCCGGTTTAAAGTAACAACCACCCTTAACCCAGCCCTTTACATCAGAGACGTTTCCAGGATCTCCCATGCATTGTTGTTTCATTAAAATGCTGCAGAGGTCAGGGCCTGTGGTCACCGGCGTACACTTGGGCATTGCGTGACAGCCGGTGATGTGAATGGAGTTGCTCAATGATGTGAGGGTCTCAGGACGGGGGTGCGATAGATCAGTCTCATGGCGTATCGGTTTGAAAATGATTTTAGACAGCTCACCCTTGTCTATTGCACTTGAGTCCTGGACTCGACAGATATCACAATGTTGTCTGCAAGATCAAAAGTGAGATTTTGTGTGTTTAATGATTAATGTTTCATTAATAAATCATCAATCAAACCTGTTAAACAGCCCACAGTCTAAAATGATGTGGTACGTGCAATATTAAGATGAGTCTTGACACGAGACAATATACTCATCTAATTTTCTAGTTCTCTGTGATATTTATTATTCACTTATTTATTTTAATCCAGTGATATAGTGTGGTAACAGGCCCTTCAGGACCAGGATGTTAAAGTTCCCACTCCTTGACATTTTCCTGGTACCAAACGGCCAATCACAACGTAACTTTGAAATGTGCTTTATTGGCTCCCTTGATGACTCTCCGTGACTGAATTTGGATCTAACCTCAATTGTCAAGGCTCCATTATGAAATCTGTTTAATCTGAACCATTAGCTTTTTGTTGTTAAATTTAGATTGAATCCAGATTGATAACTCTGCTGTACTAAATTGGGATTCAATGTGGATTATGAACTCTCCGTTATGAAATGGTTTCCATGTTAAATCCTTACTCACTTTGTCTCAAAGCTAAAGAGAGTAATATATCTTGGAAACATCCCCTCTAAAAGATGCTGATCTTCTTTAGTGGATTCAAGCCTATGGAATAGTATCTGGAAATAACGCAGTGTGTAAAGTATAACACAACATGAGATTACTGTTGCCAAAGAATACTTTAAAAATCTCTTGAAGTCCTCTTCTAGACAGATGCAATCCTACTTAAAATAAGCAGATTGTTTGGTTCTGCCACAAAAATGGTGCAAAGAGTGCTCTGATTCAAAAACAATGACAATGGCACATTTATTTCAGCTCAGCTCTTGTTCTTCTCAATTAATGACCAACAATAAAATATTATTACCTGCACAAATATTAGATTCCCTGTGAAAAGATTGCTTACATTATCCTGAAAAATACATGTAAAATTTATATTGCTCAATATAAATGTGACATTTTGTTGCCATTTCAGTTTTCATTTCCAGTGAACATTAAGTCAAATCAATGACAGCATTCAGGTTGTACTTCATTTGCTGTAATGCTCTGTAGCAAGTTCTGGGCATAAAATCACTAATGTAATGTTGTCTGTGGTAATTATCTACCTCTCACATTTAACTTCTGACAGTTCAGCTTCTCTTTGATAAACAAGAGAGTATTTGGTCAATATATTGAACATCTGTAATTAAAAGCAAACGTTTGACGAGAAATAACTGCTTGCAATAAAAGCACATAACAATTTAACATCTTCCAGTGACAATTCTTTCTCCTCATCTCAGTGGAAGCATTAACACATTGAAAACAAGTTTAACATAAATCATTAAACTAGCTAAAATGGGGCCGGCTGGTGGCGCAATGACGTCAGCGCCACACCTGGGAGCGGAGGTTCCCGGGTTCGAAACCAGTCGGGTCCGCTCCTGAGTACGCCTTCCATCCGTGCTGGGTTGAGTGTCCAGATCGCAACTCGACCTCGTAAAGCAAAGGGAAAATACTGCGAATATGTCTGTGTGAGGATTGGCACGCCACAGTCTCTCTCATGCTCTGCGCCTTGTAAAAGCCATGAAAAAGACATCATCACAGACACACACACGGACACGCAGATTGGCACGTACGCACACGCAGACGTACACGCACAGACTCGCACACACGCAGGCAGACAACTAAATAAATAAATAAATGAGCCAAAGTGGGGATTCACTATACTGTAACCATGTACAGTGTTTTTACGCTGCAATGCCCTGGTTCAGATTTCTACTACGATGCTATGAGGTATTGCATTTTAGTAATTTTCAGTAAAAGCAGTATGTCCTGCTGGTAGAATGTTAGGTTTTGGCTAAAGATAAGGGGCCATGTTGTTCAATTTAGGAATGAAGCTTCCACTATTGTGGGAGCAAATACTCCCATTGTGAGAAGGCTCATGGGAGCCTGCAAGGCGAGAAATGGAGAGAATTTTGTGAAAACCTTGTCCATTCACCTGGGGTTCAAAGCTGTTTTTGAGAAGGTACAGGTCCCTCCTAAGCAGGTTGATGAGTATTAATGAGGAACTGTGTGGTACACCCAGTCCAAACCCATCGTATTACATCCTGGGGAAGTAGAGCGACGGGAAACCCCAAATTCCCCAGAATGCCTGATACTGAGGGCCTCCTGGTGGATGCTCCAGAAGGTCCTGAAGAGGAGTCATGCTTACCTGCTGGAGTGTTAGTGAAATCTTAACTGCAGAAACCTTCTGTTGTACACGCAAACAAGATGACAGTGATTGTCAGGAACACCTTGGAAAGAGAGGTCACCCTCAGACATGGGATGCCTATGGCACATCTTTTCCCAGTGACCATAATGCCTAATTTTCCAGTGAGAAAACCCTACCCCTAATCCTAATCCACCTCCTGGATCAGAAAAGTTAACAGCAAAGTCATTCAAATTTGGTGACTCCCCAGTACTCAAGGAATGGAAAAAATGAAACTATCAGAGAAGATGTCTTTTCTACTGATGAGTTGCTCCAAGAGTACAAGCCACACTATCTGAGTGACAGAGGACAATCCTTTCAGAGAAAAGTCTCCGTGGTACTTGCCACACTAGCGGAGTGACAGAGGACACCCATTTCAGAGAAAGGCCTCGACGGTTAGCACCAGTGAAGATGGAAGATGTTTGGCAGCATCTGCTGAAACTGAAGGAAGGAGTCCCTGTGCATCACCCATAGTAGTGGTGAGGAAGAAGAATGGGAAGGTATGAGTGTGTGATGCCTATTGGACACTGAACAGACGTATAGTCTCAGACCAATATACTGTCGCATGGATCAAGAATTCTCTGCCCTGCCTGGGTGGAGCCGAATGGTTCAGTGTGCTAGACCAAAGAAGTGGGTATTATCCATGAGTAAAGCTGACAAAGAGAAGAGAAGAGAGCATCTGGGGGACAGTGACCACTGCTCCCTGGCCTTTAGCATTATCATGGAAAAGGATAGAATCAGAGAGGACAGGAAATTTTTTAATTGGGGAAAGGCAAATTATGAGGCTATAAGGCTAGAACTTGCGGGTGTGAATTGGGATGACGTTTTTGCGGGGAAATGTACTATGGACATGTGGTCAATGTTTAGAGATCTCTTGCAAGATGTTAGGGATAAATTTGTCCCGGTGAGGAAGGTAAAGAATGGTAGGGTGAAGGAACTATGGGTGACAAGTGAGGTGGAAAATCTAGTCAGGTGGAAGAAGGCAGCATACATGAGGTTTAGGAAGCAAGGATCAGATGGGTCGATTGAAGAATATAGGGAAGCAAGAAAGGAGCTTAAGAGGGGGCTGAGAAGAGCAAGAAGGGGGCATGAGAAGGCCTTGACGAGTAGGGTAAAGGAAAACCCCAAGGCATTCTTCAATTATGTGAAGAAAAAAAGGATGACAGGAGTGAAGGTAGGACCGATTAGAGATAAAGGTGGGAAGATGTGCCTGGAGGCTGTGGAAGTGAGCGAGGTCCTCAATGAATACTTCTCTTCGGTATTGACCAATGAGAGGGAACTTGATGATGGTGAGGACAATATGAGTGAGGTTGATGTTCTGGAGCATGTTGATATTAAGGGAGAGGAGGTGTTGGAGTTCCTAAAATACCTTAGGACAGATAAGTCCCCGGGGCCTGACGGAATATTCCCCAGGTTGCTTCACGAGGCGAGGGAAGAGATTGCTGAGCTTCTGGCTAGGATCTTTATGTCCTCGTTGTCCACGGGAATGGTACCAGAGGATTTGAAGGAGGCAAATGTTGTCCCCTTGTTCAAAAAAGGTAGTAGGGATAGTCCGGGTAATTATAGACCAGGGAGCCTTACGTCTGTGGTGGGAAAGCTGTTGGAAAAGATTCTTAGAGATAGGATCTATAGGCATTTAGAGAATCATGGTCTGATCAGGGACAGTCAGCATAGCTTTGTGAAGGACAGATAGTGTCTAACAAGCCTGATAGATTTCTTTGAGGAGATGACCAGGCAAATCAATGAGGGTAGTGCAGTGGATGTGATCTATATGGATTTTAGTAAGGCATTTGACAAGGTTCCACATGGTAGGCTTATTCAGAAAGTTAGGAGGCATGGGATCCAGGGAAGTTTGGCCAGGTGGATTCAGAATTGGCTTGCCTGCAGAAGGCAGAGGGTGGTGGTGGAGGGAGTACATTCAGATTGGAGGCTTGTGGCTAGTGGTGTCCCACAAGGATCTGTTCTGGGACCACTACTTTTCGTGATTTTTATTAATGACCTGGATATGGGGGTAGAAGGGTGGGTTGGCAAGTTTGCAGATGACACAAAGGTTGGTTGTGTTGTAGAGGATTGTCAAAGATTGCAGAGAAACATTGTTAGGATGCAGGAGTGGGCTGAGAAGTGGGAGATGGAGTTCAACCTGGAGAAGTGTGAGGTGGTACAGTTTGGAAGGACAAACTCCAAGGCAGAGTACAAAGTAAATGGCAGGATACTTGGTAGTGTGGAGGAGCAGAGGGATCTCGGGGTACATGTCCACAGATCCCTGGAAGTTGCCTCACAGGTGGATAGGGTAGTTAAGAAAGCTTATGGGGTGTTAGCTTTCATAAGTCGAGGGATAGAGTTTAAGAGTCGCGATGTAATGATGCAGCTCTGTAAAACTCTGGTTAGGCCACACTTGGAGTACTGTGTCCAGTTCTGGTCACCTCACTATAGGAAGGATGTGGAAGCATTGGAAAGGGTACAGAGGAGATTTACCAGGATGCTGCCTGGTTTAGAGAGTATGCATTATGATCAGAGATTAAGGGAGCTAGCGCTTTACTCTTTGGAGAGGAGGAGGATGAGAGGAGACATGATAGAGGTGTACAAGATAATAAGAGGAATAGATAGAGTGGATAGCCAGTGCCTCTTCCCCAGGGCACCACTGCTCAATACAAGAGGACATGGCTTTAAGGTAAAGGGTGGGAAGTTCAAGGGGGATATTAGAGGAAGGTTTTTTACTCAGAGAGTGGTTGGTGCGTGGAATGCACTGCCTGAGTCAGTGGTGGAGGCAGGTACACTAGTGAAGTTTAAGAGACTACTAGACAGGTATATGGAGGAATTTAAGGTGGGGGCTTATATGGGAGGCAGGGTTTGAGGGTCAGCACAACATTGTGGGCCGAAGGGCCTGTACTGTGCTGTACTATTCTATGTTCTATGTCCACTTGGATTCTACTGGTTTGAAAGAATGCCCCAAAGCACATTAGGAACACTGGTTACTTTCCAACATGCCATGGAGAAGACTGTTAGAGACATGAACCTGCTTGAGGTACTGGTGTGCTTGGATGATCACTTAGTGTTTGGGTCTACATTGGAGGAGCATGAGATGAGGCTACTGGAGATGCTAGACTGCCTGAAAGCTGAAGGGTTAAAACTGTCACTGGACAAGTGCCAGTTCTGTAAGACTGGATGGAGTAGCTAGGGATCTGTCCAAGATAGATGCTGTGACCAATGGCCAAGGCTCAAAAATGTGACCTCCCTAGATTCTGTGGGTACCACCGGAGATTTGTGAAGGACCACATCAGAGTGCACACCCTTTGAGTCAGCTTCTGTGTGGCTACCCTCCCTTGGGGAAGAGATAGAGGAAAATGAAAGGAGACGAAGGTATGGTTTATTTAAGCCCTTTGCTGACAGGAATGCAAAATATGAAGAGGACTTTCAGCTGCTGAAAGAATTGCTGACTAAAGCACCTGTGTTGGCCTTTGCATCCCCCAGTTGCCGTATGCACTGCATACCAGCGCCAGCTGTGAGGGTTTAGCTGGTGTTCTATATCAGGACCAGGGCAAAGGGTTGAAACTTGTTGCTTTCGTCAGCCGGAGTCTGTCACCCTACCAGTGAAGTTACCCTATGTCATAAAGGGACGATGGAAGCGGACCCTAGTGCAAGACACAGACACTGAAGTACTAGGAACTGGACTATGTTTATTAAGAATGCTAGGGAAGCCAAAGAGCGAGGACAAAATGATAACACGAAGTTAGACTTAGGGTGACAAGCCGGAAAACCTGAACTTGGACAGGGAACACAGGTCATGACTCGGGTCTTGGGTCTTGGCAGGGACTCGGTACCTGGATCTAGACTTAGCTCTTCACTAGAACTAGGACTTGGCTTGGACTAGACTCAGACTTGGCTTGGACTGGACTCGGACTAGACAGACTTGGACTTGGAACTTGACTCTGGACTTGGACTTGGAATCTGACTCTGGACTTGGACTTGGCACTTGACTCTTGACTTGGACTCGGCTCAGATTTGACTTAGACACAGGACGCAGAACATTGAGCCGGGGCTCCTCCTTGGACACAGGACATAGAGCCAGGACTCTTCTTAGACACAGGGCACAAAACACTGAGAACGTTCCCCCCTCAGGGTAGTGGTAAACAGCCGAACCTACCCAGCGGAAGAGACAACATGGAGAGACAAAACCACACAATGATAGACTGTTCTTTATTTTGACACGAAAAGGCTCCAAGTAGCGGCAAGCCCTAGACGTAGCCCAGGAACTACAGACAGTGACTCTAGTCTTGCTCCGGCAGGTTAACTTGACGTGGATTCTGACAAGGTTACTGACGAGGTTACTCATGAGTTTACTGGCAAGGATGGTCCTGCAAGGAATCACTGGACCCCAGAGCTATTTATGTTGCCAGCCTCAAATGAGAATCAGGTGCCTCAATTAAGGCACCCAACAGAACAAGGAGAAAACAGAATAACCGGAGTATGGAATCCACGGACCGGACCGTGACAGTACCACCCCATCATGGGAGCCTCCTGATGATCCAACAGGCTTGCCCAGATTATCGGCAACCCAGGCGGGTGGGGGGGGTGGAGTTTCAACAAGAGGGGACTTTGGATGGCAAGAGTTTAACGACAATGTCTGTGTCACTGTGTCCATGTCTGACTGGGCTGTTCTGTCATAAAGGGGCGATGGAAGCAGACCCAAATGCAAGACACAGACACTGAAGTACTAGGAACTGGACTATGTTTATAAAGAATGCTAGGGAAGCCAAGGAGCGAGGACAAAATGCGAACATAAAGGTAGATGTAGAGTGACAAACCGGAAAACCTGGACTTGGACTTGACAGAGAACACAGGTCATGTCTCGGGACTCGGGTCTTGGCAGGGTCTCAATACCTGTGTCTAGACTTGGCTCTTGACTAGAACTAGGACTTGGCTTGGACTGGACTCGGACTAGGCTTAGACTTGACTCTGAATTGGCGTGGACTTGACTCGGACTAGACAGACTTGGACTTGGAACTTGGCTCTTGACTTGGACTAGGCTCAGACTTGACTTAGACACAGGACACAGAACACTGTGCCGAGGCTCTTCCTTGGACACAGGACATAGAGCCAGAACTCTTCTTAGACACAGGACACAGAACACTGAGACCGATCCCCCCTCAAGGTAACAGCAAACGGCCGAACCTACCCAGCAGAGGAGAGAACATGGAGAGACAAAACCACACAATGATAGACTTGATACGAAAAGGCTCCGAGTAGCAGCAAGCCCTAGACGCAGCCCAGGAACTACAGACCGTGACTCTAGTCTCACTCCGGGGGGTTAACTTGACGGGGATTCTGATGAGGTTAATGGCGAGGCTACTGACGAGGTTACTAGCAAATTTACTGCCGAGGATGGTCCAGCAAGGAATCACTGGCCCCCGGAGCTAGTTATGTTGCCAGCCCGAAACAAGAAACAGGTGCCTCAATTAAGGAACCCAATGGAACAAGGGAAAAGCGGAATAACTGAAGTACGGAATCCACGGACCGGACCATGAACCAGAATGCAGAATTCACGGACCGGACCGTGACACCCTACACACAAATTGAAGTTTCTGACATTGAAATGGGCCATGGTGGATAAGTTAAGTGACCACCTATGTGGTGCCAAGGGCAAGGTGAGGACTGACAACAATCCGTTGATTTACATCCTGACCTCAACAAAGTTGGATGCCACAGGTCATCACTGGTTGGCAGAGTTATCTGCTTATGATTTCAGCCTGAAATATCAGCCGGGGATCCAGAATATTGATGCAAATGAGTTGTCCCAACATTTGCTTGAGGTGCCAGAAATGGATGGAGAGTACCTCTGGTGTGCCAGTTTCCCAGCAGTGTGCCAGTTTTCTGCTGTGGGAAAATCAGAGGCAAGGCTATGACATGATACAGCTGCAGATCATTTGGGAGCTTCTAGTTGCGCCATTCCACAAGCTTACTGCAACTTTACCGCTCTGGCTATGAAGCAGTTACCTGCCTTGAGTCCTGCAGAACTGGCAGCAGCCCAGCAAGACGACCCTTGTATAGGTGCCATTTGGTCATCTGTGGGCAAAAGGGATATGGCCCAAGTTGAAAAGATGAAACACCCTACCATACCCCTACTGATTAGAGAATGGGACAAACTGGAGTTGAGGAACCAAGTTTGATGCAGTGTCATGTCTCCTCCAGACAGGCCTCAGTGGTCCCAGTTGGTTTTGCCTGAGAAGCAGCAGATGATTTTGTTGAAGTCACTTCCTGATGATTCAGATCATTTGCAGCTTTACAAGACCCACGGATTGGTCTGAGATTGGTTCTATTAGCCCTGAATGAAGCCAGAAGTTGAAGAGTAAGTCGTGCATCCAAAGTATTTGGAGGAAGACGCTGCCTACAAGAGTTGCTCCATTATCTCACTTACAGAGTACGAGACCATTTGATTTAGTGTGTATGGATTTCCTCTCCATAGAGCCTGATTCCAGTAACATTGCAAATGTCTTGGTAATCACTGAGCAATACACCAGATATGCTTAAGCCTTCCCCACAAAGGATCAGGGAGCATCCACAGTTCCAAAGTGTTATGGGAGAAGCACTTTGTTCAGTATGGAATAAAAAGAAGAATACACAGTAGGGGTTTTGAGAGTTGGCTCATGCTTGGAGTAGAGAAGTGAAAGACCACGCCCTATCACCCTCAGGCAGGAGCTACGTGCTGACCCACAGCTTGACATGGAACCTACACCCAGTCGGAGAACTCTGAACAGGAGAGGAGAACAGAAAGGCAATCAGTGGAAAGACCTGAAAAGGACCCAACCACTGAATGCTGTACTCAGAGAATGAGGAAATGGGGCTGTGGTATACATTACCTTATGCAAGAATTGAAGAGACTCCCTGGTGATGGCGACGGCGTGTGTGTATCGCGAGGCTCAGTGTCTTACCAGATTTCGAAAAATAGTCTTAATTTAACTGCTTGTTTCCTGCATGTTCGCTCAATTCGGCTATGCGAACTACACTTACAGCAAACAGTCGCTTTTGGACATTTACTATCGATGCACCAACACAGGTTTGGACTATCCATTCAACTTCGACCAACTACCTCCGGAGTTAGTAAGGACACTGCAAACCTGCATCAACTCACTCTGACCCAAAGGGCCCGGCGCCGGCATCGAGACTGTAAACAAAGACAGGGGAAGCGTGGAGGTTTGCGTGCTAGGCTAAGGCTAAATCCACACCGGCCAGCACTACCTAGCACCTTTCTTGCCAATGTTCGGTCTCTGAGGAACAAGCTGGACGAGCTAAGGACTTGGACCCTCACACAAAGAAGGCTTATGGATTGCAACGGCATATTTTTTTACAGAGACGTGGCTAAACAGTGATATCCCAAACAACGTGGTGGAACTGGAAGGGCGCACAGTTCAGGGCTGACAGAGCTGCAACAGTGACGGGTAAAAGTAAGGGAGGTGGTTTATGCATCTACGTGAATCGATCATGGTGTACTAACTCTACCATTGCCGATACTTTTGCTCTGCTGATCTGGAATACCTGATTATTAAGTGCAGACCTTTTTATCAACCACGAGAGTTTACATGCATCATTGCTGTCACAGTTTATGTTCCACCGGATGCGAATGCTAAAGTAGCTATGAATGACCTCAGTGCCACTATTAGCAAGCTGCAGACATTGCATCCAGACCGACCCTTTAATCATTGTAACCTCCAATGATTACAATGTAGATTGGGGACTTTAATCTTTGTAACCTACTACCGTGCTTTCAAGATTTTACCAAAATGTATCATGCACCACAAGGGGTAATAAAACCTTAGATCATGTCTACACAAATGTGGCTGACACTTACAAAGTCACTACCCTCCCCCACCTGGGACAGTCTGACCATCTTTCATTGTTTCTGCTTCGCAAGTATAGCCCGGTCATTAAACGTGTGAAACCCACAATAAAGACTATTAAGATCTGGCTGGAGGGTGCTGACTCTGCTCTTCAGCACCAATTCCAGCACACAGACTGGAGTGCGTTCGCTGCCACCACAGACTCTCAGATTAACATTGATTTATATACCAACTCCGTCCTTGAGCACATCAACAAGTGTGTAGATAGAGTGACATCACAAACACAATTAAAAGTTTTCCCCAATCAGAAACCATGGATGAACAGGGAAGTTCGCCTCCCGCTCAAAGCCAAAGATTCAGCCTTCAGGTCTGGAGACCGGGAGGCTTACAGCTCAGCCAGGGCCAACCTGAGGAGGGAAATCTCTCAGGCTAAACATATCTACAAACAGAGAATGGAGGAGCATTTCAACTCCTCAGACTCCCGGCGCATGTGACATGGCATACAGGTCATTACAGACTTCAAACCACCTAGTACTGTGCCCCCTTCCAGCTCTGCTTCCCTCCCTGATGAGCTCAATTACTTCTACGCTCGCTTTGACCGAGAGAACAAGGAGGTCACCCTCAAAGCCGATCTCCCACCTGGTGAACGGCCTCTCTCACCTTCCACCTCCGATGTTTATGCCACCCTGAGTAGGGTGAATGTACGGAAGGCAGCTGGTCCGGATGGAATACCTGGCCGTGTGCTCAGAGTCTGTGCAGGGCAGTTGGCCGTGGTCTTCACGGACATTTTCAAACTGCACAGGCAGTTGTCCCCACAAGCTTCAAGATCGCCACCATCATGCCAGTGCCGAAGCATTCCACTGCCACAGGCCTGAAAGTGCTGAAAGTGAATTTGCAAAGTGCTTCGAAAGACTGGTTCTATCACACCTGAAATCCTGTCTGTCCACTACCCTGGACCCCCATCAATTTGCCTATCATACCAACAGGTCAACAGAGGACACCATCTCCATGGCACTTCACTCTGCCCTGACCCACCTGGACAGCCCGAATTCTTACGTCAGAATGCTCTTAATTGACTTTAGTTCGGCATTCAATACTGTGATCCCCTCCCAGCTGATCGCCAAACTTCGTCAGCTTGGTATCAGTTCATCCCTCTGCAATTGGACCTTGGACTTTCTGACCAACAGACCCTAATCAGTTAAGTTAGACAACCTCTCCTCCTCCGCTCTCACCATGAACACCGGCGAGCCTCAAGGCTGTGTGCTGAGCCCTCTTCTGTACTTCCTTTTCACCTATGACTGCGTACCTGTACATGGTTCTAACTCCATAATCAAGTTCGCAGACGATACCCTGGTGGTTGGCCTGATCAGAGGGGATGACAAGACAACCTACAGGGACGAGGACCAGCACCTAGCCGCATGGTGTACTGACAACAACCTGGCCCTTAACACCTAGAAGACCAAGAAAACCATTGTGGACTTCAGGCATGCTAGGAGCCACACCCACATCTCCATCTACATCAACGGAGCTGTAGTGGAGCTTGTATCAAACTTCAAATTCCTTGGTGTCCACATTTATGAGGATCTCACCTAGTCCCTGAACTCTTCCATCCTGATCAAAAAGGCACAACAGCACCTTTATTTCCTGCGGGGCATCAAGAAATGTCATGGTCCGGTCCGTGAAGTTCGCATTCCGGTTCACAGTCCGGTCCGTGGACTCAGGACCGGGTCTTCCAGCTGTCCCTTGTTTTGTTTGAGTTAATCATAGGTACCTGATCCCCATCTTGGGGCTTGGAATATAAGTAGCCTTGGGGTTGAGTGTGGGCTGCTGGTTTGCCTTGTCAAGATCCCCTGGCAGCAACCTGCTGGTGGAAAGCTAGAGCAACTATTTGTCATCTTTAGGCCATGTTGGAGAGCCATTGCTTCATGGATCCTTGCTGTTGGTAGTTGGAGCTGTCTTTGTGATATGGATGCGGCTGTTTCCTGGGCCAGCTGAGTGGCTGCCAGCCACTCTGAGCTAGGTAGGGATCCAGCTGTTTCTGTAGCCAGCTGAGGTTGCTGGCTGAACTGAGACTTGGAGCTACCCTGGAGCAGAGATGGAACTGTCGGTTGTTCTTTGGTGTTTGTCTCTTCTTGTCCTTGCCCCTGTGGGGTAAGCCAGGCTGTTTTGCTGTTGCCCTGGGGGGGATCTGTCTTGTCTTGTCCTCGCCTCTGTTGCGCAAGTCCAGCCGTTCTGCCGTTCCTTGGTGTGGGGATAAAGTTGAGTCCTGGCTTGTCTATGGATGAGTCCTGGCTCTATGTCTAAGTACTGTCCAGTCTCGTGTTAGAGTTGAGTTAATGATGAGTCCTGGCTTTTCAAAGGATAAGTCCCAGATCTGTTGATGTACAGTTCCCAGTCTGTCTCCAAGCTCCAGCCTCTGAGTTATCAGCCTCTGCATTCCAAGGCCCTGTCTCCAAACTCAAGACCCCATCTCCAAGCTCAAGACTCAAGACCAAGACCCCGTCTCCAAGCTCAAGACCCAAGACCCCACCCTCATGTCCTGTAGTCATGTTATGTCCTTGCCTGGTTCTGGGGCCTGAGCCCGAGGCAAGACCCAGGTTTTGGGTCCTTGTCCAGTCTCTGGCTCGGGGTCCAAGCCCAAGTCTGCATTCTTATCCCTGCTCCTTGTCTATACCCTGTCACATCCCTACTCTAGTCAAGTCTTGTTCCTTGTACTTCATTGTCTGTGTCTTGCATTTGGGTCCGCTACCAGGGCCCCCATTTATGACAAGAAAGCTCACCTCTGTCCCAGGATATTGATGGACTTTTACTGCTGTACCATTGAGAGCATACTCACCAACTGCATCTCAGTGTGGTATGGCAATTGTCCCGTATCGGACCGCAAAGCACTCCAGCGTGTGGTGAAAACTGCCCAGCAGATTATCGGCATCCAATTGCCCACCATTGAGAACATCTACCATAAACACTGCCTGGGCAGGGTGAAAAGCATTATCAGGGATGCATCTCACCCCAACCATGGACTTTTTACTCTCCTCCCATCCGGTAGGCGCTACAGGAGCCTCCGTTCCCGCACCAGCAGCCACAGGAAGAGCTTCTTCCCTGAGGCTGTGACCCTGCTGAACCTCCACATCACAGCACTAAGTAGTATTGCACCCATATTGTACTGTCTCAGTACTTTTATATTTGTGTGTGGTAGCACTTACTTTTTATTCGCAGTTATTTTGTAAATAACGCTATTCTTTACATTTCTGGTTAGTTGCTAAGTGTATTTCATTGGCTTTGCATCTGTACTTGGCACAATGACAATAAAATTGAATCTAATCTAATCTAATCTAATTCCTGGCTCAGATGTAGCGAGGAGGACCGCCAATGGACAGACAGACGTGATGATAGACAATGAAGGGGAACTGGGCTCCAATATAATTCGGGATGAAGCTGAGCTCAGTCAGGTGACAGGGGGACCTGAGTTGCCATAAGCACGAGTGATGACAGTGGGAGGCATCCCCAAGTAGACAGGAACAGTCACAGGGAATGCCTGAGGCTGAAGAAGCTGAAGATGAGATAAGAAGGTCTCAGAGCGAGGAAACCCCAAAATAGGCTGGGGTATGAGGCACCGGGAAAACAGTGTTGCGTCTATACCCACAGTGAGATATATTACGGCCATTTAAAAATGGATTGGGGGGTTCCTGAAATTTATTTCAATACTGTGTTATTAATAATGATTTAATAAGATCCAAAGTCATGACAACATGACTATTTTTGGTCGGGAGAGAATATAATGCCCTGGATAAGGCTTTCACTATGATGCTGTGAGGTGTTTCATTTTAGTAGTTTTCTGTAAAAGCAGTGTGTCCTGCTGGTAGAATGTTTTGGTTTTTGCTAAAGAAAAGGGGCCACATTGTTCATTTTGGGAATGCTGTGTCAGTCATCAGAATGGTGGGATTGGAAGAAGGTTCTAGAGGGAACTGGCCAGAGAAAGAATTGGGGTTCTTGGTCTTTTGGCAGGAGATGTGTTAAAGAGAAAATCACCCATAGAATTGGATCTGACAGAAAGATGCGATTACAAGGAGTGCTTTGCGAGATGGAGTCCAAGATGGGAACCTCTACCTGTGATTGGTGATGAGAATTCAGTTCTGTGAGTAAGAGTTATACCCAGCTTTTGGAAGAGATGAGCTCCAACAGTCTTGTGCACATTTAGACTGGTCTAACTAGAATGGGCCCTTTTATTTTTTCCTTTCTTTTCTTTCTTTTAATAAGTGTTTGATAAAGCTGAAATTGGTAAATATACTTCCTTTATAATTTTATGCCGGTGTACGATTTGTTATTTCTTAGTGACTGGTAATTCTGTATGGGCAGTACTTACACCGCATTCACTCAAATTGAAGTTCCGTTAATCAGAACATCCCAACTTTCCTGTTTGGTTGAACCCCAAATCATACCAATCCTAGACGTATATTGTTGATGAAAGGTGGCCTTCTCACTGCTGAGTCACACGGCTGTTAGCAGAGTTAGCCAACAAACCAAGTTTGCTTACAAGCCCCGTGAGAGAGTTACAATGCAATTACAGTTTAAACCAATTTGGCAGGGGGATGCGAACCAAAGTGATAGTGCTGACATAGTTGATTTGCAAACAGGCAGTGTGTAGTGAGACTCCTAACAAGGAGAGGCTGATGATAGGGCAAAATTACAATCAGCAGGAGGAGTTGGAATGTAAAAGGCAGACAAAATCAAAAAGGGTGAATACAGAACTGAAAGTGTTCTATTTGAATGCACACAGTATTCAGAGTAAGGTAGATGAACTTGTAGCACAGTTACAGATTGGCATGCATGACTGTGGGTATCACTGAATCATGGCTGAAAGAAGAAAAAATGAAATCAAATCATTAGAAAGAGGTAACATAGAGTTGGAAGGTGTTGAATCATTGTGGATAGAGCTAAGGAACTGCAAGGGTAAAAAGACCCTGATGGGGGTTATATACAGACCCCCCCCCCCAACGGTAGTAAGGATGCAGTCTACAAATTACAACGGCAGGTAGGAAATGCATGCCAAAAGGGCAATATTACGATTGTCATGAGAGATTTCATGCAGGTAGACTGGGAATATCAGGTTGCTGCTGGACCCAAGAAGGGAATTTCTAGAATGCCTACAAGATGGCTTTTTATTACAAGACGCTCCCAATCACGCCAGCTTCCGAGATTTAAATACTCTAGCTCTCTGGGGTACGGATAGCCGACTTGGCCTTTTTAAGGGCTTAGGATGCTCCCGTTAATTGATAATCATGTTTTGGGAGCCAAGAATTGAGTATTTAAAGAACACCAGAACATAGGTTCAGTGCTCAATCATAAGGCTTACCAGTCACTTCATCTAGCGTTTATTTTGTGCTCAGTTCTCGATGGAGTTTGAATCTGTGACTCAATCCCAACCTCAGATACTCTATCATTTGGGTCTAAGCCATCCTCGAGAAGGACTCTTGTCACAGTATGGTTGAGCCAACGTAGACCCAGTGGGGTATCAGAGCCTTTCGTCAGTGTGGCCAACCGCAGAGAGAACATTTCCAGACAGAGCCTGGAGATACTTGACATGTCACCAAGTACCAACTATTGCAGGAAGGAAGCCAAAATTCCTCAGGTAAGGCTGTCAAGCATTCTGCAGAGCCAGTCCATCTCCCAACCCCAGAAAGATTCAATCGTGACCTGGGCTCTTGCTGGGGCTTCCTCATCTAGTGCTCATTAGTGTTTGGACTCCAGCTGTCCAGGTTCTCTTCGGAGTGTGGAAAGGTGGTCTTTATTATCTCTCTTCTGACTGGAAGAGCCCTGGCCTGGGTCACCGCACATTGGGAATGTACGTCAGAGATTTGCTTGGATTCAGAGGAATTTATGGCCGCCATGAGAAAGGTGTTCCATCACTCTGCCAGAGTCAGCCAACCCTCGGATCGCCTGATGCAGATTCAACAGGCGAAAGTCAGCGGCTGACCACACGATTGAATTTTGGACCTTGGCCCAAGAGAATGGTTGGAACGAGGAGATCTTGACCATGCTGTACCACCACAGACTCTGAGATGAACTGAAGGATGCCCTCGCTTTGGGAGAACCAGCCGAGGACTTAGAGGTTCTGATCAAACAATCCACTCCTCTCAATAATCGCCTGGCAGAGCATAACAGAAATGGGCTAGCCTCAGCCCTGACTCAGTGCATGGCTGTTCCCTCCCCCGATCTCAGACCATGACCAGCCCGTCTCCTGTTCAGGATCCATTTGAACCCATGCAGGTTGGTTACACTAAACTCTTTGCCAATGAGAGGTCCCGGCATTGGAGTCAAGGTTACTCCCTTTACTCCGGGGAAGCAGGTCACCTGCAGACTGAATGTCCGAAGCTTAAGCCACCCAGGGATTCTGGTTACATTCTGAAGGAAGGGTTCACTTGGGGTAAGAACTTGAGGAAGATGATGACTTTTGTGGACTCGGGGGCAGCAGGTGACATTCTGGATTTAGAAACCACCTGTTGGTTCGTCATACCACTGCGAGAGTTGTCCAAAACTGTCTTGGATGGCCGACTGCTGGGTTCTAGGCAGTTGAGGATTGGGGAGCATGTGGACGACATTAGCTTCTACATTATCAACTCCCCACTCATCCCCCTGATCCTTGGGTATCCTTGACTGTCCCAGTATCCCAGTATAACTCATCCATGGACTGGAGGGAAGGGAGTATCATTGCCTGGTCCAGTCTTTGTAAGAGGCTTTGTTTATGGCATGGTGTTCCAACGCTCAGACACCCTAATGACAAACAACCCATAAGGGGGCAGGCTTCACTTCAAGGGAACCTGAGACCTTCTGGAGATCTAGTTCAGTCCTCAAGAGCAGACAAGCCACTTCTGACCAACGGGACAGTGTGAGTCCCAACACAATCCAGCTGGAATTCCATAGGAACTAGAAGAGGGAATTTCTAGGTCAGGAGAAGTCAAGGAGATGCCACACACACAGAAATTGCCAGGACCCTCAAGCTTATCAAGAGGAGATATTGGTGGCCCGAAATGATGAGAGAAGTTTGGCTGTATATGCAGGCCTGCAAGGTATGCACCTGGTACAAGGAGCCCTGTATCCAACCTCAAGGGCTCCTCCATCCCCTACCCATTCCGAAGAGACATAAGGCACACATCTCCATGGATTTTGTTATGGCTCTCCCACCATTCAAGGGGAAGTCGGTCATCATGGTGATTGTTGATTGGTTTTCGAAAGCCTGCAAGTTCATTGCCCTGGAGCGGCTACCTTCCACAGCGGAGGTGGCCAAGATCGTTTTGGACCAGGTCTTCAGGGTCCACAGATTCCCAGTGGCTATTGTCTCAGATCGTGGTCCACAATTCTCATCACATTTCTGGAGGGCTTTCTGGAAACTGATAGGAGCAACAGAAGAGCCTTTCCTCTGGGTTTCACCTGCAGTCCCACAGCCAGATAGAGTGGACCAACCAAGATTTAGTAAGTACCCTGAGATGCCTCAGAATGATTTGATAGGTGGTGTGACCATTTGATGTGGACAGAGATCACCCACAACACCTTACAGCACACAATACATGGGATGTCACTGTTCCGAGTACCAGTTTGGTTATCCTCCGCCTCTCTTTCCAGAACAAGAAGCCGAGTTCAGGTCCCTGTAGCAGAAGATGTTGTCCAAAGCTGCAAGGAGAAATGGATGAGGGCAAAAGAGATTTTGCTGGCTTCTACCCAGAGAGCGGAGACCAAGGCAAACTGAAGGAAAAGTCTGGGACCCACGTTATAGCCTGGGCTACAGGTCTGGATGTTCACTCATGATTTGCCTCTCTGAGTGGAATCTAGGAAGTTGGCACCCAAGTTCATTAGTCGCTTCAAGATCCTGAGGAAAGTAAATCCAGTGGCTTACACCTTGCAACTCCCCAAGACCCGACAGATCAACCCCACCTTCCACATCTCTAAATTAAATCCTGTCTGCACCAGCCCCTTAGCCCCATCACCATCCACCATGCCACCACCCAGGTTTATCGAGGGGGATGGGTCTTCATGGAGAAAAAACTGCTGGACTCGCATACTGTTCGAGGTGTTTGGCAGTACCTATTGGACTGGGAGGAATTTGGACTGCAGGAAAAGTGCTGGGTGCCGGAAAGAGACATCCTGTATCTGACTCTCATCCACTCTTACCATCACCACCTCTCTGAGCAACCAGGGCCGTCAGGAGTCGGCCGTAGGGGAGGGGGCTCCTGTTATGAGACTCCCAACCATGCTAACTTCCGAAATTTAAACGTTCTTTCTCTGTGCAGTACGGATAGCTGGCACAGGCTCTTTAAGGGCTTAGGATTCTCCTGTTAATTGATAATCATGTTTTGGGCACCAAAATTTGAATATTTAGGGAACAACTGAACATGGCTTCAGTGCTGAATTATAAGCTTACCAGTGATTTCATCTAGTGTTTGCTTTGTGCTCAGTTTCTCAATCCCATTTGAGGCAATGTACAGATCCCAGTCTCAGATAGTCCAGCATTTGTGTCCAAGCCATCCTCATCATGGGCTCTCATCACATTTTTAGAGTAACTCATGGTTGAGCACACTACAGATTCAGCCATTCCAGATTGGGTGTTGTGTAATCAACCAAAATTAATTAGAGAGCTTAAGGTAAAAGAACCCTTGGGGGTAAGTAATCATAAAATGATAGAATTCACCACAAATTTGAGAAAGAGAGGCTAAACTCAGATGTATCAGTACTACAGTGGAGTAAAGGGAATTACAGAGGCATGAGAGAGTTGGCCAAAATTGATTGGAAAAGAACACTGGCAGGGCTGATGGCAGAACAGCAATGGCTAGAATTTACGGAAGCGATTTGGAAGCCACAGTATATGTACATCCTAAGAGGAAGAAGTTGTCTGAAGACAAAATGATACAACCATGGATAACAAGTGAAATCAAAGCCAACATAAAAGCTAAATAGAAGTCATATAATAGAACAAAAATTAATGGGAAATTAGAGGATTGGGAAGCTTTTAAAAACCAATAAGGCAACTAAAAAAGTAATTAAGGAGAAGATGGAATATGAAAGTAAGTTAGCCAACATTATGAAAGAGGATACCAAAGGTTTCTTCAGACACATAAAGTGTAAAAGAGGCAAGAGTAGATATCCGACCACTGGAAATGATGCTGGAGAGGTAGTAATGAGGGACAAGGAAATGGCAGATGAATGGAATAAGTGTTTGGCATCAGTCTTCACTGTGGAAGAGGCTAGCAGTATACCAAAAATTCAAGAGAGTCAGGGGTCAGAAGTGTGTAATGTTGCTATTGCTAGGGAGAAGGTTTATGGAAACTGAAAAGTCTAAAGGTAGATAAGTCACCTGGACCACATGGACTACACCCCCAAGGTTCTGAAAGAAACATAGAAACATAGAAAATAGGTGCAGGAGTAGGCCATTCGGCCCTTTGAGCCTGTACCGCCATTTATTATGATCATGGCTGATCATCCAACTCAGAACCTGCACCAGCCTTCCCTCCATACCCCCTGATCCCCATAGCCACGAGGGCCATATCTAACTCCCTCTTAAATATAGCCAATGAACTGGCCTCAACTGTTTTCTGCAGCAGAGAATTCCACAGATTCACCACTCTCTGTGTGAAGAAGTTTTTCCTAATCTCGGTCCTAAAAGGCTTCCCCTTTATCCTCAAACTGTGACCTCTCGTTCTGGACTTCCCCAACATCGAGAACAATCTTCCTGCATCTAGCCTGTCCAATCCCTTTAGGACTTTATACATTTCAATCAGATCCCCCCTCAATCTTCTAAACTCCAACGAGTACAAGCCCAGTTCATCCAGTCTTTCTTCATATGAAAGTCCTGCCATCCCAGGAATCAATCTGGTGAACCTTCTTTGTACTCTCTTTATAGCAAGGATGTCTTTCCTCAGATTAGGGGACCAAAACTGCACACAATACTCCAGGTGTGGTCTCACCAAGGCCTTGTACAACTGCAGAAGTACCTCCCTGCTCCTGTACTCGAATCCTCTCACTATAAATGCCAGCATACCATTTACCTTTTTCACCGCCTGCTGTACCTGCATGCCCACTTTCAATGACTGGTGTATAATGACACCCAGGTCTCGTTGCACCTTCCCTTTTCCTAATCGGCCACCATTCAGATAATAATCTGTTTTCCTATTTTTGCCACCAAAGTGGATAACTTCACATTTATCCACATTAAATTGCATCTGCCATGAATTTGCCCACTCACCCAACCTATCCAAGTCACTCTGCATCCTCTTAGCATCCTCCTCACAGCTAACACTGCCGCCCAGCTTCGTGTCATCCGCAAACTTGGAGATGCTGCATTTAATTCCCTCATCCAAGTCATTAATATATATTGTAAACAACTGGGGTCCCAGCACTGAGCCTTGCGGTACCCCACTAGTCACTGCCTGTCATTCTGAAAAGGTCCCGTTTATTCCCACTCTTTGCTTCCTGTCTGCTAACCAATTCTCTATCCACATCAATACCTTACCCCCAATACCGTGTGCTTTAAGTTTGCACACTAATCTCCTGTGTGGGACCTTGTCAAAAGCCTTTTGAAAATCCAAATATACCACATCCACTGGTTCTCCCCTATCCACTCTACTAGTTACATCCTCAAAAAATTCTATGAGATTCGTCAGACATGATTTTCCTTTCACTAATCCATGCTGACTTTGTCCGATCATTTCACCGCTTTCCAAATGTGCTGTTATCACATCTTTGATAACTGACTCCAGCAGTTTCCCCACCACCAACGTTAGGCTAACCGGTCTATAATTCCCTGGTTTCTCTCTCCCTCCTTTTTTAAAAAGTGGGGTTACATTAGCCACCCTCCAATCCTCAGGAATTAGTCCAGAATCTAACGAGTTTTGAAAAATTATCACTAATGCATCCACTATTTCTTGGGCTACTTCCTTAAGCACTCTGGGATGCAGACCATCTGGCCCTGGGGATTTATCTGCCTTTAATCCCTTCAATTTACCAAACACCACTTCCCTACTAACATGTATTTCGCTCAGTTCCTCCATCTCACTGGACCCTCTGTACCCTACTATTTCTGGAAGATTATTTATGTCCTCCTTAGTGAAGACAGAACCAAAGTAATTATTCAATTGGTCTGCCATGTCCTTGCTCCCCATAATCAATTCACCTGTTTCTGTCTGTAGGGGACCTACATTTGTCTTTACCAGTCTTTTCCTTTTTACATATCTATAAAAGCTTTTACAGTCAGTTTTTATGTTCCCTGCCAGTTTTCTCTCATAATCTTTTTTCCCCTTCCTAATTAAGCCCTTTGTCCTCCTCTGCTGAACTCTGAATTTCTCCCAGTCCTCAGGTGAGCCACTTTCTCTGGCTAATTTGTATGCTTCTTCTTTGGAATTGATACTATCCCTAATTTCTCTTGTCAGCCACGGGTGCACTACCTTCCTTGATTTATTCTTTTGCCAAACTGGGATGAACAATTGTTGTAGTTCATCCATGCAATCCTTAAATGCTTGCCATTGCATATCCACCGTCAATCCTTTAAGTGTCATTTGCCAGTCTATCTCAGCTAATTCACGTCTCATACCTTCAAAGTTACCCCTCTTTAAGTTCAGAAACTTTGTTTCTGAATTAACTATGTCACTCTCCATCTTAATGAAGAATTCCTCCATATTATGGTCACTCTTACCCAAGGGGCCTCTCACGACAAGATTGCTAATTAACCCTTCCTCATTGCTGAAAACCCAGTCCAGAATAGCCTGCTCTCTAGTTGGTTCCTCGACATGTTGGTTCAAAAAACCATCCTGCATACATTCCAAGAAATCCTCTTCCACAGCACCTTTACCAATTTGGTTCACCCAATCTGTATGTCACCCATTATAACTGCTGTTCCTTTATTGCACACATTTCTAATTTCCTGTTTAATACCATCTCCGACCTCACTACTACTGTTAGGTGGCCTGTACACAACTCCCACCAGCGTTTTCTGCCCCTTAGTGTTATGCAGCTCTACCCATATCGATTCCACATCCTCCCGGCTAATGTCCTTCCTTTCTATTGCGTTAATCTCCTCTCTAACCAGCAACGCCACCCTACCTCCTTTTCTTTCATGTCTATCCCTCCTGAATATTGAATATCCCTGAACGTTGAGCTCCCATCCTTGGTCACCCTGGAGCCATGTCTCTGTGATCCCAACTATATCATAATCATAAGAAGTGGCTGAAGAGATCATGGCGACATCAGTAATGATCTTTCAACAATCACTAGACTCTGGAATGCTTCCAGAAGACTGGAAAATTGCAAATGTCTAGTGAAGAAAGGAAATTATAGGCCAGGTTTTGTCTGACCTCAGTGCTTGGGAAGATGTTGGAGCTATTGTTGAGGATGAGGATTGGGGTACTTGGAGGCACATGATAAAATAGGCTGTAATAAGCATGGTTTCCTCAAGGGAAAATCTTGCCTGACTATTCTGTTGGAATTCTTTGAAGAAAAATCAAGTAGGATAGACAAAGGAGAATTGGTGGGTGTTGTGTACTTGGATATTCAGAAGGCATTTGACAAGGTGTCACACTTGAGGCTGCTTAACAAATTAAGAGTCCACAGCATGACAAGGAAAGGTACTAATATGGATAAAGCAGTCGCTGATTGGCAGGAGGCAAAGAGTGGGAATAAAGGGAGCCTTTTCTCAGTGGCTGTCATTGACTAGTGGTGTTCTACTGGGGTCTGTGCTGGGACCATTTCTTTTTATGTTATATGTCAATAACTTGGATAAAGGAATTGATGGCATTGTTGCCAAGTTTGCAGACAATACGAAGTTAGAAACATAGAAACATAGAAAATAGGTGCAAGAGTAGGCCATTCGGTCCTTCGAGCCTGCACTGCCATTCATCCAACTCAGAACCCTGTACCTGCCTTTCCTCCATACCCCCCGATCCCTTTAGCCACAAGGGCCATATCTATCTCCCTCTTAAATATAGCCAATGAACTGGCCTCAACTGTTTCCTGTGGCAGAGAATTCCACAGATTCGCCACTCTCTATGTGAAGAAGTTTTTCCTAATCTCGGTCCTAAAAGGCTTCCCCTTTATCGTCAAACTGTGACCCCTCGTTCTGGACTTCCCCAACATCGAGAACAATCTTCCTGCATCTAGCCTGTCCAATCTCTTTAGGATTTTATACGTTTCAATAAGATCCCCCCTCAATCTTGTAAATTCCAATGAGTATAAACCTAGTTGATCCAGTCTTTCATCATATGAGAGTCCTGTCATCCCAGGAATCAATCTGGTGAACCTTCTTTGTACTCCCTCTGTGGCAAGAATGTCTTTCCTCAGATTAGGAGACCAAAACTGCACACAATACTCCAGGTGTGGTCTCACCAAGGCCTTGTACAACTGCAGTAGTACCTCCCTGCTCCTGTACTCAAATCTTCTTGCTATGAATGTCAGCATACCATTCGCCTTTTTCACTGCCTGCTGTACCTGCATGCCCACTTTCAATGACTGGTGTATAATGACACCCAGGTCTCGTTGCACCTCCCTTTTTCCTAATCGGCCACCATTCAGATAATAATCTGTTTTTGCCACCAAAGTGGATAACCTCACATTTATCCACATTAGATTGGATCTGCCATGAATTTGCCCACTCATCTAACCTATCCAAGTCACCCTGCATCCTCTTAGCATCCTCCTCACAGCTAACACTGCCGCCCAGCTTCGTGTCATCCGCAAACTTGGAGATGCTGCATTTAATTCCCTCATCTAAGTCATTAATATATATTGTAAACAACTGGGGTCCCAGCACTGAGCCTTGCGGTACCCCACTAGTCACTGCCTGTCATTCTGAAAAGGTCCCGTTTATTCCCACTCTTTGCTTCCTGTCTGCCAACCAATTCTCTATCCACATCAATACCATACCCCCAATAACATGTGCTTTTAGTTTGCACACTAATCTCCTGTGTGGGATCTTGTCAAAAGCCGTTTGAAAATCCAAATACACCACATCCACTGGTTCTCCCCTATCCACTCTACCAGTTACATCCTCAAAAAATTCTATGAGATTCGTCAGACATGATTTTCCTTTCACAAATCCATGCTTTGTCCGATGATTTCACCGCTTTCCAAATGCGCCCTTATCACATCTTTGATAACTGACTCCAGCAGTTTCCCCACCACCGACGTTAGGCTAACCGGTCTATAATTCCCCGGTTTCTCTCTCCCTCCTTTTTTAAAAAGTGGGGTTACATTAGCCACCCTCCAATCCTCAGGAACTGGTCCAGAATCTAATGAGTTTTGAAAAATTATCACTAATGCATCCATTATTTCATGGGCTACTTCCTTAAGCACTCTGGGATGCAGACCATCTGGCCCTGGGGATTTATCTGCCTTCAATCCCTTCAATTTACCTAACACCACTTCCCTACTAACATGTATTTCGCTCAGTTCCTCCATCTCACTAGACCCTCTGTCCTCTACTATTTCTGGAAGATTATTTACGTCCTCCTTAGTGAAGACAGAACCAAAGTAGTTATTCAACTGGTCTGCCATGTCCTTGTTCCCCACAATCAATTCATCTGTTTCTGTCTGTAAGGGACCTACGTTTGTCTTAACCAATCTTTTTCTTTTCACATATCTATAAAAGCTTTTACAGTCAGTTTTTATGTTCCCTGCTGGTTTTCTCTCATAATCTTTTTTCCCTTTCCTAATTAAGCCCTTTGTCCTCCTCTGCTGGACTCTGAATTTCTCCCAGTCCTCAGGTGAGCCGCTTTTTCTGGCTAATTTGTATGTTTCTTCTTCGGAATTGATACTATCCCTAATTTCCCTTGTCAGCCATGGGTGCACTACCTTCCCTGATTTATTCTTTTGCCAAACTGGGCAAAAGATGGAGGGACAGATTGTTTTGAGGAGTAGAGAGGCACAGGAGGACATAGACAGATTAGGAGAATTGGCAAAGAAGTGCAGATGGAATACAGTGTCAGGAAGCGCATGGTGATGCACTTTAGTACAAGAAATAAAAGAAATTGAGGGAAAATTCGAAACTCTGAGGTGTAAAGGGACTTGGGAGTCCTTGTGTAGGTTCGCCGAAGGTTAATTTGCATGTTGAGTTGGTGGTAAGGAAAGCAACTGCAATGTTAGTATTAATTTCAAGAGAACTAGAATATAAAAGCAAGGATGTAAAGTTGAGGCTTTATAAAGCATTGGTGAGGCCTCACTTGGAGTATTGTGAGCAGATTTGGGCCCTTTATCTAAAAATGAATGTGCTGAAACTGGAGAGGGTTCAAAAGAGGTTCATGAAAATGATGACAAGCCGTTCATTCTTGGAATATGAAGAGCATTTGATGACTCTGAGCTTGTATTCACTGGAATTCAGAAGAATGAGTGCTGACCTCATTGAAACCTAGCGAATGTTGAAAGAACTCAATACAGTGGATGTGGAGAGGATGTTTCCTATGCTGGGAGAGTCTAGGACCAGAGGGTACACCTTAGAATGGGAGGGGCATTCTTTTAAAATGGAGATGAGGAGGAACTTCCTTAGTGGTGAATCTGTGGCATTCATTGCCTCAGGCAATTCTGGAGGCCAAGTCAATGGGTATATTTAAGGCAGATGTTGATAGATTCTTGATTGGTCAGGGCCTGAAGGGATACGGGGAGAGGGAAGGAGATTGGGGCTGAGAGGAAAATGGATCAGCCGTGTTGAAATGGTGGAGATGATTCCTTGGGCCAAATGACCTAATTCTAATATTGCTTATGATCTTATGGTCTAATCAGGAAAGCAGTAAAATACTACTTTTTTTTCTGTCTGTAATATAGGACATCTTGCAGCCAGTTGGTGGACCCACTATTATTCAATGTGATAAATATGGGTCTTTCATTTGACAAAGATTAGATCTCACATCTAATTTTCCTCAGATGAATGAGATCTTTGTAAGGTGCTTCCTATTGAATGGGATTAACTGCACACAGTTCTTCTTTCTAATACCCCCATCTTTAGACAAGCAACCTTGTTAACTGTCAAATCTTTCAGCCATTGTAAACAATTCAAATAATGAAACTTCAATGTATAATTCCTATCTAGTCATGAATGATTCTGCGTAACTATTGTCATTCAGCAATCATTTACTCATTATAAATTTGTCAGTTATGTCATGAACCAGATCAGGGTCCCTTTAAATTTACCTTGTTTATGTTATGATCCGGACCATTGATTCCCTGTTTTCCTGTGTCCCTTGGCTTTGGTGATTAGAGGCAATTAACGCTCGGCTGAACCGGTAGTTTATAGACTCCGGCTTTTAGCCATTCGGCACGGGAACGTCTGCAAAGTCATCAAAGTCACGGCGTGCCGATGTCATCTGGCCGCAGCAAGCCTAGTCTCCGCCCGAAGTGAGTGCCGGTAATTCACCCTTCCTCACCGGAGCAGCCCTGTCCAGTTACCTCGCCAAAGCGAGCCTGCAAAGTGTCCTTATCAAGGTGGATCCATCAGTTAACCCGCCGGACAGAATCAGGAGCCGCTGTCTACTGTTCCTGGGCCGAGTCTAGAGCTCGGCGCTACCCGGAAGTTCCAAGCACCATGTCCTGGCTCTGGCGGCATTCAAGTACCATGTCCAAGTCCTGGCCCTGGCGGCATTCAAGTACCAAGTTGAGTCCTGGTCCTGGCGGCATCTGAGTACCTAGTCAAGTCCTGGCCCTGGCGGTCTGTGATTCCTGTCCTACCCCCCTGTCTGAATCCGTTCTCTGCCCCTCTCGCATCTAGCCCTCATCTGCAGCCCTCGCCTGCACTTCGGTCTAGTTCTATTGCCGAGCTAGATAGGTACTGCCTGGTGTCCTTTCGTGTTGGTCTTGTCTTGTCCTCGCCTCCGTGGGGTAAGTCAGGCCGTCTTGCCGTTGCCCCATGGGGAAACATGTCTTGTCCTCGCCTCTGTGGGGTAAGTCAGGCCGTCTTACCGTTGCCCCGCGGGGAGTCATGTCTTGTCTTGTCTTGTCCTTGCCTCCGTGGGGTAAGTCAGGCTGTCTTACCGTTGCCCCGCGGGGGTCATGTCTTGTCTTCTCTTGTCCTCACCTCCGTGGGGTAAGTCTGGCCGTCTTGCCATTGCCCCGCGAGGGGTCATGTCTTGTCTTGTCTCGTCCTCACCTCCGTGGGATAAGTCAGGCCGTCTTGCCGTTGCCCCGTGGGGGGTCATGATTCCCGGCCCTATGTCTTGTACCCAAGGAGGGGTCCCGGCTCTCTGTTCTGTGTGTGAGTCCTGGCCCTATGTCCTGTACCCAAGGAGGGGTCCCGACTCTGTGTTCTGTGTATGTGTCCATGGTTCCATGTACCTGCTCTCCCGAGACCGAGGCTCTGTGTTTCCATGTTCCTCCTCTCCCTAGCCCATGTCATGTCCATGCCTGGTTCTGGAGTCCAAGCCCGAGGCAAGACCCAGGTACTGGGTCCTTGCCCAGTCTCTGACTAGGAGTCCATACCCTAGCCTCTTCATGTCTCCCTTAGTTCAGGGATCCAATTCCGAGTCCAAGCCCAGACCCTTGGTCCCAGCCTAGTCGTAGTCCTGAGTCCTTGTCCAGTTCGCTACTCCTGCTCCTGCCTAGCTCTCCTGATATCAAACAATAAATTAAATCTAGGTAACCTCACAAGATGTGTCTTGCATTTGGGTCCACCCTTGCTCCCAATGCCCCCGCCCATTGTGACAAGTTATTTGCAAAAAATCTTGTAATAAGATTATTTTAGAAATACACAAATGATTTATAGTTTAATAACCCTGGATTACTGGTTGCATCCTGGCTGTTGTCAATATCAATCACTGAGATTATTAACTAGTCTAAAACTACTATAAATAACCAGATTGCATTAATTAGAGGTCTTCAATATTGTGCTCTAGACTGTATAGAGAATAAAGACTCAGCATTCAACCACTCCACTGAAGTAAACATCCTCTTTGGTTGGTATTATGGGAATTTCAGTACACTGCCTGGGATAAATGAGTGTAGAGGTCCATTATGGAGATCAATGAAAAAGTGACCAGTTGGTATAACAGGATTGACACTAACCCCACGTTATGTATGAATATCTTCATTATTGTCGAAACTCATCAACATAAAGTAATTTCTGCTGCATCCTTACTGCAACCAAGCTAGCTCCTAGCAAAGTATTTCCACCAGCTGTTGCCCCTTAATCCAGGGGTTTATTCTCTCACATATACAATTTAGAGGAGGTGACAAAGATAAATGGTGAGGATAAGTTTGATGAGGTATGCATTGACTTTAGGACAGCATTCAAGAAAGATGGTCCTGGTTGAATCCAGTGATCAAGGCCTGATAGACAGAGGGTAATAGTGGAGAGATGTTATTCTGACTGGAGGCCAGTGACTAATGGTGCTCTACAAGGATCAAATGTAAAGAGACAGTTCATTGCAGTGGGATTTTGCAGTCCCAGCTCACAGCTCCCTGAAAGTGAATACACAGGTTGCTAGTGTGGTAAACAAGTAAAGGTATACAGTGTGTGTTGCCTTTAATAGGCGAGGCAGTGAGTTCACGAGTCAGGGAAATTGCTTTGCAACTTTATAAATCTCTAGTTAGGCCATTTCTAGAGTATTGCATTCAACCATTACAGGAAGGATGAAGAGGGTGTTGGCTGGATTACTGTAGAGGGTATGTGCTAGAAGGAGAGGTTGGACAAACTTGGGTTGTTTTCTCTAGAGTGGTGCAGGCTTAGGGGAGATATAATAGAGGTTTATAAAAGTTACAGATATACCACCAGTTTATTTTCTTTCCATTGAAATATCGAGCACTTTAGGGCATATACCTGTGGTGAGACGGGGAAATTCAGGGGAAGTATGCAGGAAATCAGAGTGGTGGGTGCCTCGCATGGTGGCGGAGCAAATATGATAGTGTTTGTGGAAGCTCTCAGACAGACACGTAAGTGTACAGTCGATGGAAAGATATGGACATTGTGTGGAGAGAAGGGACTAGTTTACATGGGTATTTCATTACTAATTTAATTAGTTTAGCACAACATTGTGGGCCAAAGGGTCTTTACCCATAGTGTAATGTTCCATTTTCTAAGCTCTATGCTGGGACCACTACTGTCTGTGATATATATCACACTGTCAGCATCCTTTCCAGCAGATCTTGTGGAGTTTGTGATGATCTCCATGTTTGAGACTCACAGCAACAAACAAACTTTCGATTGTACAACTATAGTTGCTCAATAAGCTGAGTTCTCCAGCATTATAAGACAAAGACATTAAGGCAGTTCCCATTCCCAGTTTCCTCCTCTGCCCGTAGAGGTTACATTGACTTACTCAGAGGAGGGCCTTCCTTCTCTGGTCCTTGCCTGTGAGCTTGGAAACGGGGCATCTAAAACTGGTTAGGAATGAGTATTTTGAGTGAGAAAGCTAAAGAAATGGTGATGGGGTTGGTGAGGTACAGTCTGTGGGTTGATAGAACATAGAACAGTACAACACAGGAACAGGTCATCTGGTCTACAATGTTGTACCAACCATCTAAAAAGCAAATTAAAAACATCCAAACACTTCTCACTCCTACATTAACAATGTTAACATCCCTCCATTTTCTTTACATCCTTGTGCCTATTCAAACGTCTATTAAAAGCCTCCAATGTATTTGCCTGTACCACCAGACCAGGCAGCACATCCAGACATCCACCACTCTCTGAGTAAAAATACTTACCCTTTGAACCTATCCCCCTTGCCTTCAATGCATGCCCTCTGGTATTAGACATTTCTACTTTGGGAAACAGATACTCTCTGTCCACTCCGTCTTTGCCTCTTATAATATTGTAAACCTTTATCAGATCTCCACTCCAGAGAAAACAGCCCAAGTTTATCCAGCCTCTCACGATACCACATGCCCTCGAAACCAGGCAGCATCCTGGTAAACCTCTTCTGCACCCTCTCCAAAGCCTCAAGATCCTTCCTATAGTGGGGCAACCACAACTGTATGCAGCACTCCAGATGTGGCCTAAGTAGAGTTTTATGAAATTGCAACATAACCTCTTGACTTTTGAACTCTGTGCTTTGACTCATAAAAGCAAGTGTTCCATAAACGCTCCACATGACCGTATCAACCTGTGTAACCACTTTCATGGAGCTATGAATTTGAATCCCAAGATCTCGGCTCAGCAAAACTGATAAGGATTTTAACCTCAGCAGTTGTAGTGCCCTGGTAAAGGTTTCACTGCTAACATTGTAGGGTATTTCATGTAATGGTCTTTCTGTAGAAGCAGTGTTTGGGTTAGTGCTAGAGATAACAGATACTGAGGAATATGACCTATCTAATCAGGAGAGAAGTCTGGGGGAGCAGGGTTTTTTGTGCTTGACATTAGTGTGAGCCTTTGTCTTTCTTTGATGGGAGATGAAGAGAGAAGATGCTGGAGAGAACCGGTCGTAGGATTCAATCCGGTGGGGACTGCGATTCGATGGAGCAGGTGCAGGAGTCGACTGAGGGTCGGTGAGTATAACTTTTGGAAGAGTTGCGCTCCAACCTGCACACATTTGATTGTTTAATTATAATGGGCCCTTTTTTTTCTTTCTTTTCTTTATTTACTCTTTAGTTAAATTAGCATCCATAAATATACTTCCTTTAAATACATGCAGCTTGCAGTCTGTTACTCCTTGGCAACAACCTGGAACAGGGCGGCAAATCACACAGCATTCACACAAACCAGGGCTTGGGTGCGAAAGACATCCCAATCTCATGGACTTGGTGGGACCAGAGTGACTATACCCTAGACGTACGAGGCCGGAGAACATGGGCTTCTCAGCGTTGAGTTGGGAAACTGCCAGCGAGGGATAACAAGCCATTTCCTGAGACACCCGGAAAGAAAGGAGGTTCACAGAGTACTGTCTCCTTGTACTTGCCCTACCTAAGTGCAACATCTCACATTTATCTCAGTTAAACTCCATCTGCCATTTCTGCAACTGATCCATATTGTACTGTATTCTTTGCCAATTTTCTACACTATCAAGAGCTCCACCAATCTTGGTATCATCTGCAAACTTACTAACCCACCCATCTACATTTTCAACCAGGTCTTTTAAAAACATCACAAACAGCAGACGTCCCAGCACAAATCCCGACAGAACCCCACTAATTCCAGCTCAAATAAGTGCCTTCAACTACTACGCTCTGCAAGCCAGCTCTGAATCCAATCAGCCAAATTCACTGCAGACCCCATGCATCTTAATTTTCTGGATTAGCCTCACAATGCAGGACTTTGTCAAATGACTTACTAAATTCCATGTAGACAACATCCACTGCCCTACCCTCAACAATCTCTCTTGTCACCTTGTCAAAGACAGGATGGAAGCCACGTGTATATAGATCTGTCACTTTATAATATTAGAAACATAGAAAAACATAGAAAATCTACAGCACAATACAGGCCCTTCAGCCCACAAAGCTGTGCCGAACACGTCCTTACCTTAGAAATTACCTAGGGTTACCCATAGCCCTCTATTTTTCTGAATTCCATGTACCTGTCCAGGAGTCTCTTAAAAGACCCTATTGTATCCACCTCCACCATCGTCACCGGCAGCCCATTCCACCCACTCACCATTCTCTGCGTTTATAGCTTACCCCTGACATCTCCTCTGTACCTGCTTCCAAGCACCTTAAAACTGTGCCTTCTCGTGCTTGCCATTCCAGCCCCGGGAAAAAGCCTCTGACTATCCACATGATCAATCCCTCTCATCATCTTATACCCCTCTATC
Organism: Mobula birostris; assembly: GCF_030028105.1. NCBI lineage: Eukaryota > Metazoa > Chordata > Chondrichthyes > Myliobatiformes > Myliobatidae > Mobula > Mobula birostris. The sequence goes on from NC_092379.1 coordinate 65,942,072, forward strand.
AGGTCACCTCTCATCCTCCGCCGCTCCATGGAAAAAAGGCCGAGTTTGCTCAACCTATTCTCATAAGGCATGCTCCCCAATCCAGGCAACATCCTTGTAAATCTCCTCTGCACTCTTTCTATGGTTTCCACATCCTTCCTGTATTGAGGCGACCAGAACTGAGCACAGTACTCCAAGTGGGGTCTGACCAGGATCCTATATAGCTGCAACATTACCTCTCGGCTCCTAAACTCAATCCCACAATTGGTGAAGGCCGATGCACTGTTTGCTTTCGTAACTTTCTTACTTGTGGGTACAATCAGGCAATCCTATTGACACATGTTGAAACTGAAAACTCAGTGCGTGCAGTTCGGCTTTAAGTAAAGTTCAGAACACAGTGGTGACAATCTTTACCCCAGATTAGGGGACCCTAAAATTAGAGGGCATAGGTTCTAAGGTGAGAGTGGGAAGATTTAAAGGGAACCCAAGATGCTAGTTTTACACCGAGAGGATGGTAGGGACAGTATGTGGATCAAGTTGCTGGAGGAAGTGGTAGAGGCTGACATAATCTCAATGTCTAAAAGAGATTCAGACAGGTACATGAATAGGAGAGGATTTGAAGGTCACGGACCAAATACAGGCTAATGAGACTAGTTTAAGTAGACACCTTGGTCAGCATGGATGAGTTGGGCTGAATAGCCTGTTCCTGAGCTGCATAACTCTGTGACTCTGTCTGTAACATTTACCCTACCCTTATGATGAAGATGACTGTTTACTATTGTTAATACATGCAATGCATCAGAACCTACATCTCTACCACTGCTCTTTCCAATGGTCAAATGTTATCAGCAATGGATATAAATCACCATAAATAAGAATAAGTAATCACATCCCTAGGAGAGCCATTAACAAGTATTATTTCTTTGGCCCAGAAATTAAAGAGTCTGTACAATTAATCATTAAACATACATATTGAATTGAACTCAGTAGCTTTTCAATTTTTAATGTCATAGTCATATACCATGGGCCAAGTTTCATTATTCTTATTTAATTCGGGCATATTAAATTCCAAATAAATTGATTCCTAAGCTCCGGAAACTGGGCCTTAGCACTCAGATCTGCAGCTGGATCTTCAACTTCCTCACAGACAGGACCCAGGCTGTAAAAATAGGGGACAAGCTCTCCTCTACAATCACTCTGAGCAGCGGTGCCCCACAAGGCTGTGTACTCAGCCCCCTGCTGTACTCACTGTACACCCATGAGTGTGTAGCCAAGTTTCCATCAAACTCAATATATAAGTTTGCTGATGACACAACAATTGTAGGCCGTATCTCGGGTAATGATGAGTTTGAGTACAGAGAGGAAGTTAAGAACCTGGTGACATGGTGCAAAGACAATAACCTATCCCTCAACATCAGCAAGATGAAGGAATTGGTTGTGGACTTCAGAAGGACTCGCGGACCGGACGACCCCATTTACATCGGTGGTGCGCAAGTGGAACAGGTCAAAAACTTTAAGTTCCTCGGGGTCAATATCACAAATGACCTGACTTGGTCCAACCAAGCAGAGTTCACTGCCAAGAAGGCCCACCAGCACCTTTACTTCCTGAAAAAACTAAAGAAATTTGGCCTGTCCCCTAAAACCCTCACTAATTTTTATAGGTGCACCGTAGAAAGCATTCTTCTAGGGTGCATCACAACCTGGTATGGAAGTTGTGCTGTCCAAGACCGAAAGAAGCTGCAGAAGATCGTGAACACGGCGCAGCACATCACACAAACCAAATCTTCCGTCCTTGGACTCACTTTACACCGCACGCTGTCGGAGCGGTGCTGCCAGGATAATCAAGGACATGACCCACCCAGCCAACACACTTTACGTCCCTCTTCCCTCCAGGAGAAGGCTCAGGAGCTTGAAGACTCATACCGCCAGATTTGGGAACAGCTTCTTTCTTTTCTTTCTTTTTCAATCTTTTTATTAATTTCATAGAATGAAAACATAACATAGCAATAATACAAATAGTAGGAGATACATTGTTGTACTTAAAATGAGTAATTGTAAGACCAAATAGAATAAATTGACAAAGCTCCCAATCGTGTAGAATAACAATGAATAATACAAAGCAAAAAAAACTGAAGAAAAATCATGAAAAAGAAAAAAAAGAAAAAAAAACAAAAGAAAAAAAAATAGAGAAAAAAACAAACCCCATCCCAAAAAATACTAAACTAAACAGAATTAATCAACTAAACTAAAAGACTTGGAATAGCTTCTTTCCGACTGTGCTAAGACTGCTGAACGGATCCTGGCCTGGATCTGGGCCATACCCTCCAAATATCTGGACCCGCCGCTCGGTATTTTTGCACTACCTTACTTTCTATTTTCTATTTATGATTTATAATTTAAATTTTTAATATTTACTACCAATTTGTACTCCAGGGAGTGGGAAGTGCAGAATCAAATATCGCTGTGATGATTGTACGTCCTAGTATCAATTGTTTGGCGACAATAAAGTATAAAGTATAAGTATTAGGGTTTTTGTTGATATTCATCTTTGGGATTGCCAACAGTTATTGCCTGTCTGTAATTGCTCTTGAGAAGATGGCATTCAACTGCCTTCTTGAACTTCCACTATCTTTCTGAAAGAGTATTCCAGAATTTAAATAATGAAATCCAAGTCAGTTTGGTGCGCTACTTGGAAAGGAACCTGTGGGTGGTGGGTTTAGAAGGTGCTGTTGGAATAGCCTCAGCAAGTGACTGCAATGCATTTCTTTGATATCATAGAAACACAGGGCACTACTGCGGAGAAACAGGACCTTCGGCCCATCTAATCTGTGCTGAACTGTTATTCTGCCCTAGTCCCATCGACATGCACCTGGCCCATAGCTCGTCCATGTACTTATCCAAACTTTTCTTACGTGTTGCAATTGAACCTGCATCTTTCACTTCCGCTGGTAGCTCAATGATAGGACCAGAGGGCAACTTCTTAGCTCATCTGCAAAACAGTTTAAATTCTTCTCTTTAATGTCTCTTCTTTCCTTTTCAAGGTGGCCGGGGTCCTGTTGAAGTCTGTAATCTACAACTGTGGCCAAACTGCGGTTCTTCACGATGGTGGATTCCTCCTCTCAGAGCTTGCCAAGCAGCCTAGCGTTTTTGATATCTCCAGGAGCAGCCTGGAAGACATACACCTTCAGATTGTGGCCCTGCTGCCCTGTGGATGCACCAATTCCTCACCAATATTGCCAAATGAAGCATTGCAGGAGATCGGAACATCGAGATAGCAGTGTACATGCTGTCGAAATAGGCAACACTGTTGACTGTAACATCAACACAGGGAGCCCTTCGCCTCCCTTGTCGCCATGGCTACAGTGATACCTCTGTCTCCCTCGTTAGTAAGAGAGGGTGAACCTGTGGGATGTCCTAGTGTTGGGATGAACAATGGGACTTATGGTAGACTCTAGATTAGTGGTCACCAGCCTCTTTAAGCCCAAGATCCCCTACCTCGACCTTAGTGAAAGGCAAGATCTACCTACTAAATAGTTTAGAGAAAAAACAGCTCAGGTTGCACTTCCAATTTGAGGCCTTTTATTTGGGCTAAGTGTATTTGAATTACACAAAATACGTTTGTCATTTTTTTCAAATTAATTCAAACAAGAAAACACTGACTAGCATATCAAGCAGCCCATAGCTGTTTTTCTTTAAGAATATTACAATACTTCACACCTTTAATTCTAAGTTTCATTATTTAATTTTATTTCAACACGAAAAATAAATGAATAAAAATTGACCGTTGCACTCAGTCTGATGACTGGGGCTGAATACTTTCTGCTAGTTCCCTGAAATTTGGCTCATAACTACAGACAGCCAGTTTGAGACAGTCTGTGAGGTGTCTGCCAGTAAAACAGCTCCTGTACTTAGATTTAATAATTCTCATCTGTGAAAATGCAATTTCACATAGATAAGTTGACCCGAAGTAGGCACTGACTTTTAGTGCTATAAAACCAACGCGCACACCGCGCATTGCTGGGGCCCCATCAGTAGTAATTGCCACCAGTTTATGAATGGGGATGTCATTTTCACAGACATATTTTTTAAACTCATTGTAAGTATCCTCACTTCTCGTTCTCTCCTTTAATTGCAAAAGAGTGAGGAAGTCCTCCTTTGTTGTAAAATCCTGGAAAGCCATTCTGACAAATACAACAAACTGAGCTGTTTGCATTACATCCAGGGATTCATTGAACTGTAGTGAAAAATATTAACAGAGTGACAAGTCCTTTAATACTTATCGATCCTTGTCCTCTGACAGTGACTCCACCCTCCTTGTCACTGTTGCAGGGCGAAGCGGTATACTATGTATTGCGGTTGTGATGTCGTTTTTGTTTTTAAAGTCATTAAAAACAGTCTTGCGGTAATGGCCATTGCTTCCTTGAATAAATCGCCATCTGTAAAAGGATTCTTTGTGTTTAGCTAAAAGGTGACTTACACGAAATGATGCTTCAATAGCAGCCTTATTTTGAGCAGCATGTTTTGTGAAAAACGATCGCTGGGCCTTCAACCCCGATTTCAGTTCCTCAAATTTCCAGGCACTTTCCTATGTGGGGGGTAGGTGTCTTTAAATTTCTGGTGGTTGGTGTTGTGATGCCGCTCCAGATTCCCTCTTTTAGACAGTGCTTGTGTTTGGTGGCACAATATACATACACACCTGTCTTTCACCAAGGTAAATAGAAATTCCTCTTCCCATTCTGGATGGAATTTGTACATTTTCACTTTCTTTCGTGGAGCCTCTGCCATGCTATCAGGATATCACCAGCGAGTGCTGTATATTGATGTTTGCGACAGTCTGTACTCTTATCTAATCTAATTGGTCACTTTGATGCAGCACAAGCTACGCTGAAAACGTGGTGCATGGCGGGGGAGCTATACACATGTGCACTGGGCAGAAAGAACGGAAATAAAACCTGCAACCCGGAAACAATCTCTCTTTACAAACAGCTTTCAGTAGCAGAAGTATTGCTATATTACCATTATCCTAATTAGTATTACTTATTTTTATAATGCTCATATTACAACAGTATTTGTGAATTTATTTTTGATTTTTTTCGGGATCTACGGGGAAGTCTCAAAGGTGGAATGGTCAATCACGATCGACGGGTTGGTGACCACTACTCTAGATCATTGTGGATCAATACACAATGCTATAAACTTTCAATACACATCAAATTTTTATTCCAGTCATTGAAAAGGACTTACAGCCGGCAGCTGTGAATGTCAACATTTTATCCTGGAAATCTACGTCACATGTGTGCCGTGTGCTGAAGGCAAGCTGAGTGAGATTTTACAGGGAAATCAAGTCTTACCTGTTATTCTTGAGTCACCTTTAAAGTTTATTCACAACACATGTCACAGGCATTACTATTAAGACAGGCATTTATTGTTCATCCTAAATTGGCCCTTGAAGAGGTGGCGGTAGCCATCTTAACACCACTGTAGTCTTTCCTCTGAAGGTACTCCCAGAGTGCTGTTGACACGAGAGTTCCTGGACTCACACCCAGTGACAAGGACAGACCACCTGACAGAAATTGGGAGTCCACTTCATCAAACACCTTCAGTCTGTCTGCAGCAAAAGGTGGGATTTCCCAGTGGCCACCCGACTTACCATTCCCATTTTAACATGTTGGTGCATGGCCTCCTCTACCATCATGATGAAGCCTCCTGCTGGAGGGAGCAACAACACCTCATATTCAGTCTGAGTAGCCTCCAGCATGAAGGCATGGACATCAATTTCACTAACTTCCGATAATTTTTCCCTCTCCCCCTTCTCTCTTTTTTCCATTCCCTATTCTGGTTACATCTTCTCTTATGGCCTGTCCAACACCTTCTACTGCCACTACTCCTTCCTTTTCTTCCATGATCCATGTCACTCCTATTAGATTCCCTCTTCTTTACCTCTTCCACCATTCTCTGCAGATAGGTCCATACATGGCCTCCCCTACTGCCATGTTGAGGCTAAACTCAGGTTGGAGGAGCAACAATACATATACTCGCTGGGTAGTCTCCAGCCCCTTGTTATAAACATTGAATTCCAACTTCTGGTAATTCCCTACCCCTCCCTTCCCCCCTCCCAGTTTCACTGTTCCCCATCCCCCAGCTGCCTACCACCTCCCTCATGGTTTCGCCTCCTTCTACTACCCATTGTGGTTTCCCCTATTCCTTCTTCGCCTTTCTTACCTATCCCCTTCCCCACCCCTTTATCTTTCCCCTTACTGGTTTTTCACCTGGCACCTACCAGCCTCCTCCTTCCCACCCTCCCCCCACCTTTATAGGGCCTCTGCCCCTTCCCTCTTCAGTCCTGATGAAGGGTTCCGGCCGGAAATGTTGACTGTTCGTTTCTACGGATGCTGCCCGACCTGCTGAGTTCCTCCAGCGTGTTGTGAGTGCTCCTGTACTTATGCTTTGGTGCTCCACTATGAAGTTCCTTTAAGGTGTGCCTACCTGGTAGAAATATAAATCTTCTCACCATGCGTTCAATGAGGGCCTCTCTTATTGCTCTCCCTCTGTGATCGCCGCTGTTCCCTGACTCTTTGATCAAGTGCTCAGCAAGACTCACTACTACATCCATATGTCCTTCCCGGAAACTTGTCTCCGCTGCCACCTTGTGCTACATGGGCTTCCAGCTCTGTTTCCAGGCCTCCCAGTTTGAGTCCAACGGGGTACTTGCATTCGATTGACTGCTTCTCCTGCCACTTCTCCCACACCGGATCCTACATGTCATGCTCACTGACATGTGGAGATAACTGCAGTCTGTGTGTCTCTGTCTCTGTCCCTGTCTGTCTGTCTGTCTGTCTGTCTGTCTGTCTGTCTGTCTGTCTCTCTCTCTCTCTCTCTCTCTCTCTCTCTCCCCCCCCCACACAGCTCCAGACTGCACCCCCCACCACTTGCCACCAACCTCTCCAACACTTCATCCTCTACCAGATCCATGCTGTCAACAACTGTGTTTCCTCTTTCCTCACATCCAAGAAGAATCAGACATTTGCCCGCTGCAGACCATGGCCCCTGCCACCTCAGCCTCAACCACCTGTAGGCCACAGATACCACCATCTCCAGCTATGGTTATGATGGCTGCATGCAGACCACAGCTGTAGCTGCCTCCATCTCCCGCTTTGACTGCCCTCGGTTGCCTTCACCTCCAGGCCAAGACCTCTGCTTATTTCCATTGGGTCCTATGGCTCCTCTTCTTCCACCACTACTCCCCACCAACTGTAAGTCTCTCAGGCTTCCCTCTACTCCTCATTACCTCCTTCATTCCTAGGAACTCCAATCTTCCTTCAACTCCGCTTTCCCTGAGCACTCTAATCCTCCCCTCTCCTCTGACCACCCCAACTCTCTACCTTCCTGACCCAAGCCTTCACTATCGCCTCCAACCTTCCTCTCTGAGGCAGAACACCGTAATCCAGTGGGGTCCTCGCCTGCCATGACACCAAGTTCTTCTTCCGTTGCCTCCATCTCAAAGCTTACTTTTTTGGCAAGATTTCACCACTAATCTTCAGCCCTTCTCCTCTTCTTGGACTCCCTGCTCTGGTCTTCTGCACACTCTGGATCTTACCATCTCTAATTGTCAATGAAGTATCGGTATGTCATCTTCAACACTCCTCCTTCCTACTCGAACCTCACGCCCTCTGAACACACTGCCCTCCACTCTCTACCCACCAATCGTAACCTCATCATCAAACCTGCAGAAAAGGGAGATGCTGTGCAGTGTGGTGGACTGGTCTCTCCCTTACTGAGCCCAGGCGGCAACTCTCAGACATTTCCTCTTACTTACCCCTTGAACAGGACCTCACTAAAGAGCATCAGGCCACTGCTGCCTGCACTCATTGACTCTCGAGGTCTCCCACGCACTGCCACCAACTTCACTGTTCCTTTACCTTGCAAAGCTCATTTCTACCTCCTACCCAAGATCCAAAAACCTGACTGTCCAGGTAGGCCCATTGTTCCTTCCCCACTGAACTCATGTCCACATATATTAATTCCATTTTGTCCCCCTTGGTTCAGTTGCTTCCCACCTATATCTGAGACACTTCACATGTTCTTGATCTCTTCAACCACTTTATGTTCCCTGGTCATGACCGCCTCATTTTTACTATGGATATATGCACCTCCATCCCTCATCAAGCAGGTCTTAAACCACTCCACTTCTCTCTTGACAACAGACCCGACCAACTATTCTTCACTACCACTGTCCCCTGTCTGACAGAACTGTCCTTACCCTCAACAATTTCTCTTTCAGCTTCTCCCACTTTCTCCAAACCCAAGGTGTAGCCAAGAGCACCTGCATGCGCCCCAGATATTGTATGCCTGCGTTTTCATTGGCTCTGTGGAGCAATCCATGTTCCAAACCTTTCCAATGCTCCCCAACTCTTTCTCCAGTACACTGACAACTGGATTGCTGCTGCTTCCTGCACCCATGTTGAACTCTTAATTTTATCAATTTTGCCTCCAGCTTCCACCCAGCCCTTAAATTTGCTTGGTCCATCTCAGACACATCTCTCTCCTTTCTCAGTCTCTGGAGACAGACTATCAGGAGGGAGGAGAAGATGGCGGCGCGACGCAGCGCGCGTGGCTGTTCCAAATGATAACAATATGTGTTAACTAGGATGCCGTGCACAATCCTGATTTGATGGAGACAGCCGTGAGAAGCATGGAGGAACACCCGGAGAAACTTCTGAAATGCCGGCTTCGCTGTTGCTGCTACTGTGCGATCGAGAATCTCCAGAAGAGAAGGCCCCAAATCCTCGGCTTTGCCTGTTGCTGGGGCCGGGGTCGAAGCGCTCGGCAGAGATGGTGCTCGGTGCTCAGTGTCAGAGAGCTCATCGGAGGCTCGGAGTTTTCGGACGGACTCTGAGTCGGACTGTGGTCAGATGCTTCTGGGATGCTGCATCGGCAAGTTTACAGCACTGGAGGTTCACCGTCTGCGTGTGATGATGGGACTTTCAAGAGACTTTGAGACTCTTACCATGCCCATGGTCTGTTTTTATCAAATTATGGTATTGCTTTGCACTGTTGTAACTATATGTTATAATTATGTGGCTTTTGTCAGTTTTTAAATCGGTTTGTCATGTGTTTGTCATGGGCTTTGGCTTCAGTGGGATTAGGTGGTAATGGGAAGAGGCGTTTTTTCCCTTTTGGCGAATTGGCCCAGACAGACAGGAACAGCAGGGCTCACACAGCTAACGGTTTAAAAAGTTCGTCTGTTTGGCGAGGTAAGTGGGTGAGTAGACTTATTTTTCCTGTTTCATTCCTGTAGAATTGGATAGCATGCCTGCAGGGTTAGTGCTTTGTTCAGGGTGCCAGATGTGGGAATCCTGGGAGACCTCTAGCCTCCCTGATGGCCATATCTGCGCCAGGTGCACCGAGTTGCAGCTCCTCAGAGACCGTGTTAGGGATCTGGAGCTGCAGCTTGATGACCTACTGCTTATCAGGGGAAGTGAAGAGGTGATAGATAGGAGCTATAGGGAGGTAGTCATCCCTAGGCTACAGGGGTCAGAGACCTGGGTGACTACCAGGAGAAGGAAGGAAAATGCCCGGATGTCCCCCTCAGCAACCAATATCTTGTTCTGGATGCTGTTGAGGGGGATGACCTGACAGGGGACGCCCACGGTGACCGGGTCTCTGGCACTGAGCCTGGCGCTGTTGTGCAGGAGGGAAGGAGGGACAAGAGAAATGTGGTAGTCATAGGGGATTCCATAGTCAGGGGAACAGACAGGAGATTCTGTGAGCCTGATAGAGATACCCGCATGGTGTGTTGCCTCCCAGGTGCCAGGGTATGGAATATTCTGAAGGAGAGAGCGAGCAGCCAGTTGTCTTGGTACATGTTGGTACCAATGACATAGATTGGATAAGGGAGGAGGTCCTGAAAAGAGATTTCTGGGAGTTAGGAAGGAAGCTGAGAAGCAGGACCTCCAGGGTAGTAATCTCAGAATTGCTACCTGTGCCACGCGCTAGCGAGGGCAAGAATAGTAGGATCAGGCAGATGAATGCGTGGCTGAGAGACTGGTGCAGGGGGCAGGGCTTCAGATTCTTGGATCATGGGGATCTCTTCTGGGGGAAGTATGACCTGTTCAAAATGGACAGGTTACACCTGAACCTGAAGGGGACCAATATCCTGGCAGGAAAGTTTAATAGAGCTGTTAGGGAGTGTTTAAACTAATTTGGCAGGGGGATGGGAACCGAAATGATAGAGCGGAGGAAGGGGAAAACAGAAATAAATCTAACATAGTGAGCAGTAAAGATGTCAGGAAAGACAGGCAGGAGATGGGGCAAATTTGTAGCCATTGGGATGAGTTGCAGTACAATAAAGTTGCAGTGAAATCAAAGCGAAAAATACCAAATACTGGTCTTAAGGTGTTATACTTAAATGCACACGGCATAAGGAATAAGGTGAATGATCTTGTCGTACGGCTACAGATTGGCAGCTATGATATTGTGGCCATTACTGAGACCTGGCTAAAGGATGCATGTCTCTGGGAGCTGAACGTCCAAGGATACACGGTGCATCGGAAGGATAGAAAGGTAGGCAGAGGGGAAGGCATGGCTTTATTGGTAAGAAATGATATTAAATCATTAGAAAGAGGTGACATAGGATCAGAGGGTGCAGAATCTTTATGGGTTGAGCTAAGGAATAGCAGGGGTAAAAGGACCCTGATGGCAGTTATTTATAGGCCTCCAAACAGCTGCAGTGATGTGGACTACAAATTACAACTGGAAATAGAAAAGGCTTGTCAGAAGGGCAGTGTTATGATAATTGTGGGGCATTTTAACATGCAAGTGAATTGGGAAATTCAGGTCGGCACTGGATCTCAAGAGAGAGAATTTGTAGAATGTCTGCGAGATGGCTTTTTAGAACAGCTTGTTGTTGAGCCCACTAGGGGATCGGCTGTACTGGATTGGGTATTGTGCAATGAACCGGAGGTGATTAGAGAGATTGAGGTGAAGGAACCCTTAGGAGGCAGTGACCATAACATGATTGAGTTCACTGTGAAATTTGAGAAAGAGAAGCTGAAATCTGATGTGTTGGTGTTTCAGTGGAGTAAAGGAAATTACAGTAGCATGAGAGAGGAACTGGCCAAAGTTGACTGGAAAGGGACACTAGCAGGAAGGACAGCAGAGCAGCAGTGGCTGGAGTTTATGCGAGAAGTGAGGAAGGTGCTAGACAGGTATATTCCAAAAAAGAAGAAGTTTTCGAATGGAAAAAGGATGCAGCTGTGGCTGACAAGAGAAGTCAAAGCCAAGGTTAAAGCAAAGGAGAGGGCATACAAGGAAGCAAAAATTAGTGGGAACACAGAGGATTGGGAAGTTTTTAAAACCTTACAAAAGGAAACTAAGAAGATCATTAAGAGGGAAAAGATTAACTATGAAAGGGAGCTAGCAAATAATATCAAAGAGGATAGTAAAAGCTTTTTCAAGTAGATAAAGCGTAAAAGACAGGTGAGAATAGATATAGGACCGGTAGAAAATGATGCTGGAGAAATTGTAATGGGAAATAAGGAGATGGCGGAGGAACTAAATGAGTATTTTGCATCAGTCTTCACTGAGGAAGACATCAGCAGTATACCGGACACTCAAGAATGGCAGGGAAGACAAGAGTGTGCAGTCACAATTACAACAGAGAAAGTACTCAGGAAGCTGAATAGTCTAAAGGTAGATAAATCTCCCGGTCCAGATGGAATGCACCTCGTGTTCTGAAGGAAGTAGCTGTGGAGATTACGGAGGCATTAGCGATGATCTTTCAAAAGTCGATAGATTCTGGCATGGTTCCGGAGGACTGGAAGATTGCAAATGTCACTCCGCTATTTAAGAAGGGGGCAAGGAAGCAAAAAGGAAATTATAGACCTGTTAGCTTGACATCGGTAGTTGGGAAGTTGTTGGAGTCGATTGTCAAGGATGAGGTTACAGAGTACCTGGAGGCATATGACAAGATAGGCAGAACTCAGCATGGATTCCTTAAAGGAAAATCCTGCCTGACAAACCTATTACAGTTTTTTGAGGAAATTACAAGTAGGCTAGACAAGGGAGATGCAGTGGATGTTGTATATTTGGATTTTCAGAAGGCCTTTGACAAGGTGGCACACATGAGGCTACATAACAAGATAAGAGCCCATGGAATTACAGGAAAGTTACATACGTGGATAGAGTGTTGGCTGAGTGGCAGGAAACAGCTAGTGGGAATAACGGGATCCGATTCTGGTTGGCTACCGGTTACTAGTGGTGTTCCACAGGGGTCCGTGTTGGGGCTGCTTCTTTTTACATTGTACATCAACGATTTGGATTATGGAATAGATGGCTTTGTGGCTAAGTTTGCTGATAATACGAAGGTATGTGGAGGGGCCGGTAGTGCTGAGGAAACAGAGTCTGCAGAGAGACTTGGATAGATTGGAAGAATGGGCAAAGAAGTGGGAAATGAAATACAATTTTAATATATTGTTGGAAATACAATGTTGGAAAGTGTATGGTTATGCACTTCGGCAGAAGAAATAAACGGGCAGATTATTATTTAAATGGGGAGAGAATTCAAAGTTCTGAGATGAAATGGGACTTGGGAGTCCTCGTACAGGATACCCCTAAAGTTAACCTCCAGGTTGAGCCGGTGGTGAAGAAGGCCAATGCAATGTTGACATTCATTTCTAGAGGAATAAAGTATAGGAGCAGGGATGTAATGTTGAGGCTCTATAAGGCGCTGGTGAGACCTCACTTGGAGTACTGTGGGCAGTTTTGGTCTCTTTATTTAAGAAAGGATGTGTTGACGTTGAGGGTTAACAAATGAGGAACGTTTGTCCGCTCTTGGACTGTATTCCTCAGAGTTTAGAAGAATGAGGGGAGACCTCACAGAAACAATTCAAATGTTAAAAGGCATGGACAGAGTGGATGTGGCAAAGTTGTTTCCTATGATGGGGGAGTCTAGTACGAGAGGGCATGACTTAAGGATTGAAGGACGCCCGTTCAGAACAGAGATGCGAAGAAATTTTTTTAGTCAGAGGGTGGTGAATCTGTGGAATTTGTTGCCACGGGCAGCAGTGGAGGCCAAGTCATTGGGTGTATTTAAGGCAGAGATTGATAGGTATCTGAGTAGCCAGGGCATCAAAGGTTATGGTGAGAAGGCGGGGGAGTGGGACTAAATGGGAGAATGGGTCAGCTCATGATAAAATGGCAGAGCAGACTCGATGGGCCAAATGGCCAACTTCTGCTCCTTTGTCTTATAGTCTTATGGTGTTATGGTGTTTCTGTGATACCATTCTGGAAAAACATTGTATCATCTCTTAATGCATGCATTACTAGATGACAATAAAAGAGGACTGCGTGTCCTCATAATCTAATCTAATCTAATCTAATCTACTGATATCTTCTTCAATCCTACTGACTTTCACAGCCAATTTAACATCTTGACACCCTGTCACTTGTAAAAATTCCCTTTTCTCAATTAGAATGAGAATCAGAATCAGAATCAGGTTTATTATCACTGGCATGTGACGTGAAATTTGTTAACTTAGCAGCAGCAGGTCAATGCAGTACATAATCTAGCAGAGAAAAAAATAACAATAATAAATAAAATAATATAAAAATAATAATAATAAATAAACCAGTAAATCAATTATGTATATTGAATAGATTTTAAAAAGTGCATAAACAGAAATATTGTATATTAAAAAAAGCGAGGTAGTGTCCAAAGATTCAATTTTCATTTAGGAATCGGATGGCAGAGGGGAAGAAGCTGTTCCTGAATCACTGAGTGTGTGCCTCTGGGTTTCTGTATCTCCCACCTGATGGTAACAGTGAGAAAAGGGCATGCCCTGGGTGCTGGAGGTCCTTAATAATGGATGCTGCTTTTCTGAGACACTGCTCCCTGAAGGTATCCTGAGTACTTTGTAGGCTAGTGCCCAAGATGGAGCTGACTAGATTTACAACCTTCTGCAGCTTCTTTCGGTCCTGTGCTGTAGCCGCTCCATACCAGACAGTGATGCAGCCTGTCAGAATGCTCTCTGCGGTACAACTATAGAAGTTTTTGAGTGTGTTTGTTGACATACCAAATCTCTTCAAATTTCTAATAAAGTATAGCTGCTGTCTTGCCTTCTTTATAACTACATCGCTATATTGAGACCAGGTTAGATCCTCAGAGATCTTGACACCCAGGAACTTGAATCTGTTCACTCTCTCCACTTCTGATCCCTCTATGAGGGTTGGTATCTGTTCCTTCATCTTACCCTTCCTGAAATCCACGATCAGTTCTTCTGCCTTATTGACGTTGAGTGCCAGGTTGTTGCTGCAGCACCATTCCACTAGTTGGCATATCTCACTCCTGTACGCCCCCTCGTCACCACCTGAGATTCTACCAACAATGGTTGTATGGTCAGCAAATCTATAGATGGTATTTGAGCTATGCCTAGCCACACAGTCATATGTATAGAGAGAGTAGAGCAGTGGGCTAAGCACACACCCCTGAGGTGCGCCAGTGTTGATCGTCAGCGAGGAGGAGATGTTATCACCAATCCGCACAGACTGTGGTCTTCCGGTTAGGAAGTCAAGGATCCATTTGCAGAGGGAGGTACAGAGGCCCAGGTTCTGCAACTTCTTAATCAGGATTGTGGGAATGATGGTATTAAATGCTGAGCTATAGTCGATGAACAGCATCCTGATGTACGTGTTTGTGTTTTCCAGGTGTTCTAAAGCCATGTGGAGAGCTATTGAGATTGCATCTGCTATTGACCTATTCTGTCAATAGGCAAATTGCAATGGGTCTAGGTCCTTGCTGAGGCAAGAGTTCAGTCTAGTCATGACCAACCTCTCAAAGAATTTCATCACTGTCGGTGTAATCATTAATGCAGCTGACGTTATTCTTCTTAGGCACTGGTATAATTGTTGCCTTTTTGAAGCAAGTGGGAAATTCCACCCGTAGCAGTGAGAGGTTGAAAATGTCCTTGAATACTCCCTCTAGTTGGTTGGTACAGATTTTCAGAGCTTTACCAGGTCCTTCATCAGGACCTTCTGCCTTGCGAGGGTTCACTCTCTTTCAAGACAGCCTCTGAGTTGGAGATCACAGGGTCATCAGGTGCAGCAGGGATCTTCATAGCGGTAGTTGTGATCTCTCTTTCAAAGCGTGCATAGAAGGCATTGAGTTCATCTGGTAGTGAAGCATCGCTGCCATTGAAGCTATTGGGTTTCACTTTGTAGGAAGTAATGTCTTGCAGACCCTGCCAGAGTTGCTGTGCATCTGATATCGCCTATAACCTTGTTTGAAATTGTCTCTTCACCCTTGAAATAGCCCTCCACAAATCATACCTGGTTTTCTGGTACAGGCCTGGGTCATCAGACTTGAATGCCACAGATCTAGCCTTCAGCAGACAACGTACCTCCTGGTTCATCCACGGCTTTTGGTTTGGGAATGTACAGCAAGTCTTTGTGGGCACACACTCATCCACACAGGTTTTAATGAGGTTGGTAACAACTGCAGCATACTCATCCAGGTTCGAAGATGCATCCCTGAATACAGTCCAGTCCACCGATTCAAAGCAGTCCTGTAGATGTTCCTGTACTTCCCTTGTCCATACCTTCTTGGTCCTCACTGCTGGCACTGCAGTCTTCAGTCTCTGCCTATACTCAGGGAGTAGAAGTACAGCTAGGTGATCAGACTTCCCGAAGTGAGGGAGTGGAATAGCACAGTAGGCATTCTTGATGGTGGTGTAGCAATGGTCCAATGTGTTGGTTCCCCTGGTATTGCATGTGATCTGTTGATGGTAGTTGCTTAGTGATTTTTTTTCAGACTGGCCTGGTTAAAATCTCCCAAAACAATGGTGAAGGCATTAGGGTGCACTGTTTCATGCACGTTGATCCCATTGCTCAGGTCATCTGAAGCCTGCTTGACATTGACCTGAGGTGGAATGTAAACTGCTACCAAAATGACCCCGGAGAACTCCTGTGGTAGGTAAAAAGGATGGCACTTTACTGCAAGATATTCCAGGTCTGGTGAGCAGAATTGGGACAGCACTGATATATTTGTGCACCAAGAAGAGTTGATCATAAGGAATACTCCTCCACCTCTGCTTCTGAGAGACTCTATTGATCTATCCTAATGCTGTACAGTAAACCCATCAATCTGGATCACCATATTCAGTATGGAAGAGGTTAACCAGGATTCCATGAAACAAAGGCATTTCCTCTATCTCCACCACATCTCCATCTCAGGATGAGGCTTTCCATTCTAAATGTCCTCCTTCATAAAAGAATGCAGTTTTCTTTCCACTGTCATCACTGCTGTCCTCACCTGCATTTCCCAGACACCTGTTCTCATCCCATCCCCCGCTGAGCCACAGGTCAAATTTAGTTTTTTGTTTTAGGCTCATAGGGATGGTTTGGGGGCCTGAGGGGGGAGTTAGGGGTCTGGTTATGGTTTAGGGACAGGGATGTGGGTGATTTAGAGGTCAGTCTAGTCAAAATCTCTGCCCAATGTTCAGAGGCCAGAGAGGTGGATGTGGTATATCTGTGATCAGATGTCAAATGTCAGGCCAGCAGACCAGCACACTTCAGGGCAGGTGGTCCCCCGCCGTGTCAGAGAGATGTCAGCTGGTTTTGGATTTGGAGTGCCATGCGGGCAGGAGGAATGAGATCCAGTGACTCTATGATTTAGCAAAACATTGAGACTGGAGTTCAACACCTAGTGTTTAGGGTCCCATCAGTGGCATGTTAAGTGTTCGAGGCCTAATATTCGGTGATTTGAGGGTCCTGTGGTCAATGTTGAGGATCGAGGCCCAAGGGTCAAGTCAGAAGTCTGAAAGTCGAGTCCCATTGGCTGGACACCCGAGTGTGTGAATCTCTGTGAGGTCCACTGGTGAAGCTGCCCGAGTACACTGGAACCTAAAGGCTGAGGAAAATGATGTGGATTGAGTATGTGCAGGGGTAGGAGAGAGGATCAGGGCTTGTTTTTGCTGCTGTTGTTTATTGTTTGCTGTGCTCTGCTTTTGTTGTATTCTGTGTTGTTCTGTATTTGGGTTCAGGTCATGCCAACGTAGGCATGCTGTGCTGGTGCTGGAATGTATGTCAACACTTGCAGGCTGTGCCCAGAACACCCAAGGACATGTTGGTTGTGAATGCAAATAATGCTTTTCACAGAATGTGATAAATAAACTTGAATCTTGAATCACCCCACTATAGCAGGTATAAGGCCCCCAATGTTCCTGCTTACCTTCCCACGTGCCTCCATAGCCGGAAGAGTATTCTCTGTAACTTCTACCATCTACAACAGGATGCTACCACTAAGCATGATCCTCTCTCCCCCCACTACTTTCCACTTTCCATTGGAATTGCTCTCTACCTGACCTCGTGTCCACTTGTCCTTCCCCACTGATCTCCCTCCTGTTACTTAGCATGAAAAATGCTACACCTCCTCCCCCAGCACCACTCAGGGGCCCAAACAGTCCTTCTTGGTGAGGCAACACTTCACTCATGAGTGTGTTGGGCTGAGCTCCTGTGTCCTGTGCTATCTGTGTGGCCTCCACTACATCAATGAGGACCAGTTTAGACTCCGAGTCCACTTCGTTAAGCACCTTCACTCCACCTGCAACAAAAAGTGGCATTTCTCAGCAACCACCATTTCAATTTGACTTCCCGTTCCTATTCCAACATGTCAGTCCATGGCCTCCTCTACTGCCACAATGAGGCCACACTCAGTTTGGAGGAGCAGCACTCATATTTTGTCTGAGTAGCCAGCAATCTGATGGCACGAGCATCAATTTCACTGACATCTGGTAATTTCTACCTTCTCTTTTTTTTCTATTCCCCATTCTGAAACCCTTCTCACCCCTTTTCTTCTCACCTGCCCATCATCCCCCTCTGGAGCCCCCATGTTCCACTGTCCTCTCCTATCAGATTCCTCCTTTGTCAGCCCTTTACCTCTTCCACTCATCAATTCCTAGCTTCTTACCTCATCACCCCATCCCACTCACCTACCTCTCCCCTCAACTGAAACTTTATATGCCTTCCTCTCCTCCACTTCCTTAATTTGGTTTCTGCTCCCTTCCATTTGAGTCTGGTCGAGGGACTCAGCCAGAAACATAGGCTGGTTATTCCTTCTATAGATGCTGCTTGACTTGCCGAGTTCCTTCAGCAGTTTGTTTGCGTTGCATCTGCAGAATCTCTTCTGTTTCTGACCAATGTTGTACTTCTGCACCGGGAGATTTTGCTTTCTTGACCTTCTAAGTAATAGAGGTCAGAAGCTTATGAGACATTGTTGGATAATCTTTGAGAAGTGCTTTTTAAAGATAGCACCCACTACAACCACCGAGAGTTAGTGTTGGAGGGTATGAAGGTTTAGATAGAATACCAGTCAAGTGGGCCACTTTGCCCTGGATAGTGTCAAGGTTCCTGAGTATCCTCTGGACACTTCCTACTGCCTCACCTGGAAAACTGTTTGATGGTCGGATGGGGGGGCGGTGGTGAAGGTGGAGGTGTAGGGACAGCTGTATCACTTGCCTGTTTGCAGGGCCATGTGCCAGGTGGGAGATCAGTGGGGAGGAACAAGTGGATAAGAGAGTAACGTAGAGAGCGATTCCTACACAAAGAGCGGGATGGGGAGGGAAAATTGTATTTATTTGTAATGACCAGTTGTAGATGTTTGAAGTTACAGAGAATAATGTTAATGCTGTTCAGGATACGGAGGCTCATAGGATGATAGGCAAGGATAAGCGGAGCTCTTTCCCTGTTATGGCATTGGGATTTAAGATTCAAGTCTACTTATCACACACACACATCAAAATATACTGGGAAACATACTGAATTGAACTCCAATTAACTGTCAAGTAGTATTCAAGCACAGAAATAGTGGAACCAGCAGGGAGTGAGGCTATTGATGTGTGTAATATACAATTCATTAATGTTGCAATGATACAAGGTGCCCTGCATAATACTTCAGCCATAGGAAACATTTTTTAATGGTGATGTGATTCACACAAATTTATTGAAGCTATGAAAAAGCAAAGCACATGTCACCACTTTAGAATATATTTATGATGTTTGAATGATGGGAATTAATTTCAACTAGGATATGTAGTTAACATAGAAAGATTTGACATCAGAACTAGTGGGATATTTTAAATTCATTTTTTATATACATGACAAGAAAAGATTTCTGTTCAGATCAGAATGGGAAAATCAAAATTCTGCTAATCAGTACTTTCTGAATGTAGTGTAGAATATGCTTAATTAGAGTTACTTTATGAAAAGAAGATTTGTTCTGACTGGGATTTTTGTAACATGCAAAGAATTTTACAGGATAGATACTGAGATGGTGATGGCAGTTGCCTGAGTACATCATTATCTACAGCAACACATCTTGGCACGAAACGTCATCTGTACATTTTTCCATGGATTCTGCCTGACCTGCTGAGTTCCTCCTGTAAAATTCTTTGCAAGTTTTAGAGATTCGACCCAGCAACAATGTAGAACCAACAAGGCATTTCCAGCTGGAGGAGGATCTGCATATAATGACAAATTAAAGAAAATCTGCAGATGCTGGAATCTCTAAAACTTCCATTCCAATGACACCGTGGGAGCACCTTCACTGGAATGGTCACAGCAGTTCACGAAGGCGACTCACCATAACCTCCGCAAAAGCAATGAGGAATGGGCAATGGGCAATGGGCATTAACAGTTTCTCTCTCCACAGACGCTACCTCATCCATTGAGTATCTCCAGCATTTTTGGTTTTTATGTCATATTACAAGCTTTTGCTTTTCTCAGATTCTCAAGCATAACAGGACAGCTGGTCTCTTGCTGCTCACCATAAAGTGTCAACAATATTTTTTAGCATTTTACCCAAAGTCTTCAAATCCTATAGGTCACATTTTGCAAAGAATGAAGAAAAATGACTGTATTTACCAATAGCTTCTTTCTAAATGAGAAATACATGCCCACTAAAATTCATTAAATGATACCAATCCATGGTGTGAAATGACCTACAGTGTGAGATTCTTTTCCGATCCATGGTGTGAAGAAATCTAGAATATATGTTGGGCCTCTTAATGAGTATTAAGGTGGATAAGTCCCCAGGATTTACCCCAGGTTTTTGAGGGAGGTCAGAGTCGAGATTGTGGAGCTCTTGACCAGTATCTTCATGCCCTTTCTCGCCACAGGCCAGGTCCCAGAGGAATGGAGAGTGGCTAATGTTCTATCTCTATTTAAGAAGGGAACAAGGGAAAATCATGGGAATTATAGACTGGTGAGTTTCACGTCTGTTGTAGGGAAATTGCTGCAGAAGATTCTTAGGGAGAGGATATATGCGCATTTGGAAACACTTGGCCTAATAAGGGAGAACCAGCATGGCAGGTCATGCCTTCCCAACTTGATTGAGTTTTTTGACAAGGTGGTGAGAGAGATTGGTGATGATAAGGCAATGGATGTTGTCTACTTGGATTTTAGTAAGACATTTCACAAAGTCGTTCATGGAAGGCTAACTCAGAAAACTAAGATGCATAGGACCTGCGGTGATTTGGCAGCTTGGATTCAAAGCTGACTTGCACACAGAAGACAGAGGGTAGTGGTTGAAGGGACTTATTCAAACTGGAAGTCTGTAATTAGTGGTGTTCCACAGGGATCTGTGCTGGGACCTCTGCTGTTCATAACGTATACAAATGACCTGGATGAAAATGTAGATAGGTGGGTTAATAAATTTGCAGATGATACCAAGATTGGTAGAGTTGTGGATAGTGTAAAAAATTGGCAAAGAATATGGCACGATATAGATCAGTTGCAGATACGGGCAGAGAAATAGGAGACGGAGTTTAACGCTGATAAATGTCAGGTGTTGCATCTTGGTAGGGCAAATACAAAGAGGCTGTACACTGTTAAGGGCAAGATCCTTAACAGTGATGCTGAGCACAGGGATCTTGGGTCCAAGTTCACAGATTGATAAGGTGATTAGGAAGTCTTTTGAAATGTTTGCTTTTATTAGTTGAGGTATTGAGTCAGGAGGTTATGTTGCAACTTCATAAAACTCTGGTTAGGCCACATCTGGAGTTTTGTGCACAGTTCTGGTCACCCCACTATAGGAAGAATGTTGAGGCTTTGGAGAGGATGCATTAAAAGGTTCACCAGGATGCTGCCTGGTTTAGAGGGCGTGTGCTATCATGAGAGGCCAGATAAACTCGTGTTATTTTCTCAGCACGGAGTCTGAGAGAGGTCTACAAGATAATGAGAGGAATAGAGTGTTCAGAGAGTTTTTGTTTCCTAAGATTGAAATCTCTAATACCAGAGGGAATGCATTGATGGTGAGAGTGGATAAGTTCAAGGGGGTGGTGAGGGGTAAGTTTTTTACTCTGAGAGTCTTGGATGCCTGGTGTGGTGGTAGAGGCAAATACGTTAGAGGCTTTTAAGAGGTGTTTGGATAGGCACACAGATGTAAGGAAGATGGAGGGATAGAGACATGGTGTAGGTAGGAGCAATTAGGGATTTGCTTTTTAGCTTGTTCAACACAACATTGTGAGCCAAATGGCCTCTTCCTGTGCTGTACTGTTCTAACTACAGTGTGAAATGCTTTTCTGAATGGGATTCTACCGTAATACTATTGCAGTCTCCAATCCCCAAGAATCAATTTGTTCATAAACCAGAATTCAAAGGGCCTGATCTTGGACTAATTAATGCTGCTGAAGTACGACTGTACTGAGACATCCAGAGCTGCATGTACTTACCTTCACTAGACCAGGCAAACTTGCAGTTCAGTGGTAATTTGGTGAATACCGCCTATGAAGTTTGCAGGGTCAGATTAAAACCAGTTGGCATTCTGTCTGAAAGGTCATCCACATAAATATAAATGTCAGATATGTCATCCTATTTAAATTTGAAGATATGGGTGTTACTGGAATTTACTTAATTGCAGTACGAGTAGATTTTCAGGTGTAGGCTGTAGCTAGCCAGAGTCATGGAGACACACAGCACAGAAAGAGGCAACCACATCCATGCTGATTTTATGCCCATCTTCACTAGTCCCATGTGCCCACCTGGCCTCCTCTGCCTTGCCTGTTTAGGTATCTGTCCAAATGCTGATTAAACATAGTAACTGTAAACAGTTTCAACACCTCCTCTGACTGTGTTCCAGATATCAACCACACGTGGGGGATCGAACTGAATTGTATCTGACAAATCCAGCCCAGATGCAAATAGAATACCGGGTCTGAGCTGGGTAATTATAATCAGCTGGTGTTGTTAGTCCTCTGCTCCGTGGCTGAAGGAGAGTTAAAGTTCAGCTTATACCATTCCCCCTACAGCCAAGTCCATGATTGTGTATGACAGACCTTGCTGGAGCATTCAGTTATGAGTATTCAGTCACTGACAAGAAGTAAACCAAAGGATAAGTTAATCAAAAGATGGTCACGATTGTACTGTTTCACAGGATGATCAGTGGAGATTCAGAATGTTCCTGTTGACTAAGGACACCCATCAGGTAGTGACATTGTTCCATCTGTTTTCTTTGCTAGCTGATCAAACTGACTGAAAAGTCTTCATCAGTTTTTGATGGATTCTGGACAAGACGCTTCCTTACATTGTTTACATCACCAAGTCGCCCATTCATTGTCTGTAATGAGTCACCCTGACAGGCTTTCTTCATGAACCACTGTAAACGATGTGGTGAAGATTCTCCCCACGTGCTATGAGCTGTGGAGTTCCAATGCAGCAGGGGTGAAGGGACAGTAGCGGAAAGAAGGTAGTGTTTCTTTGTGCAGGTGATGTGCATCATTAGTCACACTACCTTTGAGAACTTGTGTTAAGCCTTAAAGTGATACAGCATAAACTCTGGTCTTTTGGCCCAACTCATTCATACCAACCAAGGTGGCTGCATCTCTCCAAATCTTTCCTATCCATGTACTGTCCAATGTCGTTTTTGTTCCTGGCTCAAACACTTACTTTGGCAACTTATTCCATATTCACATTACTCCCTGTGCAAAGAGGTTGCCCCTTGAATCCTAATTTAAATCTTTCTCCTCCCACACTAACCCATGATCTCTAGCTTTTGTTTCCCTTTCTCTGGGGAAAAGACTGTTCATCCTCTTTACCTCTGCCCCTCTTGATTTTATCATTCTTCAGGAAGTGCTGCTGTCTAATTGGTAAAAGTGTTTTCAGCTGCCTCAGTGCCCCATGAGGGACAGCTGATCTACATCCAAGTGGCAAACAATTCTGCCCCCCCCATAACATTGACTGGCTCTTTCCCCACAGTTGCTGCTCAGCCAGCAAGTGTTTCCAACATTTTCCCTTTGATTCCAAGTCAGCATACTTTGTGATTACAAGGGAACTTGAAGCCAGTACTGTCACTATTTCTCTGCAGCTCTTCTTGGTGATGGACATCGTGGGATTTGGTTTGCCGCTACATTGACCATCAGGATTAGTAAGACTCCAGTAATCGAGGACATTGGTAGCACTGTGCTGGCTACAGCTACAGCTCACTTACTTTTACCTTTAACACAGTAGAATAATACTTTCCAGTGAAACTAATAAGTTTAAAAGTAGCCTGGTATGTTATAGGATGTTCAGGAACATGCATCCCATCAGCAAGACACCAATCCATCGGGATTTCCAAACAGCCTGATGGCAGATATTTGGAGTGGTATTGTCCCCTACAGCCACTGTGAGAGGCTGGTCAAGGGGTCAGTATTGAGTATATAGACTGCTGATCTGCTTTTCCTTGCTGATATCACCAGCTGCTGGAGAAACTCAATGGGTCAGGCAGCATCTGGATTTCTGACCTGAACTGCTGAGTTTCCACAGCAGTTTGGTGGGGTTCTTTTGTTATAATTGTACTCAACCAGAAAAGTGGAGAATATTGCAGTACTAATTGACATGCCACATCAGGGGTGCATTTACCATAGAACACTCAGCCCCCGCCCTGCCCCACCATCACCTCCAGCACCAGAAACCTCGGGCACTGTCTGTGTGGATTTACACAATCTCCGAGACTGTGTGGGTTTCTCCCAGTGTTCCACTTTCTGCTCTCATCACAAGGTTAATTGGCCACAATAAATTGCCCCCTGTGTCAGTGAGGGGTGGAATTCGTGGAGTGGGGAGAGTTGATTGGAATGTGGTGGGGGTGTGAATATAAGGTTAGTTCAAATGGGTGCTTGAGTGTAGATGAGGACTCAATGACTCTCTCTATAACGCAACGAACCTCAATGTATTAGTGCAGAGGTTCCTAACCTGGGGCCCACAGACCCCTCAGTTCATGGTAGTGGCCTATGACATAAAAAAGGTTGGAAGCCCCTATATTAGTGTAACAATCTTGCTTCTCCAAGTGCTGAACTCATTACAAGTCGCACTCATTCTTGGTTACAAACATCACAGGCTTATTTTTTTTTGTTGATGTAAATATCACAGTTCTGTTTTACACTATTCCATCCAAAAAGAGAAAAACAATAACAGATTATAATCAGATAGACATGGTCAAAGAGCAAACTGAATTTCCAGCTTGAAGTCACCTCTCCGGTCCATCCCATAATGTGTCCTCCTTATGGAAGATCGCTCTGTTGGAAATGTTGAGGAACGTACCCTGGAATTGGGGGAATGCACTGATTTAAAATGAGAGTTGATGATGGGACAAAGAAATTTAACAGGTCCTTCTCAGGTGAGCAAACTGTAATTACTGGGTACTGCAGGTGTCAGAGCTAATCTCAGTCTATATCAATGATCTTCTGGGGGTGGGGGGGAGCGGTCAGGGGGCAATCATTATATTCTCAAGTTTTCTGAAGACACTAATTTAAGTGGAGTTGTGAACTCCAAGGGACATGCTGAGAGGCTTCAAGGGAAAATAGGTAAGTTGGTTGAATAGGTGGGAAGATGGCAGATAGAATATAGTAGATAGATAAACAGACACTTTATTGATCCCAAAGGAAATTACAGTGTCACAGTAGCATTACAAGTACACAGATAGACAAATATAAGAATAGAAGTAGAAAGAATTAAAAAAAAACAAGTTACCACAAACAGGCTAACAGGAGGGGGTCATTACTTCCCCAGCTATAGGATGACTCATTACAGAGTCTGATGGCCAATGGCAAGGATGACCTCATATAACGCTCTTTGGAGCAATGCAGTTGTCTTAGTCTATTACTGAAAGTGCCCCTCTGTTCAGCCAAGGTGGCACGCAGAGGGTGAGAAACATTATCTAGAATTGTCAGGATTTTCTGCAGGGCGCTTCATTCTACCACAGCCTCCAGTGTGTCCAGTTTGACTCCTTAACAGAGCCAGCCTTCTAATCAGTTTATTGATCCAATTGTCATAACCCATGTTGATGCCATTGGCCCAAGCACATCACCGCACAGAAGATTGTACTGGTAACAACAGGTCGGTACAACATGCGAAGGAGAGGCCTCCAAAGAACCTCAGTCTCCTCAGGAAGTACAGGCGACTCTGGCCCTTCTTGTACAATGTGTAAAAGTGTGAGGATTTCAAATTCAGACACATTTAAAATAAAAGGAGAATATTTGATTAATTTGGCAATGATTCTCAGTATTTATATATTTCCTTACTACATATGAGAAAGCCAGTTTACCCAACATCTAAACCAGCATTCAGAGCATTCCCACTAATTCCATTTCCCCACATATTTCCCTGTTACCTATTGTCTCTCTAACATGTCCCTATCTTCCCTGCCTCCACGAAGCTCTCAATTGTTTAACTGCCCACACTGGGGACAACCTTTAGCGACTTAGCCTACCAATATTTCTTTGGAATTTGGGAGAAACTGGAACATCCAAGTGAAAACTATGGAGTCACAGGGAGAACATGAGAATGCCACACAGATAATGCTGGAGGTCAGGATCCAACCCAAGCTGTTCGAGCCATGCTGACCTTGCTGTGTTAATCTACAACTTGCTGATGACCAACATGCAGGTAGTGCAAGTAATTAGCCTGTATTAGGAGAAGAGATGAAGGTAGGCCTTAGGAAGCCTTACTGCATATATGTAGGCCCCTGCTGAGATTACACTTGAAGTACTGTGTAGTTACAGTTTTGGTCTCCATATGTCAGAAAGGACAATTTTGCTGTAAAAGGATTCATTAGAGTTGGTTTCAGGGATGGCCAGCTTGCTTCAGGAACAGATTTGAGACACCTAAGATCGTTTTCATTAGAGTTTCATGGAATGAGAGGAAATCTCATTGAAAGAGTCTGGAAGAACTTGACAAGCAAAGAAGATGTTTCCACTAACCAAGAAGTCTGCGACCAGAGGGCAGCTTGAAAATAGGGGTTAAGAGGTTTGAGACAAAGATAAAGTTCATCATTCAGAAAGTGATGAATGTTTGAAATCCTTTACCCCAGAGAGTTGTGGAGGCGCAGTCTTAGAAAAAGATTGATAAACCTCTCAACTTACAAGTAGAGTTCCCAGCACACAGGGCTGTGATTCATCTTGGTTGCTCTAGGCTCCAATCCCCAGCTTCCACTGACATATGACTGAATGATGCTCACACCAGATCTCCCCTCAAAACATCTGTTTTCCAGAGGAAAAACCAGGTGACTTTGTTAATGTCAGAAAAAGCAGAAACTGCTGGAAACACTCAGCAGGTCAGACTGCATCGGTGGGAAGAGAAACAGTGTTAACGTTTCAAGTTGAAGACACTTTATCAGAACAGTTTAGGGTTTTTGATAACAGTGTGGAAGTTTTGTGGTTAACATTTTTTTCAATGAATATATTATTAACTGAATTTAAATTGAACATTGAACTCAATTAACTAGTTCAGATTTTGGATTACTAACCCCATAACGCAGTGACGTGTGGTTCTCAGAGAGCGGACCAATGACCTGTGGAAAACTCATTACTAGTGTAAGAGTATTTGGTGGTGGTTGGTGACAGAATGACGTCAATAGTCTCTTAGCAACACACAGAAAGTGCTGGGGGAACTCAGCAGCCGAGGCAGCGTCTATGGAAAAGAGCATAAAGTCGACGTTTCGGGCCAAAACCTTTCATCAGCATGACCTAGAAACAAACATTATCACATTCCACACCAGAAGCAGGTCTGATCTCTGTGGAAATGTGCTTTAAGTGGCAGGCAGGAATACATCTTTAAGAATGTTCTAATAGCAGGAATATTCATCAATCGAATTCCTCAATGACGTTTCAATGGGACACAAGCAGCATGATTGGTTACATTAGCCACGAAGTATCAGTAAAGAAAGTTAAATTGAGCACAGGTTTTAGTTCCATAACTATTAATAATTATGCTATCCAGCACAGTTCATCCTCAAAAGTAATGCTTACAAATGGGGAGGAGGGGATGTCATTTCCAAACTCCATATTCTTTACCAGATATACTCAACAAAAACCTGCTGATCTTAGTTTTTAATCACGGCCTCAGTGTGAGAGACCTTCCTTCCTGCTTTTCTACCTCAGTGTGACGGAGACCTTCCTCCATCCCTTTCCCACTTCAGTGTGACAGAGTGTTTCCTTGCTGCTTTCCTACCTCAACACAAAATAACCTGCAGATGCTGGGGTCAAAGCAACACTCACAACACGCTGGAGGAACTCAGCAGGTCAGGCAGAATCCATGGAAAAGATCGGTCGACATTTCGGGCCGGAACCCTTCGCGATGCTGCCCGACCTGCTGAGTTCCTCCAGCGTGTTGTGAGTGTTGCTTTCCTACCTCATTGTGATGGAGCGTTTCCTTCATTTTCCACCTCATTGTGACAGAGAGCTTCTCTCCTATCCCAACTCAGTGTGGCACAGAGCTTCCCTCCTGCTTTCCCAGCTCAGTGTGAAGAAGTGTTTCCTTCCTTTCCTACCTTACTGTGACAGAGTTTCCTTAATACCTTCCTAACCCACCTCAGTGTGTCAGAGATTTTCCTTCAGTTCCTACCTCAGTGTGATGGCATTTTCTCACTTTTCCTGCCTCCTGTGACAGAGAGTTTCCTTCCTGCTTTCCCTTCTCAGTGTTACAGGCGTTTCCTTCCTTCCCTACTTCAGTGTGACAGCGAGCTTCCTTCCTATCCTAACTCAGATGTGATAGAGCTTCCTTCCTTCCTGCTTTGCTTCCTCATTGTGACAGAGAGCTGCCTCCCTCTCTTTCCTACCTCATTGTGACAGAGCTTCCTCCCTCCCTCTCCTACGTCAGTGTGACAGAGCTTCCTCTCTCCCTCTCCTACGTCAGTGTGATAGAGCTACCTCCCTACCTTTCCCACCTCAGTGTACCAGGGAGTCTCCTTCCTGCTTTCACACTTCAGTGTAAGAGAGAGTGTCCTCCCTTTCCCAGCTCAGAGTGATGGAGAGGTTCTTTCCTGCCTTCCACCTCATTGCCTCTGATCTTCAGATTAATCACTTCATTGTAGATTTGGCCATTAGAGGAAATATTGTTTCCACATCTGTTCTGCTTGATATTTTTATGATTGAATCAATGCTCATCTTTTTAACATCATTAAATGCCAAGTCACATCCATGCAATATGCCCAACGTTTACACCACCACCCCCCACCCCCGAACTCCAGTTCAATGAGTTAGAACCTGCAGCTTTTCCAATAGTTTTTCAGAGTTTCCATAGATGGAATCTGATCAAGATTACATAGCAGAATATAAACTTTCCTTCGGCTTGAAAGAATAAAATGAGCAAACAGAAATGTACTGCAAGATTGAAAACATCCTGAAATAAACAACTTCAGTTTCCAAGTATCCAATATCTGCAGTCCTTCTTGTATATCAGTAACATTCAATCCCTATTGATAAATGTCAGCCTCTGCTTCTTCAGTGAAGTAAGTCGATACTTTTAAGGTCACATTGATAGTGTTGTGATTGTTTTCTTTCAAGTCAGTGGAAATGTTACAATCTTTATCGCTCCTCATTTTCAGAATGTTGCCTCCATTTTTTGGTCAAAGAGAATCTAACCTGGCCCTTTTTCAGTGAGACCACCTCTGACAAATTAGAGAACGTACAACACGACAGCCCTCATCAACTTGGATGTAGATTCTAGACTAATGTAAGTAAGGGTTGTTCAAGGCAATAGCCACAAAAAAAAGTTAATGCAATGACATAAAATTAATGATATCCTGGTGTACTTCCTCACAGCGGTTTAAATGAGAATATTTGTTAGTTCATTGACAAATTGTTGCTTATGTAGTTCCTAACTGTTAAGGATTTAAAACTCTGTACCGAGCCTTGGGGCCCATCAGGCCGGTGCTTAAGCTGGTTTCTGTGGCGTGAAGCGATTGAGAGTACAAGACTCCCCCCGCCAGATAGGACACCAGTCTATCGCAAGGTTAACCCCCAACATTTGCCGGTACCCATTTTCAGTTGGGTGGACTGGAGCAGTGTGTGGTTAAGTGCCTTGCTCAAGGACACAACACGCTGCCTTGGCCCAGACTCAAAACCACGACCTTCAGATCGTGAGCTCAATGCCCTAACCACTTGGCCACGATAGGGTAAGTATTTTATAGTACCTATTCCTGTGGTATATGGTATTAATACCGGTCTATTATTGTTGCGTGTACCAGATACAATGAAAGTGTGTCTGCATGCTATCCAGTTATACATAAGCATGTTAAAGCATTAAAAAGAGAGGAAAACAAAATGCACTATATATTGTAGCTGCAGAGCGAGTACCGTAGCATAATCCTGGGTGGTTTGA
This sequence comes from Mobula birostris, assembly GCF_030028105.1. Lineage (NCBI taxonomy): Eukaryota > Metazoa > Chordata > Chondrichthyes > Myliobatiformes > Myliobatidae > Mobula > Mobula birostris. Next base: position 65,971,676 of record NC_092379.1, read on the forward strand.
AAGTGCAGGATGTCCCATGGTAGATAGAAACATGGAGCTTGATGCTCATGATCAACATAACATAAGAACATAAAAAATAGGAGCAGGAATAGGCCATCCAGCCCATCGAGCCTGCCCCACCATTCAATAAGATCATGGCTGATCTGTCCATAAATTCAGCTCCATCTACCTGCCTTTTCCCCATAACTTTTAATTCCCTTACTATGTAAAAACCTATCTAACTGTTTCTTAAATATATTTCGTGAGGAAGCCTCAACTGCTTCCCTGGGCAGAGCATTCCACAGATTCATCACTCTCTGGGAAAAGCAGTTTCTCCTCATCTCCATCCTAAATCTTCTCCCCTGAATCTTGAGGCAATGTCCCCTAGTCCTAATGGAAACAACTTTCCTACTATCTTATCTATCCCTTTCAAATTTTGTATGTTTCTATAAGATCCCCTCTCATTCTTCTGAACTCTGGAGAGTATAGTCCCAGGCGACTCAATCTCTCCTCATAAGTTAACCCCTTCATCCCTGGAATCAACCTGGTGAACTTCCTCGGCACTGCCTCCAAAGCCAGTATATCCTTCCTCAAGTATGGAGACCAGAACTGCACGCAGTACTCCAGGTGCGGCCCCACCAGTACCCTGTATAGTTGCAGCATGACCTCCCTGCCCTTGAATTCAATCCCTTTAGCAACGAAGGCCAACGTTCTGTTTGCCTTCTTAATAACCTGCAAGCCAACTTTTTGTGATTCATGAACAAGCACTCCCAAGTCCTTCTGCACAATCACATGCTGCAATCTTTCACCATTTAAGTAATACTCTGCTCCTCTATTATTCCTTCCAAAGTGGATGGTCTCGCATTTACCAACATTGTATTCCATCTGCCAAACCTTGGCCCACTCACTTAACCAATCTATATCCCTCTGCAGACTCTCCACATCTTCTATACAATTTGCTTTTCCACTCAGTTTGGTGTCATCAGCAAATTTTACTACGCTACACTCAGTCCCCTCTTCCAAATCATCAATGTAAATGGTAAACAGCTGCGGGCCCAGCACCGACCCCTGTGGCACCCCACTCACCACAGACTGCCAACCGGACAAACACCCATTTATACCAACTCTCCGCCTTCTACCAGTTAACCAATCCACTATCCATGCCAATACACTTCCTCCGACTCCATGCATCTGTATCCTATTTATAAGTCTCTTGTGCGGCACCTATCGAACTCCTTCTGGAAATCCAAGTATACGACATCCACCTGTTCCTCTCTATCCACTGCACTCAATATGTCCTCAAAGAACTCCAGTAAGTTTGTCAAACAGGACCTGCCCTTCCTGAATCCATGCTGTGTCTGTCTAAATGTTTCACTATTTCTTCCTTAATGACAGCTTCAAGCATTTTCCCGACTACAGATGTTAAGCTAACTGGCCTATAGTTGCCCGTCTTTGCCTAACACTCAACACTCCCGGCAGCTGCTCAGCACACAAAATGCTACAGGAGCTCAGCAGGTCAGCCAGCATCTATGGGGAGGAATAGACAGTTGACGATTCAGGTCAAGCCCCTTCTTCAGGGCTAGAAAGGAAGCAGGTGGGGAAGATCACTAGAAATAAAAGGGTAAGGAAGTGGCTGGAGTGAGAATTGGTGGGCAATAGCTGAATCCGGATCAGCGGGGAGAAGGGGACTGGTGGGAATGAGTGAGAAGATAGGGTCAGACAGGTGGAAGTGGGATGTGATGGGTAGAAGTAACAAAGGGCTGACAGAATGGAATCTGACAGGAGATAAGGGTGGGAGTGTGGGGTGTGAGGACAGAAGGCTCTGGTTGGCAGAAGTTGAAGAAATTGATGTTCATTCTGTTAGATTACCAAGGCAGAATATGAGATGAGGAGTTGATAACTACCTCGACTATACCTCTTCCCACCCTGCCACATGCAAAAATGCCATTCCCTATTCCCAGTTCCTCCGTCTCCGCCGCATCTGCTTCCAGGATGAGGCTTTCCGTTCCAGGACACCTCAAATGTCCTCTTTCTTTAAGGATCGTGGTTTCCCTTCTGCCGTCATCAATGAGGCCCTCACCCGCATTTCCTCCATTTCCCACTCTTCGGCCCTCACCCCATCCTCCCGCCACCACAACAGGGACAGAGTTCCCCTTACCTACCATCCCACCAGCCTCCAGATCCAGCACATTATCCTCCACAACTTCCGCCACCTTCAACAGGACCCCACCACTAAGCACATCTTTCCCTCTCCACCCCTCTCTGCTTTCTGCAGGGATCGGTCCCTCCACGACTCCCCGATCCACACATCCCTCCCCACGGATCTCTCACCCGGCACTTATCCCTGTAAGCGCAAGTGCTACACCTGTCCCTACACCTCCTCTCTTGCCACCATTCAGGGCCCCAAACAGTCCTTCCAGGTGAGGCAACACTTCACTTGTGAGTCTGTTGGGGTCACCTATTGCATTCGGTGCTCCCGGTGCGGCCTCCTCTACATCCGTGAAACCCGACGCAGATTGGGGGACTGCTTCGTCGAGCACCTCCACTCCGTCCACCACAACAGACAGGATTTCCCGGTTGCCACCCACTTCAACTCTGCTTCCCATTCCCATTCAGATATGTCCATACATGGCCTCCTCTACTGCCATGATGAGGCTAAACTCAGGTTGGAGGGGCAACACCTCATATACTGTCTAGGTAGTCTCCAGCCCCTTGGTATGAACATAGAATTCCCCAACTTCCAGTAATTCCCTCCCCCTCCCTTCCCCTAACCCTATTTCACTCTGCCCCCTCCCCCAGCTGCCTACCATCTCCCTCATGGTTCTGCCTCCTTCTACTACCCATTGTGTTTTCCCCTATTCCTTCTTCACCTTTCCTGCCTATCCCCTCCCTCACCCCTTTATCTTTTCCCTTACTGGGTTTTCACCTGGAACCGACCAGCCTTCTCCTTCCCATCGTCCCCCCACCTTCTTTATAGGGCCTCTGCCCTTTCCTTCTTCAGTCCTGACGAAGGGTTCTGGCCCGAAACGTTGACTGATCATTTCCATGGATGCTGCCTGACCTGCTGAGTTCCTTCAACGTGTTGTGAGAATCTGAGAGGCTGCTCCTATGTTGCATTCCTCCAGCGTAAAGTCATTTTAGGTAACCAGCATTTGCAGTCTTCATGTCTCTCTCCAAGGGTCAAGTGACATTGATAAAGGTTAGCCTCCGCTGGTTCATTGAAGTGAATCAATTCTTTTAAGGTCACTGTAAATAACTTAAATAATGCTTTGATTATTTTTTTTCAAGTCTGTGGAAATATTAAAATTGTCATCGCTCCTCATTTTCAGAACATTGCCTTCTTTTTTCAATGAAGAGATAAATCTAACCAGGTCCTTTTTTCAACGAGAACACCTCTGACACAAATTAGACTATGTGTAACACAACAGCCCTCAACTACTTGGGTTGTTCAAGGTAATAATAGCCACAAAAAATTAATGCAATAACATACAACTAATGATATCCTGGATCCTCATACAATTGTGTGATTTATTCAAATCTCTTGGTTGATCACAATTTTTTAAAAACTGCAGATGCTGGAAATCTGAAACTAAAACTGATAACGCTGGAAAAAACAGGTCAGGCAGTATCTGTTGACAGAGAAAGCAAGGTAATGTTTCAGGTCTAGGATCTTTTGTCTGGACTACTGAAAATATTCTGATAGAGTCTTTGACCAGAAATGTAAACTCAATTAATCAACTCTTGATTAACTATCCCTGGTAGTTCCTAACTTAGTTGTCAGTTTGTTGATGAAATGTTGACGGTTCAGAAACTGAAACGGAGTTCCTACATTTACAATGTGACTACAGCAGCAGGTCAGAGATGTGACAAGCAACTTACCTCTCAACTCCCCAAAGCCAGTCCGCGATCTCCAGGACTCAAGTCAGGAGTGAGTTGGAGTACTCGCCATCTGCCTGGACAAATAGAGCAGCAAACTCAAGACACTCGACCGGACACAGGACAGAGCAGCCTAATTTCCACAGCCATTCATTCAGTCCACCACTGACATTACAATCGCTTTCCCAACAGCATTGTGGGTTTACCTACAGAACACCCCAAGGTCTGTGCAATTCAGCAAGACAGCTCATGGGTAATTAAATGCTGGCTCAGCTTGCCTGGCCTACATTAACTAAAGAAATAAAAAATTACTGGCTGAAAGAAATAGAAAGTTTAAGCAATTGTTTTGTGAAGAATTAGCGAGCTCTCTTTTTGGGAGGGGCAGCATGGTAGCATAGAGGTTAGCACAACAGTTTACAGTACCAGTGAGCTGGGTTCAATTCCTGCCACTGTCGGCAAGCAGTTTGTACGTTCTCCCGGTGACCGTGTGGGTTTCCTCCAGGTGCCCTGCTTTCCTCTCCGAGTCCAAAGACACACCGGCTGGTAGGTTAATTAGTCATTGTAAATTGTCCCCTGATTAGGCAAGGATTAAATCGGGGATTACTGGGCAGCATGGTTTGAAGGGCCGAAGGACCTGTTCCACTCAGTAACTCGATAGATAAATAAGTGGAATATCAACTCACGGGACTCTACACAGCACAACAAAGGTTCTCCCTTAGACATGGTTATTGATTGCAAAAGACTTCCTTCATCAAGGAACACACACAAAATATATGCAAATCAGGCAGAACCTATGGAAGGGAATAAACAGTCAACATTTAGGGCTGAGACTCCTCATCAGGACTGGAAAGGAAGGGGCAGAAACTGGAATAAGTTGGTTAGGACTACAAGCTGGCAAGTGATAAGTGAAATCAGGTGAGGGTGAGGGTAAAGATGGCACCCATCAGAACAGCGGGTGTGGACATATCACAGAATTCCTTTCCTTTTCGATTCAGTGCAACATGTCATAGTCCAGGTATGGGCAGTAAATAAATGTAATATTAATATCTCTAAAATGCCAGACAATAACCATCTTCAATGGAAGAGAGGCTAACTGCTCAGCCTTGTCCTCCACCTCCTCTCCCAGAACATTCCAGGTAGCAAACACTCTCTGTATAAAATACTGACCCCTCTGGTCCCCTCGAAAACTCCTTCAGATTCAGTTATTTATCACATGGATATCACAACACACAGTGAAATGTACCGTTTGCATTAACAACCAACACAACCCAAGGATGTGCTGGTGGCAGTCCGCAAGCATTGCCACACATTTCAGCACAAACATAGCACAGCCCCTATTCACAGAGCAGCACAACTATAACAGAATACAAGCAGGAAAACAACAACAGCGAAGCGCGCGCACACACACACAAAATACTCCTAGACAGACCGTCTCCAGTCTCCAGTGAACCAAAAGGCTTGCAGACACAGGACTCCGGCCACTGGGCTTCAATTTCCAGAATTCGGATTAACCTACAGGCCTCGATCTTTGATACCAACCCAGGACTCATCAATGACAATGAGCTCAAACTCCAGACCTCAACCTCTGAACTACCCAATTACTGGGATCCCGCACACTAGCTGTTTATCTCCAATTCCTCACTGACTCATCTACTTAGGGGAACCCACCAACAAATTGATGACCTTGATGCCCTTGTCCTTGCTGGTCTACCAGCCTGACACCCAACTACAGATGTCCTTCATCTCCTGTCTACGTCATTGACCTTTGAACGCAAAATGTAGAACAGAGACCTAGACTCCACCTTAACCTCTAAGTCCCCTGCTTTCCTGTCCATAAACCCTAACCTGACCCTGAACTCCTCTCTCTGTCCCCATCCCTTCAAAACTGAAAAAACAATGAAGTGAGCCATGACGTTGACAGTGACTGCAGCTCGGCTCCATCTTACCTTAAACCTGGTCTGTATTGCTGAAAGTACCTGAAATTGGTCTGTCCTGTGTTTTGTGATATCACACCAGAGGAAATAATGTATCATTTCTTAATGCTTGCATTACTAAATGACAATAAAAGAGGACTACGTGTCTTCATAATCTAAAAAAATATATATTTAATTTGTATGTAACCACCCTCCATTTTCTAAATTTTTTGAGAAAAGTTGTAATTTCATTATTAGAAAGTATTGCCGTCATTTCTGTTTCCTCTGATCCTTAAGTAGCTCGATTGCTGAGCAAATTAATTGAGTTGACTGAACCAATTAAGAGAAGTTAGCAAGAGTACGAATGGGAGGGTATGGAGAGCTATGGTCCAGGTGCAGATTGACGGGGCTGGGCAGAAGGAAGAGTAGATGGCCCGAAGGACCTGTTTCTGCGCTGTAGTGCTCTTTGACTCTGGGACTTTTGGACAACTCCATGAAGAGAAAAGGTTTAAAAGTTATGGACCAAATGCGGGCAAGTGGGACCAGCTCAGTTCAGCACCTTGGTTGGTATGCATGAATCTGGCCAAAGTTGTTGTTTCACTGTATGTGTCACACAGTACATTACAGCGTGGTGGTGTAGCAGTTAGCTAGAGTGTAAGTAACCAGAGTTCAATTCCTGCCGTTTCTGTAAGGGGTTTGCATGCTCTCCCCACAACCATGTGGGTTTCCTGTGGGTGCTCCAGCTTCCTCCCAAATCCCAAAGATTAGGGTCAGGGTCAGTAAGTTGTGGAGCGGGAAGCGTAGGAACAATTGTGGGCTGCCCCCAGCAGTTTTGGTCATTGATGCATAATGCCGCATTCCACTACATTTTCAATGCAATGTGACAAATAAAACTGTTTTTTTATTATTCTATAAACTCTAGTTCAGCAATATTCTCTTGGCCTTCCTAACTTCAAAGGGTTTTGAAATGACCCTTTTTTTGAAGGGACAGGAAAGTGGGACAAATGAAACGTTATCTGAAGGTTTAAATTCACCTTCCTTATAAAGCTGTATTCAGAATCAGATTTATTAACAATACATAAATGGTGAAATGTATTATTTTGCAGCAGTAGTACAGTGCAGGACATAAAAATGCCCAGTCTGAGCTTTGACTGCCATGGTCCACACACTCCTGCTTCGGATCTAGTGGATCAATTCATTGGTATTCATTTCCAGTTCTCTGGCTGCTGTCTCCATCATCATTTGTCTTTGTCTTCCGCTTGCTTTCTTCCCTCAGTCTTTCCCATAATTACCGTGCATGCTAACTCCTCTTTCCTAATCACCTGTCCAATGAAGTCACGTAGCTTTTTCATGATCGCATACATTATTTCTCTTTTCGTGCTTGCTCTGTTCATGACATCCTTGTTAGATATTTGTTTCGTCCATGATATCCTTTGCTTCCTCCTCAAAAACCACATCTCTGCTGCTTCAATTCGTTTCCTCATGTTACTAGATATTGTCCAACATTCTGAGCCATATAACATAACTGGATAAACGTAACATGTCAATACTCTGAGGCAGGTTGTCATGCCTAGATTAGTGTTGGTCAGTATACTCTTCATTCTCATAAAGGTGTCTTTTGCCATCCCTATTCTTCTGTTGATGTCCATGTCGCACCTGCCATCTGATGTCACCCAGCTTCCTAAGTAGCAAAAGTTCTGTACTTGTTTTATGTCTTCCCCATTTATTCTCAGCCTGCAGATAGGATTCTCCTTCTTTTTGGATATCACCATACATTCTGTCTTATTGCAATTGATAGATACACCCATTTTTGCACTTTCTTCAACAACTATGTCAACGTTTGTAGTTCTTCTTCCGTACTTGCAATTAACACAGTATCATCCACATATCTAAAATTATTGATGTTTTCACCACCAACTTTAATTCCCAAGATGTCGCTTATTTTTTTGTAATATTGTTTCACTGTACACATTAAACAAATCGGGGAGAAAACACACCCTTGTCTAACACCTCTCTTGATTTTTGTAAACTGACTCTCTTCTCCATCTATTCTTACAGCGGCAGTTTGTTCCCAGTACAGATTTCTGATTAGGCGGAGGTCTTTCAAATCTAGATCTAGAGTTTCCTGTAATATTTCGAATAACTTACTGTGCTACACCTTATCAAATGCTTTTGTGTAGTCGATAAAACAAACGAACAAATCTTTTTGCACTTGAATAGTTCATTCTGATAGTAGCCTTAACATCAATATTGTGTTTCTTGTACCTTTGTCTTTCACAAAACCACATTGTTCTTTAACTATTTCAGCTTGTATCTTACTTTTAGCTCTTGTCATCAAAATTCTTAGAAGTATCTTAGCGATATGACTCATTAAACTTATGGTCCTATGTATTTCACATTCTATTGCTCCAGGTTTCTTAGGAAGAGTGATAAATATTGATTTTTTCATCTCTTCTGGTATTATTCCAGTCTCATAAATGTCATTGATTAAATCAGTAAGTTTTTCAATTCCATAATCTTCAAGGGCGATAATTTCTTCTATTACTGATTCATCAGGACCTGCTGCCTTTCCTTTCTTCATCTTATTTATTGCATTATGAACTTCAGATTTTAAAATACTTGGACCTTCAATGTTCTTCTTAATTTCTGGTTTTTCGCCTCGATTGTCTTCAAACAATTCCTGAATATACTCAGTCCATCTGTTCATAATCTCATCTTTTTCCATGATAATGGTACCATCCTTTGCTTTCAAACATCCACCTGAAGAACAGAGGATCTTTTTACCAGTGATATTCTTGATTTGTTGATGTAACCTTTCTGGATCAGGAATGCTCACATTCCTGGTTTAACCATTCTTCTTTGGCTTTTTGACATAAGCTTTTAACTTTTTTATCTAAGGACTTATATTTTATAGAATTTGCTTTCTTCTGTCTCCTTTCTTCCATTAGATTTTTGATTTCATCTGTCATTCATTTATTCTTTGTGCTTTTTTCATTTTTTTAGGAATCACTGACTTTGCTGATTCTACCAAGGCATCCTTTAGAGAGCTAAACTTGATTTCTACATGATTGCTATCATCTTCAATAGATTCTATTTCTAGACTTTGAAATCTATTCCTTACTTCAATTGTAAACTTTCGTCTTAAGTTTTCTTCTTTAATTGATTGCAAGTAGTCAAGGGGTTGTTGAGGTTTTTGCTTCTCTAGTTTTTTAAGTTTTACTGTTACATGACATACTACTGGGTCCTCGTCACTATTACAGTCTGCACCTGGATATGTTTTGCATTGAGTCTGAGTTTCTAAATCTTTGGCTTATAGTAATAATAAAGTCAATTTGATTTTTGGAGTCATCACCTGGACTTTTCCAAGTCCATAAGCGTCTTGAATGGTTTTTAAAGTAGGTATTCATAATGACCTGATTATTCATCTTGCACCATTCTACCCACTTCTTGCCTCTTTCATTTCTTTGCCCTCGTCCAAATTTTCCTGTGGTATTTCCATCAGCACCTTGCCCTACTTTAGTATTTAGATCTCCCATGACAATAACAATACCCCGAGATTCGCATCTTTGCTTGTTCAAGCTCTTGCCATAAGTTATAAAAATAAGTAAATTATGCAAAGAAAGGATAATAAGGTAGTTCAGGGAGCATTTAGAAACGTGATGGCAGAGGGGAAGAAGCTGTTCTTTAAAGAATGAGTGTGGGTCTTCAAGCTCCTGTAGCTCTGCCCGACGGAAAAGGGTAGGTCCTGGATGGTGAGGGTTCTCGGTGATGGATGCCAGCTTCCTGCAGTTGTCCTGGATGGTGAGGGTTCTCGGTGATGGATGCCATCATCCTGCAGTTGTCCTGGATGGTGAGAGTTCTCGGTGATGGATGCCAGCTTCCTGCAGTTGTCCTGGATGGTGAGGGTTCTCGGTGATGGATGCCACCTTCCTGCAGTTGTCCTGGATGGTGAGGGTCCTGCGTCATGGATGCCACCTTCCTGCAGTTGTCCTGGATGGTGAGGGTTCTCGGTGATGGATGCCATCATCCTGCAGTTGTCCTGGATGGTGAGGGTTCTCGGTGATGGATGCCACCTTCCTGCAGTTGTCCTGGATGGTGGTGAGGGTTCTCGGTGATGGATGCCACCTTCCTGCAGTTGTCCTGGATGGTGAGGGTCCTCAGTCATGGATGCCACCTTCCTGCAGTTGTCCTGGATGGTGAGGGTCCTGCGTCATGGATGCCACCTTCCTGCAGTTGTTCTGGATGATGGCGAGAGTTCTCGGTGATGGATGCCAGCTTCCTGCAGTTGTCCTGGATGGCGAGGGTTCTCGGTGATGGATGCCACCTTCCTGCAGTTGTTCTGGATGGTGAGGGTCCTGCGTCATGGATGCCACCTTCCTGCAGTTGTCCTGGATGGTGAGGGTTCTCGGTGATGGATGCCACCTTCCTGCAGTTGTCCTGGATGGCGAGGGTTCTCGGTGATGGATGCCACCTTCCTGCAGTTGTTCTGGATGGTGAGGGTCCTGCGTCATGGATGCCACCTTCCTGCAGTTGTCCTGGATGGTGAGGGTTCTCGGTGATGGATGCCACCTTCCTGCAGTTGTCCTGGATGGTGAGGGTTCTCGGTGATGGATGCCACCTTCCTGCAGTTGTCCTGGATGGTGAGGGTTCTCGGTGATGGATGCCACCTTCCTGCAGTTGTCCTGGATGGTGAGGGTTCTCGGTGATGGATGCCACCTTCCTGCAGTTGTCCTGGATGGTGAGGGTTCTCGGTGATGGATGCCATCATCCTGCAGTTGTTCTGGATAGTGAGGGCTCTCAGTCATGGATGCCACCTTCCTGCAGTTGTCCTGGATGGCGAGGGTTCTCGGTGATGGATGCCAGCTTCCTGCAGTTGTCCTGGATGGTGAGGGTTCTCGGTGATGGATGCCACCTTCCTGCAGTTGTCCTGGATGGTGAGGGTCCTGCATCATGGATGCCATCATCCTGCAGTTGTCCTGGATGGTGAGGGTTCTCGGTGATGGATGCCACCTTCCTGCAGTTGTCCTGGATGGTGAGGGTTCTCGGTGATGGATGCCAGCTTCCTGCAGTTGTCCTGGATGGTGAGGGTTCTCGGTGATGGATGCCAGCTTCCTGCAGTTGTCCTGGATGGTGAGGGTTCTCGGTGATGGATGCCAGCTTCCTGCAGTTGTCCTGGATGGTGAGGGTCCTGCGTCATGGATGCCACCTTCCTGCAGTTGTCCTGGATGGTGAGGGTTCTCGGTGATGGATGCCACCTTCCTGCAGTTGTCCTGGATGGTGAGGGTTCTCGGTGATGGATGCCACCTTCCTGCAGTTGTCCTGGATGGTGAGGGTCCTGCATCATGGATGCCACCTTCCTGCAGTTGTCCTGGATGGCGAGGGTTCTCGGTGATGGATGCCAGCTTCCTGCAGTTGTCCTGGATGGTGAGGGTTCTCGGTGATGGATGCCACCTTCCTGCAGTTGTCCTGGATGGTGAGGGTCCTGCATCATGGATGCCATCATCCTGCAGTTGTCCTGGATTGTGGGAAAAGGCTGTTCCTGTTATGGAGCTGGCTGAGCTTCAAAGCTTCAAAAGGTTCAAAGGTTAATTTTATTTTCAAAGTATGTACGCAGAGTACAGCTCTGAGATTTGTCCTCTCCAGATAGTCAAAAAATACAGAAAAACCAAGGAAGTCATTGAGGCCACCGTCCTGCACAAAAAAGAAAAAGCAACAAAATTCACAAACCCTAAACCCCCTCCAAACTCTCCCTCCCTCACACAAAACAGATCCCATACCCAGATCCGGCAGCTGAAGCATCAAAGCCCTAACCACCGAGCTCCTCCCACACAAAAAAACTGCAACCATAACATCCACCTCCCAAAAAAAGTAACATATCACCCACCACCAATCGGCAACAAGTAAGAAAACACAGGAAAACTGAAGGAGGCCAACGTAAACTACAGTCCACACTGATAATCACATACTGTATGCTCAAAAATACAAAAACATCCTCCATCAGCATCGAGGAGAGCAACAGCTCGAACTCAGTCCTTGTGTGGGGACTTCATTCATTGAAAAGTGGTCTTCTGACCTCCAGCCCAACACGGCCCACCATGGGGACTGACCTCCAGCCCAACACGGCCTACCATGGGGAGTGACCTCCAGCCCAACACGGCCCACCATGGGGAGTGACGTCCAGCCCAACACGGCCTACCGTAGGGAGCGATCTCCAGCCTGACTTGGCCTCCCCTGAGAAGCGACCTCCAGGTCAATGTGGCTCATGGCGGGGAGCGACCTCCAGCCCAACACGGACTCCCCTGGGGAGTGACCTCTGGCCTGATTTGACCTGCCGACCTGCAGCCCAAACGGTTAAGAGCAACTGCCAACCTGGCCTCCTCCGCATTCGTCTCAATGTTTCAATCTTCCTTAACACATCCGTCGGCAGAAATGCAATCGATCATGGCCCCACACTCCAAATCTGGTCTCCTGTTCAGGATAGCTCACGCTCGTGGTCCTCTCCTGGAATTTTCTTGGGAACAGCAGAGCACTAGATCACTCAATTGAATGCCAAACTGTAAGTCACAGGCTACAACAGTTTCCAAAACACAATTAAACTAAAAAGAATAAGTAAAAGGTGTAGAAAAGATGAAAAGATGAAAAAATTGACTATCTGGAAGATGTTGCTCGAGGAATTGTTATTTGCTGGCGCCATCTTGACTGGAAAATTCCACTCGTAACAGTCTCTTTGGATCCTGCATATTGGAGCCTGGTGGTGATGTAACCAGTCAGGCTGCTCTCCACCGTACATCTGTTGAAATTTGCAACACACAGAACTGTGCAAAAGTCTTAAGCACATATAGTGTCTATAAAAAGTATTCACTCCCCTTGGGAGTTTTCGTGTTTTATTGTTTGACAACATTGAATTACAGTGGATTTAATTTGGTTTTTTTGACACTGATCAACAGAAGAAGACTCTTTCGTGTTAAAGTGAAAACGGATCTCTACAAAGTGATCTAAATTATTGACAAGTGTAAAACACAAAGTAATTGATTGCTTTTTATTCACCCCCTTCAAGTCAGTATTTAGTAGATGCAACTTTGGCAGCAATTACAGCCTTGAGTCTGTGTGGATAGGTCTCAATCAGCTTTGCACATCTGGACACTGCAATTTTTCCCCATTCTTCTTTACAAAACTGCTCAATCTCTGTCAGGTTGCATGGGGACCTTGAGAGAACAACCCTTTTCAAGCCCAGCCACAAATTCTCAATTGGATTGAGGTCTAAACTCTGACTTGGCCACTCCAGGGCATTAACTTTGTTATTTTTCAAGCCATTCCTGTATAGCTTTGGCTTTATGCTTGGAGTCGTTGTCTTGCTGGAAAACAAACCTTCTCCCAAGCCACAGTTCTCTTGCAGACCGCATCAGGTTTTCTTTCAACATTTCCCTGTATTTTGCTGCATTCATTTTATCCTCTACCTTCACAAGCCTTCCAGAGCCTGCTGCAGTGAAGCATCCCCACAGCATGATGCAGCCACCACCATGCTTCATGGTAGGATGGTATGTTTTTGATGATGTGCGGTATTTGGTTTCCGCCAAACACAGTGTTCAGTTTGATGGGCAAAAAACTCAATTTTGGTTTCATCAGACCATAGAACATTCCTCAAGCTGATTTCAGAGTTTCCAAAACTCTAGTCAAGATTTCATGTGAGATTTTTCAACAGTGGCTTTCTCTTTGCCACTCTCCCTTAAAGCTTTGACTGGTGAAGCACCCAGACAACAGTTGTTGTATGTGCAGTCTCTCCCATCTCAGCCCCTAAAGCTTGTAACTCCTCCAGAGTTGTCATAGGTCTCTTGGTGGCCTCTCTCGCTAGTCCCCTTCTTGCACGATCACTCAGTTTATGAGGAATGCCTGCTCTAGTCAGATTTACAGCTGTGGAATATTCTTTCCATTTCTTAATGATTGACTTAACCGTTCTCCAAGGAATATTCAGGACTTGGAAATTTTCTGGTATCCATCTCCTGACTTGGGCTTTTCAATAACCTTTTCGCAGAGTTGCTGAGAGTGTTCTTTTGTCTTCATGGTGCAGTTTTGCCAGGATACTGACTCACCAGCAGTTGGACCTTCTAGATACAGGTTTATTTTTACTACTATCAATTGAAACTCTTTGACTGAGCCCAAGTCTCCAAAAACAGATCCCCATTTAAATAATATGTGACTTCTAAAACTAATTGGCTGCACCAGAGATGATTGGTGTGTCATACTAAAGGGGGTGAATACTTATGCCTCAATTATTTGTAATTAATTTAGATCACTTTCTAGAGATCGGTTTTCACTTTGACATGAAAGAGTCTTTTTCTGTTGATCAGTGTCAGAAAAGACAAATTAAGTCCACTGTGATTCAAAGTTGTAAAACAATTAAACATGAAAACTTCCAAGGGGTGGGGGTGAATAATTTTTATAGGCACTGTATATATACCTAGACTTTTGAACAGTACTGTCGTAATTGTATGTATTGCTCTGCATTGTTGCCACAAAAAAAAAATTCATGACATATGTGAGTGATGATAAACCTGATTCCGATGTGGGTCTCTGTTGTGGACTGAGAGAGGAAAGGGGGCAGGGAAAAGGGAATCATGGTTGAGAGGAAGGGAAGGGAGAGGGGAGGGAGCAGGAAACACCAGAGAGACACTCTGTAATGATCAATAAACCAATTATTTGAAAGCAAATTACCTTGTTTGGTGTCTCAGGGCTGGGTATCTCTGCACCTGTGCCAACCCCCACCCCACACCCTCTCCCACACCCCTCCCAGGGCACTTCACCCCCACCATTCCCACATCATTTGCTCCCACCAGATTTACAAACTCGCTCTCCACTCTACATTGACAAAAGTCTTAGGCACTCTAGCTAGGTTATGTGCTCAGAACTGTACCAAATCCCCTCAAACTCGGAATGAACTCGAGCCACTGGCATGCCCTCTTTATGACCGTATCAGTGTAATCAAGGTACAATCATTGAGATGCTGACATTATGTTATGCTTCACTCCTGTTTTAGGTCGTGGAACATTCGGCATGTCATCGAAAACTTTGGCAAACATCTACAGATGTGTGATGGAAATTGTGCTGACTGGCTACATTATGGCCTGGTATGGGAACACTAGTGCATTTGAGTGGAAAATCCCACAAAAGGTAGTGGATTCATCCCAGTACATCATAGGTAAAATTCTCCCAACCATTGAGCGTATCTACATGAAACGTTGCCATAGAAATGCAACATCCATCGTCAAAGATCCTCACCACACAGGCCATGCTCTTTTCTCACTGCTGCCATCAGGTAGAAGGTAGAGGAGCCTCAGGACTCGCACCACCAGGTTCAAGAACAGTTACTAACCCTCAACCATCAAGCTCTTGAACAAAAGTGGATTACTACACTTATTTAAGGACTCTTTATCTTGTTATTTCATGCTCATTATTTATTGCTAATTATTTATACCTGCATTTGCACAGTTCATTCCAGTTTACAGTTACTGTTCTGTAGCTTCGCTAAGTACGCCCGCAGAAATAGAATCTCAGGGTTGTATGTTAGATTATGAGGACACGCAGTCCTCTTTTATTGTCATTTAATAATGCATGCATTAAGAAATGATACAATGTTCCTCCAGAATGATATCACAGAAACACAAGACAAACCAAGACTGAAAAACTGACAAAAACCACATAATTATAACATATAGTTACAACAGTGCAAAGCAGTACCGTAATTTGATAAAGAACAGACCATGGGCACGGTAAAAGGAAAAGTCTCAAAGTCTCTCGAAAGTCCCATCATCTCACGCAGATGGTAGAAGGAAGAAAAACTCTCCCTGCCATGAGCTTCCAGCGCTGCAAACTTGCCGACGCAGCACCCTGGAAGCACCCGACCACAGCCGACTCTTGAGTCCCTCCGACAACTTTGAGCCTCCAATCAGCCCTCTGACACCGAGCACCATCTCTGCCAAGCGCTTCAACCCCGGCCCCGGCAACAGGCAGTAGGCAAAGCCGAGGATCTGGGGCCTTCCCCTCCGGAGATTCTCCCGTCACAGCGGCAGCAAAGCGGGCATTTCAGAAATTTCTGCAGATGTTCCTCCGTGCTTCTCACATCTGTCTCCATCAAATCAGGATTGTGCACGGTACCTACTTACAAATATGGTATCATTTCGGAGCGGCCGCACGTGCTGCGTCGCGCCGCCATCTTCTTCTCCCCTCCCATTTGGTGACATACATGTACGCTGATAATAAACTTGACTTTGAACTTTGACTATCTAAGAGTTTCTTAAATGCCTGTAATGTATGTGTTTCTATCACCACCCCTGAGGGTGTTTCACGCACCCACCACTCTCTATATTAAGAACTTTCCTCTGACATCTCCCTGATATTTTCCTTCAATCTCCTTAAAATGAGTGTGTTCAAATGGAAATGAGCCATTTCCATCCTGAGAAAATGTCTCTGGCTATACATTCAATCTATGTCTTTTATCGTCTTGTACACCTCTGTCAAGTCACCTGTCATCCTTCTTCAATCAAAAGAGAAAAGCCCTAGCTCACTCAACCTATCATCACAAGACATGCTCTTTAGTCCAGGCAGCATACTGGTAAGTCTACTCTGCACCCACTCTATATCCTTCCTATAATTAAATGATCAGAATTGAACACAATATTCTGTGCGGTCTAACCAGGGTTTTATAGAACTGCAACATTACCTCACAACTCTTGAACTAAATCCCTCAACTAAAGAAGGCCAACCCACCATTTGCCTTCTTAACAACGCTATCAACTTGCGCAGCAACTTTGAGTGATCTATGGAGGTCGATCCCAAGATCCCCGTTCTTTCACATGGTCAGGAATCATTCCTGTACTCTGCCTTCAAATTCGACCTTCCAAACTGAATCACTTCACACTTTTCCAGATTGAGCTCCATCAGTCACTTCTTAACCCAGTTCCGCATCCTACCAATGTCCTGTTAAAAACTTACAATAACCCTCCACTTTACCCACCAACCTACATGTCATCTGCAGACTAACTAACCCACCTTCCACTTCCTTATCCCGGTGATTTATAAAATTCACAAAGAGCAGGGGTCCCAGAACAGATCCCTGTTGAACACCACTGGTCTCTCAACCCAGGCAGAATATGGTCCACCTACTGTCACCATCTGTCTTCTATGGGCAAGACTACTGTGTATCCACATAGGCAGGTTTCCCTGAATCCTATGTCTCCTGACTTTCTGAATGAACTTACCAAGGGGAAACTTATCAAATGCTTACTAAAATCCAATACAGACCACATGCACAGCTCTACCTTCGTGAATGTGCATTGACCGACTAACTTCACTCAGGTTTGTGAGGCACACCCTGCCACTCACTAAATCATGCTGATTATTCCTCATCAGACTATGCTTCTCCAAATACTTGTAATTCCTGTCTCTAAGAATCCTCTCCAATAATTTGCCAGCCACTGAAGTAAGACTCACTGCTGATCTGTGATTCCTAGGATTATCCCTACTCTCCTTCTTGAACAAAGGGATAACATTTATCACTGCCCAGACATCTGGTACTGCTCCTGTGGACAGTGAGGATGGAAAGGTCATTGTCAATGGGGCAGCAATCTCCTCCCTCGCTTCTATAGTAACCAGGGATCTATTCCATCTCCTCCCTCACCTATCCTAATGTTTTTTGAAAGTTCTACATCCTCATTCTTAGCATCAATATGCTTAAGCACATCAGTCTGTTTTAACACTGTCCTCACAATTGTCAAAGCCCTCTCGCTGGTGAGTACTGAAGCAAAGTATTCATTAAGGATCACCCCTACCTCCTCTGATTCCAGCGATGTTTTCTCTATTACCCCTGGTTGATCCTATCCTCACTCTGGCCATCCTCCTGTTCTTCACATATGGGTAAAATGCCATGGGGTTTTCCTCAATCTTACTCATCAAGGTCTCACATGACCCCATCTAGCTCACACAAGTCCATTCTTCAGTGCCTTCCTGGCTACTCTGGAACACTGTCTGATCCTTCAGTTCCTTCCTGGCTACCCTATAACTGTCTAGAACCTTGTCTGATCCTTCATCTCCTTCCTGGCTACCCAGGAACTCTGTAGAACCCTGTCTAATCCTTCAGTTCCTTCCTGTAACTCTCTACAACACCATCTGATCCTTCAGTTCCTTCCTGGCTACCCTATAACTGTCTAGAACCTTGTCTGCTCCTTCATCTCCTTCCTGGCTACCCAAGAACTCTCTGGAACAGTGTCTGATCCTTCAGTTCCTTCCCATCTATCCTGCAACTCTCTAGAACACTATCTGCTCCTTTGGCCCCTTTCTGTCTATCCTGTAACTTTCCATAACCTTGTCTGCTTCTATCCCTCTTTAAGGCTATAGTAAAGGTTGGGGAGTTGTGGTCCCTGTCTCCTACATGCTCTCACTTCAGGAGATCTGAACCTTGGCATGGTTCATTACCCAGTACCAAAGCCAATAAGGCCTCTGCTGTAATTGGTCTGTCTGTAAAGTGAATCAGGAATCCACAGGAAACACTAATGCCCTTGAGTGGAAAATCCTAAAAATGTAGTTAGTACAGCCCAGTCTATCACAGGTAAAGGCCTCCCTACTACAGAGCATAACTACAAGCAACGCTATCACAGGAAAGCAGCATCCATCATCAAAGGCCACCATCCTGGCAGTGCTCTCTTCTTGCTGCTGCCATCAAGAAAGGAGGCACAGGAACCTTAAGTCCCACACCGCCAGGTTCACGAGCAGTCGTTATTCCTCAGCCATCAGGCTCCTAAACTAACATGGATAATTCCACTCCCCCAAACACTGAACTGATACCCCAAACTATGGACCCACTTTCAAGGACTCCATAATACAAGTTCTCAGTATTATTTATTTACTTAATTATTATGTTGATTTTTTTTGATAATTTGCTGTATTTTTGCACATTGGTTGTTTGTCTGTCTTTGCTGTTTGCAGTTTTTCCACTGATTCCATTGTGTTTCTTTGTATTTACTGTGAATGCCCACAAGTAAACACATCTCAGGGTAATGCTGTATATGGTGACATACATGTATTTTGTTAATAAATTTACTTTGAACTTCCTAGACACCCTGAGTAAATTCTGCCCCATCCAAACCTTTTGCACTAGGGAGTTGCCATCAATACCAGAGAGGTTGAATTCCCCGTGACAACAATCCTGCTATTTTTGCATCTTTCTAAACTCTGCCCCCCAATTTGTTCCTCACTGTCTCTGTTGCTGTTGGGCAGTCTATAGAATACTCCCAATAGAGTGATTGCTCCCTTCCTATTTCTGACTTCCACCCAAATTGACTCAGTAAACAATCCCTCCACAATGTCCTCCCTTTCTGCAGCTGTGAAACTCTCCCTGATTAGCAATGTTGCTCCCCCCAACTCTTTTACCTTCCTCCTCGTTCTATTTGAAACATCCAGTAGCTATTCCAGCCCATGCGACAGCCAAGTCTTTAACGGCCACAACATCATAGTTCCATGTACTGACCCATGCTCAAAGTTCATCACCCTTGCTCTTGATAGTTCTTGCATTAAAATAGATGCATTTCAGCCCATCCCTCTGACTGCAATTTTGCCCTCTGAACTGCCGACCCTTCCTCACAGACTTTCTATACATTGTATCTAGTTGTACGCCAACTTCCCATTCCCAGTTCTATCACTCTGGTTCCAACCCCCTGCCAAACTCATTTAAACACCCCCCCACTTAACAACACTTGCAAATCTGCCTGCAATGTTAGCCCCCCTCAAGTTCAAGTGTAGCCTGTCCTTCTTCCACAGGTCATACCTTCCCCAGAAAAGATCACAATAATCCAGAAATCTGAAACTCTGCCCCCTGAACCACGCATTAGGATTCCTCAGTCACATGTTTATCTGCCAAGTCATCTTATTGTACTCTCATTGGAACATGGCACAGGCCTCAATCTAGAGATCACATCCTGCTTTACAGCTTTCTACCTAGTTTTCTCTATTCTTTCTTCAACGCCTCATCCCTTTTCTTACCTAAGTCATCGGTGTCAATATGTACCATGACTTCTGGTTGCTCACCCTCCCCTTTCGAATACTGAGAATACTGTGTACCCGATCTGAGACATCCCTGACCCTGACATCTGGGAAGCAACATACCATCCAGGTGTCTCTTTCATGTCCACAGAATCTCCCGTCTGCTCTCTAACTATTGAATCCTTGTCATCAAATGCACTTTTCTTCCCCGCTTCCCTTCTGAGACAGGGAGCCAGACTCAGCGCCAACAATTACCAAGTTATTAGGGGTAGAAGGCTATACCGTTGCTCGTGGAGTCAAGATTCACTCACTGGTATAGTCTTGTCATGGTGAAGAGGCTTGTTGTGTCCATTCTGGGGCAGCTCACTCACGTTTGATCCTCCATCAGATACTCAGCTCTCACCTGTGGCTCCAAGTCACTGTTAGCATGCAACAGTGGCCACATCCCTGGTACACTGCTTCAACAGGCAGGCCTCATATCTCAGTGAGATATGAACATGCCTGTCCCAGCAGGCAAATTCAGGTCTGGCAGATGATAAGAATACATGTGGATATTTTTATACATCACTAATATAAATTTCCTTCTTTCATCCACCAGTCACATGATCCTTCTCCAATTCAAAGCTGATCCATCCCTTCCCAATTCATAAATTAATCCTTTTGAAATTGGACAAGTATGAAATACTGAATGAACATCATTATTTGTAGTCACAATCTACTGCAGGTCTTTAGAAAATAAAGATCTATTTTTTCCCCTGATCATTTCCTTTGGAACTTAAGGCAAACAATCTCTTTTTATAGTAACATATATAAAATCCCACTTTACCATTTCTGTGTATGGAGGTTGAACAAGATTTAATCTATGTGTTTGAAGCTATGAAAGGCTTGCACAGCATCAACAGGAATTACTGATTTCATGTGACAGAGTAGAAAACATTGATTTATGTGTTCAGTGGAAGAAAACTGAGGAAAATAATTTTCATACAGAAATTACTGGGCTCTGCACTCATTACCTTTCAGAATGAAAGAGGCAAAAATGCTCTTCATATTTGCAAAGTGATGGATAACTGCAGGTAAGAACAGCAAACACTTGAAATACTCAGCAGTTCAGGCTGTTTCTATGGGGAAAATACAGTTAACATTTCAGGTTGAAGACTTTTAATCAAAACCTGTTTGGATGAACTGACAGATTTACAGACTGAGTGGAACTAACCTGAGTAACTCTTTGGGACTGACATGAGCTTGAGTACCTAACTGGCCTCCTTCGATCATAACAGAGGTACTATCAATTCCAGTACATGTATCACTTTCGCAGATGTGCATCATTGTACTCCAAACCAAAAACAATGCAGCATTAACACAGCTTCCGGATCAAGAGGTGGGATTCTGCTCCCTTGCTTATTTATTCCTTCAATTATTTTGCGGAAAACTTCCACACAGAGAAGCAGATTTTAATATGATAAACAGGTAGACTTCTGCTTCGGTACTTTTCAACATCCCATAACTTCTAAAAGAAAATTATGAATAATACAGTCTGGGCTCTGGTGTGATGTGGTAATTCTTTCTGTGCTGCAACTCCTTCAGACAGTGTATTCCATATTTTCATTGTACTTTAGATCTAAAAAGTCTTCAAATAGAAATCTATGCCAATATTCAATGCAGGCAAATAAGCAAGTTCTAAGTACATTTATTATCAAAGTATGTATACATTATATAATCATCAGATTCATCCTGTTCCAGGCAGACACAAGGCAAAGAAACCCAAAAGAACCCACTAAATAAAACAAGCCCGTTAACCACTCCACAAAAAAAACATACAACATGCAAACAATATAAGTAAGAAAATAGCATTCAGAACAAAAGTAGGTTCAAAGGCATGAAGCCCAGAGATGGCGGAGCAGAGCAGGCCACAGCCACAGACTCAGACTCAGTTCAGCCAAGAGCAAGTAAACATTGCAGAGCCTCCTCATGGTTACCATACAAACTTTGACGTAGCCTGTAAACGTTCTGCCACTATTTCAAGGTCACTATTCCTGTACCTGTCCTTCATACAGCACTGAGGAGAAGTGAAGTCCCACTATTTACAATGGAATTGCTTAAATCCTCAAGTGAAGCTATCCTGGTACTGAATGTACTGTATCTCACCAAACCCATTCCAAACTGCCGCTGTACTGAATTTATCTCACCAACCCCACCCAAACTGCCCTCATGCTGAATGTATCTCACCAACCCCACCCCAAACTGTCCTTTACTGAATGTATCTCACCAACCCCACCCCAGACTGTCCTCATACTGAATATATCTCACCAACCCCACCCCAGACTGTCCTCATACTGAATGTATCTCACCAACCCCACCCCAAACTGTCCTCGTACTGAATGTATCTCACCAACCCCACCCCAAACTGTCCTTTACTGCATATATCTCACCAACCCCACCCCAAACTGTCCTTTACTGAATGTATCTCACCAACCCCACCCCAAACTGTCCTTTACTGAATATATCTCACCAACCCCACCCCAGACTGTCCTTTACTGAATGTATCTCACCAACCCCACCCCAGACTGTCCTTTACTGAATATATCTCACCAACCCCACCCCAAACTGTCCTTTACTGAATATATCTCACCAACCCCACCCCAAACTGTCCTCTACTGAATATATCTCACCAACCCCACCCCAGACTGTCCTTTACTGAATGTATCTCACCAACCCCACCCCAGACTGGCCTTTCTAAATGTATTTCACCAGATCCATTCCAAACTGTCCTTTACTGAATGTATCTCAACACGCCCAGCCCCTATTGTCCTTTACTGAATGTATCTGACCAGGCTCATCCCATGATTTGTGGAGCTCCAATTCCATGACTGGACAATTAGCCTCAGGCTCACTGGAAAACTGTTTAACTGTATTTGATGTGCTCTTCTTTTAGTATAGTGTTTACAGTCATTCCTGTAGCATCTTGTTTATAGGTACTATAAACCACAATTTAATTGGACAATCTCTGCCTTCATCTTGCACCTTGTTTGTCATAAAGAGGATTGCAGTTAGAATCTGGTGCAAGAGTCCTCCAAGCAGGAATTGGGAAAGTCTACCTCTCCTGATGAAAATTCCAATAACCAGTCCTCTGCTTCTGTCTGAATCCTTTCACTCACGGTCAGAGTGTGGGATGTGGACACAATAGACTTCTGCTGGTCACCATTTGAGATGAGTGATCTCTGATCTGTGACAAAACTGGATGAAGCACAAGCCAATGTGGACACTTGGCTGTGTTGTGATGTTTCAAAACTGACTCCCAACTGTAGATCTGCACAGATCAAAGGAGTTACTGCTTATGCCTGGACCATTTTGCACCTTCCTTTAGTAGGTCGTCAAGTGGTGTTAAGAGGATGAGAGGAACCTGTAATCTCCCTGAATAGTGGCATTTACCTCCAATGACTGTCTTTCACTTCCTCCTTAACAGGCTGCAGCCAATTAAATTCAACACTTTTCCTTTATCTGCATGAAGACAAGTACAAGTAAGCTCCATTTAAGCTTCACATGATGCTAATTCAGTCTCCTCCCCATAGCCATTTCACAGAGAAAATCACCCAATTCTACAAAAAAATGCTAGATCAAATGCAGTGTCTTCACCTTTGATACTTGGATTATTTTGGGGCTTTTTGCATGTTAATTATCCTTGGCATTCTTTATCAATATCAACCTGGAGATAGCCACGAAAGAGAGTCACTTTCTGAAGTCTTTGAGCCTTGTTAAGTGAATCCACAGAACCTGGAATGAAGAAGACGGATATTGTGCAGTGGCACAGCTGGTAGGTCTGCTGCCTCACAGGATGAGAGGTGACCTGATAGAGCTGTACAAGATGATGAGAGGTTTTGATCATGTGGATAGTCAGCGGCTTTTTCCCAGGGCTGAAATGGCTAACACGAGAGGGCACAGTTTTAAGGTACTTGGAAGTAGGTACAGAGGGGATGTCAGGGATGCAGAGAGTGGCAAATGCGTGGAATGGGCTGTCGGCGATGGTGGTGGAGGAGGATATGATAGGGTCTTTTAAGAGACTCCTGGATAGGTACATGGAGCCTTGAAAAATAGAGGGCCATGGGTAACCCTAGGTAATTTCTAAAGTAAGTACATATTCGGCACAGCATTGTGGGCTGAAGGGCCTGTATTGTGCTGTAGGTTTTCCATGTTTCTAAGTTATTCATTGTGTTGATCAAAATCAGGCCTCCATTCTGTTGAGCTGATTGCTCCAGTTTATAGTGTAGTGCTGTAGGAAATCAGTGGATGTATGCTTAACTTGAAAAAATTTACTGTTCCTCTCTCCATAGATGCCATCCAAATTGCTGAACGTTTCTAGTTATTTCTGTTTACAGAGCACAAAGAACCTTCCACATTCATGAGGGCTGTGTCCAACTCACAAAGGGCAGCGGAGAGCAAGTTCCTGCTCCTGAAACAGAACTTGGGCTCTGCACTAAAATGTCTGAGACTCACTCTGCAAGTCTCCTTGATGAGTATTTCTGTATTATCTGTAACATGAAGACAGCCTTTGCACAGGGAGAATAGAATTATGCACCAACCTTTAGACTCCCTCTTGTGCAACTTAATGTCAATATAATTAGATGTGGGCACAGAATTTAGTGAGTCAATAAAAACCAAAATGGAAGCTCTTCGTCCTTAATGGCTCTGAAAGCAGAAATCAGGAATGATTAAAGATGAGGTATTAATCACACAGATTAAAGATTATATTTACTTGTACACTGTAGTAATTGAATTCATTTGCAACTGATTTTCCCAGTTCATAAGAGTTTGCTCAGGGACAATTTGTCTTTTATATTTCTTCAGGCACATACTGATCCTCCCTGAGTTATGAACCCTGGCCTCACACAAACAAGCAAGCGTTTGGGAGACAGACGGGATAGATGAGAACAGTTGTGGCACTGTAGGCATCTTCTGCTGGACAGAATCAGGCATTTCCACGTGTCTTTCTCCCCACCTACACAGAGCATTCACCCAACCCCCAACCCCACCCTGTCCTGCACTCCTGTAATACAGAGCTGGGTTGAACCAAGCAGAACAGGGAGTGCTGGAAAGACTCACTTGCTCATTCATCGAGTCAGTGAGGCCGGCTGGCTGCGTCTCTTCCTGTACCTGCTTGTCACAGCTGTTTCTGTTCATTTCTGGTTACTTATAATTGAATACTTGGAATACTCCACCCCAGGCAACAACTTGGTGAATCTCCTCTGCAGCTTCTCCAGTGCAATCACGTTCTTCCTTCAGTGTGGCAACCAGAACTTCATATAGCAACCCAATCAATGTTTTACAAAGTTGTAGCATGTACTCCATGTCCGTGTATACCATGACCCAATTAATAAAGGCAGGCATTCCATGTGCTTCCTTCATGTTGGTGTCTGTGCTGCCACCATCAGAAACAAGGAGAAATAGCTTTTTCCCTGGAATTCTCTGCCCAGGGAAGCAATAGAGACCACCTCATTAAGCATGCTTCAGACACAGTTAGTTAGACTTTTACATAGCAGGGGAATTGTGTTATGGAGAAAAGACATGTAGATGGAGCTGAATTCACAGTCAGATCAGGCGTAATTTTATTGAATGGCAGAACAGGCTCAGCGAACCAGATGGTCGACTTCTACTCTTATTTCTCATGTTCTGACATTATGGACAGTTCTCAGGAATGCAAATCTGTCAAAACCTGGGAAATGTATACATTAATTGTTAATAGGCCTGAAATTCAATCCAAGATTTTAATTACTAATTCCCTTAAATCAATCTCTGTAACTAGCTCAGATGATATTGCAATGCAGTTCTAAGGAGTAGTTAAGTGCTGCCTTCAGATGAGTGCCCAGATTTCAAACCCATTTACTTCCAAATGTTATCAGCAAAATGGTAGGTGAAAGATGCCTTGCTGGTATCTTAACATGATAGCAACCAATTCCAGCAGAAGCCCTGTCCGTTGGAAACCTGAAAGTGGTCAACACAGCTTACAATTTTCCATCATCGTTCGAGTATGTGATGGCCTCAGCAACATTCACAATGATCATCTCTGTCTCACTGAGAGAAACTGCAGCATTAGTGTGCAACCTACAAGCTTTGCTTTTAATTTACATTTAACCTGCATCAGGATGGCCAGGGGAGATAAATCAATTTGTTGCTACCAACATCTTCCTGATGTTGGTTCGCTCTGTCTGCCAGAGGATCTCCCAGTGGCCACACACTTTAATTCCACGTCCCATTCCCAATTCTGATATGTCAACCCACGGCCTCCTCTACTGTCAAGATGAAGCCACACTCAGGTTGAAGGAACAACACCTTATATTCCGTCTGGGTAGCCTCCAACCTGATGGCATGAACATCGACTTCTCTAACTTCCGCTCATGCCCCTCCTCCCCTTCTTACCCCATCCCCTATTTTAATTATTTTTTCATTTATCATTCCCCCTCCCTTGTTTTCTTTCTCTCTTTCCCTCTCACAATCACTCTTTGCCTGCTCTCCCCTTCCTCTGGTGCTTCCCTCCCCCTTTCTTTCTCCCATGTCTCCAGCTTTGTTTCCCTTTTGCCAATCAACTGTCCAGCTCTTTGCTCCATCCCTCCCCCTCCTGTCTTCTCCTATCATTTCGGATCTCCCCCCCCCTCCCTCTTTCAAATCTCTTACTATCTCCTCTTTCAGTTAGTCCTGACGAAGGGTCTCGGCCCAAAACGTCAACTGTACCTCTTCCTATATATGCTGCCTGGCCTGCTGTGTTCTACCAGCATTTTGTGTGTGTTGCTTGAAATTCCAGCATCTGCAGATTTTATCATGTTTGCATCTTCCTGATGTGTTTATTTGCTACATCACTGCTGGCTTCCAGAATCAAGCAAGGAATAGGTATGTTGTGATCTGTACCTGCAAAAGTCAACAATGGCATGATGGTGCAGTGGTTAAAGCCATTGTGTCTTAGCTCCCAGGAGCTCAGTTCAGTACTGACCCTGGGTGCTGTCTGCGTGGAGTTTGCAAGCCCTGCCTGTGATCGTGCTGTTTTCCTCAGTATACTCCAGCTTCCTCCCTTTTCCCAAAGATGGCTTGCAGAATAAAAGGATAGTTGGAGACTTGTGAGAGAGGATAGCATGCAATGATACAGGC
Organism: Mobula birostris; assembly: GCF_030028105.1. Classification (NCBI taxonomy): domain Eukaryota; kingdom Metazoa; phylum Chordata; class Chondrichthyes; order Myliobatiformes; family Myliobatidae; genus Mobula; species Mobula birostris. The sequence continues at coordinate 65,998,609 of NC_092379.1, forward strand.
AAGTAAGGAGGGGCGGAATGGGATTTATGGGACTGTATCCCTGGGAACTAGCAGGAACCCAAAGGTGTTATGGCCTCCTTCATTAGTATAATAAGTGGGGCAGTAAAACTATCCCACAGCTTGCAGTGGTGTGGAAGAACACAGGTTGAGGAGGTGTCCACTGTGACTCCTGACCCACCTTCTCCATGGCAATCCTTCACACCATAATACCTATGGGAAAGAGTTCATTATAGCTCTGACTTCTTCCTATGATGGATTGTGACAAAACACTATGTATTAACATTTAATTATCTTATATTAACATTTAAACATTTATATTATATCAATATTTAAAGATATTAACATTTGGCCACAAGAACCTCAGCATAATGGCAGTTCCATCATACAAAGGTTTAATGTTAAAGATCCTCATCCTTGTATCCAACTCATCATCCAGCCAGATATTTACTTTCTGCTAATTCTGGTTCCTGAATTTAACCACACCATCTTTTGGCAGACAACTCATTGGTCATCATGAATTTCCACCCAGAACCTCTTCCTTCACCTCTTTCCCTCTCCTTCCTTTTGCTAGACCAACCTCTTTGTTCAGTGTTTTTGGCTGATGATCTTGCTACCTGGATCAGCATCAACCTTTGCCAGTTTATCATTGAATCATAAAATGGTTACAGCACAGGAAGTCATTTGACCCACCATGTCTATATTGGCCCTCTACCACTCTGGCTCTTTCTACGTGGATGTTTAAATCCTTTTATATACAATATCGATAGGACAAGTGTTCAAGATTCCAATCATACGGTGTGAAAAAGCTGTTCCTCATTTCACTTTTAGTTCCCTTCCCCTTTATTTCATACCTAAAACATTTCATTCTCAACCACTCCAACAAATGGAATGGCTTCCCACGATGCAGTGAGCCTCTTCATTTCGCATTCTTCAGATATCTCCTCAGCCTTCCCTCCTCCAAAGAAAACGGTCCCAGCACCAATTTACCCAGCTCTTTGAGAAGTTTTGTTATCTTGAATGTGCTGGTTAAATCATCTTCTTCTGATGTGGAGCCTTCTCATCTTTCAAAGTACCAAGTACGATGAGAGAGAGTCCCATAAAAGGTGTTGCCCCTGGAATAGGATTGAAATCTGAAGGGATGCAGGCTCTCTTAGTAGATGTAAAAACCCCACAGTGTTAATTGCAGAAAAGTTGTTCTTGCTGAAATGAATTACTTCAACAACAAGGCTGAATACAATATTAACCATTCTATTTTTAGAATCCTTGCTATCTCTAGATAGCCGACTGCATTCACTATTTCACACTCTTATCACCACTGTATAAAAGGAAATCTTTCTTTTGATCAAACTCTTGTTCATTTTCCCTCCTGTTCATTAACTACATTCATGAGCTGAGGCTCCCACCCGAACCACAACCCATATTCACTGCCTAGTCATGGTGACTGGTGCAGCAAGGAGGACAGCAGAAGGCTACGTAACTGGCCCTTGCCATGCTGATGATGTGAGCAACTCGAGTGGACGCCATGGGTACCTGGCTTCTTTCCCACAAGGGGGATCATCATCGTTTTCCCATCTCTATAGTTCTCCAACTGGGACTTGTGCCTCTGTGCAGGCAAGAGTCCGTAGCAAGGGCATCAAAAACAAGAGGTTTAATGTGAGGGGAAGAAGGTCTAAAGAGGATCTGACGATAAGCTTTTTCCTTACACACAGAGTGGTTGATATCTGGAACTCGCTGTCAGAGGAGGTGGAGGAATTGGATACAATTGCAATGTTTAGCAGCATCCTAAATAGGCAGCATCGAAGAAGACCACAAACCGGTCACAGGGTTTGGAGGCTTGCATGCTTCAATGATCCAGAGAGCTATACTGGCTAGAGTCAGGGCCTTGTGCTTTGGCCAGACTAAGAGTGGTCCACCGGTCCTCCAGGTTCAGGGGTTCAGCTCATGGCCAACAATCCCAACTGGTCAAGAAGCAATTGTTACTGAAACAGCAATGAAGAATCGTTCTATACACATAGAGATGGAGGACCTTCGTGGCTGCGGTAAACGTGAGTGGCGCTGGGGGCAGTAAGTAAGCTTTAAATAGGCAAGGCACTGAAGGATACAACCCTAGTGAAGGCATTTGAGATTAGTCTCGGTGGACAAAGGCCAAATGGGCAAGTGAGAGAGAGATTGTTACAGGGAGACAGACTGATGGGATTGCCTTGCTGGAGGCTGCCCTCGCCCATTGCCAGAGGCTGAATGGCATCGATGTGATCATAAATTAAACAGGATTATGTACTTATGCACTCAGTGGCCACTTTATTAGGTACAAGAGTGGAATCCATTGTGGTCTTCTGCTGCTGTAGCCCATCCACTTCAAGGTTCAATGTGTTGTGCCTTGTAAGATACACTTCTGCACACCTCTGTTGTAACATGTTGTTATTTCAGTTACCGTCACCTTCCTGTCAGCTTGAACCAGTCTGGCCATCCTCCCCTGACCTCTCTCATTAACAAGGCACTTTCACCCACAGAACTGACACTCACCTGATGTTTTCTGGTTTTTTTTGCATCATTCTCTGTTAAACTGACCTTGCAGTCCAACTCGACCATGACAACCAAGTTGTCAACCTGAGCTTGCCTGCACTTGGCCAATATCCCTCTTAACCATGTACCTGTCTAAATTACGTCTAAATGTTATAAGTGTATCCACCTCCACCACTTCCCTCTGGCAGCTCGTACCATATACCCATCACCATCTGTGTGAAAAACCTCCTTGATGGGTCTTCATTAAATCTTCCCCCTCTCACCTTCAACCTACGCACTCTAATTTTAGACTCCCCTACCCTGAGAAAGACTGGGACCATTTGTCTTAATGATTTAATAAACCCCTTTAAGGCCACCCTTTAGTGCCTGTTGTATCAGGGAAAACAGCCCAAACCTCTCATCTCTGCTCGTAACTCAAGTCCTCCAGTCCCAGCAATATTCCTGTGAATTTTTTCTGCACCCTCTCCAATGTCATCAGATCTCTCTTCAATTTTATGTATTGCATTAACTAGCAACCCACTTCAGAATTTTTGATTTAGGATAAGCAACATCTCAAAGTAGCCTTTTCCATCAACCCCCTTGTTCAGAGAGACAAAACTTCCACATGACTGCATCAAAACATACTGTGGTGCCAACGATGTCCAAAAGCAGTGACATGTCAAACAAAGTTCCCTGCCTCCCATTAAAACAGCTCTAAAAGTAAATGAAACTAGGAACCAGGGGTGAGCATACATCATCCCATTTCTAAACTTTTTCATTTAAAATTAAGATAATGATCTTTATATTACAATAAAATTCTGACAATTCAATATCCAACTCGATACGCACATTCTTCCCAATCACCACAAGTCTAGTTGCTGCATTTTCATCAAACTTAGCTGGCTCACTGGACAACTTATCATCATGTGCAACACTTCAAAACAAAAGCTTTAAGATTGTGTTGAGTGGTAACAAAAAACCATCCCATTACCTAACCTTCTGTCTAGTGTCCCACCTCCCTCCTTTTGATCCATGATCTATTGTCCTCTATTAGATTCCTTCTTTATAAACACAAGAAAGTTTGCAGATGTTGTAAATCCAAAGCAAAACACACGAAATGCTGGAAGAACTTAGTAGGTCAGACAGCATCTATGGATATGAATAGCCAATGTTTCAGATCGAGACCCTTTATCTCTTCCACCTATCACATTCCAGCTTCTCATTGCTTTCCCCCACCACTCCACATGGATTTACCTATCACCTGCCAGCTTGCACACTCCCTCCACACCATTCCCCACACCCCCACAAACCAGAGCCCGCGGCTGGGCGGTGGGTCGCAGGCCCGGAGCCAGTTGTTGGGAGGAGTGCTCTAGGTCCAGGGCTTTCACTGAAGCAGTGCCTGGGTCCCAGTGCAGGGTATAATACATTGTTTCAACAAGTTAAATGACTTACTGGAAAGACAGGGCATTGGGGTTGGAGGCAAGAGCCGATTGCGCTCCCTCTCCCGTGATGTTCACTTCATGCCGCTGAGGTTATGAAGACTGCTCCTAGCTGCTGTGCTCCTAACATGATGGACTGATCCTGAGGCTTGGGCCTACTCCGGGGTTCAGACCCTGATGAAGGAAGATCGACTGTACTCTTTTCCATAGATACTGCCTGACCTACTGAGTTCCTCCAGCATTTTGTGTGTGTTGCCAACGTAGATTGGGAGACAGCTACACTCCGTCCACCAGAAAAGGTGGGATTTCCAGTGGACACCCAGTTCAATTCTACTTCCCATTCCTTTTCTGACATATCAGTCCATGGCCACCTTTACTGCCACATGAGGCCACACTCAGGGATTTCTTGAAATTCCAGTAATTGCACCCTGCCTTCACCATTCCCCATTCCCCCCTCTTGCCTCATCTCCTTATCAGCCCATCATGTCCCTCTGGAGCTTCTACCCCTTCTCTTTGCTCCATGAACTTCTGTCCTCTCCTGTCAGATTCCCCCTTCTCCAGCCCTTCACCTCTTTCAACCAATTGACTTCCCAGCTCTTTACTTCACCACTCTCCCGCTCCCAGTTCCACCTATCACCTACTACCTTGTACTTCTTCCTCCCTTCCCCATCTTACTCTGACTTCCCATCTTTCTTTTCCCCAGTCGTGATGAAGGATCTCGGCCTGAAACTCTTTTCCATAGATGCTGCCAGGCCTGCTGAGTTCCTCCGGCATTTTGAGTATAAATATCAACGTCGCATAAATTGTGCATTCTTTGATAATAAATGTACCTTGACCAAGCCTCCATAATCTTCTGTGGCGGCGATTTGTAAACGTTCACTATCTTTTGAGTGAGAAACTTTCTCCTCGTTTCTGACTTCCTCTTCTTTTGATCTTTGATCTTTCTCATCAAGGAAAACTTCCTTCCTGTATCTACCCATTTTGGGGGTGTTTTGGTGGCGGGGTGAAGATATGTCTCTACCAAAGGTGCTCCTTCCCTCCGCTAGCCTGCGGGTCACCCTTGGGCAAGGTGTAGCACTTGCTTAGCCCCCAATCAGGGTCATGTGAAGCCACTGGAGCAGGTGGTGGATGGTCGTATGAGCAGCTGGTGCATATCACAAGCCCTGGTAATGTGATCACTGATGTCAGGCAGTCAATCTCTGAAGACTGGGGTCACTGTCTTGTAAAGACACTGTCCAGAAGAAGGCAATGGCAAACCATTTCTGTAGAAAAATTTGTCAAGATCAGTCATGGTCGTGAACCATAATCACCCACCTCATACGAGACGACACATAATGATGATATAATAATGTCACTTCCCATTGTTACTTACTGTGAAGACCAGAGGAATTGCCCTCTTAACCACTCGCCACCAATACAGGAACCAATCTAGTGAATCTCCACTCCTCTCCACTTCCTCCATAGCAGGTGCATTTTTTTAAAGCTAGAGACTAAAACCCAACATAGTCTATTTGCTTCACCTACATGTCAGCTTCTAAAGACTTGTTTGCAAGGACTTCTAGACCTCTTTGAATGTCAGTATTTCTGTTTTCTTTCCCCACCTTACAGTTTTTCACATTATATTCCATCCACCATTATCATTAGCCTCCCAGTCAACCTGACCTTGCTGAAAAGAAAGCGCTGTCAACATTGCACACTCCTACACTGTCTGCTAAAGCTCAGTTTTACCACATCCATAAGTCGGGTGTTGGTAACACGGGCCGGGTGGGGGGGGGAGTGGAGGGGGCTTGTACAACATTTGCAATGTTTGAAACGTGTTTGTATAGGTATTCAGGATGGAAAGGCATCAGGTAATGTGGACAAAAGGGCTCAGTGTGGATGACGAGTGGACTGAAAGGGCCTCTTTCAGTGCTGTATGTTTCTGTAAAAGTGAAGAATAAAAGGTGGGTAAACAGATCCCTAAAACTCAATGCTGAAGGTAACGTCCCAGATGTGACATCAGAGCCAGCATTCAAGGCAGCTTTGACAAGAACAGCACAGGTACGTAGCACCCAGAACCTTCATCACTCTCATGAACCTCTGGCTCACTCCAGAGTCCCCTCAGTCAATGGCACTGATTGACAGCAATTGCTCAGCTTTTGGTGCTGAAGCAAGAGCTGATAAACAACATTGGCAACACCCTCCCACCTGTTCTATAACAGATCTGAAATCGGAAGATCCAGAAACCCATGGACAGATGGAAAACAGCAAAAATAAAATAAAAGCAGAACGCCCCCAGTATACTGTTGTTTTCCTTTTCACAGAGGCCAAGATTGAGATTTGATAATTGAACTTACTTTGTATAGAAAAAAAAGCAATTTAAACTTTCCGCTTTATATTAAACTCTATAACCAGTGATCCACCTCAACCCTAAAGGTGAACATTTTCAGATAATGAGGAGAATATCAGATGCAGACAAACTGAAACATTATGGTAATGATTGCTCTGCACTGAGACAGGAACATAGAAATGTGAACAGGATTGTAGAGTTCCATGGATAAACAGGTTGGTGACAAGAAAAGGGGATAAAACTGGTTGAGTACGTAGAAAAGGCAGAAAGGTTAGAGAGAGAGGAATGAACACCACATCATTCAAGAGAAAAATGTTTCTTGTAATCATAAAGTGAAAGTCAAAAACTGCAGGCACCAGAAACTTCAAACAAGAACAAAAACACTGGGATACTTTACAGGGAAGGCAGCATCTGTGGAGAAAGATACAGAGAAAATAAACATGTTTACAGTTGCCGGGAGGGATGGGAACAGAAATAAATAGGTGTGTGATAGAAAGATGGGGTGAGAGAGGGGGGAGAGGGGAGAAGAGGACAGAGGGGGTGAGACAAATGGAGGGGAGCAGAGAGGGAGGGGAAGGGGGAAGGGGGGACGGTAAGGTAAAAGAGAAGGGGAGAGTAGGGAGCCGAGAAAAGGCAAGAGGGAGGAGAGAGGTGGAGAGAAGTGGGAGTGGGCTGAGTCGGGAAGTGGGGGGAGACAGAGGCAGAACAGATGGGAGGGGGAACAGGGTGATAAAGGGGGAAACAGGTGAGAAAGGGGAAAGACGTGAGAAGGGGGAAAGGGGGAGTGGAGAGAGAGGGAGAGAGGGATGAGAAAGGAGAGAAAGGCAGAAGAGAGGAGAGGGGAAATGGTATTAAAAAGGGGGAAGGGATGAGAAAGAGGGAAGAGGTGACAGTGGGGAAAAGAGGGGGTGAAGTGGAAGAGAGAGAACAGAAAGGAGAGAGAAAGTGGCCTGTCAGAGAGAGATATGGAGGGTTGTAGAGTGGGGTGAGGGTGGGGGGTGGGGAGGAAGGGGAGTGGGAATGGAGAGGGAAGAGGGAGAGGACGTAGAGGAGGGGGATGGGGAAGGTGGGAGGGCTGTGGGGGAGAGAGGAGTGGGATGGGGGAGGAGATGGGGAGAGATGGGTGAGAGGAGATAGAGGGGGAGGAGGTAGAGGGGGAGGAGGTAGAGGGGGAGGAGGTAGAGGGGAGGAGATAGAGGCAGAGGAGATAGAGGGGGAGGAGATAGAGGCTGAGGAGATAGAGGGGGAGGAGATAGAGGGGGAGGAGACAGGGGGAGGAGATAGAGGGGGAGGAGACAGGGGGAGGAGATAGAGGGGAGGAGATAGAGGGGGAGGAGGTAGAGGGGGAGGAAATAGAGGGGGGAGGAGATAGAGGGGGAGGAGATAGAGGGGGAGGAGATAGAGGGAGGAGATAGAGGGGGAGGAGACAGAGGGGGAGGAGACAGAGGGGGAGAAGACAGAGGGGGAGGAGACAGAGGGGTAGGAGAGAGATAGAGAGGGGAGGGTGGGGAGAGTGGAGATACGGAGGGGAGGGATGTGGAGAGTGGAGATAGGGAAGGAAGGAAAGAAGAAAGAGATAGGGGAGATGGAAAAGAGGGGATGGGAAAGGAGGAGGAGAGGGGAGAGAAGGGAGTGGCTGTTTGAGAGGTGGAAGGGGTAGTTTGCAGAGAGAAGGGGGAGATAGGTAGGGAGGTGGGGGGTGATGGGGAGAAGTTGGAGAGATGAAAAAGAGGGAAGTGGGAGAGGGGGAGTGAGGGGTGGTTGAGACCGGGAGGAGGAGATGGGAGAGTTGAAGAGGGAGATGGGGGGAAAGAGGGTGAGGGGTAGAATTGCACGAAGGGGGAGAGGAAGGGCAGAGGTGGAGGGAGAGGGAGAGGGGTGAGCTGGGTGTAAGGAGAGGAAGGAAGGCAGGAGAAGTGAAGAGAGGTTGGGGGGTGACAGCAGGAAGATAAGGGAGAGAGTAAGGGGAGATAGTTGGATACAGTGGAGATACAGGGGATATGAGAGTAAATATGGAGAGGGGGAGCAAGAGGAGGAAGGGGGTGTCAGAATGGGGAGGGGGAGTGATGGTTAGTGAGTAGCAAGGGGGGAGATAGGGATGGGCTGGAGATAGGGGAGAGCTAGAAATAAGGGGGAGAAAGGGGAGGTAGGGCAGCAGAATATAGAGTGAGATGGGGGAGTGAGTGGGAGAGAGTGAATATTGGGGATAGATAGGGAAAGAGAGGGGTGAAGTGGGGGTTAATAGGAGGAAAGAGGGGGAGTGACAATGGAGGGAGGGGTGTTAGAGAGAGGGAGGAGGTAGAGAGATATCAACCAAATATGGTTTCAGCTTTGTAAATAAATACCCAAATGTTTTTCTAGTCATCTAGAAGTGAATGACATAGAATTTCAGCTCCTACAACAAAGAAGCAAAGTACTGCAGATTGAAGAATCCTGAAATTGAAAAGAGTGCTCCTAACACACAGAGAAACCAAGGTGTATTAGGGGATAATTGTCCATGTGAACTAGAAAATACCGGATATGTAACAGGTTTTATGCAACTGGAACAACAGGAATTCCGCAGATGCTGGAAATTCAAGCAACACACATGGAAGTTGCTGGTGAACGCAGCAGGCCAGGCAGCATCTCTAGGAAGAGGTACAGTCAACGTTTCAGGCCGAGACCCTCTTTATGCAACTGGAGGAGGTTGGAGTGGATTAAAGACAGAGTGGAATGCAGGTGAGATTAAGAAATAAGTGGCAAACTCATGAATAAGAGGGGTAATGAGACAAGTAAAAGTTAGGACGACTGAAGGTGAAAAAGTATGTAACAATACCAATAACAGAAGCTGGGTCTAGAAACACCCCATCAACACATAAGATGCTGGAATCCAAGGACAAGCAGTTTAGCAGAGGAGCTGCAGCTTGAAGCTTAAGATCAGTAGTATTTTGAGAAACAGGGATTCCAACCTGCGCTGCTTCTTTCTAGCACAGTAATCATATTTCAAGGGCTGAATATTTTGCAGCTCTTTATTGTGGAGGGTAGTGAAGGGACACATGCAGAAATATAGAGAAAGGGATGAAGGTATGTCAGAGTAGACTGTCAAACTCAGGGAAGGGAATGGACGACTGAAGAACAAGGAAGGCGTCCTGAGCTGTTGCTGTGAAAGGTGGTCTTGTCAGAAGTAGTTCCCATGGTATTCTCCTGTCCTAGTCAACATGGGCTTCAAAAGGCGGGGCAGATCATTATAAGAAAAGTCAGTCTGCAGAGGGTCGTAGTGTTTGCAACAGTAGTAGATGGATTTTTTCTTACTGCTAAGTATATCATTTTACTTCCACCATATAATCAGGGAATGCTTGAAGTACTCAGAGGAGCAGGCAGTTTCTGAGTGAATGGAGAGCATGGGGAGAGAAACAGAGTAAATGACCTCTCCATTGGAACATCTTATCATCAGTTGGAAACATTATCTCTGTTTCTCTCTCCACTAAACCTGCCTGGTCTCCTGAATATTTGAAACATTACCTCTTTTTTTATTTTAGCATTCCAGCATTCTAATTACTTCTGGATAGGACTGCACCCATTTGAAGTTCTGTTCACTGGTGTCGTTCGTGGCTCATTTGTGATTTCATTGGACTCCAGTGGCATTCCATCCAGCTTCAAATTAATCTTCACATAAAAGCAACTTGCAATGAATTTCTGAATTTAATTGACTGATATAGATAAGAAACCAACCCATCTCACTAATCTTGTCATAAAGAAAACCTCCTTTTCAGCTCCCTAAGCTTTGATGGCATACACATTATAACAGCTAATGGAGAACATCCAGAAGTCCCTGGGGCACTACATCATGAGCCTAAAAGACAATTATTGGTGCTTTTGCCTTCATTCTAACTTTGACTGTGCTTAAATGATGAGCATTTTGTTAGAGTTGAAAAATCCTGAAATAATACAATTATAGTGGCTCAAGGCCAGATCTAACTCTCAGGAGAATACATTTTTTTCTTGCTGAAAATCTATAAAGATTCCAACATTCTACAAGCCAAGGGTTGCTGGCAATGCGGGAGAGGATGTGAACTGCGTGATGATTCATTTGGCAAAGGTTAAATTAAAATGTGTTAGAATTATAAAAGTCATAGAGTTTTAATGTATCCATCAGAAGAAATACTTGGAATCCAGGATGCTGGAACTCCAAATAAATTCACCCATTTAGTTCGCTGCTGAAAAGGTTTGTTCCTGACCCTGGGTGCTGTCGGTGTGGAAATTACATGTTCTTCCTGTGACCACATGGGCTTTCCCCCAGCTGTTTGGTTTCCCAAAGGTGTGTGGGTTGTAGGTTAATTAACATTGTACTTTTTTCCGAGTGTGTCAGTGAATAGTAAAGTCTGGAGGGTTAGAAAGGAGGGTTAGCAACCACCTCAGGAGATGGCTGGGGCTGCCAAAGAGCCTGAGCAGCATCACACTCTACGGACACCACAACAAACTGCAACTGCCCTTCAAATCCTTGGAGGAAGAATTCAAGGTAACAAGAGCCAGAGAAGTGCTACAGTATAGGGACTCAAGTGACTCGAAGGTGGCTAGAGCAGGGAACCAAGTGAGTACTGGCAGGAAGTGGAGGGCAGAGGAAGCTGTTCAGGAGGCAGAGGCGAGGCTGCGTCACAGGAGGCTGGTGGGAGTGGTCACACGAGGCCGAGCTGGGCTACGATCTTTTCCAACTCCCCAAATGGACACCAGAGGGAAGAAAAGGTGTCGTCTAGTTCAGGAGGAGGTGAGAGCAGTAGTGGAGGAGATGAAAACCTGTCAGGCGGTGGGAATGAACCAACAGGGAGCTTGGAAGACGGGAGAATGCGGTTGAGAGGAAAGTGACCTGGGCTGATCTTTGGAAAGCCGAACCACACCGCATTCAATTTCTCATCCAGGCAGTGTATGATGTGCTTCCAAGCCCATCAAACCTGCACACATGGGGCAAGGCAGAGTCATCTGCATGCCCACTGTACTCCAAGCGAGGAACCCTGGAGCACATCCTCAGCGGCTGTGCAAGGGCACTTGGTGAGGGATGGTACAAGTGGAGGCATGATCAGGTCCTGAAGTCCATCGCTGAAGCCGTCAGCGCAGGAGTTGATTGGGTGAAGCGGTCCCGACGCTCCAAGCAGACCATTGCCTTTGTCAGAGCTGGGGAGCAGCCAATACCTGCCAAAAGAACATCTGCAGGCATTCTGACCTCTGCAAGGAACTGGCAGCTGTTGGTAGACCTCGAAGGGCAGCTGAAGTTCCCCAACCATATCGCAGCCACCACCCTGCGACCAGACATTGTCCTAGTGTCTGAGTCTACTAAGCAAGTGGTGCTGCTGGAGCTGACAGTCCCATGGGAAGATAGCTTGGAGGAGGCCTTTGAAAGGAAGCTCTCCAAGTACGCAGGACTGGTCAGCAACTGTCAGCAGGCTGGATGGAGAGCGAGGTGTCTGCCAGTGGAGGTTGGTTGTAGGGGATTCGTAGCCCGTTCTTTAGTTAGAGCCTTCAGCATTTTGGGCATCGAGAGAGAGAGGAAGAGGAGAGCCATCCGCAGTACCACCGATGCGGCAGAGAGGGCCTCAAGATGGCTGTGGCTCAAAAGAGGGGAGCCATGGAGTCATAAGTAGCTAGCCATCTGGACACAAGCTGGGGTCTGATCAGCCCCGGCTGGGTCACCTGAAGGAGGTTGTATAATGTTGAAAGACCCAAAACACCCGATGATTCCAGGAACATCACTGAAGATGTGTCCAGAGTGGGCTGAAGGCCCTGTTTTCATGCTGGATACCTAAAAAAAGGGAAACCATTAATGACTCCCTGGTTTTTGATGGCAATCAGAAATAAAATTAGTCAAAGAAAAGAAACAGATTTCAAAACTATTAATGTTTGGTTATGTAGAGTCACAAATGGCCCTTGGCGATGATTGGAAGTGGAGAGGTTCACTGGCAAGTGCACAATGTCCACCACTCCACAACAAGCGAAGCAGCCCAAGCCCACATGTAGGAAGACTGAGAAAACATTCCCTTCTCAACCTTTTACCCAATAGGGTTAACATATAACATATCTGCTATAGAGAAATTCTTCGATATCTATAACCCACATAATTTTGTATGCTTCAATCAAGCCCCACCTCCGCTCATTAGGCTCCTCTACTCTAAGTAAAACACAGCCGTTCCAGTCCATGTGATAGCCTAGTGAATCTCCTCTGCAATCATACCCTTCCTACAGTGTGGTAAATGCACACTGCATTCCAGCTATGGACTGACCAATGTTTTGTGTTATGGATGTTTGACAACTTTCTTGCTCTAAGGTTCTACACACTGGCCAGTAAAGTCAAGAACGTTACATGCGGACACTTTCATGGATAGGAAAGGAGGTTTATAGGCCAAAAGCAGACAGGGTATGCACCTTGGCAGTAAAGGGCCCATTTCCAAGCTGTATAATTCTGACTCCAATACAGGTTGTAAGCCAACTTATCTACAGGTGGCTGCTCCCTTCACATATTCTTGGACACATACATAGACATCCTTTGTTCTTTGGTACTTCCTAGGGCCATACCATTCAATGTGTATAACTCAGTCACATTAGTCCTTCTAAAAGTGTGTTACTTCATTTTTTAAAGGATTAAATTCAATCTGCCATCATATCAACTCAGTATAATTTAGCAATTGAAGAGCATCAATTTCACATTCAACATCAGCAATCTTCATGCCAACTGCAAATGTTTCTGAAATTCACACCCAGACTGTTCCTGTATATAACTACAGTAAGGATCCCAAGCACTGATCCCTGTGGTACACCACACATTACAGATTTCCAATCACTAAAAGAACCCTCAGTCGTAATTTTCTGCCTCCTATCACTAAACCAATTTCAGAGCTAGTTTGCCAAATTACCCTAGGCTCTTGCCTATTAGATTGGTCTGTCATGCGGATCTTGCCAGATACCTTAAAGGCAAAAGGTTGGGTATTCTGTAGTGAGTAACTCAGCTTCTTACACCATTATTTCCTTCCGTAATCTCACAAGGCACAAGCCAGGAGTGTGCCACAATACTACCCACTTTCCTAAATGAGTGCATCTCTAACAACAGCCCAACTACATTGGAAGTAAATGTATAGTACTCCAATCCACACTGCACAGTCACTAACCCAATACTAGTGGGCCATTTCTGCAAAATAAGCCAACATTGGATTTACTCAACTAGGTTCCTTCAACCATTCAGCTGCCCAGATGCAGGGTCTCCAAGACCAAGAAAAGCTGATGTCGGGTACAGGGGAAACACCAACATTTGTAAGTTCCTCCCCACATCCAGTCTTGGGAATGTATTATCATATTTTTCTATGGTAACTAAGTCATTCAAAATGAACACAACTGACCAGGAAGCAGAATAAATAGAGTTGAAGTTAGTGGTTCACCATCACATCAAGGGTAATTATGGCTGGCCAATAATTGTCAACCTTTATAAGTAAACCCACATCACTTAAAAATTTTCAACCAAATGATTCAGAATTGATGCTCCTTCCTCCCTTCAGAACAGCTGAGCACCACTGATACTGATCCAGAAACTATTTGTTTTATCGTCATGAAGATGTAACCTATGGATATTTGATGGTGTTCAGAGCTAGCCTGGCATTTCCTGTTGTGTGTATTGCGAGAATTATTGCAGTTAACCAGAGAATTCAAGCTTAAATGCAAGGAACAATCTGGAACATATACCAGAAAAAAAGGTTGTTCATCCTAAATTACAATACTTCAAATCATTAACACCTTGTTTAGTAATACTTATACCCTCTCTTCATCCATTTTGTCAACCCCAAACACCAAACCATCTCCATAATGGATCTTCATCCAATCATCTTAAAGTCTCTCCTCTCATTTCCAATCCTGTTGCCAATGAAAATAATTTTTAAGATCCTATGTGAATTTGAACATCTCCATTCAATCTCCTCTTACTCATCTCTGCTCCAAAGAGAACAAACTCAGCTTCTCCGATCATTCCATCTAACTGAATCCATTACCTCTAGAGAAAATCTGATAAATCTCCTTGCGCACACTCACTTTTCCCAAATCCTGTTGCCCAGAATTGTTCAAATCTAAAACCTACTCAGTGATTTACCAATATTTAGTACAACCTTTTGGTTCTTCAAGCTTCTGTCTCTAGTTACAAAACCAAGGGTGTTGCATATTCTATAAAAGTTGCATCAGTAACCTCCTATCCTCAAAGATAACTAGGCTAAGGTCTATTTGCAAGCTTGTTTCTATATTGTTTATCAAAAACACCACGGAATTTCCAAAGCCCTGGCATGACTTTGAAGCTATCCTTGTTCTCTACTTAAAATCAATTATGTCTTTACTTTGAATTTCAAAAACCTATGAAGCAAGTCCCAGGTTGCTACTTGCAAGTAGAAAGTATGATAGATCCTTGCTTGCTATGAGTAGCGGTGAGAGAAAGGGATTAGAGAAGAGATGTCACTGAGTCCAGCCAGGATCTGTCTTTTATAAACTTCAGCGGCTCCACTAGACTATTAATTGAAGTTCCAGATAAATTCAGTGTTGTAGTCAGAGGCAGTACTGATAAATAATGAATGTTATTTTGGGTCCTGGCTCTAGAAACACATCAATCTACTGATGCTTCTTTGAAAGCATTAAAGAAATTGGAAAAAAGATCAGGTGTTATGGAAGTGTACAGTAAGGGAACAGTGGGTCCTAATGGAGGATGTGTGTACATGTGTGTGCACAGCTGACGCAAGGAGCAAGTTATATTACTATAAACGGATTTTTGTTTTGAACGTCCTCTTATTTTCATGTTTGATGAAGTGCTGCTACTCGAGCAAATTCTCTTAGTTCTACTGAACATGTCAAATCGGTACCACTCTCAGCCTGGAGTCAGAAGGCCGTGAATGCAAATCCTACCCTGTGGGTTTGAACAATAATTCAGGCCAGCACTCCAAACGGCACTGAATTGTTAGAAGCAATGTTGCCATTACAGTAAACAAAAACAGTCTTGTACTCTCCTTGCCAATACTTCTTAATCATAATCACTGAAACAGCTTCCCTGGTCAAATTGCCACCTGTATTTCTTACATTAGAAGTAACTACACTGTATCAACTCAAGATTCAAGGCTGCTTAATGTCATTTCCAGGACACAGGTACAAAGGAGAATGAAATAATTGTTACTCCAGATCTGATACAACACAAATAAAACACAAGATAAAGAGCATAATAATAAAAAAAGACATTAAGTATAAATACATAAGATAGCCCATATTGATAGATTGCCTGTATGTCCATAAAGTGACACTAAGCACAGGAATGTCTGTACATAACGTGACTCTGACAGGAAATGATAAAGTAGTGGTTGGGGGTGTGGGGGATGGGTTAGTGGGTGGAGGTGTTGATCAGTCTTACTGCTTGGGAAAAGTAATTATTTTTGAGTCTGGTGGTCCTGGCATGGATGCTACATGCCTTCTCCCCAATGGGAATGGGACAAACGGTCCATGAAACACACATCAAAGTTGCTGGTGAACGCAGCAGGCCAGGCAGCATCTGTAGGAAGAGGTGCAGTCGACGTTTCAGGCCGAGACCCTTCGTCAGGACTAACTGAAGGAAGAGTGAGTAAGGGA
This sequence comes from Mobula birostris, assembly GCF_030028105.1. Taxonomy (NCBI): domain Eukaryota; kingdom Metazoa; phylum Chordata; class Chondrichthyes; order Myliobatiformes; family Myliobatidae; genus Mobula; species Mobula birostris. The sequence continues at coordinate 66,014,488 of NC_092379.1, forward strand.
TTTGAAAGTGGGAGGGGGAGGGGGAGATCCAAAATGATAGGAGAAGACAGGAGGGGGAGGGATAGAGCCAAGAGCTGGACAGGTGATAGGCAAAAGGGGATACGACAGGATCATGGGACAGGAGGTCCGGGAAGAAAGACAAGGGGGAGGGACCCAGAGGATGGGCAAGAGGTATATTCAGAGGGACAGAGGGAGAAAAAGGAGAGTGAGAGAAAGAATGTGTGCATAAAAATAAGTAACAGATGGGGTACGAGGGGGAGGTAGGGCCTTAGCAGAAGTTAGAGAAGTCGATGTTCATGCCATCAGGATGGAGACTACCCAGACGGAATATAAGGTGTTGTTTCTCCAACCTGAGTGTGGCTTCATCTTTACAGTAGAGGAGGCCGTGGATGGACATGTCAGAATGGGAATGGGATGTGGAATTAAAATGTGTGGCCACTGGGAAATCCTGCTTTCTCTGGCGGACAGAGCGTAGATGTTCAGCAAAGCGGTCTCCCAGTCTGCGTCGGGTCTCGCCAATATATAAAAGGCCACATTGGGAGCACCGGATGCAGTATATCACCCCAGTCGACTCACAGGTGAAGTGTTGCCTCACCTGGAAGGACTGTTTGGGGCCCTGAATGGTGGTAAGGGAGGAAGTGTAAGGGCATGTGTAACACCTGTTCCGCGTACACGGATAAGTGCCAGGAGGGAGATCAGTGGGGAGGGATGGGGGGGACGAATGGACAAGGGAGTTGTGTAGGGAGCGATCCCTGCGGAATGCAGAGAGACGGGGGGGAGGGAAAGATGTGCTTAGTGGTGGGATCCCGTTGGAGGTGGCCGAAGTTACGGAGAATAATATGTTGGACCCGGAGGCTGGTGGGGTGGTAGGTGAGGACCAGAGGAACCCTATTCCTAGTGGGGTGGCGAGAGGATGGAGTGAGAGCAGATGTACGTGAAATGGGGGAGATGCGTTTAGGAGCAGAGTTGATAGTGGAGGAAGGGAAGCCCCTTTCTTTAAAAAAGGAAGACATCTCCCTCGTCCTAGAATGAAAAGCCTCATCCTGAGAGCAGATGCGGCAGAGACGGAGGAATTGCGAGAAGGGGATGGCGTTTTTGCAAGAGACAGGGTGAGAAGGGGAATAGTCCAGATAGCTGTGGGAGTCAGTAGGCTTATAGTAGACATCAGTGGATAAGCTGTCTCCAGAGACAGAAAGATCTAGAAAGGGGAGGGAGGTGTTGGAAATGGACCAGGTAAACTTGAGGGCAGGGTGAAAGTTGAAGGCAAAGTTAATAAAGTCAACGAGTTCTGCATGCGTGCAGGAAGCAGCGCCAATGCAGTCATCGATGTAGCGAAGGAAAAGTGGGGGACAGATACCAAAATAGGCACGGAACATAGATTGTTCCACAAAGCCAATGAAAAGGCAGGCATAGCTAGGACCCATCCGGGTGCCCATGGCTACACCTTTAGTTTGGAGGAAGTGGGAGGAGCCAAAGGAGAAATTATTAAGAGTAAGGACTAATTCCGCTAGACGGAGCAGAGTGGTGGTAGAGGGGAACTGATTAGGTCTGGAATCCAAAAAGAAGCGTAGAGCTTTAAGACCTTCCTGATGGGGGATGGAAGTATATAAGGACTGGACATCCATGGTGAAAGTAAAGCGGTGGGGGCCAGGGAACTTAAAATCATCGAAATCATCAAACTGTCCATGAGTAGGGTTGGTGGGATAATTCATGATGTTACTAGTAAGTATATTCTTGACGGCAGGTAAGGTTAGTGTCGGTGATGTATTGGATAGTCTTGACTACCCTTTGCAGAGCTTTCCTGTCTGCCGCAGCGCAGTTTCCATACTATGCAGTATGTTGGGATGATCTCCACTGCACATCCGTGGAAGTACATGAACAAAGATGAACACAGTCCAGCTCACTGCAGCCCCCTCAAAGTAGAGGTGTTGGTGAGTTTTCATGGTTGTGTATGATGTGTTCTGGGACCATGAGAGGTTGTGTGAGATGTGCACTCCCATGAGTTTGAAAGTGCTGGCAGTTTCCACTGCTGTGTGCCGATGTAAAGAGGGGTTGGAGTGGTGTGAGTTCTTTTGAAGTCGATAACGATCTCTTTTCATTGAATTCCGGTAAAGCACCCGGTCCCGATGGGTTTACAGTGGAATTTTTAAAATTTTTTTCCTCCATTCTTTCTTCTAAGTTGTCTAGAATATTTAAGGAAGCAATCAGTTTAGGTAAATTACCACAATCATTTTATGAAGCCTCTATTTCCTTAATTCTTAAAAAGAATAAAGATCCTACAGATTGTGCATCATACAGACCGATATCTCTTCTGAATGTAGATTCAAAAATTTTTTCAAAAATTCTAGCAACTAGATTGGAGAAGGTGTTACCTCAAATTATTTCTATGGATCAAACCGGATTTATTAAAAATCACTATTCATCCTTTAATATTAGGAGGTTAATGAATATTGTTTACACCCCCTCATTTACTACCCCGGAAAGTATTATCTCATTAGATAACCATCTCTTTTGTCTTGTTGACATTGAGGAAAAGGTTCTTTTCTGAGGATATAAGAAATACCAACAAAAATGCAATCTTAGGTATATTGTTTACTAATAGGCCAGTTTTACTCGTGATTGAAAGTTTCCTGGTCTCACATCTTATTCAATATCTTAGATCAGACTTGCTTTAGAATGGGAAAAGTGAGAAAGCATGTTCCCTCACTTAAATAAAAATAGAAAAAGCTGGACTAACTCCACTGGTTGGGCAGCTACTCTGGAACGTGAAGAGGTTCACACATCACGTTCAGCACCCTTCATCAGAATTGACAAATAATACTGTCCTGAAATGTTAACTGCTTCTTTTGTTAGAGTTCTCAAGACTTTTACACACAATGATATTTCACTGAGAGGTCACAGAGAAATTGTAAAATCACAATGCTAGATTGCAGTGCATGAATAGGTGACACACTTGTTCAAAACTTCTTGCTCCTGCTTTAGTTTTAGAATTAAATTTCTTAGAATTATGTGAGGTTCTAAAATATCTAAATGATCTCATTGTCAATGTTTTTGAGTCTGAAACTAAAATAGCAGCTTCAAGAATTTATCTCTTGCAGGCTGATGTCACAAAACAGAAGGGGCTCTCCAAATTTTGTCCAATGTTTCTTAAACACTTGCACTGGCCTTGATTATTAGATATCATTAAAAGAAACAAAGGGGTAGATTATTTCTGTATCACTGGAAGATGTGCAAACATTTCTTAATGCAAAGAGGATTAGAACAAGCAATTTATCAACAGCAGAGTATAATTGGAAAATGTGTTTAAGAAGCTCATTCTTTAAACCCAAGAGCAAAGCTCATTCATCAACAAAGCTTGTCTACAATGGTCTGCAAACAAAGGCCATGTTGAATAACTCCAGATGGACCATGAATTTAAATATTACTTACCAAACAAAAACATTCAATATTTTATCCAATCCACAAATAATTAAAAAGACTTATGAGATAAAACTTTCACAAAAGTTTATGATTTAATACTCATTCATTTGGATGACAACTCCACTGCAACTCCCAAGTTATTACGCCAGTTCTCAACCACAAATGGAAAGTGGAAAGACTTAAAGGAATTAGCCATGATGTGTTGGAGAGATATAACCAGCCAGTAAGTGGTAAACAAGAGAAAGAATGAAAAGGTGATTATCGTCAGTTAATCTTATTGTGATTCTCATCTTGTGAAAAATTTGTTGTGGAAAAATTATAATATCTCATTAAGAGGAGCAATTGATTACAAGAACAATTTGAACTCATTAGAGAAGGTATAGAATTGTAAATGGTGGGCTATGTCTAACAAAGCTGAGTGGATTTTTTGACAATGTAATATAAGCATCCAGTGCCTTGTTCATTAAACTTGAAATTATTGAGCAACATTCTTCTCCTTTGTACAGCCCATCTTTTCAACAGCTTTTGCCTCTCAGTTTTACAATCTGGGTTTGATATGTCTCTGTGAACTTTGCACGTTCTAACTGTGGGTTTCCTACTATGCTTGGGGATGTAGTGGTAAGTTAACTAGTCACTATAAAATACCTCTTACAATACAGGCAAGTAGGAAAAAATGTTTCAAAAGGCAGTTGATGGATAGCAAAATAAGTTGCAGGAGGAAAGGGAAGGGGCATGAGACTGATGGGAGCCAGGATGGATCTGAACTGATGACCAGCTTCCTTCTACATTGCATCCTACCACCACCTTAAAATGTTTGCACTGGGATGCCAGCTTTGCCCTGTTGAACAGGTGACTTCTCTTTTTGATTCCAACGGGACTGGATATTGAGCTGAGTTCAAAGGTAGTACTGGGGTGAAGAGAGGATGGTGAGGTAGAATTGGCTCTTGTGTTAACTGGCATAATGCTTTCAGACAATTCTGACAAGGAAAAGCACATAGATCAAATAAATGAGGCCAAGGTTAGATCTTTAGGTGGTAACAAAAGAAAATTGTACAAGATAGTATACTGTTTGTGTGAGTGGACTGTGCAGGGGTTAATCAAGTTCCATGTCACACATTTAAAAAGCTCGATATTGGGTGTAAAACACTTTGCATGTCGTGAATATAAAAGGAATTCTCTTCTTTAATGTCAAAGGCTGAAGATGGAGATTGGAAGAAAGCGAGGAGAATTAATTCAGCTTGATTAGAATCAGTGTGACATTGATAAGAGCTGCCTGATAAAAACAGGAAAAGCAGGGAATGCAAGTACAAGATTAAAACACTGAAATTTGGGTCGGAGGTTGAGGGATAACCTTAGAGGGAGATAAAATTATGGAGAGGTGGGTGGCACTTAGATAAGATGGATGGTCATAGCTTTTATCACAGTCTAGGAGAATCTAAAATTAGAGGTGATAGATATAATATGAGAGGCAAAAAAGGAACTGGGGACTTTCTCCACATAGGAGATGGTGGGTATATGGAACAATCAGCCAGAAGAAGCTATAGAAGTGAACAGAATTACAATGGTTTGAATACATTTAGACAACATGGATAGGGAAGGTTTCAAGGTACATGGGTCAAATGCAGGTAAATGGGACCTGCAGAAGTAGACACCTTGTCATTATGTTCGGATATAGCCCAAGTGCTATATCCAGGGCCTTGTTCATTAAACTTGAAACTATTGAGCAACATTCTTCTCCTTTGTACATCCATCTTTTCAACAACTTTTGCCTCCCAGTTTCACGATCTGGGTTTGATATGAGAGGCACTGAAGCATGTCGATAGTTCACAGGCTTTGAGGGAAAAGAAAACAATAAACGCTAGGCTAAAACAGGGCCATTTTTCAAATGGAAAACAAAGTCAACACTGCAGCTGAAATGAATAACTAAATATAAAATGAACACCTCTAGCTGTCACAGTCAGTTGACTTGAGAGTCCAATTTCTCAGGCAAGGCCAAATGCAAGCAGGCAGCAAAACGTTACTGTGCTTTGCTCAAGTCTCAAAAAGCAGTAAGACAAAAAGAATGGAGTTAAATACCATTACAACGAAACAATAACTAGCTGACACGTGCATATTCACAAGTGCAGTTGTCGTATCTGCTGCACTGCTGAATCCATGGTTGTGACAGGGCTCCCCTCCTTAGGTGTCACAGACACGTGTCCGCTGAAAGTTCTGGATGAGATCTTTGTCCAGGATATCCCTCGGTGGGATCCAAGTACGTTCTTCTGGCCCATAGCCTTCCCACTCCACAAGGTTCTGGACCTTACCACATACCTAGCAAGATGACAGGAGATGCCGCACCGTATAGACAAAGGAAACATCTACCAGGCAGGGAGGAGGGGGGAGGTGGGGTGTCTGGGTAGGGGAGAGGTAGTAACTGGCTTGAGCTTGGGAATATAGAATACTGGGCAGATCTTCAGTGATGCTGGTGGATGCAATCTATAGGACACCTTGTTGACAGCCTTTTTTTCCACTACAAACGGTCCCATGTAGCATGGTGCCAATTTGCAGCTCCTGACTTTCAGGGGAAGAACACTTGATGCCAACTTGACCTCCTTTCTGGGCTTGAATGGCTTTGTTTGTTGAGGGAGCTAATCAGCTTGCCGGGCATGTTGTTTCTGGGCACGCAGCAGAGAAGTCCCGGCTCATCTCCAGCTGCGCTTGTAGCGCTGGATCAGCTGTTCAGCAGCAGGAACTCCTACATGATCTCTTGATCAGGGAAGAGAGGGGGCTGGAATCTCCTCTGGCATTCAAAGGGAGACATACAGGTGGACGGCAACTGGAAGTTATTGTGGGTGATCTCTGCCCAAACCAGTTGGGAGCTCTAGGATGTGCGGTTGGAAGAAGCAAGCCAGCACAGGATTGTCTCCAACTCCTGGTTCACTCGCTCAGTCTGTCCATTGGATTGGGGGTGGAGACCAGGGGAGGGGCTGGCCGTGGCTCCTACAAGACAGCAGAACGCTTTCCAAAAGCGGTAAGTGAACTGTGGTCCACGATCAGACACTATGTCTCGAGAAAAGCCATGGAGCCTGAACACATGTTGAACCATGAGTGTGGCAGTCTCACGAGCTTGGGGAGGGCAATGAAGTGGGCAGCCTTGGAAAATCGAACTACAACCACCAAAATGGTGGTGTTTCCATTAGACCCCCCTCCCCCGGTGATGAAATCTACTGAGAGGTGGGACCAGGGACGGTGGGGCATAGCAGTGGACATAACAGACCCGCAGGATTCTGGTACTGAGCGCAGGTGAGACAGGCGGATACAAAGTCATGGACATCTTGGGACATAGATGGCCACCAAAATTGACTCTTTAAAAACTTCTAGGTCTGTTGAATTCCCGCATGTCCATCCAGATGGGAAGACTGACCCCATTCCAACACTTAAGAACGCACCACAGCAGGGGCAAACCGCCGGTTGGGAGGTCACCCAGCTGGGCCTGGGTCCAACTAGTGGGCGGTCTTCAACTCTGCTTCTATTCCCCAGATCACCAGAGCAACAATACAGGAGCAAGGAAGAATGGGCTCTGGATCGTCACTGTTCTCAGATCCATCGAACTGCCGCAAGAAAGCGTCAGCCTTTGCATTCTTGCTGCCGGGACAATAAGTGAAGATGAAGTTGAACCATGTGAAGAAGAGTCCACCAGGCTTGACGAGAGTCGAGTCTCTTTGCATCCTGAATGTAGGAGAGGTTCTTGTGATCTGTCCAGAACAAGAATGGATGCTCTGCCTCCTCCAGTCAGTGTCGCTATTCCTCCAAGGCCTCCTTGACAGCCAGAAGTTCACGGTTTCCAACATCGTAATTCCTTTTGGCCATGGTCAAACGATGGGAAAAGAAGGCAGCTGGCTATCCACAGGCAAGCGTTGGGAGAGGACAGCTCCAATGTCTACATTGGATGCATCCACCTTGTTACATACTTCGTGGGTATCTTGTGACTGTCTTATGACCATGATATAATTGAGTATCTTGTGAGCATGATGTAATGGTCTTGTGATGGTGGGATGATGTAATTTTCCCACTGGTGTGAGGTCACGTATTGGCATTTTCCCTACAGGTGTATAAAGGGGAAACCCTTGTTGTCACACAGGTTAATTCGTTAGTTACTTTGTTATGCTGCGTATTCTTCTCATGATGCAGTTTCATTTTAAAGTGGAGTTTTTACTTTCTATTGTAAGGCACAAAAACGTTGTGTTGGCAGTATCGCCAATCGCTGCTAGTTTCTGTTTGTTCTACCTTTGATTTACCTTTACAGTCTAGTATTGGAGAGTGAAGACCTTACTAAAGTACGGGAACCCGAGGGATTGAATAAAGTTGGTGTCATTCAGCGGTTTTATAAAGGATCGACCTTATTGAATCTTCATTCAGGAACAGTGGCCTGCATCTGAAATAATCCCTGCAAGATCAGGAAGGTTTGTGCAGTGTTCACCCTCCAGGAAAAGGTCAGTTCCTTTAAGCTGTTTTATTTCCTTCATCGTGAATCCTTTGGACAAGGCATATCTCGGCTGGGATCAGCAGTAACATCACGTCCTTGAAGAAATCCATTTTCAGGGAGGTCTCCTTACTGACTATATAAATAACTTGGACTTTCTAATTTACCACTTTAAGACTGTGTTTGAATTTACCACTTTAAGAACTGTTCCAGAGATGCCGTATAGCAGTTAACTTCCGGTTAAGTTAATCGTTTGTTTACTTTTCTCTATTGTTGAGTAGAGTTTAATAAATGTTTATGTTTGTTTATAAAACCTGACTCAATTCTATATTCATTGTTGCTGATGATGTAACATCCTCAACAATGAATGGCTGTGATGGGTCTGGGTGATGCAGCAATTGGGCAGTGACGTAACATCACTTTAGCTCTGAAAATGCTCGGTTGGCATCGTCCGTCCAATGGAATCCTGCTGAGGTCTTCTTGGTTAGTGCATTTGAGGGAGTCGGGATAGAGTTGAAATTCCGGATGAAGTGGCGATAACAGGTCACGAACCCCATGAAGCATCGTAGTTGTTTGACAGTAAGTCATTTGAGACACTTTGTAACTGCCTGAACTTTACTAGGGTCCATTTGAACAATGGTTAGGGTAAGTATAGAGCCCAAAAACGACACCTGGCCTTTATGGAATTCATATCTTTCAGGCTTGACATACAAGTGGTTTTCTAGAAGCCATCTGAAAACACTCTGGACGTACGGGACGTGTTCCTGATGAGGGTGGGAATAGACAAAGATGTTATCTAAATACATAAACTAGTTCAGCAGATCACCAAGCACATCATTAACCAAGGCCTGGAATACAGTGGAGGCATTGGCCAGACCAAAAGGCATCACCAGATACTCAATGGCCATTGGGTGTCGAAAGCCGTTCTCCACTCATCCCCTTCTCTTACAGTCAGTGTGGACATGGTGGAGAATTACAAATACCTGGGGATACGAATTGACAATAAACTGGAGTGGTCAAAGAACACTGAGGCTGTCTACAAGAAGGTCAGAGCCGTCACTATTTCCTGAGGAGACTGAGGTCCTTTAACATCTGCCGGACGATGCTGAGGATGTTCTACGAGTCTGTGGTGGCCAGTGCTATCATGTTTGCTGTTGTGTGCTGGGGCAGCAGGCTGAGGGTAGCAGACACCAACAGAATCAACAAACTCATTCGTAAGGCCAGTGATGTTGTGGGGATGGAACTGGACTCTCTGACGGTGGTGTCTGAAAAGAGGATGCTGTCCAAGGTGCATGCCATCTTGGACTATGTCTCCCATCCACTACATAATGGACTGGTTGGGCACAGGAGTACATTCAGCCAGAGACTCATTCCACCGAGATGCAACACAGAGCGTCATAGGAAGTCATTCCTGCCTGTGGCCATCAAACTTTACAACTCCTCCCTTGGAGGGTCAGACACCCTGAGCCAATAGGCTGGTCCTAGATTTATTTCCTGGCATAATTTACAAATTACTATTTATTATTTATGGTGCAACTGTAACAAAAAACAATTTCCCCCAGGATCAGTAAAGTATGACTATGACTTATGAGATTGTAAGCATTGCGCAGATCAATCTTGAAAAATATGGTTGCTCCTTGGAGATGTTCAAATGCAGATGCCAGCAAGGGAAGAGTGTAGTTTCAGGACTAAAGAGGGAAAACTGCTGGTCCGGGGGAGGACTAGTGCCAGGTAGGATCTATGGCACAGTCATGTGTCCGGCATGGGGGCAGGGTGGTGGCCTTCTGTTTACTGAAAACCTCAAGGAGATCCACATATTCATCTGGAATCCCAGACAGGTCCATATCCTTAGCTGACACAGGAGGGGATTCATGGAACAGAGCTTGAGCTGGACCCAGACAGGTAGACAGGCATGCCGGTTCCCACTCTTGGAGTACCTTCAGAGAGCAATTGATATGTGGATTATGTTGGGGTTATCGGGGAGACCAAGTACCAGTGGCAGTTCAGGCGACTCAACCAGATAGAAAGAGTTCTTCATAATGGTTGCCTTCAAACACAAGTTTGAAGAGTTGGGTGGAAAGATAGATCTGGCCTGTGCCCAGAGGTCGACTGTCCAACGCCTCGACACTGATCTTTTCTCTTAATCCCTGAGCTGGAAATCCCCATCTTTGAGCTAGAGAGATGTTCATGAGATTCCCAGCTACACCGGAGTCGATAAATGTCTTAAGTTCAGGGGTCTGCGATCTCCACGACAAGGAAGCAGCGAGCATTACACAATTAATGCTTTAATTTACAGCTGGGAGGATGTGGAATCGATATGGGTAGAGCTGCATAACTCGAAGGGGCAGAAAACGCTGGTGGGAGTCGTGTACAGGCCACCTAACAGTAGTAGTGAGGTCGGAGATGGTATTAAACAGGAAATTAGAAATGTGTGCAATAAAGGAACAGCAGTTATAATGGGTGACTTCAATCTACATATAGATTGGGTGAACCAAATTGGTAAGGGTGCTGAGGAAGAGGGTTTCTTGGAATGTATGCATGATAGTTTTCTGAACCAACATGTTGAGGAACCAACTAGAGAGCAGGCCATCCTAGACTGGGTATTGAGCAATGAGGAAGGGTTAGTTAGCAATCTTGTCATGAGAGGCCTCTTGGGTAAGAGTGACCATAATATGGTGGAATTCTTCATTAAGATGGAGAGTCACACAGTTAATTCAGAAACAAAGGTTCTGAACTTAAAGAAGGGTAACTTTGAAGGTATGAGACATGAATTAGCTAAGATAGACTGGCAAATGATACTTAAAGGGTTGACGGTGGATATGCAATGGCAAGCATTTAAAGTTCGCATGGATGAACTACAACAATTCTTCATCCCAGTTTGGCAAAAGAATAAACCAGGGAAGGTAGTGCACGCATGGCTGAGAAGGGAAATTAGGGATAATATTAATTCCAAAGAAGAAACATACAAATTAGCCAGAAAAAGCGGCACACCTGAGGACTGAGAGAAATTCAGAGTCCAGCAGAGGAGGACAAAGGGCTTAATTAGGAAAGGGAAAAAAGATTATGAGAGAAAACTGGCAGGGAACATAAAAACTGACTGTAAAAGCTTTTATAGGTCTGTGAAAAGAAAAAGATTGATTAAGACAAATGTAGGTCCCTTGCAGTCAGAAACAGGTGAATTGATCATGGGGAACAAGGTCATGGTAGACCAATTGAAAAACTACTTTGGTTCTGTCTTCACTAAGGAGGACATAAATAATCTTCCGGGAATAGGGGACCGAGGGTCTAGTGAGATGGAGGAACTGAGGGAAATACATGTTAGTAGGGAAGTGGTGTTAGGTAAATTGGAGGGATTAAAGGCAGATAAATCCCCAGAGCCAGATGGTCTGCATTCCAGAGTGCTTAAGGAAGTAGCCCAAGAAATAGTGGATGCATTAGTGATAATTTTTCAAAACTCCTTAGATTCTGGATTAGTTCCTCAGGATTGGAGGGTGGCTAATGTAACCCCACTTTTTAAAAAAGGAGGGAGAGAGAAACTAGGGAATTATAGACCGGTTAGCCTGACATCGGTGGTGGGGAAAATGCTAGAGTCAGTTATCAGAGATGTGATAACAGCACATTTGGAAAGCGGTGCAATCATCGGACAAAGTCAGCATGGATTTGTGAAAGGAAAATCATGTCTGGCGAATCTCAGAATTTTTTGAGGATGTAACTAGTAGAGGGGATGGGGAGAACCAGTGGATGTGGTATATTTAGATTTTCAAAAGGCTTTTGACAAGGTCCCACACAGGAGATTAGTGTGCAGACTTAAAGCACACAGTATTTGGGGTATGGTATTGATGTGGATAGAGAATTGGTTGGCAGACAGGGAGCAAAGAGTGGGAATAAACGGGACCTTTTCAGAATGGCAGGCAGTGACTAGTGGGGTACCGCAAGGCTCAGTGCTGGGACCCCAGTTGTTTACAATATATATTAATGACATAGACGAGGGAATTAAATGCAGCATCTCCAAGTTTGCGGATGACACGAAGCTGGGCAGCAGTGTTAGCTGTGAGGAGGATGCTATTTCTATCCAGGGAGTCAGTGTGGACATGGTGGAGGATTACAAATACCTGGGGATACAAATTGACAATAAACTGAACTGGTCAAAGAACACTGAGGCTGTCTACAAGAAGGGTCAGAGCCGTCTCTATTTCCTGAGGAGACTGAGGTCCTTTAACATCTGTTGGATGATGCTGAGGATGTTCTATGAGTCTGTGGTGGCCAGTGCTATCATGTTTGCTGTTGTGTGCTGCAGCAGGCTGAGGGTAGTAGACACCAACAGAATCAACAAACTCATTCGTAAGGCTAGTGATGTTGTGGGGATGGAACTGGACTCTCTGATGATGGTGTCTGAAAAGAGCATGCTGTCCAAATTGCATGCCATCTTGGACAATATCTCCCATCCACTACATAATGTACATAATGTTGGGCACAGGAATACTTTCAGCCAGAGACTCATTCCACTGAGATGCAGCACGGAGCGTTATAGGAAGTCATTCCTGCCTGTGGCCATCAAACTTTACAACTCCTCCTTTGGAGGGTCAGACACCCTGAGCCAATAGGCTGGTCCTGGACTTAATTCCTGCATAATTTACATATTACTATTTATTTATGGTTTTATTACTATTTAATTATTTATGGTGCAACTGTAACGAAAACCAATTTCCCTCGGGATCAATAAAGTATGACTATGACTAAGAGGATGCAGGGTGACTTGGATAGGTTAGGTCAGCGGTCCCCAACCACCGGGCCGCAAGGAAAAGAAATCGATTTGGCAATATGAGACAGCTGCACCTTTCCTGTCATGCCCATTGTTGAGCCATTACGCATGCGAGGTCATTACCCGCGCGTCATCCATGTCAGCGCGGGGAGGAGATATGGAGAGAAGGCAGGTACAGGGTTTTGAGTTGGATGATCGGCCATGATCGTACTGAATAGCGGTGCAGGCTCGAAGGGCCGAATGGCCTACTCCTGTACCTATTTTCTATGTTTCTAAATTAGTGGAAGCTGACTGAAGAGAGACCTGACCCATCAGGACTCTCCTCCCTGCTGACGAGTATCCTCTTTTACCGGACACTTGGAGCATGCCTCCCGCAAGGGTACTGCATCATCACAATAGAGGCCAGAACCTGTCCTCCTGCACCGCTCTCGTTCCTCCTGAGACAGGCACGTGCACTTTACTTGCTTAGGCTCCTCCATGGACTGGCTGCTTGTTTGATGAGGAAGGGAGAGAGGGTGAGGAAAGACTGTGATCAGAAGCCCCACAGGAAGCTTGAAACATGCTTTCTCTGTGCCACTCAGTTACCCGGTCATCAGCTTGAATAGCCAGATTAATCAGGTCATCCAGTCTATCCTGCTCATCCCAGACAGTGATCTCAAACTGGACCCCTGTGTGTAGTCTACACTGGAAGGCAGTGATGAGGGATCTCTCATTCCAACCCGTCTCTACTGCAAGCATGCAGTATTTGACTGCATAGGCTCTCACCATTCCCCTGCCTTGGTGCAGATCCAGGAGTCGGTGAGCAGCATCCTGACCCCATAATGGAAGGTCAAAAACACTCCTTAACTCTGCCACGAAATATTGAAACAACTGGGCTGCAGGATATCCATGCTCCCATAAAGCTTTGAACAGGCCGAGTGGAGGTCCACCTAGGACAGGGGTGGCCAACCTTTTACGTTCCAAGCGTCAATTTTTTCACACACGAGTTCAGATGCTAACATATTTTTTCATGCACGAGTTCTATATTAACATATTTTTACAAGAATTGAATGGGAGTGCAAGAGTTGTACGGCGCATCTGAACTCGTAAGTGAAAAAATTGACGCATGGAATGTAAAAGGTTGGCCACCCCTGACCTAGGAAATTGACCATGTACGCCAGTTTGCACACATCATCACCAAAATGACCAGGCTGGGTTTGAAATGTCAGCTTGTATGGGGTAATAAAATACCTGCAACCATCCGGATCACCTGGGATATCTGCCTGGTGGTGAATACTTGGTTCCTGTATGGATACAGGAGTCAGTGGGGGTCTGAAGGCGGGAGAGTCAGTTCTGGTCCGGGCAAGGGAGTGGGAGCATTAGTAGCAGAGATTGTCAGGGCAGCAGAAAAGGAGGACCTGCAAGATGCTGAAAGTGGAACTGAGGCAGCCAGAGGCTGCTGATTTGCGTTGGCAAGAACGATAATGGCTGTCAGCTGATGCCGGCCATCCATAGTGAGCTCGTGGACAGCAGCTGTGAGTGCAGAAACGCAGACACCCGAGTCCGATTGTCTGCGGTGAGCTTTTCAACCATTGCGGCTAGGGATGTTACCTGTTCTTCCAGATGAGACTGAACTTGTCAGCATGAGATTATCTGCCTCGTTGCTTCTGTAACTTCACTCAGGACAGATTTAATTGCCTGTAACTTGTCCCCTACCTGACCAATGAATCTCAGACCCAAGGTCAGCTGCTGGGTCCATCTTTGTGTGGCTGAGACTTGTTGTCACTCCAGTTTGGTTATGGCCTAAGTGCAGAGCGAGAGACACTGAAGCAGGTTGATAGTTCACAGACTTTAATGCAAACAGAGTTAGAGGGAAAAGAGCTTTTAGCTAGGCCAGACAGGGCTGTTAACTAAAACTCTCAAACGGAAAACAAAGCCACCACTGCGGCTGAAAGGAATAACTAAATATAAAACGAATAGCAATCACAATAAAATAATAATTAGCTGACATATACATATTCATAAGCGCAATGCCGTATCTGCTGCACTGCCGAATTGGTGGTTGTGACACATCTGGGTTGGCTTGGATGAGTTGGGCCAAGGGGCATTATCCATGCTGTATAGCTCCATGAGAAGAGGTGTCAGAATGGTTGATCTGAAAGAGAAGGAATGTTCTACATACCACAGTTCCCAAGGAGATGTTAGATTGGTTAGCAGGAGAGAAATTTCAAAAGAAGTGAGCAGGGGCAGTCAGGACATTTTGCGCACCACAGTTGCTGTGGAGATGTTGATGTTGGATTGTACACGATTAGACACTTAGCTAAGGCCAATAAAAATAAACTGGGTTTAAGCAGAGTGGCTATTGTGGGAGTGGCCAGTGTTAGAGTAAGAAATTCAGGTTTTGGCACAGAGGCTTTGGCAAGGGAATCTGGAAGCTATAGGTAGATTTTTTAAAATGTTTTTAAATCATTGCACAGTAGAGCAGTGGGGTTGGCAGGTAGGATAATAGAATCCTCCTCACGAGGGATGTGAGAAGGTAGTGACTTTGGGAGGACAAACTAGGTGAGTGCGTTAGAACAGAGGGATCTGAGAATACAGAACCATAATTCTTTGAAAATGACAAGTAGATATAGTCACAAGTTACCTTGTCTTCAAAGTTGGGAAGGATGAGAATCCATTACGGATGACATTTCAGGGAAACTTAGAGGCATATGCCAAAGTCAGCGTGGTTTCTTTCAGGGAAAATCTTGCCTGGCAAAACTGTTTAAATTCTTTGAGGAGAGCAGGATAGAGAAGCAGGAATTGGTGGATGTTGTTTTCCTGGACTTTCAGAAGGCTTTTGACAAGGTGCCACGTATGAGGCAGCTTAGCAAGATAACAGGTCGTGGTACAACAAGGAAGATACAAGCATAGACAGAGTACTGGGTGATTGGCAGGAAGCAAAGATTGGGAAGAAAGGGAGCCTTTCCTGATTGCCTGCCAATGACTAGTGGTGTTCTGCAGGAGTCTGTATTGGGACCGCTCCTTTTAATTTGTATGTTAATGACTTGGATGACAGAATTGATGGCTCTGTGACCAAGTTTGTGTACGATATGAAGATAGGAGGAAGGGCAGGTAGTGTTTAAGCAGCAGGGAGACTGCAGAAGGACAGACAGATTAGGAGAATGGGCAAAGAGGTAGCAGATGGAATACAGTGCTGGGAAGTGTATGGCCATGCACTTCGGTTGAAGGAATATAAGTGTAGACTATTTTTTAAAAGGGGGAGAAAATTCAAAAAACTGAGGAATGAAGGAACTTGGGAGGCATCGTGCAGGATCCCCTAAAGGTTAACTTGCAGATTGAGGTGGTGGTGGTGAAGAAGATGGCAAATGCAGTGTTAGCATTTATTTTGAGAGGACTGGAATATAAAAATATGGAGGCTTTGTAAGGTACTGGTGAGGCACCTTGGTGTATTGTGAGAAGTTTTGGGCCCTTTAACTAGGAAAGGATGCACTGACATTGGAGAGGGTTCAAAGGATGTTTACGAAAATGATTCCGGGAATGAAAGGCTTATCAAATAAGAAGCGTTTGGTAGCTCTACGGCTATGCTCGATAGAACTTTGAATGGGGGGGGGGGGAGAATCTCATTAAAACCTATCAAATGTTGAAAGGGCTAGACAAGGTGGATGTGGAGATTGCTTCTACTAGTGGGGGAGCCTAGGACCAGAGAGCACAACCTCAGAACACAGAAACATCCATCTGGAACGGAGATCAGGAGGAACTCTTTAGCCCAGGGGTGGTGATTCTGTGGAGTTCATTGTCACAGGTGGATGCAGAGGCAGAGGTTGATAGGTTCTTGATTAGTCTGGACGTGAAAGGTTATGAGGAGAAGGCCTTCATCAATCTAAGTACCGAGTACCAGAGTTGGGTTGTTATGTTGAAGTTGTATAAGACCTTGAGGCCCAATTTGAGTGCAGTTTTGGTCACCCAAGTACAGGAAAGAAGTAAATAAGATTGAAAGAGTGCAGAGACAATTTAAGAGGGTGTTACCGGAACTTGAAGATATGAGGTATAGGGAAAGGTTGATAGGTTAGGGCTTCTGCCCTAGAGTGTAGAAAATTGGGAGGGGGGGGAGAAGATTTGATAGAGTTAAACAAAAGTATGAAGGGCATGGATAGGGTATGAAGTTGGGTGAGACGAGAACTGGAGGTCATCGGTTAAGGGTGAAAAGTGAAATGTTTAAGGGGAATATAAGGGTGCTTCTTGACTCAAGAGGGTTGTAAGAGTGTGGAACAATTTGCCAGAAGTGGTGGATGTGGGTTCGGTTTCAATTTTTAAAAGAAATTTGGATAGGTACATGGATGAGAGGCTATACACAGAGTGCAGGTTGATGGGACAAGACGCATTACCAGTTCAGCATGGACTAGATGGTCCGAACAGCCTTTTTCTGCGCTGTTGTGCTCTGTTACTCTACAGATACTCCAGGAGCTACTTTACTGGATAGATCATGTGAACTGAGCCTCCTGTACAACAATGAATTGATTTTGGGCTTTAAAAAACTGAATTGATGGAAGAGAGAAATTGTCCTTATTGGTGAGGACTTCTCAGAGAAAGGTGGACAGCTTGGAAATCTTAAATTCAGAACTAGGTGAAAAGGAACCAAGGTTTGATAGAAGAACACCTCCCAAACAATTACTGAATTGCTGCCTGTGCCACATGCTAGTGAGGGTAGAAACAGTTTGATTTGACAGATAAATGTGTGGCCGAGAAGCTGGTGCAGAGGACAGGATTTCTTGAATCATTAGGATCTCTTCTGGGGGAGGTATGACCTGTACAAAAGGGATGAGTTGCACTTGAACCCGAGGGGGACCAATATTCTGACAGGTAGGTTTGTTAGAACTCTTGGGGAGGGTTTAAACTAATTTGGCAGGGGGGGTGGGAACTGGATTGAAGGGACTCAGGATAGGATAGATGGTAAAAAAGCAAAGATAGCTTGCAATCAGACAGTCAGGGCCAGCAGGCAGATGATAAGGCAAAACTGTAGCCAGCAGAGTGAGTATCAGTGTATTAGGGATGCAAACTCAAAAAAGGTTGCAAATACAGCATTCAAAGTAACACTCACAACATGCTGAAGGAACTCAGCAGGTCGGGCAGCATCAGTGGAAACGATCAGTCGTTTTGTGCTGGAACCCTTTGTCAGGACTGAAGAGGGAAGGGGCAGAGGCCCTATAAAGAAGGTGGGGGGGGGCAGCGTTCAAAGTGTTATATAATCAATGCATGGAGTATAAGAAATAACATGGATGATCTTGTTACACTATTACAGATTGTCAGGTATGAAGTTGTGGCCATCACTGAATCATGGCTAAAGAATGGTTACAGTTGGGAGCTGAATGTCCAAGGTCACAGGTTGTATCAGAGGGATAGGAAAGTAGGCAGAGGGGGTGGCGTGGCTCTGCTGGTAAATAAAAACTGGCATCATCAGTAAAAAGATGTGACACAGGATCAGAAGAAGTTACACACATCAAAGTTGCTGGTGAACGCAGCAGGCCAGGCAGCATCTCTAGGAACAGGTGCAGTCGACATTTCAGGCCGAGACCCTTCGTCAGGACT
This sequence comes from Mobula birostris, assembly GCF_030028105.1. NCBI lineage: Eukaryota > Metazoa > Chordata > Chondrichthyes > Myliobatiformes > Myliobatidae > Mobula > Mobula birostris. Next base: position 66,032,703 of record NC_092379.1, read on the forward strand.
AACTGAAGGAAGAGTGAGTAAGGGATTTGAAAGTTGGAGGGGGAGGGGGAGATCCAAAATGATAGGAGAAGACAGGAGGGGGAGGGATAGAGCCAAGAGCTGGACAGGTGATAGGCAAAAGGGGATACGAGAGGATCATGGGACAGGAGGTCTGGGAAGAAAGACAAGGGGGGGGGACCCAGAGGATGGGCAAGAGGTATATTCAGAGGGACAGAGGGAGAAAAAGGAGAGTGAGAGAAAGAATGTGTGCATAAAAATAAGTAACAGATGGGGTACGAGGGGGAGGTGGGGCCTTAGCGGAAGTTAGAGAAGTCGATGTTCATGCCATCAGGTTGGAGGCTACCCAGACGGAATACAAGGTGTTGTTCCTCCAACCTGAGTGTGGCTTCATCTTTACAGTAGAGGAGGCCGTGGATGGACATGTCAGAATGGGAATGGGATGTGGAATTAAAATGTGTGGCCAGTGGGAGATCCTGCTTTCTCTGGCGGACAGAGCGTAGATGTTCAGCAAAGCGGTCTCCCAGTCTGCGTCGGGTCTCGCCAATATATAAAAGGCCACATCGGGAGCACCGGACGCAGTATATCACCCCAGTCGACTCACAGGTGAAGTGTTGTCTCACCTGGAAGGACTGTTTGGGGCCCTGAATGGTGGTAAGGGAGGAAGTGTAAGGGCATGTGTAGCACCTGTTCCACTTACACGGATAAGTGCCAGGAGGGAGATCAGTGGGGAGGGATGGGGGGGGGGACGAATGGACAAGGGAGTTGCGTAGGGAGCGATCCCTGCGGAATGCAGAGAGGGGGGGGAGGGAAAGATGTGCTTAGTGGTGGGATCCCGTTGGAGGTGGCCGAAGTTACGGAGAATAATATGTTGGACCCGGAGGCTGGTGGGGTGGTAGGTGAGGACCAGGGGAACCCTATTCCTAGTGGGGTGGCGAGAGGATGGAGTGAGAGCAGATGTACGTGAAATGGGGGAGATGCGTTTAAGAGCAGAGTTGATAGTGGAGGAAGGGAAGCCCCTTTCTTTAAAAAAGGAAGACATCTCCCTCGTCCTAGAATGAAAAGCCTCATCCTGAGAGCAGATGCGGTGGAGACGGAGGAATTGCGAGAAGGGGATGGCGTTTTTGCAAGAGACAGGGTGAGAAGAGGAATAGTCCAGATAGCTGTGGGAGTCAGTAGGCTTATAGTAGACATCAGTGGATAAGCTGTCTCCAGAGACAGCTAGATCTGGAAAGGGGAGGGAGGTGTTGGAAATGGACCAGGTAAACTTGAGGGCAGGGTGAAAGTTGAAGGCAAAGTTAATGAAGTCAGCGAGTTCTGCATGCGTGCAGGAAGCAGCGCCAATGCAGTCATCGATGTAGCGAAGGAAAAGTGGGGGACAGATACCAGAATAGGCACGGAACATAGATTGTTCCACAAACCCAACAAAAAGGCAGGCACAGCTAGGACCCATACGGGTGCCCATAGCTACACCTTTAGTTTGGAGGAAGTGGGAGGAGCCAAAGGAGAAATTATTAAGAGTAAGGACTAATTCCGCTAGACGGAGCAGAGTGGTGGTAGAGGGGAACTGATTTGGTCTGGAATCCAAAAAGAAGCATAGAGCTTTAAGACCTTCCTGATGGGGGATGGAAGTATATAAGGACTGGACATTCATGATGAAAATAAAGCGGTGGGGGCCAGGGAACTTAAAATCATTGAAAAGTTTAAGAGCGTGAGAAGTGTCACGAACATAGGTCGGAAGGGATTGAACAAGGGGTGATAAAACAGTGTCGAGGTATGCAGAAATGAGTTCGGTGGGGCAGGAGCAAGCTGAGACAATAGGTCGGCCAGGACAGGCAGGTTTGTGGATCTTGGGTTGGAGGTAGAAACGGGAAGTGCGGGGTGTGGGAACTATAAGGTTGGTAGCAGTGGATGGGAGATCCCCTGAGCGGATAAAGTCGGTGATGGTGTGGGAAATCTTGAATCCTTGCCGGTTGAGTTAAGAAACTGGAAAGGTAAACAAGACCCTGATGGCAGTTACATGCAGGCCTCCTAGCAGTAACTGGGATGTGGACCACAGATTACAACAGGAAAGAGAAAAGGCATGTCAAAAGGGCAATGATATGATAGCCATGGGAGATTTTAATATGCAGGTCAATTGAGAAAATCAGGTTAGTAATGGATCTCAAAAATGTGAGTTTGTTGAATGCCTACAAGATGGCTTTTTAGAGCAGTTTGTCATTGAGCCTACTAGGAGATCAGCTATACTGGATTGGGTGCCATGTAATGAACTGGAGGCGATTAGGGAGTTTAAGGTAAAACAGCCCTTTGGAGCTAGTGATCATAACATAATTAAGTTCAACTTGAAACTTGATAGGGAGAAAGTCTGATGCAGCAGTATTTCAGTAGAGTAAAGTTTATTACAGTGGTATGAGAGAGCAGTTGGCCAAATTAAATTGGAAGGAGCTGCAGGCACAATGACAGCAGAGCAGCAATCGTGTGAGTTTCTGGGAAAATGAGGAAGGTGCAGGACAGATGTATTCCAAAAACGAAGAAATACTGAAACGACGGAACACTACAATCATGGCTGACACGGGAATTTAAAGCTAATGTAAAAACAAAAGAGAGGGCACACAACAAAGCAAAAATTAGCAGAAAGTTAGAGGATTGGGAAACTTTTAAAAACCTACAGAGAGCAACTAAAAGAATCATTAGAAGGGAGAAGATGAAATATGAAAGCAAGCTAGCAAACAATATCAAACGGAATAGTAAAATCTTCTTCAAGTGTATATAAAAAAAAGAGAAATGAGAGTGGATATAGGACTGCTAGAAAATGAAGCTGGAAAAATAATGATGGGGGACAAGGAGACGGTGGATGAACTAAATGAGTACTTTGCATGTCTTCACTGTGGAAGACACTAGCAGTGTACCAGCTGTTATAGTGTGTGAAGGGAGAGAAGTGAGTGCAGTTACAATGGAGATGTTCAAAAAGCTGAAAGATGTAAGGATACACAAGGCACCTGGACCAGATGAACTGCACCCTAGGGTTCTAAAAGAGGTAGCGGTAGAGATTGTGGAGGCATTAGCAATGCTCTTTCAAAAATCATGGTGCCAGAGGACTGGAAAACTGCAAATGTCACTCCACACTTTAAGAAAGGAGGAAGGCAGCAGAAAGGAAATTATTGACCAGTTAGCCTGACCTTAGAGGCTGGGAAGATGTTGGAGTCAATTGTTAAGGATAAGGTTATGGAGTACTTGGAGACACAAGACAAGATAGGACAATGTCAGCATGGATTCCTTAAGGGAAAATCTTGCCTGACAAACATGTTGACATTCTTTGAAGGGAAGCAGCGTATGTTGTATATTTGGACGTTCATAAGGCTTTTGACTAGGTGCCACACATGAGGCAGCTTATCAAGTTAAGAGCCCATGGTATTACAGGAAAGTTACAAACATGGCTAGAGCATTGGCTGATTGGTAGGAGGCAGCAAGTGGGAATAAAAGGATCCTTTTCTGGTTGGCTGCCATTGACTGGTGGTGTTCTGCAGGGGTTGGTGTGTTGGGACCACTTCTTTTTATGCCATATGAGTGAGTGGGAATAAAAGGATCCTTTTCTGGTTGGCTGCCAGTGACTAGTGGTGTTCCACAGGGGTTGGTGTGTTGGGACCACTTCTTTTTATACTGTTTATCAATGATTTAGATGTTGGAATAGATGGTTTTGTTGCCAAGTTTGGAGATGATATGAAGGTTGGTGGAGGGGCAGGTAGTGTTGAGGAAACAGTTAGGCTGCAGAAGGTCTAAGACAGATTAGGAGAATGGGCAAGAAAGTGACAAATGAAATACAATGTTGGAAAATGCATGGTCATGCACTTTGGTAGTAGAAATAACTGTGCAGACATTTTCTAAATGGGGAGAAAATCCAAAACTCTGAGATGCAAAGGGACTTATGCAGAACACCCTAAAGTTTAACTTGCAGGTTGAGTCAGTGGTGAGGAAGGCAAATGCAACGTTAGCATTAATTTCAAGAGGTCTTGAATACAAGAAGAGATGTGATGCCGAGACTTTATAAGGCACTGGTGAGGCCTCACCTCCAGTATTGTGAACAGTTTTGGGCTCCTCATCTATAAAAAGGTGTTGCTGGCATTGGAGAGGGTCCTGAGGATGATTCCGGGACTGATAGGGTTATCATACGAGGAATGGTCAGTGGCTCTGGTGTACGCGCTGTAATTTCAAAGGATGAGGGGGGGATCTCATTGAAATCTTTCAAATGTTGAAAGGCCTAGACAGAGTAGATGCGGAAAGGATGTTTCCCATGGCGGGGGAGTCTAGGATAAGGGGGCACAGCCTCAGGATAGAGGGGCATCCATTTAAAATAGAGATGCAGAGTAATTTCTTTAGCCAGAAGATGGTAAATTTGTGGAATTTATTGACCCAGGTAGCTGTGGAGGCCAGGTCTTCGGATGTATTTAAGACAGAGCTTGATAGGTTCTTGATTGGACATAGCATCAAAGGTTATGGGGAGAAAGCCGAGGAATGGGGTTGAGGAGGGGAAAAGAAGGATCAGCCATGCTTGAATGGCAGAGCAGACTTGACGGACCAAATGGCCTAAATCTGCTCCTATGTCTTATAGTCTTATTCGGTATGAGTATTAAGGTAAAAGGAGCTATAGGAAGTAAATAGAATTAAGTCACATTTCACCTATAATTGAATTGAATAGTCCAACTGACTGGAATATTTTCTAAACAACATTAAGAGTTATTAATTAAATAATGAATAGAGCAATAATTTTCAATGTGTTAAAATTAGAGAATATCATTGTGTTATAATAGATCAAGTCTGTCAGATACAAAATCACTGCTTTAAAACTTAATTTGTTAATCATAATTTTTTTCACACAGCTACCACTGACCTTCTCCCATGGCTCTCTGCATGTTCATATAGTAACACTACTTTCACATCTACATACCAGAGTGCTTCCCACTCTTCATTACCCTGATGCTCTGATTCATCTGCGGTCACATTCTTCACCATTTGCCTGTAGTGTATACTCACATCTTGAAAAGCTACAAATGGAGCTACATGCTATAATATATTGCTTCTGTGAAATAGAACCTGGAAATTCTTAAACATTTTCAAATTTATTCCTTTATATGAAGTCCACGATTCCTGCCTGGTCAGTTTAGATAAAAGCAAACTAATTATTCAGACCCTTACCTGATGCTACACCAGATGAAAATCAAATGTACAGTACTGTGCAGAAGTCTAGATTTTTGTACCTTTGATTTTTGAAATAAATTTTATTTTAGATGTGTATTTTTTTTATCTTCTGCATTAGTAAGTCAATAGAAAAGAGCAAATTTTAGATTTCATTTTAGGCATTCACTTTCAAAAAAATTAAATACTACACAGAAATTTATATATTCATTAAAGAAAATAATACATTGAGTAATAGACTACTTTTCAAATAAAACCTTGATAACTTTTGGATATATAGCCCAGTGCATGATCAAAGATAACAAACAGGTGCTAATGATCAATGACATAATGAGTTGAATGAACTAAACTGATTAACTGAAACAGAAACGGGTGTAGAAGGAATCAAACTGGGTGACGGACATCCAAACTAAAAGGTGAGGGTGTGGCAGATGCGACAGCTTAATCCTCAAATCATCAATTCTTACACCATGACAAGAGTGAGCATAGCAACAAGACACAAGGTCTCTCCCAAGCAGAAATTTTGTGGCAGACAGGAGTTTTAAGACGTGCTTATCAAGCTCTTCAAAAGCACAAAGAAATGGGCAAGGTTGAGGACAAGAAACGTCGTGGTTGGCCACAGAACCTGAGTGCATCAGACGAGAGACACATCAAACTGAAGTCCTTTCTAATACAAATACTGTTGGTGATCTGGTCAGAATTAATGGAATCCTCAATGCTGAGAAATACAAGCAGATCCCCACCCATCACACAATATACTATCAGGGAGGTGACTGATCAGTCCCAGCTTCATTCTGTAGCAGGATAATAACCCCAAACACACGGCCAAGGTTATGAACAACTATCTTCAGCAAAAAAGAACAAGGAGTTCTGCAACAGATGGTATGGCCTCCACAGAGCCCCGATTTCAATGTCATCAAAGCTGTCTGGGATTACCTGGAGAGACAAAAGCAAGCAAGACAGACAAAGTCTACAGAAGAACTGTGACAAGTTCCTCAAGATGCTTGGGAAAACTTACCAGCCGATGTTCTTAAAAAACTGTACAATAGTGTACCAAATTGATGCAGCTTTAAAGGCAAAGGGAGATTTGATATAGTTTTTAGCTGTTTAGTAATTTTTTAATATTTAGAAGCTTTTCATTTCATGGTTTTTGAAAGCATCTTCACTTTAGAGATTTTTTTTTACATATGCCAAAGACTTTTGCACAGTACTGTAGACGAAAAAGTTATACTTCTCTTGGGCAAATGGTAGGCTGCATGAACGATACTAAAATATCTAGTTTATTTTTCTTTTGGGAGCAATCTTTAAAGTACTGAAACCACCTTTAAAGTATATATATGTGTATCATTGGGCCACTTATAGTCCTCGGTGTTGCATTCTCATCCAGGCTTAGAGAGAAGCTATTAAACCAGGTGACCCCAAAGTTCACAGATCTTAGCCCTAGAAATCACGTCATTCTGAGTCTTGTTTTAAGTGGTTTATCTCCATGTGAACTCCTTACAAATTTTGAAGTGTATCCAGAGTTTACTACAGATATTAGAACACTATTGTGAACATTATTGTACTCTTGTGGGTTACTTGCAAAAATTCACATAGTTTCAGAGATACCTTGAAAATACCAACACAGAGAAGATACCTTTGGCATCTGGTGAACTTTCAGACTCATGGGGATCCCCTTACAGAACAGAGTAGCTGGATGAATGCTTAGAATACTGGTGCTTAATTTGGTTTTAAAAAGCTTTACAGCATTTCTCTGCTTGCGATAACCTACTAGGACAATCAGTGTTCTGCCAGTGAGGCCAATGATCTATGTCGTGGGCATTTCTTTAAGCTTGGTTCAGAGCTCATCTGGTTAGTACAGCAAATCAAAATAAAAATGGGAAGATTTGAAGATCCACCCGTACGCTCATTAAAAATGAAAGCACAATACATACTAACTTACTGTGTTCATGTAATACTACCCCAACCTTAACAAAAATAAAATGTAAGTATTTTATGACCAAAAGAATACAAGAACTTGTATGAAGCATCTCAATGCAAAACATTAATTCCTTCAACATTCTGACTATAGTGCATCACTTTTCTCACTTCCTGTTTATGCTGTCAGAACATTCCTTAAAAAACAATGACTTTAAAGACAAAAGAGGCAAAGTTGTTTTGAAAAGGATGCAATTTATACAGTATGATGACCTGATGAATTCAATTAAACTTTTATTGAAGAAAAAAATGTTGAGCATCATAGTTCATGTTGACTGAGCTGTCGCAGCTCTCCTATTGTTACCACAAAGTGGGTTAAATAACTTCATCAAACAAGGTGTACAGGCGCAGCAGGTTAGTGGCCTGTACAGCAAACGAGGAGTAGGCTGGAGCTGACCAGGGTTAAATTAAGCTGGGCCACTCTTCAAATTCAGCAGGTGAAATGATGGTAGCATAAATACTGCACACGAGAATCCATACGGTCAGAGTTATGTTCAACTGAAGATACCAGAAAGATGAATTTTGCTCAGCAACTTCAAATAGGTGGGGCAACTGATTAATCAAAGTCAGCATTTTAATGGGAAACAGCCATATGAGGGGGTTTCTTCCCACATCTATATGTACTGTATTAAATTAGTTCTCAAGTTTTGAACCCCATGGTGATGAATATGCATGTACAGGTTAATTAATTGACTATTTGAAATGAATCACAGAGGAAGACCCTCTGTAATGGAACTCTCTAAGGGAAAAAGAACACACTGTATAACAGTTATATCATTGAACATTTCAGACGGAGTTCAGTCCTGGACATATATATTTTGTTATGTCTCTCCTGTAACCGGCAGACAACTGATGCTGACAGTACTGCACAAATAACTCGATCTACTGTTTCTGTAATTATACTCAGGTCACTGCCTACGATAGTTACTACTGAGCAAAATAGGCAGAAAATCTTTGATATTAATTGTGATGCAGTGCAAATAAGTTCTTTGTAAAAGCTGACATTAGAGCAGTTGTGTCCTTTTTCTATGGTGCAGATAGAGGTGATTCTCGGGAAGGTGACCCAGTATTCTCATCCGGTGGAAAGACTGTAAGAGTGCATGCTCTGATTCCTCCCAAAGACTCAGGGAGATCAAAGACCTTCTGCCATTCATCTTTCTCAGGATCGTACTTCTGAACTATCTCCACCATGCAGCGGTTGTTCCAAGAATAGCCTCCCACCACGTAGATCTTGTTTTCAAAGACTGCCACACCTACGTCACTTTGCCCTCGCAACATGGCTGCAATCGGGGTCCAGTGGTCTAAGGCAGGGGTGTAGAACTCGCAGCTTAAGACATCGTCGTAATCGCTGGTTCCTCTGAAGTGATTCCCCCCAATGACGTACAGTCGATCTCCAACTGTGCACATGCAATGCAATCCCCGAACAGTGGTCATGGGAGCTTTCTGAGTCCATTTGTCCGTGTCAGGATCAAAGCACATGAGTTCTTTTTGAAAGGTATCATGGGTAATCCCTCCTGTGGAGCAAGAACATACCCAAAGCTATTAGAAGGTTTCTTTTGTAAAGTTCCCTCACCACTTCCAAGAAAATAAGAGAGCAATTCCAACAATTATCCTCTATCTTGAGAAGCAGCAATATATAAAATAAAAACCAAATTATTCACAGGAGCATTGTCCAACAAAGCAATTGGTGTAAAGCCTATTATATAAAAATTAGGCCAGATTACCAACAGGTAGTCAAAGAACTTGATTTTAGGTAGTATTAAAAAAAAGAGGCAGAGAGATTTTGGAAAACAAAGTGAAAGAGTTGGAGGAGACTGAGGAACAGAACCATGGAGCGACTTGAAAATTAGTGCAAGCATTCTCAGATCAAGACTTTGCCTAACAGGGAATTTGCTTAAATCAGCAAACTCAAGGTTTAATATTTCCTGTGCTGTGTTTGGATGTGAGTAGCAGGTGGCAAACTTCAAGTTTAGAAAGAATAGGTCACAGGAAACCAATCACAAATGCATTGGAATACCAAAATTATAACAAGACATTGAAGGGGGACTTCAAATAAGGGTAGGAGGAGATGGAATTATACAATGTTACAGAGTGTAAAAGGGCAGCTGTAATGATTTGTAGCATTACAATATCCTAAACTCAATACAAGCTCAAATAAGATCCAGGCGACAAAACTTAAAGTGTGAATGAATCAATACCTTTTCTCAATGAAAAGACAATAAATATTAAAACGCAGCCAAAATGAATGGGCTACGTTATTCAGCATCTGGCCCACCATTCAAAAAGATTGTTGTATTTTCATTTTATCTGCGTGCTTTTATTCCATAATTCTTAACATCACTGCTTACCAAACGTCAATCAAGATTAACTATGTGTTCCATTAACCTACGCTAAACAACTGTCTAAGGGAAAGAACTCTAGACCACCACTAATGCCTGTGACCTCCTTACTGAGGATCCCCTGATCAAATGACATTTTGTCTTTGCATTCACCCAATGAAATCCTTTAATCATTATAAGACAAAAAACCCACCATTTAGCCCTTTATTAATAATTCCTGGTGACCTGTATTTTTGTTATTTATTGAGATATAGAGTGGAATAAGCGCTTCCGGTCCTTGTCGCCCAACAACCCCCAACTTAGCCCCAGCCTCATCAAGGGACAATTTACAATGACCAATTAACCAGTACAATGACCAGTACATCTATGGACTGTGGGTGGAAACCAGAGTGCCCAGAGAAAACGCATGCATTCCATGGGGAAGACATACAGACTCCTGACAGATGACATCGGAATTGAACTCTGAACTCCAATGCCCTGAGCTGCAAAAGTGTTGTGCTAACCACTATGCTGCCATGGCACCCATCAAGTATCTGCAGTGTCAGGATATTTAATGAATATTCAATGAATATCCTGACACTGCAGGACACTTGAATGCAGATGTGTTGCGTTTATTTTTTTCTTTAGGGCAGAGATTAATTCAATTTAAGATTAAAGCCATGAGGTTGGCAATATTTATGATCACTTTGGAATATAACAGCAAATAAGAGATGTAGTTTATGAAGGACAGGAGTAGGGATGGTGACATTTTCAGGAAGAACACAGCAGTGAAAAGAAGAACGTGACAATATTTGTAAAGTGTGTGTGAACTCTGGGATAATTTAGGGTTTCACTGTGAATTAAGGTTCACCAAAATACGAAGATGAAAGAGGTGACGATTTACTGATCATTCACAGGCAATGCCAGGACAATAATCTCCGATGAATTTAGCTAATCAGAGATCAGCCTGAATATAGGTAACAAACACAATCAAAGTAGGAAAATAAAGAAATAGGAACAACGACTGGCATTAATTTAATATCTTTTTTAGGTTCTCCCAAGGTGCTCTATATCTAATGAAGTACTCTTGAAATCCAATAACTATCAATATGTAGAAATCATGGCAGCCAATTTAGTTTACAAGGTTCTATAAACAGCAGTGAAATAGATGAGAAGTCTATTTGCTCTCAAGGTACTGTGGCCGGGTTTGACTTTCCGAGCAAAAATGTTAATTGCCCCTCTTAGTTTGTTATTTTCTTCGCAAGAGTTTCTTTATTTCATTGTTAGCCATTTTCATTTGGATCATCCACTCAGTCTTTTTTTTCCTCTGATGATATTGGATTTGCTGACTGTGAAGTTCTAAACTCAAATACCTAAGCCCTATCAGATATAGATAGCTATGAGTACACTCACTAAAGGGAGGTTATACTGTAAACTACTTATTCTTCAAAAACTAATTCACTTCCCTGTTGATCTTCCATGGCGAGAATAGCTACCAAAGCCTACTATTTTGAGTGGTGTAACCCCCTCCCCCCTTACCAAGGAGAAGATACTTCCAGCTAATGAAGTAGTTTAAACACAGTTCATTTATTTTTAGTGATACATGCTTTTTCAGCCAGACAAAGCTCTTAAAAACATATTTAAAATTCACTGAGGGTATTCAATCATAAAAAGAACATTTCCAGATTACAAACAAATTAAAACAGGATTTCCAAAATACAGGTACAATTCTTACAAGCTAAAGAGATACCAACGATGCAGATGAACAAAGCTGCAGATGATGTCCGTTGCAGAAATCAAAGCTCGAGGAATGGATTCTCATCATTGTCTTTCTATCATTCTTCTTGACGTTCTTTAAGCATTCCTAATTAAGCCTGAACTGGTCCTTACATACATATGGGTTTCCTGCAACTTGGGTGACTTCACATGTACATATTCCTCAGATACAATTTTTACACATACGATCGAAAAGCTTCTTGGAAACACAGTTCCCAGGTACCTACAATGAATTCTATGAAGCCAACTTCCCTGAATACATAAACCTTCTAATTTATTTGTAGATCTGTCATTTGCTATGCTAAGTGATATTATCCATCTGGTCTGCAAGCTTCCTTGAATTAAATAACATAGCCAGCATTGTCTGTTTGAAACAAGCCAAATTAAATAACCCGTTGTCTTATACTGCATCTCTTGATAAGTCAGTCCAGGTGCTATGAACCAATATCCTGCTTTCTATAAACAATATGTATGTTAGCACAGCTGCTCTTCCAACTTCAAACTGATTATTGCTTGCTATTTACATTATAAAGACTGGCTCCCATTTATGACAAGAAGCTAAGCAAAGAATTTTAGTTCAAAGTTTAACATGTATTTCCCTTTGTAGGGGACAATAACTAGGGGACATAAGCAGGAATATTAATGAGGGGAAGAAAATCATCCAAAGAAGAATGGTTAAAGGTCTGGATCTTGCTGTGCAATCAGGAATTGAGGTAGAAATGTTGAACATATTTAAAAAGAACCAGAAGGATCACTTAACATGTCATAACCTTCAAGGCTACTGATTGTTTTGATTCTTCTTTCCAACCACCTTCCTCCCCCATTTCCAATCCTGTTGGCCCTGATTCTCACCAATCACATTAACACCAAATGCCAGTTATTGCTGATCATTCCAATGCCATTTGCTGAGCTATCTCCAATCGGTTCTCCATCCTTCCTCCAATAACACTGCCAGTATGACTCCTACTCTTTCAATCTTACCAGTCTTTTGCCCACTTCTGATCCTGTCACCAAGCACTGGTATTTTCACTACAACCATAGCTAACATTACCATATAAAACTTTAAATGCAATATATTACAATAAATTATATTAATCGGAACTTTTTACAGAAACTTAGTTATTCTGTATAAATTTATTATAATAGTCATTCATAATCATTATTATTCCTCCCCCTACACCTGCAATGTCCCCACTACTGTTGGCATCTTGTCTTTACTCTCTGATCCTTCAATAAGTACATGCATCTCCTTTACCTACCCATCCAGTCTCACAGCAAGTATTTCTCCAGACCATTCGACCTCACCAGAAAGCACTAGATTTCCACCGATGCTCCCATCATCTGGTCACACCAGTATCGCCCCTGCATGCCTGATCTCTGCACAAGTGCAAGTGTCTCTACCTCATCCCTATAATCCCACACCGAGTATGGATCTCTTCCCCATCCCTCTGTTCCTCCCATCAAGTGTTCATCAATGTCTCCATCCCTCTAATCTTTCCACATTCAAGTTTATTGTCTTCTGACTTGACATATATAACCAAATGAAAGAATGTTCCTCCAGCCGCGGTGCACCCACAAAACACTTAACACGCACAGCACATACACCAAAGTATTCCCATAAATAGTTAAAACATTATTGAAAATGCATGCAGCACAGGTAAACAGTACAGTATACAATAAACAGCATGCTGACCTAATAACAAGTTCTCAGTGGTGGCAGGGTATTCATTAGTCTCACAGCCTGAGGGAAGAAGCTGTTACCCCGTCTGACAGCCCTAGTCCTGATGCTTCTGCACCTCCTTCCTGATGGTAGTGGATCAAGATTGTGGGATAGGTGGTGGTGATTCTGAACAATACTTTTGGTCCTTCATCTGCAACGCTCCTGGTAAATGTCACAAGTAGGAGGGGAGGGAGACGCTAATGATCCTCTCAGTAGTTTTTACTATCCTGTGTAGGATCTTGCGACCTGATGACTTGCAGCTTCTGTCCCACACAATGATGCAGCCAGCCAGAACGCTCTCAATGGTGTTCCAGTAGAAAGTTGTTAGAGCGGGGGTGAGGAATCTTGCACGCTTCAATCTCCTCAAAAAGTGTAGCTGCTACTGTGCCTTCTTGACTATTGGGAAGTGTTGTGGGTTCAGATTAGATTGTTGGTCATGTGCACACCAAGGAACTTTGTGCTTTTCACTCTCTCTGCAGCAGAGCCATTGATATGCAATGGAGAGTAGTGGACCTGTGCCTTCCTGAAGTCAACAATTACCTCTTTTGTCTTGTCCACATTGAGGTTTAGGGTGTTGTTCTCACACCATTCAACAAGCCTCTCTACTCCTCTCTGTATGCCAAGTTATCATAGTTGCTGATGAGAAACTGTTCTATCATCAGTTATCTTGACGATGTGATTTGAGCTGAATCTGGTAGTGCAGTCATGACTCAGCAGTAGACTGAGGACATACCACTGGGTGGTACCAGTGCTCAGCTCCATGGAGATGAGATACTGTTGCCAACTCGGACTGACTGAGATCGTTCTGTTAAGAAGTCCAAGATCCAGTTAAAGAGAGGGGTGTTGAGTTCCAATGAGGATGATTTACTCAGCAACCTCTGAAAAATGATCGTGTTAAACCGGTCTCTTCTCCACCACTCTGATCTCCCGTCTAGTACTGATCCTCAAAACCCCACCCAACTGATCCCATCATCATATACAGGAATCAGACGAAGCTCGATTCACCTGATTCCATGAAGTATTGTTGTCTGGAAATTGCTATATGTCGGCTACAAAATTGGGTAACATTTTCGTTATTACACCTAGCAACCAGTAATCAAAGCAACTGATAAAAAGGAGAAGTGATTCATCAGGAGGATATGCATAAAGATTGCGTGATTGAGCTGGTGACTGTGCACTGTATCCAAGTTAAATATTGTTTTCCTTAAATAAGGATTGCAAACTCTAGTGTGTCAGGTGTGGTTTCAGCAAACACAGTTAGCTGGGCCAGACTTCCTGGTCCTGCATTGCAGCCTCCTTGAAATGACAGATTAGCATTCTATTTACCTTAATTGTTTGCTGTACCCTTACCATAAACATTTTGCTTTTATAAGAACATGCAGATGTCTCTGAACTCAAGCATGTAATAACCAAACGTCATTATTTTTTTAAAATACTTATCAAAGTAATTAACCTTGCATTTCCCCTCAGTACACTCATTTCCAATGTTTCAGCCACTGATGAAACTGTTGCATCATTCTGGGAACTTTACAAACCCTCACAACTGATTATTTTCCACTTATCTTTGTGTCATCAAACTGTTTACACTTACCTCTTCATCCCAGTTATTAATGTAGACTGCAAACAACTGAGGCTGCTGTACACATTCCCCAAGTCAGCTGACTAGTTCGTTACAAATGGGAAAACAGTTAATGTCCTGATTATCACTAGCTTTGATTTGTTGCTAACCAATCCTCTGCTCAGATAAACAATATTGCATAATTTTAATCTCATGTTCCGTTACCTAATGCAATTATTGTTAACATGTAGTGTATCAAATATATTCCTGCCCCTTCATTATTTTGTAGATTGTATCCTCACATTTCTTAAACTTGGCCTTCCTTCCTTATTCATGGATTGCTGCAAATTCCTAACAATTGATGATGAAATCAGGAAGTACTTCTAAATACAGAGGTCAGTAGAAATTTGTACCATTTTCTTTCAAAAGATGGTAGAGACTGGGGAATAATCACTAGCTTTTAAATAGATTAATAAAGTTCTGAGTTGTCAAAAATCTAAGTGGTATGTTGTTCCTACTGATTCATTGCCTTAAGGCCATTGCTTAGTTGAATGCTGAAACAGGCTGAAATAAGAGAGTATTGGTTACCCATTTCTGTAAAAAGCAATAATGTGTTTAAAAAAAATCAAGGTATCGAAAAGACAAACAAGTCCACACAGTTGTCTGGGAAAACTCCAAGATGGATGTAAAACCATCAAATGAGTTACCAACAAAAATCCTGAAGTTGATTTCACATCTGCTCAAAAGGGCCAAACCATGGATGGTGTAAGTGGGAGCCAGGTAAAAATTTTGATAACTATATACTGTGGAAACACATTTGAAATCCTAGGCTGGACATCAGTCCGATCTAAACCTGTGTTAGAGAGAAGAAAGCTGAATGTTCTATTCACATCCTTAATCCCAGAAATCATAGGAATTATCAATGTGCTTGACTTCTCACATGGAAGAAGAAGACATTGTCCTGAAATGAGACCAATAAAGCTCCATCAAATAGGACCAAGGTCAACGCTGCCAAACTTTGACAAATAAAGCAAGCAAATCTCAAGGTTGCATAATTTATACATTCTTTGATAATAAATGTACTTAAATCTTGAATAAACTAAATCAGATTGCAAAGGTGCTAACACTACAGAGAAATTTCAGATCAATTCAAATAGTGAATAACTAATGTTTAGTATGCTAACTTTCTTGCAGAAAAAGGAAACTGGCAAATGTGGTGGCTATAGTGTCTTAAAATGGACAGATCAGTTTTCTGGAACGACAAACTTAATAATATTATTTGTTTAGGAACTTAAGTTTGAATTGTTGACGTAAAAAGGAAAATGCTTTAATACAGAACACACCTTATGAATTGAGTGGCCATATTCATACTTTAGTTTCCCTTCCTTAACAGATATAAAATGATTGGATTGAAACAAAAACATAAAAATAGTGGCCTGACATCAGCACTTACATGACATCTTTCACAAGCAAAGGTAATCTGAAATCACTTCAAAGTCAAAGAAGTACTTTTAAAGTAAAGATTGTTGTAATGCAGGAAATATGGCTGTCATGAATATAAAAAATGTTCCAGTAATGCTCATGAGAGCCAAATATTGGATAAGAGATGATAAATTCATTAACATATAAAGTTATACATTCTTGTTGAAAAAATAAAAACAGAAAATGCTGTAAGTACTCGGGACAGGCAGCATCTGCACAGAGAGAAACAGACAACATTTTAGGTTACTCGTAACCATTGAAGAAAGGCAGATTTAATACATCAAAAATTAAATAATATTTAGTCTCAGAATATCAAGTCATTTACTTATTGTTTATTTGAATCTTGATTTGATGCAAACTTCAGCCACTGCAGCTGTGCAGGTGGAGAGGAATGTAGAATCAAACATTGATAATCATATAAAGTCATAAGTTAAAGTTCAAGTCAGTTTCTTGTCACACAACTGTACACATGTATACAATCAAATGAAACATTTTTTCCAGACCATGGTGCACACAGTACATATAACTCACACACATAACACGTCAAGTAATATTATCGAAAAGGATCTAGTGCTTTCTCGGTGTATATGACGTATAAACTCTTCTTGGGCTTCCAGCTGGGTACAGGTATCAATTTTAACCACGGTTTCAATGCCAATCTGCATCTTCATCATGGATGATGCCTAGGCACATCTAGCCTCGTGGTATATATACACAACTCTCATTATCCATCCCTCCTAATTGGTTAATACTCAACCAATCAGATTTTTGCTGTCCCACCTTGTTTAAAATCATATTCTAGTGCTTACTTAGAGTGTGGCTTTCATCTTTGTTAAAGTTCTTACACTCTCATTTTATTTCAATGGCTTCTTTCATCAGGTGATCCCGAAACCCACTGGCATGGCCCAGTAGATTTGTGCCATTGAAGTCAATCCTGATGGGGCCAACCAAGTTGTGTCATCAGTGAAGTAGATGATTTGGTTTGAACAGGATTCAGCAGCATCTGTCAACATCATGAACAGCAGTGGGGAAAGCACGCAGCCCCAGGGAGCAGCAGTGTTCAGTGTGATTGAGCTTGAGAACTCAAGATGTTTCTGCCAACACAGACTAACTGTAGTCTTTCTGGCAAGAAGTCCAGGATCCAGTTACAGAGAGAGCTGTTGAGACCCACCAAGGGCAGTATACCAATCAGCTTTAGAGGGATGAAGTCGAGCTAAAGTCCATAAGCAGCATCTTGGCACATGAAGTACCATTTTCTAGGTGAGACAGGCTGAAGTGGAGTGCAGAGACTACGGCATCATCAGTGGACCAATTTGACTGTAAAGCAAACTGGAAAATATCTAATGTATCAGCAAGATGGGACTTAATGCAATTCATAACCAGCCGCTCAAAGCAGAGAATTCAATAGTTTCACAGGCTGGGGGAAGAAGCTGTTTCCGATCCTAATAGTCCAAAGTAACAGAAAGATGGGATTTAATGTGATCAAAGCACTTCATTATTGTTGAGGTCAGTGCCACTGGGCAGCAGTCGTTGAGACAGATTACTGTGGTGATGGATGATGGTGGTTGCCTTGAAGCCTGTGGGGACAGTGGACTGTTCCAGAGAGATGTTGAAGATGTCTGTTAGACCCTCAGTCCCTCAGCACCCGATTGGTACGTTATCAGGTCCTGTAGGTTTACGTGGTTTGATCCTGGCTAGGATCTTCCTCACATCAGCTATGGCCAGACTGACTGCCTGCTCCTCAGGGGAGTGAGCCCTTCCTCACCAGCACATCGCTCCATGCATCAAATTCAGCATGAAAGACATTCAGACTATCATGAAGTTGTAGATCTTGCTGACAAATACATCTGAAATGAAAGCTGACTCAGGTATGTAGGACAGAAAGCATGAAGATTACAAATTTTACAGTATATTCATGAACTCAGCACGACTACTGACTTCAATATTACACCACATAACAATGTGCAAACCTGTGATAACATGTCAAGAGAGCATAATAATTTTCTTTTATTGTTTCAACAAAAATCTAAGTCCTTTGTACTAATTAATGGAGATCTAATCAAACAAATACACTACTACAGGTATGTGTCGCTTAACGTCCACGATATGCTCTGTGAAATTGGACGTTATGTGATTTGGACGTTGTGCGAACACCATATTGTATACTTAGCAAACCTATATGGAGTACTGTAGTGTACCTTTATTGACTAAATAGCCAAGGACTTACACTAAAACTGTATACTGTACATTATAATTTTTTATTTCATTTTCTTTCTTTTTAAATCTTTTTATTGAATAAGCATACAAAAAGGTAAGCCATATAGGCACTAATACACTGTTAGAATATAATAAAATTACAGGAGATATTAATACAAAAAAATACAAACAATGTAATTTAAACATAACGTACCAAGGTAACATAATAGTATACTAATTTTTATATATATATCAATAGAGAAAAGGAAAAAAAAACCCCAAAAAAAAACTCACCGTGCAACTAACTAAAAGCAAAGCAAAGCAATGGGCTAACTTGAAACCAAACAGAGTTAAAAAAACTTAAAATCACGTCCTCAATCCCGACCTCCATAAAAAACAGTAAAAAAAAACAAGAAGGGTATATATTACATTGAATGAAAATATTGAATAAAAGATCTCCAGGTCTGTTCAAATTTAAATGAGGAGTCATAAAGATTGCTTCTAATTTTCTCCAAATTCAAGCATAATATCGTCTGAGAAAACCAAAAAAAGCTAGTTGGAGCGTTAAGCTCTTTCCAATGTTGTAAGATACATCTTTTCGCCATTAAAGTAAGGAATGCAATCATTCTACAGGCTGAAGGAGAAAGATTACTGGAAATTTTAGGTAGTCCAAAGATAGCAGTAATAGGGTGAGGAGAAGTATCTATATTCAATACCTTGGAAATAATATTAAAAATGTCTCTCCAAAAAGTTTCCAGAGTAGGACAAGACCAAAACATATGAGTTAAAGAGGCTATTTGCCCCGGACATCTATCACAAAAAGGATTAATATGAGAATAAAAGCGAGCGAATTTATCTTTGGACATATGTGCCCTATGAACAACTTTAAATTGAATTAGGGAATGTTTAGCACAGATAGAGGAAGTATTGACTAATTGTAAAATCTGCCCCCAGTCATCCACGGAAATAATAGATCCCAATTCCTGTTCCCAATCTACCCTAATCTTATTAAATAGAGCTTTCCTAAGTTTCATAATAGTATTATAAATCATAGCCGATGCACCTTTCTGACATGGATTAAGGTTAATTATAGTATCTAAAATGTATGTAGGAGGAAGCATTGGAAAGGAAGAAAGTATAGTACTTAGGAAATTTCTAACTTGTAGATATCTAAAAAAATGTATTCTTGATAAATTATATTTATTAGATAATTGTTCAAAAGACATAAGGGAACCATCTAAAAATAAATCCAAAAACCGTGAAATACCCTTAGTCTTCCAAATTTGAAAAGCACGATCCGTAAAAGAGGGAGGAAAAAATATGTTACCTAAAATAGGAATCGCTAACCCAAATTGGTTAAGATCAAAAAATTTCCTGAATTGAAACCAAATACGTAAGGTATATTTAACCACCGGGTTAGACACCTGTTTAAGGCGTTTCAAATCAAAAGGAAGAGAGGAACCTAAAATAGAGCCAAGTGTATAGCCCTGAACAGATTGCAATTCCAATGCTACCCATTTAGGAATGGATAGTATATCCTGGTCAAGTAACCAAAATTTCATATGTCGAATATTAATTGCCCAATAATAAAATCTAAAGTTGGGTAATGCTAAGCCTCCATCTCTCTTAGCTTTCTGTAAATGTATTTTACCCAGTCTCGGGTTTTTATTTTGCCCAATAAATGAAGAAATTTTGGTGTCAACTTTATCAAAAAAAGATTTTGGAACAAAAATTGGTAACGCCTGAAATATATATAACAATTTTGGCAAAAAAAGTATCTTAATTGCATTAATACGACCAATCAAAGTTAAATATAAAGGAAACCATTTAGATGAAAGCTGAATAATATGGTCAATTAAGGGTAAAAAGTTAATCTTAAATAAATCTTTATATTTACAAGTAATTTTAATCCCAAGATATGAAAAATAATTATTAATCAATTTAAATGGAAAGTTATGATATAAGGGAAGTTGTTTATTAATTGGGAAAAGTTCACTCTCACTAAGATTTAATTTATAACCTGAAAAAAGACCAAATTGTGCTAATAGCTCTAAAACAGCAGGGATGGATTTTTGGGGATTAGAAATATTAGTAAGTCATCAGCATAGAGTGATATTTTATGGGACTTTAAGCCCCGAGTTATCCCAGTAATATTTGGAGATTCTCGAATGGCAATTGCAAGAGGTTCTAATGCAATATCAAATAATAAAGGACTAAAAGGACACCCTTGTCGAGTACCTCGAAAAAGAGGGAAAAAAGGTGAGCTTAGAGAGTTAGTACAGACCGAGGCCACAGGAGAATGATATAACAATTTAATCCAGGATATAAATTTCGAGCTAAAATTAAACATTTCAAGCACCTTAAATAAATAAGGCCATTCTACTCTATCAAAAGCTTTCTCAGCATCTAAGGAGATAGCACACTCAGGAACATTTTGTGAGGGAGTATAAACAATATTTAACAGTGTGCGAATATTATAAAAAGAGTAATGACGTTTAATAAAACCCGTTTGGTCTTCCGAAATAATAAAAGGAAGTACTTTTTCTAATCTATTTGCTAATAACTTAGAAAAAACTTTAGAATCAACATTTAATAAAGATATTGGTCTATAAGATGCACATTGAGCAGGATCTTTATCCTTCTTTAATATTAGAGAGATTGACGCTCTATTGAAAGATTCAGGAAGTTTACCAAGTTTTAATGAAGCCTCAAAAACCCTACAGATCCAAGGGATTAATGAAGGTGCGAAACATTTATAAAATTCTACAGTAAACCCATCAGGGCCAGGAGCTTTCCCCAAATTCATAGAGAAAATAACATTCTTAATCTCATCCGTGGTAATGGAAGTATCTAACATAGAAGACATATCCTGTGAAATCTCAGGGAAGTCTAGATTACCTAAAAAATTATTCATATATTTAGAATCTCGAGGAGACTCTGATTGATATAAGGAAGAATAAAAATCACAGAAAGTTTGATTAATCCCCACATGATCAAGTATCAGTCGGTCATTTTGGTTATAAATCTGATTAATTTGAGATTTAGCATAATTAGACTTCAGTTGATTAGCCAACAGTTTGCCAATTTTGTCACTGTGTACATAAAATTCACTTCTTGTTTTCTTTAATTGGTTTACAATCGAGGACAAAAGTAATAAACTGTGTTCCATTTGAAGTTCAGTTCTTTGTTTATATAACTCCTCAGAAGGAGCTACAACATATTTCTTATCAATTTCCTTAATCTTGTCCACGATTGTCAACTCCTCCTGCTTCAGCTTCTTCCTCAAAGCAACAGAATACGAGATAATCTGACCACGAATATAAGCTTTAAAAGTATCCCAAAGAATGTTCACAGAAATATCCTCTGTATAGTTAATTGTAAAAAAAAGATCAATCTGTTCATTCATAAAGTTAACAAAGTCCGAGTCCTGAAGCAACAGTGAATTAAAACGCCATTGTCTATTATTTTGTGTATTGGCCTGAATTTTAATAGAAAGCTTAAGTGGAGCATGATCCGAAATGGTTATAGAGTCATAATCACATTTAATCACTGAAGAAATAAGACGAGAATCAATAAAGAAATAATCAATTCTTGAATAGGAATGATGAACATGTGAAAAAAAAGAAAAATCTTTTTCCTGAGGATGCAAAAAACGCCAAATGTCCGTCGACCCAGAATCAGAGAGGAATGAATTCATCAAAGTTGCAGATTTATTAGGTAAGGTCCGTAGAGGAGCCGAACGGTCCAAAGCTGGAGATAAACAGGTATTAAGATCTCCGCCCCAGATCAATGAAAACTCATTCAAATTCGGGAACTGATTGAATAATGATTTATAAAATTCCGGACAGTCCATATTAGGAGCATAAACATTAACCAAAACTACCTTTTTATTAAATAGTAGACCACTAACCAATAGAAATCTACCATTCGGATCAGAAAAAATATCATGTTGTATAAAGGTAACTGAGGAGTCTATAAAAATAGAGACGCCTCGAATCTTAGCATTTGAGTTCGAGTGAAACTGTTGTTCCTTCCAGAATTTAAAAAAACGTAGTCTGTCCCCCCTCCGCACATGGGTCTCTTGTAAAAATAAAATTTGTGCTTTAAGTCTCCGGAACACTTTAAAAACTTTTTTCCTTTTAATAGGATGATTAAGACCATTAGTATTCCAGGAGACAAAATTAATAATAGACTCCATAAACCCTAAAGTCAACCCGCATCAAGGAGGCTCGACCCACGAACCCGGAAAGGGAACAGAACAAATAAGAGATACCGGGAAGAAGAACGCAACCAATACTTCAATAATGTACATAGCCCAAGAAGAAAGAAACTAAAACGTGAAGCCCCTCCCTCCACCCCCCACCCCATGACCCCAAGGCTAAATCTAACGCAGACCAGCCCGAAAGAAGCAAGCACTAAAACTACCCCCATGACTTCTGGTACACGCTCCCTAAAAAAAGTGTAAATATAAAAAAAGATCAGCTAATTATAAAACAGTAAGAGAATAAAAAAAGGTAACTCAATTAAAACAAACACATAATATAACAGAGTAAAAGCCAGAAAATATAAAAAAAACCGCAACAAACCCCAAACCCTATAAGTAAACAAAACAAAAAAAAAGATTATTAACATAAACTAATTATGAAATCCTACGAAACAAAGTAGATTTAAAAAAACTACACAATTTAAGGCCACAAAGGAAATACGTAAAATGACGGTGAGGGAATAACCACCCAGAATCCCCTGGGAAAAAGAAAGGAATGACGCAGTTAAAAAAGAAAGTTTAGCAACCATATTAAATAATCAAAAATAAACTTTTCTGCCCATATAGGACAAAAAAAAATTAAGACTGACAAATTCACAACCTCCGATCAACGGAGATAGTTAAAAATTACGATTAAGATGTTGAAGGTGAAAATTGATCCAGATAACTCTGGGCATCCGTTGGAGATTCAAAAAAACGGAGTGCTCCATCCGATGTACGAATCCTTAGACGTGCAGGGTAGAGTAGCACTGGTTTTAAATCCATCTTGTAGAGTTCCGACATCACAGATCTATAACGAACCCGTTGATCCCGGATTGGTTTACTGAAATCCTCCACGAATCGGAACTTAAGATCCAGAAAATCAACGTAACCTTTAGATCGAACGAAACAAAACAGTTTCTCCTTGTCTTGAAAGTAATGAAAACGTAAAATGACATGTCGAGGTTTACCCGACCTAAGCGAGTATGATGGAACTCTGTGAACACGATCCAATAACGGTGGTTGGTCAGGAAATACAGTAGGAAATGCATCTTTTAAAAGTTGAGAAAAATACTTCATAGGGTTATCAGATTCAACAGCTTCACGCACTCCAATCATTCGAAGATTCTGCCGTCGCATTCTGGATTCTAAGTCAGAGTTTTTAAAGGTCAAAAAGTCGAGTTTCTTCTTCATTACATTAATTGTTTCTTCGATTTTCTCCATCTTGAGCTCACTTTGTTGCTTGGATTTTTGAAGATCAGATATAGCCGACTGATGTTCCATAATAGATACTTGTATCTTCTTGATTGAATCGGCAATTTTCTGGAAACTAATTGAAATTTCCTCACGAATCAGCTCCGTAATAGAGGTTGAAATTTCCCTTTGAATTAGCTCCGATATAGCTTTCAAAGTCACTGGTGGTTCAGTCGGAGGGAAATCAGTACCTTTCGGTCTACCCGGAGGTTTGCCGTCCTTCCCGTTTTTTCCATTCTTAGACATAGCAGACCTTAAACGCATCCGATTATCAAAGAGCCCAATTTGTTTCAAATTATTGTAAAAGTCGATGCCTTAATGGTTAATTAAAATATAGCTGATCATAAGAAGAAAAACTCAGAGGTAATGGAGCGAGTCAAGAACGCGACTTCACTCCATGAGCGCAACCGGAAGTCTCCTCTATTTCATTTTAAACTTTAATTTTTTTCCACTTTTTAAACTTCTATGTAAACACTTTCTTAGCCTTTATCACACACAATTTATCGATATCATAGTCTGGTCCTGCTTTTTCTTTAAGCATTTCGAACAAGTTCTGTGCCTTAGCAGTGATCATCAACATGCTGAGAGGGATTCTCTTTTGTGTTTGGTCCTCAATCCATGTCATTAGCAAATTCTCCATATCCGATATAGGTTCCTCTCGCATTTTCGTGAGCCTTGTAGTTTTCAGTGAAGCCGATCCTTTAACAGCTTCGAGAATTTTTTCTTTGTTTTTCAGGATCGTCGTGATTGTCGAGTGCGACGTGCCTAAATCCCAAGCAATAGCATTCACTGGTTTTCCACCTTCATATTGTTTAATAACCTTTTGTTTCACTTCCAAATCAATAATTTTCCTTTGCCTCTTGCTCTGCTATCACTAGGAGTGGTTTTGCTGTATTTGGAAGCCCTGATGCACTTTACGGTAATATTTTCAAAAGAAAATTAAACAGAGCGATAACGCTGCTACACTCAAGAGACGCGTGATACACGAGATTGGTTACGTCCGCTACGTCATGTTCTCCAATCGGGACTACGCACGTAAATGCAATCGGACATTGTCCAAATGGACGTTAAGCGGCGCACACCTGTATTTGACAAAGCCTGAGTTTTGGTCTGATAGAGCACACCTTCAATCCTCTTACTATTGCCAAGGTGGTTACATGATATTCATGATTTACTCCAGTAACTTGGAGCACAGTGACAATTGTCTTTTCTATTCTGGGATCTCGCTGCATTCACTGAGCTATTGGCTATATTTACACAAACTCAAAAAGAATGAGGTCTATTGGTGGGAGCTCTCAAAACCAGGCGAGTGGTACAAATATGCAAATTTGTGACACAGCAGAGTGAAATTATATTGGAAATCTACATTCTATATTGATTTATGGAGGTCAAGAAACATTGAAGATTCATTAATTATGTTTGCTAAAAGTCTCCCAAATAGTAACTGGAGCTATTAACTACCTGAAATATACATGTAGCTGCCATAAACAGTCCCAGCATGTCCATAATGAGGTTCATTCATTTTGGCCACATAATTCCATTCATTGGTTCTTGGATTGTAGCATTCCACAGTGGCTGTTGTAAAGAAATGAGAAATGGTTATGAAATGTTACAAAAATGCTCATCATTGTAAAGTTTTATTGAAAATTGTTGTGCCATTATCAGTATTGATTGTGGAGGCATTTTAGTTTACAATAATTTATAATTATAGAGAAATACCTAACTGTTAATATCAATACCGACAATACACATAGCCATTACTTTTCATAAATACATATTTCATTCATTATAGATCCTTTTCATATCCCATGTGGTATATAGCTCTCCAGGCTACTTACACCTATGGTTGGTTATTTCACTGTTTTTTTTAAAAAAACACAATTTCAAACACTTAGCATTTTCTTCTGAAATTATGGTAATAAGGTAGAAGATTTTTAAAAAAGACAATAATTTGTACTCTACTGTAGCAGTGAAAAATTTGTCTTAGAAATGTTCCTTTAATACTTGAAGGACTCTTCATCTTCAGCATGACATTCTTTGTTGAGAGTTAATTACAAAAGCTGTTAATCACATTTTCTTATGACATAGGAGGCACCTATTTGGCCCATCGAGGCTATGGCAGCCCTCAGAACAATCACATCCATTCAATTCCACAACTCAGTTTCTTATAACCTATTTTCTTTCACTTGCCCACCAATTTTATTCTGGTTTTCCTTCAACCAATCATGTTTGGGTCAATTTAAAGTAACCAATTAATCTACCAACTAGCACATAGCTTGGAAACTGCTGTATCTGGTGAGATCAACAGGATTACAGAGAGAATGTGCAAATTCCACACAGGTAAGTCCGGAGGTCAGGAGTGAGCAATGAGTGTAGGTCCAGCCTGCTCAACCTTTCTTCATTCTACAAACCTTTCATTTCAGGAATCAATCTTGCACAGCCACTATGCATATATATTTTTTCTTCAGTATGGAGATCAAAACTTTATATACTGCTCCAGATGAGGTCTTCCCAGCACCCTGTCAAGCTGCATCAGAACTTCCCTGTGTGTATAATTCATACTTCCCCTACCCCCCCCAATAAATACCGATACTCCATTACTTTCTAATCACCTGTTTTACCAGCATACTGACTATTTTGTGTTTCATATACCAGGATTTCTTTAAGTCTTTCTGTGCATCAACTTTTTTGGTCTCATTGTTTAAATGTTTTTCAAATTCTTTCTTCCCAAGTGGAAATCACAAGTTTTCATCTGACAACTTGCCCACTAACTTAATCTATTTATATCCTTTAACAGGCTCCCTATGCCTTTCTCACAAGTTGCCAACCCAGTTGTTCTTGTACCATCAGCAAATTCTTCTAGGTTTGCATTCAGTCCCCTTATACAAGACGTTAATGTTAATTGTAAATAAAGGAGGCCTCATTCTGATTACTGTTGCACCACACTAGTTCATGATTGCCAATGGAAAATTACCCAATTATACTGAGTATGTTTTCTGTTACTTAGTCATTTCCTTATCCAAATCACCATATCATCCCTAAGCCCATACAATTCTATCTTGTACATTGACTTCTCATGTGACCAATTATTAATTGATTCCTGGAAATCTAAATACACATACTCACTGGCTCCCCTTTAACTGCCATCCTTCTTGTTATGTCCTCAGTTAACCCTAGCAAATTTTGTCATGAATGATTTCTCTGTTATAAAACAATCAAGCTTTATTTGATTGGATTTTCTAGATATCCTATATTACATTTTTAGTAATGGATTCCAGTATTTTCCAAATGACAGTTGTCTGTTTAAGTGACCTGCAGTTTTGTGCCTTGCCTTCCACATTTGTGGAATGATGGTGTTACACTTGCAGTTTTTGAGAGACATTTTACCACAGTACAATCAATGCATCCTCTTATTTCTGCAATATTTCTTTTAAAACCCTGGATACAGGCTGGTGGATTCAAAAAAGTGTTCAGCCTTTTGTCCCATGAGTTTGCCTAAATCTCCATCATGAGCTAAGAAAGAATCATTTTAATTTCCTACCTTCCCATAGGCCCTTGATAACCTATCAAGTGTTTTGTGTCTTCTACAGAAGATAAATCACACAATATAGAATTTTTGCCATTTCACATCAATTCCCCCATCTATCCTCCAAGGTATAAAAGTTCACTTTAGTTGCTATCTTCCTTTTTATATCCTAGCAAAAGCTCTTGGTGTTTATTTTTAAATTTCTTCCTACTTTCCTTTCTAGCTTCCTTGCATACTTTGTCTTTTTTTCTTTTTAAAATGTATTTAGTTATCTGCTGCTTGTTCTGAAAAGATTTCCCCAATGCCCTGGTTATCTATATTGAATGTCTTTCAATTTCATACTATATGAAGTCTCTGCCTGTAATGTCAGTGTTATTTATGGCATCCGTCTATCTTCTTTCCATTCTAACAATAAATATTGAAATCTCTTCAAATACTCAAGAACTGAAAAATAGTGAGAATAAAAAAAACTTGCAAAGTAATTTATAAGCTTTCACATTTGTCTATGTGAAGTGCCATCTAATGAGTTTATTTTTAATAACTACTTTGACAAATGCTCTGTAATATATGTCTCCTATGATAAGACATAGTGTATTTATAAAATTCATTTTAAGGAAGGGATGATATTCAACATGACCTGTTTTTGGAGACGTAAGAGGCTGCAGATACTGGAACTTGAAGAAACTAACAAACTGCTTGAGGAACTCAGTGGGTCAGGCAGCATTTGGACTGGAAGATAGAGGGGAGGCAGCCAGTATGAAGAGGTGAAGGGAAGGAGAGGAACAAGAACTGGCAAGCAATAACTGGACCCAGTTAAGGAGGGATGATTGGCAGATGGAGGAGGGAAGGGTGGAAATATGACAAATATGGGAATAGGTGAAGGCAATAAAGCATCTGAATGATGGAATCTGACAGGAGAGGAAAGTAGAGCATGGAACCAAATAAGGCAAGTGGAGGGATGAGAAGGGGATCTAATGCAAGGAGTGTGTTGGCGATGGACTGGTGCTGTAGGTGGAGGAGCGGAAAATATGGTGATAGGGGCTGATGTGTAGTCAGTAGCAGAGATATGGGGTAAAGAGGGAACAAGCTACTATGATCTATTTTTCCATTTGTGAATTTATAAAAATGATAAATTACACAAGCAGGATTTGATAGACAAATGAATATGAATAGAATGTAGGAATATTGATGATAAGGTAATTTAGTATAAATTGGTATCAAGATCGGCATATCATGGGTCAAACATCCTGTCTAGTACTATACTGTTTATGTTCCATCTTTACTGTAACCCCATCCCACCCCAAACTTCTTCAATGATTAAATGGTTTCAGTTCAAACTAAATGGACCTCTCTAAGAGACTTAAAATGTTTGACACTCTTAGGGACTCTATAGCCACATACATAATTCAAGTAGTTAAAGGTAGGACAGTATTGATTAGAAAGAATCCTTTTATGCTCAGGACAAGCCAGATTTCTCTAAAAAGCAAAAAAAGAAATAGCTGATGCTGAAAACTAGAAATGAAATCACAAAATGTTGGAAATACTCATCACCTTAGGCAGCACTTGCAGGGAGGGTACCTGAGTTAATGTTTAAAGTTAATATAGTCTGGAAATCAAGCATAATTTTAAACTTCAGAGAATAGGGAATGTGAATCTGGTTTAATAACACTGACATATGTCATGAAAAAGGGGGAGAGAACAATTGTGACTTGGTGGACAGCAGGAAATCTGAAGGACAATGCCAGATGAAAGGGGTGGTAAAGCCTAGTTAATCTGTATGAGATGGATCTGGCAGCCATGGTTAAGAGTTTCAATAATTATAAGGAAAGTAAAATGTTGGCTAGGGAGAGAATAGGTCCCCATTAGAGCTCAACATGACTGTCTATGTCTTGAGCCACAGGAGATGGGTGGGATCTTTAATATTTCTCCTCAGTATTTACTGAAGAAAAAAATCATGGCTGCACCAAGAGATAAGAGAAACCAGTCGAGGTGTTTTGGAAGAAATTCATACTACCAAGGAGGAGGTACTTGTAGATGATGGTGTATAAATGTCCAGAGCCTGATCAAGTGCACCCTTGGACTTTATCGGAGGCTAGAGATGAAATTCCTCCAAGAAGACCGCAGCAGTCTTGTAGGGTTAGGAGGCTTGCATGCCTCAATATCCCAGAGAGCTATGTTGGCTGGTGTCAGGGCTTTATGCTTTAGCTTTTGGTAGGGTTACCTATGCCAAACAGGTCAATGGATAGAGGCCAGACTGAGTGGTCCACCAGTCCTCCAGGTTTGGAGACTTTAGCTCAGGGCTAACAACCCTGACTGGTAAAAACAAAACTGTTACAGAAACAGCAATAAAGAATCCTTCTACAGTGTGATGGCATTCCTGAGTCTCCACATGGAACTTGCATGACTGACAGTAGTGACAACCAAACTACTAACATCTAAGTTATTGGTGAGGCTGCACTTGGAATATTGTACAATTTTGATCATCCTGTTGTAGGAAAGATGTGATTAAATTGGAAAAGGTGCAGAAATGACTTACTAGGATGTTGCAAGGACTAGAGAGTCTGAGCTATAGGGAAATGTTTATAATGAGAAGCATAGATAAGGTGGAATTAAAAGGTACCTGAGGGTCAACTTTTTCACATAGAGGGTGATGAGCATAAATTGAATGAGCTGCCAGAAAAAGTGAATGAGGCAGTTACAATAGTATTATAAAGAAGCATTTGGATAGGTATGTGAAGGGGTAGCAGTCGAAGAGCTATGGGCCAAATACTAGAAACTGTAACTAGCTGGGTGAGTACTGTGGTTAGTATGGATTCATTGGGGTATAGGGTCTGTATCTGTGCTGTACTGCCCTGACGTTATAAATATCTCAAAAGAAAATTTTGCTCTGAGGGAAGGACAAGGGAATGGGACTAGTTTAATTGTTCTTACATATAGACTCAACAGATTGAATTACCTCCTTCTGCTGTATAATCTCTTCGCTATTCTGTAATACCCATTCCTATTTTGCATGCTATTGCTCTTTTGCTGTGTGTTGGTTTCAGGATCTCTGTCAATTTAGAGTGAACTTACTCCAAGCATACTAAGGTGAACCTACCTTTTTGGACATTGGTCCCTACTTGGTTAGGGAATTACCCATCCACCTGAATAGGTATCTCCTGCAAGAATTGGTCCCAATGTGCTAATTTGATCACCCCTCATCAGCACTGTCCTTAACATATCATAATGTTTGATCTTCCTATTTCTATTCTCGCTGGCACACAGCACCAGACATAATCATCTTTGAAATGCTATCCTTAAACCTCTTCACTTTCTCCCAAAAGCAGGATTGCAGGAGTTGGATTGTTGGACTGTAATTGATACCTATATATGTTCCTTCCCTTCCACAGAATATTCTCCTTCTTAACAATTTCCTTTCCTTTAGCAACCAAGAAGTATTGCAAGACTCTTGCTGCCAGGAGAAATGGGATTCTGACTGAATCCCCTATGCTGTGCCATGTAAAACTATTCAGCCCCCAACCCTTTGTTCACATAAATGAAGATTACAACGAGGGATTTTGTGCAATTTAACTGAGATTTTTTATTTGTGAATCACATGCTCCTTTTTTTTTAAAAAACAGTAGAATGCAAAAAATAGGGAAAATTGTAAAGCATGAAAACCAAAATTTCAAAAATGAAATGTCAATTCAAAAGTATTCATCCCCTTTGCTCAGTATTTAGTTGAACCACCTCTCGCAACTATTATAGCCAACAGGCTTTCTTGATAAGTCTCTATTAAGCTTTGTACAATGTGATGCAGCAAGATTTTCCCATTCCTCCTTACAAAATTGCTCAAGCTGTGCCAGATTAGTTGGGGAGTGACAGCAGACAGCAATCTTGAGGTCTTGCCAGAGATGCTCAATTGGGTTAAGGTTAGGATCCTGACTGGGCCACTCAAGGACATCATTTTTTTTTCCCATTTGAACCCAATGGAGTGCTTTGGGTCGTTGTCATGCTGAAAGACAAACTTCCTCGCCAGCTTAAGCTTTCTGGCAGAGGCTTTTAGGTCTTTATCCAAGATCTTTGTACTTAGCAGCATACATCTTCCCATCAATCCTGAGCAGACTTCCAGTCCCTGCTGCTGACAAGCATCCCCATAGCATTATGCTATCTCCACCCCACTTTACATGAGAGAAAGTGTTACCTCGTTGATATGGAGTATTAGATATATGCCACATGTATCGCTAGTGTTAAGGCCAAAAGGTTCTACCTCAGTTTCATCTGACCACAAGACCTTCTTCTCCATCTTTACAGCATCTTCTAAAAGGTGCTTCACAAAGGATATGCCTTTTTTGATCCAGGGCTTTTTCCTTGCCACTCTTCCATAAATACCCTTTATGTGCAAAGGCTTAGAGATTGTGGAGCCAGTAACTTCATCTCCAGTTGCAGCCACTGACTTCTGCAGCTTATTTAGAGTTAATGTTGGTGACACAGTAGTTTGTCTTACAAGTGCCATTCTCCTCTGGCGACTAAGTTTAGAAGGGCGGCCTGTCCTAGGCAGTAAGGCTGTGATTTTATACCTTTTTCTACCTTTTTTACACTGGACTGCATTGAATTCTGAGGTATGTTCAGTGTCTCTGAGATGGTCTTATACTCTTCCCCAAAACTGTGCTTTTCCATTATCATTTCCCCAACTGGACATGAATGCTCTTTTCATTTTGGTTTGGGGTATTTAGTCTTATGAATTAATTGAAAACAGGCAATCCTCCAATTTTCTACATCAACATATTGGTTGAGTTGGTAAGGTTGAGTTGCACCTGAGATAACTTAGCACAGTAATTACAAAGGGGATGAATATCTTTTCAGCCTCACAATTTTGGCTTTTAATTTTTAGTAAATTGTTGACAGGTTTTGGAATTTTTTTTGATTTGACATCATGCACATTCTATAGATGAGCTCAAGAATCCTACTACAATATATTTTAAAATTTAGTAACAGTAAGATGTGAAAATACTTGCAGCTGAATATTTTTTCAAGTAGCTACTATATTTCTAAGTTGTATTTTCCCTGTGCAGTCATTTACTCTGTAGCACCATGCTCTGGATATCAGATCCAGGGCTTATCAACTCCAAAAGCTTCCAATGCCATCAGTTTTGAGTGGGAATTCCTGGAATAAGATCCAGAGAAGAGCTTCGCTTCTCAGTGGCAGGTAATGACTCTAGCTGCCATTCAAGCTCACGAATCCTGATCAAGTGTAGGTATACCCTGCATACATGGTTCCTTAGGATTCATAAAGCATCCTGAAATTCCCATGAAGTATACAAACTGTAGGCATCCATACAAAAAAAAACATGCATTTCTGCTTCCTTCCTTTTTCAGATACATATCTGGTTGAATTACACCTAAACAATCTTATTGTTGTATTCAGCATTCTCTATTATTTGAAACCTTTTAAAAATATCCAAAATAGATTCTCAACCTTACTTCATCAAATTCCTTTGTTCACCAATGCTCTACATTTGGCAGAAATTTGCAATGTTCCATGCACTCTGTGCATTAGCAGAAATCATGCACATCAATACCATAAGCATCCCAAGATTTTAGTAAGCTTACGGGTAACTTTAGGTAATGGGTTCTGTGCTGTCTACATTATGTCTTAACTACAAATACGCCATTTCTGCAATCTTTCTTTCAATTATTTTAATTATGTGCAACCCCCATAAGAAAGATTCCTCTGATTCCTTCAATTTAGGCCATTTAGTGACACTAGAAATCAGGCACCAATTTTTGCATCCCAAAATAAAGATTCACTGATCTGCAACATGAACTACACTTTAAAAATCACCAAAGACCACACCTCTCAATCCTCCAGCTATCAGAGAACAGGGTCCCACATGCTTCAAAAAGTTAGGGCCTTTGGGATCTAAGGCAAGTTGGCACACTGGATGCAAAATTGTCTTCGGTGTGGAGACAGTGGGTGATAGGACAGAGCTGCTTTTATTACTGGACACCAGTAACTAGTGGTATACCATAAGGATCAATGCTGGGATCCTTAATGTTTGCAATGTACGTGAATAAGCTGGATTTGTATGTGGGTGTTCGTGGATGACACAAAGATTGGTAGAATTTTTGAAGTGTGGAAGGTGGTCTAAAAGTTGCAGAGAGATATCAATATGCTGGTGAAATGGGCCATAAAATGCCAGATGGGGTTTAATTCAGACAAGTGTGAAGTGATGTGTCTTGGGAGCATCAATTGAATAGAGCATATTCCATGAATGGTGGGGCTTTAGGAAATATTGAGGAACACAAGGACCTAGGATTCATATCTGTGGATCCCTGAAGGTGTCAACACAAGTGGATAGAAAAGTATATGGGATAAGGGCCTTCATTAGTTATGACATTGAATACAGAAGTTATGCTCCAACTTTGTAAAACACAGGTCAAACCTCAGCTGGAGTAGTTCAGAGAACAGAGGAGTAAAAATCATGTACCTGTAGAAGTAATGAGGTGTCATTAATTAGTTAGTTACAACATCATGAGATGAGGAACCTGTTCTTGTGTTAAAGTGTTCTATGTTCAATGAACCACGCCAATTGTGAGGACTGCAATGAATGGAAACTACCATGAATGAGAGTACAAAGCTTCTATTTGTCCGTCAGAATAAAAGGTAAAGGTAACAAGTGGAGGGAACCTTGGTTTTCAAGAGATATTGAGGCCCTGGTTAGGAGAAAAAAGGAGATGCATAACAGGCACAGACAAGTTAGAGCTTATGAGGTGCTTATGGAGTACAAGAAATACAAGAAATCACTTAAGAAAGAAATCAGGAAGGCTAAAAGAGGGCATGAAGTTGCTCTATGAGACAAGGTGAAGGAGAATCCTAAGAAATTCTAAAGGTATGTTAACAGCAAGAGGATTACTAGGGACAAAATGGGTCCCCGGATGACCAGAATGGTAATCCATGTGTGGAGCCAAAACAGATTGGGGGGATCTTAAATGCATCCTTTGCATCTGTATTTACTTGGGAGACAGATACAGAGTCTATAGAAGTGGCATCAACTTCATGGACCCTGTACAGATTACCGATGAGGAGGTATTTGCTACCCTGGGGCAAATCAGGGCATAACAAGGTGTCCCTTGGACCCTACGGGAAGCAGGTGCAGAAATTGCCGGGGCCCAAGCAGAGACTTTTAAAACATCTTTAACGTCAGAAGAGGTAACAGAGGATTGGAGGATAGCCAATGTTGTTCCACTGTTTAAAAATGGATCTAAACAGAAATCAAGAAATTGTAGGCCGGTGAGTCTAACATCAGTTGTGGGAAAGTTATTGGAAGGTATTCTAAGGGACTGGATATATAAGTATTTGGATAGACGTGGACTGATTAAGGATAATCAGCATGGCTTCATGCGCGGTAGGTCATGCCTAACCAATATGATAGTAGAGTTTTTCGAGGAAGTTACCAGGAAAGTGGATGAAGACAAGGCTGTGGATGGTGTCTACATGGACAAGGCATTTGACAAGGTCCCGCAAGGGAGGCTGGTCAAGAAGTTTCAGTCATTTAGCATTCAAGATGAGGTAGTAAATTGGACTAGACAATGGTTTTGCGGCAGAAGCCAGAGAGTGGTTGTAGGGGATTGTCTCTCTGATTAGTGGTGTGCCTCAGGGATTGGTGCTGGGTCCTTTATTGTTTGTCATCTATATCAATGATCTGGATGATAATGTGGTTAACTGCATCAGCAAATTTGCAGATGACACCAAGATTGGGGATGTAGTGGACAGTGAGGAAGGCCATCATGACTTGCAGAGGGATCTGCATCAGCTGGAAAAATGGGCTGAAAAATGACAGATGGAATTCCTTACAGACAAGTGCAAGGTTTTGTACTTCAGTACGACAAACCAGGGTAGGTCTTACACAGTGAACGGTAGGGCACTGAGGAGTGTGGTAAAACAACGGGACCTGGGAAAACAGGTACATAATTCGCTGATAGTGGCATCACAGTTAGATAGGATGTAAAGAAAGCTTTTGGCGCATTGGGTTTCGTAAATCAATATCGAGTACAGAAGATGGAAAGTTATGTTGAAGTTGTATAAGGCATTGGTGAGGGCTAATCTGGAGTATTTGTGCAATTTTGGTCACCTACCTATAGGAAAGATGTAAACAAGGTTGAAAGAGTGCTGAGAAAATTTACAAGGAGGTTGCTGAGACTGGAGGACCTGAGTTACAAGGAAAGGTTAGGACTGCATTCTTTAGAACGCAGATTGAGAAGAGATTTGACAAAGGTAAACAAAGTTATGAGGGGCACAGATAGGGTAAATACAAACAGGCTTTTTCCACAGAATGCAAACATGAGGAAATCTGCAGATGCTGGAAGTTCAAGCATCACGCACAAAATGGCGGTGAAATGCAGCAGACTAGACAGCATCCATAGGAAGAAGCACAGTCGACGTTTCAGAGTCTTAGCCCGAAACATCAACTGTGCTTCTTCCTATGGATGCTGTCTGGCTTTTTTCCACAGAAATTGGGTGGGACCACAACCAGAGGTCATGTCTTAAGAGTGAAATGTGAGAAAAACTTCACATCTCACATAAGGAGAACATGAGGGGAAACTTCTGCACTAAGAGGGTCACAAGAGTGTGGAATAAGCTGCCATGCAAACTCAATTTCAACATTCAAGAGAAATTTGGATAGGTACATGGATAATAGGGGTATGGAGGGCTATGGGAGTAGGCAGTTTAAAGTCTTTGGCATGGACTAGATGGGCCCTTTTCCCGTGTTGTACTTCTCTACGACTCTCTAAAATTACACCAGGGTGAATCCCTGTAGCATCTTATGCCTCTGATCTCTACCTTAGAGGCCGATGTAAGAACATCATTCAAGAGGGTGAACCATCGCAAGGAGTCAGCCCCTGATGGTGTACCTGATAGGGCACTGAGAACCTGCACCAACTGATTGGTGGGACTGGGCAAGAACATCTTCAATCTCTCATTGCTGCAATCAGAAGTTCCCACCTGCTTCAAAATGTCAAAATCTTACCAGTGTTCAAGAAGAGCTGGATGGACTGCCCCAATGACGATCCACCCAGTTGCCCTCACAGCTACTGTGATAAAGTGCTTTGAGAGGTTGGTCATGGCCAGAATCAACTCTTGTCTAAGCAAGGACCTTTACCCACTGCTATTTGCCTATCACCACAATAGGTCTACAGCAGATGCAATATCTCTGGCTCTCCTCAGCCTTGGATCACCAGGACAATATTAATACCTACGTCATACTTCTGTTCATTGATTATAGCTCAGCCTTCAAAACCATCATACCCCTAGTACTAATCAACAAGTTCTAAAACCTGGACCTCTGTACCTCTCTCTACAACTGGATCCTTGACTTCCTCACTGGAAAACCACAAAGTGCAGATCAGAACTAACATCGCCTCCTCACTGACAATCAACACTGGTGCACCTCAAGAATGTGTTCTTAGCACAATGCTCTACTCTTTCTACAATCATGACTGTGTAGCTAAGATGCCATCTATAAATTTGCCAATAACACAACTATTGTTGGCAGAATTTTAGATGGTGATGAGGAAGCATACAAGAATGTGATAGATCAGCTGGTTCAGTGGAGTTGCAACAACCTTGTACTCAACATCAGTAGGACCAATAAAACGATTGTGGACGTCAGGAAGGGGAAATCGAGAGAACACAAATCTTCCCTTCCACCATCAATTTTTCTGATTGGACAATGAACCTATGTACACTACATCACTGAGAGAACAGCAGTGGAAAGGATACATATTTTCAAGTTCCTGGGTGGCAACATCTCTGAAGATCTAATCTGGGCCCAATATATTGATACAATTACAAAGAAAACACAACTGTGGCTATATTTTATTACGTGTTTAAGGAGACTTGGTATGACACTCACACATGTATCATGGAAAGCATTCTAACTGGTTGCATCTGGTATGAAGGGGCCGCTGCACATGACCAACAAAAGCTGCAGAAAGCGATGAACTCAGCCAGTTCCATCACAAGCATTAGCCTCCCCAGCATCAAGAACATCTTGAAAAGGCAATGCCTGAAAAAAGACTGCATCCATCATTAAGGATGCCCATCACCCAGGATATGCCATCTTCTCATTGTTATCATTAGGGAGGAGGTACAGGAGCTCGGAGGTACACATGCAACATTTTAGGAACAGCTTCTTCCCTTCCGCCATCACATTTCTGAATAGACAATGAATCTATGTACACTACATCAATATTTTTTTTCTTTCTTTTTTGCTCTTTTATAAAATATATTTCTTAATGTAATTTATAGTTTTTTACAATTATGGATCAATTTAATAGTTTAAAGTTAGATTAGGAATAGAAGCTCCTTATAATGACACCAACCGAATAGGCCCACAGTGGGCAAACAAAATCCTTTATGTGCTGTGGAGATTTCAGTGACCGTCTCTTCTGCTTCAATAGAACAATCTCGTATGAAAGGAAATTTCTTCATAAAGTAATTGGTATCCATTGATTTTATTTATTTAGCAATACAGTGCGGCCTTCGAGCCATGCTTCCCTAGAAAGCTCTGACAACGGTCTAACCTTAACTTAATCACGGGACAATTTACAATGACCATTTAACCTACCCGGTACATCTTTGAACCGTGGAAGGAGACCGGAGCACCCAGGGAAAACCCACGCTTTCCATAGGGAGAACGTACAGAGACTCCTTACAGACGGCGCCGGAACTGAACTCTGAACTCAAACACCCTAAACTGTAATAGTATTTGCACTAGCCGCGATGCTGCCATGGCACCCAAGAGGAAAAATTTTAAAAATCCCAAGGAGGAAAAAATACTTACCCAATTCTCCAGCTGCATTTCTACCACCGACTGCGTAAAGGTGTCCTTTCAGAGCACTTAGGTGGAAGAAAGTACGCTTTTCATTTAAAGATGCTACTTGCATCCATTTGTTGTACCGAGGGTCATATCTGAAAACAGTGTCAACTGCAGTCTTTCCTTTTGTATCATAATTGCTCTGCCCACCTACAACGTAAAGGAAGTTTCCGATCACTGCAATGCCATGCTGGTATCTTGGTGCATCCATAGGAGCTAATGATTTCCACTCATGGGCCTTTTCATCATACAATCTTAGCTCTTTGCTCACAACCAGCTGTTGTCTCAGTACTCCACCCAAGGTTACTAAGTGTGTGTTATCTGAACGGATACAGGTTCTCTCAGACTGCATAACAGGTTGCATGTATGGCATCATCTGATAGTTACTGGCTTCCAATAAAAGATTGACACAAATGTTGTCTGTTCTCATGAAATCCACTGTTTGAACATGATTAATTAACTCCTGTGGTGACATTAGCGGAAACCTAACATTCTTCATTATCTTTGAGGCAAAATCCATCCGTGTGTCCTCATATCTCAACCAACGGCAGGCAGACTTGAAAAGTTCAAGTTCAGTGCAATTTTTGAGGCTGTTGCTTGAAAGCACAAAGGCAAGTCGCTCAAATGGAAGTTTCATAAATTCACCAGTACTCAGTAGTGCTGGGAAATTCTTCAAAATGAAGTTATTTACATATTTATCTACTTCTGTCAAGTTATAGGTATTGGCGATTCTTCCAACTTCTACACAATTTTCAAGTGATACCTGGGGGGGGGAAAAAGTCAAGTATATTACTTATTTCTCTGATTTACAGTTTAGCTTTTGAGTACTTTCATAAAAATTCTTATCAAATTGAAAAAGAGTTGTATTGAGGAAAGAATACTCTTCCATTTCAACCATCAGTTTTCCCGAGAATAAAGTAGATATATGCTTTTGTGCATCAATGCAGTTTAGTTTCAATCAGTGAAAATACTTAACAATTTTCTTAAGGACTAAGAGAAAGAGAGTTCTTATTTTTTCTTGAAGCTGTCCACTAGAATCTTACTGAACAACACATGCAACACACTTTACTTCAATAGAGTATCATGTACACGAAGGAAACATTTTTAAGAATAAGGGAGCCGACAAGTGACTGAGATTGCTAATTTTTAACATATTGAGAGCTATGTGCAGCAGCTCGAGTGAATGAGGTAAAACTATCAGACATCAATTTGGAAGCAGTTCCATTTGGAAGAAGTTTTCAGAACTATCTTAACAGATAAAAGCTAACTAATTTCTAGAAGTAGTATTTGAAATAACTAGCTTTGGACACTAGACAATCTCCAGAGATCAGATTGAAATCTGAGGCATTATTCAGTATACTGAACAGATAAAATTAGATATTGTTAAAAAAGCATAAATAAAACAAGATGAATGTAATAAATACAAAACAGAACTGATGACCATTTTTATTTTACAGAAATGATACACAACCACCACTTGAAATCTGCCACAGAAAACTGACAAAAGTCATAAAATAACTGCAGGAATTAGCTTCAAAATCAATCTGGTAACAAACATTAAATGTATTAAGAAAATGCAAACTGAATGCTTTAACAATGGAAAAAAATCAAGCACAAACTTACCCCTGATATAAGGAATACTTTACAGAAATCCAAGACAGGCAAAATCTGCAGAAAGCTAGCTGCTTCCAAAGTATCTTGGAGGTTGTCCATGTTCAAGGAGAGCTTTGCAGTATAAATAAAATCAATGATTTTCTTGAGCCCTATCTGATTTACTCCATGAAGTTTAATGCACATCAGGTCCTGCTCTTTCATTCCACCTGACCAAAATAAACAAATGAACCTCAGGTTGGTAATTACTTGAAGTACAAACATAACAAGTAGACATTTCTAGTAAGACAGAAATGAGTGATTAGCCCTCTTTAACTGCATGAAATAATGAAATATTAAACTTGTGAATAAAATCATGAACAACTAATGGTCTGTAATCTTCAAATACATCAACCCAGTTGCTGTGCAGATTGATTAGTACAAATACAAACAGATTTCTTCAGTAGCTCTGGAGTTAAGTTCTGACAGAAGTCAAACCATATCTTTACACTGGACTTTGAAGGTGATTGGATAAAAACAATGAGGAGAGACTGGGAATTGATGGGACAAGTACAGGAAGCTGAGATGTGGGCAAGCTTCAAAGATGAACTACAGAAAGTAAGGGGACATGCAAACATACTCTTCAATGCTGTCAATAGTTAACACTCTTCCCAATCTTCAATGTTTTTGCAACAAGCAAAAGTTTAAGAACGCTTTCTAAACTTTTTTTTGACATCCAAGTAAAATTCTTGCAAGAAACAAGCTGCTGGAGGAACTCAGTGGGTCAAGCAGAACCCATGGAGCAGAGGAATGGTCAATTATTTCAGTCAAGATCCTCCTCTGTAGTCTCTTGTGTCTCCATGTTCTTTGCAAACTTATTTACAGCAGTTTTTTAGAAATCAATTTTTAATTCCTGCTGACTCCAAAGCAATCTTAGTGGTTTATGAATCCTAAAGGTATTAGTGTGTTAAACACAAAGTGCTTACTGTATATGCATTGCAACTAGGTCATTACAGTTCTTTGAAAAAAATGTGAAGGCAAATACAAGTGTGAAGATTTTCAACATTTTCAGGAGGGTGCTCTGAGCACTTGTGTAGTTATCGAATGATTTTATAATAAACTTACATTGCACAAACAACATGATGTTTCTGTGGTTTACCTGTGAACATTGCCTTAAAATAGTCACTGGCGGAGGCCATCATTGCTCTATGGACTGGAAATACTTCATCACCGTCCCCTGGCACCAAGGTAACATCGCAGAGTAAACCTTCAATTCGGAGTTGGTCAAATCCCTACAAAATACAGATATATCAAAAATCAGATTACAAGTTTCAAGCAATGAATTTTAAAAAATCTTGGTCCCTTCGTTACTAACTGAAAATGCTAGGAAAAAACTGTCAGTTTAGCTTAAGTGGCATCCCCCAACAGTTTCAAAACAGGAACGTTTCAAGTTCAACTTCCAGACCATAAGGTCATAACATAAGAGCAGAATTAGGCCACTCACCAATAGAGTCTGCTCCGCCATTTCAGCATGGCTGATTTATTATCCCTCTCAACCTCGTTCTCCTGCCTTCTCCACATAACCTTTGACAGCCCCTCTAATCAAGAAACTATCAATCTCTATTTTAAATAGACTCAATGACTTCGCCTCCAAAGGTGTCCATGCCAAAAAATTCCATACATTCACCACCTTCTGGCCAAAGAGATTCCTCATCTCTGTTCTAAAGGGACATCTTTGTACTCTGAAGCTGTGCACTCTGGTCCTTGACTCCCTTAAAATTAGAAACATCCTCTTCACATCCAGTCTATCTAGGGTTTCAATATTTGGCATGTTTCAATGAATTCCCCCTCCCTCATTATTCTAAATTCCAGCGAGTACAGGATAGAGCCGAAGCCATCAAATGCTTCTCATGTGTTAACCCCAGAATAATTCTCGTTAACCTCCTCAACCCTTTCCAATGTCAGCACATCCTTTCTTAGATACGAACAAAACTACTCACAATATTCCAAATGCAGTCTGACCAATACCTTACAAAGCCTGAGCATTATATATACTTCAGTCCTCTCAAAATGAATGCTAAAATTGCATTTGCCTTCTTTACTACTGACTCGAGCTGCAAGTTAAACATTATGGAATCCTGCACTAGAACTCCCAGGTCCCTTTTCACCTCTGATTTCTGAATTTGCTCCCTGTTTAGAAAATAGTCTATACCTTTATTTCTTCTACCAAAGTGCATGACCATACACTTCCTATACACTATATTCCATCTGCCGTTTCTTTGCCCATTCTCCCAATCTGTTGAAGTTATCATGTAGACTCTCTGCTTCCTGAAGACTACTTGCCCCTGCACTTATCTTTGTACCATCCCCAATCTTGGCTACAAAGCCATCAATTCCAGCGTCCAGATCACTGCCGTATAAATGTGAAAAGTGACCCCTATGGAGCACCACTAGTCACCAACAGCCAATCAGAAAAGGCCCCTTCTATTACCACTCTTTGCCTCCTGCCAGTCAGCCACTCTTCTATCCATGCTAGTATCTTTCCTGGAACAACATAGGCTCTTATCTTGTTTAGCTGCCTCATGTGCGCCACCTTGTCAAATGTTTCTGAAAAGCCAAATAAACATCCACCGACTCTCTTGTCTATTCTGTTATTTCCTAAAAGAATTTCAACAGATTTGTTAAACAAGATTTCCCCTTAAGGAAACCATGCTGACTTTGGCGTATTTTATCATGTGCCTTCAAGCATCTTGAAAACTGATTCTTAATAGCGGACTCAAAAATCTTGCCACTGAAGTCAGCTTAACTGGCCTATAATTTCCTTTCCTTTGCCTCCATTCCTTCTTAAAGCAAGGAGTGACAATTGCGATTTTCCAGTCCTCTGAAAACATCTGGGACTTTGGTCTCTGCATCTCCTTCCCAAAGGCTTGAACCAAAGCCCCATTTCTCCAATCTAACCCTGTCCCACTCCAATAATGGCCACCTCCCTTAAACCTCACTTCTTCTAATTGGCCCAATTCAACCTTACATCCACTTTGGAATGGCTCCCACTCTCACACAGATCTCGCTCTCGCTATTCCAAAGTGATTTACAAACATTAGTGACATCTCTTAGCCGGATTATTTCCTAAGGGTGGGGATGGCCTTCAACTGAGAAATATCTGGGGGGGGGGGGTGGACAGAGGGGG
The DNA here is from genome assembly GCF_030028105.1 of Mobula birostris. Classification (NCBI taxonomy): domain Eukaryota; kingdom Metazoa; phylum Chordata; class Chondrichthyes; order Myliobatiformes; family Myliobatidae; genus Mobula; species Mobula birostris. The sequence continues at coordinate 66,075,579 of NC_092379.1, forward strand.
AGAGGGGGAGTTGTACCCATGTGAATGAAGTGGGACTAATTACCACCATTTTGTGAATTTATTTTATTGCTTATCCACAATGACTCTGTCTTGCTGGCTAATATCTTCAGCAAATCATATGGGCAATTCACGTCCCATCACAACCCATCTCCCCACTCCTCAAACCAGAATTTCAGACCAAGTCAGCAACTCCAAGAAACTCAAGAATCAACTCAGCCAGCAGTCTCTTGTCATCCAGTTGTTCAGCTACAACATAATATTTCAGCAGACCAGACTCGCTGGTGTGGCTGCATGCCAACAAAGATTGGGAGTTTCCACCTCACAGTAGTGTCATGAGGACTGGTTTCATTTGGAGGGCTGTATAACTTCTGGTCAGAAATAAAGGCAAGTGCCATCAGTTATTCCTCTGTCCATTAGATGGATGATCAGATCTGTTACCTCTCATCCAAGAGAAACATTTTTCTGTACTTGTGGGAACAATTTTATTTTTCAATGCAAAGTCCTTCAGAGATATTAATAGGCAATTATCATTCTGGTAACTATAATGTTTCAATTTACATTGTACAGTGAGACTAAAACCCAGGTGTACACTTTTAAGCAAGCAGGAATCAACGTCTATAGATCCACAGTGGTGCTAATGTCCAATAAACTTACTCTTGCTTCAATTCATATTTTTGGATATTCTACTAAATCAATTTTTCCCAGGGGAAACCAAACTTTTGCTTGAAGTCCCAGCTACTCCATGCGGTAATGAGTTCTATATCCTTACTATTCTCAGAAGTAGATACATACATCTACTGAGTCTAAGTACTTATAACACAAGAGATGAATCGATATTTTCTTAGAAATTTTCCAACAGGATTTTCAAGAATGGCCCATTATTTGCACCCAATTCGTTCCGTGCATGATCTATATCTTCTCACTAATGCACTTATGTTTCAATTTCAGCAACTACCTCAAAAGAAATTCAGAACAGCTGAAGTTGTATACTTAAGATAAACAGACAGGTTCAAGACCACAACAGCTTAACACTGAACTTGGTAGTACTGACTTGCTTAATTGGCCCTTCCATTATATTATATTTATTAAAGCTTGAACCAAAAAGACAATTTTGGATATAATTTTCTAAGAAAGCTTCAATGACACCGGTCATTCACAGAAGTAAAAGTAAGTTTACTTTCTCACTCTTTCTGGACTGCAAATTTCATATTAGATTTCAGTAAGTATCAGCCACTTCCACCATAATATTAATCTAAAACACTAAATATTTATGGATACAATTTTGATAAACAAATTTTAAAATATTTTCCTGATTGAAGTGACTTTGACTTTAGACATAGGCTTCAGAAGAAAACTCAGTACAGAAGTAAAGCAGAGGGGTAGATAGCACATGAGATTTTAACAGCTTTTAGTCCATTATGAGCATGGGAGACGTTGAATACTATTGACAAGAATGCTGTTACTGAGAACTTGGCTCTCTGTTAAAACCAGAGCTCCAAAGTTCTTTTACTCCTCAATGAAAGCAGACTGTGGTTTGGGTCTGATTCATGCCGTGCAGCATAAATACAATTTTAGAGATCATAATGCCCGTTTCAAAGAACTGACAGGCTCTCTGCGAAGCCATCAGCCACAGCACTTCTGCAAGTATTGTACGTGCTGATGCTTCTGCGGAAGTGGTTAAGGTATATGCTGTGGAAAGGATGGAACTTGAACATTGTTTTTCAGACTACAACCTCCATATTCTAGTTGAGGTGCCATATGGTCTAGGTTACATTGAGGAGTTGAAAGGTGAGCACAGAATAGTTCTTTCTCTGTGACTTTCTAAGGATACTGGAGAAATGCCGTCAATAGAACCATGAGTAGAATTATGACCTCATTAGATATCTGTCTCTTCCTTGTTAGTGAGAGAGAGAACCTGTGGGATATTCAAATGTTGGAGTGAACAGTTAGTTTTTGATGTACTGTAGACCATGGTCTCTCTTTGGGGGCTTTGCTGGTCGATGGTGGGAATGTTGATGCTTTATGCTAGAATAAGTGAGGAAGAGGGGTGGTTGATGCTGCTTGCCTCTGCTTGTGCATTGGATGGGGAGGAGGGCTTTGGGGTTCTTATGTTTTTTCTGTCATTCCTTCTTTGGGGGTTTTCTTCTGTTTTGAGAATGTCTGCGGAGAGTAAGAATTTCAGGTTATATATTGTATACATTCTCTGATATTAAACTGAACTATTGAAATGTAAGATAAGGGTTCTAACACTTGCACCTGCTGTTGTCGCCTTGTGTAACACAGACAGCTGCATTTATACAAAACTTCAAAGACAGACAAGTGAACACACAGATATCAATTAAGTTAACCATGCCATTGATGCATTTTAAAGTATCTCCTTTTTTATTCCCAGGCTAATTGCAAGAACTACATGATCAAGCAGGAAAATCCACCTATCTTTCACATGATGGGCAATGAAGTAGCCCAGCCTTTGGCACTTGTATCACAGAAGGACTGAACTTCTCTGGTGTTTTAATATTTGACTGCACACACCGTCTTCATCTCTGTAATGAATATTTCATCATATTTGCACGTATGCTACAAATAGCTCCATATGCGCACACTATAGACATTCTCTTCTATTCAGGGAGGAGATGATAAATCATTCCAAATGAGAAAGGATACACATCACTGAACCTCACACTAATAAGCACCAGCTCAGATACTGAACTGGTATGCTTTGAGATTTTGTTATGGCTAGAATTAACTCCTGCCTGAGCAAGGACCTGGACTTATGAAATTTGCCTACAGCCACAAGTCTACAGCAAATACAATCTCACTAGCTCTCTCCTCGGCTTTGGAGTACCTGGACAACAGCAACACATATGTCAGGCTGCTGTTTATCGATTATAGCTTAGCATTCAAAGTCACCATATCCTCACGAATAACCAACAAGGCCTTCGCAATTGGATCCTTAACTTACTCGTTGGGAGACTACAATCAGTACACATTGGTGATAACATACTGATTATCAACACAGAGCACTTCTAAGATGTGTGCTTTGCCCACTGCTCTAGTCTCTCTACACTCATGACTGTGGCTAGGCACAGCTCAAACATCATCTATAAATTTGCTGACGACACCACTGTTGTTGGCAGAATGTCAGGTAGTTTATGAGGTGCTGTACAGGACTGAGATGGATCACCTGGTTGTGTGATACCACAATAACAACTTCACAATTAATGTCAGCAAGTCCAAGGATTTCATTGTGGACTTCAGGAAGAGGAAGTCAGGAGAACAAACACCAGTTCTCATAAACACGAGGAAATCTACAGATGCTGGAAATTCAAGCAACACACAAAAAATGCTGGTGGAACTCAGCAGGTCAGGCAGCATCTATAGGAAGAGGTACAGTCAACGTTTCGGGCTGAGACGCTTTCTCAGGACCTGACGAAGGGTCTTGGCCCGAAACGTCGACTGTACCTCCTCCTATAGATGCTGCCTGACCTGCTGCGTTCACCAGCATTTTGTGTGCATTACCAGTTCTCACGAGGGGTCAGCGCTGGAAAGGGCGAGTAGATTCAAGTTCCTGGGTGTCAACATTTCAGAAAATCTAGCCTGGACTCAACACATTGATATATGACTTCATTTCTGATTCACCAGGAATTTGAGGATATTTGGAAGGTCACCAAAGACTCTTGCAAATTTCTACAGATGTATGGTAGAGCATTCTGACTGGCTGCATCATAGCCAGGGATGAAAGCATAATGCACAAAATTGAACAAGGCTGCAGAGGGTGATATACTCAGCCAGCTCTTTCATGGACCACAACCCTCCCCATCACCAAGGGCATCTTAAAAAACCATGCCTCAAAAAGGCAGCATTCAGTAATAAGGACCCCCATCAGCCAGGACATGCCCTCTTCTCATTACTACGATCACAGAGGTGATGCAGGAGATTACAGATGCATATTCAACATTTTATGAATAGCTTTGTTCCCTCTGCCATCAGATTTCTGAATGATCCATGAACACTACTTCAATATTCCTCTTTTTATACTATTTATGTTTGTAGCTTATCGTAATTTTCATGTATGTCACTGTAATCAGCTAAAAACCAACATACTTAATGACATATATCAATGATAATAAACCTAATTCTGATTCTGACACGAATGAAATTGAATTATATTGAATTGACTTTATTTCTTACATCCTTCACAAACATGAGTAAAAATCTTTGTTATGTCACTGTGCGAATGTGTAATGTGCAATTTATAGTAATTTGTAATAAATAGTATGTACAGTAAGATATACAATAGAACAGTCAATATAGCTTAGAAATACGAGTGTGGTTAGATCAAGGGTATTGCACATTAGAGACAATTGTACTTGGAGACTTATGCATGTCCATGGCAAAGGGAAAACCACAGATCATAAGACACTGGAGCAGAATTAGGCTATTCAACCTATTGAGTTTACCTCAGCATTCCATCATGGCTGATTCATTATTCATCTCAACCCCATTTTCCTGCCTTCTCCATACATCTTTGATGCCCTTCCTAATCAAGAACCTATGAACCTCAGCTTTCAATATACCAATGACTTGGCTTCCACAACCACCTGTGGTAATGAATTTCATAGATTGATCACTGTCTGGCTAAAGAAATTCCTCATCTCTGTTCTAAATGGACATCCATGTATTCTGAGGCTGTGTCCTCTGGTCCTACACTCTCCCAATATTGGAAACATCAACTTCACGTTCACTCTATCTAGGTCTTACAATATTTGACAGGTTTCAATGAGATTCCTCCTCCCCGACCCCTTTCATTTTTTATAAACTCCAGTGAATACAAGTCCAGAGCTATCAAGTGCTCTTCATACGTTATCCCTTTCATTCCCAGGATCATTCTCATGAACCTCCTCTGGACCCTCTTCAATGCCAGTTAAGAGGCCCAAAATTGCTCATAATATTCCCAAGTACAGTCTGATCAATGCCTTATCAATGCCAATATTCCCAAAAAGAAAGATCATATATTTGTAATTCCCTGGAGAACTCAGTACAACAACATACAAGTGCCTCCAAAATGTGTCTATGATCAGCATCATCACCTATAAAGATGTAACAGTGTATATTGGGATCTTAAAGCCCGCCTTTCCTATTTGCATTGAATTTATCCAATGCTGAGATAACTAGTTGTCCTGCCTCAAGCCATGCGTTGGAATAAAATACCAGATTGATAGCAATGCAAATGCTTCTATTGATTCTTAAAAGCTTTTGGACAGCAAAGTCCCTCTGTCTCGTATTCCTTCAGATGACAGGATCGATTGTATTTCCTCCAGATTCTTCCTGATTACAGAGCCAAGCAGCTGAACAGAGTGGTGAGAACTGGCTGTAATTCAAGCAAGCACTGAAAACAACTTTCACAAAAATCATTACGGCCAATTATACTGATGCCATGGAATTTGCAAGTGTTGACACATCAGCCACTGGAAATGCCAAAAATGATTTGTAGTGAATACATTTGAAACCTGTGAGAATCTTTAACAGAACCAAATACTTAAAAGAATAAATCCGCTGTTTGCTAAGAAGTCAATCAATTGATAATATAAAATGGGGTCATGTGCTCACTGAGTATGATGAACTATTACAAATTACCCTTAGCGAGATTTTAGAGTAAGTTAGTTCAGCATGCATCACCCCATCTCCAGCTCCCAACCACAGTAAGGGTCCAGTACTACCACAGCACACAAAAGAAACTCATGAGTCTAGCCTTCTATGACATTGCTGATCCACTTCCCTGCAAAGAAGACTGAAGTCTTTCAGTAACATCTGCTTGCAAGACCTACAAAGTCGAAGGGAACAGTTAACATAGTATCACTCAATAATGGGTACAATGATCATCTCCTCCTGCCATCTGCTTTACATCTTATTGTTCTTCCCTTCATTCTCCTGTTTAGCACCTTAGGCGAGAGTCAAACTCCTCTGTCGGCTGAATAGTGCAGGGGGCAGATAGTTTGGTGTACACAAGAGTATTACAAAATATAGAGTAATAGAGTTGAGCTGTTCTCCACTCCTACTACAGCCCTGCCAACACATAGCAGTCTGATGAACCTTTGTTGTGTTTCCTCTGCAGTGAGTACATTTGTTCCTAAAAGGAAAATTTACACATTTCTTCAGGTACAGTATCACTAAGACACAGTTTAATTGTAGAAAATGCTTCTGAACTCAAATCCTGTTGTGATAAAAGCATAACATTTGCCTTCAATTTCTTCCTGGTAATCCCATGCCTTGACTGTAGTAGCACATTTTCTGCAAGCATACACAGTACATCCAAGAAACACAACAATGAAAACTGCATACAACAGATTGGGCAAACAACCAATGTGTAAAAGACAAACTATGCAAATACAAAATAAAAATATAATAATAATAAATAAACGAACAATAAATATCAAGAACATGAGATGAAGATTCCTTGAAAGTGAGTCCATAGGTTATGGGAACAGTTCAGTGATGGGGTGAGTGAAGTTGAGTGAAATTATCCCCTCAGGTTCAAGAGCCTAATGGTTGACTTGTAATACCTACTGCTGAACCTGGTGGTGTGGGTCTTGATGCTACACGCAGCTGATTAATCCAAAGGAACAGCAGAGACCAATACAGTTCAGCACCAGAGGTATCATGGGAGTTGCCAGTCAGCGTTAAACTCAACTTAGAACTGACTTAGGGGCTCCAGATCTTTCCTTCGGGGTTTATTCCCGAAGGCTTCCTCATGAATGGGTATAGCCGCATGGCAGTGGAGGTTAGAGATCAGAGTTTTCCTTCTAGATGTGCTGCCAACTACAGCTGACGAGCCCCATCTGCCCAAAGTGGCTGGTTTTAAGGCACCAGGAACCCATCTTTGCCCCCTCTCCCATCAGCAGAAATGGTTCTACTTGGCTCAGTAGCTAAGCCACATGTGAAGGCCTGGAGCTGCACTTGGTTGTCAGAGGTTATTTGAGATGCATGCCACTGGGAACATTTAGTAGGTAGTGGGAGCTTATCCCCACTACCATCCCAGCTATGACAACCTTAAGGAATCATATTACTTTTTAAAAAGTTAGAGCAAGGTTACACTTTCTAGTACAGGATTGACACTATTCACAAGGTAGGAATTTTTGGCACCACAGGGAAAGTACTGGGAAAATTGTTGCTGATATCATGAACAACATACAGTAAGGAACAAGCTCTTCAATTAGGTGTACATGATGCTAATCCAAACTAATCCCATGTACTTGAACATGGTCTACATCCCTCTGTTCCCTTCATGTTCATATGCCCATTGAAATGCCACTTAAATGTTGTTCTCATATCTGTTTCCATCACTTCCCCTGGTTCTAGTCACTTTAAAAAAAACTAAATCTTCTTTAAACTTTCCCCTTCTTGCTTTAAAGATGCAGCCTCTAGAATTTGAAATTTCTACCCTGGGAAAAAAACTTTGACCATCTGTGCCTATCATAATCTGTGACGAAAAACCAAGTTATCAGAAGATTGATGCTGATGAGAGAGATAAGGGAGACAATGGAGAAACATTCAAAATGCTAATAAGAGAGAAGACAGAGATTAATGAGAAAGAAACACATTTCAGATATTGACAGACCGAATGCTTTGAACCTGAACTGTTTGAAGTTTGATGGACAGGTGATACCCCAGCAGGGGGATAAAAAGAACAGGTTCGCTAAGGCACAACACACACCACGAGATCACGAGACCCTGGAAGAGCGGTGTGCCCCCACAAGTGGGAGTTCGGAGGTCTGGTCGCGGGAACCGACCACAGACGCACAGGGTGAAAAGGTACGATTGTCGGGAACCTGGTGTGTGTGTCCGCCCTTGCCTGGGTGCCGGGTTCACCACGGAAGAACGGTCGTATCCGGAACGGAGGGGTCACAGTCAGTGACCACAGAAGACATAAAAGGGTTCGCCCGAAAGCTAACTGCGAAGAACATCAAAGGTCTGTTTGAATCAAAATTTGCATTCTCTCTCTCTCCCCAACGGCACAACAGCGATTACTGCAAACTGTACTAAACTGAACTGAACTCTGCGTCACTTGAGACTGATCATTTTACCCCTAGACTGCGATAGAGCTTGGTTGATTCCTATTACCCTAGTCTGTGTACATGTGTGTTTTATCATTGCTAATCTGTTGCATTTATATCCTTACGATTAGAGTACTGTGTTACTTATTTCTTTAATAAAACTTGATTAGCTTCTGTTAAACCAGACTCCAACTAAGTGGTCCATTTCTGCTGGTTTGGCAACCCAGTTACGGGGGACGTAACAAATCTTAACAACTTGGATTGTTTTTTTTGCTGGAACATCAGAAGATAGGACAATATCATAGAAGTACATACAACAATATAAGGCGTAGTTGGGACAGATATCCACACCTGGTTATTTCTGTTGCTGCTTCACTGCCGGTCATACATTGCCAGAGGTTTAAATCTTTTCCCTCTTTGGTGAATATATTGTCCAGAAGGGTCAGTTTGCCTTCCTCTGGGATGTGGACCAGTATATTTGCAAGGTAGAATAGAAGCCCCTCTTGACATCATCCAAAGATTCAACACTGGGGACATGCACTACTGACTGTATTATACTGGTTTAACTTTAGAGTGAGCCTAAGGGTAATACTGTGTACATTAATTCTGAACTGAAACACTGGACTGGCTTGGTAGTTAAATAAACTCCATGAAAGCGATTTTAGATTAGATTAGATTAGATTCAACTTTATTGTCATTGTGCCGAGTACAGATACAAAGCCAATGAAATGCATTTAGCATCTGACCAGAAATGCAAAGAATAGTGTTATTTACAAAATAACTGCGAATAAAAAAGTGCTACAGCACACAAGTATAAAAGTACTGAGACAGTACAATACGGATGCAATACTGCTTAGCGCTGTGATGTGAGGTTCAGCAGTGTCACAGCCTCAGGGAAGAAGCCCTTCCTGTGCCTGCTGGTGCGGGAGCGGAGGCTCCTGTAGCGCCTACCAGATGGGACGGGAGTAAAAAATCCATGGTTAGGGTGAGGTGCATCCCTGATAATGCTTTTCACCCTGCCCAGGCAGCGGTTATGGTAAATGTTCTCAATGGTGGGCAATTGGGTGCCGATAATCTGCTGGGCAGCTTTTTTTTCTACTTCCAGCTCACCCTTACAGAAGATGTTCCCACTGCCTTGCCATTTGAACTGTTTGCCTCCAGCCTACTGGATCTCCCTAAGGGCAGCAATATTGGTGATGAAGCCCAAACTATTACAGCAGAGTGGTGTACTGTTATATTGCTGTTGGGACAGTCCATGAACTTCCAGACATTTTTTAAATGTGGTATAGCTGTTCATCAACAACAAAAGGGATTTAATTCCACAGGAATCACTCCCTACGTGACTCCGTTGTCCACTTGCCCCTCCCCACGGATCTCTCAGCTGGTACTTACCATTGCAAGGGGAACAAGTGCCACACCTGCCCCTACACATCTTTCCTCACGAACAGTCCTTCCAGGTGAGGTGGCTCTTCAGCTGCGAGTCTATTGGGGTCTACCGTATCTGGTGCTCCCACTGTGACCTCCTGTATACTGGTGAGACCCAACGTAGCTTTGGAGACTGCTTTGCCAAGCGCCTTCATTCCACCTGCCACAAAAAGCTAGATCTCCAGTGGCCACTCATTTCAATTCCACTTCCCATTCTGTTATGTCAATCCATGGCCTCTTCTACTGCCATGATGAGGCATACTCAGGTTGGAGGAGCAAAACCTTATATTCCTTACTCGCTCATCACCTCCCTCTGGTACTCCTCCCACTTCCTTTTCTTCCTCTCCTATCGGATTCCCCCTTCTTCAGCCCTTTATCTCTTTCACCGATCAACTTCCCAGCTCTTTATTTCACCTCCCCTTTCCTGGTTTGACCTATCACCTACTGCCTTGTACTTCTTCCTCCCCTCCCCAGCCTTCTTCTCCTCTTCCTTTCCAGCCCTGATAAGACCACAAGACCATAAGACATAGGAGTTGAATTCAGCCATTCAACCCATCAAGTCTGTTCCACCATTCCATCTTGGCTGATCCCGGATCTCACTCAACCTCATACATCTGTCTTCTTACCCTATCCTTTGATGCCCTGACCAATGAGGAAACGATCAACTTCCGCCTTAAATATACGCACGGATTTGGCCTCCACTGCAGTCTGTGGCAGAGCATTCCACTGATTTACTACTCGCTCGCTAAAAATAAAAATTTCTTCTTATCTCTGTTCTAAAGGGTCACCCCTCAATTTTGATGCTGTGCTCTCCAGTTTTGGATTCTCTCACCATAGGAAACATCCCCTCCACATCCACCCTATCTAGCCTTTCAACATTCAGTAGGTTTCAATGAGAACCCCTTCTAAATTCCAGTGAGTACAGGCCCAAAGCTGCCAAACGCTCCTATATTAACCCCCTCACTCCCAGAATCATTCTCGTGAATCTTCTCCAGGCTCTCTCCAATGACAACACATCCTTTCTGAGATATGGGGCCCAAAACTGTGGACAATACTCCAAGTGTGGCCTGACTAGTGTCTTATAAAGGCTCAGCATTATCTCCTTGCTTTTATATTCTATTCCCCTCAAAATAAATGTCAACATTACATTTTCATCCTTTACCACAGATTCAACCTGAAAATGAACCTTCTGGGAGTCTTGCACGAGGACTCCCAAGTCCCACTGCACCTCTGACATTTGAACTTTCTCCCCACTTAGATAATAGTCCGCACTACTGTTCCTTTTACCAAACTGCATTATCATTCATGCCCCAACACTGTATTCCATCTGCCACTTTTTTGCCCATTCTTCCAATTTGTCCAAGTCCTGCTGCAATCGCATTGCTTCCTCAGCACTACCTACCCCTCCACCTATCTTTGTATCATCCACAAACTTTGTCATAAAGACATCAATTCCATGACTTAAACCCTGACAGACAATGTGAAAAGTAGCAGTCCCGATACTGACCCCTGAGAAACACCAATAGTCACCAGGAGCCAACAAGAAAAGGTCCCTTTTATTCCCACTTGCTGCCTCTGCATGTCAGCCATTTCGCTATCCATGCCTGTATGTTTCCTGTAACGCCATAGGATTTTATCTTGTTCAGCAGCCTTATGTGGGGCACCTTATCAAATGCCTTCTGAAAATCCAAATAAATGACACCCACTGTGTCTGTGTCCACCCTGCGTGTTACTTCCTTGAAGAACTCTTTGTCAGGCAAGATTTCCCTTTGTCATGCTAACTTTGGCTTATTTTATCACTAGTAACCAAGTACCTCGAAACCTCATCCTTAATAATAGACTCCAACACTTCCCCAATCACTGGCCTATAGTTTCCTTCCTTTTACTTTACTCCCTTTCAGAGAAAGGAGTAACATTTGCAATCTTCCAGACCTCTTGAAAAATCATAACCAATGTATCCATTATCTCTTCAGTAACCTCTCTCAGGACTCTGGGATGTAGTCCATCCGGTCCAGGTGACTTGTCCACCTTTAACACCTTTGAGTTTGCCTGGCACATTCATGGACCTCTGGCACACTGCTAGTGTCTTTCACAGTGAAGACAAATGCAAAGCACCCATTAAGTTCATCTGCCATTTATTTGCCCCCCATTACTACCTCACCCACCAGCATCATTTTCCAGTGGTTCAACATCAACTCTCACCTCCCTTTTACTCTTTTATATAACTGAAAAAACTTCTGGTATCCTACTTTATATTATTGGCTAGTCTGTGCCCTCATATTTCATCTTTTCCTTTCTCATAGATTTTTTTAGTTGCCTTTTGTTGGATTTTAAAAACTTCCCAATCATCCAATTTCCCACTCACTTTTGCTACGTTATATGCGTAAAGGGTTTCTTCTTTTATGTTACTGCCAAGGCTAATAAAAATAGCTTCTTTGTTATGTTAGAATAAAATGGCTTCTTTGTTATGTTAACCACTGAGAAAGTGCTTCTCTCTCTCGCAGCTTGTTTGGGTTATAGTACTGATAAGAGAATTGTATTCATTTGCTAACCAATTGGGATAGATGTTATTCTTTCCTGTGTGTCTGTAAGCTATTGTTTGCACGGGCTTTGAGGCAGAAGGCGCGATGGGGACAGAGAGAGGAGACGCAATGCTGTAAGCTGGGTGGTGGGACGGACTCCGAGCAGGAGTCTGAGGCCCAGGGTTTTTGGTGAGGAGAGGAGACGAAGACAGACTCGTGTGGAGCATCTAGTCAACCACCATGGTTGGTCCCAGGCGGCGAGTTGAGGAGTTCGGAGGGGATCGAATGGTGGAAAGTGGACTCCGTTAATTGAGCTCCAACTGTCATGCACAAAGTGGTTGAACTTTGATAAGATTGGCGCCCTTTACTTTCCTTTTATATTTTATCTCTATTAATTATGTAGTTACAGTAAGATCTATGAAGTGTAATCATTTAATCGCATATGGTGTATTGTCTGTAATTTGGCGGGGTGGGGTACATCACACAGTATCCACACAAATTTGATTACCCAGTTTGGCAGGACCGAAGGCTGCTCCCCCCAGACGAAAGTGAGCTGAGCGAGCCTGAGGCTTACCAGGGGGCTACATATGCACTTTCCTTTCTTTTTATGCAATTATAAACTTCCCTTGTCAGCCACAGTTGCCTAGCCCTGCCAGTTGAGAACAACTTTTTCTATGGGACCTATTTATCCTGCGCCTTGTGAACCATTCTCAGAAACTTCAGTCACCTCTGCTCTGCCGTCATCCCAACCAATATCTCTCTTCAATCCACCTGGGCAAGCTCCTCTCTCATGCCTCTGTAATTCCCTTTATTCCATTGTGACACTGATACACACAAAGTTGCTGGTGAACGCAGCAGGCCAGGCAGCATCTCTAGGAAAAGGTACAGTCGACGTTTCAGGCCAAGACCCTTCGTCAGGGTTTCAGCCCGAAACGTCGACTGTATCTCTTCCTAGAGATGTTGCCTGGCCTGCTGCGTTCATAGAAACATACAAAAAAAAAGAAAATCTACAGCACAATACAGGCCCTTCGGCCCACAAAGTTGTGCCAAACATGTGCCTACCTTAGAAATTACTAGGCTTACCTATAGCCCTCTATTTTTCTAAGTTCCATGTACCAATCTAAAAGTCTCTAAAAAGACCCTATCGTATCTGCCTCCACCACCGTTGCCGGCAGCCCATTCCACGCACTCACCACTCTCTGAATAAAAACTTACCCCTGGCATCTCCTCTGTACCTACTCCCCAGCACCTTAAACCTGTGTCCTCTTGTGGCAACCATTTCAGCCCTGGGAAAGTTCACCAGCAACTTTGATGTGTGTTGCTTGAATTTCCAGCATCTGCAGAATTCCTCGTGTTTGCGTGATACTGAAATACTTGATTTGTGTTTCTCCTTCTCAAATTGCAGTGTGAATTCAAACATATTATGATCACTACCTCCTAAGGGTTCCTTTACATTAAGCTCTTTCATAAGATCTGGGTTATTACTGAACACCCAATCTAAGATAGCCTTTCCCTGAGTAGGCTCAAGCACAAGCTGCTCTAAAAAGCCATCTCATAGGTATTCAACAAATTCCCTCTCTTGTGATCCAACACCAACCTGATTTTCCCAACCCCTTTGCATATTGAAGTCCCCCATTACAACTGTGTCATTATCCTTATTATGTGACTTTTCCAGCTCCCTTTGCAATCCCAGCCCCACATCTTGGCTACTATTTGGAGGCCCATATGATTCCCATAATGATTTTTTTTACGCTTGCAATTTCTTAACTCCACCACAAAGATTCAGCATTCTCTGACCCTATGTCACCTCTTTCTAAAGATGCAATTCCATCTCTTACCAACAGAGACACACCACCGCCTATGCCTTCCTGCCTGTCCTTTCAATACAAAGTATATCCTTTGATGTTAAGCTCCCAACCGTGGCCTTCTTTCAGTCACGATTCAGTGATGTCCACAACGTCATACTGACCAATCTCCAACTGAACCATGAGTTCATCCACCTTATTCCGAACGTTCTGCACATTTAAATATAGCACCTCCAGTCCTGCATTCGTTGCCTTTTTGAAATTTGCCTCTGAGGTACCATTTAACTCTTTGCTCTGACTGCAATTGTACTCAATTATTGACTTGTCCTTCCTTACATTATTGTTACACCCATCATCTACTTGTAAACCTGCTGGTTCATCCTCAACTTCATCATACTGGCTCCCATACCCCTGCCATATTAGTTTAAACTACTCCAACAGCTCTAGTAAATCTGCCCCAAAGAATATTGGTCCCCATCTGATGAAGGGTCTGGGCCTGAAATGTTGACTGTTTACTCTTTTCTATAGATGCTGCCTGGCCTGCTGAGCTCCTCCCGCATTTTATGTGCGTTGCTAGGGATTTAATAGAGTGAGATCTTGATCCAGTGGCATGGGGAATCAAAAGCATGCTCCATTCTCTCACATATGGATGTACAGACTTGGATATTGTGCAAAATTCATAGTCAGGTCAAGGAGAAAACAAAAGCCTTTATGAACATGAGGATATATACAAATGTTTCAGTGTTATGCTCCTTTTTTAGGAATGATACAGTATTATGCAAAGCTTCAGCTGATCTGGCTCTGGCACTGCACGCCTTAAAGTTGATGTTGAACAAAGACACAAAAGTCGTCCTTTCAAGATATGCAAGAAATGTTTTGGGCTTGCCTTGTAGCTTGTCCACTGCTTGATTTTGTATCAAGATCAAACTTGGGAATTGGCAGAGTGATTGAATTAGATAGTAAACAAAAAAGCAAGATGACCTTAGCCTCATCTTGTGCATCTTTCCAGAAGAGCCAAAGATGATTCTTTCGGCTGTCAGAAAAACACACAAATACATGTCCTGTTTTGCATTGACACAAAAGGATTCAATCGGAAATATGCTTTCACAAACCCTGTGCATCCCAGCTTCTAACCAGTACCAACATAAATTTTACAACTTGTATCAACATTACAGTCCAGTTTGCACACTTGCTTCCCAATAATGATCACTTGACACATGTATCTGTAGCTACATTATGATCTCACACCTAAAAATATTTTTGGTTTTAATAAAAGCAAGAGTTTTCTGCAAGTGCTAAGATATTTCTTTCTTTCCCTATAAATGAAAGGTATTCCCACCTGGCCATCCTAGATGCACTTCTTATTTATTAAAAAGCTCAAAGAAGTGATGCACAAAACAAATGAAGACACTAATCTATGAATACATAATCACTGGGATCAATTCGAATCACAAAGACCAAATAAAGCACAGCCCAGTTATGTGGAAACAATTAAACTGCATGCATTATAGTTCTCAATCAGTTGAAACAACCGTTGACAGTATAACATAACCATGAGAAATTCAACAGATGCTGGAAATCCAAAATAACACACACAAAATGCTGGGGCAGCTTAGCAAGTGAAGTTGCATCCATGGAAATGAATAAATAGTCAACATTTTGAACCGAGACTATTCTTCAGGGAGGGGGAAGATACCAGGAAGAAAAGATAGAGAGGGGATGGAGGATAGCTAGGTGATAGGTGAAGTTAGGTAGATAGGAAAGGTAAAGGGCTGGAGAGAAAGGAATCTGATAGGAGAGGAGGTGAACCACAGGAGAAAGGTAAGGAGAAGGAAGCATGGGGTGGGGGGGCAGAGGAGGGTGGAGGTAATAGGCAGGTGAGAAGAGGTCAGGGTGGGGAATAGAAGAACAGGGGAAGGGGAGGGAATTTTTTTTAAACTGGAAGGAGAAATTGATATTTATGCCATTAGGCTGGAGGCTATCCAGACAGAATATAAGGTGTTGCTCCTTTACCCTGAGGATGGCCTCATCGTAGTATAAGAGGAGGCCATGGATTGACATGTCAGAATGGGAATGGGAAGTGTTCCGCCACCAGGAAGTTCTGCTTTTGGTTGATGAAGCAGAGGTGTTCAATGAAGTGGTCCTCCAGTTTACAACAGGTCTCATCAATGTAGAGGAGACTGCATCAGAAGCAACAGACATAACAAACAATCCAGAAGATTCACAGGTGAAGCGTTGCCTCACCTGGAAGGACCTTTTTGGGGCCCTAAATGGAAGACATTAGCCGCTTGCAGGGACAGGTTCTGGGAGGGAGACCAGTGGGGAAGGCCAAATGGACAGACAAATGAATCACAGAGGGAACATTCCCTGCAGAAAGTGGAGCTTTGGGGGGGGGGGGCGGGGGGAGAGGGTAAAGATATTTTAGTGGTAGGATTGCTTAGGAGATGGCAGAAGATTTGGAGATTGATGTATTAGATGCGGAGGCTCATGAGATGGTAGGTAAGTACATGAGGTGCTCTAACACTGTTGAGGCAGCAGGAAGATGGGGTGACTACAGATATTCAGGAAATGGAAGAGATGTGGGTGAGGGCAGTATTAATGGTAGAGGAAGGGAAATCCCTTTCTTTGAAGGAGGAGGACTCCTCTCACGTCCTGGAAAGGAAAGCCACATTCTCGGAACAGATGCAGTGGAGGCAAAGAAACTGAGACAAGAGAATAGCATTTTTAAAAGAGACGAGACGGAAAGAGGTATTGTCAGGATAACCATGGGAATAATAGGTTTATAAAAGATGTTGGTTGATAGTTTGTCTTCAGAGATGGAGACAGAGAGATCGAGTAAGGGGAGAGAGGGGTCAGAAATGGACTGAGTGAATTTAAGGGCAGCGTGGAAGTTAGAGGCAAAGTTGATGAAACTGATGAGCTCAGCATGGGTGCCTGAAGCAGTACCAATGCAGTCGTCAATGTAGCAGAGGAACAGTTGGGAGCAAATAAAATCCAATTCACAAATAAAATTTCTCAGTTAAATTGATCATAATCCCTGGTTATAATACTCATTTATGTGAGTAAAGGGTTGGGGCTGAATAATCTTACAAGGCACTGTATGCAGATGACACCACTGTTATTGGTAGAATCTCAGATGTTGGTACAGGAGTGAGATAGTTGAACTAGTTGAGTGATGTTGTAACAACAACTTTATACTTAACATCAGCAAGAGCAAGGAACTTTTTGCAGACTTTGTGAAAGGGAAACTAAGATAACACAGACAGGTCCTCAGTGGAAAGGGTGAGTAGCTTCACATTTCTGGGTGGCAATATCTCAAAAGATTAATCCTGGGCCCAATATATTGATGCAATCATAAAGAACACATACCACTGGTTCTACTGTGTTAGGAATTTGAGGAGATTTGGTATGTTACCAAGGAATCTCACAAATTTCTATAGATGTATACTGGAGAGTATTCTGATTGGTTACATGACAGTCTGGTATGAAGCCACCAGTGCACAGGATCAGGAGGGGTTGCAGAGGGTAAAAGACTCAGCCAACTCCATCATGGCACAACCCTCTCTTCCATCAAGGATATGCTCTTTTCTAATTACTACCATCAAGGAGAAGGTAAAGGAGCCTGAAGACCCACACTCAATAGAAGCAGCTTCTTTCCCTCCACCATCATATTTCTGAATGGTTCATGAGCCCATGAACATAATGTCATTATTCCTTTTTTTGACACTATTTATTTATTTTGTAATGCATTGTAGTTCTTATGTCTGTGCATTATAAGGGTGCCACAAAACAACAAATTTGTCAGTGATGATGAATCTGATTTTGATTCTGAAGTTGAAGTTAAGTTATCCAAGAACAAGGAAATATGCAGTGATAAATATTCTTCAGAAGAGGTCATAAATAATAAATGTTAGACCATTATTGATGAAAACTATTTCTAAATGGGATACCTGTAGCACTGCAGAACTATGGGTATTGCTTGTGAAGAAGCGAGTATTGCCCGTCTTTGAAGACTGCAAATGGGTTGTCACACCCATGTCTCCACTTGCCAAAGACACTTTTAGATGAGGATCCTCCTCTTCGACTAGAGATCTGCAAAGAGAGTAACGGAGAAATTAATACAATGAAATTAAATGAAAGTTGCCTTGTATACCACAGAAGGCAGTATAGCGATCCAACTAATTAGTCTTTCAGCGGCTCAGCATTTTTACATTATTCCATGATGCAGCTTTAAAAATGTGTAAATCATATCATAGATTATGTACATTAAGCAAGTTTTTTCAATTACCATTTTGAAAAAGTGCACATCAGCAGGAACAGTGTGTTGTGAGAATAGAAGCAAATTGGTACCAAACAATTTTGTGCAAGAAGCAACAAAGGAACTTGCTGAATAGAAATTTTCCAACACCAAAAGGGCAGTGAAAAGGAAAAGAAACTTGAAACTCAATTCAGGCACATCTAATTTACCGCCTGCTATTTATGAGTCCTTGCAGTCTAACCAACAAGATAAGTAAGTTCAAAGTACAAAGTAAATTTATTATCATAGTACATGCATATATGTCACCATACACAACCCTGAGATTCATTTTCTTGCAGGCAACCAAAGTAAATATAAGAAACACAATAAAATCAATGAAAGACCAGCCCCAACAGGATGGACAACAAGCAATGTGCAAAACAAACCTAACTTTGCAAATACAAAAAAAAAGAAATGCTAATAAATAAACAAGCAATAAATATCAAGAACATGTGATAAAGAATCCTTGAAAATAAGCCCTGTTCAGTGGAAACAGTTCAGTGATGGGTTGAGTGAAGTTATTCCTTCTAGTTCAAGAGCCTGATGATTGAGAGCTGATAACTATTCCTGAACCTGGTGGTGTGGGACCTGAGGCTCCTGTACCTTCTTTCTGATAGTAGCAGTGAGAAGAGAGCATGACCTGGATGGTGGGGGGGTGGTCTTTGATGATGGATGCTGCGTATCTGGGACAGCGCCCTGTGTAATTGTGCTCAGTAGTGGGGAGAGCATGTTTCAAACCTACACTAGAACGCTCCCCAATTCCTTTCATTGATGACTACATTGGTACATTGATGACTTATTGCTTCGTTGGTGCTGCGCTCATCCAATTTCATCAATTTTGCCTCCAACTTCCACCTGCCCTCAGATTTACTTGGTCCATCTCTGCTATCTCTCCCCCTTACTCAATTTCTCTTGTCTCCATCTCTGAATGTCACAGCTACCTTGTCCATACCTCTTCCCAGTCTGTCACTTGTGAAAATGCTATTCCATTTTCTCAGTTCCTCCATCATTACCGCACCTGTTCTCAGTATGAAGCATTCCATTCCAGAACATCTAGGATGTTCTCTTTTTTTCAAAGAATGGGGTTTCTCTTCCTCTACCATCTATGCTTCCCTCACCCGCATCTTCTCCATTTCCCGGATATTCGCTCTCACTTCATACTTCTGTCACCATAACAGGGATTGAGCTCCCCTTGTCCTTAACTATCAGCTCAGGAGCTTCCACATCCAGCACATCATTCTCTATAATTTCCACTGTCTTCAAAGTGATCCTACAACTAAACACATCTTTCTCTTCCACCCTCCAATTTTCTGCTTTCTGTGGGGTTTGTTCTCTACGTTACTACTTTGTCCACTCCTCCCTCATGGCACTTAACTCTGCAAGTGGGGAGGTGCATCACCTGCCCCTACAATTCCTTTCTCACCACTATTTCTCCCCCATCATCCTTCTCTTTATCCATTCCACAACCTGGCTCCCATTTTACCCCTTGTCCTCATCAGCCAATCACCTCCCTCTCATGCATCTCCTCTTTCCCCTCCTCCCACAAAGTTCTATTGTTCTCTGTTATCAGATTCCTTCTTCTGCAGCCCCTCACCTCTTTCTCCATCACCTCCCAGCTTCTCATTTCATTGTACCCTCTTCATCCACCCACCTTCCCCCTCACCCGGGTTCAGCTATCAGCTGCTATCTTATGTTCCTTCCCCTCTCCCCATCACCTTATTCTGGCTTCTTCTCTTTTCCTTTCCAATCCAATCCTGATGAAGGTTCTTGGCCCGAAATGTTGACGGTTTATTCCTTTCCATGGATACAACACACCCAAAATACAGGAGGAATTCAGCAGAACAGGCAGGATCAGTGGAAAAGAATACAGAGTTGATGTTTCGGGCTAAGACCCTTCTTCAGGACTGGAAAGGAAGGGGGAAAATCGCTAGAATAAAACGGTGTGGGGAGGAGGAGGAGGACGACTAGCTGGAAGGTGATAGATGACACCAAGTGGGTAGGAAAAGGTAAAGGGCTGCAGAAGAAGGAATCAGATAGGAGAGGGGAGTGGACCATGGGAGAAAGAAAGAGGAAGGGGCACCAGGGTAACATGATAGGCAGGTGAAGAGAAGAGGTAAGAGGCCAGAGTGGGGAATAGAAGAGGAGGGAAGGGGGAGGGAAAAAATTATAGGAAGAAGAAATCAATGTTCATACCATCAGGTTGGAGGCTACCTAGACCGAATATGTGGTGTTGCTTCTCCACCCTGAGAGTGGACACATCACGGAATGGGAATGGAATAGGAATTAAAATGGTTGACCACTGGGAAATTCCGCTTTTGGCAGTGATCGACAAAGTAGTCCACCAATTTACATCAGGTCTCAGCAATGTAGAGGAGGCTGTATTTGAAGCACTGGATACAATAGATTACCCCAACAGATTCACAGGTGAAATATTGCCTCACCTGGAAGGACTATCTGGGATCCTGAATGGAGGTAAGGGAGGAGGTGAATGGGCAGATGTAGCACTTTGGTCACTCGCAGACATAAGTGTTGGTAAGAAGATTAGTGGGGAAAGACAATTGAACAAGGTGATCCCTGCAGAAAGCAGAGATCAGGAGGGACATAAAGATGTGTTTGGTGTAAGATCCCATTGGAGATGGTGGAAGTAGGGGAGAATGATGTTTTAGATGCAAAGATCACGGGATGGTAGTGTGGACAAAAGGAACACTGTTAAGATTTGCTGTTAAGGTGGTAGGAAGACGGGGTAAGCACAGGTGTCTGGGAAACAGAGGAGATATAGATAAGTGCATCATTAATGATGGAAGAAGGAAAACCCCACTATTTGAAGAAGGAATACATCTCTGTTGTCCTGGAAAGGAAAAGTCTCATCCTGGGAACAGATGCAGTAGAGACAAAAGAACTGAGAAAGGGGAATAGCATTTTTACAGGAGACAGGTTAGGAAGAGGTATAGTCAAGTTAGACGTGGGAATCAGTAGGTTTATAAGGACATCAGTGGACAGTTTGTCTCCAGAGATGTTGGCAGAGAGATTGGGAAAGGGGAGGGAGGTGTCAAGATGGACCAAGTGAATTAAGGACAGCGTGGAAATTGGAGGCAAAGTTGATGAAATTGACGAAATCAGCAATGCAGTCTTCGATGTAGCGCAATAGAGTTGAGGAGCATTACAAGGGAAGGCTTGGAACATGGACTGTTCTATGTAGCAAACGAAAATGCGGGTATAGCCAGAGCCCATGTGGGTGTCCATTGCTACCCCATGACTTCGGGGAGACAAGCATTGTAGGGTAAGGGAAATATGAAATTGGTGGCGTGGATGGGAAATCTCCAGAATCGATGAAATTGGTGATGATGCAGGAGACAATTTACTCAATGCTGCTTTGTTTTCTAACCTTTTTGGTTTTGTAGTCACACTACAGTACATTGCTACTTTACCTTCAAACTCTTAGAAGTATATGACGTGGTACTTTTGACTAAGGTATTTTTAAAGTTCATATAAGTAGGTCAACCAGGCTACCCTTTCATCAAAGGACTTCACATTGGTAAAATGTAATTTGTCTTTCCATGCACACCAACTTCTATCAAATAGCTCGTTTTTTAAGATGTCAATAGAAGTCTGCAGGAAATTATTGTTAAGTTTTCCTATCACTGTTATTGGATTGGCTGACCATCGTCGCTTCATTTTTAAATTAGTATGTTACTTTTTCCATCTTCTTATCCTCTGATACCATCCCTTTGTCTAAGGACTCAAATATCGTGGCCTTAAAAACAAAATCATAGGCATATTTACCTGATTTACATTCCTCCTTCAATCAGAACCAATGCTGTAGAACTGAAACTCATTTCTCCATAAAATTCTGATTCACCAAGGAACAGGTGATCTTGTTACTCACCTCAATATCATTGGTGTAATCTAGTAAGAAAACTCATTTTTACATTTGCTTACTGCGCGTCATTAATGATAGAAGTATGTGATATTCTTTGTTCAGTACTAGTGTGACTTTTTTTGACCTTGCAAGGATTTAGAAAAAGTGCTGATGAGGTTCAACAATGTGATTACATTGCAGTTTATTTGAGACTTTCCCCATGTCTTTCACAAAACCCTATAAACTTTACTGGACACTTCCTGCTTTCGAAGCACACATATCAGATGGCAATTCCCATTCAGAACTCCTGAAGCATTGCTGAAAAAATTAGACCATCTGTTGGTAACTGCCAAGATTATTGTGTATGCTGGCCTGGAACTTCAATAACCACATCCTATTATTTATCTTATATCCTCATGACCAAACACACCACCACTCACCTCCCCTAGACAACAAACTCACCTTCCCATTCTCCTACCCACCAATACTACTCCACAGGCACACTGACTGTTCAGGTATTTAACACTCTGGAGGCCCCAATTTCAACTCTTCACTATAAGTAGAAATTCACTCTCCTAACCCCAGGATGTTCTTGAGTCTCCAATATGGCCTCACATACCAGGAAAGGTTTCATTGACTAGTACTTCATTCCCCTAGAATCCAGGAGATTGAAGGGTCATCTGATAGAGATATATAGGATCATGAGGGTCATACACAGGGTAAAAATGCATTGCCTTTTTCCTGGGCAGTGGACGCTAAAAACAAAAGATCATGTGTTTAAAATCAGGATTGACAGATTTAAAAGGAACTTTGGGAGCAGCTTGCTTCTTCATGCAAAGATTAGTGAGTATTTGGAATCAGCTGCCAGAAATAGTGGCAGAGGCAGGCACATTAACAACTTTTAAAAGCAATCTAGACAAGAACATGGATAGATGTTTAGAGCACTGCGGATTAAATGTTGACAGACGGGAGTAAGCAACACAGTTGACATAAAATGGTTGGGCAGAAGGGGCTGTTTCCATGCTGTATGACACTATAATATGATAGTGGTGCCTTCCAGGTGCTAAGTTCAGCGATGTGAAGAATCAGGTCTACAGCATTTGAAAGGAGGAAAGTGAGCATATTAGTATCAACGACGTAGGTAGGAAAAGGGAAGGGGTCATAGGAATGACCGCAGATCAGCAATGGTTGGAGCTTCTGGGAGCAATTCGTAAGGTGCACCATAAATAGATTATGAAGACACGTAGTCCTCTTTCATTGTCATTTAGTAATGCATGCATTAAGAAATGATACATTATTTTCTCCAGTGTGATATCACAAAACACAGGACAGACCAAGACTGAAAAAACTGACAAAACCACATAATTATAACATATAGTTACAACAGTGCAACAATACCATAACTTGATGAAGTCGTCCATGAGCACAGTAAAGTTCAAAGTTTCTCAAATGTCCCACATCTCACGCAGACGGGAGAAGGAAGAAAAACTCTCCCTACCATGCCAACCATAATCTGACTCTGAGTCATCCGAAAACTTCGAGCTCTGATCAGCTCTCCGACACCGAGTACTGAGTGCCATCTCTGTCCGAACGATTCAACCTCCTTCTCGGTTGCCAAAAGCAGGCAAGGCTGGGGGATTTGAGGCCTACCCTCTGAAAGATTCCCAACCACACAGTAACGACAGCAGCGAACGGGCATTTCAGAAATTTCTCCAGATGTTCCTGTGTGCTTTCACGTCCTTACTCCATCAAATCAGAATTGTCCACGGCCCCTATTTAACAGATACGATATCATTTTTCACCGGAGGGCTGCGCGCACGCAAGCATGCCGCCATCTTCTCCTCCCGCCACATATACATACATACCAAAGATGAAGAAGCATTCTAAGGGGAGGATGACACAACCATGGCTAACAAGCAAAGTCAAAGACAAAATAAAAGCAGAAGAGAGGCCAAATAATATAGCAAAAATCAGTGGGAAGTTAAGAGGATCAGGAAGCTCTTAAAAATACACAAAAAAATCCAAAAAAAACCATTAAGAGAGAAAAGCTGAAATATGGCAAGCCACCCAATAACAAAAAGGATACCATAATTTTTTTTCAGATATATCAAAAGTAAGAGGGTGGATATTAGACCACTAGAAAATGAGCTAGAAAGGTAATAATGCAGTCAAAGAAATGGTGGACAAAGTATTTTGTGTCACTGTGGAAGACACTAGCAGTATGCCAGAAATTCAAGAATGTCAGGGGGCAGAGTGAGTGTAGTTGCTATTACTAAGGAGAAGGTGCTTGGAAAGCTGAAAGGTCTGAAGGTGGATAAGTCAGTTGACGAGATGGATTACACCCCAGGGTTCTGAAAGAGGTAGGTGAAGAGACTGTGCAGACATTAGTAATGATCTTTCAAGAATCACTAGATTGTGGAATGGTTCTGGAGGATTGGAAAATTGCAAGTGTCACTCCAATCAATAAGAAAGGAGGATGGCAGAAAAAAAAAATTATGGGTTATTTGTCTGCCGTCAGTGGCTGGAAGATGTTGGAGTCCATTATTGAGGATGTAGTTTCATGGTACTTAGGGGCACATAATAAAATAAAACCAAAGTCAGCATGGTTTTCTCAAGGAAAAATCTTGTCTGACAAATCTGTTTGGATTCTTTGAGGAAATAACAAGCACATTAGACAAAGGAGAGTCAGTGGATGTTGTATACTTGGATTTTCAGAAAGCTTTAGACAAGGTGTTGCACATGAGGCTACTTAACAAAGATAAGAGCCCATGGTATTACAGGAGAAATACTAGCATGGATAGAGCATTGGCTGACTAGCAGGACACAAAGAGTGGGAATTAAAGGGACATTTTCTCATTGGCTGTCGGCGGCTAGCGGTGTATAACAAAGGTCACTGTTGGGATTGCTTCTTTTCACATTTTATGTCAATAATTTGGATGATGGAATTGATGCCTTTGTGGCCAAGTTTGTGGATGATACAAAGATAGATGGAGGCACAGGTATTGTTGAGGAAGTAGAGAGTCTACAGAAGGACTTGGACAGATTGGGAGAATAGGTGAAGAAGTGGCAGATGTAATGTGTTGGTAAGTATGTTC
Source organism: Mobula birostris (assembly GCF_030028105.1). Classification (NCBI taxonomy): domain Eukaryota; kingdom Metazoa; phylum Chordata; class Chondrichthyes; order Myliobatiformes; family Myliobatidae; genus Mobula; species Mobula birostris. Next base: position 66,100,636 of record NC_092379.1, read on the forward strand.
ATGTACTTTGATAGAAGGAATAAAGGAAGAGACTATTTTCTAAATGGGGAGAATTTTTTTTTTAATCAGTAAGTGCAAAGGAACTTGGGAGTCCTCATACTGGATTCCCTAAAGGTCAACTTGCAGGTTGGGTCGGTGGTAAGGAAAGCATACACAACGTTAGCATTCATTTCAACAGAACTAGAATATAAAAGCAAGGATGTGTTGCTGAGACTTTATAAGACATTAGTCAGACCACACTTTGAGTACTGTGAGCAATTTTGGGCCCTGGTCTAAAATGTGCTAGCATTCGAAAGGGTCCAGAAGAGGTTCACAAGAATGATTCCAGGAATTGAAGCGTAAACATATGAGGAACATTTAATGGCTCTGGGTTTGTGCTCGCTGGAGTTTAGAAAGAAGAGGGAGGAATCTCAGAATAAAGGTATGTCTATTTAGAACAGAGATGAGAAAGAATTTATGTAGCCAGAGGGTAGTGAATCCGTGGAATTCATTGCAATGTATGGCTGTGGTGAACAAGTCATTGGGCATACTTAAAGTGGAAGTTTATAGGTACTTAATTAGTCAGGGTGTCAAAGGTTATGGGATGAAGGCAGGAGAATGGGAATGAAGGCAAGAGAATGGAGCTGAGGGGGACAATAAATCAGACATGATGGGATGGTGAGCAGTCTAGATGAGCCAAATAGCCTCATTCTGCTCATAAATCTTGGGCTTTACAATATATCCACTCAGGACCGTGGCCATGATTAGACCGTTGATGTGATCATTCAACACCAATTATTCCAGTTACGGCTCATTTGTCAATAAACACTGTTCTTTAACCAATCAGTGGACGTTAATTATGCCTTCAAATTTGGCATCCAGCCTCTGCTCAAATCAGACCTCAAACGTCTGTACTCAACTACCCAAACTTCAGACACCAATACTCAGGCTTTATTTAGGTCTTCAATGTCAACAGCCTCCACTTGGTTGGCTACAGTTGAGCAAGCAAAATGAGAATCACTCTATCCACCAACAATCACTGCAGCCTCAGAACACCAATCTGGACTTGACCGCAATGCTGCCTTGTCCATTGACTGCCTGCTCCACAACATACTAATTCAGTTTCATACAAAGTGCTCTGCTTTCACAAGGTAGTAGCATTTGAGTAAATTTATTGGTATAGTATGAATCTGATTCACTCTTGTTCAACAAATTTCCAAATTTTCTGCTGCTAGAAAAAATAAAAACTGAACATGACAACAGAGTGAGGGGCTAGAAACGAAAGTCTATTGAAATCACGCATGAACAATCTGATTGTACCTTGTGATATTCTAATAATGTCTTGTAGCTGAATGATTGCCTCAGCTCTGAACTGACGGAAATTAGTTTACAAGTAAAGATTTTCTAAATGCTCTGAATCATATGCTCCTCTGTGCAAACGCATTACCGAAGACTTTCCCAGCACCGAAGTTCAGGTAGCAGCAACGTATGGAAAATTGTTAGACAGTTCTGGGTTTAAAGCAAGAAAAAATTCTGTTTCAAAACATCAGGATTTTGTGTAAAATAATTCCACAATGAAGCTATATTTTGTTGATGATGTTTATGCACATCAAGGACAATCTTCCCAGTACATCTACATGAAGCAGGAATTGAAATTCCTAATACATAAAGAATACTGTGTCCAAGCTATAATTATCCATAACTGGTAGCACAGGTGTGCATATAACCATGTTTAACGGTTAAAATCTGGTTGTATCTAGATTTGGCAATAAAATTGTTAGATGCCCTCTTTGAAGTAAAAGCAACAGAGATGTAAAAATAAAGCATCAGAATCTCTACTATGAACTGTACATCAGCAGCAAAATCAAAAATTAAGAACACAAATCTATAAGAGCATCTTATCCTATCACTCAGAACGAAGCAAATTAATTCTAATACTAGCTTCCCCAGTTAACAAGCATTTGTTTGTCGCACCTTCACTACAATAAATGGTTTTATTTAATTCTAGCCAGGACATGGGATCATTAACTAGCTGATATAGGCATCTATTGCATTAAAAAAAACTACCTTTTAAAATGAAAAATATAGTTTCTCAATATATCTCTCCAATGCCATAATAAATGCTAAGTTGTTCCTGTACTGACATGGTTAGAAAAATAACCCCTGAATTTAATCTGTTAATATGGTATTCACAACAGATGTCTTTTTATATAAAAGATTTCATTGCTACAAAATCTAATTTCTTTCACAAGAAGAAAACTATACATACTCCTGAATATTGCTTCTATTTAGTTTCTTAGCAAACATATTTGTGCTATGGATAAATGAACTGATAACTTGGTGTCAACTTAACAAATGAGCTCAAGTTCCATTCCAGTCTGGCATTGTAGGGGAGAACAAAAGGAGCTGTCTAACTCCTAGCAAAGCCCTTTTTAGAGGTATAAAAAGCTGAAAAATTTTCTTGAGCAATACTATAAAAAATAGGAGTAGCATTAAGCCATTTGGCCCATTGAGTCTGCTCTGCTATTCGATCAAAGCTGATTTATTTTCCCTCTCAACACTATTCTCCTTGATACCCTTACTAATCAAGGTTTTATCAACCTCAGCTTTAAATATGACGACCGCCACAGCCATCTGTGGTAATGAAATCCACAGATTCATCACTCTGACTAAAGGAATTCCACCTCATCTCTGTTCAAAAGGGATGTTGTTCTATATTGCAAAGTTGAAAGTTACAACCCTATTTAATACTCAGTTTTTTACCTACCTTAAACATATCCCCTCTTCCTCTGCTACCAGTAAAAGAGACCTAGCCTCTCCATTTTATCTCTATAACTAAAACATTTCATCCCAGGTGACATCCATTCCCGGAGAAGAGACCTATACACAGTTTACACTTCTACAAGATAGCACTTACTCACATCTGTGGCCATATCATCTCTTAAACTCAAGCATACACCTGAGCTGCTTTCACAGTTAAATTCAAAGTCATCATACCCTCAACTCCACATTCTGCTATAGCATTGGATTCGGAAGGTCAGTGAAATTCTCTACTCAAGACTGAACTTTGCCTGCTTTCAGAGCTGTCATGGGCACTGGTGTGCATTACACACTTTCTCAAAACACAGGAAGTAAGTGCAATCAAGGTTTCTGAATGCAGTTTTACAAGGAAACGAGTGAAGTCTATGAGTCACTATGATCCTGGAGAGTCAATGTGGTTCATTTGAACAGACGATACTCTTCCTGTGATTATGTGATTCAGCAGCTTCTCTACATCATTGAAATTTGAGATCTTGATCTCACGAATCACTAGTACAACTATCTACAAGTAGATTTATTCACCTACAGCTAAAAATCATATTGATAGATATAATATTCAGGTGAGTTTATAAGGGCAGGTAGGTGAGCTCTCAATTACATATCTAAACGTTATCAGTAATGCAATCATTTCTGAATCATGAAGCAAACTGACAATGCCATATTTTCTAAACTTTATAAATCTTTTGACACTTTAACACTGAGAAACCAATGTAGACTGATTTCTTGGCAAAAGAATCTCTGGTACTACTTGAAAAGAAGGAAGTTCCTTGATGTTCATGTCCAATGCTCCTCTTCCAAAGGACATCATAGTTTAATTATACAGTTTTATTATAACATGTCTACTGGTTGGACCTTACTGAATGATAATGGTTGTTCTGCTCATAGGTTCACTCCGAGTTACCAAAGCAGCTTTCAGGCACTTGAAAGGTTAGTACAGCAGTACAATAAATGCAAGGCATAGCTTCCAGTGTGTTATTTTCACCACACCTTTCAGTGAAATATATTTCTTCAATAAAAATGTGAAGTACACTGGATGACCAGTTTTCCCCAGATGATAGCATTTGGTTGTGACCATGACACGTACTCAAGATAATTCAGCAGTAACGCCATCACTTGATGATCTCCTACAAATCTAACATCCCTCCTCCTGTTTGATTCAGTTAGGTTTTCAAGTTAAAGAACTGAATAGAGCTGAATGGGACCGGTTGCTCCAAAGGGAACTGCTGGCATTCAGCTATCCCCTGCATCTAGGTCCAGACTTGGGAGAATCTGCTTTAAGTCCAAGACATGCTGAGTGACTGATGACTATCTCTGTCACCAGATAGCATGGAGACTTCAAAGTGGAGCTCCATCTTGCAGGGATTCCCTGGTACTATACTATGGAATCTAAATCTCTGATCCTACGCCAATCATACAGGGCATGTATTTACAGACCTCCTTGATTTATATGCAATTCCAGTTGTGAAAATTTATAGGAGTTACTGTAGGTATGGCATATTATTTATTCTTTTAAACATATGTTTTAATACTTTTCATTAATAGTGTTTAACATGTTTTAATTTTTAACAAAAAAGAAATAATATATGCAGCAATTTTAAGAGTTTTTAATTATCTCTGAATATCAGAGACATATAAGAACTATAAAAAATACCTCTGAAGTCTTTACTGAAAGCAAAGCTCCAACCCCAGCTTGCCATTTATCAAAGGCTAGGCTGTTGGAACATTCCATCAGCTTCTAGACGTGTCTCAATGTGAAGGCTTGGCAATACAGTTGCAGCCTACCTCACCTGGGCCTGGTGAGTGTGGGAATGTAGGCATAGAGCGCAGTGGGCCATATCCAGTTTCATTCACTCCATTAAGTCTTAGAACCCAACCTAGGAAAAATCAATAACTTTATAGCTTTCATCTTGATTTAAAGATTCCATTATATTCATGGCCTAAGACATTCCTGAATAACATTGAGCATAATGGTGACTGAACTGCTATTATGTTAAAATGAGCATACTAACTAATGATGTGCAACTCAGACAGCATAATATGGGATGAAGAGAAAACTATTTGATATGGTGAGTGTTCTTGGACTAAACAAGACCTTGGGCTTTAGATAGCTGTGCATTGTGCTTATGGAGTAAGAATGTTATTCAAACAGCCCCAGAAAGTGCTTTGAGCAGCACATCATTCTTTACATAATTCAACAGCAAAATTGTTTTGGCATTCAAAGCTATAATAGCACATATGGTTCAACTAGCATGCAAAAACGGCATAGAATAATAGAAAACAGACAACTGCCTTTCAACCCACCAAACTGTGTTAACATTTTGAAAGTACTCCTGCCTCTCAGTTTCTTCTGTGTTGTCCTGAAAATTTTTAAAGTCTGTCTAATTTCTTTGTGAACATTTGAATCTGCTCTTCCCAGCAACTCAAACAATGCATTTCAGAACACAACACACTGAATAAAACACATCACCTACCTCATTAACTGTAAAGCAAGTTTATTTAATGGTTCATTAACAAAACACAAGCTTTATTTATTCCAAATCAAAATAAATGATGCCGCATTTCCATCAAGCACAAATGTAGAGTTTATAAAAGTGAAACTTTGTATTTTGCTCAGACATATTAGTTATAACATATGACATATAATGTCAGAATCAGTGACTGGTGAAACTCTCCTCAAGCAGTAAGGTAATATTTCAACATTTCTACTTGACTGGAATTACAATTAGCAAAAATATTGCCACTGATGTAGGAATACCAGGATATCAAATCACAAAACTCTTTGTATCAAGTATGGAAATCAGTGAATGAATAGAGGGTAGGGTAGATGGATGAGTGGTTGAAGAAATGATGCACAAGAGAGAACTTTATATTCCTGGTCAATGGGATCTGTACAAAGCAGACAGGGTATTGTTACGTACCCCGTAACTGGGTTGCCAAACCAGCAGAAATGGATCACTCAGTTGGAGTCTGGATTACTAGAACTAAGAAAGTTTTATTAAAGAAACAAGCAACACAGTACTCTAATCAAAAGGATAATAAATGCAACAGTTCAGCAATGATAAACATACATGTGCACAGAATTAAGATAACAGGATCAATCAAGCTCTATCGTTGTCTAGGGGTAAATGACCAATTTCAAAGTGACGCAAAGTTCAGTTCAATTTTAGTTCAGTTCAGTTCGCAGACAGTGGGGCGGAAGGAGAGAGAGAGCAAAACGAATGAATATTCAAACAGCTTCCACACACAGACCTTCGCAGTCAGCTTTCGTGCGAGCCCTTTGTGATGTCATCTGAGGTCACCGACCGTGACCCCTCCGTTTCCAGATACGAATCGTTTCCCTGCGGTGAACCTGGCACCAAGGCAAGGGTGGACACACACCAGGTTCCCGCCGATCGTGCCTTTCCACCCTGAGCGTCTATGGCTTGATCCCGCGATCAGCCGTCCAAAAGCTTCCCACGATTTGTGAGAGGCGCACCGCTTCCAGGGTCTCGTTACCTTGGGTGTCGTGTGTCTGTTGCCTTAGCGAACCTGTCCCTTTTTATTCCCCTGCTGGGGTATCGCCTGTCCATCACTTCAAACAGTTCAGGGTTCAAAGGGGGAGCCGCTCTTGACAGCTCCCTCCTTCTGTTACTCTCTCTCACCCCCCCCCCCCCGTCCCTTCATTACACATCTCCAAATGCTGCTCCATTGTTTTCCTTATCTCTCTCTCTCTCTCCTGAAGACAGGTGGCAGACCAACTGTTGATCACACAGGACAGCTAACATCTTAATCTATGTGTATTCCTGTCACAGTATACATCAAATGGGAAGGTCCAACATCCTTACGGGAATGATGGCTGGGAGCAGGTTGCAGTTGGAGGGTTGGTAGAGCTCTTGGGGAGGCTTGCAAAGATGGCTTTTCTCAACAAGGCGGCAGTACGCCCAGTTGCAGCAGGCATTTCAGGCTTCAGCTTATGGTGTAATTGTTTGTCCTTTATGTCTTTCTTCTGACAGCAAGACACTGATGGATATTAAGAACATCAAGTACTGCAAGTCTATTTCACTGGCAAGTTGCTGGATAGGAGAGGAGCTGCGCAGCATAGGCTTATTGTGTAACATATCATTGCTATGCCACCCAGAAGCACTGTGTGGAAAAACAAACTCAGAAAGTGTGCCGGTATTCGTGCAAGACTAAGAGTGAAACCCTTCAGGCCGGCTCTCCCATCAATTGTGCTTTAAAAAGTTTGATTGCCAGAAATTAAACTATATTTCCTGCATCTGCGATTGAATCAGCTTTAGATGAAGGAAAGCTGCATGCTCCCTCTGACAGAAACATGGCTCCAGGAAGCCGCCATCCAGCTAGAAGTTTTATCTCTTTTCAGCCGGACAGAAATCCCAAGACCTCTGGTAAGACCCACGGAGGAAGGCTGTGTATCTACGTAATAAGAACTGGTGTGTGAATGCTTCAGAGGTGACGACCCACAGTCTTTAACAGTTAAGTGCAGGCCCTTCTACTTCCCAAGGGAGTTCACTGCCATTATGATTATGGTGGTATACACCTGCACCACCACTCCCCCCATGCTAACGCTGGGTAAGCACTGCGTCAGCTCGACAGTGCCAGTGACATCCAAGCCACGTGCCCTAATGGTTTCTATACCGACTTCACCAATGTCAACTTAAGAGTGGTCCTGCTTAAATTCAATCAGTATGTTGACTTCACTACCAGAGGTGAGAATACATTAGACCTGGTTTATAGCAACATCCATTTTGCATACAAGGTTGCTCCACACCCCTACCTTGGATAATCTGACTATTTTATCTGTTATGCTAATTCCTGCATACAAAATAAACAGTCAAACCAGCTCAAAGGGAGATAAAGACCTGTCCAGAACAAGCAAACTCGGCATTGTAGGACGGTTTTGAAAACACAGTCTGGAACACGTGGTTACCTATGACCATCACATTAATGTCGACGAATATGTGGGATCTATGAATGGCTATCGAGAAAAATGTATTGAGGATATCACCGTTATTAAACATACATCTATGAGGGCAAATCAGAAGGCACGGCTGACAGCAGAGATTGGGGCACTGCTGAGAGATCAGAATGAGGCCTTCAGTTTGGGGGTAAGGCAGCTCTCAGGTCAGCAACAGCTGCGCTTTCCCGCATGAAGGAAAGTGGGAATATTTGCAGCGAATATCCAGCCATTTCTGTGTCACCAGAGACACAAGGCACATTTGGCAAGGCAGTCAGCCCATAATTGGCAATGAGTCCACACTGTACATCAACGACAATGACGCCGCTCTTCCTGATGGGCTGAGTGTCTTTTATGCACGGAACAATGTGCCAGCGAGGGAAGGAGGGCCAGAGGAGCAGGCATTCTGCCTGGCCAAAGCTGATGTGACTCTTGCCAGGGCCAACTCATGTAAAGCTACGGGGCTTGAAAACATACCTGGTCAGGTGCTGAGGGACTGTGCAGCCCACTTAACAGAGGTTCTAACAGACATCTTCAACATTTCTCCGGAACAGTCTACTGTTCCCACAGGCTTCAAGGCAGCCACCATCATCTCAGTGCCTAAAAGAGTGACAGTAACCTGCCTTAGCGTCTACCGTCCAGTGGCACTGTCCTCACAATAATGAAGTGCTTTGAGCAGCTGGTTATGGATCATATTAAGTGCCATCTTCCTGCTATATTGGACTATTAGGATGGAAAACAGCTTCTTCCCCCAGGCTATAAAAATACTGAACTCTGCCACCACCCAGGTCTCTTCACATATGAAGTTCCAGTGGTGTTGTACTGTTTACTTTTTAACTTGCACTGTAAATGCAGCTTTTGTTAAATGACAATCTTCTGGAATAAATTTTACTATGTGCTAATTTATTTGTGAAAATGTTACTTAATGTGTTGAGTTATATGCACTGGGTTGTACACCTTGGTCTGGAGGAACGTTGCTTTGTTTGGCTGTATACCTGTACAGTGCCTATAAAAAGTATTCACTTCCCTTGGAAGTTTTCATGTTTTATTGTTTTACAACATTGAATCACAGTGGATTTAATTTGACTTTTGACACTGATCAACAGAAACAGACTTTTTCACATCAAAGTGAAAACACATCTCTACAAAGTGATCTAAATTAATTACAAATATAAAACACAAAATAATTGATTGCACAAGTATTCACCCCCTTTAAGTCAGTATTTAGTAGATGTACCTTTGGTAGCAATTACAGACTTGAGGTCTGTAATAGATAGGTTTCTATCAGCTTTGCACATCTGGATACTGCAATTTTTCCCCATTCTTCTTTACAAAACTGCTCAAGCTCTGTCAGATTGCATGGGGATCATGAGTTAACAGCTTTTTTCAAGTTGAGTCACAAATTCTCAATTGGATTGTGGTCTGGACTCTGATATGGCCACTCCAGGACATTAACGTTGTTGTTCTTAAGCCATTCCTGTGTAGCTTTGGTTTTATGCTTAGGGACATTGTCTTGCTGTAAAACAAATCTTCTCTCAAGCTGCAGTTCTCTTGCAGACAGCATCAGGTTTTCCTCCAGGATTTCCCTGTATTTTGCTGCATTCATTTTACCCTCTACCTTCACAAGCCTTCTAGGGCCTGTTGCAGTGAAGCATCCCCACAGTACAATGCAGCCACCACATTGCTTTATGGTAGGGATGGAGTGTTTTTGATTATGCACATTGTTTAGCTTACACCAAACATAGCATTTAGTCTGAAGGCCAAAAAGCTCAAGTTTGTTTTCATCAGACCATAGAGCCTTCTTCTAGCTGACTTCAGAGTCTCCCACACGTCTTCTGGCAAACTCTAGCCGAGATTTCATGTGAGATTTTTTCAACAGTTGCTTTCTCTTTGCCACTCTCCCATAAAGCTGCAACTGGTGAAGCAACCAGGCAACAGTTGTTGTATGCACAGTCTCTCCCATCTCAGCCACTAAAGCTTGCAACTCCTCCAGAGTTCTCATAGGTCCTTTGGTGGTCCCCTCACTTGTCCCCTTCTTGCACAGTCATTCAGTTTTTATCAGACCGTTCTAGACAGATTTACAGTAGTGCCATATTCTTTCCATTTATTGATAACTAACATAACTGTACTCCAAGAGATATTCAGTGCCTTGGAAATTTTCTTGTACTCATCACCTGAATTGTGTTTTTCAATAACTTTTTTGGGGAGTTGCTTGGAGTGTCCTTTTGTCTTCTTGATGTAGTTTTTGTCAGAATATTGACTCACCAGCAGTTGGAACTTCCAGATACTTGTGTATTTTTACTATAATCAATTGAAGCACCTTGACAGCACACGGTAATCTCTATTTAACTAATTATGTGACTTCTAAAACCAATTGGCTCACCAGTGATGATTTGGTGTGTCATACTGAAGGAGGTGAATATTTATACAATTACTTTGTATTTTATATTTGAATTAATTCAGATCACTTTGTAGAGATCAGTTTTCACTTTGACACAAAAGCGTCTTTTCCTTTTAATCAGTGTCCAAAAAATAAGCCAAATTAATTCTACTGTGATTCAATGTTGTAAAACAATAAAACATGAAAACTTACAAGGCAGGTGAATACTTTTTATCAGCACTGTATTTTGAACTTGCAAAATATTGGCCAGGACCCACTTAAATTTATTTTGAGAAGGTGCAATGAAACCTTTTATGTCCATTTGCAAAAGTCACATTTTAACACCAGATTTGAAAGGCAATATCTTTGGCATTGCTGGGGGGCAGGGGTGCCCATAAGACATAGGAGCAGAATTAGGCCATTTGGCCCATTGATTTTGTTCTGCCATTCCATCAATGCAGATTTATTATCCTTCTCAACCCCAAGTTCCTGCCTTCTCCCTGTAACCTTTGATGTCCTCACATATCAAGAACCAATCAACCTCCATTTTAAATATACCCAATGACTTGACCTCCACAAGAGTCTTGCAATGAATTCAATAGAGTTTCTACCCTCTAATGAAATTCCTCCTCATTTCTTTTAAAGGGACATTTTTCTCTGAGGCTGTGCCTTCTGGTTCTGGTTTCCCTCACTATAGGAGACATCTTCACTATGTTCACTCTATCTAGGCCTTTCAATATTCGATAGGTTGACAACGTCCTCATTGCTGCCCAGATATTTCAGCCTCTGTAATGAATGTTGATGCACTGAATTACTCTGGCAGGATAAGCAATATTCACTCAGCACATTAACTTCTGAACAAATCAGACACCTCCTTGATGGTACTGTGTGATTAACGAGAATCTGCTTGTACTTCTCAGCATTAAGGATTCCATTAATTCAGATCAGATCGCCGTCGCCATTTTCAGAAATGCAGCCCAAACCTGCAGGGAACCTCTGTCGTGCTTCACTGTTGACTGTAGACACTCATTGCTCTCCAACTCTTCTACAGACAAATTGCCTCCTGCTTGAGCCAAGAATTTCAAATTTTGACTCGTCAGTCCAGAGCACTTGCTGCTATTTGTTCAGTGCCCAAGTCCTTGTGTTTTTATGCATAGACAAGTCTCTCGTCTTCGTTTCCACTTCAGAGGAAAGGCTTTTTGGCAACAACTTTTCCATGAAGACCACTTATGACAGGACTTCTCTGGACTATAGAGGGGTGGACTTGGGTTTCAGTAGTTTCTGAGAGCTTACAGGTGCTGGACTACTTTAATTTAGACGGGACATCAGTTTGATTTATCTCTTGTCTGCTGCACTCAGATTCCATGGCTAACCACTGCGTTTCTGGTCCTCAACCTTGCCTGTTTCTTCGTGTTTCTTCAGAAGAGTTCGGACAGCACATCTTGAAAATCCGCAAAATTTCTGCTCGGGAAAGACCTTGCTGATGCAGGATGACCTTCTTGTGTCTTGTTGCTATGCTCACTCCTGCCATGGTGTAAGAATTGATCATTTGAAGGCTAAACTGCCACATGTGCCACACCTTCACCTTTTGTTTGATCGTCCTTCACCCAGTTTGATTTGTTCTATACCCATTTGTTTAGTTAATCAGTTTAGTTCATTCAACTCATTATGTCATTGATCATTAGCACTTGTTTGTATCATTGTTTAATCATACACTGGACTGGATACCTACAAAGTAATCAAGTTTTTATTTGAAAAATGGTCTTTTATTTAATACGTTATTTTCATGAAAAACAAAAAATTCTCTGTAACATTTAATTTTTTGGGAAATTATTGTTTGGAAATTTAAAATTTGCTCCTCTCTACTAAGACACTAATGCAGAAGGCAAGAAAAATAAGCATCTGAAACAAAATTTATATAAAAAATCTAAGGTGCCTAAGACTTTTGCGCAGTACTGTATTTGTCACCATGTCACTAGGTTCGTGTTCTTCTGGGTATCTACAAATTAAATACAAAGAAACACAACAGAATCAATGTAAAACTAAACAAAAATCAGAAAAACAACCAAAGTGCAAAAGACAACAAACTGTGCAAATACAAGCAGAGAAAAAAAATAACAATAATTAATAAATAAAGAACATGTGTTGAGAGTCCTTGAATGCGAGTCTATAGGTTCTGAAATCAGTTCGGTGTTGGGATGAGTAAAGTTGAGTGGTTATTCCTTCTGGTTCAAGGCCTGATGGATGAGGGGAAATAACTGTTCCTGAACCTGGTGGCATGGGACCTGAGGCTCCAGTACCTCCTTCCTGATGGCCGTAGCAAGAAGACAGCATGGCCTAGATGGTGGGGGTCCTTGATGATGGATGCTACTTTCCAGCAACAGCGTTCCATATAGATGTACTCAATGGTGGAGAGAACACAACCCGTGATGTACTGGGTTGTATCCATTACTTTTTGTAGGTTTGTCTGTAAAGCATTGGTGTTTCCATACTAGGCCATGATGCAACCAATCAATATACTCTCCACCACACATCTGTGGAAGTTTGTCAAAGTTTTAGATGATATGCCGAACCTGCATAAGCCTCTGTGAAAATAGAGATGTTGTCATGCCTTCTTTGTAATGGCAGTTATGTGCTGGACCAAGGACAGATCCTCTGAAATAATAACACTGAGGAATTTAAAGTTGCTGATCCTCTCCACTTCTGATCCTCTGATGAGGACTGGCTTATGGACCTCTGGTTTCCTCCTCCTATAGTGATAATCAGCTGTTTGGCTTTGCTGACATTGAGTGAGAGGTTGATAAAATGGCACCTTTGTTTCAGCCAACAACGACATGTTGTCAGGAAATATGGCATTGGAGCTCTGCTTAGCCTCACAGTCATAGGTATAAAGTGATTAGAGCTGGGGGCTAAGCTCACAGGCTTGTGGTGCATCTGTGCTAATGGAGATTGTGGAGGAGATGCTGTTGCTAATCCAAACAGACTGGGGTCTGCAAGTGAGAACATTGAGGATCCAGTTGCGAGGTATTGAGAGCTCTGTCTTGGAGGTTATTCTGTAATTCTGGAGCTTGAATTTTTTTAATGTGACAGACATGTTTTTACATGTTACACAAAACATCTTGCACACTGAACTGTACTGAAGCAGAAGATTTCATGATCTCACTGAAAATACCTGTTTATTATAGAGAGTGAAATTTCTATGCAGCAATCAGACTGCTCTGTCTATTGAGATTTTATCTGCTTTTGCAAATGGACATGAAAAAGGTTTAATTGAACTGCTACAAATCCAACAAACTCCCCTCCACATTTAGAGAATATTTTGTGCCCCCATGTAACCTTCCCAGCCTGGAAACAAAATAGTTTGATGTTTCATTCAGATGCACATCTGCCAGCATCTCAATGAAAGCAGAGCCTTCGAGGGACTGAAGAATCTATTCTGCTTCCCATGTCTCTATTCCCAGCAAACAGCAGTAGTCTCTTACTGTCTTCCTTAATTCAGCAGTTAAAAATATCCAATATATTTCCACTACTACGTATGCAGCCTTTGACTGTATTCCCAGACTTCAGCTGTGCTGTTCTCAACACCAACAATAAAATTCCCACATTTAATGAACATCTGGCATTGTGGAAATATTTAATCTTCCTGGTAACCCCATTATTTGTAATTTGTAAAGTGTCTTCCAAGTCATAGAATATCATTTCATTACGGTAGCATTCTATTTGGATGGCTAATTAGCATGTCCCAACATATTTAATAGACAATTATAAATGTTGACACATATGATGATGTAATTTGTCTTCTACTCAAATGTTACATCTAAAATTTTGTTACACTTTTCATTTTTAATTACATATGCCACATATTTTATAACATTAATTATAAATCTTTCATCAACCTAACTTTTTGAATCATTGATTTTTTTTCCCATATACCTTAGTTTCTCACAACACACTTTACCTGCCACAAATTAATTGGACAGGTGTTCCATTAACTGACAAGCCAACAAGTTTGACAGCTGTGATGCAAGGAGCTCCTTCCAATAAGATTTCAGATCTTCCAATAAGATTTCCTATGATGACCATACAGACATTGAGGAGTATGCGGAGGCAGTAATCAGCTACATAGCCAAATGCACGGAGGATATCACTGTGATGAAAACCTTCACCGCACGTGGTTATAAAAAGCCATGGATGACAACAGAGGTGCGTTCACTACTGAAGGCCCGTGACACGGCCTACAGATCGGGGGACAGGAGTGCGCTTCACTCAGCCAGGTCTGCGCTTTCACTGGGGATCAGGAAAGCGAAAAGGGCCTATGCGGGCAAAATACATGGACACTTCTGTGATACAGGTGACACCAGATGGATGTGGCAGGGAATTAAAGCTCTGACAGACTACAAGATCAGGCAGAAAACTGATGACAGCGACGCCCCTCTACCAGACAAGCTTAACAATTTCTTTGCCCACTTCGAAGCATCAAACACTACAGCAAGGGGGAGAGCCAGTCCCTTTTTACCATCCGACCAGCCGGCTCCAATCATTGATCCAGAGCAAACACGAGCTTGCCAGGGTCAACCCACGAAAAGCAGGAGGTCCCGACAACATCCCTGGACGTGTGCTCAAGGAATGTGCTGATGTATTAGCAGATGTCCTGACAGATATTTTCAACATCTCCCTTAGTCAAGCTATTGTCCCCAGATGCTTCAAAGCCTGCACAATCATCCTTGTAGCAAAGAAATCAGTTGTAGCCTATCTGAATGATTACCGTCCTGCTGCCCTGACCCCCATAGTGATGAAATGTCTTGAACGGCTTTTCAAGCCTCATATCACAGCCAGCCTCCCCTCATCGCTGGATCCTCTACAGTTTGCTTATCATCCAAATCGCTCTACAGAGGATGCAATATCCACCACACTGCACACAGTTCTCTCTCACTTGGACAACAAAGACACTTATGCCAGAATCCTGTACATTAATTTCAGTTCAGCGTTCAATACCATCATCCCGCAGAGACTAGTGGAGAAACAGTCGCTGCTTGGCCTTAGCACTGCCATGTGTCGCTGGATTCTGGATTTCTTGACAGAGAGACCACAGTCAGTCCGTGTTGGCAGGAACACCTCTGAATCCATCACACTGAGCACTGGATCCCCACAAGGCTGTGTGCTTAGACCATTGCTGTTTACACTGCTAGCACATGACTGTGTAGCCAGATTCAAGGAGAACCTGATCATTAAATTTGCAGATGATACTACAGTGGTGGGGCTCATCAGCAAGAATGATGAAACAACGTACAGGGAGGAAGTCAAACACCTAGAGAGCTGGTGCAGGGATAACATCTTGATGCTTAATGTTACCAAAACCAAGGAGATGATCGTTGATTTCAGAAAGTCTCAGCCTGAGCACACACCCCTCAGCATCAGCAGCTCCACAGTGGAGAGAGTGGAAAACATCAAGTTCCTTGGGGTGCAGATCTCGGACAATCTCACCTGGTCCAGGAACACCACTGGGATTGTGAAACGGGCCCAGCAGAGATTGCACTTTCTGAGGAAGCTTAAATAAGCATCACTCCCCACTAACATCTTAACTACATTCTACAGAGGCGTGGTTGAGAGTGTGCTGACCTTTTGCATCACAACCTGGTACTCCAGCTGCAGTGCTGTCAACAAAAACGCCTTGCAGAGGGTGGTTGGGGAGCAGAGAAGGTTATTGGGGTCTCCCTACCTTCTGTCCAAGACCTCTTTCAGAGTCGATGCCTCCAGAAGACACAGTACATCATTAAAGACCCCTCACATCCTCTCCATGAACTGTTTGTTCTTCTGCCATCAGGCAAACATTACAGGAGCATCAAAACTAAAACCAAAAGGCTACCAAACAGCTTCCTCCCACAGGCAGTCAGGCTGCTAAATAGCTGCTCTACCTGACTCTGCTTTGGACACTTTTAACTTGCACTGGACACTTATAACTTGATTTTAACTGACATGTGGCTGTTGTGTTTTACTATTTATTGTTACGTTTATTATTTAGTGTTGCATTTGTTATGTTATGATTACACAGCTCCTGAGAAACGCTGTCTCATTCTGCCCTGCAGAGCTGATGTATGGTTAGAACGACAATAAAGTTTTTTGAATCTTGAATCTTGAAGATATATTCTTTGAAGGGGAGGCTAGCCCCAGTGATCAATAAGGCCTGCACAGCCAGCAGCTTTCTAGCAATAACAACATGGCTCCAACCCAGGAAAGCTTTGATAGCTACTCAAACTCGTACCTGTGTTTGCCATAAGAACTTTCCCTGGATTCCTTGTGAACTGCTTGGCTGGTTTCAAAAAATAAATTGCTTTGCAATATCCAGACCCCTGTGACATAGATGCTCATCTTTGTTACCGGGCCCATCAGAGCACTTCCAATAAATACCTCTCTCGCCCTGTGGTCTCACTATCATTTTGTGCAGATGATTGCCAACCCCCACATCACAAAATAAAATCAATTTTGCTCCTCCATTATCTAACTCCAAAACCCAGGATTAAGATGAAATAGCCTGGGTCTGATGGTCAGCTCCCATCATTGTCATTCAAATGCAATAACTCCACATCCACCAGTAGCCAAGTGCTGGCTGCAGACATAAGAGCCAGGTTATTTCACTAGGGCATTGAACTCTACAGGAGATTGTTAGAATGAAGTTGCGTACTGGACAACTGAGAGACTGGTCAGACAACAGCCTCGGCTCACCTGCTTTTCATTTCAATTAAAAGAGTACCAATTCAGTCCATTGCATGTTCCAAGATGTGTTATTGCACAAAATAACAAAACACAATCTGCAATTTTAGTCATTTCATTTATTGTATTACTTATATTGCTTAAATTATATGCTATTCAAGATTATGTAAATTCCAACAATTTTGATGATTACTTCATTTATTGCTGGGAATTTTTTATTTTAACTCCTATAAAATTTAACAAACTTGCTACTTAGTTTCCAGCTCTTCAAAGGCCTTTGAAATGTTCTGCTAAACTGTCTATCAACAAGCCATCTGTGATCTCATTCTTCTTCATGAATTCTGTTACACAACAAAAGACTCCAATGTAAATGATAATCCTTCCAAAATTTAACCAAATTGAATTTTATGAAAAGACTTCACAAACGTTTTTCTTTTTACGATTTCAAAATATTTTAATTAACAAGACAGCTGGCCTATGTTTCTGAGATTTACATTGCTTTAACCACACAAATGAACACCTGCAACAACATTAGTGAAATTCTTAAGTTGTTTTCAAAAGTTATGCTCAACATTGACATTGGTTATATTTAATACTGAGAAATGTATGAACTTGTACATCGGAACAATGACAGCTATCAATAAAATGAAGGAAACCAGGAAATACTAGACAAGAAGATTTCAGATGTACCATGACCACCATAAACCCAAAGACAACTTAAACATCATACATGTCAATATTTATGGAGATATGCTAAACATTCTGCCATGAAGAACAGATAGCACTACTCCTTTCTTTACAAAGGGTGCGAGGGATAACTCAGGAAACTATAGGTCAGTGAGCCTCACATCATTGATAGGGAAGCTACTGGAGGGGATTCCAAGGGATGGGATTTCTCACATTTGGAAACGCATGTGATTATCAGGGACAATTGGCATGGCTTTGTGTAGGGCGGGTCATCCCTTACAAACTTGACTGAGTTCTTTGAAGAAGTGACATACACAACTGATAAGCGGATGTTGTTTACATGGTCTCTGTCAAATTGGAGAGGGTCAAGAAACAGTTCATCAGGATGCTGCCCGGATCACAGAGTATGAACTATTAGGAGCCGTTTTACAAACTTGGATTGTTTTCTCTGGAGCATCAGAAGCTGGGTAGAGGGTGGAGGAACCTTTTCCTCCATAGGGCAGAAATGTCAAATGCTCAAGGGGAGTATTCTAGGGTAAAAAGGGGAAAATTTAAAGGAGCCGCATAAGAAAAGGTCCCCCCCCCCCACAGAGAATAGTCGGCGGCTGGAGCGTGCTGCCAGGGGTAGTGGTGGCAGTGGAAAGAGACGTGGCAGTGGCATTAAAGGGATCATCAGGGGTAGCAAAAATAAAATTCTTCATTCTTTATACTAATTCTCCTATTATTATTCTCCCCATGGTCAAATCCATTCTTCCACAGATAGATTAATACAACATGACTAGTGAAACAATGCCAGCACTGAACCAATAAATTTGATGTTCCATTATGTATTTTGATGAACAATTAAACTCATTTCTTAACAACATGTAAATAAAGGTTTCTATTCTGTGTTTCAATAGTCCAATGAGTATATAGAAAACAAATCAGCACTAATATTCCCCTGCAAAGCACCATTTTCATTTTTTTTAAGCCTGGATACCTCAACAACATTTCCTTGACTAAAGTGCCAGTGGGAATCTGTCTTACTGACATTTTTAAAATCTGGCTGCAGACAAGCACTAAGAAGGGAATTCAAAACACAAGAAATCCATTCATCTGGTACGCATTTATTATCCACAACATGATTGGATTAAATTAAAAAACTGATCCCAAATTATACTGGGAATTTCTAGCGATAGAATATAATATAACTTTGACTGTACACTTGTGTGCACGTTATGTTGACGCACAAAGTATGCATGCAGTACAGGGAGGAATGTCAATGCACGTTAATCATCCACTTGACACCTCACAGAAAATGGATACACTATTCATATAATGTCAACAGCAGAGATAAAAATAAAAATGCTGGTGATCAGAGATTAGGCAGCATCTATGGAACTAGAAACATAGTTTAATATGCTATTGAATGATCACAGAGAGTTCAAGCTCTATAGTGGGATCATTAATTGCTTGCAGTTTTATTGGGGGGGGGGATAATTTAGAAAAGAGCTCATTGCATTCAATATGGATGAATTCTGCATTTGAAAAGCCTTAGAAGGCTTGTGAGGGCTGAGGTCAAGGTGGCCTTTTTTTTACTACACAATGGAAGTATGGTAAGGATCAGAAAGGGGGACAAAAGACACGATCAATTTGATAGAAAAAGCAAGAAGAAATCTGCCTGGGATTTTTTCGGGAGACAAATTCCACCTCTAACTGAATCGAAAGGCAAGGTTTTCTCTGTCAGATTTGTTAGCTATCTGTTTGCATTTATCTGTCTTTAGAGATGAAAGCTAATATCACCATGAACTTGTGAACTTCAGTAAAACTCCAGACAGCAGTGGATGATATATGCTCTGCTTGTCCAAATTTACAGCATATGACTGCAAGGCATCAAGGATAATCTCTACACAAAGGGATTCTATCTTATTATACTGCAGTAAAGCAGAAGACGTTGCCAGTATTGCAACCTTCCAAAAAGTCTATAGGCTCATTGGTTATACTCATACAGTGCTCAGAGCTCCAAATGCAAACCCTGAGATTCTTTAAGAACTGTGATCAAGTGCTCCCTGTTCAAGAGTCGATGTATGAGGAAGACAATAGGTAGGTTATAGTATGGTCTATTCCAGGCATAGTGTTAACACTGCCTTCCTAATGTTAAGTTTCATTTGATGACCCTACTTAACCAGCAACGGGAACAGTGACACAATTTTTACCCAGATTCAGCAAGACCTTGTGAACATTTGGACTATTTAGTAACTAATTACCATCACATTACACAAAGGCATTGTGATGACATCTGCAGCATGGAAGATTCTCCATTTCCACCAATGTTCAATACCATTACTCATTCTCCCAATAAAAAAAATCCCAAAATTACCACTAATCAGAAAATTGCCAGTATCTCTCAATTCACTAATTACTGTGGTTGCATGTAAATGCCCAGTCAGATGCTCCACTTGCACCAATGCAAAGCTATTAAACCATTTGCAAAGCTCATATCAGGTTAAGTTCATTACAGTTCAAAAAAAAACTGAACACACTTCTCTACTACTAACAAGTGCAGCTCTGAAGACGATGAATAATCTTTGATATAGTGAAAGGAATGAGAAATTTAACTACAATCACTGCCCAGTCATTCTTATGAATTCTCTTGGGGCTCAATTTTGCTTGACTATTGATGATACACTGTTCTCAACCCCCATCTGCAGTCAAGCTAGCAAATGGGTCAAGACATCATGGGTGAATCCAAGTAACTGTGGCTCCAGCTGTACTCGCTCACCAAGAGCAGCAATCTATACAACAGGCAATTGCGAGGGCATTGACAAAGTGGCAGAGGGGTAACATTTCCTTTTCCACAGAGTCACTGCAGCTGTGTATAAACTGGCCAACAATTTGCTGAAGATCAAACCACAATCTGTCTGTCATTTTTGTTTCAAAGACACTGAAAGTAACAGAATCAATAAGGCAAGAAATTTAGATGGCAGTAAGTAGAACTTCCATTGCATCTACCAAATGCTGGGGAGCTTCCATTCTTTTTCCAGTGCAAGCTTCTACCACAGGAGGCATGATCAATGGATCTGTGAGTGTCATTACAGAAATGGTCACCAACTATGCCAAAAACCACGAGTTTCAGCGTCTGTGCATGCTTTCAGGCACTAGATGATGCTCTAATCAATTCAACATGTATACTCGCCTATAAGTGCTTCATATCATGATCCTCATTTTGTGTAACTACAGCAAAACTGGTTGTTGCCCTTGTAAGTATCACCTAGCCTCCCCTTTCCACCAGTACCTCTGTAGTCTAGTGATACACCACAGTCAGAATCTAACCTGGTCAAAGCACATGGGAAATGCAGTGACACAGATAGATTTTTTCTCCACCATACCATGATGGCTCCATTGACAAGCTTGCATTGATGACCTGGTTAGTATTTGAAATATGAATAGCACAAGACTACAGCATTGCTAAGGGATGCTGACAAGTAACAGCATCTCAAAGTGGTTTCAGCAAAATGTTAGCTTGTGTTTTTACAATCACTTTCATGTCTTTCTGAGTCAACCACTTGAGATGTACTGCAGAGCTGAATGCAATACTGGAATATACAACTTGATGTGGTGAAATATACTTCCCAACTGCCTTCCATAGGGACAAGACTGTCCCAATCAATAATATTAACAATGTGATATTTCAGACATTGCTCCTTGACTTACCAATAAAGGAACTCACTGTAGGTACATACCAGCCACTCAATCTAGAAGCTAATTGGGACAGCCAAGTGAAGATAGACATGCCAGTGATGCCTATATCCTGTGACTGAATACATTTCTTAAAAACCTTTTAAGGGAAAATCAGAGGAAGAAACAGAGCTAGTAAACTTGATGAAAAAAACTAAACCTAAGTGGTCTCCACTTGTGTTCTAAGCTCTAGAATTCTGTTTGTATTCCACATCACTTAAAGGGTACTGACTAACTGCAGGTAAATTGGGTTCTTTATAAATTGGATTAACAATGAATTGCGCTGCTGATCAAATTGAAATACTAGGCCACCCACTGATATCCAACTTTGAAACCTCATATGTACTTTCTCATTTTCCCTGAAACAATGGTATTCCTGCAAATTTTAACCAAATTACTTATCCAGTTTTAAAGTTAGGATGCTGCAGTGACCCAGTTTATATTTGTACCTGTTTATTTCCCCTTAGCAGAACTGCTTCTTCAATACAAAAGAAATGTCATTAGGCAAAGCCTGAATTAGTTTCCTTGATGCTTAATGATCCCCTGTTGCTTTCTGCATCAACGCACAAGTACTTCAAAGATAACTGTCTTAAAGGTTTTATGATTTCTGTTTTGCTCTGATGACTACAGCAGGTGCAAAAACAATATTTGGGACAAAAATAAACCATGTACACAAAACTCACACCTGTTTTGAAGAAGAACGTTTCATTTCCTTGCATCCCAAGTTATTCTACTATATACAACTCTAGAAATAACCAACAGTGAAGCAACACCTCACATGTTACATCTACATAGAGTATACTGGAAATTTTATTCATTCAGGTACAGCACAGAACAGGCCCTTCCTGTTCTTCGAGCCGTGCCAGCCAGCAACCAGTACACCTTTGGACTGTGGGAGGAAACCAGAGCACCCAGAGGAAACCAACGTGGTTATGGGGAGAACATATAAACTTCTTCCAGGCAGCAACGGAATTGAACCCTGCACTACAAAGCTTTGTGCTAACCACCAGGCTACCATGCAATTTCTCATTTCAATTAGAAATATTTTTTCTATTAATGCATCCTTTTTACCAACTAATTTTGTCCTCATCAGCTCAACTTATTGGTAAGAGTGTAACTCCCTTAGCAGCAAGCTAACTGCGCAACCCAGAGAAGATTTGAATTTCAGAGACACTGTAAAGAATTAAAATTCTTGATGATATACACGCTGAAATACCTTAATTCATAGCTGCAATTACAAACTATGCTTGCTCCAAAGAAGTATAGAATATAATCATGTCTTAAACCAGATTACAGTTTACCAACTTTACACATTTCTAGAGCTATCATCACATTACCGACCCGCCTCCTTTCCTGCAACTAGTTATCCAGCAGGTTGATAATCTCAAGGCAAACAGGCTGTCAACAGCTTTTAGTCTCGAACATTTTTTTCTGAACAAAAGAAACAAAAGAATATAACGCAGATTGAGGGGGGAAAAAAAGATTACTCCTCATGACTTTCCACTAGAATTGCTGCAAGTTCTACCCAGGGCAATCATGAAGAGATTAAAAAAAACATAAAAAATGGTCTCAACAAAACAACAGCTTCAACTCTTACTACTATCCACAAGGAAATCAGTGCCTTGGCAAAACTATTGCATCATGATTTAAGATTTGTTAATCATGACTCCATGGAAAGGATTTGGATCTGTGTTTTGTTTTTAGAAATTTGCTTTCAGCTAGAGCTTGCTTTAAAGGAGTTTGTTTTTAAAAGCAATATTAAGTCTGTTTGTAGATCTACAGACACACAAAGTATGAGTAAAATACAAAATATAATCTACAAAGGTTGTTGATGCCCAGCAGTTGAAACACCATATTTGGAGAAAGAAGCAAGAGTCAACATCAAGTCCTTAGTCTGTCAGAACTGTTCTGATGAATGGTCTTGTGCTGGAAATGTTAGCTTTCAGTTTTTACTTATAATTCTGTATTTTAACATCTAGGCATACTGTTGCCTGACCACAAAATAGATCTATTTTTCTCAACTGAACAAACTATCTGATAAACCATCTCAATCAACTTTGCCTATGTGTTATCAGGCAAAATTTAACACTGAACCATATAGTGAGACAGGAAGATGGATACCCAAATGCTTGGCCAAAGAGATAAGTAACAAGCTATATGAGAAAGCAAGAGAAGTTGAGAGAGAATTCTTAGGCAGGGAAATAATTACTACAGGTACAGCAAAAGTAACAGAAGCATCATTTTCCACGATTTACATCAAACTTCAAATGTGCACATTCCATGATGCCATCTATCATGAATTCAAACAATAAGATAATGACCACAAATGCACGGCTTCAGTACTTCCCATTCTCGACAATAATTCTTCTGGACTCATCCGAAAGTAAGAGAAAAAAAAATCAGATCCACCAACACAAATAGCTGAAATTCAAATTTCAATCAGCATACCAAGAAAGGCACCTTGCTTAGTAAACCTGGTTAAGTCTCCTCTTAAAAGTTGCTGGTGAACGCAGCAGGCCAGGCAGCATCTCTAGGAAGAGGTGCAGTCGACGTTTCAGGCCAAGACCCTTCGTCGTCTCGGCCTGAAATGTCGACTGCACCTCTTCCTAGAGATGCTGCCTGGCCTGCAGTCCTGACGAAGGATCTCGGCCTGAAACGTCGACTGTACCTCTTCCTAGAGATGCTGCCTGGCCTGCTGCATTCACCAGCAACTTTTATGTGTGTTGCTTGAATTTCCAGCATCTGCAGAATTCCTGTTGTTTAAGTCTCCTCTTTCTGAGTTTACAAGAAAAATTCGTAAGAGAGCCTCTGCAATGAAACTGCTATAAAAAAAGGGCAGCTACCAGTTGGCAGTATTAGTAAATGCATTAAATCAACACACTATTGTACAAATGATCTGAACAGACAGACAGAATGAATTTTGACTTTGAATTGGTTGACCATTCTAGCACAAATAAGTGCTGACCTTGAAAATTCTTCAGGTGATCTGCACGCAAATCTTATCCAATCAGAGGTAATCTTACAGCTTTGCCCATAACAAGGAAGAGAGGGAACGTTGACTCAGACCATGAGAGGTCTGCATCGGGCATTTTCATGCCTTACAAGGTGCAGATTGAAAGTCTGTGTGGGGCGCCACTCCTCGCACAGACACTAGAATAATGTGTGGTTAAGTGCCTTGCTCAAGGACACAAACACACTGCCACAGCTGAGGCTCGAACCAGCGATCTTGAGATCACTAGACGAACGCCTTAACCACTTGGCCACGTGCCTAACACATAACAAGGTCATAACATAATACAATACATAACAAAGTAACAAGGAAAATAAATGAAAATAATGAGAAAGCAAGGATCCATGAAAACTGTAACCTACATTATTTTGGGGGCACAGGATGTTCTTCTAGAGATCACAAAAATAACTCAAGGCATATCTTTTCCATAAAAGGCTCCAACCAATTGTTGAAATAGTGATCAGTTCCACTAGTTTTCATTCAAAAATGGGAGGCTTATCTGAAAGACCGAAACATTTAGGATATCATACTCGTTACACTGCCAGTCATTAGTAGGCAATGAGCACAGCACTCTGCTGAAGCTAGTCTAATAATGATAAGAATGGTTTTAGGGAATCAAGGCCTTGGTGTAATCTAATATGCATCAAAAGGTAATTCAATTGTTGTCACAAATGTTATGACCCATTGATTCAACACTGAGAAGCTATGCAAATCCCAAAATAAACTAAAGCAAACTATCTGCGAATATTTGTCAAATATCTAGCATCTGGCTGACAACTTCAGCCAAAAAGTAGGGGATCAGAGGGATTTTCCAACAAATTATCTTTGGCTATGTCTATGCTGAGTACTTAATCGAAGAAGCAATGAAACAATGAATGAACACAATTGAACATTTGCTGCACTGATACAGAGTCAGTTGTGCTGCAGCATTTCTTATCCACAGCTCAGCGAGTAAATACAATCTCCATACATGGAAAATTAGTCTCGGGTTGAGAGGACACACTGCAAGTTTAAGGCGAGAGGGAAAAGATTTAAAAAGGACCTGAAAGTCAAGCTTTTCTCCCCCCACACAGAGGGTGGTGAGTATATTGAACAAGCTACCAAAGGAAGTTGTAGAAGTAACAACAATTACAATAATAAAATAGACATTTGGACAAGCATATGGATAGAAGAGGGTTATGAGCCTAATAAAAGAAAATGGAACTACCTCACACAGACATCTATGTCCATGCACAGGAGTTGGGCCAAAGGGCTTGTATTCCATGTTGGATGATTCTATAATCATATGACTCAATTGCAAAAAACTCATTAGGGTACCAAGATTGAGATTACAGACATAATACGTATGTAACGGAGATGGAGGCGGAGTTAAACTGGCGCTAAACAGCGACTCCTTTGCTTACATCTTCGGAAACAGCTCTATTTCCATCTTTAATATCTTTATTTTTTGCTTTCAGGATTCTTTTGAAGACCCTGACCTGGAGTTACACGCTGACTTTGATTCTTTGCAGGAATGGGACCTGTTCTTGGGGTTTCAGGACTGGCTGTTGTTTGGCACGCCAAGGGTTCGGCCTGAGAGTCCGGCTCGTATTTGGAAGCCTAAGATCTCAGGGCTCTGGAGATGAGCGGATTAAGGATCGGTGTCATGGCAGGAGACCTGTGTGTCATCGGGGCAGCCAGGAAATCTGTTGCTGCTGTGTGCCTGAAGACCTGGGATCTTTGCAATCTTCAGGCACAGAGCTCGAAAAAAGCGACATAACGGACTTTTTAACATCGTAAACCAGCGAGTTGTTTGTTATGTCTCCCCGCTCACTGGAAAATGGAGATATCTCCCTCGCCCTTATTAGCCTGTGGTATGTTGAATGTCGAGTGAAATGCAGAGTCTTTGAGGTAACTGCAAGTCTGTGTCTTTGCTGTTGCTTTGCTTACACCTGAGCACTCAGTGGCGGTGCTGACGCTTATTTTTTTTGCCAGTGGGGGGAGGGGGGATTGTTGCTTGCTTACGCACAGGAGGGGGAAGCTGGGGGGAGGGGACTTTGGGGTTCTCATGTTTAACCGTCATTCATTCTTTGGGGCACTTCTCTGTTTTTGCAGACGTTTGCGAAGAAAAAGCATTTCAGGATGTATATTGTATACGTTTCTCTGACATCAAATTGGACCTTTGAACCTTTAATAAATCTCTACATAGTAAATTGCCACTTTGTTTCCTGAAAAATGTGCTTTATGCACATTGACATGAAATATATGGAAAGCAATTTCTTAGCACATTGCTCATATGGATGCTATTTACAGGATTACATATTTGTTGTCACGTACTACACGATGCAATACTACTCACTTTGACAATGGAGAGTTTCCTTCAGTGATAATGAAATTTGCATAAATTTCACACTATTCCATTTTAAAACAAGTTTAATTTCTGAAAATAGGTCGTTATATTAACCTATAAATGCAACAATTAAACACTAGAAGTACTTTGTAAAAAATGTACATTCTGTACAAAGTTCCTTGCTACTTATTTTATGTTTTGTTGTTTTGCTCAAGAACAAACGTAAATAAAAAGCTTGTCCTACAGCTAACCTGTGAACATAGCACTTTGTTTCTGTTTGTTTCCATTGTGTATGTCTTTCTGGCCTAAATGAATTTCTATTGCCATCTTTAAATTTCTGCAATTACTTGTCTTTCAACCATTTCTTTCCCTAAATGCAGAGCAACACACACAAAATACTGAAGGAACGCAACAGGTGAGGCAGCATCTATGAAATGAAGAGTCAACGTTTGGGGCTAAGACCCTTCTTCAGGGCTGAAAAGGAAGGGGGCTGAAAAGGAAGGGGGCTGATGCTTTGTTGCAGCAATGGTGAAAACTTTGCTCCAAAACTTTTCTGAGCAAACATTAATAATTATTTAGAGCACTAGTCAACATCACACACATTAAAGTTCAAACCTGTTTCTCTGTTTATTAACGCAACTTGCAGCTTATTAAATTGGTGACAATGCGGGGATGGGGGGGAGAACTAATAAAGTCAACACCTTTTGTTACCATCTTGTTACTCTTAAAATAACCTGTAGGACTTTGGTGCTCCAACCACATTGGTTAAATTGGGAAGCATCCTCTTTAGTTACTATTATTACATAAGGCATAACAAGAAACAAAGAGGCTTGTGTGTACATAGTACAGTCAATGAATATCACCTTCAATTTCTGTAAGATTTATTTGCCTTGGGGAAAGGAGTTGATAATCACAGTTAACCCTTAAATTGTGGGCATCAATTGCCCAAAACTCAAGATGTTTAAAGACCAAGTTTAAAGGCCAAAACTCAAGATGTTTAAAGGCCAAGGTGATATTGGATCCTGATGCTCGTGATTCATAAGTTGTACGGAAGTCAAGAATGAAGCATAAAATTTCTTGAAGACAGACAGACAAGGGAAAAATTAGTCATGGTCATCTTATAAACAGATTAGTGATAACCAAAAATTCCAGTGATAACAAATAATCAAAAAAATAGCCAGAGTCAAGTGGTGTCACACCTGCTACTGAAAACTAAGTTTCAAGAAAAAGACAGAAGCAACTACTCTGATTACTGGAAAATTCACTGAAACTATTACATATACTTTGTATATAGGCAATTATCTCAAAATAACAACTCTACACCCCAATCAAACAGTGGTAAGCAACTAAAAGATTGGATGGATATTATTTCTTGTTGCAAACATCTCGTGACCTGAAGTACATGGCATGCTACTAATCAGCAGGTTCGTAAAGATAAGTTGCTTTATCCATATCAGCCACTTACACAGAAAACCAGAAGACCTATATGCCAAAATGGATTCAGTAATGTGATTGCTATGTGCTGTTCCAGAAACATAAGACCCTTTTTCTTGTGGCTAATACTCAGCTCAACCAAGCTTAGCTGGTTTTCAAGGACTAAAAGTCATATGCTTGTTCTCTTCTCCCACCAAATTCAGCTTCAATAACTAATTTGATGGACCAAAGTTTAATTAAAAAGAAATAAATGTTTTCACAACAAGAAGCTTGCCCATGATAAAATCACCTGTCTGAAATCCAGAAAAATCTTCCATATAGACTTGCATCAAGCAATGAATATTGCGGGGCGGGGGGGGGGGTCTGGGAAATTTGTAATGCAAAAAACAATTCAGAACTGGGTCATGAAAATGGTTTTATATGAAAAGCATGTTGGATAGGAAAATATGGATTTTCAGAACACCGAACAAAATTAGGATCAGAAGAGTAATTTTTAGCTGCTATACCAATCATTAATTGTGGACTTTCTTACAATTAAACTGAGTCTTGGATTTCGCTTGTGGAAACTAACCCCAGATCTAAGCAGCAAACAGGGCCTGTCAGGACCTTCTACAGAACTTGAAATCTTTTGCATTATTAGCAAGGACTAACAAAAAGTTAGGTTTCAGTGGTGCCGCCATTATGGGAGTAGCCAAAGTGTGACTGGACAGAGTTGGGAATTGAGGCTTTGGTTGAAGAAACTTAGGTGAAGAGAGGCAGAGGCTAAGATAAGCTTTCCATCAAGTTTCTCTTTCAATTAGTGCCTAGCTGGAATAGTAAGAATGGATCCCAAGTTAGTGGATTGCTCCTCCTGCAAGATGCAGGAGATATGGAAGACCTCGAGTCTTCCTCAATGTTACATCTGTAAGTACAGTACTGTGCAAAAAATCTTGGATATATATAGATATAGCTAGTATATATAGCATATATATACTTTTGCATAACTGATAATTTTATGTATTGCACTGTACTGCTACAGCAAAAAAAAACAAATTTCATGATAAAACTGATTCTGATATGGGTCTCTAATGTGGACTGAGAATGGGAAGAGGGCAGGGAGAGAGGAATCATGGTTGGGAAAAGGGAAAGGGAGAGAGGAAAGAGCAGGAAATATATGGCCTTTGGATGCTGTTGGAGGATGGAAGGTACAAAAGGGGGATGGATTACACCTGAACTCGAGATGGGCCAAAATCCTTGTGTGCATATTTACTCAAGCTGTTGGGAAGGCTTTCAACTAGATTGGCAGGGGAATACGAACTAGAGTAGTAGGTCAGAAGATGGAGCAGCTGGTGTAAACATAGATGCAGCAGTCGAGAAGCTGTGAGGAAGAGTAGGCAGAGGAAAGGGCATAACTACAGTCAGTTTGATGGATTAAAATGTGACTATTTTAATGTGAGAAATATCAGAAACAAGAGTGAAGAACTTAGAACATGGATCAGTACATTGAACGTAGACATTGTGGCATTACTGAAACAAGGGCAGGGATGGCAGCTGATGTTCCAGGATTTAGATGGTTCAAAGGGGAGGAAGGTAAAAGAGGTAGGGGAGGCATTTCAAATGAGGTTGGAGGTGACATCGGATGCACGGCAACTCTGGCAGGGTCTGCAAGACATTACTTCCTACAAAGCAAGACCCAATAGCTTCAATGGCAGCGATGCTTCACTACCAGATGAACTCAACGCCTTCTATGCACGCTTTGAAAGGGAGAACACAACTACAGCTGTGAAGATCCCTGCTGCACCTGATGACCCTGTGATCTCAAACTCAGAGGCCGATGTTAGGCTGTCTTTAAAGAGAGTGAACCCTCGCAAGGCGGAAGGTCACGATGGTGTACCTGGTAGAGCTCTGAAAACCTGTGCCAACCAACTAGCAGGAATATTCAAGGACATTTTCAACCTCTCACTGCTACGGGCAGAAGTTTCCACTTACTTCAAAATAGCAACAATTATACCAGTGCCTAAGAAGAATAACGTGGGCTACCTTAATGACTATATCCCAATAGCACTCACATCAACAGTGACAAAATGCTTTGAGAGGTTGGTCATGACTAGACTGAATTCCTGCCTCAGCAAGGACCTGGACCCATTGCAATTTGCCTTTCATCACAATAGGTCAATGGCAGACGCAATCTCAATGGCTCTCCACACTGCTGTAGACAACCTAGACAACACAAACACCCATGTCAGGATGCTGTTCATCAACTATAGCTCAGCATTTAGTACCATCATTCCCACAGTCCTGATCAAGAAGTTGCAGAACTTGGGCCTCTGTAGCTCCCTCTACAATTGGATCCTCAACTTCCTAACCGGAAGACCACAATGTGTGCAGATTGGTGGTAACATATCCTCCTCACTGATGATCAACACTGTTGTACCTCAGGGATGTGTGGTAAGCCCACTGCTCTACTGTCTGTATACACATGACTGTGTGGCTAGGCATAGTTCAAATACCATCTATAAATTTGCTGACCATACAACCATTGTTGGTAGAATCTCAGGTGGTGATGAGAGGGTGTACAGGAAAGAGATATGCCAACTAGTGGAATGGTGCCACAGCAACAACCCGGCACTCAAAGTCAGTAAGACAGAAGAGCTGATTGTGGACTTCAGGAAGGGTAAGAAGAAAGAACACATACCAATCCGCATAGAGGGATCAGAAGTAAAGAGAGTGAGCAGCTTCAAGTTCTTGGGTGTCAAGATCTCTGAGGATCTAACCTGATCCCAACATATCAACATTGTTGTAAAGAGGGCAGGACAGCGGCTATACTTTATTAGGTATAAGAAGAGATTTGGCATGTCAACAAATACTCAAAAAGTTCTATAGTTGTACCGTGGAGAGCATTCTGACAGGCTGCATCACTGTCTGGTATTGGGGGGGGGTGGGGGGCTACTGCACAGGACCAAAAGAAGCTGCAGAAATTTGTAAATCTAGTCAGCTCCAGCTTGGGCACTAGCCAAGAAAGTGTCCAAGACATCTTCGAGGAACGGTGTCTCAGAAAGGCACCATCCAGTATTAAGGACCTCCAGCACCCAGGGCATGCCCTTTTCTCACTGTTACCATCAGGTAGGATAGTGGTCACCGACCTTTTTGAGCCCAAGATCCTCTACCTCAACCATAGTGAAAGGCAAGGTCTACCTACTAAATCGTTCAGAGAAAAAACAGCTCAGATTGTACTTCCAATTTGAGGCCTTTTACTTGGGCTAATTGTATCTGAATTACACAAAATACGTTTGTTAAACTTTCAAATTAATTTGAACAAGAAAACACTGTAACTAGCATATCAAGCAGCCCATAGCTGTCTTTCTTTAAGAATATTACAATACTTCACACCTTTAATTCTAAGTTTCATTATTTAATTTTATTTCAACACGAAAAATAAATGAATAAAAATTGACCGTTGCACTCAGTCTGATGACTGGGGCTGAATACTTTCTGCTAGTTCCCTGAAATTTGGCTCATAACTACAGACAGCCAGTCTGAGACAGTCTGTGAGGTATCTGTCAGTAAGGCAGCTCCTGTACTTAGATTTAATAATTTTCATCTGTGAAAATGCAATTTCACATAGATAAGTTGACCCGAAGTAGGCACTGACTTTTAGTGCTATAAAACCAACGCGCACACCGCGCATTGCTGGGGCCCCATCAGTAGTAATTGCCACCAGTTTATGAATGGGGATATCATTTTCACAGACATATTTTTTAAACTCATTGTAAGTATCCTCACTTCTCGTTCTCTCCTTTAATTGCAAAAGAGTGAGGAAGTCCTCCTTTGTTGTAAAATCCTGGAAAGCCATTCTGACAAATACAACAAACTGAGCTGTTTGCATTACATCCAGGGATTCATTGAACTGTAGTGAAAAATATTCACAGAGTGACAAGTCCTTTAATATTTATCGATCCTTGTCCTCTGACAGTGACTCCACCCTCCTTGTCACTGTTGCAGGGCGAAGCGGTATACTATGTATTGCGGTTGTGATGTCGTTTTTGTTTTTAAAGTCATTAAAAACAGTCTCGCGGTAATGGCCATTGCTTCCTTGAATAAGTTGCCATCTGTAAAAGGATTCTTTGTGTTTAGCTAAAAGGTGACTTACATGAAATGATGCTTCAATAGCAGCCTTATTTTGAGCGGCATGTTTTGTGAAAAACGATCGCTGGGCCTTCAACCCCGATTTCAGTTCCTCAAATTTCCAGGCACTTTCCTATTTGGGGGGTAAGTGTCTTTAAATTTCTGGTGGTTGGTGTTGTGATGCCGCTCCAGATTCCCTCTTTTAGACAGTGCTTGTGTTTGGTGGCACAATATACATACACACCTGTCTTTCACCAAGGTAAATAGAAATTCCTCTTCCCATTCTGGATGGAATTTGTACATTTTCACTTTCTTTCGTGGAGTCTCTGCCATGCTATCAGGATATCACCAGCGAGTGCTGTATATTGATGTTTGCGACAGTCTGTACTCTTATCTAATCTAATTGGTCACTTTGATGCAGCACAAGCTACGCTGAAAACGTGGTGCATGGCGGGGGAGCTATACACATGTGCACTGGGCAGAAGGAACGGAAATAAAACCTGCAACCCGGAAACAATCTCTCTTTACAAACAGCTTTCAGTAGCAGAAGTATTGCTATATTACCATTATCCTAATTAGCATTACTTATTTTTATAATGCTCACATTACAACAGTATTTGTGAATTTATTTTTGATTTTTTTCGGGAGCTACTGGGAAAGTCTCAAAGATCGAACGGCTGATCGCGATCGATGGGTTGGCGACCACTAAGGTAGGAGGTACAGAAGCCTGAAGGGACACATTCAGTGATTCAGGAACAGCTTCTTCCCTCTGCCATCTGATTCCTAAATGAACATTGAATCTTTGGACTAACTCACATTTTAAAAAAATATACAGTATTTCTGTCTTTGCACATATTTTTAATCTACTCAACAGTAATTGATTTACTTGTTTGTTTATTTATTATTATTTTTATTTTATTTTTCTCTGCTAGATTATGTATTGTGTTGAACTGCTGCTGCTAAGTTAACAAATCTCATGTCACATGCTGGCGATAATTAACCTGATTCTGATCAACATTGCTAATCTGAGATAGTATCACAACTATATAAAGGGAGGATGTCATGGAGGGATTGTCTACTGAGTCAATGTACGTGAAAGTAGAAACAGGAAGCAATCAGTCTATAGGGTGTATTCTATACAACCCCCACCCCCCACTTCCCCCAAAACAGCAACAGAGACACTGAGGAGCAGATCAGGAAGGAGATTTTGGAAAGCTGCAAAAATAACAGGGTTGTTGTCATGGGAACTTTCTTAAAATTGATTGGCTCTTCTTTAATACAAAAGACTTGTGTTAAGTACTAAGCAGAACGTGTTTAAGGGTTCTTGACACAATATGTAGAGACTGATTAGAGGAGAGATCATACTGCAACTGTTATGAGGCAATGAACCTGGTCAGGTGACAGAACTCTCAGTGAGTTAGTGTTCGTTGACAGTGACAACTCCCTGACCTTTATCATAGTCTCAGACAGGGATGGGAGCAGACAGTATGGAGAAGTACTTAATCCTGGGAGGGTGAATTACGATGCTGTCAGGCAGGAATAGGTAAGCATAAATTGGGACAGATGTACTCAGAGAAATGCAGGGTGGAAATGTGGAGATTGTTCAGGGATCATTTGCATGGAGTTCTGGAGTCTCACTGAGGCAGGGAAAGGATGATAGGGTGGAGAAACCATAGTTGACAAGAAATCTGAAGCATTAATCAAGAAGAAAATGAAGCAGATTAAAGGTTTAGGAAGCAAGGATCAGATGGGGTTCTAGGGAGTTACAAGGCAGCCAGGAAGAAACTTAGCAATGGGCTTAGGAGAACTCGAAGAGGGCATGTGAAGGACTTGGCAAGTAGGATTAACAAAAACCCCTAGGCGTTCTACATGTACGTGAAGAACAGGAGGATAATGAGGGTGAGGGTAAGACTGATCGGGGATAAAAGAGGAAACACGTGCCTGATGTTAGAGGTGGTAAGTGATCTCCTTAACAAATAGATTGATTTTGTTGTTCACTCGTGAGAGAGACTTTGATGAATGTGAGGACAGCATGAAACAAGCTGATATGGAATATGTTAATGTTAAGAAAGAGGATATGCTGGAACTTTTGAAATCATTAAGATAGATCAGTTCCTGAGGCTGGAATGGATTTACCCAAGGTTACTATGCGAAGCAAGAGAAGAGATTGCTGCAATAATCTCAGCATACTTACTGGCCACAGCAGTACTACCAGAAGATTTGAGGCTGGCGAATATTATTCCTTGTTCAGGGATGTAATAGGGATAACCCTGAGAATGACAGACCAGCAAGTCTTAGCTCAGTGGTGGGATTATTGAAGAGGATTCTTAGAGACCGATTTACAGCATTTGGAAAAACAATCTCATTAGAAAGAATCATTATGGCTTTCTGAGGGCCAGGTTGTGCCTCAGGAACCTTACTGAATTATTTGAGGAAGCGACAAAACAACAATGGATGTAGCGTATATGGACTTTATTAAGGTTTATGACAATGGTTCCCCATGGTAGGCACATTCAGAAAGTCGGGAACAATGGAATCTAGGGAAACCTGAATTGGCTTGCCCACAGAAGGCAGAAGGTAATAGCAGATGGAGCGTACGCTGCCAGGAGAGCAGTGACCAACAGTGTTCTGCAGGGATCTGTTTTGAGACCGCTGATCTTTCTTAAGTGGAAATGTGTGTTAGTAAGTTTGCAGGTGACACAAAGGTTGGTAGTGCTGCAGATAGTATAGAACATTGTTGCATGTTACTGTGGAACATTGATAGAATGCAGAGCTGGGAAGTTCAATCTGGAAATGTATGAAGTAATGCACTTTGAGAACAAAGTCAGAGTTGAAGGCAGAGTACAGGATTAATGACAGGATTCTTAGCAGCATAGAGGAACAGAGGAATTTGGAGTCCATGCCCATAGAACAAAGTTGCCAAGTAAGTTGATAGAGTGATTAAGAAGGAATATAGTGTGTTGACCTGCATTAGTTAGGATACTGGGTTCAACAGCTAGAAGGTAATGTTGCAGTTTCTTAAAACACTGGTTAGACCACAACTTGGAGCATTGTGTTCAGTTCTGGTTGTTATAAAAGGATGTGAAAGCTTTAGGGAGCCTGCAGAGGAGATTTGTCACGATGCTGCCTGGATTAGAGAGCATTTCTTATGAGGATAGATTGAACAAGCTCGGGTTTTTCCTCCTTGAAATGAAGGAAGAGGAGAGGTGACTTGATAGAGGTAGATAAGATGCTAAAAGAAAGATTGGACAGCCAGAGACATTTTTCTAGGGCAGAAATGGCTAATACGAGGTGGGATGATTTTAAGATGAATAAAAGGAAGTATGGGGGAAAATACGGGTAAGTTTTATTATGCACAGTGAATCGTGGGTGTGTGGAACGAGCTGCCAGGCATGGTGGTGGGGGCAGATATATTAGGAACACTTAAGAGACACTTAGATAGGCACATGGATGAAAAGAAAATGGAAGGCTATCTGGTAAAAGAAAGGGTTAGATTAATCTTAGAGTAGGTTAAAAAGTCAGCACAACATCATGAGCTGAAGGGCCTGCACTGTACGGTAGTGTTCTATGTTTTTTCTGACATTGATAATCAGTATAGCATACTCAAACATCATAACCTGGAAGAAAAATTGATAATACAACCCACTGTCATCAGCATAAGAGAATGTGATCCTATTGGAATGGCAATGTCGACAAAATATTGCGTTGACAAAGTTCACATGGGCACAGCAGTGTTCATACAACTGGGTGGCTGTCCTTTCATAACTGTTTTTTTTATTATATTCTTCACATCTCATTTTTGTCAGGCAATGAGAGTCTGCAACCTAATGAAGCAATCAATTATTGTCTTGCATTTCTACAAGAATATATTTTTAAAGGGCAATATTTGTTAGTCTATCCAGGGAGACAGAATATATTAAGTCAACATCAATCATAAGCAGTGCCATTTTTAAAGAATACAACATCTCATGAAGTTAGAAATTACCTTTACCAAAATCAATACATTTTAAAAAATTCAGTGGAAGTTCCTTTGCTTTAGAGCTATCCAGATACAGTTAACCAAGTATGTCTATTTGCTATTATAGGTTGAGTACCCCTCATCTGAAAAGCCAAAATCCAAAATCCCAAAGTTTGAGCGCTGATATGACATCACAAATGGAAAATTCCACAAGGCACTGGGAAGGTTCTCAGGTGATGCACAGGTCTCTGTGCACCACAGACAGTTCTGTAGTTCAAATTCAGATTTATTGTCATTCAACCATACACATGTATACAGTAAAATGAAACAACGTTCTTCCAGAACAAGGTGCACTACACATAAAGTAACATTACCACAAATAAATCAACAAATAATAAGATGCATTCACAAGCCAAGTTAAAAAGAGAACGGTATAATGCTACTGGCACTTCATACATGTTGAGACCTGCATGGTGGCAGGGAATTCAGTAGTCTTATGGTCTGGGGGAAGGAACTGTTTCCCATCCTAACAATCCTTGAGTTAACGCTACGGTACCTCCTGCCTGATGGTAAGTGGTCAGAGAGATTGTTGGATGAATAGGATTGCTGGATTGTTGGGAGCTTAAGTTTAATTCTAACAGCCTGTTGTGCACAGAGTTCCTGATAAATATCTCTGATGGGTGGAGGGAGATTCCTATGATCCTCTCATAATTCTTTTTAGGAAGTTGCAGTCAGATGCTTTGCAGTTCCCGTACCAGACGGTGATGCAGGTAGTTACAGCACTCTCAATGGTGATCCTGTAAAAACTAGTTAGAATGGGGCATGTGAGGGGGGTGGGGGGGAGGGAGGAGAGTCTTGCTCGCTTCAATATCCTCATGAAGTGGAGACGCGGTTGTGCTTTCTTGACTGAAGAGGTGGTACTGCAGCAACAGGTAATAGTGCTCCTAATTCTCTCCACAGAGGAGCCTTTTATGTGCAGTGAGGAGTGCACCTTCCTAAAATCCACAATCATCTCTTTGGTCTTGTCCACGTTGAGACTCGTGTTGTTGTGCTCACACCAATCTACCAGCTGCTCTATCTCCTCTCTGTACGTTGTCTCATCATCATTGTTGACGAGTCCAGCTACTGTTGTGTCATCAGCATATCTGATTATTCAGTTTGAAATGGATCTAGCAGTGCAGCCATGTATCAGAAAAAATGAACAAATATTGACCATCCTGCTCTCTGGGTCTTCTCCTCCCCCTTTCGAACAGTAGACAGCTGATATGGGTTTCTCAGCTCTACTTGTCTACTTTTGATATAGATTTCATCATATTCTTGCAGAACAAACTTCATCCATCTTGATCTTAGAAGAGCCAAATGACTGAGCAGCCAGAGTCATGTGGAAGAGCATGACTCTGGAGTTTTACAACACTGTATGTTGGACTTACTGATTTCAATTACAAATGCATTAGATATATTTTTAAGTTGATCTACCTTTGTTTAAGAAGTTCCAACACAGAAAATAGATTCCGTTCATTCTTACCATGGATCATTTCTAAACCTTCACTACATCACCACACCAACTGTCTAACAGAAAAGAATATAATGTATGTTTTGCAAGTGGTCCAAGCAATTCAACCTCATGGTATTATTCCCTATGCTCCACCCGTCCAACTGAACTCTCCAAATTAGTCAGCACTTCCTGCATTTGAAACATCTGCACTCTACATGGGTCAGCAGTCAAGTTTATTGTCAAATGCCCAAAGTACATGTCTGGAGTTAAAAATAGATCAATATTGCATTCACTCTTCTGGTTCTATTTTACACCCAATGACTATCACTTTCAGTAGCTTGGATATACAAACATACAATTCCTCCCAGCTCTTAATCTGACAAAGTATACAGATTTCTCAAAGAAACATAGTTGACTGTGCAATTCCCCAGATTGAATGCCATTTTCAGTAATGTTTATTGTTTGCGCATCCATTGTCTATTTTCTTCTCCATCTTCGTGTTCCAAATTCTGTGTAGATTACTCTTATTGTTTTATTTCAATTGCAACCTTACGTTTGTTGTTACTGGCTTGTAATCCAGTATCCAGGTTGCCTTTTCTTTACACTTCTTTCCTTTTTTCCATGCCCAGTGGGATTCAACATTAACCCAACAGAGCCACTGCAGTATTAATAACAAAGACAGTAATAAATATACATGAAAAATACATAAAGATGATGGAAGCTCTGTCACAAAGCATAAATGGCTCACTCCCCATGGATAATAATGGTTAACTGAGAATTGACCCACGTTCCCTTGCATGTATGGCACAGCAAAATGTAGGCCACAAAAATAGAGTAAAGTACA
The DNA here is from genome assembly GCF_030028105.1 of Mobula birostris. NCBI lineage: Eukaryota > Metazoa > Chordata > Chondrichthyes > Myliobatiformes > Myliobatidae > Mobula > Mobula birostris. Next base: position 66,139,058 of record NC_092379.1, read on the forward strand.
AACATAAAAACTTAAGAGCAAATGTATTTTGTGCTATGATCTATAACATTAAGGAATACACTGTTGCAATAAAATTACAATTTTGCAAACTCGTTGCCTCATAAGGTTTCAGTTCAAAATGGAAGTGCTTCTGTGCAGTAAGCATATGAAAGGATTGTGTTGTAATCTTGTAGGTATTTCTTGCAAAGGATAAATAGAGTAGATAATGTATTCTCAGAGAGGAGTTCTTTACGACTAGGAAGACAGTATGTTTTGGGAGATAGATGGTTTACTCTATTTTTTGATCTTTTGATTCTGCTCAAATGTTAATTGTTGTAGGGCGAGTTGGCTATTTGACTGGAGGACTTCACATATAATTAGCCTTGTTTCCAAGCAGCACATACTCAGTGGGATTTCCAGTAATGTGAACAGCAATGAAAGGCAGCCTGATTTCTTTCCAGTTTAGACTTCAACTATCATTCAGATCACCTCTGTGAGCACCCCTTATTCAGGACGCTTGGCACTGAAGGTGTTTTGGACTTCAGATTTTTTTTTGTTTTGGAATATTTGCACATATATAATAAGATGGCTTGGACATGAAATTTACATTACATATACAGCTTCAACATATACCATGAAGGTAGTGTTATATAGAATTTTTAATGATTTTGTACATTTGTAAATTTTGTAAATTTAATGATTTTGAACCATCAGAAAAGTAAGCTACCACTATCTTGGCCACCCAGGTGAACAGTCAAGTAACTGCTTGGTATCACCAATATTTCCAGCCCTGGATTATGTGCTACCGGTAAGCAGTCTTTGTCTCACACTTGTTCATCACACATATGTACTGATGCAGCCATTCAGCATGTGAGATTTTCAACAGCGATGATCTTGGAAAACTCAATAAGTTTCTCTGCTGCTCTGTGATCAGTAGACCTTTTATCACTACAAAGCTTTAAAAATTTAATGTCATGCCTTTTCTTAAATTTCTACTACCAGCCGGCTGATTTGCTTTAATTTTCAGTTTGTCATGATAGATTGTTGCTTGTTTCTTGCATATTGTTAAGACCATAAGACATAGGAGCAGAATTAGACCATTTGGCCCATTGAATTCAGCGGCATATGTTCACACTGACACTGACAATTCGCTCTTTCAATGCACAATCGAGTTCCTCATTTTTCAGTTTATAAGTATTTTTCTATTTTTCATTAGCTTCTGTTCATTACATAAGTGAAGCCTCTTCTCAGAACAGCCCATGGTGTGCAGTGGCCTGTGTATCGCCCGGGAACCCTTGCAATACTTTGTGGAAAATTCCATTTGTGAGGTCATGGCAGTGCTAAAAAAAATTTCAGAATTCGGAGATTTTCGGATTTTAGAATTTCAGATAAGAGGTGCTCAACCTGTGCCAATGAATATTTGATCTGCTTCTCTAAAGCATGTCCTGGCTTGTAACATCTACTAAGGTGCTATTAGAACAATGAATTGACTGATTTAACAGAATTGTTCCTTCAGCATAGAATATTAATTTATCCAATCATTTCAAGACGACATGATATTCTTAATGGCAAAATTAATTCATTACAGAAGATTTATGTCACAATGCACAAAATTCTACAAATAATTAATGCAAACAAAGCAGCACTGCATATTTGTAAAATCTTGACATCAACTCTTGGTTTTACATTTTTAAATCAGAATCACAATCAGAATCAGGTTTATTATCACAGCATGTAAAGTGAAATTTGTTAACTTAGCAGCAGCAGTTCAATGGAATACATAAACTAACAGAGAAAAAAATAATAATAAATAAACAAGTAAATCAATTATGTATAATTGAACAGATTTTAAAAACGTGCAAATACAGAAATACTGTATATAAAAAAGACAAGTGAGGTAGTGTCCAAAGATTCAAGGTCCATTTAGAAATCGGATGGCAGAGGGGAAGAATCGCTGAGTGTGTGCCTTCAGGCTTCTGTACCTTCTACCTGATGGTAACAGTGAGAAACGGGCATGCCCTGGGTGCTGGAGGTCCTTAATAATGGATGCTGTCTTTCTGACTAGATTTACAACCTTCCGCAGCTTCTTACGGTCCTGTGCACCAACACGACCCCCCCCCACCCCCATACCAGACAGTGATGCAGCCTGTCAGAGTGCTCTCCACAGTACAACTAGAGGTTATTAAGTGTATTTGTTGACATGCCAAATCTCTTCTTATACCTAATAAAGTACAGCCGCTGTCTTGCCCTCTTTACAACAAAATTGATATGCTGGGATCAAGTTAGATCCTCAGAGATCTTGATACCCAGGAACTTGAAACATCTAACTCTCTTCACTTCTGATCCCTCTATGAGGATTGGTATGTGTTCATCTTACCCTTCCAGAAGTCCACAATCAGCTCTTTCGTCTTACTGATGTTGAGTGCCAGGTTGTTGCTGTGGCACCATTCCACTAGTTGGCATATCTCACTCCTGTACGCCCTCTCATCACCACCTGAGATCCTACCAACAATGGTTGTATTGTTGGCAAATTTATAGATAGTATTTGAGCTATGCCTAGTCACACAGTCATGTGTATACAGAGAGTAGAGCAGTGGGCTAAGCACACACCCGAGGTGCACCAGTGTTGATCGTCAGCGAGAAGGATATGTTATAACCAATCCGCACAGACTGTGGTCTTCCAGTTAGGAAGTCGAGGATCCAATTGCACAGGGAGGTACAGAGGCCCAGGTTCTGCAACTTCTCAATTAGGATTGTGGAAATGATGTTATTAAATGCTGAGCGAGAGTCGATGAACAGCATCCTAACATAGGTGTTTGTGTTGTCCAGGTGGTCTAAAGCCGTGTGGAGAACCATTGAGATGGCATCTGCCGTTGACCTATTGTGACGATAGACAAATTGCGATGGGTCCAGGTCCTTGCTGAGGCGGGAGTTCAGTCTAGTCATGACCAACCTCTCGAAGCATTTCATCACTGTCGATGCGAGTGCTACTGAGCGATAGTCATTAAGGCAGCCCACATTATTATGAGCTGCCAAAATGGGGTTTTAAAAATATTAAACTAAGATTTGATTACAAGATTCTACAGATAAGCAGTATTGCTTTGTTTGAAAATATTATTTGAATCCAGGGGAAAAACATCATTTTTTTCTACAAACACAAGAATCAACGAGCCTTCTCCATTCTGCATGTATACTCAAGACAAATTAATGATTATTCATGAGTCAGATTACCAAAATATATCACGTTTTGTATTCCACACAAATCCAACATCAGCTGGGTTGGCAGTTTTGAAAATAAAAGGGACATCATCTTAATATGTTCCCATGAAGTATTCTACAAATAAATACCAGAAAGGAATTATCCCTAAATTAAGCTTTCCAGTTTATAATTCAGCACATGTAGAAGAAAGGCATTATGCATGAAAGAAAGATTGACAATCTGTAGCACAATCAATCCAACAAGGAATTGCATTCTGACCCTTCATGCTTCATACTTATACTATTACTCGCTCCACAATCAGGCCACAAGGATCACTAAATGTTGAGTGTAAGAACTGACAGCAATAAATCATTTGGAGCATTAAAAAATAACCCTATTTTGGTTTGACAACTTGTAGATAATAGAACTGCAAAAGAACATTATGTGGATGTCTAAAAGGTACAGTCAATTATCATCAGCAAATTGCCATTGCAGTTCATGACATGTATTATCTGTACAACAGTGGTAGATATAACTGAATGCATAAGATATTGGACTGTAAAAATAGATACTAAAGTCATTCAGCATCCTCAAGAACACCAATTCTGATTAGTTCCCAGTGATCACTTCGTACTTTTCTTATTGCACCAATTTAATATTTTAACTCTGTTTCCAGCTCTGACTTAGCAATGTATCAGTGCATTCTTGTAACATCTGAGACTTCTACCTGACCCTCAAAATTCAATCCCATACTTTGTTTCCTGGTACACTGCAGTCATAAATAGCGCTCAGCACAAGTCACAGGCAAATCATACATAACACACTCCCATCAACTTGGTTTGAATGAGCAATACTTGATGGGTTGATATCCGAGGATCTATACTCAATGTTCTTCTCCTAGAAAGATGTGCTTTCATTGTATTTATGGAAGGAAAGAACCCAAATAAAAGTGCTCTCGTTGCATTGACTAAATTGTATGTAGAAACCTTGTTGCGACGTCTGGTAAGAAAGAGAAAAATATGGACCATATGATATTTTTCTATCTCCCAACTTCTGCTTTGCACATCTAATCATTATTAGTGAAATGAATGTCAAACCATTCTTTTTGTCAGTTAATAATTCATCAATAAAAAATTTCTATAATTCCCAAAATTTCGAAGGAAGAAAGCCCATATTGCAATCTACTTACCAGCGTATCTAGATCAATGCATTATTGCACAGATTTCTAAAGAAGGAAATCTTACTTTAGAAATTTATACATAAAAAACATCAATTATTAAAAAACAAATTGTTCAAATGAATTATGAATTTAGTTTGATGCAATCAAACCACAAATTGGAAACAAAATAACCCAGCATCATGGAAACTGGCTCCCACTTATTATACACTGTTCATACGAAGTCCAAGGAAAGTCACAGCCTTTAGCATTTACAGTCAGGAAAGAAAGCTGAGCCAGGGGTTTACAAGAAATTACCTGACACTTTGTCATGACCCCATGACATCTCTTCCCTATGTCAGTAATTAACTATTAGTAGAAATCTGCTGCTTGATTTTTCCAAAGGATTCATATCCAACCACCATTTTAAAAATTTAAATAATGTTTAAAGAAAATTCATTCAAGGTGCTTTAACTCTAATTCTCACATGCGCACCTGCTAAAGCAGCAAGATACAACGTGTCAGAAGATGAGTAAGGATAAAGAAAACGATTCAACAATTCAACCAGGACACCTGGTGGCATTTAGTGGTAAAATAAAACTAAAATTTAAAAATGGAATGCAGGGATTGAGGCTAATAACAATAAGACTGAATTAATAGCATTGTTGCAATAAATGATCAAGTGTCAGACGCTACACAATGCAGCACATTGCAAATGCAGTTTTTTGGTACATTTCACTGTAACCTTAAATGGTATCCGGCAATGTAAACCCTCACAAAAAAAACGCACCAAGTGTATCCAGTTCCTACAATTTGAAGCATTTTGGTTGATCAGTACTGATCTATCAACCCAGTAACTAATACTAGAACGTGTATTAATGAATAATTAACGTTATACTACAGAGAACCCACTTTGCAAAACCATACAATGTTTTCAGAAGCTGGCATTTGCAAACTTACATGTATGCCGGAGTCAGTGTTGCCGTCCTAGATGGCTTAAGCATAGAAACTGGGAATTTCCAGTTAGTGGTGTTGCTCGTTTTCCATTTCAATGGCATGGTGTTATAAAAGTACTACGATACCAGAGACAAGCATTTCCAAAACAGACTTACAGCTATGAGCTCCATACCAGATAAGACTGATCACAGTGGCTGCTGCTTAGAACACGTGAATAATTCTGGCACTGCTCTTAAGCTAATGTTTTTGATTGCTGTTATTTGGTGAAAGAGGGTTGAAAGACATTCTCTTTTTCCAATCCCTTTGTCTCCCTGAACATACAAGATATGGTTTCTATCACACTAAGTCAACAGCAGTGCCTCCGTATTCAAGAAAAGCTCCGATGCAACACCCAGACCGATTCTCAGAAGCAGCACATCAGGGCTTTGTTTACCAGTGCACAGCCAGAATAAGATAAGGGCTGCAATAAGCAATACCACCTGTACAATACTCGGCAATGAAGCAGTAAATTATTCACAGATTATACCTATTATTTTAGTAGATTTTTTTTGAATAGCTCCATAGAAGATTAAAGAAAACACAAAAGGATCATGTGATTTAACTGAGTCATCAACATACCTACTCAGAATACACTTGTCATCCTCTGTAAATTCTTCTTTTGGACTGCAACAATACAAATAGGATATAAATTTCAGCATAGCCCTGGGCCACTGTTAATAGGCATCAGGGAACAAATTCAGCAGCCTGATTTTCTCCCGTGAAAGCTCCATCCAAACATAGCATCAATGCTATTGTGATAGAAAGCCTTTCCTCATTCTAATAGTCCATCACACAGCCATAATGTAGCGTCCAAGATATCAAAAAAACAGAACTGATCCAATTTCCTGGATGTCGGCTAGTATCTGTTCAGTTTGATTTTATTTTTTCCTTATCGCTTGCTGAGCATCATCCTCAAACACCCGAGTATTTTACAACATGCTGTATGATATAGCTCTCATTCTGTCTCTTCTGCAGGGAACATGGATTGCTTGCAGTATGTTCCAGCAGTCACAATCAGCAGTGCTGCTAACGATCTGATTCAACGGCTCTTGAATAGCTCATCGAGCACTTGAAGTTGTGGCGGAGCAGTTGGTCAAGCAGGTGGCCACCTGGGACCATTCTGCTGTTCCGTGGTCTGTTGTGTTCCAAAGGTTGGCGAATTCTGAATGAAAACACTCAGCATCATACAATTAAATAAATGCCTTACAAACATTTGAAAAATAGTACAAGATATTCTGAGGGATGTTACAACCCCTTTCAAAGTAACAGATTCAGTAATCGTTTTCCTTTAAAGAATGAGGCTAGTCAAATATTAATATGTGGCTTTCTGAACTTGCTCTTAAAAAGCCACATGATTACTGAATCTGTTACTTTGAAAGAGGTAACATCCCTCAGAATATTTTGTATCATTTACAAGTATTTGCAAGATATTTCTTTATGTATGTTTGACCTTTAAATAAAGGATATAATTATGAAAATTCCAACAATTCACTTCCCTATCTACTGTGAAACATAAGCTGAAATAGAACAGCCACAATTTTGATCTACAGCTGGTCCTAAAAGAAATGTTTATATTAATCAGGACCAATAGAAGATATCATAATAACAAGAAAACAAAATACAATTTCAGCAAATTTATAACAATTTATAATTATAATGGACTTACACTTATACTACAACTGCAGTACCAGTGAAAAGTTCATTCACTCCAGACAAACAATGTAGTGCAAGTGTGTCTCAAATCAGGTATTAGACCATGACCTGATATCAAAGTCAGTTTGAAGCTGAATGCACACTGCATATGTTCAACACTGATGCAAGGCTAAAACCACTTGGCATGGGTACTTCCTGTATTATGAATACACTTACTCTATCAAACTACAATAAAAACAAAAACACAATTCCAATTCTACAACCTGACTTTCTCCCATAAAAGTACCATCCAAAGCTAACCCGAATGCTAAAAGGATATTTTTCCCCATTCTGCTATCATTTCCTTCCTTAGATTGTAATATTGACAGATGCAGATCTCAATTCTGTAGTGACTTAACAATAAGTGTATCACAGTTGAACTTTATGATTTTTTTGAGTAAAAATTTTGTACAGGTTATGAAACAAACTAGAAACAATGGATCAAGCAAAACAACATAACACAAAGTGACACAAGAATCCCTAATGATAAAAAACGCCCTGTATCTCACTAGTTTCAGTTGAATGCAAAGATTAGAGAAGTTGGTTTCTTTTTTATAGATCAGGCGATGTTAAAATGAAATTTAATACAGATGTTCCAAATCATTAGATATTACATAAGGGTAAACCTCCGAGAACCACAACCTGTCATCGGGTTTGAAGGCTTGCGTGGCTCAATGACCCAAAGAACTATATTGGCTGGAGTTAGGGCATTTTGCTTTGGCTCTTGGTAGGGTCACCCATGCCAAACAGGTCAAAGGGTATAGGCCAGACAAATAGGGCTCCTCCAACTTCCACACTACCCTCAAATTTATCTGGACAATTTCTGACACCTCCCTCCCCCTTCTCGATCTCTCTGTCTCTATCCCTGGAGACAGCTTATCTACTGATGTCCATTAGAAACCCATGGTCTCTTACCTGGACTATATCTCCTCCCACCCTGTTACCTGTAAAAACGCCATCCCCTTCTCTCAATTCCTTCATCTCTGCCACATCTGCTCTCAGGATGAAGCTTTCAATTCCAGAATGAAGGAGATGTCTTCTTTTTTCAAAGGACGGGGTTTCCCTTCCTCCATTATCAATGCTACCCTCAACCGCATCTCTTCCATTTCATGCATGTCTCTCATCCAAGCACCTACGCTCCACCCATCAGAACAAGCAGGATCTCCCAGCGGCCACCCGTTTTAATTCCCCTTCCCATTCCGATTCTGATATGTCAATCCGTGGCCTCCTCTACTGTCCCAATGAGGCCAGACTCAGCTTGGAGAAATAATGCATTGTATTCCGTCTGAGTAGCCCCCAACCTGACGACATGAACATAGATTTCTCGCACTTCCAGTAATGGGACCACAACTCTGGTTCACCATTGCCCATCCCCTTTCCCTCTCTCACCTTATCTCCTTGCCTGCCCACCACCTCCCTCTGGTGTTCTTCTCCCCCCCCCCCACTCCACCTTTTCTTTCTTCCATGGCCTTTTGTCTTCTATTAGATTCCTCTTTCTCTAGCCCTGTATCTCTTTCACCAATCAACTTCCCAGCTCTTTTCGTCAGTCCTGATGAAGGGTCTCGGCCTGAAACGTCGACTGCACTTCTTCCTAGAGATGCTGCCTGGCCTGCTGCGTTCACCAGCAACTTTGATGTGTGTTCCCAGCTCTTTAATTCACCTCTCCCCCTCCCAGTTTCACCTAACAGCTTGTGTTTCTCCCTCCCCTCCCCACACCTTTTAAATTCATTCCTCAATCTTTTTTTTTCTCCAGTCCAGCTGAAGGGTCTTGGCCTGAAATGTCAACTATACACTTTTCCATAGATGCTGCCTGGACTGCTAAGTTCCTCCAGCATTTTGTGTGTGTGTGTGTGTGTGTGTGTGTGTGTGTGTGTGTGTGTGTGTGTGTGTGTGTGTGTGTGTGTGTGTGTGTGTGTGTGTGTGTGTGTGTGTGCGTGCGCGCGCGCGCGCGCTACGATCTCCTATGAACTCCATCGAGCTTCGCCTGGGACCACCCTGGTGGTCTACCAGAGCGCCAGAGCACTCCACACGCATCCGTCCTCTTCTCTTCTCGATGGAAGCCCGCGCACTCACCCCGGTTCCCACACGTACAGAGAGAATAACATGACTTCCATTGGTTAGTTCCCCGTTATCTGTAGTTATAACCCAAACACCGCAGCTACAGAGAACCATTACCTCATTATTTAACATTACAGAGAAGCCATTTCATTATAACATTACTGGGAAACCATTTTGTTAGCCTTAACAGTTAACATTATAGTTAATATTACTGAGAACCCAACATTTTCCCCCCACTGAATTTAGTCATACCCTCATGACGTTCAGATAATTTGCCAATCCTTCCTGCAAAACACAGCCCAATCCAAGTGCAGAAAGCAGTGACATAGCTCCCCAAAACAGTAGAGATCATGCCCTGTTCCCCAGGCGCTACACAGGTCAATCTATCCGGAGAGTTCCTAATTCTCTGAGACCTCCGTACCCCCTCTCCTAACTCTTCCAACTCAGACACTACTGGGGACACTCTGGGGCTACTTGGTGAACCTTCCCGCGATCTGTCACTCCAACCCCTCTGCAACCCGGATCCCTGTCTCTTGTTCAGGCTCCACCTCCCCTTCTCCAGAGCCCTGGTGTACCCCAGGCTGCCCACCTCCCCTCGCCTGACTCAGTGGGAGAAGGGCTAGAGTCTCTTCCTCCATCACAGGGGCATTAGTGAACGACAGCATGTACCACATATCCGAATCAGTATCTTTCTCAGGGGCTGGGCCTGGCCCTGGCCCAGTCTCTTCTGGAGTGGGCTCCTCCACCACCCCGCACGTTCGGCGAGTCCCTGTACTCGGTGCAGACTCCAAATCAGGCTCCCGATCTACCTGTACCTCTTGCCCCCTTGGCAACAGGTGGTTCCGACGGAGAATCTTGACAGGCCCCTTCCCATCCTCCGGTCTCGCCCGGAAAACTGGCAGATTTGGCATTTGACTCTCCACCACATAGGGTGCGGCCGCCCAGCAGTCAGCCAACTTGTGCTTTCCAGGTAGTCCCAATTTCCTTATGAGGACTCGGTGTCCCGGCAGGAGTTGGGAGAACTTCACCTTCTGACCATACCTCCTCTTATTTCCCTGATTCTGCTTGGCGGCCGCCACCCCAGCCACTTCGTAAGCCCTTTTCAGCTCTCTCCTCATATCAGACACATACTTCAGATAATGCTTTGGTGGTACATCATCCGCATCAGTCCCGAAACAGAGATCAATGGGCAACCTCGCCTCGCACCCAAACATCAGATAATAGGGCGAATACCCGGCAGCTTCATTGTGTGTACAGTTGTAACAGTGAACCAGATGTCCAATATGTTGGCTCCATCTGCTCTTTTTGCTGATCTCTAGAGTCCCGAGCATGTCCAGCAAGGTCCGATTAAACCTCTCAGGCAGAGGATCGCCTTGCGGATGAGAGGGCTTGGACCTAGATTTCTCAACTCCCAACGTGCCCAATAACTCATGGATGAGCTTACTCTCAAAGTTCCGTCCCTGGTCACTACGTATCCGCCTGGGAAGGCCATAATGCACAAAATACTTCTCCCATAGCACTTTTGCCACCATAGTCACCCTCCGGTCCTTGGTAGGAAAACCCTGAGCATATCTAGTGTAGTGGTCTGTGACGACTAAGACATTTGCCACGTTGCTGGCATTAGGTTCTATGGCCAGGAAATCCTCACACACCAGTTCCAGAGGCCCTGCAGTCTGCAAGTGTGACAAAGGGGCAGCCTGCACAGGCATATGCAGTGAATGCACGACTTGCAGTATTCTTCAACCTCTGACTTCATTCAGGACCAGTAAAACCGGTCTTTGAGTAATCCATAGGTCTTTTCCACCTCCAAATGCCCAGAATCATTAAGCAGTGACTTCAACACAATCTTCCTATACTTCTCCGGCAGGACCAGCTGCCAATGCCGGGGTTGGTCCGGGGGCGACGTGACTCGGTATAAAATGTGGTTCTTCAACTTCAACCAAGGCCATTCTCTCAATAATGGTGGCACCAAAGCATGTTTCATCTTCTCCGCCTGCGCCACATCCCCCTTTTCAACCACGTACCAAATGGAGCCAATGCCCGGGTCATCGCGCTGAGCAGCGGCCACTTCGCCAGAACTCAATTCTGGCAGCTGCTTGGTCTTCAGCGCAGTCAGGTTACAGTAAACTGGAGGTAGGGCGTCATCAGAAACCCCCAATTGATCCACTGCATGATCCGTCTTCTCCTTTTCCTCAGCCTGCACGGTGATAGCAAACTGACACATGGCCTTCACCCCAGGGGCAGTAACGCTCTCCCACTCTTCGTCCCTATCCGGTCCCTCATGCACCCATCAGGACAAAGTGTCCGCATCAATGTTCCGGCTCCCTGGCCGGTACTTTAGGCTGAAATCATATGCAAACAATGCCGCCAACCACCCATGGCCTGTGGCATCCAGTTTCACCGAGGTTAGGATGAAAGTGAGCGGGTTGTTGTCCATTCTTACCTCAAACTTGGCCCATAGAGATGATCACTCAGCTTATCCTCCACCGCCCATTTCAACACCAGGAACTCCAACTTGTGGGTGGGATAGTTTCTATCGGAGGGTGACAAACTCCGGCTTATAAACGCCACCGGCCTCAACCTGGTTCCCTGATCCTGATACAGGATGCCCCCGCCCAACCCCTCTCAGCTGGCATTGGTGTGTAGTACATAGGGCAATCGGGGGTCTGCAAAAGCCAGCACCGGTGCCTGGGTCAGCAATTTTTTCAACGATTGAAAAGCTTCCTCATATTTTGCATCCCACCTCTGACCGAAGGGCTCCGACGGGTTTAGATATTCTCCCACCTCACGTTCTCTTTTCCCCTTTGCTTTCTTCTCCAAGGGGGGGGAGCCACACAGAAGCTGGTCCAAGGGGTGACTCAACTTGGTGTAGCCCCTCACGAATCTCCAATAATAACCACAGAATCCCCAAGAACAAGCGCAGAGCGCTCACAGTCTGGGGCCTCGGCCACGTGGTCACCGCTTCTATCTTAGCCGGGTCTGTAGCTACTCCATTCCATGAGATTATGTGCCCAACATAGCCTACAGAACTGGCACTTGTCCAGGGAAAGTTTTAACTCTTCCTCCTTCAGTCGCCTCACTTCATGCTCTTCCAAGGTGGATCCAAATACTATCAAGTCATCCAAATACACCAAGACTTCAAGCAAATTCGTATCCCCCACCGTCTTCTCCATGACCCTCTGGAAGGTGGCAGGGGCTCCCGATATGCCTTGGGGCATCCTTTCGAACTGGAAAAATCCCAGAGGGCATATAAATACCGTCTTCTTTTTGTCAGCCTCACTCATCGGGATCTGGTAATATCCACTCAAGTCCAGCACACTAAACCACTTCACCCCACTCAGACAGGCCAGCTCATCTTCGACCCTCAGGATCATAACGGTGCAACGGTGCACCTGTTCAGGGTCCTTTGGTCTACACACATGCGTACCTTTCCATTCTTCTTCTAGGCCACTACTATTGGGGATGCATAAGGACTTCAAGATTCAGAGATGATCCCAGCTTGCTTCAACTTACGTAAGTGCTGCCGCACATCTTCCACATTTGCAGGGGCCAGTCACTGCGACCTCTCTCGAAACTGGGTGTCCTCAGTCATCCAGATGGTGTGTCGAGTGCTCTTGGAACAACCCACATCAAACACTCACCAAGGGAAAAAACATCTTCCAGCTTCAACATCTTCTCCACCAGCCTTTGCTTCCAACCCGGCGGCACAGAAGAGTCCCCAAAGTTAAAGGCCTCAGCAGTCAACTTTCCCATTTTCCAATAGTTTCCCCCCAGCGGACCTCACAGGGGCGCTAGACATTACCGTCACCGGGAACAAATGCGCCAGGGACATCCCTCTCTTAAAGGTGATTTCTCTCTTTGTAGTGTTCCTGACAATCACAGCCATCCAGCTCGCCTGTACCACTGAGGGCCTCAGCAATTCCGGCCTCACCAGCACCCCTGCCGGAAATTGCAACTCCCCCTCGAGGTCTTCCGGGATGTCCACTAAAAGTGCCTCACCACCAGGCACTCCGGGAAATCTGGTGGTTCCCATCACTCTCGCTACTTCCCCGGGCCTTATTACCTTAGGCTTCGACTGGGTGCACCACATAGTCCCTCGTTTAAATTCAGCATCCGGCCAAGTGCAGCTCTGCGCTTCCTCAAAAGCAGCCCGCAACACTGGATGCACCGCCAGGGTCCGCAGAAAACTCTCAGCCACCTTCTCCTGACAGGCCCCCATGAGCCTCCGCACCACAGGGGTGTTGGCCCCCACCAGAATTGAAACACCCCCGTTTCAACCGGGTCTGGACAAACCAGCACTAACGTCTCCAGGACTTCAGACGCTCCCACATCAGCTTCTGAACACTCCAGTCTCACTGACAAATACCCGTCATACGGATCACCAGCACTGATGCCCCAAATCTCCAGTGCACTGAATGGGGTCAAGGGCAAGTGCTTTAAATACTGGTTGTAGAATGAATGGTACAGTGACGTGACCTGTGACCTGGTGTTGAGTATGGCTTTAGCATTGATTCCCTCTGTCCGCAGTGACACGCTAGAGCAGGACCCCACAAATCCCTCTGGAATTAGGTCTTTTGCTTTTGGGGGTTCCTTGGTACATTGCTGGGAACGTGTTGCCCCAGAAACACCAGGCTGTTCCCTCACTGGGTCTCCTCTAAGTTTCCCAATACTTCTCCCTGCTTGGATACCCGGGGGCTCACCCTCCTAGGGGCTTCCTGCCGCTCACATTCCCGCCAGAAGAGGCCCACTTCCCCACAGTTATAGCACACGCTACCGGCTACCCCTCTTCCCGCAGACCCCCCACCACTCGCAGCCCTTTGCGCTGTCCGTCCCCTGGTGGGGGCCTCCTCACCGACCCCCCAGTCCTCAGCTCGGCCACCACCACCTTCATCAATTTCCGGGTGGAGCCGGCTCCGCTCACTTCACCACCAGGGGCTACAACTGAGGATTTCACCCCACTGACAGAGTCCTCCCGTGGCCTCAATGCATTCTCATCCCCCGCCCCCACATCTCTGATCAACTGAACGAACATCGGAAGAGAGCGCACTTTATAGGACTGCCAGAGACTCCAAGCAATCTTGTCCTCAGCCTGGGCACCTCTAGTTACCTGATCCATCCTTAACTGATCCACCTGAGCCGCCCGAACGACCCTCTGGCACCACAGCCCATTAAGACATCTCTCTATCCGAGAAAGGTTCGCGGAGAGCTTCTCACCCTTCTCCTGACGCATGTCTTGAAACTCCCCGAGGAGCTCCCAGTCAACCCTAAACCACTTTCCAAAGCCTCCAGATAGTCATCCAGAATGGCCGAAGGCTGGTTAACCTTCAAACCTCGCACTACCCCAGCTGCCACTCCCCGCAAACTTTCAACCAATCTCTGTCACTTTTCCTCATCCGAGCACTGCCACTCTAAGTACGACATTTGCTCTACCCAGGTCTCATAATCCTCTTCACCTTCGGGGGTGGGTGTTATCTCAGAGAAAATTCTTATCTTCTGGCGGGGCCCCTCTGCCTTTCTCACCCGGGAGGTAATGGCAGATGCCAACTCGCCTTTCGCTGGGGGACGGGAACTAACCAAATTTTCCAAATCTGACCACTCTTTCCCCTCATCCCTCAGTACCGAGAGAATCCATTTCCTAAGATTTCCGCCCTCATCCGTTGGCAACCCAGCTCGCTGAATTTCAGCCCCTCCCTCCCTGACAGTCTGCAGATGCCATGGTCCCGCCTCCTCGGGATGCCAATCAATTCTGGCAACTCCACCCCCCCCCCCCCCCCCCGTATGTCCTCGCTTGTCTGCACTAACACCAGGTCTATACTCGTCTCAAAAATCAAAGTTTCTCAATACGATTTCCACTTTGCCAACAGCTTTAACCATACTCAAACCTCAAAGTAACACTTCATCCGGGGTATGAGTCTCCACCCCACTCAACACACACGCACATTTCTCACTGGCAAAATTCAGCCGCACACCATTTCTCAAACGCGGCAGCCACCATGATCACACTGCTTTAAACAGAGTGATCACACAGCATCCACAGAATTCAATCGCTGGACAAGCCGCCACAAATTTAACACTCGGCTCTATCAACTCACGTTCGTCTAGGGGAAACTGCCGTCTGCCCGCCAAACTGTGTCTCACATTTGCGTAGACGCTGTGTAATGCATCCCAGTACAAGCCCACAACGTGAAATATCAGACAGTACACAATGTATGACTAAATGATTACACTTTATAACTCTTTTTGGTGGTGTGGTTAGTAGAAACAAATAAAACAAAGGCGCCACTCAGTAAATTTATCAGTTTTGTGCACAAAATAATTCGTTGGAGCTCACGGAACCAGGTCTCCTTTCCACCAATCAATCTCCTCCGAACTCCTTCGACCCTCGGCAGGGACCACCCCTGGTAATCTACCAGAGCGCTCCACATGCGTCCGACCTCTTCTCGACAGAAGCCCGCGCACTCACCCCGGTTCCCACACATACTGATGGAATAACATGACTTCCATTGGTTAGTTCCCCGTTATCTGTAGTTATAACCCAAACACCGCAGCTGCAGAGAACCAATACCTCATCATTTAACATTACAGAGAAGCCATTTACTTATAACACTACAGAGAAGCCATTTTGTTAGTCTTAACAGTTAACATTACAGTTAATATTACTGAGAACCCTACACCAGCATATTTGCAGATTTTCTCATTTCTAATAAGGGACCACCGGTCTTCCAGGTTCGGGGGTTCAGCTCAGGGCTAACAACTCTGACTGGTAAAACAAAATTGTTACTAAAACAGTAGTGAAGATTCCTTGTACATCTGAGTGCAATGGTATTTTTGAGTCTCCACTCGGTAGTTGACACTGGTGAAAACCAAAAGGAAGCTACTAATATGACGTAGGAAGCCCTGAACACCACCAGAGATGAAGGGCCTTCATTACTGCCCTAATTGGCACTGGCATAATGGGCAAGAGAGAGACATAAAGGAAAATTAGGGAGAAATTGTTTTCACTAGTAGGGACAATGCTAACCAAGGAATATGGATTTAAGAAATACAACACGCCTTTTCATGAGCAAACACTGACAATGGGCTAGAATGCATCCTGGTTTGCTGTTGCATTAAGTTGCAGCAGTCAGTCCTGTACCCATGAGCTTATGAATGAGAAAATATAGTTAGTACTGAGACAAGGCTTACTCTAGCTGTACAGTCAACAAAAATAGCTCACTCTGCATGCATCAACTAAAATAAGAATAACTGTGAGAGGAAACAAAACTATCTATTCGTGAACTGCAACAGTAGCACAAAAATATTTTATCCAAATTCTATACAAGCCGGTATCTTTCATGTTGCACCAAGTTATTTACAAATTCATTTCACATTACATAATCATGACAATGAACTACATTCCCTAAGGCTTAGAGCCACAGCTTTTACAAGAATCTTTGGAGATGATGGTGCTTTTCTTTTACTACAACTTCCCCTTGAAGAGAGAAAAAAAAAGGCAGGGCAAACAGGTTCACTATACAGATTTTGAGAAAGTCAGGACTGCCATACAAGGAGAGATTAGTTGACTAGATTTCTACTAATTAGGGAAGAATAAGATCCAAGGACTCAGGTGTTAATAATGAGGTTTCTCAACCTGGGGTTATACATTGAAACACTTGGAATGAGGTTAGGACAAAAGTCTTCACTCAGATGGTGAAATTACAGAATTCATCATAACAATAAAAGCCAAGTAACTCAATGTAATAATGGAGATAGTTAAGATTACTAAATTCAAAAAGCAATCAATGGATATTGTTTGGTATTCTGCTATCCCTCTGCCTTCAGCCAACCTTTCCCTATACTTGCACTTAGATAGTGAAGAACTGCAGCTTAACCAGGTAATTATTGAAGAATAGAATAAGAGTGAAACTGAAGCCATTCACTATCTGACACTAGATCAGTAGCAGGTCCGTTGTGAACTGCACTGCAGTTTAAATGTGAGATCTGAACGTGAGTGACTTGCCATCAGCGTAGGAGGATACTGCAAAAAAGTGTCAAAGTGTGCTCACTCTGCCTTCTCTCTCCAAGCAAGGAAGAATGAAGTACGTTCATCTTTGTTGGTATAAGCAATTGAGGAATAGCTTCTACTGCCCCTCAAGCTTGCTTTAATATTCAGTTAACATTACAGCGGACTTTGCCATTCATTCTTCTCATCCTCTATTTCAC
The DNA here is from genome assembly GCF_030028105.1 of Mobula birostris. Classification (NCBI taxonomy): domain Eukaryota; kingdom Metazoa; phylum Chordata; class Chondrichthyes; order Myliobatiformes; family Myliobatidae; genus Mobula; species Mobula birostris. The sequence continues at coordinate 66,156,340 of NC_092379.1, forward strand.
TTGATCCCAAATGTCTATTATTCTCAGCCCTTCAGCTTGACCCCCAAGTTGTCTTCTTTACTGAAGTGTCTAAAAATCTGTCAGCTATTGGTTATTCACAGTCCACTGATATAGAAAATACCAAACACTTACAATTATCGATGAGAAAAATTTCAAACAAAATGGCTTCGCTCCTACAGTAATCGAGTCATAGAGCACTACGGCACAGAAACAGGCCCTTAGGCCCATCTAGTCCATGCCAAACTATTATTCTGCCTAATCCAATCGACCTACACCTGGACCATAGTCCTCTATAACCTTCCCATTCATGGGATGAAGTGGCAACATGATATTAAGACAGATAATCAGCCTGATCACAATAAACGGCAGAACCATTTGGAAGGGCCAAATGGTCTACCCTTGCTTCTATTCTGCTATGTTCCACGCTGTGTGTTACCATGGATATAAATCACAGGAAATGGAATTGATGACACACATTACTGTAATTTTACATTGTTGGGTTGACGTGCTGTGTATTTTTTGGGAATCTGGATACTGACACACTAATTTTAAGCTCTACGTTGCTTTAAAGTGATCCTGTCCGGTGAAATTCAATGCTAAAAATTCAAATTTTCATAAATTACATTTCAATATTTATATTTGGCAATGAACTACTATCCAGAATAATAAGTGGTATGTATCAATTTCCAACAGGGCAAGAACTGGGTTAACTTTAAGCTCTAGGTTTTATCAAGATGTAAAATATTAACTCTACTTTTCTCGGTCCACAATCTATTTGACAGCTGGTAGATCTTCCCAGCTTTACTATTTTGATTCTTCATCTGCTAATAAGGATACACAGTATATTGAGGTAAATTATCTAATTAATTGCTATAAACATATTTTTTGGTAATTTTGAAAAAAATTGAATGGTTCACAATAACAGAGTTTGTGTAATGAGAGAAAATCTTAAGAATACTCAGGTCTAATCTGAAATGCTACTTGTTTCTTTTTCCACAGATACCATCTACCTGAGCATCCCTAGCATTTTCAATTTGAATTTCAGCATTCCCACATCTGTAAGGTTCTATTTTTCAATGACTGCATACAAACTTTATTTGAAAATAAAAATGCAACATGCTATGCAGATTCAAAGGTTTTCCACATGCTGTGCTGTGGAGGGTGCCTAACTATAGTTGTCCATAGGTAAATTTATATCCAAGAGAAAAAAAAAATCAGTAATATCAAGTTGCATTACAAGTGAAATAACACAAATGGAACTAAACACCAGATATTATTTCAAAAGCTCACTAGGACTACATCTGCCCCACAACTCACCTACCAACACAACCGATCAACAGATGGCACAATAGCCATAGCTCTACACACTGTCCTTACATACCTGGAGAATAGGGATGCTTATGTGAGAATGCCATTCTTAGTCTACAGTTCAGCATTTAACACCATAATTCCCTCCAGGCTCAACAAGAAGCTCAGAGACCTCGGCCTTCACCCTGCCTTGTGCAGCTGGATCCTGTACTTCCTTTCCAATCTCTAGCAGGGGGTAAGAGTGGGCTCCCTCACCTCTGCCCCTCTGACCATCAACACAGTTGCCCCTCAGGACTGTGTATTAAGCCCCCTCCTTTACTCTCTGCACACCCATGATTGTGTCACCACCCACAGCTCCAATCTGCTAATTAACTTGCTGATGACACTACACTGACTGACCTAATCTCAAATAATAATGGGACAGCCTACAGAGAAGTCATCATCATGACATGGTGGTGTCAAGAAAACAACCTCACCCTCAATGTCGCAAAAACAAAGGAGCTGGTTGTGGACTACAGTAGGAATGGAGACAGGCTAGACCCTATTAACATCAATAGATCTGGGGTTGAGAAGGTGAACAGCTTTAAGTTCCTTGACATAAACATCACCAAGGACCTCACATGGTCTGTACATACCGGCTGTGTGGTGAAAAAGGCACAACAGCATCTCTTTCACCTCAGACAGTTGAGTAAGTTTGTTATGGGCCCCCAAATCCTAAGAACAGGGGCACAATTGAGAGCATCCTGACTGACTGCATCACTGCCTGGTATGGGAACCGTACTTCCCTCAATCACAGGACTCTGCAGAGAGTGGTGTGAACAGCCCAACACATGTGAGCTTCCCACTATTCAGGACATTTGCAGGGACAGGTGTGTAAAAAGGGCACGAAGGATCATTGGAGACCCGAGTCACCCCAACCACAAACTGTTCCAACTGCTACCATCTGCGAAACGGTTCCCCAGCATAAAAAAAGGACCAGCAGGTTCCGGGACAGCTTCTTCCACCAGGCCATCAGACTGCTCAATTCATGCTGATGCAACTGCATTATTGACTATTCTGTTGTACATAATATTTATTATAAATTACTATAATTGTACATTTAGACTGAGACATAACATAAAGATCTTTACTCCTCATATATATGAAGAATGCAAGTAATGAAGTCAATTCAATTAATAGAACTAAATTATCTTACAGAATAAACCGTGTAATCTCTAAAAGCCTGTAATCAAAGATATGTATGGGGGAGTAGGGGGCTAAAACACATTGACTGAAGAGATGGGTGAAGGCAAGAAATCTAGGTGTATGTTAAAAAAAAAATACCCAATTGAGCATTTCAAGAGTTGGAAGCTACGAAGCTCAATTCTGAGTGCTGGGAAATGGGATTAACTTAAACAGATTCTTTATTGACCAAAGTGGACACGATGAACCAAATTGCTTCCTTTCTGTGCTGTAAATTACGATGATTTATGAAGCTCAGTGTACTTGAAACACATCCAAAATATTATAATGCATGTATATCAACCAAGGCATATATTGGGTGCTTAACCAAAACAGTCAAATCAAAGAATTCTCTAACTCACACAATTATTGTACCAGTAGAAGTACATGGACCACATTGGCTACAATTGGTCCATACTGCTTATTTTTTTCCTGTTTGATATACCTATTAGTCCACTGACTGATTTATTTAGCTATACCGCATGGAGTAGGCCCTTCCAGCCCTTCGAACCACACCTTCCCAGCAATCCCGACTGAACCACGGGACAAGTTATAATGACCAATTAACCTACCCAGTAGTTCTTTGGACTGTCACAGGAAACCAGAGGAAACCCACACATTCCATGGTGGAGGACATATGGAATGGTATAGGAGTTGTACTCAAAATTCTGAAATGCCCCAAGCTGTGATAGCTTTGCGCCAACCACTACACGGTCGTGACAATGTGTTGATACACAATGGCTGCAGTCCCTTCAGCACAGGTATAGTTTCTTTGAATTCAGAAAGCGGATCTGTACAAAATATTCCAGATACAAACTAGCCAGGGTCCCTGAGTGTAAGAATCGGGCCACATGGGTAAGTTTTAGAAACAACTAGACAACGGGGTGACCCGTTGGGGCACCCTTTGAGAGAAGGGTAGTGCAGTTTGATGTGACCAGAACGAACATTAAATTTTCCTGAATGCTATTGCTATCTCTTTGATTTGGAAATTAAAGAAGAAAAACTCAGCTTATTAAAGAAGAAAGACGCATAGCAAGAGAAATACGTGACCAGAATGAATAATAAATATCCATGAAGTAAATTTGAAGGAATCCGGCTTGCTGGGTCGGGTCTGGAATTAAATGTCCGATGTAATGATGGATTTGGCCTTGAATAATCACAGAAGGATTCCATCGATTCCTAGTTGGAATGACTTCTTTGGCACCAAAGGATGTCATTTGCAAGAGGCAATTGTATTGTCTGATGTTCTTCCTGAACTCGTTTGCAATAGATTCATCATTGCTGTACAAATTGAGGAGTTCATTAGGTAGAGGCTGCAAATTGCCTATCCTGACCTTTCCCTTCATACAGCAGAAATGTGAGGTTTCTCCAGTGAATAGGAAGGCACGACAGTAAGGGCATACTCTCGTCATCGAACCAACATCAGCAGAAATGTGACGGCATGCGAGTCATCCATTTGGCCTTGCTCTTTCTCAGTCGAGGTATTGTCGCCTAAAGCGTCCGTTGTCATCTTCAGCAACGCTCGTAATAATTACTCTGTGCTGCATATTCTCCAGTTGATCTTTCCTTTTCTCCTCTGTCTCTTCCTCTCTCCTCCTTCTCTGCCTGTTTTTGTCATCCTGGAGACGCGCAGCCCTTTCATCCTTCGTCTCTTCATCTCTTCTCCCATTTGTTCTTTCTCTCTGATCCTGTAGTCGTGCAGCCATGGCCTGATTGGATTCTTGTTCTCTCCTGTCTGTGCCTATTGTTGTCATTTTGGAGATGTGCATGCCTGTCCTCCTCTGTCTTGTCTTCTCTCATCTTTTTTGTCCTGACTCTTTGAACCTGGAGTCATGCGGACCTGGCCTCATCCGATTGTTGTTCTCTCCCTCTCCTTGCCGCTTCCCGACGATGTTTGGCGTCATCTCTTGACCATAATGTCCCCCTTCTCTTTCCACGTGGCATAATTAGGCTATCCATATATTTTTACCCTAATGCTTGATAGAAGATAGGAACCAGTAACACCAAAGCCTCCAAGCTGCTGAGGCTGGCTATGCGCATGCGTCGGGCTGTGCCGTCCCAATTTCCATGATGGCCGATCGGGTCTCAGGTGAAAGGCAGCCTGTTGAGTTTTGGCGAATGAGCAATTTTATACGAATATATAACCCTGAACTTTGCCTGTATTCTGTAAGTTAGTGCATTTTAATTTGATTTAGCCAAAAAAAGTGCCGCTGTAATGCACCATTTGCGCTAATTGGAGGTCACAAACAGACAGACAGTGCACGAGTTTTAGTAGTATATAGATAATTGGGAAACACGAAGTTTGAACTAATAAAGGGAAGTCATTTTGATTTGTTACAGGAAAATAATGTTTGATTATACAGATAAAATATTTTTCATGATAAAATTAACATGATACAAAATAAAATTTCCAAGCCCACAGACGATATAAAGCTTGGAATTATCATAAATAGTGAGGGCAATAATAGCAACAAGATACATACAGGTTGGCTGAGTGACAAAAGGCAGAATAAATTTAATACAAAAAAATTTGAAGTGATATACCTTGGTGCAAAGGGTTAGGAGAGACGTACATGAAGAACAGTGTCTCGTCTTCTGCCTGGCCACATTGCAGCCTTCTGGACTCAACATTACATTCTAAAACTTCAGATAACTTGATTTATCTGGCTGCGTCAGCCATCAGCCTGTAATATTAGTTTGGATTGTTTCTTTTTTCCTTTCCTGTTTTTTTTCCATCTTTCTTGGAGTGGGGTACATGTCCAATCTGACCTTCTGGGCATGTCCTCCTGCTCTTTTATTTTGCATTTCCCAGATACCATTGCCTATTAACTGTTCCCGCTCACTCATTGACAAGATAAGCTTTATTTTAGTTTATTCTCATGGTCACCCAGTTTTACCCTATCCAAGACATCTCCTTCCCCTATCCTTTAAGCAGCTTAACCAGATTCTTCTGCCTCCTTTTCAGTTCCGAAGGGTCCCTGATCTAAAAACTTTGACTGCTTCTCTTACCACTACTCAGATTTCTAGCATTTCATGTTCTTGCTCTTTTTGTAAATCTGGTCTTAATCATGTAAACAACATGGCTTGTCCATTATCTTTAAGGACATTGGCTGGAGAGCAGATACCAATACTGATCTACTTAACTTGTCAGTGGATTGAGGATTTTATGAAAACTGCATTAGTGTCTCTCTAGATTTTTGAGAATCTTGCTACAATTGGCCAATATCTCAGAAGAGCAAGAATCATTGTAGACCACAAGTTTTACGCTGGGTTTTAGGTATTAATTTTCACACACCCATTTGCTTAGGCAACTAAAAGGTGTATGGTGCACTGGAAACAAAGATGAATTTCATTATTAAAATTCACTTTCATTGAGAGGTGGTTCCAGAGATGTGGAACACAGTCCACATTTTCCAGGTGATGTTGAAGTAAACTTGGTTCAGAAAAATGGCCAACGGAGATGAAACAGTTTCCCATATGCCTATAGATTAGTGGGAGGTGAAACTGAGCACTTTCCACCACCCACAAACCACAAACTGTTTCTGGCTGAATGATCTTTGATGGTTCAGTTGTAAAGGGCATTATAAATATACAGGATTGGTCTCTTTATTTAATGGAAGATTTATCTGAAACATCTCAGAGAAGGTTTGCTAGTCCGATAGCTGTCTTTTTGGGTGAGACTGAAGAGAGACAAAGATAATGATTGCAACAGAAGGTCCTGACAGGTCTTGACGGGGTGAACAGGAAGAGAATGTTTCCTCTTACAGCGAAATCTAGAAGAGGGGTCACTGAAGATAAGGGACCTCCTGTTTCAAAATGACCAGGAGATTTTTTTTTTCTCCAATCATCATGAATCCAGTGAAACATACTGTAGTCACTAAATATTTTTAAGGTTGGGTAGGACTTAAATTTGATAAGCAAGGATGTGAAATATTACCGACGGAAGATCCAAAAACAGAGTTGAGATCACAATCATATCAGTCATAACCTTACTTAATAACAGTACAGGTTATAAGGGTCAGGTGGCCTACTTCTCCTTACAATTCTGAAATCTGACTACTGGTTTCGTAAATTAACAACTCCATTATTCTACCCCTGCACAGTAATGCAACAAGAAAAATTGAGTAAAGCGAGGGCAATGATGTTCTTGACTCCTTTACCAGAAAAGAACCCAGACTGGCTTGTTGGGAATACCAGGAGATCCAAGAACTAATAAATGCAAACGCAGAAAGTCCTTGAATTACAAGTTCCACCATGTCTTAAGGGAAAATGAATTAACTCAAACAACGAAAGGCCATCAAGGTCAACAAAAGCCTGTCAACTGAGAACTCAGGAGATAACAGTATCCTCATGGAAAAGGGCGACTTTAATCACAAATTAATAACTAGGAGGCAAAAATGACAAGAGACCTGAGACACACAGGGCTAATGATTAGTTTCAAGAAAGGAAAATAAGTTGACTGTGATAAATACAGAATGATGTTCCTGACATCTCCTGCAGTGAAAGTTATCAACAGTATCTTCCTCAATCCATCCTCCCCATCACTAAAATACTATTATCTGAATCGCTGTGCAGGGAGTTCAGCTCATGAGCAGTTCTCAGGAACAGAATCCAATCACAACTTGGAGAAGACCTGAACCTCCTATACTTCCTTAAGCTTTATTATAATCTTCCTCACAGAAAATATGGCATGTGTTCTATGCACCCAAGGCCAAGCTACTAAGGCAAACTAGGAAAAATTGTGGTCCCAGTATTAACCCATGGGGAACCTTACCATTACATGAGGACTGCCAATTATCCAAGATGAAGACTTCAATATGCAGGATATGTCCCCTCTACTCTTTCAATCCGGATGACAGGTCTTTACCTAAAACAGGGGTCCTCAACCTTCTACGCACTGCGGACCGGTTTCATATTGACTATATTCTTGCGGACCGGCGACCGGGGGGGGCCGGGGGGTGGTGGTGGGGTTGCCAACGGACAAGAGTAGCAGTCAAATACGCTGGGTTTACCCCAAGAAAGACTACAATGACCATGAAGCCTTGCGCGGGCATCAGCGCGCATGCATAACTTGCGCATGCATGTACGATTTTTTTCTACCAATTGTTTTTGGCGATTCTGTTCGGGGGGGGGGGAGGTGTTAATCACGACCGGAATATAGATGATAATTAGCTAATACGCTCAATTTCGTTTCTAAAAGAGTTTATCGAACGAATTTAATATAAAACACACAGCGCATATTTTCCTCGCATGAATATAGTGATAAGTCAAATATCGGGGAGGACAGGGGAGCTTGAAGGAAGTCTTGAACAAACTTCCAGTAGAAGTGGTAGAGGCAGGTTCGATATTATCATTTAAAGAAAAATTGGATAGGTATATGGATTGGAAAGGAATGGAGGGTTTTGGGCTGAGTGCAGGTCGGTGGGACTAGGTGAGAGTAGCGTTCGGCACGGACTAGAAGGGCAGAGATGGCCTGTTTCCGCGCTGTAATTGTTATATGGTTATATAAGTCAGTCAATAGCATCATAACATTTTAAGTAACATTTGGATATTAAACACAGCGCATATTTTCCCCGTATGAGCACATAAAATCATTGCAACACACCAATATCGTTGAATCAGTGGGAGCCCTGGGCTTGTTTTCCTGCAACAACACAGTCCTATCAAAGGGTGATGGGAGACAGCGATACTCGAAGGAGGTTCCTTATGTCCAGTCTATTCTGCAATTTAGTTTTCGTTGCATTCATTGCAGAGATATGTTGGAAATGGAAGCAATGTTTTTGGTGCTTTCGTGGCTATCTCAGGATTTTTAGCCTTGACTTTGATCCAGAATGCCGGCAGAGATGTTATGTCAAATATGCTTTTCAGCCCGCCGTCATTTGCAAGCTCAAGGAGTTGATCTCCTTCCCGCGCTGAAAAGCATGACGTGCGGGTAATGACCTCGCGTGCATAATGCTCAACAGTGGGCATGACAGGGAATGAGGAAAGGTGCAGCTAACTCATATCGCCAAATCATATCGTTTCCTCGCAGCCGGTAGCACATGCTTTGTGGCCTGGTGGTTGGGGACCACTGACCTAAAACACTGACTTTGCATTTTCTTCACAGATGCTGCCCGATCAAAATTCCTCTAACAGTTTGTATTTTTGGTCCAAACAATCTTCCAATACTCTTTCTAGTTACTCAGACAGTTTGCTACAGATAATCTCACTGTCCCTTTTATTTCAAAGGCCTCAATTTTAATGACAAGCCTATTGTTAGCCAACGCCTTTTGTAAATCCATATATACAACATTCTATTGCATTGATCTCATTACACCAACTCCCAGCTAATTCAGCACAAAAATGTTAAAGAGGGAGACGATTGGAAATGTCTCTGAAAAAGGGTTTGATGCAATCAAAAAATCTAGACTTAAATGCATGCTAATTTACCTTAAGGAGCCATTACAGATGTCCAGCTCTATCCTCCTCCTACCCCAGCTTTTGGAAAATCAGATCACTCTTCGATCCTGCTTTTGCCTGGGCCATAGTTAAAACTGTCTACTGTTGATCCGACCAATTGGCCCACTGCTGCAGGACTGCTTCAATGACATCAACTGGAATGTCTTCCATGATGAGGACGCCTCCAAATTTACTGATGGAGTCATGTGCTTCATCCGGAATTGCATCGATGATGTTGTCCCCCAAAAGTCAGTCAGCGTCTTCCCGAACCAGAAACCCTGGATCAATAGTTCCATGCGAGCAACACTTACAGTGCTACATCGAGCTTACATCACTGGCGATCAACTAGAGCTCAAGAAAAGCAGCTATGATCTGTGCAAAGCTATCAAGGCTGCAAAACAACAATATAGGGGCAAGATTGAGTCAAGATTCACAATGGATAGCACATGTGACTTGTGGCGGGGGTTGCATACCATTGCAGACTTCAAAGCCAAACGTTGTGGTGCCGCCAACATCGTGGCCTCTCTCCCAGATGAGCTCAATCACCTTTACACTTGGTTCAATGTCGCTAACTCTGAGCCTCCAAGGAAAACCACCGCTACAACCTGCAACCTGGTCACCTGAGGCACGCAGCTGTTCCCAACGAGTGGACAGTCGCAAGGCTGCGGGACCAGACGACATCCCAGAGCAAGTACTCAGGATGTGTGCAGCACAACTGGCAGGTGTGTTTACTGACATTTTTAATCTCTCCCTCTCCCAGTATAGAGTGCCCTCCTGCTTCAAATTATCCACCATTGTCCCTGCACCAAAAAGACCAAGGTAAAATGCCTGAATGACTGGCGTCCTGTCGCACTCACCTCAATAATAAGCGAACGTTTGAGAGGCTGGTCAATGATTACATCTGCAGCCTGCTACTACTCAGACTGAACCCCCTACAATTCGCCTACCGACACAACCGAATGACAGATGTTGCAACAGCCACTGCTCCGCATACTGTCCTTACACACCTGGAGAAGAAGGATGCTTTTGTGAGAAAGCTGTCCTTGGACTACAGTTCAGCATTCAACACCATAATTCCATTCAGGCCTGACAAGAAGGTTAGAGACCTCAGCCTTGACCCTGCATTGTGCAGCTGGATCCAGGACTTCCTGTCAGATCACCAGCTGGTTGTAAGAGTGGGCTCCCTCACCTCCAACCCTCTGACTATCAATACAGGAGCCTCTCAGGGCTGTGAACTAAGTCCCCTCCTTTACTCCCTGCATACCCATGACTGTATCGCCACCCACAGCTCTAATTTGCTAATTACATTTGCCGATGACACTACATTGATTGGCCTTATCTCAAACAATAACGAGGTGACCTACAGGGAAGAAGTCACCTCTCTGACACAGTGGTGTCAAGAAAACAACCTCTTCCTCAATATAACAAAAAAAAAAGGAGCTAGTTGTGGATTACAGGAGAAATGGAGACGGGCTAACCCCTATTGACATCAATGGATCTGGGGTTAAGAGGGTAAACAGCTTTAGGTTCCTCAGCATCCACACCAGCTGTGTGGTGAAAAAGGCACAAGAGCACCTCTTTCACCTCAGCTGGTTGAGGAAGTTTGTTATGGGCCCCCAAATCCTAAGAACTTTCTACAAGGGCACAATTGAGAGCATCCTGACTGGCTGCATCACTGCCAGGTACTGGAACTCCTCCCTTAATCGCAGGACTCTGCAGAGAATGGTGCGGACAGCCCAGTGCATCTGTAGTTGTAAACTTCCCATGATTCAGGACATTTACAAGGACAGGTATGTAAAAATCCCATAGGATCACTGGGGACCTGAGTCACCCTAACCATAGTCTATTCCAGCTGCTACCATCCAGGAAACAGTACTGCAACATAAAAGTCAGGACCAACAGGCTCCGGGACAGCTGCTTCCACCAGGCCATCAGACTGGTTAACTCACACTGATCTGAGTGTATTCTATATTACATTGACTGTTCTATTTATTATAATTTACTGTGATTGCACATTTAGACAGAGATGTAACGTAAAGATTTTTTACTCATGTATGTGAAGGATGCAAGAAATAAAGTCAATTCAAATATCATGGAGTCATACAGAATAGAAACAAGTCTTTCATCCCACCAATTCCACATTGACCTACAATATTCCTTTTATTCTCCCCATCAACACCACACTACCTCCTAACCAGGATTCTATATTCACCCACACCAGAGACGATTTATAAGGCCAACTTGCAGGTCTTTGGGATGCAGGAAGAAAATGGGACGCCCAAGGGAAACCCATACAGAGGGAAATATGAAACTACACACGAAGAGCACTGGAGATCATGATCAAATCGAGGACTGAGCTATGAAGCAGCAACCCTACCGGCTGCACTACGGTGTCTCCGCTGTTGCCAATATCAAGACCATTATTAGCAACGGTTACAATGGTGAAAATTGGCAATATGCTGACTTACTGGAATTATCACCATGCTACAAAAGATGGAAGGAAAATTTGACAGGATATGTGATGCTGATCATTATCAGATATTTCCAGCCCATTCTGAAAGTTCCTGACACTGGCCTCTCCCACACTCTCCTTTCTTTATTCATGTGCTTAATCCCTTAAATATTTTTCAGTCACTAGATTAAGAATTTGTGGGTTCCATTGTATTACCTGACTTTTATAAACAAAATAAAAGATTCCTCATTACTAATTCTGTCCTTCTATTGACCAATGTATCATCCTCCTGATCAAAAGACCATCACATCTTAAACTGACATCCTCCCTCTTCTGTATTAACCTTGAGCTATCCGCATGCAGCCTCCACATTTGTCCAATACTCCTGTTCTATCATTCAATGTCCACATTCCAGCTTCAATAGATTTATCTCATCTAAAATGCTCCTGACAGTATCCCAATATGAGCTGAGTTCCATCCCCCTACATTGCTCCTTAACTTTGCCTGCAGACCAGTAATGTCCCAAATTCAAATATCTCACATGTCTAAATCCACCCTCATACCTTGGTCTGTCTCCTTAATATAATCCACATTAACTGTCAAGATTATTATACTCAACCAATGCTGGCCATTTTTCTTCATCCCACACCAGTATTTGTGCCTATTAATCTAGGTTATTATTTCAAGAATAATCACAATCAGTGGTAGGACACTGCAAGTGCCACAGAAGGTAGCAGGGCTTAAGGAAAAGATGATCAGTAAAGCTTATCAAACACTGCCCTGCATTGATCAAAGAGAAAAATATAACAGCACAAAGTCAAATTGGAAACATATAATCCAGTTTAAGCCATGGTTAAGAGTACGGAGCATAGTTCTGTTTCCTGAACTGCAGGATTTTGATAATACTAGAAAGGATGCTAATGAGGTGATAATTTTACCAGAGTTACAGAATTTATTGTTATGAGGACAAATTGAGAAGTCAGAGACTGGTTGGCAATGGAGTGTGAACCAAGAAAACGGAGCTACCAATGAAGATAATTTTTGGACAGGTGAACACAATCGGCTGAATGGTCCCCTTGTGCATTGTAAATTGCAAACGTTCTGTGTGTTACCTTTACATTTAAATATATGGGTTTTAAACCATAGTTGAAACTGAGCAATAATATAGGCTGGAGGCTGTGTAGTGGAAAGAGCTGCCATGGACTAGGTCTTTTGTTGAGTCTAATCTGCTCTCTTAATTAACTGTGAAGGATCCCAAGATATTATATGTTAAGGAAGCAAGAGAATTATCTTTGCTGCCTTGGCCGATGTTTATTTCCCAAATGAATTTCAGTGAAGCATTTATCACTTGTAGGAGCTGTGGCTGTGAATTAACCAATCATTTCTTACTGCTCTTCAACAACTACACTTCAAATACAATTAACACACATAAAAGTTGCTGGTGAACGCAGCAGGCCAGGCAGCATCTCTAAGAAGAGGTACAGTCGACGTTTTAATACAATTGGCTGTTTTAGTGTTCTATAATAGAGGGTGCTAAAAAAAAAAGGGCATCAAATAAATATAGGTTTTTTTTAAACCAATGGAGGCTGAGGGAAGACCTGATAGAGCTTTATAAAATTATGAGAGACAGTCAGTATCTTTGTCCCAAGGCTGAAATATATAATACCAGAGGGCACATATTTAAACTCAAAGGAAGTAAATTCAAAGGAGATATGTGGGACAGGCTTTAATTTTACAGAGTGTGTTGGGCACCTGAAATATTCTGTCTGGGTTGGAGATGGAGATAAATACAATAAGGGCATTTAATAAGCTCCTAGATGGGCAGGAAATGGAAGAATATGGGCATTGTATAGGCAGAAGAGATTAGTTGGGTATTTGATTACTAATTTAATTAGTTCAGCCCAACATTGCAGGACCTACCCCTGTGCTGTACTGTTCACCATTCTAGAATCTTCTCTAAGAGAAAATTTGTGTGGTTACACAGAGATCACCTCCTCAAACACTTAGCAGTAGTAAAAGACAACCATCTTTGTATGAAATTCCTGCACAAATCCTTGATGTCATTAGTCCATGTATCAAACTAGATTCTTGCAACCTGTTAAGTTTTATGAATATTAGCACCATGAGCTGCGCCACAGTCTCACAGAACCCAAATAAGAGGCAGTATAAAGGCTGGCTTTAAATGAAATGGTTAGCAATTATATTGCAAAGCACAACATTTTTGTGCACAATGCTAACAATTTCATCTAAAACTCAGTTGCTCTAAGGATTCATTTTGCATGTTAGGGAACTTTAGCATGACATTCTATGCATTTGACTTGTTAATGCAGAGGGTCCATTGCATCATTTCATGTACACACAGTGAGATTGAAAGGCATGCAATGTACAAATCTTATAATTTTCATAATGGATACTGCTGAGCCACAGCAGTTACAGAATTCTCACAGTCCTAAGTGCGAAATTGCCAATGGTCATTAAAATACAAATTAATTTGACGAGAAAAACTGTGGAATGCATTTTGAAATTCAAAAAAGGTGCATAACAATGGGAAAGGCTCTATTCACAAGATCACACTGATGCAAAGGAGTTTCATTCTTCAAGGCAGATTAGTTCATTCTGAAATTTCACTTTGAAAACATCCCTCAAGGACTTCAAGTCCACTCCACATAGATTTTTTTGTTCGACACTACAGACCCTACTTCTACAATTCAATACCTAGACTCCCTGTGAATCTTTTTTTTATCTTATGAATCAATTTAAATGCAAATTATTTATATAAAAACAATTCAGAGCCAAAATGGTTCTCCTTGCATTGCTATCAGGTCAGGATTTACAGCTTCCTAATCTTGATGCAAAGTAAATTCAATTCATATCATGTTTTATTATATGCACCCCTAATTCAGTCTCAAGTATATTCTCAGTAGAATCCACAGCAATACACTATTCTGACTAGGGTACAGTATAGAGGGGTACAAAATGTTTTACAACACTTGCAAAACAGAGTTCTGGACCATGACCTTCAATAACATGTGATATCACTCCTGCCTCTGAATCAGAAGGTTACTGGTTTATTCAACCTCTGAAAGTTGAATCATTAAACAAGGGATAAGGAACACTGCTGGAGCATACTGAAAAGAAAGTGGCCAATGTTATGTTTGGGATATCACTGTAAAGGTAAGAAATTCTAAATGCCTTCAAGGTGAAATTGCAGCGTGTGACATATTCTGAAAATTACACAATCTGAAGATGAGTTTACCCAGAGCCTTGTTCAACTGGCCTTACCCAACTGCATTCATTTCCAAAATAGATTCTACTCTACACAAATAATGGAAAAGGCATTTATTCCACCATAACTCACATTCTGTGTTATTTTTCTAGATCTTCAATTAAGAACATGAAAAAAATTGCAGTAATAGACAAGAGCAACTAAGGCTTCTTGTGACATTTTTAAAGAGTTATAACTGATATTAGACTCTTGAGAAAGCAAAGCCCATATAAACAAGGATGTTCAAAATTTATTGTCCTGAACGTTAATTATACTCAACAAATGAGCATTGGCAATCCCCTAGAATAGCTTATTTGAACGATTATGGGCAGCACATCTGATAGAGCTGCTGCCACACAGCTCCAACAGCTTGGGTCAATCCAAGCCTCGACTGTGTCAAGTTTGCAAATTTTCCCTGTGACCACATACCTCTGGGTGTTACAGTTTCTTCTAACATACCAAAGGAATGCTAATTGGACACTATAAATTAGCCCTAGTATGTTGATGAGTGATGAATAGGAATGTGAGCAGAATAAAAAGGGTTAGGGTGCAAAAATTGGATTTTGATGGTTGGCATGTACACAGAAGGTCAAAGGGTCTGTTTCTTCGGTTGTAAGTCTCTAACTCTCTTTAGATCCAGCATCTGCAGAATTCCTGTTGTTTGCGTTTAAATTCCAACTCATTTCAGTCCAGAGTTACTTCATCCTGGGACAATGCCTTCCAGTTTAAGATGCACCACTGAAGATGGGTGACAGCTTACTGACAGTTCATAAACCAAGAAATACAATTAAATACTTTATTAATAACACTTTTCTGTGGAAAAATTGTAGTAAACTATCACTGCAAACAATGAAGTGGTGAGCGAAGACAACACAACACAAGGATCAAGGCATGTGGGTGAGATGCAAAATCGATGCAAAGTTGAGGCACGTTTGAAAAGTGGTTGCAGAGAGTCGAGGTGAAGTCGAGGCATGCAATGCAGAGAAAAGTTGGAACCCATCCACCTAAACCAAAAGCGAGATTGGGCCAATCTAGGTGCCGAGCTGACTTGGAAAGATCGGATACAAGTTGAAATGCAGCGACAAGGTCCAGGCCCAGAATCTATCTAAGTGACAGGGTCCGGGTCCTAGTGCGGGGAATGACCCGGTGTTTGGATGATTTAAATGCTGGGTCAGATGGTTTAAAAAGGCAGGGTGTCGGGACCAGAGATGAAGATTGGGCTGGTTCTGCTCGCTACTCCATGACATTTGCTCTGCTCTTCGCTGCACTAAGGCGAAGGCTGCGAGTCTGCTCCAAGCTTTGTGGCTGTGAGTTCTTTGACAATTTGCCCTGCCATGTGATGAAATGAGGTTGAGGCTATGAGCCTGCTTCAGCTGCTCTGGGCTTCATGTCCACAGACTCACTTTCAATCTGAATGCTGTTGCTTGCACGATGTGTTCTTTTTCCTCTCTGCACACTGGGTGTTTGTTGGTCTTTTTTTCTAAATGTCTTTTTGTTTTGTTGCTGTTTGTAAGCAGCCGAATCTCAAGGTTGTATAATTTATACTTTGATAATAAATAACCTTTGAACTCTTTCGTAACTCTCCAGCCTCTCAACATTCTCTGAAAATCTTGTATCATAAAATCTTAGCATGTTACCAATGCTTCAAGGTTTACAGAGAGGCATTCTGTCGTGGAACCTCTGGGACTCTGTCTCCATCCACAGGCAGTCAGATGGAATGCAAATGTTCATTGCTCAGAACAAAGAAAGGCTTTACGTGCAACAGGGTGCATTTGAAATGTAGAAACCATTATAAGATATATATAATACAGCAGGCAATTTATACATAGCACCTTCCCAATAACAGCAATCTATTAATGATTAAATAATCTAGCATTGTCTAACAATGGCCAAGGGGAAAACACTGGTCAGAACACCAACAAGAGTTTTCTTGCTCTTCAAGATAGAGCCCTGAGATCCATGAAATCTATCTGTTTGAATGGATTACAAGGTCCTTGGTGCAACATTTGAAATATATCCATCAATATAACACTTTCTCAAAACTGTAGTTCATTGTCAAATATTTTTGTGTACACTTAGACCTACAACCTTCTGATTAATACATGACACAAATGTTAGAATCAAACAACACCAGACACAACTGCACCACCTGCACTGAGACTTTTCTAAATTTGAAAATGCTACATTGGGTTTTGGTCAGTTTTGTAGAAATCAAGAGAATATATATTTTTTAGTTATTTTAATTGAGAAGGAAATCATTGGCAGCATTAGAAGGGGACAATTACAATTTATTTGGTTCTACTTTTATTCTCATTTGTCTTCTCCTTTTATCTCAGAGTGGTCACTGTGGTCTTGCAACAACAAGCAGTTACCCCTATTGCCTTTATATGAATAACCATTTATTAATACTTGGGAGTCCTCATTCAGGATCCCAAAAAGGTTAACTTACAGATTGAGTCAGTGGTAAGAAAGACAAATGCAATGTTAATATTCACTTCGAGAGGACTAGAATATAAAAGCAAGGATGTAACGCTGAGGCTTAATAGGGCATTGGTCAGATTGTATTTGGAGTACTGTCAGCAGTTTTCGGCCCCTTGTGCAGGCATTGGAGAGTCTCCAGACAAGGATTGCAAAAATAATCCAGAGAATGAATGGGTTAATATATGAGAAGTGTTTGATGTTCTCAGCCTGTACTCGTTGTAGTTTAGAAGAATGAGGGGAGGATCTCATTGAAACTATATTGAAAGGGCTGGATAGAGTGGATACGGAGAGTGTTTCCTATGGGGGGGGGGGAACCTAGGACCAATTCGCACAGCCTCAGAATACAAGGACATCTCTTTAAAACAGAAATAAGGAGAAATCTCTTCAGTCAGAGGTGTCCACAGATGGCCATGGAGGCCAAATTAGTAAGTATATTTAAAGCAGAGGCTGATAGGTTCTTGATTCCTAAGGATCAAATGTTAACGGGAGAAGGCAAGAGGATAGGGTTAAGAGGGATAATAAATCAGCAACAATGGAATGGCGGAACAGACTCAGTGGACCAAATGTCTAATTTTGTTCCTGTATCTTATGGCTTATGATCTTATGCACTACACATTTAAACTGAATTTTTTCTATTCTAGTTTTAATCATTTGAATCAATTTGTAAGGAGATACCCTATATGATAAATAGAACTAGATAGTTAAAGGTGGAGAGGATGCCAAGACTGAAGTCTATTATTCCATATTATTTCAATAAATGAGTCAATTGCTTTTGAAAAAGAAAATTTGGAAAAAATCTGCCAAGCTAAATTTGTTTTCTAGCTGACTGCTGACTGACGTGAATTTGCTCCTTGCGCCATCTAGACAAATTGGTTGCTTCATGCATCATCCAGACGTACTACTAAACAGTTAACTCAGGATCAACTGCAGTCATACAGTGGCCCTCAGTTTAAACTGAATTAGCGATTCCATTACTTTGCAAGGAAGCTCTCAGCACTCAACAGTAAGAGCTGACTCAGAGCTCTAAACACATCAGAACACTGACTTTAAGAAAAACATTAAAAGGATCAGATGAATCTTAGAATTGCGCAGTACTTCAAGCACCATCGGTGAAGAAATAAAGAGTTTGATGATCTTCCATTTGAACATCAGGTAATTGGCCTAAAATGTTAACTATTTGTCTCTCCACAGATTTGATCAGCAAAACCAAAGAGATGATTATCATATACATGAGGAATAAACCGGAGTTCCATAAGCCGGTCCTCATTAGGTGAATGGAAGTGGAGAAGGTCAGTAAATTAAAATTCCTTGGTGTTATCATATTAGAGGATCTGTCCTGGGACCAGCACATAAGTGCCATCACAAAAAGAAGGCACAACAATGCCTCTACTTTCTTAGAAGTTTGCATAGGTTTGGCATGTCACCAAAAACTTTGACAAACTTCTAGAGATGCACAATGGGGAGTATCCCAACTGGCCCTATCACACCTGGTATGGAAACACCAATGCCCAGGAATGGAAAACTCTACAGAAACTGGTGGATATAGCCCAGACCATCACAGGCAAAGCCCTATCCACCTCTAAGCACATTTACATGGAGCGCTGCTACAACAAAACAGCAGCCATCATCAGGAACCCTTACCAGCTCGTTGCTACTATCACGCAGGAGGTACAAGAACCTTAGGTCCCACACCACCAGGTTAAGGAACAACTATTACACAATAACCACCAGACTCCTGAACCTGTGTTGATAACTTCACTCACCACTACTCTGAACGGATACCACAATCTACAAACTCACTTTCAAGGATTCCACAACTCATATTCTTAGTAATACCTTTTTTTAACAATTTGACTTCCTTTGCACATTGATTTTGTCAGTCTTTGTTTATGTATATTTTCATAGAACATAGAAAATGTACAGCACAATACAGGCTCTTCGCCCACAATGCTGTGCCGAACATGTACTTTAGAAATTACCGAGGGTTATCCATAGCCCTCTTTTTCTAAGCTCTATGTACCTATCCCAGAGTCTCTGAAAAGACCTTATTGTATCCGCTTCCACCACCGTGGCTAGCAGCCCATTCCACGCACTCACCACTATCTACGTAAAAAACTTATCCTGACATCTCCTCTGTACCTATTTCCACGCACCTTAAAACTGTGCCCTCTCATGCTAGCCGTATCAGCCCTGGGAAAAGCCTCTGACTATTCACACGGTCAATGCCTCTCATCATCTTATATACCTCTATCAGGTCACCTCTCACCCTCCATCGTTCCAAGGAGAAAAGGTCATGTTCACTCAACCTATTCTCATAAGTCATGCCCCCCAATCCAGGCAGCATCCTTGTAAATCTCTTCTGCACCCTTTCTAGTTTCCACATTCTTCCTGTAGTGAGGGGACCAGAACTGAGCACAGTATTCCAAGTGGGGTATGACCAGGGTCCTAAATAGCTGCAACATTACCTCTCGGCTCTTGAACTCAATCCCACAGTTGATAAAGACCAATGCACCGTATGCCTTCTTAACGGCACAGTCAACTTGCTTTGAGTGTCCTATGACTCGGACCCCAAGATCCCTCTGATCCTCCACACTGCCAAGAGTCTTACCATTAATACTATATTCTGCCATCATATTTGACCTACCAAAGTGAACCACCTCACACTTATCTGGGCTGAACTCTATCTGCCCCTTCTTGGCCTAGTTTTACATCCTATCGATGTCCCGCTGTAACCTCTGACAGCCCTCCACACTATCCACAACACCCCCAACCTTTGTGTCATCAGCAAATTTACTAACCATCCCTCCACTTCCTCATCTAGGTCATTTACAAAAATCACGATCTGAAGGGGTCCCAGAACAGATCCCTGAGGCACACCAGTGGTCACCGACCTCCATGCAGAATATGACCCGTCTACAAGCACACTTTGCCTTTTGTGGGCAAGCCAGCTCTAGATCCACAAAGCAAGGCCCCCTTGGATCCCACGCCTCCTTACTTTCTCAATAAGCCTAGCATGGGGGTACCTTATCAAGTGCCTTGCTGAAATCCATATACACTACATCTACTGCTCTACCTTCATCAATGTCTTTAGTCACATCCTCAAAAAATTCAATCAGGCTCGTAAGGCATGCCCTGAAATGAATTTCAGGGTGTTATATGATAACATAAGTACTTTAATTATAAATTTTACTTTGAACTTTGAGATATTGCTCAATTTACTCTTTTTCTTTCAGATTTCCAGCACTGGCTACATTCTGCTCTCAATAAAAAGTGTAGGACACATTAAGGTTCTATCAGAAGATCAGTGAAATGTTTCTAACAATAATTAATTTCCTTTAAATTCTTATTACCACAGTTTAGATTCATTAGTACAGGCAAATATAAAGCATAATCCCTAGAATTTTCAATGGAAAGTCACGTCCTGAGCACTATCTCCATGTATTTAATTCTTTGTTCTACCCTTATTCTCATGTATCTTTCCCTTTTATCTCTAAAAACTCAGTTTTCTTTCACAAGCATGTCTGTTTATTATTGTAAATACAAACAGCCAAGTCACTTTACATTCTTCACACTAATTTTCTTTTTCTGCTTCTATTGATCGCTTCAGCCTGAGACTTCACTGTGGCCAATTTCCCAGTAACACAATTTAAAAATGGCATAATGTTTTAAATAAATGTGCCCTTTAATTGTTTCTTCAGAATTCTGTTCAATGAGTACTTAACAATAAGAGACAGACCATATCTCATGTCTTCCCTTCCATGAATGCAACTTGTGGGATCAGAGATGGAGAAAGGAATAGGTATTTTTCCTTCAAGTCCCACCAATCTCAGTGGCAACAGCTATTACGATAGTGAAACAGAGCTGATGGTCAGATTATTTTCTACAAGCACAAATTCAGAAGGACTAATAGTCCGAATGTCAAGTTTTGTAATGCATGACTATGTTGAATGTTTGGTGGTGCTTCTTTTTCCCTGTGTACAATGGACCAGTGGCACAGACTTTTGATGTGATGCTGAACTCCTTCAAGTGAGAACTGATTCTATTTCTGAGGGGAGTGGGTGGCTGAAATGACAATGTATAAAAAAAGACATTTCCATAGAATTATATAATGGTTTGAGATACTTCTCCTCCATGATCTCCATCAGCACAGGTGAACCACAGGGCCGTGTGCTTAGCCCCCTGCTCTACTGACTTTACACCCATGACTGTATGGCACTAAAAAGGTAGCAAGAATTCAAGATTTTCTTTACTTAAGTGACCAGTATTTTTTCATCTGTTTTTGATTTCTCATGCAGGAGTGCTTGGCTTTCAAGGGGATTGAGAAAACTCCATACAGAATTCACAAGGCAGTTCAGTTATGTGGGTTGTACTGAAAGATTCAGATGCTCCTTTATCTGTTCCTATGTTTGTAGATTAATTCTTCTCCTCAGATAATGACTACAAGAATTATTAAAATTGTATGTGTCAAGCATTAATTTCCAAAAGTGAAGAAAATACTGGATCTCTTAACATTGACATTTCATGCTGCCCTGCTACAAAGTCCACCCCCAACCCCCAACAGTAACATTTTTTGGTTGAGTATTTCAATGGAATTTATGGAACGATCATATTGACAATAAGTAATTGTTTATTCCATTACTGGCTCAGAATTAAAGGTTTGTTTTGATAATTAAATGACTTTTGAGTCTCTTATCTATCAGTGCATACACCGATAGTTCATCTTATTTCCTCACTTCAAATCATTTTCATCCTCAATGTTACAATTTCAGGTATTCGGTGCTTTATTTGGTGCATCAACTCCTGAAGTATAATTAAATCCTGAAAGTGAAACTGCTGAAATAGTAGCAAATGAATTCCAAGGTAGCCAGATATAAATTTTAATTAAAATGTATGCAAACATATGCAGCAATGCATATTGTTAGGAAACTCCTTTTCCAAGAAAATGAATGATGCATAAAATATCAATTAGACTAAAATGTTTAAGAATCAGCAAATGTAAACTCAAAGGCTCAGCATGTGCATTCAGATCTCGAACATAAAATTACCATTTCTTTTGGGTAAGATCACTTAAAGCTACCAATTAGTTTGAACTGGAATTTATCAACAAATTTTTATTATATTGTATTGCCTGACTATTCCATGCTGCACTGAGGGAGCAGATCAACAATGCAAACCAAAGAATTGAAATGCAAGCTTCACTACTATCTTTGGGGGTTCATAGTTTTCATTTAAAAACTTTATTAAGTTATGGAAGTGGCATTAATTTAATCCACAGCATTGTCTTTTATTATTTACAATCTATACGGCTTTTTGGGGTAATTTAGTTTTCACCTGATAAAGAACTAGAAGGGGTTTCATTTCCCAATTCTCTACACCACACTCCAGTCCAGTTGGTGGCAGTAATGCACCTTTAATTTGGACTGCCAATCACCATTAAAAGTCAGAAGAGGAAAACAATGGAGATGGCATATTTTGATGAAGTGTAAAACCAGGGTGACATATGCACTCTCAGATAAATAGAAAACATTTCCTAAACTAATCAGAAGTTTCTGTGAACTGACCTAATTTCTACCTTACCTAATTCTTGACAAAAAGTATTCACAATTTATTTAATTTGCTACTTGTAGGACTTTGCTGTGAACAAATTGCCTACATTGACAACTCTTCTCAGTTTATATATATTATGACAGCATTATCTAAAGGATCTTCCTTCCTTTCCTCAACTGAACATGAGCTGAATCTCTTGATGGAATTTGGAGGAATTAAATGCCCTAAATCTACAAGAACAAAAGCTTCAAAATAATTCCAATCACCTTCACTTGACACGTTCCCTGGAGCACATAAATCAAAAATCCAAGAGTTAACACAAGCAAAAGGAGGCGAAGGTTTTACAATTTCAGAAAAAATACTGACAATGTTAAAGATTTTTTTTATTATTAAGTTAATGTACATGACCTGCCTCAATGTCCAGTAACAGTTACGTCCACAGTAATGAAGTGTTCTGAGATTTTGGTGATGAAACATCAGCTCCTGCCTGAAAGACAACATGGATCCACTCCAACTTGCCTAACACAACAAGTCCACAGCAGGTGCCATCTCACTAGCTCTTCACTCAATCCTAGAACAAGCAAAGTTGCATACTTCAGCATGCTCTTTATCGGCTACAGCTCAGCATTCAATACCATCATCCCCTCAAAATTAATCAATAAGCTTCAAGGCCTTGGCCTGAATACCTCCTTGTGCAATTGGATCCCAGATTTCCTCACTTGTAGACTCCAGTCAGTTTGGATTGGCAACATCTCCTCCACGATCTCTATCAGTACAGGTGTACCACAGGGTTGTGTGTTAATCCTCCTGCTCAACTCACTTTACACCCATGACTGTGTGGCTAAGCACAGCTCCAATGCCATAGTCAATTTTGCTGATGACACCCCTGTTGTGGGCCGAATCAAAGATGGTGATGAATCAGCATGCAACAGGGAGATTGAAAATTTGGCTGAGTGCCATCATAACAACAACCTCTCACTCAATGTCAGAAAGTCCGAGGAACTGATTACAGACCTCCCAAGAGGGAAACCAGAGGTCCATGAGCCAGTCCTTATCAGAGAACTAGAGACAGAGAGGGTTAGCAACTTTAAATTTCTGGGTGTTACTATTTCAGTGGACCTGTCCTGGACCCAGCATGCAACTACAATTGTGAAGAAAGCACAGCAGCACCTCTCCTTCCTTAGGAGTCTACGAAGATTCGGCATGACATCTAAAATTTGGACAAACTTCCACAGCTGTTTAGTAGAGAGTGTGTTGACTGGCTCTATCACAGCCTGGTATGGAAACACAAATGCCTTTGGACGGAAAATCATACAAAAGATAGTGGATTTGGTTCAGTACATCATGGGTACTGAGCCCTCCCAACAACTGAGCTCATCTACATGAAACGCTGTAGTAAAAAAGCGGCATCCATCATCAGCGATCCCTCCCCCCACCCCACCCAACCCACCAGGCCAGGCTCTCTTCTCGCTATTGCCATCCGGTAGAAGGCACAAGAGCCTCAGCACTCACACCACTAGCTTCAAAAACAGATACTACCCCTCAACCATTAGGCTCTTGAATAAAAAGGGTAACTACACTCACTTGTCCCATCATCGAAATGTTCCCACAACCAATGATCTCACTTTAAGAAACCTTTCTCTCATTATCTCACGTTCTCATTATTTGTTGCTATTTATTTATATTTGCATTTTCACAGTTTGTTGTCTTCTGCACTCTGGTTGATCTTTCACTGATTCGGTTACAATTACTATTCTATGGATATACTGTGCATGCCCAAAAGAAAACAAATGTTGACACATATGTACTTTAATAATAAAATTTACTTTGATTTTTGAACTTAAATTATGTTATTCTGTTTCAAATTTTAAACTACACACAAAATTATTATTCCAGATAAAGTATACTGCTGTTTAGTGTTACAGAACAATGATAATACAAGCACATCAGTGCACATCTCCATTATGTATTAGATTTCACTTGTAACACACATCAAAGTTGCTGGTGAACGCAGCAGGCCAGGCAGCATTTCCAGGAAGAGGTACAGTTGACATTTCGGGCCAAGACCCTTCATCAGGACTAACTGAAGGAAGAGTTAGTAAGAGATTTGAAAGTGGGAAGGGGTAGGGGAGATCCAAAATGATAGGAGAAGACAGGAGGGGAGAGGGATGGAGCCAAGAGCTGGACAGCTGATTGGCAAAAGGGATATGAGAGGATCATGGGACAGGAGGCCCAGGGAGAAGGAAAAGGGGGGGGGGGGGCGGGGAACCCAGAGGATGGGCAAGGAGTATAGTCAGAGGGACAGAGGGAGGAAAAGGAGAGAGAGAGAAAGAATGTGTGTATATAAATAAATAACGGATGGGGTACAAGGGGGAGGTACAAGAGAAGTCAATGTTCATGCCATCAGGTTGGAGGCTACCCAGACGGAATACAAGGTGTTGTTCCTCTAACCTGAGTGTGGCTTCATCTTTACAGTAGAGGAGGCCGTGGATAGACATATCAGAATGGGAATGAATGTGGAATTAAAATGTGTGGCCACTGGGAGATCCTGCTTTCTCTGTCCACCAGAGGAACTTGCTAAGGAATGGGAACATCTGTCTGAGATGGGAAAAAAACTAAACAGCAAAAAGTTGTCAGCAACTAAACCACAACCAGCCACGGGTTCCTGGTGAGCTTTGTTACAATACCCTTTATTATATTAAAAAATGCACTAGCAATAGATACTTTTCTAATTAAGGCTTGATAAAGGATGATATAATCAGAAATTTAGAATAGATGTTTTTTTTCTAGTAATTGTTGATTTTACAGAAGCGAAAAACAAGGCTTAACTGTTTTAGTTAGTTATCTGGATCCTGACAGCATCAGAAATCCAAGAAAAACAGTGCATTTTTGAATGCTACAATTGCTATAAATGCTTGAAATGTAGGATAGTATTGTGCCCTAAACTATAGCATACGATGCAGATGAATGAAAATTACCAAGTACAATGCAAAATATCCATGAGGTTGTTTTGAATGATGGCAATATATTCCCTAAACAGATGTCTCACTGTCTCGATCTCCGGAGACAGCTTATCCACCGATGTCTATTATAAAACAACGGACTCTCACAGCTACCTGGACTGTACCTTGTCCCACCCTGCTACTTGTAAAGACACCATCCCCTTCTCTCAATTCCACAGTCTCCACTGCATCTGCTCTCAGGATGAGGCTTTTCACTCTAGAATGAAGGAGATGTCCTCCTTTTTCAAAGAAAGGGGCTTCCCTTCTTCTATCAACACTGCCCTCAACCACATCTCTTCTATTTCATGCACATCTGCTCTTATCCCATCCTCCCGACACCCTACCAGGGATAGGGTTCCTCCCTTCACCTACCACCCAACCAGCCTCCATGTCCAGCACATAATTCTCCGAACCTTCCGCCACCTCCAAATGGATCTCACCACCAAACACATTTTTCCCTCCCCCCCACTTTCTGCTTTCCGCAGGGATTGCTCCCTATGGGACGTCCTTGTCCATTCGTCCCTCCCCACTGATCTCCCTCCTGGCACTTCTCCTTGCAAGCAGAACAAGTGCTTCACCTGCCCCTACACCCCCTTCCTCACTACCATTCAGGGCCCCAAACAGTCCTCCCAGGTGAGGCAACACTTCACCTGTGAGTCTGTTGGGGTACTCACGGTGTGGCCTCTTTTACATTGGTGAGACCCGATGTAGATTGGGAGACCGCTTCGCTGAGCATCTACACTCCACCTGCCAGAACAAGTGGGATCTCCCAGTGGTCACCCATTTTAATTTCACTTCCCATTCTGCTATGTCCATCCATGGCCTCCTCCACTGTCAGGATAAGGCTACACTTAAATTGGAGGAACAACACCTTACATTCCGTTTGGGTAGCCTCCAAACTGATGGTATGAACATCTATTTCTCAAATTTCCAGTAATGCCTCCACATACTCCCCTTCACCATTTCCCATCCCCTTGTCCCTCTCTCATGTTATCTCCTTGCCTGCCTATCGCCTCCCTCTGGTGCTCCTCCCCCCCACACCCCTTCTTCTTTCTTCCATGGCTTTCTGTTTCTTTCACCAATCAACTTCCAAGCTCTTTGCTTCATTCATCCCCCCTCCAAGTTTTACCTATCGCCTGGCGTTTCTCTCTTCCCTCCCTCCACCTTTTCCCCCACTTCTACTCCTCAGCTTTTTTTCTCCAGTCCTGCCAAAGGGATTCGGCCTGAAATGTTGGCTGTACTTTTTTTCCATAGATGCTGCCTGGCCTGCTGAGTTCCTCCAGCATTTTGTGTGTGCTGCTTGGATTTCCAGCATCTGCAGACTTCCTCTTGTTTGTGTCATTCTTCAGAGGTTTTGGTCTAAATTTGCAAACCCTTGTATTTTAAGGTTCCCTACACATACTGAAGTAGATTTTCAACTTTGACTCAAATGCCACTTTTTGACATTTTCCCATAGTGAATGAACAAAGCATCAGAGGCACTTGCTGAGCAAATGGTTCTAACCATCTAGCAGAATGCCTCACCACCTAATCTTAACAACAAGTACCAAGACCTCATTTGTCTGGCAGTGAGAGGGATCCTCTTATTAACCATTCGGTGTCAGATGCCACAGAACTGAAATGACACCAAGAGTAGAAATATTAAAAAGGAACATACTGCATTTTCAATGAAGATTTCAGAAATACAACCCAATACAGCATCTGAATGAGCAGTGAATCAACTGCGAAGAATCAGCAAGATCATAATTTTCCATGCCACAGTAACCAAACTTGGCCTCTCAAGTGCCATGTACAGTTCAAACTAAATAATTCTCTATGCATATACTGTATGCTTCAAAAAACAAAAGGAAAGCATTCCCTGATTTTTTTTAATTATTCTTAGTTAAGGAGATCCTATTACATTAATGAGTATGTTGATATATATCCTGTTCCTCCACTACTCCAGTTTATCACATTCCCTTGTTTTGTTACACTTCCCGATCACTTCTCTGGATTAAATTCCATTTGTCAATTGTCTGCTTAATTGCTAATATCTATATCCTCCTGCAAACTATAGTTTTACACCCCATTGTCAACCACACAGCTATTTTTTTAAATCATTTACAAATTTCATCATCTACACTACATGGATATACATTACAGAAAACAAGAGGCAAGTACCAGCTCTGTGGAACCCCATTGGTAACAGCCTTCCACTCATAAATACAGCCATCTGCTTCCTTCCACTGAGCTAATTTCAGATCCAAGCTGCTACACCCTCTTGGATTCCACATATCTTTACCTGTTTGACTAGCTTCTCATAAAGAACTTTGTTGCAAGTTTTGCTTAAATTAATAAAGACTACATCAAGCATATCTAGTTTTCTTTGCTGTCTTTTTAAAAAAATTCAATTAATTCGGCTTGACATGACCTTCCCTAACAAATCCATTCTGACTGCCCTTGTCCTTCTAAATGAGGTCTTAAATTTCCCTCAGAATTGAATCCAATAATTTGCCTACTCAAGTTAAACTAAGTGGCTGGTAATAATGCAATTTGTCCTCAACTTCCTTTACTTACACTGGTATGTTAGCTTATCTTCTTTAGCCAGGAATGGTAGAAAAATGATGATACATTTACAGCCCCACTGGGAAAAATAAATTCATGAGCTTCTGCAATTTTCTCCATTGCTCCCTTTAAAAGCCTGGGTTATATTTTATCTAGGTCTAGAGATTCATTCAATTTCAAAGATCTTCAACTACTTTATACTTCCTCTTTTACTATTTGTATCTCATCCAATATTTCCACATCACCTCTTTCATTAGAACATCAACATTGCCTCTTCTTTTGTAGACAATTGCAAAGTATTCACAGACATCCCTACCAATATCCCTGATTATGCATACAGGCTACCTTTTCAGTTCCAAAAGGGCCCATTTGTTCTTTGGTTACTCTTGTTCTTTTTACACATACAAAATATCTTTGAATCTTCTTCAATTTTACTTGCCAATTTTTTCATATCTTGGCTTGGCTTTGCTAATTTCTATTTTAATTTGACCTCCATATTTTCTGTCCTCTTTTCTTAGCTTCATACTGTATTTAGCTTTAATAATAGCACATAATCTTCTCTTTTTTAGCTACTGTCTTCTATGGACTTAATTAACAAGGGCCTCAACATTTGGCTGGCCTACCCATATTCCTGTGGAAACACATTTACCCTGAAGTTCTGGAATTGCCTTCTTGAATGTCTCATTACTCTAAGACTGATTTAACAATTATGATCATTGCTACAATGTTGTTCTCCCAGTAGTACTTCCACCTGCCCAAGCTCATTCCTTAACAATCCAGAATTGCACAAAACCCCACCCCAAAGCTCAAGATTCTAACATTGGGGTGGGGTGGGGTGGGGTGGGGTGGGGTGGGGTGGGGTGGGGGGCAGGGGAGATCACAATACCACAGGCTTCATGTATAGTCCCCATCAAAAAGATGAAAAAAATTCAGCTTCATTGTCATTAAACTCTATTTCTGTTTTTCATTACTTTTATTTGCATCCCAAATCAATAAAAATATTAAAACTTGGATAATAGGAAAATAAGTCTTACAATCCATTTCTCCATCTCTTGTCAGGAAGAACCCAAGCTCTAACTAGCAACTGGCCTACTGCCTTAATTAACATGTGAAGAGACTGGTGCAGTTTAATGTCCGAGATTTTGGGAAACAGGCCTTTAATGTGACGTTGGTTGGAATCATAACAATTAAAACTGCAGCAGGGCTGCTGACAAGATTGACACACATTATATGACTTCCTCACACCATTACTTTTGTAGCTCCTACAGTACCTTTAGCAATTGTCACATTGGATTCCACATATACACTAATTCGCACTTCTGTTAAAGGAATACCTCTCTACTTGCAGCGCAAGCATAACAGCATGTGATCTTTGAATCATATCTGCAACCATTGGAATTCGTTAAAGAAATAACAAGCAGGATTAGACAAAGAGCTACTGGTTGATGTTGTGTATTTGGATTTTCAGAAGGTCTTTGACATGGTGCCACAAATGAAGCTGCTTAACAAGCTAAGAGCCTATGGTATTACAGGAAAGATATCTACATGGATAAATCAGTGGCTGATTGGCAGGAGGTACAGAGTGGGAATAAAGGGAGCCTTTGCTGGTTGGCTGCCGGTGACTGGTGGTGTTCCACAGGGGTCTGTATTCAACCGATTCCTTTTACGTTATATGTCAATGATTTGGATGATGGAATTGATGGCTTTGTTGCAAACTTTGCAGACGATATGAAGATAGATGGAGAGGCAGGCAGTTTTGAGGAAGTAGAGAGGTTACAGAAGAATTTAGACAGATTAGGAGAGTGGGCAAGGAAATGGTAGATGGAATATAGTGTCATGAAGTGTTTGGCATAAGAAATGAAACGGATAAATGGAGAGAAAACACAAAAAGACGGAGGTGCAACAGAACTTGGGAATCGTTGTGCAGGATTCCCTGAAGGCTAGTTTGCAGGTTGAGTTTGCAGTGACAAATGCAATGTAAGCATTTATTTCAAGAGTACTAGAATATAAAGCATTGGTGAGGTCTCACTTAGAGTACTGTGAGAAGTTTTGGGCTCCTTATTTTAGAAAGGATGTGCTGAAACCGGAGAGGGTTCAAAGGAAGTTCAGAAAAATTATTCCAAATTTGAATGGGTTGTCATATGAAGAGTGTTTGATGGCTCTGAGATTGTATTCACTGGAATTCAGAAGAATGAGGGGTGATCTCATTGAAACCAAACAAATGCGGAAAGGCCTCGATAGAATGGATGTGGAGAGAACGTTTCCTATGGTGGGAGAGTCTAGGACCAGAGGACACAGCCGTAGAATAGATGGACATCCTTAGAACAGAGATGAGGAGCAATTTCTTTCGCCAGAGAGTTGTGAATCTGTTGAATTCATTGCCACAGGCAATTGTAAAGGCCAAGTTTGTATGTATATTTAAGGCAGAGATTGATAGGTTCTTGATTGGTCAGGGTATGAAGGGATAAAGGGAGAAGGCAGGAGATCAGGGCCATTAGACATAGGACCAAAATTAGGCCATTCGGCTGTGAGGGAACTGGATCAGCCATGATTAAATGGCAGAGCAGACTCGATGGGCCAAATGGCCTAATTTTGGTCCTACATCTAATGGTCTTATAAACATATGTCTGCTCTCTTAACTATGGTTATCCAGAAATCGCTTCCAAGCATGTATCAGAGAGACCAAAACTACCAGTTTTGATTCTTCTTAGAAATTCCACTTTTTTTGCCACAATTCCAAGCCACTATCTGATTCAAAACCAAAGCATTAGTTGACTTCTGAAGAAATTAAATGAAAATAAGGATGAAACTTATAAAACTATAAAACACAGTGCAAATGCAGTAACCAACCTACTATGATTAAACAGAATGGCAGAATAGGTTTGAACAAGTGAATGGTGTCTAGTTTAATGATGCTATTTCACCTCAGGTTGTGCTTCCAATCTCATGACCAAAACCAACTACTTTCACCTCTCTGTTCTGTCACAACCCAACTCTGCTGATACGGTGTGTGCTTTTGCTCCAATATTTGGCTGGGTACCTTCACATCAGCATACTTCAAGGTCTTGTTCATCCATTACATTTGTGCTCACTGACCAACCAGGCACCAAACCAATAAAACCACAAATGTTAATGTTAAACACTTGATGTTTAATGTATAACACATATTTGGTACTTCACCCCTCTCTGTATACTTCATTAGCCCTAATAGTGTGCAAGAACTCAGATATTACTGTAGGCACAATGCTATTTCTTTAAAGTCAACTGTTAAGTATTACACAAAACCCAAAATAACACCTAGCACTACCTTTCTCAAATTCAGTTTTATCATTTCTACAAGTCCATATTATTTCTGCTTACTACTCTGACAAGTCTGTTCTTGTACCATCTTAAAGGTAAATGAAATGGAATTTGGGAAGGTGGTGGTGGGAGGACTGTCACAAAGCAGTAAGCAAACATGTTAGCAAGCCAGGGAGGGGTCTGTGTGATTGTTAATGTGTCCCAATTCTATAAGTGGTAGACTTTGCAAAAACTGTGTCACTATGTGAAGCAGCATAATATACATTTAATAATACATTCCATATCCCATTACACCTATTGACAATTGTTACACTATGAAAAATTTAACAGAAAATGACATCAAGATCCCAACTAATATGAAGGTAGATGACAGCCACAAAAATAAATCCCAGTTGACTTCAAAACCTTTTGCTACTGGACTCCATATCACCAACTTGTCAAATGTGTCTACTTCTTAACATTTCCTGTTAAAAAGTTTCTGTTGGTTACTTCAAAAAAGTTTATACTGTATTTAAAACAGATCAGCTGTTCTCTGCAAAAACTAATCTGAATATTCGAGCCTTTTATTTTTCCATGGCGCTCACGAAGAACCAGGCAGCCCTGTTAGGGGATTACAATACATTAGGTAACCATAAAGATCTTTATCATTAAAGTCTATAGCCTTGGTTTTCATTCCTCTTAAGGGAAAGAAATCCTTTTGTTTACTTCATCCAATTTTTTTTACATCTCATCTAAACCTACCATGTACCAATGAAAGGAATGTAGCTTACCTATCCTGTTCCTCATAGCAAGTTTTCCAATCTAGGTAAGCATTTCTCATCTCAGAATTGAAAATTATTAGGAGTCTCTTCCTTAATTGGCAGTAAAAGTAAGTTTTTTTTGAGACAGAGATAGATAACTACTTGACATAGGAATGAAAGGTTACTATGGATCATCAGGATGTAGAGTTGACATGATGCAAGACTAGATTGCCTGTTACTAAACGGCACAACTTGCTTGAGGAGTTGAATATCCCCCCCAATCCAGTTCATAATTTGTATGTTGATATGCATACCCATCATATCAATAAGTCTGTACATGGAAAACAATATAGATTACATTTATTCAAAGTGATAATCAGGAGGAAAAGAAAAAGCATCCAGAAAGAATATATTTTCAAATCTTTCTTCTTCAGCTTCATTTTCTAAAATTTCTCACCCCAAACTAAGGTTGCTCTAATGAAATGCCATCGAGCTGAATTGCCGGCCCCCTAGGCCTGAGTCGACGTAGTAGTAGTAAATCGTTAAATCTCTTTGTGAGTATTTATAACATTAGCTTTTATTTCAGATTTCCCAACATCATCAGTTTTTTGCTTTTTGATAAATGCAGATGTGGTGCTACAGTTTAACTCCACAAAATGCATCTTGAACAGTAACCAAGTCAAAATGTTTGTTCCACGTTAAGCAAAGAATCAATATTTAAATTCTTATCCTGTTTTTCCAATCCCTACAAAAAAACCTATCTCCCTCCTTCCTATAGACTTGCAACACTTAAAATAGCTCTATTCCATTTCTAGCATCTTGGCATTCACAAAATTAATACTGCATGTTATATATTCAGAGTTATTTATCAGAAGTGTACACTGAAACATACAGTGAAATGCGTTGTTTGCATTAACAACCAACATACTTGCAGGTCGCAAATGTCGGCACACATTCCAGCACCAACATTGCATGCCCACAATGCTTAACAGAACAACCCAGAACACAACAAAAAACAAGCCTCTTTCCTCCCTCCAACCTACCCATATATACAATTCTCCAATTCCAGGATAGGCCTCCAAGCCTCTAATCTCTAGTCTCCAGGCTTCAGACTTCAATCTTAGGTAATGACCCCCGGACTAACTGATGACAGGACTTGTAACTCCAGGTTCAAATTCCGGTTGTGCCGATTGATCAGCCCCAGCGCTTCCTACTCGCACAGACATCTGATCCTGAGACCAATCTGGGACAGCCCAATGTCAATGGAGAGAGACCCTTCGATACCTGTCCGTCAAGCATCTTCAAATATCCTTTGATCCTACGTCCACATAGCCTGACTTCAAGTGCAGATCAACAAGTTCTCTCTGTTGGTTGTCA
This sequence comes from Mobula birostris, assembly GCF_030028105.1. NCBI lineage: Eukaryota > Metazoa > Chordata > Chondrichthyes > Myliobatiformes > Myliobatidae > Mobula > Mobula birostris. The sequence goes on from NC_092379.1 coordinate 66,190,014, forward strand.
TGCCAATAGCTGCCATGGCCCTAAATCTCTTGAATTTTCTCCCAAACCTCTTTTAAGGCCTGCCTCTTTAGTAACTCCAATGATGTCTTTCTGAAGACATTTGAAATATTCCACTTCATTTACGGTGGAATTATTATGCCCACTTCTGGTTTATGCCTAATTAAATTATTCAATGCAACATCACCTCCGAATGGATTATGTGAGGAAGAGACAGAGAATGCACACTTTGCCTATTTGGAGCCACAACAACCAAACCCTTTAGGAAGCTCCGATCAATAATTATTTGGCTGTCAATAACAAAGGGCCTAAATATTGATGTTCAAAAACAGGATCCATATGACTGCAAGAGCACTGTGCAGCTGAGGCATGATGTCATTGCCACAGCTGAAAGCAAATTGTAAAATCAACTTAACAAATCATGCAGTGTGTTGGACTGGGTTTAAAAAAAACAAGTAGATATCAAGTACAGTACCCAAAGCTGATTCTGGAAGATATACCAGCACTAAACTGGCTTGTCTCATGAACTTCCAAACTAAAAGATTATAGATCCACTCAGATGTAGCTCCATCTATGATGTTGTGCTGACCTTTTAACCTATTCCAGGTTCTATCTAACACTTCCTTCCACAAAGCCCTCCATTTTTCTTTCATCCACGTGCCTATCTACTATAGGTGTCTCCACCATCATCATTGGCAGTGTGTTCCATATACTTACCACTGTCTGTATATTAAAAAAAAATGACCTGACACCCCCCTGCATACTCTCCTCCAATCATCTCAAGTATGTCCTCTTGTTTTCTCCATTGCTGCCTGGGGGAAAGGGGGGCTGACTGTACACTCTATCAATGCCTCTTAACATCTTGTACACCTCCATGAGTTTCCTCTCATCCTTATTCACTCCAAGTAGAAAAGCCCAGGCTTGCTCAACCTTTCCTCACAAGACATGTTCTCTAATCCAAGCAGCATCCTCTGCACCCTTCCAAAAGCTTCTACACCCTTCCTATAATGAGGTGAGCAGAACTAAACACAATGCTCCAAGTGTGGTCTAACCAGAGTTGTATAGAGTTGCAATATTACTTTGCAGCTCTTGAACTCAATTACCCCAACTAATGAAGGCTAACAACACCCTATCAACATGCATGGCAACCTCAAGGGATCTGAGGGCTTGGATCGCAAGACCCCTCTGTTTCTCCACACTACTAAGAAACCTGCCATTAACCTTGTATTCTGACTTCAATTCAACCGTCCAAATTGTATCACTTCACACATTTCTGGATTGCACTTCATCTGCCATTTTTCAGCCTAACTCTACATCTCTCAATATCCCGCAACAACCTTCTACACTAACCACAATACCACCCCCTTTTATGTCATCTGCAAACTTACTATCCAACCCTTCTGCTTCCTCATCCAAGTCATTTACAAAATATCATAGAGAGCAAGGGTCCCAGAACAGATCCCTGCAGAACCCCACTGGTCACTTCCCTCCAAACAGACTATGCACCATCTGCTACCACACTCTTCCTTCTGTGGGCAAGCCAATTCTGAATCCATGTAACTAAGTTTCCCAAGATCCCATGGCTCTTGACGTTCCAAAAGAGCCCATCATGAGGAACCAAGCCAAAAGCCTTACTAAAATTAAAATACACCACATCCACCTCCTAGTCTTCATTAATTTGTTTTGTCACTTCCTCAAAAAGTCAATCAGGCTCTCATATGCCAGTCACAAATTCATGGTGACTATCAGTAATCAGACTATGCTTCTCCAAATGTTCATAAATCCTGTCTCTAAGAATCGTCTCCAATAGTTTGCCCACCACTGATGTATGACTTTCTATAATTCCCAGAATTATCCCTCTTACCTTCCTTGAACAAAGGCATAATATTCGCCATTCTCTAATCTTCTGATGGTACTCCTGTGGGCAATAAGGATGCAAAGATCATTGCCAATACCGCAGTAGCCTTTCCTTTGCTTCCTCTAGTAACCTGGAGTATACACCATTCCAGCCCCAAGGACTTGTAATGTTTTCCAAAAGTTCCAGCAAATCCTCTTTTTTAACATTGACAACTTCCATACCAGCCTGTTTTATTCTGTCCTCACATTCATCAAGACCCCTCTCAATGGTGAATAGTATAGCAAAATAGTCAATAAGGAGCTCCCTTACCTCCTCCAACTCCAGACATCTTTCTTCTTTTATACCTGATTGGTTCTACCTTCACCAGAGTCATCCTCCTGTTCTTCATATTCATGTAGAGTGTCTTGGGTTTTTCCTTCATCCAACTTGCCAAGGCCTTCCCTTGTCTCCTTCTCACAATTTAGCTTTGTCAATTAAAATTAACTAAAAACTATCAATTAAGAACTTCACTTCCTAAGTTCATTCATATGCTCCTTCTAGCTACCTTGCAACTCTCTAGCATCCCGTCTAATCCTTGCTTTCTAAACCTTAAGTATGCCTCTTTCTTCCCTTTGACCAGATGTTCCAAATCCTTTGTTAACTATGGTTCCTCCACCCTACCATTCTTTCCCTGCCTCAATGACAAAGTTGGAGGGAAGTAGAAGAGCAAGAGCTGCAAGTGAAAGGTAATCCAGGTAAGCATGCAGATGGAGGAGGGAGAAGAGAAAATCTTGACAGAAGTTGAGGGATGATAGGAGTTGACAAAGGGCTGAAGATGATGGAATCTAATAGGAGATGGAGGTGGAGCACATAATGAAGAGAGGGAGGTTGGATGGACAGACAGGAACAGTGGGAGGAGTGCGCGGGTGATGGCAGGCTAGGGTGAATGTGGGAAGAACCAAGTAGATAATGAACTGAGACAAAAGTAACCCGGGGGAGCAGTTTACCAGAAGTTGGAGAGTTCAATATTCATGCTATCAGATAATAGACCACCCATGAAGAATATGAAGTGTTCCTCTTCTAGTTTGTGTTCATTTGCATCCAGTCGGTTCAATAGGCTAAGGAAAGCTATGTCATTCTGGGAATGGGGACAAACAAGGCGGAACTAAGTTTTTTTTAGATATGTATAGTGTAAAAGAGAAGTGAGAGTTCACATTAGACTCTGGGAAATGACCTTAAGAAGTAATAATGGGGTACAAAGAAACAGCAAATGAACTTAACTATTTTGCATCAGTCTACTCTGTTGAAGACACAAGCAGTGTCAGGAGGCAGAAGTAAATGCAGTTGTTGTTACTAAGGAGAAGGTGCTTAGAAAGCTGAAAGGTCTGAAGGTAGATAAATGACCCGGACCAGATGGACTACACCCTAGAGTTCTGAAAGAGGTAGTTGAAGAGATTGTGCAGACATTAGTAATGATCTTTCAAGAAACACTAGATTCCGGAATGGTTGGAAGACTGGAGAATTGCAAAGTATCACTCTACACTTTAAGAAGGGAGGGAGGCACAGAAGGGAAATTATAGGGCAGATAGCAGGACTTCAGTGGTTGGGAAGATGTTGGAGTCTATAATTAAGTTTGATGTTCCAGAGCACTTGGAGGCATATGGCAAAGTAGGTCAAAGTCAGCATGGCTTCCATAAGGGAAAATCTTGTCTGGCAAATCTGTTTGAATTCTTAGAGGAAACAGCAGGCAGGATAGACAAAAGAGAGACAGTGGACGTTGCTCACTTTGGTTTTCAAAAGGCCTTTGACAAGGTGCTACACATGAAGCTGCATAACAAGATAAAAGCCTATTAAAGATACCTGCATGAATAGAAGATTGGCTGACTGGCAGGAAGCAAAGTGTCAAAATAAAGGGGGCATATTCTAGTTGTCTGCCAGTAACTATGGGTGTCTGCAGGGGTCAGTATTGGGATCACTTCTTTTCCTGTTATATGTTAACAATTTGGATGACAGAATAGATGGCTTCATAGCAAAGTTTGGTGATGATATGAAGAGAGGTGGAAGAGAAGGTACTGCTGAGGAAGTTGAAAGTCTTGGACAGATTGGGAGAATGGATAAAGAGATAGCAGATGGAATATAGTGCAAAGAAGCGTATGGTCATGCACTTTGCTAGAAAGAACACAAGTGTAGACTACTTACTAAATGGGGAAAAAAAATTCAAGAATCAGAGGTGCAAAAGGACTTGGAGTCCTTGTGCAGGATTCCCTAAAGGTTAACTTGTAAGTTGAATCAGTGGTAAAGAAGGCAAATACAATATTAGCATGTATTTTGAATTGTCTAAAATATGAAAGCAAGGATGTAATGTAACACTGAAGTCCCTTATGAATTTTTAACTTTTGTAAAATGTAATATGACAAAATGGTAGCTGTGAGATCCCAAAAAGTTTTACTGGTTTGGATGGGATGCTTACAAGAAATCTGTTTGTGTGTGTTTTATCAAGATCTGCTTAATGGCGGGGAAGATGATTTGACAACAGGGGGAAAAAGATCAGGACACAGCTATTATGGCAGTAAAGACAAATGGACTAATTGAAGAATAGATGGCAGGAACCAGAGACCCTTACAAATAACGGAGAAATGCCATTATGGAATGGAACAACCTAATTACTGTTCACTGTAAAAGTATAAAAGTGGCTTGTTTGAGCTATAAGACTGAAGCTATTTTCCAGATGATAACCTGTGGAAGCAGACTTCCCTTGCAAGTACATAATAAAATGTACCTATAATTTGATCCACTCTGAATTCATTATAGTTTGTTACTGTATATTAGAAGACCTAGCTGAATGGTACATAACAAATGCTGAGGTTTTATAAGGCACTGGTGAAGGCATAGTTGGAGTACTGTGTGCAGTTTTGGACCCCTTACCTAAGAAGAGACATGCTGGCATTCGAGAGGGTCCAGAGCATTTCAGAGAATGATTCCTGAAATGAAAGGGTTAATGTGTGAGGAGATTTGATGGCTCTGGGCCTGTACCCACTGGAGTTTAGAAGAATGGGGGTGTGGGGAATCTCACTGAAATCTATTGAATATTGAAAGGCCTAGAGTGGATGTGAGAGGCCAGGCAGCATCTCTAGGAAGAGGTACAGTCGACGTTTCAGGCCGAAACCCTTCATCAGGACTAACTGAACGAAGAGTTAGTAAGAGATTTGAAAGTTGGAGGGGGAGGGGGAAATCCAAAGTGATAGGAAAAGACAGGAGGGGGAGGGATGGAGCCAAGAGCTGGACAGGTGATTGGCAAAGGAGATACGAGAGGATCATGGGACGAGAGGTCCAGGGAGAAGGAAAGGTGGGGCGGGGGGAACCCAGAGGATGAGCAAGGGGTATAGTCAGAGGGACAGAGGGAGAAAAAGGAGAGTGAGAGAAAGAATGTGTGTATATAAATAAATAACGGATGGGGTATGAGGGGAAGGTGGGGCATTAGCGGAAGTTAGAGAAGTCAATGTTCATGCCATCAGGTTGGAGGCTACCCAGACAAAATATAAGGTGTTGTTCCTCCAACCTGAGTGTGGCTTCAACTTTACAGTAGAGGAGGCCGTGGATAGACATGTCAGAATGGGAATGGGATATGGAATTAAAATGTGTGGCCACTGGGAGATCCTGCTTTCTCTGGTGGACAGAGCGTAGGTGTTCAGCAAAGCGGTCTCCCAGTCTGCGTCGGGTCTCGGCAATATATAGAAGGCCACATCGGGAGCACCAGACGCAGTATATCACCCCAGCCAACTCACAGGTGAAGTGTTGCCTCACCTGGAAGGATTGTCTGGGGCCCTGAATGGTGGTAAGGGAGGAAGTGTAAGGGCATGTGTAGCACTTGCTCCGCTTACAAGGATAAGTGCCAGGAGGGAGATCAGTGGGGAGGGATGGGGGGGATGAATGGACAAGGGAGTCGCGTAGGGAGCGATCCCTGCAGAAAGCCGGGGGGGGGGGGGGGGGGAGGGAAAGATGTGCTTAGTGGTTGGATCCCGTTGGAGGTGGCGGAAGTTACGGAGAATAATTGGACCCAGAGGCTGGTGGGGTGGTAAGTGAGGACCAGGGGAGCCCTATTCCGAGTGGGGTGGCGGGAGGATGGAGTGAGAGCAGATGTGCGTGAAATGGGGCAGATGCGTTTGAGAGCAGAGTTGATGGTGGAGGAAGGGAAGCCCCTTTCCAGCTCTTGGCTCCATCCCTCCCCCTCCTGTCTTCTCCTATCATTTTGGATCTCCCCCTCCCACTTTCAAATCTCTTACTAACTCTTCCTTCAGTTAGTCCTGACGAAGGGTCTCGGCCTGAAACGTCGACTGTACCGCTTCCTAGAGATGCTGCCTGGCCTGCTGCGTTCACCAGCAACTTTGATGTGTGTTGCTTGAATTTCCAGCATCTGCAGAATTCCTGTTGTTTGTGGATGTGACAGGATGTTTTCTGTAGTCAATGAATCTAAGAGCAGATGGCACAGTCTCAAAATAGAGGGACATTCATTTAGAACGGAGATAAGAAGGAATTTCTTTAGCCAGTGATAAATCTGTGGAATTTATTGTCACAAATGGCTGTGGAGACCAATTCATTAAGTATATTTAAAGCAGAGGTAGATAGGTTCTTGATTAATCAGGGCATGAAAGGTTATGGGGAGAAGAATGGGGTTTCAAGGGATAAAAAATCGGCTACGATGGAATGGGGGAGCAGACTCGATAGGCTGAATGATTTAATTCTGCTCCAATCTTATTGCCTTATTGAATTACTTCATACTTAGTCTGAACACCACAGCTGTGCAAGGATGAACAATATCCAGAAGAACATCTTTATTAACAGCAATTCATTCAACTATCATCACATCTGGAAAAACTGCATGCTATACACCATATCCTCGTTATATGCGTATTCAGACAATGCGGATTCACAGTTATGCAGCTTCTACCAACATCTCCTTATATGTGTCCAAAACTCACAGATATGCGAGGAGCACTGCTTTCCCGCCAATACAAGTCACGTGCGTATGCGTCACAATCTCACTCCCGCCAGTCTCGCATTGGTTTTGACAAGCTGTGGATGCACAATCTTGCGCTCTTAAACTTTTGTTGGTTTTACCTGCGGTGCAGTGATTTTGTGCTTGAAATATTTAACTATGCCTCCTAAGCTTCCGATGTCATGTCCTGGCCCATCAGCCGAGCGGCAGAGAACTGCTATAACACTTGAAAAAGAGTTAGAAATTATAAACAGCGGGGCATCTGCTGAAGGTAACAGCTCTGGGATGCTACTGCCGGGAAGAGAATCTTGCCTTTAAGGTAGTTTTGTTGCTTGACAATGCGCCAGCCCATCCCAAACATTTGGACAGCATTCATCCTAACATAACAGTGCATTTCCTGCCGTCTAACACAACATCGCTGATTCAACCACTCGAGCAAGGTGTAATTCACATTCAAGGCATATGTATTTTTTTAAGGCAAACTATCTCGTAGATGCTGCAAGCAACAGACGATTTTCAAAATCCCGGGAGTTTACCAACTGTGAGGGAATGGTGGAAGTAGGAACACTTGGCACAAATGGCGATGGGCGTGGACCCAAGTTTAGAACAGGGTCAGCATTTCAGTCATTCCCTGCCGTCAACCCTTCTTCCCTACAAGCAAATTTATGATGAAAAACAAAATGCTGCCAAGCAAACAACCCTCACCACTTTCTTCAAATCGGTGTTATCTTCTGCTGCCGGCAATTCTAAGAGCTCTGTGAGTCTTCCTTCATCCCTTGCTGTGCCTGATATGATCCTAACGACCACAACCATCCACCTTATCCATGTAAAACTGCCCGACAGCACAACAACCACTTATCACCCGGAGCAAACACACCTGCCACTGTTGGTGAGTACTGTACACCCTAGGATGTTAGCTTGCTAGGATTTATTACATTGAATATTACCTTAAATTGATGAAATATAATACAAATGTTGTCTTGTGGTACTGCTTTTGTGTCGTATTGGTATGAAAATGTGAATAAATTACAGATAAAACATACTTAGGAAGCCCTCTAGAATGCATCCCTATTTTCTCCATTTAAATAATAATATCATGCGATTTCACATTATGCGTCAACTTCCAGGAACGTATCCCCCACATATAACGAGGATAGGGTGTACTTGGAGATGAACAAGGAGAAACGATGTAACACTGCTTGAACTCCAAACCTCTGAAACCTGGTAAACATTATAAGAAAACAGTTTACCCCAGACTACTCATTGCCCAGGTGAATAAGCATTCATGAATTTGGATAGCAGCAACAGGTAATTGAAGAACAAAAAAACAAAAACAAAAAATCAACAATCTGAATTATAAACAGAACTGCTCAGTAGATAACACAGCGTCTGCAGAGGAGAAATGGTTAATATTTCAGGTCAATCTGCTGAGTGTTTCCAGCAATTTTTTTTTGTTTGTTTTCATGAAATGAAGTGGGACTTGTATCATGGTTAGAAAACAATTTCTTCACAATAACAGTGAAGTTTATGATCCTCTTTGACGCTTTGCAATGAAATGTTTCCATTCCACTTGCTTGCAGTGTAAAAGTGATTTGGAATTGTAGCTGCAAGGCCTGTGATTCATTGCATATTCCCATCTGCTTCAAACTAAAAATACTTTAGCAACACAAATTCTTTCGCAATTACATAAAAAGTTTATTTTCTCCAAAATGCCACATTTAATTTCAGCTCCAAAGCTCAACATATATTGACCTTTCAAAAATAATACCGTGAATTCACTTGAAATATATTACAACCTTTGGTTACTCATGATAGGTTGGATAATATTAGTTTCTATATGCTTAAGCTTATAATATGTTGTACCCAAGCCTCCTCCCAGCTCTTAGAACTTAGAACAGTACAGTACAGCACAGAAACAGGCCCTTCGGCCCACAATGCTTTGCCAAACCAATTAGATTAGTAATCAAATGCCCAACTAAACTAATCCCTTCCGCCTACACAAGGTCCATATCCGTCCATTTTTCTCAGCCATGTGTCTATCTAAACATCTCTTAAAAGGCTCTAATGTATCTGCCTCTACCACCACTTCAGGCAGTGCATTCCATGCACAATCTCTGTGTAAAAAAAACTTGCCCCTCACATCTCCTTTGAAATTACCCCTCTCTCACCTTAAATGCATCCCCTCCAGTATTAGACATTACAACTTTTGGAGAAAGATATTGTCTATCTGCTCTACCTATGGTTCTCATACTCGTAGAAACCTCTATCAGATCTCACCTCAGCCTCTGCCACTCCAGGGGAAAAAACCCAAGTTTGTCCAACCTCTAATTATAGCACATGACCTCTCATCCAAGTAACGTTCTGGTATACCTCTTCTGTACCTTCTCCAAAGCCTCAACATCTTTCCTATAGTGGAGCGACCAGAACTGTATGCAATACTCCTAACTAGAGTCTTATACAATTCTAACATATCTTCCTGACTTCTGAACTCAATGTCTCGACTAATAAAGGCAAGCATGCCATATGCCTTTTTAACCACCCCATCGACCTGTGTAGCCACTTTCAGGGAGCTGTGAATTTGGACCCCAAGATCCTTCTGTTCATCAACACTGTTAAGGATCTTGTCCTTAACATTGTACTACCTCTTTGCATTTGACCTACCAAAGTGCAACATTTCACATTTGACCAGGTTAAATTTCATCTGCCATTTTCCCACCCATATCTGCAAATGATATATACAGTATACTATTGTATAACATCAATCTTCATATCATCTGCAAACTTACTAACCCAACAATCTGCAGTACATTTTCATCTAGGTCATTTATATAGATCAGAAACAGCAGAGGTCCCAGTACAGAACCCTGCAGAATACCACTACTCACAGACCTCCAGCTAGAATGAGTCCCTTCAACCACTAACTTTCTACTGCTTCATTAAGCCATTACACTTTAGATAAGCTAGCAGTTCCTTTGCACTTCACACCCTTTGGTTCTTTGGAATTCGACATTGTGAATCAATAACTTCTTCATATAAACAGTATAAATAAGCCAGTTCTAAAATCTGTAGACAAATCAACACAAACTCCACGTTGTCAACACCGTCAGCATTAGAAACCAGAAAAGGAAATATGATTGTGTACGATTGTGAAATACACTTACCATGCCAACGAGGTAGAGAATGACAACCTTTTGTGTGCAGTTTAAATTCCTTTGTGTGCTAGTAGCAAAAGATGTGTGCGTGTGCACACACATACACACCTTAGAGGGAACATTGATACTGATCTTAATCTTAATCTTCTGGATGAGCCTCCCTAAAATCCATGTACAAAACACCCATGGCTCTATCTTCATCAATGATCCTTCTTACATCATCAAAAAACTCAATCAAATTAATAAGACACACCTTGCCCCGTACAAAGCTACTCTGGCTCTCCCTAATTATGCTATGGATTTCCAAATATTCATAAATCCTATCCCTAAGAATTCTCTGCAGTAACTTCCCTAACCATTGGCATGAGACTCATCAGTCTATTGTTTCCAGGATTATCCTTGGTATCTTTCTTGAACAATGGAACAACATTAGCTACTCGCTAGTCCTCTGGGACCTTGCCTGTGGCTAGAGAGGGCACAAAGATATTGGTCAAAGCCCCAGCAATCTTTTCGCTCAGGCTCTGGGGGACTGATCCACTAATACTCTCTAAGGGACCTGACACTATCTCCTCCTTTACCTCACAATATCCAAAGCATATTAATACACTCAGCACTGATCTCCCTATCCTCCACATCCTTCTCATTGACAAAGACCAATGTAAAGTACTCACTATGGACCTCACCCCCATTCTCCATATCCAAGCAAATGTTCTATCCTTTACCCTTGAGTGATCTTACCCCCTCACTAGTTATCCTCTTATTCATGATGTATATATAGAATGTTTTGGGATTCACCCTAATCACACTTGTCAAGAACTTTCTTGGCCCCTCCTGGCATTCCAATTCTCGAGCTCTTTTCTGTTTCTTTATAATCCTCGGGGGCTCTGCTTGATTCCAGCTTCCTAACCTCTACATACTTTTCCTTTTTCTTCTTGACTAAATTTATCAACTCTGTTGACATCCAAGGTTCTGTTACCTTGCCATCCTTGTCCTACCTTCTGACTGGAACATACCTGCTCTGTGTCATTGGTTGCTAAATACTCTCCACATGTCAAATGTGGACTTGTCCAAAAATAACTGTTCCCAATTAACTCTCCCGAGTTCCTGCCTAATGTTCTCATAATTTGCTCTTGTTCAATAAAAACAAGAGAAAAAGGAGACTTCTGAGAAAAACAAATTAATGTTAGAGCTGTTCAAAAAAGTTCTCACACTGATCAACTGCTCCTTTGATCTACTCACATCCTCCAAATATAAATCGTAAGGAAATATATGGACCCTGCCTCCATTGTCCTTTTTTTTGATCCAATCTTGCTCTTTTCAGTTCACCAACCATTTTTCCATGTACAAATATTTCAAACTGGAAAATTTTATAAACCACGCTTATTTCCATCACTCCGTTGCCTGTATAGGACTCGAGCCTTCTAGTCCTCCGTCTGTGATCTGGTGCATAGGCTGTTCACTAATTTCCCAGAGTAGAGGATTTGGAACAGTTGCAGAATTTCATGCTTTCTTAACCAAGTTCTTCTAAAAGGAGCTGATTATAGCACTGATGATTAAAAAATTGAATTAAATCATTTGGATACTTGCAGAATAGAAACTATTCCCACAATGCTGAGTGCGGAAGTTTGTAAACTGAAAATGGTGATTAGAATATATTTTCTCCAAGTTTGCCAGACTGATTTTGATCTAAGAGCTTTGAGCAAATGAGAGCAAAAGCTGTTGTGTTGAACACTTGGACAAAAATGTAGCACAAGAGCAGGAAAGCAGGATTTAGTATGTTGCATTTTGAAAAACCTAATAGGAACTTTATAGGCTAAATGCTTTCTTCTCCATAACTGCAGTACTCTATAACTGGAAATTGTCTAATAACACATTGCCCGACTTTGGCTGCCTTAGTTCACCTGCTACCTTCAACCTTATGCGTGGCTTGTTATCTGTATACCCAACTACTTCCATGCTCTCATTATTGATCTCATTTGTTCCGATCTCATAAATGAGATCATCCAAACCAAGTTAATCCTAAGTATAACTTGTATCAGACTCATCAACAGAGGCCCCCACATTTGGCTGCCTGACCATACTAGAAGTCAACTCCTCCAGCATGAACAGTTGTACTTCGGAGTTCCCTGCCCAAATCTCTAGCATTTCTCCCTTTAAAAATGCCTCATCACCTCAACAACCAAAGTTTTGGTCTTTTACACTGAAATCTATTTCTGTCTGTGTCGTTATATAAAAATCAGTGTGCTTGTGTGGCTAGGCACAGCTATAATACCACTGATGCCTCAAAAAGACAGCATCCATCAAGAAGGACACTTGCCAACCAGGACATGCCTCTTCTCATTTCTACCATTAGAAAAGAGGTACAGGAGCCTGAAGGTAAACACTCAATGTTTTAGAAACACCATCCATCAACCATTGAGCTCCCTTTTTGCATGAGTTCTTTTTACTATTCCTATTTTAATTTATAATAACTTTTAAGAATTATATCCTATTGCTGCTGCTAAACAACAAACTTCACGACATGTCAGTGATAATCAACCTGATCTGCTAAGTTAATTTATATGTAAAATAAGTAACTGTCAGACATTCCGATACAGGTTTCCCCCGCCATCCGAAGGTAGAGCGTTCCTATTAAACGGTCTGTAAGCCGGAATGTTGTAAAGTAAAGAAGCAATTACCATTTATTTATATGGGAAAATTTTGTGAGCATTCGCAGACCCAAAAATAACCTACCAAATCATGCCAAATAACACATAAAACCTAAAATAACAGTAACATATAGTAAAAGCAGAAATGATATGATAAATACACAGTCTATATAAAGTAGAAATACTTTCCCACAATCATTGCCTGCACTGTTGTCCGTAACGAAAATCTCACGCAAGTGCCGTCAGCAAAAACACGGCATAAGCACTCTCGGCAGAAAATCTCACGCAAGCGCTGTTGGCAAAATCACTCTCTCCAGTAACCTTTAAGCGATGAAGCTGCCAAATCATACCAAATAACACGTAAAAATACACAGCCGATATAAAGTAGAAATAACGTATGTACAGTGTAGTATCACTTATGGGAATCTGGAAGACAGCTTGCCGAGCACACAAATGATGGTGTGTTAGACTGAGTCATCGGAGTTTGGGTGGTGCAGTGGCCCCCACCCTCCGGACAGCGAACCGATACCGATCAGCGAAGAATGCAGCGGTAGCCAGGAGGCACACAGCACATCTTTAAGAACAAAGCCGAAATAAACATGCTAATTAATTAGGTGCCGCCCAACACGTAATTGTCGGCCCAGATCAGGGGCAATGCAATCGGCAATCGCCTCTGATCTGGGCCGACAATTACATGCCGGGCTGCACCTAATTAATTAGCATGTTTATCTCGGCTTTGTTCTTAAAGATGTGCTGTGTGCCTCCCGGCTACCGCTACATTCTCCGCGAATCGGTATCTGTCTGCGGCCTGGGGGTTGGGGTGGTGGGACACTGGGGTGTCATCTCGTCGTCGTCTGTTTCCATTAGTGCAAGCAGCTTATCTTCTCCTATGACTGCCCACCTCGATGTCGAAGGTCGAGGTTCGTCGTCTGCTGTGGCTGATGTGGAAGGCTTGCTTGACTGCTGAGCCTCGCGCATTTTTCTATCATACAGTTCTTTGTAAGCACTCAAACCATCCTGCAAATATCCCCTAAACCTACGTACGTTTTCAAAATTAAAGTCGTACTTCATCATTGCAGCGAAAATCTCACGCAGTTGTTTCATGTTCAGTTCGCTACTGCATTCGGTTTCGATTGTTATCCTTTCCTCTTCCAATTGCATCAGCTCTTCATCTATCAGTTCTTGGTCATGGGATGCCAAAACCTCTTCAACATCATCTTCGTAGCTTCCACAAGCCAAACTCACGTTGTCCTTACCTCATTCACCACGATCAAAACGCTTAATTATGTCTGTTTTACGCTAAGTGTAACACCCTTATGAGCTCTTTCAGGCTTTTCCGACACCTTAGAACTCATCTTGCTAACGACTGCTCACAGGCTCGTGTTAAAGCAATGCCGGCAGGAATGCCGTTCCGAATCCGGGGGACAGCGGCTGCTTGGGGTGCCCACTGCCTTTTATCGCGCGCTGATTTTTTCCGTAACAATGAAAACACCTTCAGTGAAAATACCTGGGGATACGAATTGACAATAAACTGGACAGGTCTAAGAACACTGAGGCTGTCTACAAGAAGGGTCAGAACCGTCTCTATTTCCTGAGGTGACTGAGGTCCTTTAACATCTATCGGACGATGCTGAGGATGTTCTACGAGTCTGTGGTGGCCAGTGCGAGCATGTTTGCTGTTGTGTGCTGGGGCAGTAGGCTCAGAGTAGCAGACACCAACAGAATCAACAAACTCATTCGTAAGGCCAGTGATGTTGTAGGGATGGAAATGGACTCTCTGACGGTGGTGTCTGAAAAGAGGATGCTGTCTAAGTTGCATGCCATCTACACTACATGTTACATGTCCACTACATAATGTACTGGTTGGGCACAGGAGCACATTCAGCCAGAGACTCATTCCACTGAGATGCAACACAGAGCGTCATAGGAAGTCATTCCTGCTTGCGGCCATCAAACTTTACAACTTCTCCCTTGGAGGGTCAGACACCCTGAGCCAATAGGCTGGTCCTGGACTTATTTCCTGGCATAATTTACATAATATTATTTAATTATTTATGGTGCAACTGTGACAAAAACCAATTTCCCCTGGGATCAATAAAGTATGACTATGAATATGACTATGTTAGCGAAAACAGGGAGCTAATGTAGGTCTTTCGTAACAGTGAGGTTTCGTAAAGTGAACGTTCGAAAAGTGGGGGACACCTGTATGTCCATCTGTGGCCTCCTCCACTGTCAAGATATGGCCACAGTTAGGTTGGAGGAACAACACCTTATATTACTTTTGGGTAGCCTCCAACCGGATGGCATGAACATCGTTTTCTCAAACTTCCAGTAACACCTCCCCCCCAACACCATTTCCCATCCCCTTGTCCCTCTATCATGTTAATTGCTTGCCCGCCCATCGCCTCCCTTTGGTGCTCCTCTCCCTCCTCCGCTTTTTTCTTTCTTCCATGGCCTTTTATCTCTTCCACCAATCAACTTCCTAACTCTTTACTTCATCCCTCCCCCTCCAAATTTCACCTATCGCCTGACGTTTCTCTCTGCCCACTGCCCACCCCCCACCTTTCAAATCTATTCCTCAGCTTTGTTTCCCCAATCCTGCTGAAGGGTTTCAGCCCAAGACATCAACTGTACTTTTTTTTTCCATAGATGCTGCCTGGCCTGCTGAGTTCCCGTAGAATTTTGTGTGTTACTTGGATTTCCTCTGTAGATTTTCTCTTTTTAATGTCAGACACTTATTGCTTCTCCTGCCATGCATCCTGCAAGGTCTCTATTCCATTAATCCTCTCCATGCCAACAGCTTTGATAAATCCATTTTCTGTGCCAGTGTTTTCCCTTACCAAAGGATTCTTTTCCAGTTGAGTTGGCTCTTGACTACATCCATCCCATTTCTGCACTTTTGCTGGATCATCCAGTGCCATTTCCACCATTTATGCATCTTGCCATCACCACTCTTTCATCATTCTTATGCAACTGCTCCCTTTGATGTCATGGGGCATTTTTTTAATCCCTTCATCACCCTCTCCCCTTCCCACACCACCATCTCATGTAGCAACAGAATATGCAACATCGGCATTTTTATCATTGGTATTTTTAATCACCCTCCTTTCCAGCTTCCAAAGTGAAAATAAAGCTCCTGTGTGCAACAGCTATTTACTTGTACTCTCAATTTATTAGATGTACTATTCATAACACAATCTCCCCCATCTGCAAAGCCCACCCAAACAGACTGAATTATTGCTTTTCTGAACTTTGCTTTACTGGCACTTTTCATCTGCATGAATCTGAGCTCACATTTATTTCCCAAGTTAATCCAAATTCCCTTTCTTCCTCAGCTGTCCCAATGAACCTCAAAGAAAAGTTCATACATGCCATAACAGCCTTCAAGATTCAAGAGAAATTCAACAAATCTAAATCATCTCCTGCAGTAGCCCAGAGAGGAACACCCCACCAGGAAGAGAAGGCAGAGAAAAATAAACATTACATCCATAAAAACACATGGCATCAAACTTCACACAGCAAATTTAATGCATGTAATTTCTGTGCAATCAACAAATATCAGCAAATGCTATATATATTTAAAATTTATTTAATTACATGATTGTAAATTCCCCAAACACAAGCAAACAATCAAGAAATAAGAAACAGGAAGCCTGGACCAGCCACAGTAGCATATTCATATGAATAACCCCATTTCCTGGCTCTTTCACTGTGTTTTAGTACAGGAGAAATTAAACTTGCAATTTAATGCATTTTTTCAACAACAGCGACTGTTTCTTTCTTTATTCATTCACAATGCTAATATTTGTTGCCCCTCCCTAACTGGCTCTAAACAGAGCAGTTAAGGATCATCCACGTGAATTGGTCTACAGTCACATAAAGGCCAGAAGACTAAAGATATGTGAATTTATAACACACTGATAGCCTCGTGGTCATCATTACAGTATCTGACATTTCTTGAAAGGCCAACTTTAATTCAATTTTTCAGCCATCATGGTGGAGGTTGAACTCATGCCTCCATAGCAATGATTCAAGCCTCTATCTAGATATGAATCCAGCAATTTAACCATATGCACATGCACCCCTTTGCCCTACTGTGCAGGAGACAACTACCCCATTTTTCCCTTGTCTATTGGAAGAAATGCCATCTGCAACAGGCAGTGGCAAAGGACACCTGGGGCTGTTGATTTAATTACAATATTAGTTCACGCCCATCAATATTTTTAACCATCCATCAATAACAATTGAGTTGTCCATCTGTGACCTTCCCTTCTGGTCTTTTCTCCCCTTTCCCGGCTACTATACCTACTGCAGATATGCTACATTTGAATTTGCTTCTAGTCCTAACAAATGGTC
Organism: Mobula birostris; assembly: GCF_030028105.1. NCBI lineage: Eukaryota > Metazoa > Chordata > Chondrichthyes > Myliobatiformes > Myliobatidae > Mobula > Mobula birostris. Next base: position 66,207,000 of record NC_092379.1, read on the forward strand.
ACAAACATCAACTTCCATTTGTTCTCTGCAGATCCTTCCTCCATGACAGTCACAATCCCAAAGAACACAAGAACATTAGCAGAAGTACAGCATCTGGCACTATGAGCCTGCTCAGTCATTCATCACAATCATCAATTCTACCTCTCACCTAAATTATTTCTTTAATATTCAGAGAACCTGACTTTTGAATGAATACAGCCTTTACCTTTAAAGGTAGAAAATTCTGAAGATTCAGCCTGAGCAAAGAAATCTCTCTTCACCTTAAGCCTTTCATACTGAAACTACATCACCTGTTCGAGTCTTCTCAGTCAAGGGAAACATCCTCTAGCCTCCCAACATCTCACTTGTCAAACTATTGAAGACTTCTGTAAGTTTCAGTGAGACCTTTCAATCCATGACACTCTGTCTATTTAATCTGGCTGCGGATGGCATTTATCATTCTTGGAACCCAAAAGTTATAAATACTGCAATGTCTCGATGGCAACCACCAAGTTTTTTTTTAGATAAAGAGACCAAATCTGCAGAATGCTCTAGATACTGTCTCACCAGGCAACAATATAACATCCTTACTCTTGCATTCAAATCATCTCATAATAAAGGTCTTTATACAAACCATTTGCTCTTTTTTTCTTTATTGGGAAGTTAGTCTCCAATGATTTGTGTACAAACAAACCTAGGTTATTTTGAAGGTCAATACTACCCAAACATTTAACAGATTTTATTCTCTATTGTGCAAAGTGGATAACCTCATATTTTTCTACATTATGTTCCATCTACTACATCCAAATTTTCTGACTCAGCTTAACCATATCCCTTTAAACCATCCTCAAATCCTCTTTCATACTCACAATTCCACCTTGTCAACAAACTTGCTCCACTCAACCAGCTGGATGTTACAGATCATGCAAAGCTCAGGCCCAAGAACCAATCCTTACAGTACCTTCACTTGTCACAGCCTACCAGTCTGAAAAAGATCTATTTATTCTCACCATTTGGTTTCAGTCCAGGATAAAGTAGCCTATTCAAATGGTAATGTACTAAAAATCATTCCCTTCATCCTGGGGCATTACGATCTATCAAATGCACTGCAGATATCCACCTTCCAAGACCCATGTCACCTATCACTGAAAAGGACAGGGGCAGCAGGTGCGAGATGCCTTCTGAGTCACACAATTCTTTTCCCGCTTTCAAATACCCAACTTAGGTGTAGTTCATACATAGGAGCAAACATTTGAGAGATGGGCAGGATGGACTTGTCTACTGCTGCAGGCATCTCTGTTTCAAGCCTCATTTCCAACTTGAAAATTGTTTGAGTTAAGCGGAGTTCACAGGAACAGAACCCTGGGGTTAACCTAAAATCATTATGATTTGCAAATTATATTTCCAGTTATTTATGGTTATTTAGTCTATATCGAGGAACCTCCCATAGTTCACAACAGGGTCAAGAGGCTGGATGAACTGCTGTTTGCAGAGTTTGTCATTAGAAAATTAGGAGCCGATATTACAACAATGACTGTTTCAGAAAGGAATTTATTGGCTTTAAACTGCTTTGGAAGAAAACTTACTGGACATTACAAAACAGTATGCTCAAATATTCTTTGTAACATCGATATGGATGGCTATGTATTATTGAAGATTCCAAAACATCTTTTTATTTGTTAATGCTAAGATCTGATCTAATTTCTAAGTTAGTAGCAAGAATCAGACAAATGTTTATTTTCCCTCTGGGTAGCAAGATATAAGAAGCTGCATGCTACAAAGACTGGTACTACAGAGTCAGATTTGTACAATTTATATCAATAACTTGATTGAAAGTACCCATCTAAATTTACAAATGACAGAAAAATAGTAGGGAAATAAGTTATTAAGAACATAAGGATGCTACACAGGAATCTAGGTCAAATGAGTGGGGAAAGCTCTTGCAAATGAAGTATAATGTGGAAAAAATGTGAAAAGTATTGCAGGAAACATGAGGAACAAGGCATATTATCTAAAGGTGAGAGAAAATAGAGATTTGGGCTACAGAGGGATGAGTTCAACAAGTAAATAAGAAAGACATCAGAACAACATTTCAAATCTCTTACTAGCTCTTCTTTCAGTTAGTCCTGACAAAGGGTCTCAGCCCGAAATGTCGACTGTACCTCTTCCTAGAGATGCTGCCTGGCCTGCTGCGTTCACCAGCAACTTTGATGTGTGTTGCTAGAACAACATTGCTATTGCTTGGTGTGCTCAATATCAAAGTAAGAGGTTTTGTTTAAGATCATTAGATACTTGCTGAGACTACACGGAGAACAGGATGTCCCTGGGCTACAAATGCCTGATTTATGGACACCTGTTCAAATGAACAAGCTCCCATAATATTGCCAAGTTAGTTCAAAAGTCCGACGTATGTACAGTATTTGTTTCTACAGATGGCAGAGCCAGTATCCTTTCTCTCCACTTCTAGTAATTGTTCTTTCACATCAGTTTTAGGTGATTTTGATGGCATTTACTCCAATACTGTAGCTGAATGGTTACCATATTAATTTTGTTTTAAACTTATGGACAAAACCAGTTTACAGACCTTTGTAAAAACAGATCCCATTCGTATACCTAGAAACAGCTTGTACTCTGCATCATGTCAATATTCTTATTTAAGGAAGGACATTAATGCAAATCAAATGGTTCAGAAAAGGTTTACTTGGAACAGGAAATTTGTCTTATGAGGAAATGTTGATGACCAATAGGGTTTCAACAGGGTGGATGTGAAGTGGATGTTTCCTGTTGTGGGAGAAGCTAGAATTAGGCTTCACTGTTTAAAATACCAGATATTGCCCATTTACAACAAAGATATGACTAATATATTTTTCTTCCAGACGGTTGAGAGCCTTAAATATTTTACTTCTTACTAAAACTCACTCTCACCAGAGATTATTTTTATATGTCTATGTTATATGTAGCAGTTGATTCTTGGTCTGTCAATAGAGAAATATAAAACTTCTGAAGCTGAACATGTAGTTCTTCCTCATAAAAAAAACTCTCAGAATTGCTTCCTCATCTATTCCTCAAGTCTGAATGCATATACTTAGTCTAAGCCAAATCAATAAGATCACAACTGTTTTGCTTTTAAGCACAGCAGTGTATTCCCATTTACCCATAGTAGATTTTCATCCCCTTGAAAAATAAAAGTCTTTTTTTAATATAATTTTTATTAAATTTTCAAAATGAATACATAGAAAATAAAATCTACCCTCCCCCCCCTCCCCTTAACCCTCCCCCACCCCCCGTATATAGTCCTACCTAAAAAGAAAAAAAAGAAAAAAAAAGGAACCGCCTGGGTATTGGAAGGTTTCCACATGCTCCATAGGATTCAAAATAAATTTAATATACTTATTCGTTAGTTTCCCCAAGGGACCAAGATCTTTATCGGAGCAATTAAATATGCCATTCTATCTTTTGTAAATAAGGGCGCCAGATATTCAAAAATGTTCCATATTTATCTCTTAAACTATAAGTAATTTTTTCGAGTGGATGTGGAAGTTGAGTTCCAGTAATTTGTCCCAATAAGGCTCTTAAATTTATCCAAAAGGGTTGAATTTTAAAACAAGATCAAGTAGAATGTAAAAAAGTACCAATTTCTTGATTACACCGAAAGCATTTATCAGATACGTTTGAATTTAACCTATTTATTTTTTGTGGTGTAATATATAATTGGTGTAAAAAGTTGTATTATACTAATCTAAGTCGAACATTTATTGTATTTGTCATACTGTCAAGGTACAGTCTTGACCAATTTGTTTCATCAATATTAATATTCAGATCTGTTTCCCATTCTTGTTTTGACTTAAAAATTGCTACTCCCCGCTACAACAACACTACCGACCCAATCTCTCTTTAACTTCTAATGTTCTGTTTCTGTTAAATGCGTTTCCTGTAAAAAGGCTGAATCTATCTTCATTTTCTTAATATGTGTTAAGATTCTTTTTCTTTTCACTGGTCCATTAAGCCCATTAACATTAAAACTCAAAAAATTCAATAAATTAGTCATTATTTTTAACAAAGTTACTCCAATCTAAAACATTACTTAGCTTCTCAACTCTCATAGTTCCTTGGGGAATCTCTTTGAACTTCACCATGTTGCTATGCGTTCCCCCCCCCCCAATCATCCAGGCAAAAAGAAAAAGATAGATGAGATATAAAAAAAAGAAAAAACAAAATACCTCCCCCCCACTACTGTTGTGAATGAAAGGATACACAACACTACCCCCCTCCATTTTGCGGGTCGTGGCTAGAGCCACGCTTGCACACATGATTAGCGTAGCAATTGATCAGTGCTTCTTCCAGCTCCCCCGAACAAAAAAAATTATATTTAATGTTACTATTCCCAACTAGTATTCCTCAAATTTTAACCTTACTTCCCCTCCCTCATATAATTAGTAATATATTTATATATTCATCCACCTTCAAAAATCCAACAAGTCCATTCTTTGACCCAGTCTTCTTCTTCAATCCATCTCGCTCCCCTGGTTTTGTTCTTGTACCTGGTGAATATTCAGAGAGTCTTGCACAAACTGCTCCGCTTTCCGGTAATCATCATAAAATCTTTTTTCTCCACCAGTCAAAAAAATCGTCAAGGTTGCAGGGTAACGCAATATAAAATGATAACCATGATCCCATAGGATTTTTTCCACTGGATTAAATTTCTTCCTTCTCTTCAAAAGTTCATAACTTATGTCAGGGTAGAAAAAAATTTTGTTCCCTTGAATCATCAATGGCCCTTTTCTATTCTTGGCAGCTTGGGCAGCTGCCTGTAGAATCCTTTCCTTGCCTTGAAATCTTAAGAATTTTATTAAAATTGCTCGTGGATATTGGTTATCTTGTGGTTTTGGTCTTAGAGCTCTATGTGCCCGCTCAATTTCAATTAATCGGTCCTCCTCTTTCATTTGCAAAACTTCCGGGATCCATCTTTGAAAAAATTTTATTGGATTTCCTCCCTCCATACCTTCTTTAAGACCAACAATTTTAATATTATTACGTCTACTAAAATTTTCCAACATGTCCACTTTCTCCAAGAGTCGATTTCTTTCCGTGTTCCAGACAAGCAGATCATTTTCTGTTTTTCCCACTCTATCATTAATATGCTCCATTTTTCTTTACATCTCCTGAAGCTTCTTATCCATTTTATCCTGTCTTTTCATAGCTTTATTATAGCACATCTTCACGTCTCTAAGCTCTGCTCTTACTTTTCTTACTTCAGCCGTTAATTGCAATAAAGCCTCTCTTATATCTCCATCATCTCCTTTAGTTCCAATCTCTTCCAGTTCTTCCTCCTCTTCTTCATCTGTATTTTCTGAGGTATCCGATTCTGACTCTGAGTCACCTTCAGTTGCAGTGGCTGTCGGATCTTGTATCGATTTGTGCATGCGTTCTTCTTTGCGCATGCGCATTTCCGGCTCCTTCTTCCAAGAGACCGCTACCGCCGCCATTGCTCCCTGTTCTACGGCGGAGATAGAACGCATCTCCTCCAAAAGAGATCTAACCTGAGTCCGAGGCTCCATCACTGCAGTAGGCCCTTTTTTCTTCCCATCTCGCGGCGGCTTCGCAACAACAGACTTCTTCTGTTGCGGTTTAGGAGGCATATCGTAAAGTAGTCTTGCAAAGTTATAAATAGTTTTCGGAAAGTATTTATTAACTTTGTTTTGTTTAAACGGTACTTTGCTAATTTCTTACGGGAGAGCTGGATTTACACGTGTCAATCCTACGTCATCACATGACGCCCCAAAAAAAAGTCTTCAAAATATTCAGACTCTGCTTCCACTGCACCCCAGAGCTCCATGCTGTCTCACTATTTAACCATATAACAATTACAGCACGGAAACAAGCCATCTCGGCCCTTCTAGTCCGTGCCAAACTCTTACTCTCACCTAGTCCCACCAACCTGCACTCAGTCCATAACCCTCCATTCCTTTCCTGTCCATATAGCTGTCCAATTTAACTTTAAATGACAACATCAAACCTGCCTCAACCACTTCTGCTGGAAGCTCGTTACACAGAGCTACCACTCTCCGAGTAAAGAAGTTCCCCCTCATGTTACCCCTAAACTTTTGCCCTTTACAACTAGCCATTACAACTATCTTCCTGGATATGAATAGCTAAATGGAAAAATAAAACTCAAAGGGAAAATACACAGAATTACAACTGTGCTGTTAAGCAAAAACCTTGGGATCAGACTGTTACAGCAAGCAGTGGATTTGTATAGCTTGGTATTTGATGGCCATCATTGACATGATGGACTGAAGGGCCTATTTCTCTACAGTTCTGTTACATTGCCAGTGACACTATTAACATGCATAGCATAATCCTGCATGACAAAGCAATTTAGCACATTTGCGACACTAAAGGATCAACAAGCATCTTCAGTCAGAAAAGTGTAAAAATGCAGACCACCTTCTTCGGAGATCTCATCACCGCATCTTCAAGCTTGAATCCAATACAATTGATTCCAAATAGTGTCAAGACCAGGCTGAACACAATGGGTAAAACAAGGGTTAGCTCTCTCAAAGACATGCCAATTATAGTGCTGATGACCTGCACTGCCAGCTGAGGCTTTAATTAAATCTACCTTTACAAAAATATCACATTTAGAACACGTTAAAGGGATTGATCTTTTTGCTTATTTTCTAGAATAACAAGACGAAGTTTACATTAGCAGAGTGCAATTTGCAAGCAGAATTTAAAGCTGCTTACAATTGCAGCAAAGAGGAAAGAAGGGACTTTTGAAATGCAATCCACAGGCTTCTTAAGGGAAAAGAATAAAAGGAAACATACTAGTTTAGTTAGGTGGTGAAAACAATGTCCAGGAACTTTCCTTTAATGGCTTGAGGCAGAAAATTCAAGAATAAAGAAGCTCACCCTAAAATTGCATTAAGCAGGAATTATATAACAGCTGGAGTTTGTCACATTGGTCATAATATTATGCGGAGACAATTGAGACCTCAGAAGAGATTAAAGAGAATCTTGCCAGAGTTGTGCACTATTTTCAAGTATATTTGGCAAGGGTGGGGTTGTTTGCTCTGAGAATGAGACAGTTAAGAGAGTGAATTGAGGAAACAAAATTAGGACTGCCATAGATAGTGTTAACAGGAAAGACTTTAGCAGAGTCTAGGTGGGACTGGGTGGGAAGAGGAGCAAATTTAAATTAGCTCATAGAACAATTAGAGGTCAGTTGAGTTCAATTTGTTTCACCAAAAATATTGCAGAGAATCAGTGCATGCTAATGTGAATCCTCGCCATATTCTAGAATGAGGGGAAAATATTTTAGGAGTGAGGTTTACAATATGCTAGCATGACAAAAATTAATACATCAAGGCTTCTGAACATTTAAAAAGTACCTGGATAAGTATGTGATGTACTGTAGCCTACAAGTCCAATGGAGCAAGAGCTGGGAAATAGTCTGAATAGTTCTATTTGCTGTGAACATGGGGCACAAATTAGACCTGATTGTATTTGTCGGTGCTTTACATTTCTATGAATCAATGACATTTTCACATGCTAACGATGTTGAACAATTGAATGTTAATTTATATTTGAGCTTCTGATCAAAGATCTGATTTGTCACTCACTGTTGTTCAGCAGGGGTTTTCAGTTTGCCACTCTATGATTCCACCAATCAAAAAAGTGATGCTGATCATCACTGTGTCACTGCAGAAAGGTAGCCATCAGAAAATCCAGAGCAGATTTTTTTTTAAACTGAGTTTATTTGATTTTTGTTAGGCAGGACATCAAGACTGGAGGAATAAGACTTGAAGCACTGACTGATTTACTCCTATAAAGCCTAAAAAATGTTTCGCCAGAAAAATTCTACTATTGTCAGCTTAGACCGCTCTGCAATATTACCAGGCGACACTTCACCTGTGAGTCGACTGGTGTGATATACTGCATCCAGTGTGGCCTTCTATATGTTGGTGAGACCCGACGCAGACTGGGAGACTGCTTCGCTGAACACCTACGCTCTGTCCACCAGAGAAAGCAGGATCTCCTAGTGGCCACACATTTTAATTCCACGTCCCATTCCCATTCTGATATGTCTCCCCATGGCCTCTACTGTCAAGATGAAGCCACACTCAGGTTGGAAGAACACCTTATATTCCATCTGGGTAGCCTCCAACCTGATGGCATGAACATTGACTTCTCTAACTTCCGTTAATGCCCTTCTTCCCCTTCTTACCCCATCCCTTATTTATTACTTTTTCCTTTTTTTTTTCCTCTCTCTGTCCCTCTCACTGTAACTCCTTGCCTGCTCTCCATCTTCCTCTGGCACTCCCCTCCCCCTTTCCTTCTCCCTAGGCCTCCTGTCCCATGATCCTCTCCCTTCTCCAGCCTTGTATCCCTTTTGCCAATCAACTTTCCAGCTCTTGGCTCCATCCCACCCCCTCCTGTCTTCTATCATTTCGGATCTCCCCCTCCCCCTTTCAAATCTCTTACTATCTCTTCTTTCAGTTAGTCCTGACGAAGGGTTTCGGCCCGAAGCGTCGACTGTACTTCTTCCTATGGATGCTGTCTGGCCTACTGCATTCCGCCAGCATTTTGTGTGTGTTGCTTTCTCCCAATATTAGTTCTTTTTCTTAAATTGTGACTTTTTGATCTAGAAGCTCCAGTCAGGAAATGCCTCGTATCTGTGTTAAGCCTATCGAGCCCAGTAATCATTTTTAATTATTTACTTAAATGTCTTTTCATTATTCATGTTGTCATCTAGCCCAGCGATCCCCAACCACCAGGCCGCGGACTGGTACCAGGCCGCAAAGCATGCACTACCAGGCCACAAGGAAACTATATGATTTGGCGATAGGAGTCAGATGCACCTTTCCTCATTCCCTGTCAAGCCCACTGTTGAGCCATTACGCATGCGAGGTCATTACCCGCTCGTCATCCATGTCAGCGTAGGAAGGAGATCAACTCCTTGAGCTTGCAAATGACGACGGGCTGAAAAGTATGTTTGACATAACATCTCTGTCGGCATTCTGGATCTCAAAGTCAAGGCTAAATATCCTGAGATAGCCACGAAAGCACCGAAAACCTTGCTTCCATTTCCAACATATCTCTGCAATGAATGCAATGAAAACCAAATTGCGTAATAGACTGGACATAAGGAACCCTCTTCGAGTATTGCTGTCTCCCATCACCCCTTGATGGGACCATCTTGTTGCAGGGAAACAAGCATTCAGCCCAGGGTTCCCACTGATGCAGCGATATTGGTGTGTTGCAATGATTTTATATGTTCATAGGGGGAAAATATGTGCTGTGTGTTTAATATCCAAAAGTTACTTAAAATATTATGATGCTATTGACTTACTTGTATAACCATATAACAATTACAACACGGAAACAGGCCATCTCTGCCCTTCTAGTCCGTGCCAAACGCTACTCTCACCTAGTCCCACCGACCTGCACTCAGCCCATAACCCTCCATTCTTTTCCTGTCCATATACCTATCCAATTTTTCTTTAAATAATATCGAATCTGCCTCTACCACTTCTACTGGAAGTTCATTCAACACTTACTTCAAGCTCCCCTGTCCTCCCCTGATAATTGACTTAACACTATATTCATGCGAGCAAAATATGCGTTGTGTGTTTAATATTAAATTCGTTAGATAAACCCTTTTAGAAACGAAATTGAGTGTATTAGCCACTTATCACCTATATTCCGGCCGTGATTACCACCCCCCCCCACAACAGAATCGCCAAAAACGATTTGTAGAAAAAAATCGGTATGTACACACATGCACACTGGTGCCCGCGCAAGGCTTCATGGTCATTGTAGTTTCTCTGTGTAAACAACGTATTTGGCTCTACTCTTGTCCGTTGGCAACTCTAACCCCCCCCCCACCCCCGGGTCGGCTGGTCCGCAAGAATATTGTCAATATGAAACCAGTCCGCAGTGCAAAAAAGGATGGGGACCCCTGATCTAGCCATTCTAGCTCTCCATACCTTGCCTAGACACATACCAATACAAAGCATACAGTTAGGGTTAGTGAGTTGTGAGCATCGGAAGTGTAGCGACATTTGCTGGCTGCACCCTCTGACTGTGTTGACAAAAAAAAATTTCACTGCATACACGAGGAATTGAAGCTAATTATTTAGTTTTTATTTTTCAAATGAAGCCAATTTTTACTCCAAAATGCTCTTAAATATTGCAATCGAACTTGCATCCACCGCTTCCACTGGCAACTCATTTCACACTGACACCAGCCTCAGGTTCTCCTTAAACATTTCACCTTTCACTATTAACCTATGATTTCCAGTCTAGTCTCACCCAACCTCAGTGGGAAAAAAATATTCTTGCATTTACTCTATCTCATAGTGTTATCAAATCCCCCCTCTATCTCTTATGCTCCAGGAAAAAATGTTTCTGGGTAATGTATAAAAGCAAAGATTAGAGGATTAACCATTTAGGGTTGAAATGGGAAGAAATTTCTTCACTCAGAGGATAGTGAATTGTGGAATTTATCACGAATAGAGATGTGGAGATTCTGAGTATATTCAAGAAAGAGACAATAAGATTTTTAGATATTTGGAGAATAAAAGTTTTTGAGAAAAGTTGCAGAAGGCAGGTCAGCTGTAGTCATATTTAATGGTGTAGCAACATGAGCAGCAGGTTGGCTAATGAATACAGCCAAAATGCTGGAAGAACTCAAAAGGTAAGGCAAAATCTAGACCAGTGGTTCCCAAAGTGGACAATATTGTCCCCCGGAGGCAGCGGGAGTTTCTCAGAAGGTGGTGGGATTCGCTCAGTAGCAAGGGGGCAGCTGAGGGATTACAGGCATAACTTAAATTAATTACTTATTATAAGCATTTGATCCCCAGTGCCTCATAATGGGTTGCAATAACTGTGTAATTACCTCATCTCTTGCTAACCCATCATTCTCTAAAACATTGCTTGAGCACATTATAGTTGTTGAAGAGCAATGTGATACTTCTGTATCTGGCATATCATGAGAAATCTGGACTGAAGTAGTGGTGTTATTTCTGGGACCGGCCTTTCCATTATTGTCATTCACTACTGTGCTACAGTATTAGCTAGTACTATTTCCTTACTCTAATCATGCAGTGACGCATTTTCTGTGAATTAGGGTATGGCATTCAATGGCGTAACGCTCAGAATCTGTTGAAAGCTCTTAAGCACACTTCTATAACCCACAGCCAACCGGGATATTGACGACTCACTTTATGTACCTTCAGCCAGAGTCAGGTTTTGCCTGAGCTATCATGACATCATAGCTTTCCTCTTTATTGATCGTAATGCTTGGGGTTGGACTCAAACAACAAGTGATTGACCATGATCGTCAATCCACAACAAAAATGGCAGAAGCAGACTAAATGTAAAAGGAGTGTAGTGTGAAGTATCTGAAATATGGATTTATACCAGCACCAAGCAGCCAATTTGTCTGTTGTGTGAAAAAGTTTTTTCAAATGAGGCAATGAAACTATCCAGGCTCCTTGAAAATTTGAAGAGAAACCACTCTGATAAAGCAAACAAGAGCTTGGTTTATTTTCAGTCACTTCATAAAATCGTTCAGAAACTGAAAACACTTCAAAACATGTTTACCAGCACTTCCCAACAAAACAGTGATGGTTTGCATGCTTCATACATCATTTCATTGCTTATTGCTAAATCTGGAAAGTCCTGTACAATTGGAGAAAAACTGATTCTGCCAGCAGTAAGGGAGGATCTGAGTATGCTTTTGCATAAGCCATCAGACCAAATAATTAAAGTGATTCCGCTCAGTGACAATTCTGTTTAAAGATGAATAAATGAAATGCCTGAAAATGTGGAAGACACGTTGTACCTAGGTCAACAGAATTTGCTCTGCAGTTAGGTGAATCAACTTTGTCAGGCAACAAATCTTTGCTTCTTGGTTATGTTTGCTTTACAAAATATGGAAGCATGGTTCAAGATTTATTTGCAAGGAGACTGGAAACAGATTTGAAGGGGAAATCAAAATTTCAGGTGGTTGAGGAATTTTTCAAACAGAATGACATTCCACTCACCAACATTCTTGCTTGTACAACAGACGGAGTACCATCAATGATAGATGCTACCATGAGTTTAGTACTTTCTTGAAAAAAGCTGTATCTAACATGTTTATCATTCACTGTAATTCACCGTCAAATTGTTGCAAAAAATTTAAGTGATTGGATGCACAAATCATAAAACACTGTTATCGCAGTCCCAAGTCTCAAAATCAAGTCCCAAGCTCTCAATTCTCAACTATTTCAAAAGCTTTTTATTGAGAATAATGAACAGTTTGAACACTTGCTGTTGTACACAGATGTCAGATGGCTCTCAAAAGAAAAATGCGCAAGATGCTTTTACGTGCTTTTTGCAACTGTGATTCAATCCTTTGAAGACTTGAATGCTTCACTCAGTAATCAACTCAAGCATATTGGGTATCACATTGCTTATTTGTCAGAATTATTTCCAAAGGTTAATGAAATCAATCTTTAATTGCAAGGAAATTATATGAATCTTATCAAAGTCAAATCAGTTATCTCCACATTTCTATCCAACTTAACCTTCCAATTCAATGGAGATAGAAGGTAATCAGTTTTCCTTTATTGAACGATTTACCATTATAAAGATTATAAAAAATTATTTTATTCTGCACTTCATCACCATTTTGGTATGTAAAACTAGTCGCCATTTCTAACCGTATTTGAAAATTATGATATGCTCACATATTCTGAGAACACACATTGTACCATAAAAATGTATCATTTTTTTCGTTTGTAAGCAAGATATTCACACTTCATGACTGCATTTCATACATTTCCAATGTCCAAGTACCAATTCTCTTCAACAGCAGTTTACTTATTGATGCCAATGAGTTTACTGGTGAGCTAATTGCACATTACTTATGGATTCTAATCAAGGAAAAATGCAACCTACTGACCTGATTTTTATCTTTTGTTGGATCATCAAATGTTTACCACAAGCCTAACAAAATCATCTAGCCAAGATCTGATCCAATCTGTATTATCAATAACACTGAGCCAAGTAGGGAGGTGTAGACATTAAAAACTACTTTAAAACCACATCCAAATGTTTACTGATAAGCAACCACATGCACAGTACACACCTCTCATGGAGTCCTGTTGCCATTAGATCCCCTCTGAGTGGAGAGTTATCCATTTTCTCAGCACCAGCACCTCCTCTGCCACAGTAAAAAAAAATGAGGTTAGAGCTGGAGCTTCAGTGTAGTGAAACTACACCAATATACATTTGACATGGAATTGCTACTTCGTCTGTAAATGTTGATCCATGCCATTTACATGCCAACAATACTATGATTATTTTGTTGAAGTTTTAGTCTGAACCAAGCCCCAGTGTGAAAATGCAGGAAGTGCACAAGCTTCCAAGCAGCTACTAGGACAGCAACAGGAAACATTGCAGTTAATAATTCAACTTGATAAGGTTAAAAACAAAATAAATAAATTATATTTAAAGTGACAACCACAAATTTTAATAATGACACACTGGAACATTCTTTAACATCTTCACAGTACATACAGTTTAGAAACCTGATCCATCAAGCTATTTTCTTACATGCGTGCTGCCAGTTTGAAATCTAGATTGCTTTTTCCATTCTCAGATTGTCAACTCTAATTACTTTCATTTCAGATTTTACCCTATTTTGACAATTATTTACTATTTCCCTCCCTCCCTGTCCCTCACCCTCCTACCCATGCACAATTATTATTAGCTTGCTTTTTATTAATTTATGCGTTTCTACAATAAAACTACAGGCAAAAAAACAAAATAGAGATTTATACAGTGCGAAACAAACAAACCCAATATATATTCAGATTTAGTTTTCAAATCTGAAATGAGATTTCTATGAAATTAAAATATTTGGGTGAAAGAGTTATCTAGAACAATGTGTCTTCACTTTTCATTTAATGCTTTGGCAGGCAGCTGAATATTCTCACAGCCGGACACCTTAGTAAATATCCCTTTAACATGGTAACATTAAGTAAGCACAAATAAATCCTCAAATATTGATTTGGAGTACTCCATTTCAGAACACTTGGTACTTAAGAAACCATGGAAGCTCTTTCCATGTTTTTTTGGTCATCAACATTATAGACCAATCTTGACTCACAATCCATAAAGGTGCTGGTCTTCCCTAACCCAAATGCAACTCAACTATTCCATTTCAAGTTTTATTTCCCATTACCATTCTTACCTCAAAGTACTACTCCCTTACATCAAAAGCTTCCCAATCAATCATAATTTCACCTGTAACTGATTTGGTTATGCCTCCTTATCCTACCTTTAAAGTCACTTTTTAAATTCATATTTTCAAACTTGTAACCATCACATATACCTCTATAATCTTCAAAGTTTGAAAAAGCAATGGGGAAAATGCTCAGCTTTATTATTTATGTCCCCTATCTGTAAGTCAATTTGTTTCAAATGAATATGGTTCAGTGGTTATTAAGTATGATTATCACTACGTTGGCACGTGGCCAAGTGGTTAAGGCGTTCGTCTAGTGAGTTGAAGGTTGCTAGTTCGAGCTTTGACTGAGGCAGCGTGTGTGTCCTTGAGCAAGGCACTTAACCACACATTGCTCTGCAACGACACCGGTGCCAAGCTGTATCGGCCCTAATACCCTTCCCTTGGACAACATCGGTGGCATGGAGAGGGGAGACTTGCAGCATAGGCAACTGCTGGTCTTCCATACAACCTTGCCCAGGCCTGTGCCCTGGAGACCTTCCAAGGCACAAATCCATGGTCTCATGAGACTAACGGATGCCTATATCACTATTTTACTAACTCAGCCAATCACAAAAATAGTGCTTCTCCTTCTACTCAAAATTCTCATCAACTTAGAACCACCCAGTCACCTGTGAAATTTCTCCCGCGAGGAGTATTTTTTAAAAAACCTTCAACCTCTCCTCATATCTAAGGTTTCTCAATTCTTGAAACATACAAGTAAATCTTCCGCAATCTTTATATCTTTTCTGAACTATGATGTGATCAGAATCATCACAGTACAACAGCTGAGACTTGAAGCACTCCTTTACACAGTGATGTACAAAGTTTAAACATCATCTTTATATTCATATTTTTGACTTTCTATTTTATTCCTCTTTAAATAAAATCAATACACCAGTTCCTGACATCTAAAATAGAGTCCTGATCACTAAACTGTTCTTTTAGTCAGTCAGAATCAGACTCAGGTTTATCATCGTTGTCTTACACGATGTGAAATTTGTTGTTTTGCAGCAGCAGTCTAGTGTAAAGTCATACAAATATTATAAATTACCACATAAATAGTGCAAAAAATGGAAATAATAAGGTAGTGTTCAAGGGGACGAGGACGAGCACAAGGAAGAGAGGACAGATGGGGGGGAAGAAGGTGGGCGGGGGAAGGGGAAAGAGAGAGACAATTGATGTGCACAACCATTCAGCAGAGCAGTCAAACACTTTAGATCAGGGATTCCCAACTTTGGATAATGGTAGGGGTCCATGGCATAGACAAGGTTGGGATCCCCTGCTTTAGATAACCATTGCACGATGATTCATCTGCCATTGCCAGTTACAGACTTACCTTTGCCATCTGACAGAGCTGGAAGTAACTACATATGGTCCTGCTGTCTAAAAACTCCAAGACGCAGATTAATAATCCAGAGAATATTAATTCACATGTAACCTCAAGAGTTCCAAAATTTCACTGTAGTTTCTCTCGCCCCCGCCCACAAAAACTGCTAATGGCAAAGTGACCTTGAAACCATGAGATCATTAAAAACCTAACCAGCTCATGAACCAGATTTAAGGAAGGATACTTGTCTTCCATGCCAGTCTAAACACCACAGAATTCCACTTCCTACTTTGTGTAGCCATCACTTAACTGCCTGCTGAAGCCTACCTTGTTTCACAAAAGCCGCAGTCCACCTTTGCCACTTCATTAAAAATAAACAGAATAAAAAGAATCGCTTTCTTTAGAAACTATGAGCAAACTCTATGTCACAGTCATCAGCTGAAAGATGATTTTAAATATTACCTTTATATGTTCATTCTGTTCAATACTATTAAAAGAGAACCAGAAAATAACTGATACAGCAAACACAAAAAAATAGGAATACAACAATACCATCAGCATAATTATTAAACCACATACAATAATATTCTCACTTCTCAAATTACAAAACAGAATATTTTCTGAAGCAACGATTTGCTCTGGGACAGGTGATCCACCTGGACCAAACCTGTGCTGTACCTGGCAGGAAAATCATTGATAACCTCATGCTGCTCAGGAATACCATTGCCTATGTGCAAGACGGGGGGGGGGGGGGGGGTGAATGCCTGCCTGGTCAGCTTGGACCAGGAGAATGCCTTTGACAGGATACACACATGTACATGATGGATGCGCTCTCCAAAATGGGTTTGGGTTTTGTGGAGAGAATCAGGAATTGCATCCAACTGCTCCTCACAGATATCTGCAGTGCAGTCCATATCAATGGGTGAGAAATAGATAGCTTCACCATCACGCCAGGAAATAGGAGCTGTGAGAAAGATGTTCCCTCTCAATAACTGGGAAGAACCTGGACATCGGTGTCCTCCACTCCTCTAGCTTGGAAATCACCTGAGCCATCTTCAGGTACACTTGGTGTTCCAAGATGGAGCAGATCAGAGAGGTTACGATGTACAAGTCTCTGGATAACGGGGGGGGGGAAATGTACCCAATGCCAGCCTCAAAATGATGACCACCTTCATGAGTGGCTGCATCAGGTTGTGTGTGAAACCCAAGTATGTAGCTATCAAGTACAATTACGTGCCAAGGTTCTTTGTCCTCAGTGTTGCAAAGGATGGGTTTGGCCCCATTGCTGTGCAGCATCCCAGTCAAATGGATGCTGCAACACAGCCTGCTCTGGAAGAGAAATGCTCCTCCGGAGCAACACCTTCAGGTCCATCAGGCAGTAGTCAGCCCAGAACATCCTACAGACACTGCAAGAGAAGAACTCAAGGGACACAGTGGGGTGATTCCCTGAGCAAACTGTCTGAATCATCTGGCATAGTGCCTTATACTTTATACCTTATTGTCGCCAAACAATTGGTACTAGAACGTACAATCACCACAGCGATATTTGATTCTGCGCTTCCCACTCCCTGGATTACAAATATTAAATATTAAAAATATTTAAAATAGTAAAATTCAGTAAATATTAAAAATTTAAGTTATAAATCATTAATAGAAAATAGAAAAATGGAAAGTAAGGTAGTGCAAAAACACCGAGAGGCAGGTCCGGATATTTGCAGGGTACGGCCCAGATCCGGGTCAGGATCTGTTCAGCAGTCTTATCACAATTGGAAAGAAGCTGTTCCCAAATCTGGCCGTACGAGTCTTCAAGCTCCTGAGCCTTCTCCCGGAGGGAAGAGGGACAAAAAGTGTGTTGGCTGGGTGGGTCGTGTCCTTGATTATCCTGGCAGCACTGCTCCAACAGCGTGCGGTGTAAAGTGAGTCCAAGGACGGAAGATCGGTTTGTGTGATGTGCTGCGCCGTGTTCACAATCTTCTGCAGCTGCTTTCGGTCTTGGACAGGACAACTTTCGTACCAGGTTGTGATGCACCCTAGAAGAATGCTTTCTACGGTGCATCTATAAAAATTAGGGTTTTAGGGGACAGGCCAAATTTCTTTAGCTTTCTCAGGAAGTAAAGGCGCTGGTGGGCCTTCTTGGCAGTGAACTCTGCTTGGTTGGACCAAGTCAGGTCATTTGTGATATTGACCCCGAGGAACTTAAAGCTTTTGACCTGTTCCACTTGCGCACCACCGATGTAAATTGGGTTGCGTGGTCCACTATTCCTTCTGAAGTCAACAACCAATTCCTTCGTCTTGCTGACGTTGAGGGATAGGTTATTGTCTTCGCACCATGCCACCAGGTTCTTAATTTCCTCTCTGTACTCAAACTGATCATTACCCGAGATACGGCCTACAATTGTTGTGTCATCAGCAAACTTACATATTGAGTTTGATGGAAACTTGGCTACACACTCATGGGTGTACAATGAGTACAGCAGGGGGCTGAGTACACAGCCTTATGGGGAACCGGTGCTCAGAGTGATTGTAGAGGAGAGCTTGTCCCCTATTTTTACAGCCGGGTCCTGTCTGTGAGGAAGTTGAAGATCTAGCTGCAGATCTGAGTGCTAAGGCCCAGGTTCCGGAGCTTACGAATCAGATTATTTGGAATGATGATATTAAAGGCAGAGCTGTAGTCAATGAAAAGAAGCCCTATGTATGCGTCTTTATTCTCCAGGTGTTCTAAGAAGGAATGTAGGGCCAGAGAGATGGCATCTAACGTTGACCTGTTGCTCTGGTAGGCAAATTGCAAAGCGTCGAGGTTGACCGGTAGGCTGTGGTTGATGTGTGCCAAAGGCAATCCCTCGAAGCACTTCATAGCAATTGATGTCAGAGCCACAGGTCGATAGTCATTCAGGCATGCCACCTTGCTCTTCTTTGGCACTGGGATTATCGCTGCCTTCTTAAAACACAAGGGGATCTTCGACAGAAGCAAGGAGCAGTTGAAGATATCAGCAAAGACTCCAGCTAGCTCGCTTGCACAGGCCCAGAGAACTCGTCCTGGGATGCCATCTGGGCCTTCCTTGGATTTATCTTCAGGAAGGCCCTTCTAACGTCCTCCTCGGTGACAATGAACCTCGATGCCACCAGGTCGGGTTCATCTGGAGGGAGCGGGACGCTCCTCTTCTGTTCGAATCTTGCGTAGAATACGTTAAGTTCGTCAGGAAGAGAAGCGCCACAGTTATTGATATTCCCAGCCTTTTCTTTGTGCCTAGTGATCTCATTTAGACCCTGCCACAGTCTACTGGCATCCTTTTGGTTAGTCTAGGCTTCCAACTTGGCTCGATATTGCTTCTTGGCACTCTTAATGGCTTTCCGGAGTTCACGCCTGGATTCCGTGTAGCAACTGGTATCCCTTGAAATAAAAGCCACAGCTCTAGCCTTTAAAAGGGACCTGAGCTCATAATTCATCCAAGCTTCCCGGTAAAGAAATACCCGGATCGTCTTGCGAGACACACAGTCCTCCATGCATTTCCAAATAAAGTCCGTGACAGCTGAGGCATACTCGAGGTTAGCTGCCAAGTCCCAGAATACTAAACAGTCCACCAATTCAAAGCAGTCACGGAGGACCTCATCCATTTCCTCCGTCCAACGCAACACTACTTTTGACACCGTAACCTCTCACTTCAGTATCTGTTTGTAAGCCGGGAGGAGGAGTACGGCCTGATGATCCAATTTTCCGAAGTGAGGTCGTGGGACGGAACGGTAGGCATCCTTGACAGCTGTGTAGCAGTGGTCAAGTATTTTCGGGCCTCTAGTGGGGCAGGAGACATGTTGGTATATCTTTGGCAGCGCCTTTCTGAGGTTGGCCTCGTTAAAGTCCCCGGCTGTAATGATCAAAGCCTCCGGATACCTGGTCTCAAGTTCACTGATGTTGGCATACAGTATGTTCAGGGCACACTCCATGTCCGCCTGGGGGGGGCGGAATGTAGACCGCTGTCAGTATGACCGAGGTGAATTCCCGTAGCAGATAGTAGGGACGACACTTCACCAACCGGTGTTCCTGGTCCGGGCTGCAGGATCTTGTCAGTGCCACTGTGCCCAAGCACCACGCGGCGTTGATCAGTAGGCAGACACCAGCTCCCCTCGCCTTGCCTGAAGATGCCGTGCGGTCCATCCGATGGATCGAAAATCCCTCCGGTCGGATGGCACAGTCGGGGGTGTCAGGGGAGAGCCAGGTCTCGGTGAAACAGAATACACAGCAGTTCTGCATCTCCCTGCAGTAGGTGAGTCTCCCTTTAAGATCATCCACCTTGTTCTCTATGGCTTGCACATTGGCTAGTAGGATGGTGGGCATCGGGACCCTAAAGCCCCTCAGCTTCAATCTGACCAGCAGCCCAGCTCTTTTCCCACGCTTCCTCGGTAAGTAGTGCATCTTTCCAGGTTTCCATCGATGCAGTGTGTTGTTGTCAGCTCTTTGAGGTAGGTGGACACGTCCCACGGGAATTGATCGGCTGATCGCGTCGTCCGACGCTCCGGATGGGGCCGAGTAACAGGGGAGGCTCTGCTGCCACTTCCGGCTGCCAGGGGCCTGGGCTGTCGATTGGGTCGGGCCCCGAAGCCGACACTTAATCCCAGATGGTCATGCTCCTTGTTGAAACAAGTCCGTAAGCCGAGTCACAGTTGCGGAGGCCTCCGCTCCAGTCGAGCCTCGGGCTCGATTTCCGAGGTCGGCGGCGGAGGCCTCACCTCCAGCAGCTGTGGATGGTCACCAACGGGGCTTTACAGTGGTCGCTCCGGAGAAGCTTCTGGGGCACCTTGAGGTCTCCGCCGTCACTTCTGTGTGGTCATCTGCTCCGGAGAGGTGCTGGTCGGAATGGGCTGTGTCTCCAAGCGCTCCGGCAGCGTAGCAGACCACGGGTCTCTGGGAACATGGTGGGCCTCCTTGGTCAGGTCCAGGTGTGGTCCAGAGTTTAAGAAGCAGTTCTGGCGTGGTGGTCTCCAGCTGGGTCAGTAGCTTCGCCAGGGTGTTGTTCATCTTGATCTTGCTAAATTGGAGGCTTAAAAGGGTTTCTTGGGTATTGGATAGTGGAGAGGGCAGTTTGCTCGGGAGAGCACGCGCAAAGTCGCCAGTTACCGGCGCCATCTTATTGCGAGACCTCACCAACAGGCACCAAGACCATGTATGGATGGCATTGAGAGGGGCACTCCCAGTCAGGTCCTTCCTGGACCATCACTCCCACCAGGCACTGCCCTTGGGATGACTGGAGTGGGGACAAGATAGTTGATTACCTCATTATGGACCGTGAGTTTACAAAAGGGGTGTGGAGAGAGATGCAAGGGCTTGGGTCATGTTTAATCACAAGCAGCTGTGTGACAGACTGTGATCTATTTCCAGGGACATCAAGTGCTGCTGCAGATCAACTCGGTTAAAGGCTCCCTGTGGTCTGCCTGAAACTTGTTGGTCTGCCAGCACATCAAGATGTCCATAGAGTAATGCTCCTGGCACATTCCAGACTGCAGGAGTACATGATGAGGAATGCATTGAAGCTTGGTGCAGCCACGGCAAGGGCTCGGTGTGGGACCACCACAGTAAAGGGTTCTTCTGCTACTTCACAGGAAAGGGCTGGGTTGAGTGAGGAGGCCCCTCAATTATTATAGGAGTGAACTACCCCAACTGGCCACAAGTGGCAACAGTCCTATTGCTTTTAAGGAATGTAATAGATATGTAATGCATTGACCATGAATGTAAGAATAAAACGTATTGCATGGTTTATTCTTGTAAATATTTTAGTATGAATAATATTTATTTTGGTATAATTTAAAAAACTATCTTTTTCTCTGTTTCCAAACACTGTTTGGCTGACATGCCTCCATCCTGAGACCTTTTGAACTTGCTTAATCTGTTGCACTGACAGTAGAAAACGCCAAGGGGCTCCCTTTTGAATTGTTGGATCTTGGCACGCTAAATCCTCAGTTGCTTACCAGTATCCACCATTGGTTACCTTGCATTGCTTGTTCATATTAAACAAAGGCAGGAATAAAACAGTGCATTAGAAGTAAAATTCGTATTGTGGCTACAAAACAAACCTGTGTAATGCAAATTCTTCAGAAAAATTAAACTGGTAGTGCAGTCCATTTAAAGTTCCTTACAAATTTGCTCACTCGGTTTAGCGTTTTGTTTTCCACTACTGCAAAATGCTGCTTGAAGTGCTGTCATTCAGAGAAGTCAAGCAAAAACGAAATCCCAAAGAGTTCTCGTTATAGTGACCAATATTCATCTACCAAACCAGATCGGTAACACATAAATTAATATGACATCCCACTGCATGCAAAACACCATCATGCTTGTTCTTATAACAACGGCCACATCATTTGCAAGTTAACCTTCATAAATGCAAGTTTTTTTCTCCCCAAAGCATAGCCATCATTTATCTTTTACCAATGAAGATTAAAAACAAGACAATCAACCAATTTTTTGCATTTCCTACAGACTACATAGACTTCAGCCATATTGTCCCAGCACAGACTACAACAAATGCAAAAAAAAAATCCAACTCAGTTATTTGGTCCCAGTTTTAAGTTCTGCTGTCTTCTTCTGCAGACTGCATTTTGTCCATTGATATACAATTTTGTAGTTCAAAAAATGTAACAGAATATAGTAAATAAGTTGTGAAAAAGGTTGAAATGAAGAAGTATGGCACTAGAAAGTCATTGTGCTAATCTGTAATATCAAATGAAGATAATAATCAGTCAGATAGGTTCAGTTCAGTCAAGTTCCAAGATAAATATTGTCATATTACAGATGTACTTCAATCTACCTTATTTTGACAAACTAAATTTGCAGTTCAGTTATGAATTAATGTATCTCCTTTATATTCAATTAAACTTTATTCAGTTTAATATCTCACGCAATCCGAAAACATAAAATAAAAATTCTTATATCCAAAACTGAAAATCACAAAGGAAAAACAAAACCAACTTAAACCCTGACCTCCAAGTTTGTCAAATATACGTCTCTTTATGATTTTATCCAATATATTATCCAACCTCCATTTGAAAATAAGGACATGGGGATCTGATGGAAAATCCGAGACTACCCACTACTTTACAGTCCTTAATTTATCTTTCATTTATTCTCAATTAACACCATTCCCTTAGGCAAATTTAGTGACCTTAATAATAGTGTAAGGATACCAGATAAAAGCAGGACACAGAACTTTTCTTAAAATAAAGGAAAACTGAGAAGTGGAAATTTCTGATACAATTATCTTGCTCATCTCCTCTAGGTCAGCTGAATACACAGTAGCTTCAGACAACACCTCTCATGAATATCTTTCGGAATCAACATTTCACAGAATCAGAGTCAGGAATTAAAGACAGCTATTTCATTTCACACAACGAACAGCAAAAGGAATTTGCTGCTGACATGGAATGGGACTTCGAATGCCACGAATTTCCCAGCTCAAAGTTAAAGGATTCAGAGCAAAGTAGTCAAAACTCCAAAGAAGGGGACTACTGTCTGTATTCTACACATGTATCTACTGTACATTGATAAACAGAAGGTTAACAGAAGGTGGAAAATCCAAGCATGATTCTGAGTAACTAGGAAGAAAAACAATAACATATTGTGGACTTCATGAAGGGGAAAATGGGAGAAAACACACCAATTCTCATTGAGGGGTCAGTAGTGGAAAAGGTGAGCAGCTTCAAGTTCTTGGATGTCAACATCTCAGAGGATCTATCCTGTCCCAAAACACTGATGCAATCACAAAGGTGGCAAGCTAGTGGCTATACTTCTCTAGGAGTTTGAGGATATCTGGTATATCACCAAAGACTTAGCAAATTTCTACATATACCGTATATTCCGGAGCATAAGCCGATCCCCCATTTTCAAGGTTAAAAAAGTGACTTTTTTATGTTACCTTTGTATAAGCCGACCCGTTTTGTAGAGGTTTTTGATTTAACCAGAAAAGATTACAATATCTTTGTCAGATCCGGAACCTGAAAATTTTGAGACCCAGTACCTGCTAAGAAAACAGGCCTACACATTGTAGAGCATTGTAAGCGAATTCTTAATAAATAAATCAGGGAGGGAAATTTTGGATTAGGTCTCCAATGGTAAAGAATCCTCCGGAATGTAACCCCCGTGCAACCACTTAGCGCCCATCGTAATCTCGTTAAAACATAACACGGGGTGGCGGGATCAGTACGTGTACTCAGTATTGAGTTTGCGACCACCATGTACAAAAGATTAAAACAAATGTGATATGATACTGGCTTCAAGCCGAAGGTTGTTGATTTTGCTAAAGGAAAGAATAATTCTGCAGCTGCTAAAAAGAGTGTAAATGAGAAAAAAGTGAGAGAGTGGAGAAAGGCAGAGGACATGCTGAGGGAAATGCCAGAGACGAAATGTGCAAACCGCAGGAAAACATGCCAGTGGCCAGAACTGGAAGAAAAAGTTTTAGAGTCGGTGAATCACCAGCGATCGTCTGGATACATTGTTACCAGAGAAGTGATTCGAGTTCAAGCGTTGAAATGGGATGAAAAACACCGTGAGGTCAGCGAAAATTTCAAAGCTACTCGAAGCTGGTGCACCCGATTTATGAATAGACATGATCTTGTGTTAAGACAAAAAAACAAAGATTACTCAGAAAATTCCCACGGGGTGTTGTTGTTTATGTCCAAAAACGCTGCTGGATGGACGAAGCGGGTTGCTTGAAGTGGGTTAAAGAGGTGTGGCGTCGACGTCCCCAAGGTTTCAGGAAGGAAAAGTCGCTACATGTCTGGGACATGTTCAAAGCACACTTGTCAAATGAGACAAAAGCAGCATTGAAAGCTGAAAATACGGACATTGCAGTCATCCCCGGTGGTTTGATGTCTGTGCTCCAGCCACTAAATGTGAGTTTAAACAAACTATTCAAAGAATTCATGCGACAGTGGAATGAATTTGTCTCAAAAACAGCCAATAAATACGACCTGTCTTCCGTGTATTCATTTTTCCAAAATTGGCACCCTCTGTACAAGCCGACCCCCTAATTTTAGGACCAAAAATATTTAGGGCCAAATTCTCAGCTTATACACCAGAATTTATGGTAAACTGTGGCAGGCATTCTGACTGGTTCTGACTGTCTGGTATAGAGGCTCCAATACACAGAATAGAAAGTGGCTGCAGAGGGTTATATACTCAGCCAGTACTGTCTCAAGCCCCCTCCCACATCCTCACCCCCCGCCCCCACTCACCATCAAGGACATTACAAAAAACAGTTATTACCATCAGGGAGGAAATACAGTGCTTTATGAACTGCTTGTTCCCCTCTGCCATCAGATTATTCGACAGTCCATGAAGCCATCAGTATTATCTTGCTATTACTATAAGCTTAGGAGGAGACGACACCTAACAGCCACTGCTTTGCTTGCATCCTCCAAAACAGCTCTATTTCCATCTTTAATATCTCTATTTTTCCCTTTCAGGGTTCTTTTGAAGACCCTGAGCTGGAGTTACACGCTGACTTCAGTTCTTTGTGGGAATGGAACACACTCTCAGGGTTTCAAGACTGGCCATTATCTGATATGCCAAGGATGCGGCCTAAGAAATTAGCTCGCCTTCAGAGTCCTGGGATCTCATGGCTCTGGAGACGGACGGACATGTCCCAGCAGGAAATCGGAGTGTCGTGGGAGACGGAAGATCTCTGGCTGTGTGCTCAGTGACCCGAGATCTTTGGGCACAGAGCTCGGAAAAAGCAACACAATGGACTTTTAACATTGTAAATCAGCGAGTTGTTTGTTATGTCTCCCCTCTTGCTGTGAAATGGAGACAACCCTTTCTCCCTTATTAGGGAGAGAGAGGGAGCACGCCAGCCTGTGGTATGTCGAATACCGGGTGAACGAGTAGTCTTTGTCTTTGCCGTTGCATTGTTGCATGTTTGAGTGCTCAGTGGTGGGTGCCGATGCTTTTTTTTTCTGGTGGGGGAGGGGGGATCATTGCTTTGCTGCTGCTTACACGTGGGAGAGGGGAATTGGGGGGACTTCGGGGTTCTAACATTTAATTGTCATTCATTCTTTGAGGCACTCCTGTTTTTGTGGATGGTTGCGAAAAAAAACATTTCAGGATGTTAGAGTGGATTTTTTTGGGTAGATGATTTGTTTACACTTAAATGACTTTGGCCGCCAGACTTCTATTTTAACTGTTTGACAAAGGACTGTGGATTGAGTCCACCACAATGGGCTTCCTAAAAGGTGTAAATACCAGATGCTTCTGGCGCCTGATGCTGTAGTTTCAAAGACAGTATTATCTATACATTATAAATATTAATTGTCTTCTATGTTAGCACGTAAAATGCCAAATAAATGTATTGTGGATTGAACTAAATGCTGTGGATACCAACCCAGACATGTTGGCGTCGGAAGGAAAAGATGAAATCCAAAGGTGTGATGTTTGTATGTAGCTTCAAAAGGAAGCATTGTCTATAACTTTTTAAGTAGCGATTGCCTTTGTGTTTAGCATATAAATATCGAGCCCACATTGAGCTAACAGACCTGTCTGTGGAAAGCGTCTCCGTCCGGAAGATGCCTGCTGTACCTTGTTGTGTCGAATAAAGAAGCTGCTTTGTATCTAACAGTGACTCTGTCTCTCCAGTAATTTCATCCACGCTACAACATTTGGTGTCAGAAGTGGGATACCTTCGTGACCCATCGTGTGGCCAGCGTTACTAGCAGTCTTAAGTTGGTGAGTATTTTTCTAAAATAACACTCACACTTGGATCTGTTCGGTCAGTGGTGCACGGGTCACGAGGTACACGAACATGGATAGCTGAACTGGTAGATATAAAAGTAGTGTGTGCATGTGTGTTTATGTAAGTGAGGAATCTTTTGCATGTTAACTTAGTTAACTTGGTGAGACTTGGACCACCAGTTGCGAAAGGTGGTAACCAACGGGACAGTTTGAGATGCCAGCGTGGGGGCATGTATACTCGTTCGGGGAGCTGCATTTTAGTGTATGCGTTTGCAAGTGTGATGCAAAGGAATATGGCAGCCATCATGAGTTCAGGTACTCAAAGGAAAGGCAGATTGTGGAATACATACTCTGTGGTTTTAAGTATGCACTGTTTAACTGCCACCCGTCTATGTGTTAGTGAAAGCCAAGTGCCCGAGGAATATGTGGGACAGTATGGCCCAGGGAGTGCGGGATGGTACATGAGCAACTACCGGGAACGCCAGTAATTAAGATAATCGCTCTTTTAAAGGGGAAGTGAGGCAGCGGCTGGGGGGAGGCAAGAGTAGCTGGGGAACAATGATAGCAATGATTCAAAAAGCTGACGAGACAGCCATGGATTATGCAGAGCGTAAATATCGAGTGTACGAGGAGTATTCTGGGTTGGATAACCCAGGGAGGGATGACCAAGTCTTCCTAAAAATGCTGAAGGAAGGTCTGAGTTCAGCCCACCAAGGAGTTTTAGATTTAGGCATAACAGTAGGGTCCAACTACTCTGAGATAGTTTCATGGGCCAGTGAGATAGACCAAAGAAAATGCAAGAGAAATCGTAAAGTGGGTATAGTGGATGCAACTGCTGTGATGTCCCGGAGGGCTTGCTTTGCTTGCCAGCAGTCAGGGCACCGAGCAAACTATAAGCCGGACCAGGTATAAGACAGAGAAGGAGTTGATATGCTACAGCTGTGGCCTATCGGGACATGGCTGGAGACAGTGTTCAAAAGGGAGGGGGGAAACCCAGGCAAAGGTCACAGCAGACACCCGGTCTCTCACCCCATCAGCAACCAATCTGACTGTCAATCAGATCAAAGAGTTAGTGACAGCGCCTCTTAAGGCAGAAAAGGATGTGGCAGCGGGCTCCACTGCCAGCTCTGATGACTCACAGATGTATACAATGACATTGCTAGGGGGACGGCAATACAATACGTTAGTGGACACAGGGGCATCGGTATCGATAACAGACTTACCCTTACCAACAACTGGACAGGACAGTTATATAAGGGGTGTAGGAGGAAAAACAGTAAAAGCAGAAAGAAGCGAGAAGCAAATACTAGAAATCGGGGGAGTGCAGCTTCCAGTGTATTTCTGGGTATGTCCAAATAATGAGGGCACAATCCTTGGAATAGACATCCTAAGGGAAGCAGGAGCTGTTATAGATTCGGAAAAGGGAGAAATAATATGGACGAGTCAGGGGCAGCGAACTCACACAACCAGCAGAATACACAAGCAAGACTGTGAGTAGTTAAAGATAGACCCAGTTAAAACAGAGGAGGGTCTGTATAAACCCCCTAAGCAGGACCCTATACAAACTGACACACTGACCGCTGTTCAGGGTATAGCAAAGGAACAAAAACACAAGGGGGGATACTCAAAGAGACTGTAGCCATTCTAAAACAAAGTTTTCCCAGTTCCTCCGAGGGCAGACATTTCTGCAAATAAGGCAGCAGGGGAACAAGAGGCAATTGAAATTGCAAGTGTGCAGGAGGAAATGACAGAAGCCAGCTTAGTAAAATTATATGAAGAGGTAGAGGCAGAAGAGAAGGGAAACTGGAGGAGGAAAGGAGCAAAGGAGGGATCAGATGGGTGCTGGACAACCGGGGAGGAAAGAGTCATGGTGGCCCCACGGTGGACAAATACTACTAAAGTTGTATCATGGGATGATGCATCAGGGAAGGCAGAGCATGATCACAACCCTCCGGCAGGACTGGGGGTGGCCAGGGATGGGCGGGGATGTTCAGAAATTCTGCCGCCGTTGTATCATTTGTGCCCAGCATAATCCTGGTAAAGGGTTGGAAAATCAGCCTCGGCCGAGGGGACCCTGGGAAACCATCCAGATAGACTTCACAGGGCCCCTGCCAAAAAGCAGGGGGAAAAGCTACTGTCTAGTAATTATGGATCACTTCACTCGGTGGGTAGAGACTTTCCCAACAAGGGACTGCACCGCCCGTACCGCTGCATGGATCCTAGTTCAAGAAATCCTCCCAAGGTGGGGAACCCCAGTTCAGGTGGATTCAGATCAGGGAGCACATTTCACGGGGAAAGTGATGAAGGAAATGTGCCAACTACTAGGGATTCAACAATGGTTCCACGTATCCTACCACCCCCAGAGTTCAGGGATGGTAGAAAGGATGAACCGAACAATCAAGAGTGCGTTAGCCAAAGCTATAGCTGAGACAGGAAAGACATGGGTGGATGTATTACCAGGAATCTTGATGAGATTGCGCGCAACCCCGAACCGCACTTTGGGTCTCAGCCCCTACGAATTATTGATGGGGCGAGCAATGCCACTCCCTTATGGGGTAATTACAGGTTGCAGGGAGCCTGGGGCTTGCAGGGATAGAATGACCCAATATGTGAGAGACCTTTGTAACCAACTTAAAGTATTAAAGGATCGAGCGAAACAACAGCAGCGAATTGCTGATCAGAAAGAGGACAGTTCTTTCACAGCCCGGTGACCAAGTTATGGTGAGGGTGCTGCCAGAAAGGCCAGGGTTTGCCCCCAGGTGGATAGGACCACAGACGGTATTCTTAGCCAATGATACATGTGTCTGTGTACAGACTCGGCAGGGCAGCCAGTGGAAACACTGGACTCAGGTTAAAGCATACGACTCACCCTCTTGTTGCTCCCACAGACGGAGTGGGGAACCAAGTGTACCCAGTGACCATGTAATTACAGAGAACCTAAGAGAGGAACAGCAGCCGGCCATGGCAGTCCTGACCACAGCTGATGAAAACATACCCGGAGAAAACACAAAGACAGAAAACGCTGAGAGCGTGGCAGAAGACACTGAGATCGTGTTGGAAAACCATGAAGAGCCTGCTAAAGTGTGATGACGATGGTACTCTGTAAAGAAGGCTGGTTGCTGAAGGTAGATGATTAATTTTATAGCATAATACAGAAAATTATTTGGGAAATAGATGGGGAGGGATTTTTGAGTTGAAGCAGAGATGGCAAGTTCCACCACTTCAATGGCATTTCAGACTGCACACGGCATCTGAAAACAGTCACCCCGAGTCTGAGAAGCTGGGCCCTTTTCAGCAGTTGAGCCAGTGGTTAACAAGAACAGTTCGGAAGGGGGTGCCACTGGGGAGAGGTCCGTGTAGACATTTACGTAGAGGCCACCCCAACCCCTTCCTGTACATTGATGAGAGAGCCTGTGGGTGCTCCTGGAAGGAGAGTTTCAGTGACCAGAGGATGAAGGGTTGAAGACAAAGGAATGTGATTAAGATGCAGTCAGCCTGCAGGCACACGAAAGGAGCTGCATTCCTAAAGACTTGGAACAGCCTCTCTGCTTAACATTTGGTAAGTAGCAATTAGGTAATGCTAGGATAGATATCCAGGTACATAAAATTGGGGAGGAATTTCGAGACAGGGCATTTTCGCTGCCCTATTTGAGCAGATCCTCCTAGGTTGGCCTTTCCTGATACAAATTTAATTTGTCCAGGAGGGCCAAGAGGAGGGACTGTTAGAGTGGATTTTTTTGGGGTAGATGATTTGTTTACACTTAAATGACTTTGGCCACCAGACTTCTATTTTAACTGTTTGACAAAGCACTGTGGATCGAGTCCACCACAATGGGCTTCCTAAAAGGTGTAAATACCAGATGCTTCTGGCGCCTGATGCTGTAGTTTCAAAGACAGTATTATCTATACATTATAAATATTAATTGTCTTCTATGTTAGCACGTAAAATGCCAAATAAATGTATTGTGGATTGAACTAAATGCTGTGGATACCAACCCAGACATGTTGGCGTCGGAAGGAAAAGATGAAATCCAAAGGTGTGATGTTTGTATGTAGCTTCAAAAGGAAGCATTGTCTATAACTTTAAGTAGCGATTGCCTTTGTGTTTAGCACATAAATATCAAGCCCACATTGAGCTAACAGACCTGCCTGCAGAAAGCGTCTCCGTCTGGAAGATGCCTGCTGTACCTTGTTGCGTCGAATAAAGAAGCTGCTTTGTATCTACCAGTGACTCTGTCTCTCCGGTAATTTCATCCACGCTACAACACAGGATGTATATTGTATACATTTTTCTGACATTAAATGTACCTTTGAAACCTTTTTTTACACCATTTTATTACTGTAACTTCTAATAACTTATTATATCTTGCACTGTATTCTTGCCACAAAACAATAAATTTCAGTAATAATAAACCCGACTCTGATAATATACCTTGGCTCCAAATATATTTAACTCAGCATGGCAATCATCAACTTGAACTTGATGAACATAATTTAAAAGATAGATAAAGTAGTAAAATGGTCTCCTCTGGAAGATCTCACAAAATAAATTGGGCTACTGCTGCTCTAAGAATCCAACCTCACCCATACATACCTTGACGACGGCTGAGGTGGTCCGATATTGGCCAGCCTTATTCCTGCGAACTGCATCAGGATGCCTGCTTGGTGCCCCACAACTTGCTGGCCTGACGTTAGTGAGGCCGGTGCCTGAAATTCGTGGCTGCCTCTTCTCTGTGGGTACGGGTGAGCTCCTGGTTGTGCTCCGCCTGTTGATCGCCCAAAAGTCAAAATCAACCCCATTAACTCTTTCCTTTCACACCTTGCCTTAGCTTTAATGCTAACAGCATCTGATTAAACAATTCTCTATCTTTATCCCTCTCTAAGTTTCAATTGACTTAAAGAAAATATGCTAACTCTGCTTCATGTTAAGCAGCAAACTGCAAATAGTTCCACTCGCACTAAATAAACAGTTCTATTTCAGAGTTGATTGTTTATGCAAGAGTAAACGTTATTATAAATGAAAAAATATATAAATGAACCAGTACCAAAACATTACCTGGGCTTCATTAAGCCAAGAGTGGCAGAGTCATAAGCAATCTGAAAAAACTTTTTGCAACTGACATGATATTAGAAACTCACTTAGTGAATGAAATAATTCTAATTTAAAACAATATAGCACTTGGCTTATTTCATACATGGAGGACAGTTTCTTTTTTGGAACTATGGATTCAATTTAAAATGAGAGAAAAAGGGATTAAATTTCATGAAAGTATCTTAAGATATTTAATGGTATTATTCCAATCTTTTACTTTGTCCGCAGTGCAAACCTATTATTTTATAACTAGATTAATTAATTGTAAATTTTTTTTCACTTCCACATTACTACCATTGGGCAGCAGTTAGAGGAGTCGGAAGATGTACACACAATGATGCACAAACAGCTTCTTCAGCCTACACTATTAGATTTCTGAACGGTGTATCAAACCTACGAACACTACTTCCTCTGTTTGTGCACTATTTATTTTTTTAATTTAAAGTGATTTTATATCTTTGCACAGTACTCCTACTGCACAACAACAAGTTTCATCACACCAGTTGGTGATAATAAATCTGATCCTGATTGGTATTGATTTTCAATGTGATTCTGATACTTATCCAATAGCTCAATCCCAACCTTCCATCCATCCGTCCAAGGTCCAGAACAGGTGTTATCCTGATCCTTATTAGGTTAAAGTAATATCTTGATTTTTTTTTGCTGAAAGAGTCATAGTCACAGAGCACTGCAGGACAGATATAGGTCCTTGCTGAATTGTCATTCTTCTATCTCGTATCAACCCGCTGCCTTCCATACCCAACCCCCCCACCCCCCAGCAGTGTACTGTACTTATCTCTTAAAAACTGCAATCAAACCTACATGCACCACTTCCACTTGCAACTCATTCCACACTTGTATCACTCGCTGAATAAAGTTTGCGTCCCTCAGATTCCTCTTAAACAGTTCACCTTTAACCTATGTTCTTTACTTCCAGTCTCACACGACCTCAGTAGAACAAAACTGTTTGCATTTACCCGGTACATACCCCTCATATTTCTATTTTCTTTAAAGAGTGCTCTGATAGCCTTGCGATTAGCGTAAGACTATTACAGCTCGAGTTGTCAAGAGTTCAGAGCTCATTCCAATGTCCTCTGTAAGAAAGTTTGTACATTCCTCCCATAACCACGTGAGTTTCATCCCACAGTCATACCGGTTAGTAGGTTAATTAGTCATTGTAAATTGTCCTATCATTAGGTTAGGATTAAATGGTTGGGGTGCTGGGCGCACAGCTCAATGTGCTGGTAAATCCTGTTCTGCACTGCATCTATAAATAAAATATATAAAATCTCTACCCTTTGGGAATGTCAGAGCAATACTTCATTCTTTGCAAACATCAATGTGATTTACTAGCAATCGCAAAAGACAAGATAGTATGCCATCTTTTCCAAACTGAAATAATACTCTATCACACTGAAAAGTGTTCTGAAAGTACAAGATAAATTAGGCACTTATGAGAGGTAATGCTGCAGCTATATAGGACCCTGGTCAGACCCCCTTGGAGTACTGTGCTCAGTTCTGGTCATCCCACTACAGGAAGGATGTGGAAACCATAGAAAGGGTGCAGAGGAGATTTACAAGGATGTTGCCTGGATTGGGGAGCATGCCTTATGAGAATAGGTTGAGTGAACTCGGTCTATTTTCCTTGGAGCGACAGAGGATGAGAGGTGACCTGATAGAGGTGTGTATGTCAGGGGTAAGTTGTCGTCTTCTCTCTTTTTTTTTACGCAGAGTGGTGAGTATGTGGAATGGGCTACCAGCGATGGTGGTGGAGGCGGATACAATAGGGTTTTTTTAAAAGACTCCTGGACAGGTACATGGAACTCAGAAAAATAGGGGGCTATGGGTAACCCTAGGTAATTTCTAAGGCAAGGACATGCTTGGCATAGCTTTGTTTTCTATGTTCTAACCGTTTGCCAGTGGTTCTCCTGGACGTCACAACCAAAAGTTTTAAACAATAACAGACACTTATTAAACAATGGTGAATTGAGACCGGTCACTAGCAATATAAGGTAAGAAAATCTTTTTTTGTGTCTTAACTCCTTTCGCATATATTTGTCAATGGGCAACACACATCAAAAACAAAGTTAAAAAACTGCATTCATGATATTCCAATGCATGGGCAAAGCCACAACAGGGAATCGCATCTTCAGATCAAGTCCTATTTAAATTAGACTGAAAAGATTAACTGAGCCTTAGTTTGCTCCTTGCTAAAATTGGTAAACACTAAGTAAAGCTGAAAGCGATCTTTGATCATGATAGAAATGTGAAAGAGCTGCTAAGTTATATTTAATATCCATTAATGAGCAGATATACTCCAACTCGTTGGAATATACAGTATATCACTGTTCAAGCATTATAATAATCCTTCCCTGTTAATGCTACCCAACTCTCTCTGCGCTACATTGCCAATTACATTAGTGCTGCTTCAAGCACCCATGCTGAGCTTGTCAATTTCATCAACTTTGTCTTCAACTTCCACCCTGCCCTCAAGTTCACTTGGCCCATTTCAGACATCTCTCTCCCCTCTCTAGATCTCTTGGTCTCCATCTCTGGAGACAAACCAACTATCGATGTCTTTTATAAGCCTATCAGTTCCCACTGCTATCTTGACTCTACCTCTTCCCACCCAACTCCTGTAAAAATGCTATTCCCTTTTCTCAGTTCCTTTGTCTCCACCGCATCTGTTCCCATGACATGGCTTTCCTTTCTAGGACATTAGAGATGTCTTACTTCTTCAACAATGGGGTTTCCCTTCCTCCACCATTGATGCTGCCCTCACCTCCTCCATTTCCCAGATATCCACACTCATCCCATCCTCTTGCCACCTTAACGAGGATACAGTTCCTCTTGCCCTCACCTGCCACCCCATGAGCTTCTGCATCCAACACATCATTCTCCGTAACTTCCACCAAACTCATCCTTACCTTTCCCTCCTCTATTCCCTGTTTCTACAAAGGTCGTTCACTCCACAGTTACCTTGCTCATTTGTTCCTCCCCTCTACTCCTGGCATAAATCCCTACAAGCAACAGAAATACTACACTTGCCCATTCACTTCTTCACTTACCTCCATTCAGGGTCCCAAATAGTCCTTCCAGGTGAGGTGACATTTCACCTGCAAATCTGTTGATGTTATCTAATTATGTTCAGTACTCCCAATGCAGCATCCTCGACATTGGTGAGACCCAACGTAAATTAGGAGACCACTTTGGCAAGTACCTCCATTCCATACACAAAAATCAGAATTTCCCAGTAGTCAACCATCTTAATTCCAATCCCCATTCTCGTTCCAACATGTCAGTTCATGTCCTCCTCTTGTCCTACAGTATAGCCACTCTCAGGTTGGAGATGCAACACTTCATATTCCACCTGGGGAGCCTCCAACCTGATCACATGCATATTCATTTCTCCATCCAGTTAAAAAAAATTCCCTTGCCCTCACCCCTTCTTCTATTCCCTACTCCAGCCCCTTACCACACCTCACCTGCCGATCACGTCCCGCTGGGCTCCCTCCTCCTTTCCTTTCTCCTTTTACGCTTCCTACGCACTTAGATTCACTTATCACCTTCTAGCTATTCTCCTTCCTCTCCCCCCACCTTTTTATTCAGGTATCTTTCCCCTTCTTTCTCAGTCCTGAAGGAGGATCTGGCGTAAAACGTCAACTGTACTTTTTTCCATAGATGCTGCCTGACCTGCTGAGTTCCTCCAACGTCTTCTGTGTGTTGCTTTGGATTTCCAGCATCTGCAGAATTTCAAATGTATAACAAAAACTGCTCACCAGTAACACAATTTCAGAGTTGTTGAAGACACCGACTGTCCACCTAGGTAGGTAGCCTAGGTATTGGTCCCAGCTATGCCTGCCTTTTAGTTGGCTTGTGGAAGCCTATACTGGTACCCGTTCCCCCCACTTTTCCTTCGCTACATCGACGACTGCATTGGCGCTGCTTCCTGCACAAATGCTGAGCTCACTGACTTCATTAAATTTGCCTCCAACTTTCATCCTGCCCTCAAATTTACTTGGTCCATTTCCGACACCTCCCTCCCCTTTCTTGATCTTTCTGTCTCTGGAGACAGCTTATCTACTGATGTCTACTATAAGCCTACAGACTCTCCCAGCTACCTGGACTATTCCTCTTCCCACGCTATCTCTTGCAAAAATGCCATCCCCTTCCTGCAATTCCTCCGTCTCTGTCGCATTTGTTCTCAGGATGAGGCTTTTCATTCCGGAATGAAGGAGATGTCTTCCTTTTTTAAAATAAAGGGGCTTCTCTTCCTCCACCATCAACTCTGCTCTCAAACGCATCTCTCCCATTTCACGCACATCTGCTCTCACCCCATCCTCCTGCCACCCCACTAGGGATAGGGTTCCCCTTGTCCTAACCTACCATCCCACCAGCCTCCAGGTCCAACATAGAATTCTCCGTAACTTCCGCCACCTCCAACGGGATCCTGCCACCAAGCACATCTTTCCCTCCCCCACCCCCGCTTTCCGCAAGGATCGCTCCCTATGCGACTCCCTGGTCCATTCGTCCCCCCCCCCCCCCATCCCTTCCCACCGATCTCCCTCCCGGCACTTATCCTTGTAAGCGGAACAAGTGCTACACATGCCCTTACATTTCCTCCCTCACCACCATTCAGGGCCCCAGACAGTCCTTCCAGGTGAGGCGACATTTCACCTGTGAGTCGGCTGGGGTGATATACCGCGTCCAGTGCTCCCGGTGCAGCCTTCTATATATTGGCGAGAACCGACGCAGACTGGGAGACCATTTCGCTGAACACCTACGCTCTGTCTACCAGAGAAAGCAGGATCTCCCAGTGGCCACACATTTTAATTCCACCTCCCATTCCCATTCTGATATGTCTATCCATGGCCTCCTCTACTGTCAAGATGAAGCCACACTCAGGGTGGAGGAACAACACCTTATATTCCATCTGGGTAGCTTCCAACCTGATGGCATGAACATTGACTTCTCTAACTTCCGTTAATGCCCTTCCTCCCCTTCTTACCCCATCCCTTATTTATTATTTTTTCCCCTTTCTTTCGCTCTCTTTTTTCTTCCTCTGTCCCTCTCACTATAACTCCTTGCCTGCTCTCCATCTTCCTCTGGTGCTCCCTCCCCCTTTCCTTTCTCCCTAGGCCTCCTGTCCCATGACCCTCTCCCTCCTCCAGCCTTGTATCCCTTTTGCCAATCAACTTTCCAGCTCTTGGCTCCATCCCTCCCCCTCCTGTCTTCTCCTATCATTTTGGATCTCCCCCTCCCCCTCTCCTTTTCAAATCTCTTACTATCTCTTCTTTCAGTTAGTCCTGACGAAGAGTCTCGACCCAAAACGTAGACTGTACTTCTTCCTATAGATGCTGCCTGGCCTGCTGTGTTCCACCAGCATTTTGTGTGTGTTGCTTGAATTTCCAGCATCTGCAGATTTCCTCATGTTTGCAGCTTAGGTATTGATAGCTTACCTTTCTAATGGTTCAATGCACGTCTTATTGTCTCATACACAAAATTATTAAAAATATTATATAAAACTACCTTCATGGTATATGCTTAAACTGTACATGTAATGTAAATGGATTTTCTGTTTAGACTAGGGTCTCATCCTCAATCTATAGATACAAAATTTCAAAAATCTGAAATGGAAAACACTTCTGGCTCCAAACATTTTGGATAAAGGGTTTACAACCTGTATTTGATATTCACTCCAGTGAATTACCAGCCATTTCTAATATGAAAAAATATTTAAAGATCAAAGTTCAAAGTAAATTTATTATCAAGGTACGTATATGGCACCATATACTACACTGAGATTCTTTTTTTTAAACAAACATTTGCAGTAGGACAAAGAAATACAATAAAATCAGTGAAAAGCAGTTTGTGCAGATTTAAAATGTCCTCTAAAATTCTGACAAACTTCTAAATATGCAACATGGAGAGTATCCTGACTGGTTGCTTCAAGGTCTAGTATAGAAACACCAACAGCCATGAATGGAAAAGCTACAAAAAATGATGGAAACTGCCCAATCCAAGTCCTCCCCATCACTGAGCACACCTACAAGGAGCACTGCCACCAGAAAGCAACACCCATCAAAGATCGCCACCATCCAGGCCATAATCATTTCTCACTGCTGCCATCAGGAAGGTGGTAGAGCAGCCTCAGAACTCACATCACTGGGTTCAGGAATAGTTACTACCCCTCAACCATCAGGCTCTTGAACCAAACTTCAGTCAACTTCAATTGCCCTAATGCTGATATATTCCCACAACCTATGGACTCACTTTTAAGGACACTTCATCTCATGTTTTCAACGTTTAGTACTTGTTTGTTTATCATTATTATTTCTTTATTTTTGTATTTGCAGTTTGATGTTTTTTGCACACTGGTTGTAAGCTCAGTCAGTGCAATTTTTCATTGATTCTATTATAGTTATTGGATTTATTGAGTATGCCTGCAAGCAAATGAATCTCAGGGTTGTATATGGTGATATATATGTACTTTCATAATAAATTTACTTTGGACTTTGAACAACCAATGTGCAAAATACAAACTGTAAAACTACAAATAATAAAAACATAAATAAATAGTACTGAAAACATGAATTGCAGAATCCTTGAAACATGGACTGGGTTAAGTCATTAGTTCAGTGTTGAGGTACGTGAGGATATCCACGCTGGTTCAGGAGCCTGATGGTTGAAGGGTAATTACTGTTCTTGAACCTGGTGGTACGGGTCCCTATGCCTCCTTCACAATGGCAGCACCAAGAGAGAATGGCCTAGATGGATGGATATTGCTTTCTTATGGCAGCACTCCTCGTAGATATGTTCAAAGGTGAGGAGGGCTTTTTCTGTGATGTACTAGGCTGTATCCACTATCGTTTGTAGGCTTTTCCATTCATGAGCATTGAGATTGCTATACCAGGCCACGATGCAACAAGTCAGGATACTGTCCACTGTGCATCTATAGAAGTCTGTTAAAGTTTTAGTTGCACAAACTTCTAAGAAAATAAGAGGTCTTCTTTGTAATGGCACTTACATATTACTCCCAGGACAGATCCTCTGAAATGATAATGCCAAGGTATTTAAAGTTGCTAACCCTCTCCACTTCTGATCTCCTGATGAGGACTGGCTCACGGACCTCCGGTTTTTTCCCCCTGTAGTCAATAATCAGCTCTCTGATTTGAGTGAAAGGTTGTTGATGTGATACCATTTAATGGGATTTTCAATCTCCTTCCTGTATATATGCCAATTCATCACCATCTTTGATTTGGCCAAAAGCAGTGGTGTCATCAACAAACTTAAATACAGCACTGGAGTTTAACATAGCCTCATCATCATAAGTATAAAGTGAGAAGAGCAGGAAGCCAAGCTCACAGCCTGTGGTGCACTTGTGTTGATGGTGACTGTGGGTCTGACAGGGATCCACAAGTGAGGAAATCAAGGATCTAGTTGCACAAGGAGTTGGTGAGGCCCAAGTCTTGGAGTTTATTGATTAGTTTCAAGGGGATGATTGTGTTCAATGCAGAGCTGACATTAATGAAAAGCATTCTAATGCATGTACCTCCACTGAAAGATGTTCCAGATCTGAGTGAAGAGCCAATGAAAAAGCATCTGCTGTTGACTTGTTGTGACAGTAGGAAAACTGAGCAGATCCAAGTTACTCCTCGGGTAGGAGTAGATCTGTTTTATCACCAACCTCTCAAAGCACTTCATCACAGTGGATGTACATGCTGCTGGACAATAGTTATTGAGGCAGGTTACCATGATCTTGATGGGAAAGGTATGAATGAAGCAGATGATCAGCTCAGACTGCTGAAGCGAGAGGTTAAATATGTCATAATACACACCAGTCTGTTGATTAGCACAGGACTTCAGTACTCAACTAGTTACTCCGTCTGGGCCAGATGCTTTCTGTGGGTTTACTCAGAAGGATGATCTCACATCAGCCTCAGAAATTGACATCACAAGGTTGTTGGGTGCTGTGGGAGTTTGTGATGTTGTCTCCATGTTTTGTTAGTCAAAGTGAACACAAAAGGCATTGAGCTCATCTGCGAGTGAAGCCTTGTCACATGTCACTTGGTTTTACTTTGTAGGAGCTTAACTTGGTTCTTATTATGCCAATGTCTAAAAGAGAAGTTCTTTGCCAATCACGCGAACTTGAAATAAGTTTAGGGTCATTAAAAGTAAGCATTTTGCAAATGGCTGCAATTTCTGAATTACCTCTTCTAATACGACTAGAAAGCCCATGATAGACAATTTCACAATTTTTTTCCGTGTCTCATTTTTCAAGAAACAACACTTTGAATTTATGACATGCAAGATTGACAACTTCTGAATAGTCCAACAAACCCTCACTGATTTCATCTCTTCAATGTTATAGCAAAATAGGTAATGTATTATTCACTCCAAGTCTTTTCACTGAATTATTTAGTAATGTGAAAGAGGAACAGTAAATAAGAGAGGCCTATTAATTCACACAAAGCTGTCTGAAATTGTGTGTGAATGTGCCCCAGGGAACAATAAAAGAAATGAGCACCAAAAGGACATTGGGAACAAATAACAGAGAAGACTGAGGATGAAGCGTCCAAATCGGCCAAGCAATGCAACTATCTACCTCTAACAATGCAAAACTCCACAAGCTCCTATTTAAAACAGTATTTTAAACCTTCCTGTCTGGTGTGAAACAGTAAATGCTCAATCACTAGCTTCCAGATGATCTAGACCACCACGTACCTGGTATCAAAGTGATAACCACTTAACAGAAGTGCGAAGCCAGCAACTACATGCACCAGCTTGAATTCAAGCTCTAAAATGTACTGGAAAAAAATGTAAGGTTACACTTCACAAAGCCCATATCTTATTTACATATTTTAATCTGTAAAATTACTGAAAGCTCAACATTTCCCAACTTAGTTTGAGTCACATATCTCTAGGCATAGTGTTTGTACAGCTATCTGACTGTCAGGCATTAGTAAATTTCCTGTAAAAATGTGCACTTTATATGATGGCACTTTCTACATTTCAAACAAAACAGTGGTAAATTTTCTAAGGCGTTAAGCAATCAAGTGACTTAGCAAAGTTAAGACGGAATAAAACACATCTATAACTACAATGTAATCCAATGACAACTGTATGAACAATAATGGAAGTGACAGAGATTCTAAAGTGTATATATAGCAAAATCTGTTTATTCATGGAAGGGAAACAATTAAGTCATTGATCGTCAATAGAAATACAGAGTAATAGACAATTACAAATTCCATGGTTCAAATAAAGCTACAAACCCATAGATTTCTGGCAAGATAGTGGCGAGCTGCAGTCTCCATCAAGGCTGTGGTTTAGATTTAGTTTTTAAAGTTTCCAGGGATGGTTTTGGGACAGAGAGGAAGGTTGTGGATTAGGTTCGGGTTTTGGAATAGGGATGTGGAAGAGCCAGAGTCTAGGTCTCCACTCCACTTTCAAAAGCCAACAGCAACATGGGCAAGTGACAAAAGACATCCGGAGTTAAGGTCTCCACTGAAACACTAATGAAATTCACATGGGATGAAGGGCACAGTCGTGGCCTCTGCTTCATATTTTAAGACCAGCAATGCAAACATGTACAAAGGACATCTGTGAACCCAGCCTGGCAAGTGCTGTGGAGGAGGACAGCAAGAACAAGGCTGGTGGCCCATCAGGTCAGTGGGTCCTGGGATTGGATAGCCATGCAATCTGGAGGCACCACAGCTAGAGATTTCCACAAGGTATGCGAGTCCAGAATTTGACTCCTGGAGTTTGGGGTCCCATTATTGACGAGTCTCGATTTCGAGGCCTGAAGTTTGAGGTCCCGTATTTGCTACTCTGAGCATCGATACCGAAGATCAAAGCCCGAAGGTTGATAGGAAGTCTGGAAGTCGAAGTTCAATGGCCAAAACCCCTGGGTCTATGAGCCTGAAGTTCACTGGGGAAGTCCATTGTCAGCAAGTCTGCTGGAGGCCCCGGGGCCTTTTCTGGGGTTGGATGACTGTCTGTATGTGTGGGTCTATAGATGGATAGGAGAGAGGAAAGGGGCTTGTTGTGTTCTGTGTTGTCATGGCAAGCATTGTGCATCTGCTATGTTGGCAACGGAATATGTGGCAAAACTTGTGGGATGGTCCCAGAACATTCTTTAAGTTATGTTGGTTGTTATCACACATGATGCATTTTCAATGTATCAATGCACGTGCTAAATAAATTATTCTGAATCTGACAATTAAGTTACTGTTCATTATTAGAAATAGACAGTGGTGGACCATTTCAAACTCCATGGTTCAACAAAAAGTTACAAATCAACATAAATACAGGTTTCTCCCGCCATCCAAAGGTAGAGTGTTCCTATGAAACAGTTCATAAGCCAGAATGTCGTAAAGTGAAGAAGCAATTACCATTTATTTATATGGGAAAATTTTGTGAGCGTTCGCAGACCCAAAAATAACCTACCAAATCATGCCAAATAACACATAAAATCTAAAATAACAGTACCACATAGTAAAAGCAGGAATGATATGACAAATACACAGCTTATATAAAGTAGAAATACTTTTCCACAATCATTGCCTGAACTGTTCTCCATAGCGAAAATCTCACGCAAGGGCCATCGGCAAAAACACGGCGCAAGCGCTCTCCAGTAACCTTTAAGCTATGAAGCTGCCAAATCATACCAAATAGCACGTAAAAATACACAGCCGATATAAAGTAGAAATAATGTATGTACAGTGTAGTATCATTTACCGGAATTGGGAAAGCGCGGAGCACACTGATGATGGTGTGTTAGGCTGAGTCGGAGTTTGGGTGGTGCAGTGGCCCCCACCCTCCGGGCAGCAAACCGATACCGGTCCACGAAGCATGCAGCGGTAGTCGGGAGGGACTCAGCACATCTTTAAGAACAAAGCCGAAATAAACATGCTAATTAATTACGTGCCGCCCGGCACGTAATTAATTAGCATGTTTATTTCGGCTTTTTTCTTAAAGATGTGCTGTGTGTCTCCCGGCTACTGCTGCATTCTCCGCGAATTGGTACCTGTCCGCGGCCTGGGTGTAGGGGTGGTGGGACACTGGGGTGTCATCTCGTCGTCTGTTTCCATTACAGCAGGCAGCTCATCTTCTCCTATGACTGCCCGCCTCG
Organism: Mobula birostris; assembly: GCF_030028105.1. Classification (NCBI taxonomy): domain Eukaryota; kingdom Metazoa; phylum Chordata; class Chondrichthyes; order Myliobatiformes; family Myliobatidae; genus Mobula; species Mobula birostris. The sequence continues at coordinate 66,249,521 of NC_092379.1, forward strand.
ATGCCGAAGGTCGAGGTTCATCGTCTGCTGTGGCTGATGTGGAAAGCTTGCTTGACTGCTGAGCCTCATGCATTTTTCTAGCATAGTTCTTTGTAAGCACTCAAACCATCCTGCAAATATCCCCTAAACCGACGTACCCTTTCAAAATTAAAGTCGTACTTTATCATTACTCATTCGGTTTCGATTGTTATCCTTTCCTCTTCCAATTGGATCAGCTCTTCATCTATCAGTTCTCGGTCATGGGATGCCAAAACCTCTTCAACATTATCTTCGTCAGCTTCCACAAGCCAAACTCACTTAGTCCTTACTTCGTTCACCACGATCAAAACGCTTAATTATGTCCAGTTTTACGCTAACTGTAACACCCTTACGAGCTCTTTCAGGCTTTTCCGGTACCTTAGAACTCATCTTGCAAATGGCTGCTCACAGGCACGTGTTTAAGCAATGCCGGCTAGAATGCAGTTCCGAATCCGGGGGGAGAGCAGCTGCTCGGGGCGTGCGCTGCCTTTTATTGCGTGCTGATTTTTATCGCGCGCTGCCTTTTTTCGTAACAGTGAAAACACCTTCTGTTAGCGAAAACAGGGTACTAATGTAGGTCTTTCGTAACAGTGAGATTTCGTAAAGCGAATGTTCGAAAAGCGGGGGACACCTGTACAAGTATAATCACACAATCATCATTACCCCTCTGAAATATAGTTTCCTCACTACATCCATCAATTACTGCTCCTTCATTATACAAATCCTCAATATCATACAGAAAGACTTCAAATAAATAACTCCCTTCATGTTGTTAGAATGTTCCAATACACTTTATTGCTAAATATTTCTTATTGTTGTGGTCTTATTGTAAAATAAATACACAAGATATTTTGCACACACCCAAGTCCCTCAAACACCAACGGAGAAGAAAAAATTAAAACATCCTGCCTGTGGTGTTCAATGAAGAACAAATATAGACCAAGACAGTGAAGTTTCATCTGCTCACCTTCAAATAATGCACGAGCTTCTCCCTACACATGGTAATGCAGGTGGGCCTTACCGTAAATGCATCATTTGAACAATAGTCTCTCTGACTGAATTTGTAGATTTTAAACTGTTCCAATCCAACAGATTTATTAGTCTATGAGTCTGAAGTTCATTGGGGAAGTCAGAGCCCATTGTCAGCAAGTCTGCAAGTGTCTGGTATACCATCTGGTCTGGATGGGCCACTACACAGGATCAGAAAAAGCTGTAGAAGGTTGTAAACTCAGCCAGCTTAACCAAAGGCACTAGTCTCACCAGCATCCAGGACACCTTCAAAAGGTAATGTCTCAAAAAGGCAGCACCCATCATTATGGACTCCCCTCACCCAGGACATTGCTACCATCGAGGAGGTACAGGAGCCTGCAGACAGACACTCAGTGGTTCAGGAACATCTTCTTCCCCTCACCCAGGACATTGCTACCATCGAGGAGGTACAGGAGCCTGCAGACAGACACTTAGTGGTTCAGGAACATCTTCTTCCCCTCACCCAGGACATTGCTACCATCGAGGAGGTACAGGAGCCTGCAGACAGACACTCAGTGGTTCAGGAACAGCTTCTCCCCTCACCCAGGACATTGCTACCATCAAAGAGGTACAGGAGCCTGCAGACAGACACTCGATGTTTCAGAAACATCTTCTTCTCCTCAACCATTAGATTTCTGAATGGACAACCTAAGAACACCTCCTCACTATTTTTTCCTCTCTTTTTGCATTATTTATTTGTTATAAATATATATACTTCTTATTGCAAATTATAGTTTTTATTATGTATTGTAACGTACTGCTGCTGCAAAACAGCAAATTTCATGTCAGATACCAGTGATATTAAACCCGATTCTGTTTTGATTAATACATTAATTTTAGGTGGAGTAAGTCATAATGTAAATTCCCTGGATCAGATAGTGGATGCAGCACCTCCCCCTATTCAACATGCATGCAGACATTACTCCAAAGGATACATTTGCTTTGTATTTTGAGCACATTGTCATAAGATCTTATCTGAAATCTGGAATTATAGAGCGGAGATCTCAAATTATTGCCAGATGAGCATTCACTTGGCTGTGATCATTAAGAGTTCAGACTCAGGATCAGCTTTAATAGCACTGGCATATGTGGTGAAATTTGTTGTTTATATCAGGGAATTACAACCAGCAGTCATATTATGGACAATACATTTTCAGATAAGTTCCAAACAGCCAGTAGAACCGCATTCAAAATGAAAAGGGCTTTCACTAGCACACTCTCTTGCCTTCTAATTATAACATTTACCTCATGTGTAAAGACCTTTGTTTAGTGCAATTACCTCAACAGTCCCTCACTCTGGGAAAACAAGAGTTATTTTATCAACTTTACCTCAAACTTAAAGATGATTTATTTCTACGTTAGAGAGGGTATTACCTCAGGGGCTTTATGGAACTGATGTTCACTGCAGATAATACTTTTGTGAATATATTGTGATCTCCTGATCCCATCAATCCACAACTGCTGAGTTGTTTGCCATCTGTTACTGCAACCTTGATACACCTCCTTGAAGTTAAAGATCAAATAGTAGAAGAACTTCTTGTAGCTGGGACACCAAAAGGGGTCCTGTTCTAGTCATATTTTACCTTTTAAATCCAGCGTGCTGAATCTTAAATGATAGATTTACATTTATTTAGTACATTATATAAACTCAGTATGTTTCAAGATGCATTTCCAAACAAAATAAATTACCTTTGAAGTACAGACATTGTCATAAATTCTCATTCACTACTGCAATTCTAGTTAACAAACTCTAAACCAAATGGTATGCTCCATGAAGTGGCCAAAGATCTTTCCCACCTTCAGTGCTTTGTAACCTTGATGTGTGAGGAAAAGTGAGAGTGAGTGGGTATAAATACATGTTAAATCCATGTAGCTATATATGTTTTCTATCATCTTAGATATCCAACCATTGCTTCAGAAGTTCCCTTGACAAGTCCATATGGTGGTTCCTTTACAACAGCACTCCACAGTAAAGAAAAATATGCACAGGAGTCATCCACTCTTTAAATTGGTGGAAGAAGCCCATCTTCAACCCAAATAGGTGCCTTTGGAAGAAAGACCATCAGCCTAACATTTTCACAAACATCTCATAGCAAGACTTGAAATACCACTTTTGTATTCAGTTATGGGAAGTCAATAGCGTGCCAGTCTCCAGACCTTTGAGGTCTTCACAGACATTCCCCTCCTTGTATCTGAACTTCGTCCAGCCCTACAACCTGGCATTCTCACTCTCTTCTCATCAGTGAGAGCTGAATTCACCTTCTGCAAATCAATTCTGGGACTCGTTCGCTTCTCCTCCCTGACAATCCTTTAATTGTCCAATGTCATTTTTTTTTTCTTTCAGTCCATCATATTTAAAAAATATATAATGCAGGTAAGCTTCTTTTGTACAGGCAAAATAGTATACAAATACTACACAAATGCTACATGTTGTTGCTTAGTAACAGTGATAAATTACTTCAACTTATAAGGGAAGGGTAGAGGAAACTAAAGATATTTTAAAGAGGAAGAAAATCACTTCATATCTAGAACTGGTGCGGTTTTACAGCAATTCCGAAACTTATTTGATCAGCTGATGGTTCTGTTTTACATGTTTGCCACAGTCCAAATGAGAAAACAGCAAAATGACTTTAAACTTCTAAACACAATCATAAAACAGATATGAGTTACTAAGCAATGATGTTTAAAAGAACTATACAAGCAGTTACACCTAAAGATGTATATTATTTTTCCCAACTCAAAAGGCTTTGGATGACAAAACTTTTCATGTGTATTATTTTCTTAAAATAAAGCAAACCAGAAAACTTCTTTCTGTATGCGTAGATTTGATCATTGTTGAAATTTTATCTTTGTGATTCAAATATAATATTGGTTGTTTTGTACTATCATAGAAAAACATCAAAATGGGCACTGGGAGATTACACTACAGGTGCCAAGTAGGGTTATGAAGTTTATGAGGGAAAAAACAGGTACCAAGATTTAGTAGGGTTATGAAGTTTATGAAGCCATGGACCAGCTGGGACCTATTAAGGTAAAGGAACAAGGGATGGAAAGCATGGGAAAAAGAGCACGAAAGGGGCAAAATGTTGGAAGAATTAAACATGTCTCCGGAGATCAAAATTAAAGTGTAATATTATCTAATAGCAGATACACTTAAAAGCAATTATGAACGATATTTATCTACAAACATGAGAAAATCGGCAGATGCTGGAAATCCAAAGCAAAACGCTACAGGAACTCAGCAGGTCAGGCAGCACCTATGGAAATGAATGAACAGTCAATGTTTTGGGCCAAGGCCCTTCATCAGGACCTGAAGTAGTTAATTCTGCTGGCAGGGGCCCAAACTCAATTCTGACCTTGGTGCAGTCTCTTTGGAGCTGGCACATTCTCCATGTAACAGGAAAACATGGAGGCAAGTGGCAAAAAAAGGGTGCTCAGGAGGGAATAAGGTATAAGGTGTCACGTGACCAGCAACAATGAATATAGAATTGAGCAACACACATCAAAGTTGCTGGTGAACGCAGCAGGCCAGGCAGCATCTGTAGGAAGAGGTGCAGTCGACGTTTCAGGCCGAGTCCCTTTGTCAGGACTAACTGAAGGAAGAGTGAGTAAGGGATTTGAAAGTTGAGGGGGAGGGGGAGATCCAAAATGATAGGAGAAGACAGGAGGGGGAGGGATAGAGCCAAGAGTTGGACAGGTGATAGGCAAAAGGGGATACGAGAGGATCATGGGACAGGAGGTCCGGGAGGAAAGACAAGGAGGTGGGAGGGGGACCCAGAGGATGGGCAAGAGGTATATTCAGAGGGACAGAGGGAGAAAAAGGAGAGTGAGAGAAAGAATGTGTGCATAAAAATAAGTAGCAGATGGGGTACGAGGGGGAGGTGGGGCCTTAGCAGAAGTTAGAGAAGTCGATGTTCATGCCATCAGGTTGGAGGCTACCCAGACGGAATATAAGGTGTTGTTCCTCCAACCTGAGTGTGGCTTCATCTTTACAGTAGAGGAGGCCGTGGATAGACATGTCAGAATGGGAATGGGATGTGGAATTAAAATGTGTGGCCACTGGGAGACCCTGCTTTCTCTGGCGGACAGAGCGTAGATGTTCAGCAAAGCGGTCTCCCAGTCTGCATCGGGTCTCGTCAATATATAAAAGGCCACATCGGGAGCACCGGATGCAGTATATCACCCCAGTCGACTCACAGGTGAAGTGTTGCCTCACCTGGAAGGACTGTTTGGGGCCCTGAATGGTGGTAAGGGAGGAAGTGTAAGGGCATGTGTAGCACTTGTAAGTGCCAGGAGGGAGATCAGTGGGGAGGGATGGGGGGGGGGGGCGAATGGACAAGGGAGTTGTGTAGGGAGTGATCCCTGCGGAATGCAGAGAGAGGGGGGGAGGGAAAGATGTGCTTAGTGGTGGGATCCTGTTGGAGGTGGCCGAAGTTACAGAAAATAATATGTTGGACCCGGAGGCTGGTGGGGTGGTAGGTGAGGACCAGGGGAACCCTATTCCTAATGGGGTGCCGGGAGGATGGAGTGAGAGCAGATGTACGTGAAATGGGGGAGATGCGTTTAAGAGCAGAGTTGATAGTGGAGGAAGGGAAGCCCCTTTCTTTAAAAAAGGAAGACAACTCCCTTGTCCTAGAATGAAAAGCCTCATCCTGAGAGCAGATGCGGCGGAGACGGAGGAATTGCGAGAAGGGGATGGCGTTTTTGCAAGAGACAGGGTGAGAAGAGGAATAGTCCAGATAGCTGTGAGAGTCAGTAGGCTTATAGTAGACATCAGTGGATAAGCTGTCTCCAGAGACAGAGACAGAAAGATCTAGAAAGGGGAGGGAGGTGTCGGAAATGGACCAGGTAAACTTGAGGGCAGGGTGAAAGTTGGAGGCAAAGTTAATAAAGTCAACGAGTTCTGCATGCGTGCAGGAAGCAGCGCCAATGCAGTCGTCGATGTAGCGAAGGAAAAGTGAGGGACAGATAATAGAATAGGCACGGAACATAGATTGTTCCACAAACCCAACAAAAAGGCAGGCATAGCTGGGACCCATACGGGTGCCCATAGCTACACCTTTAGTTTGGAGGAAGTGGGAGGAGCCAAAGGAGAAATTATTAAGAGTAAGGACTAATTCCGCTAGACGGAGCAGAGTGGTGGTAGAGGGGAACTGATTAGGTCTGAAATCCAAAAAGAAGCGTAGAGCTTTGAGACCTTCCTGATGGGGGATGGAAGTATATAGGGACTGGACATCCATGGTGAAAATAAAGCGGTGGGGGCCAGGGTACTTAAAATCATCAAAAAGTTTAAGAGCGTGAGAAGTGTCACGAACATAGGTCGGAAGGGATTGAACAAGGGGTGATAAAACCGTGTCGAGGTATGCAGAAACGAGTTCGGTGGGGCAGGAGCAAGCTGAGACAATAGGTCGGCCAGGATAGGCAGGTTTGTGGATCTTGGGTAGGAGGTAGAAACGGGAAGTGTGGGGTGTGGGAACTATAAGGTTGGCAGCAGTGGATGGGAGATAAAAGACCCTATTGTATGATGGACAGATGGAGCCAGGTGGGGAAGTTGGAGACAATACACCTGGGTGATCAGTGGAAACGGATAAGGAAAAATCAAAACAAAACGCAAGTCCTGCTACTCCAGAAATTGCTCTAGTGAACTTGCTGCATTCTTTCTATGCCAAGTATATTCTTCCTTAGGTAAGAAGAACAAAATGTACTGTACATGGTCCTTTGGATATTTTCTTCCCATGACCCCGTTTAATTGTAGCACGACATCCTTATTCTTTACTGAAACCTTCTTTCTGTGAAGGCCAACATACCATTTGCAATTCTGGCTATTGTACTTGCCTGTGTGTTTGTTTTCAGTATCTGCTGCAGAAGGACATCCACATTTCCCAGTCTCTTCTCTTTCAATAATTCACTGCCTTTCTCTTTTTCCCATTGAAGTAAATACTTCGACATTTATCTTTCTGAGCTGTACATGCAAAATATTTTCCATGTTACAAACCTTTTTAAATTCCTTTGAAGTTCTTACGATATATTTTCCTGCAGGTGACTATGAAACATTAACCCGGGCAGTTGAAGCAAAGCTGCTTCATGCTGAATCACACAGGGAAGGAGGATTGAGCTGGTACAGAATATAATCTAGATGGAGAATTAAATGTCCATTGTCAAGAGTGGTTGGTTTGACACCACTAGTACCAACCAAACTGGCAAGTTCAGGAGGACATGCCTGCCAGACAGTCTGCTGCAGGTAATGAGAAAGCTAACACAAGAAATAAATCACATAATGTTGTCCTTCTACCATCCACCTGTTGCAAACACATTACAAGTATTCTTTGAGAGGACCAACACACAGTTTATATGGGGACAGTCATAACACGCCGAGGACATCCTTCATTGTCTTTGTCATCATCATCATTCTAATCCAGGGGTTCCCAACCTGTGGTCCATGGACCTTTTGGTTAATTGTAAGGCTGCATGGCATTAAAAATAGTTGGGAACCTCTGCTCTAATCTAGACAGTAAATTATGAGAAATTTGGTGACTCTGCCGAATGCCTCGACCCCGGCCACCGAGCAACAGGCAAAGCCGAGGATTTGGGGCCTTCCCCTCCGGAGATTCAGGATCACACAGTAGCAGCGGCAGCGAAAAAAGCATCGCAGAAGTTTCTCCAGATGTTCCTCCGTTCTCTCACGTATGTCTCCATCAAATCAGAATTGTGCACGGCATTCTCCTTGACAGATTACAGACATCATTCACCGGAGTGGCCGCGCAAGCTGCGTCGCGCCGTCTTCTCCTCCTCCCACTTTTTGGATTAACATTTCAGGTCTGGAACCCTTTAACAGGATTGAGGAAGTTATGAACCTGTAATATTAATCCTCTCTCTTTCAGGAATTTGTTTTAACTGGTATCATCTGACCAGGATGGTCAAATAACTTTGTTTTGCTTCAACTGTCACAACAGTCTTGGCTGATTTCTACACAAAATAAAATTTTCCAGATCCATATGACTGTGCAACACACTGAAATCACTGACTTAGTTGAGGAAATGCTACATTTCTCCATTTCTAAACATTACCTCTTCCATGCAACTACCCCCTACCAATTTTGACACTATTGTAAAAATTCTTTGAAATCAAACACCTGAGCTAATAGTTTTTCAAAAACAGTCAAAAACTGTTACAAGTGTGAAAGCATTACACAAATAAATTGCAGAAAAGAGTTATACTTTTTTCCTTGCTCTACACAATTACTGCTTTCCTTGTGCTCCCACAGCAATGTGAACACAACTATTTTACCCTCATTTGTATCACTAAATTAACATTTAGTTTCTAAACAGTACATTTTAACATGACAGAAAAGAAGCTTCATGATATCTTCATATTGTTTCAACTCACAAACTGTGTGACAGAACAGCTCGTTCTCAGTTATAAAATGAACTCATTTTAAAACAAAAACTGCATACTATTTTGAATAACTTTCGTTACAAACTCCTACATTTACTGCAGTCAACACAAACTTGCAGCTTGTCCAGCAGATTTGACAAGACTTGACACGCCCCCGCTGGTAAGAAAGCTAAATTGCAGCCATGTTAACATGATAAAAATACAGATAATAAATTTTATTAATAATAGTAAGTGAACCACACGGGGGGGGGGGGAGGCAGCGAGGTAACAAAACATTGCGGAAATCAATTCATTAGTACAAAAGTCCCAGTTTTCCCCCACTCCAGCGCCCAAACTTCCAACTCTTCTATACTTGAAGGTTCAATCGTGACCTGTGGCTCTTTCATTGCAAACCAGTTGACAACCATAGGTGGGCGAAGGGGAAGAAGAAGAACTTAACATCAGTTCTCTTGCAAGCTGAGTGAACTGTGTGTGGAAGAAGGCAGCTACACACCGACCACCACACATCTTATTACTGATTATTAGAGGCAAATGGGACAAATTTAACAGCAGGCAGCAGGAAAATAGCAAAAGATAACTGCAAGCATGTGTTACTGCCACCCGCAAGCCAACGATAAGTGGGGGTGGGGGCAACATCTGTTAAAGAACTAACTCGGGACGCTGCGGGCGAAACCGGGCCTGGGGCTTGTGGTCGCACTTTAACTGGTTGCTGTCAAACTCTTGCACTGAGGCCGAAAGTCAGCACTGGGTCTCCCAACCTGCTGCGGCCAGACCGAATGCTCATCTGTCGCAGCCTCCCAACAACCAAGCAACCTCCCTCCCAACTGCACGCCGCTACTTCTTTTACCTCAGCAGAACCCGCCGTCCTCCCGTCCCGTCCCGTCCCGCCGCGGCTCGCACGGCGATCGCCGTTCTCCCTCCACCGTTTCCAGTCCCACCTCTCCCACTCTCATTGGTCCGCCCGAAGCTCTGTTCCGATTGGTCGCCATGGACGTCACTTCCATCGCGCACACCAGGGAGTTCCACTTGGGAGGGCGCCGACCGGAAGTTTGCGGCTTGACCCGGTCTTTGTGCAGGTTGGATTGAAAGTGTGGCGCTGGAATTCGCCCGGGGTGCGCACAGCGTGTGGAGAAAGATGCGGAGGGCCTGGGTCGTGGTTCATCCCAAACAACTCTGATCTACGGCTATACCCAGGGATGCACACAGACGGACAGAGAGTGCTGCTGCAGCTGGAAGATTACGAACTAGGTGAAAGACGCTCTTTGCTCTACCCGAAACTTGTTCTGCCAGCGCACCGAGATGTCTGTGGAGGAATGATGCCAACTGGCACATTCCAGGCTGCAGCAGTACACGCTGAGGGGCGCACTGGGCCTGGTGGGGAAGGGTTTATCCGCTTCAGGACGCGGAGGGGCCAGGTTGGGTGAGGAAGCCCTCAATTATTGTAGAGGTGGGACCACATGCTTGGCAACAGTGTCATTAGTTTTAAGAAATGAAGTAGAACACTGCTTAATGCACTGTCTATGAATGTAAGAATGAAAGTACATTATACAGCTTATTTTTATTATGAATAAAACATTTTGATTTTTAAAAATCGCCCTGCTCGGTAATACTAACAAATTGGTGGTTAGTTTATTCAGAGGATTGTCAAGTCAAGTCAAGTCAAGTCAAATTTATTTATAAGCACATTTTAAAACAACCCATGTTGATCAAGGTGCTGTACAAACCATAACAGGTAGCTAAAGTCACAAATACAAGAAACACAGATATAAACAACGAGGCACACAGCTTATAGGCACAAAATAAACAACACATGAGCCGAGGCACAAGCCAAAAATCAGCCACCTCAGGAAGAGTCAAACGCAAGTGAATAAAGGTAAGTTTTGAGCCTGGATTTAAAAGAGTCAATGGAGGGGGCAGCTCTGATAGGGAGGGGAATGTTGTTCCACAGTCTAGGGGCTACAACAGGAAGGGCGCGGTCACCCCTGAACTTAAATTTAGATTGCGGGACAGCCAGGAGCCCCAAGTCAGCCGACCTGAGGGACCTGGAAGTAGAATAAGGGGTTAGAAGGTCTGCGATATAGGAGGAGGCCAGCCCATTTAGGGCTTTATAAACAAACAGGAGAACCTTAAAATCAATTCTATACCATACTGGTAGCCAGTGGAGGGAAGCCAGGATAGGAGTAATATGATCCCTCTTCCGGGCACTTGTCAGGAGCCCGGCTGCAGCGTTCTGGACCAGTTGCAGATGGGACAGGGATGACTGACTAATCCCAGAATGGAGGGGGTTGGAGTAGTCCAAGCAGGAGGATGTAAGGATGTTGATGACTTTCTCGAGATCTTTGAAAGAGAGAAATGACTTAATTTTGGCAATAGTATGAAGCTGGAAAAATCTGGCTTTTACTACTGCATTAACTTGCTTGTCAAACTTAAATGTGGAATCGAATATCACACCAAGGTTTTTGACATGGGGTTTGACAAGGCTGGGCAGGTTATCAAGACTGTTGGTAATCACTCTGATGGAGTCAGAGGGCCAAATAGGACAACTTCAGTCATGTTTTTGAATGATTTGACCGAGGGGAAGCATGTATATAGAGAAAAGAATGGGACCGAGGATGGAACCTTGTGGGACCCTGCAGGAGAAACTAGCTGGAGAAGTGGACAATTTGCCAGTGTTGATGGAGAAGCTTCTATTTGTGGACACGCAAACATCAGAAAGCATCAAGCTGCTGTGGGAAGTGATTGAAACGTGGAGAAATTACCGAGAGCACTCACGGTGTCCTTGATCGCAGAGCTATGGAAAAGGACGTGGGGTTTCTATGCTGTACGACAAAAGATGCTGGAATCTGGAGCAACAACCAGTCTGCTGCAGGAATAGGACGTTTCAGAGCAAGGCACTTCTACTGGTCTAGAACAATTAGTTTATTTCTCCCTCTCAGCTGTTAGTGATTGTTATAGAGTCGCTCAGCATGGAATCAGGCTCTTCAGCCCAACTCCTGTAGGCTGCTCCAGCTTGCCTTCCTCGGCTCGTCCTGTTTGCCTGTGTTTGGCCCATATCCTCAACCTTTCCTATCCATCCACCTGTCTCGGTGTCTCTTAAACACTGTAATTGTACCTGTATCTATCACTTCCTCTGGCAACTCATTCCAAATACTCACCATACCGTGTATGGAAAAGATTGCTCCACAAGTCTGTTTTAAATCCTTTCCCTTAAACCTCCTTTACTTTTAGTCTCCTCTACGCTGGGGAAAAGACTGCGAACGTTCACCATATCTCTGTTCTTCATGATTTTGTATACCTCTATAAAGGTATATTGATACTTACTATCAATCTTTGTGCTTTCGGTGTTACTCCTAACAATATAGGAGGTTAGTTGCCTTTGAGTGATTTTTGTGTATTTTCAGACTTGAGAACTGTAAAACCAGAACCTGTTTGTTACCCAGAGCTCGGCTGTAACTGTTTCATTGTTTTTCATGGAGTTAGGCAGCACAGAAACAGGCCCTTCAGCTCAGTCTGTCGATGCTGATCATCAAGTATCCATCCATACTAAACCCATTTACCAGCACTTGGCGCTGCTTGAATGTTGCAGAAGTTACTGTGTCCACCCCTTTTCTGTGGAGTTTTCCAAATGCCAACCATTCTGTAGGGGTAAAATCTCCCTCTAAACTTCTACCTCTTATCTTAAACCTATGACCTCTGTTTCACATCCCTCCTAAAGAGTCGTGATCAGAGCTGTACATACTATCCTGCCGTAGTGCAAGCAAAGTTCTATAAAGTTGCACAGTGACCACACTGACAATCCTCCATTTTCTCCCCAATTCTGAGGAAGAGTCTCTGACCTGGTTTCTCTTTCCACAGCTACCAACTGGCTGGCTAAATTCTTCCATCATTTTTGTTTCAGTTTCAGATTGCAGCATGTACAGTTGTGTTTGTTTTTCTGTTCAATGACCTTCCTGCTCTTGTATTGCATGCCCTGACATCCTGTGTGGTTTCTTCACCAACCTATTGGCACATGCTGCCATTTTTTAGGATTTAAGGATATGCACCAGTGTCTCTCTGTTCCCCATGAACACCATTGGACCTTTAATGGTCTATGTCCTATTAGAACACACAAAATTCATTGGGATTAAATTCTATCTGCTGCTGTTCTACTCAGTTTCCCAGCTGATCAATATTGGAATTGGTTTATTGTTGTCACATGTACTGAGGTACAGTGAAAAGCCTGTCTTGCATACAGTTCATGCAGATCAGATCATTACACAGTGCATTGAGGTAGTACAATAGAATGCAGAATAAAATGCAACAGCTACAAGGAAAGTGGAGTGCAAGTAGACAATAAGGTGCAAGAACATAACGAGGCAGTTTGTGAGGTCAAGAGTCTTGTCGTTAATGTACCAGGGAACCATTCAATAGTCTTCTAACTGTGAGATAAGAAGCCGTCCTTCAGACCGGTGGTACATGCTTACAGGCATTTGTATTTTCTGCCCAACGGGAGGGGAGAAGTGAAAATATCTGGGATGGGTAGGGGCTTTGATTATGCTGGCTGTTTTAATGAGGCTGTATCTGAGAGGTTGGTCATGACTAGACTGAACTCCTGCCTCAGCAAGGACCTGGACCTATTGTAATTTGCCTATTGCCAGAATAGGTCAACGACAGATGCAATCTCAATTGCTCTTCACACAGCATTAGACCACCTGAACAACACAATCATCTATGTCAGGCTGCTGTTCACCGACTATAGCTCAGCATTTAATACCATCATTCACACAATCCTGATTGAGAAGTTACAGAACCTGGGCCTCTGTACCTCCCTCTGCAAACAGGTTGTCAACTTCCTAACCAGAAGACCACAGTCTGTGCAGATTGGTGATAACATCGCTGATGATCAACACTGATGCTCCTCAGGGGTGTGTGCTTAGCCCACTGCTCTACTCTCTTAATACCAAGGACTGTGTGGTTAGGCATAGCTCAAGTACCATCTATAAATTTGCTGATGATAGAATCATTGTTGGTAGAATCTCAGATGGTGATGAGAGGGTGTACAGGAGCAAGATATGCCAACTAGTGGAGTGGGATCGCAGCAACAACCTGGCACTCAACATCAGTAAGACAAAAGAACTGATTGTGGACTTCAGGAAGGGTAGGATGAAGGAACACATACCAGTCCTCATAGAGGAATCAGAAGAGGAGAGAGTGAGCAGTTTCAAGTTCCTGGGTCCCAACATATCGATGCACTTATAAAGAAGACAAGATGGTAACTATACTTCATTAGGAGTTTGAAGAGATTTGGCATGTCAACAAATACACTCAAAAACTTATATAGATGTACCGCCGAGAGCATTCTGACAGACTGCATCACTGTCTGAGATGGGTGGGCTACTGCACAGGACCAAAAGAAATTGCAGAGTGTTGTAAATTTATTTGGCTCCATCTTGGGTACTAGCCTACAAAGTACTCAGGACATCTTCAAGGAGCGGTGTCTCAGAAAGGCAGCGTCCATTATTAAGCACAGAGGGCATGCCCTTTTACCATCAGGTAGGAGGTACAGAAGCCTGAAGGCACACACTCAGCGATTCAGGAACACCTTCTTCCTCTCTGCCATCCGATTTCTAAATGGACATTGCACCCTTGAACACTACCTCACTTTTTTAATATATATTATTTCTGGTTTTTGGTAGATTTTTAATCTATTCAATATACGTGTACTGTAATTGATTTTTTTTTCTGTGCTACAGCATTGAACTGCTGCTGCTAAGTTAACAAATTTCACAACACATGCCAGTGATAATAACCTGAATCTGAGTCTGATTCCACGGAGGAGTCAAGTATCCGTGATGTACCACAACTCTTTGCGGTTTCTTGAGGTCAGGGGCAGAGCAGTTAACATACCAAATCATGATACATCCAGATAGGATGTTTTCTATGTTGCACGATAAAAATTGGTAAGGTTTGACAGGAACATCCCAAATTTCTTTAGCCTCCTGAGAGATTATCCTCACTATCATTTATCTATCTACTCCCTGTTAGGCTGCTGGCGTTCAGGGCAGCAAAGTAGGTCCTCCAACTCTGGCGGGGTTCAGGGCTTCCTTCACTGTGTCAGTAGCTTGGTTGTCACTACCGTTTGTCATGCAAGTCCCGGCTGGGGATACAGGAATACCATCGATGCAGAAGGATTTTTCATTGCTGTTTCCGTATCAATTTTGTTTGACCAGTCTGGGTTGTCAGGCCTGAGCAGAACCCCCAAACCTGGAGTACCAGTGGACCAATCTCTACCCTTTGACTGTTTGGCACGGCTGACCCTACCAGACCCTGACTCGGGCTAACAGCTCTCCAGGTCATTGGGGCACAGAAACCTCCAAACCATGACAAGGTTGTGGTCCTCTTGTAGAATCGTCACTATCAACACCACCAATTTTCATGTTAGCAACCAATTTAAAGTGAAAGTTGTATATTGGAGAGGGGATAGTTATAATAGGATGAATAATGAAGTGCCCTGGGAAAACAAGGATCAAATCTAGGCAGACAAAGTGTTAAATGAATAAATAGTCAGTCTTTAGAAGTAAATGTTTTAGCTAGAATCTAGGTACCTTGGGAGAAGGGTAGAGAACTTTGCACCAGAGCTCTGCAAATGGCCACACAAATATAAAAAAAAGATTACATATGCAAAGTTATTATCACAAGTCAGAACCACCCTGATTACTGAAACTTCAGTGAGGAAGTTAAAAAAGGAACTGAGATGACATGGCAAAAGACTCTACAAACATGAAATCCAAAAATAGGTATGAGTAGGAAAAGGTTTGTAAGGGGAGATCAGGGACCAAAAAAGGAAATCTATTCATGGAATCAGTAGGCATAGCTGAGACACTAAACAAGCTCTTGACATCAGCCTATATACCAAGGAAGAGGATATTGCTGGAGTCTCCACAAAGGAAGTTATTGGTGAGATTTTGAGTGGGCCAAAAATTGATAGGGGAAGTGCTAAAAAAACAGCTGCAGTTGGTCAGCCTGAGGTTCTAATCACATGGTCCAAATCAGATGCACTTTAGTTTGTCAAAGGAAGCAAGAGCCATGGGCCATAATCTGAGTATTCAGGAACAGTATCTGAGGTCTGGACAACTGCAAATACTACACACTTGTTCAAAAGAAATGTGTAAGAATTAACCCAGTAACTGCAGGCCAGTGCATTTAACCCTTAGTAATGGAAAGAATTAGCAGTCACTTGGGTTTGGTTAGAGGCAGACATAGATATGTTAGAGGCAAAATGTCAAACTAGAATCACTGATTGCAACTAGTGACTTAAAGTTAACAGAACTTCTGACATGTACTGGAGATTTTGAGTTCAATGTTGTTACTTAAGCAAAGCGATATAGCTGCAGCTAATGTAAAATCAATGAATTGGAATCATTGTGCATTGACAAGAATCTCAGACTGCCAATGTAAAGCATCGTATTATCCTAGCCATCCTCATTTAATTAAGATAATATGTTGCCTTCACAGAAGTGTAGTACTTTCCACAAAACCTTCACTTTATAATTTTTAAGGAATTAAATTTTAAATGTTTAGAGTAAGTAATGTTGTAAAAACAAAGGAGCTGGTTGTGAACTACAGGAGGAATGGGGACAGGTTAACCCCTATTGACATCAATGAATCTAGGGTTGAGAGGGTGAATAGCTTCAAGTTCCTTGGCATATACATCACTGAGGATCTCACGTGGTCTGTACATACTGGCTGAGTGGTGAAAAAGGCACAACTGCTCCTTTTTCACCTCAGACAGTTGAGTAAGTTTGTTATGGGTCCCCAAATCCTAAGAACTTTCTACAGGGACACAACTGAGACCATCCTGACTGACTGCATCACTGCCTGGTATGGGAACTGCAGAGCTCTGCAGAGGGTGGTGTGGACAGCCCAGCGCATCTGTGGATGTGAAACTCCCACTATTCAGGACATTTACAAAGTGTTACATGCTCAAGGAGATCTTTTTTTTTGTGAGAATGATGTAATGGTCTTTTGGAGGTCACCTGATGTGATTTTCCCACCGATGTGAGGTCACATGATGACATGTGCACCGTGACTATATGAGGGTCGACCCAGATGACGCAGTAGGTTTTTAGTTTGTAGATTTCCAGGTGCTGTATCTCCGTTTCTGTTGCGTGTTTGCTTTTGTGACGCAGTTTCACTCTTTAAAATGGTTTTGCGTTCTATTGCAAGATACCATATTATTGGACTGGAAATTTTTGGCTAGATGTGTTGATTTACTCAATTCCAACAATAGAAGGGAGAGTGAATCATTTATCGAAGTGCAGGATCAAGGGATCAAGAGGAGTCGGCATCATTTGGCAGCTTAGCAAAGGATCAACCTTATTGAGTCTTCATTGGTGGAGTAGCAACCTGCATCGGGGATAACTCTTGCCAAAAATAGCAGGGAGTTCATGCAACAGTTTGCTCTCTCTCACTAAAAGAATTTAAGGTCAGTTATTTTAAACTGTTTATTTACCTCCACGTGGATTCTGTGGACAGAACCAGCAGGAAAGTTGCGTCTGTGAAGAAATCCTTCTCCAGGGAAGTCTCTCCCCAGTTGAACGTATAGGTCTGTTGGACTTTCGAATTTATCGCTTTAAGAACTATATCTGACTTTATCACTTTAAGAACTGTTATCGCATTTAACGCTTTAAGAACCAGTGCCGAATGTTGATTTGTTGAAAGACTGCACATTGGTTAACTTCCGGTTAAAGTTTTTATTTGTTTCTTTTTACCTTATCGTTTATCCGTGTTTAATAAATGTTTAGTTGTTTTTATATAACCTGTCTCGATTGATATTCAATGTTGCCATTTACGTAACAAAAGACAGGTGTGTAAAAAGGGCCTGAAGGATCATTGGGGACCAGAATCACCCCAACCACAAACTGTTCCAGCGGTTACCATCTGAGAAACGTTACTGCAGCATAAAAGCCGGGACCAACAGGCACTGGGACAGCTTCTTCCACCAGGCCATCAACTGATTAATTCATGCTAACACAGTTGTATTTCTATGTTATATTGACTGTACTGTTGTACGTAATATTTATTATAAATGACAATAAATTGTACATTCCACATTTAGACAGAGACATAACAAGAAGATTTTTACTCGTGTATATGAAGGATGTAAGTGATAAGACTGCAGCAGGATATGTATCAGATGGAAGTTGGTGGGACCACCAGCTGGTGGAAATTAAACCTGACAAATGCAAAGTGATACATTTTGGGAAGTCAAATGGGGACAGGACCTGTATAGCAAATGATAAAGAACTGAGGTCTATTGATGAGCCGAGAGACCCAGGGATTCAAATCCAGAATTCTCTGAAATTGGGTCAGTAGCCAGGTAAAGAAGGCATATAGCATGCTGGCCCTCCTTGATTGGGACATAGAATATAAAAGTTGGGAAGGGGATAGGTAAGATAGAGGCAAGAAAGATGTTTCCACTGGTAGATGAGACTACAACTAGGGGACATAGCCTCAAGATTCAGGGGAGTAAATTTAGGATGGAGATGAAGGGGAACTGCTTTTCCCAGGGAGTGGTGAATCTGTGGAATTCTGCCCAATGAAGCAGTGGAGGCTACCTCAGTAAATATATTTAAGACCAAGGTCGGATAGATTTTTGCATAGTAGGGGAATTAAGGGTTATGGGGGAAAGGCAGGTAGGTGGAGATGAGTCCGTAGTCAGATCAACCATGATCTTATTGAATGGCGGAGCAGGCTCAATGGGCCAAATGGCCTACTCCTGTTCCTATTTCTTATGTTCTTAAAGTCAATTAAATTCATATCTTAAATTGTTTTAATGGTCCATATCGTCCTTTCATAAACAATGGTAAAGCTAAACTTTGTCTGAATATTTAAATTAAAAACAACTCTTTGAATTGCATGCCTTATCTTTGTTAAGTTTTCATCCAAACAGCTTTTTATATTAAAAAGAAATAGAAATAACATAAAGGTATCTTCTATAATTCACTGAAGGATATCACAAGCAAATGATACCCCGGCACTTGCTGATTTCACCGCCCACGTACATCAAGACTGGAACCTTTTACCAATAGGGCACAAATAATCTTATCAATTTGCCACTCAAACTCACAGAAGAGGGAATGCAAGCCTAGCTGACTCTTTGGCAACCAACCAGTTTTGAAATTCTTATGTTCCAAAAAGTGGACGAGAGATTGTACCAAATATTCTGGCATAATCTATGCAAAAAGATTCATAACCTGCTTTGAAGAAGATAATTTTAGTGATACCAATGATGAAATCAAAGAGGCTTCTATAGAATTTGAAAAAGGACCGCAGACTTAAAAGCAGAAGATGGTACCATCATGAGTAGAAAAGTCTGAGAAAGACATGGTAACAAAGTGGTTAGCACATCATTTTACAGTGCCCATGTTCACCAGTCAGTGTTCAATTCTTACCGCTGCCTCTAAGGGAATGTCTACATTCTCCCTGTGACCACATGGATTTCCTTTGGTTGCTTCTGTTCTTTTTTCCCCACATTCCAAAGATGTATGGGTTAGAGTTAGTGAGTTGTGGGCGTACTGTGTTGGCACTGGAAACGTGGTGACACTTGCAGGCTACCCAGCACAATCCTCACTGATTTGATTTGATACATACAACACATTTCACTGTATGTTTTGATGTACATGTGATAAATAAAGCTCATCTCTTTTCTCCAATGGGCTAGACGTTACAGAAATCACCACTGCATTTGCTGCTATTTTCAAAACATATGAAACAAAAGCAGGAGTGGGCTATTTGGCCTCAGCTGCCCGGTTTGCTATTCCATAGGACCAAGGCTGATATCTTACACCAGCATCATTTTCCTCATTTTCTTCATTCCCCTTGAATACCTACATTCCCCAGCTTTCAATGATGCAGAAAGTAAACCAAACATCAGCTCTCAAAAATGCTGCAGAAATCATTAAAATAAATTGAATGTGTTAGCTGTAAACAGTAATAAACTCCTGACCTGAGAATAATTTGAGAACTTATGTGCATACCAGTCTACAGCCTCAAGAACAGATAATGGTAAAAAAACATGTTTGTCTGGAGAATCATTAGAGTCAAAGGCCTTGAAGGTTATAAAAAAGGACAATTACTTTGTGCAAGGGAAATCCTCTCCTAAGCCGTGTAATGACTAACGCTAAGAGCTAGTGATAGAGCCAAGGACATCGTGATGGTTCATACATGTTTTGACCGTGAGAGAGTGTTTTGACATCACTGGGAGGCTAATCAGAGCTCCAATGCTATATTCAAGTTTGCTGACAGCACCTCTGTCATAGGCCAAATCAAAGGAGGTGATGATTCCGCATATAGGAGGGGAATTCAAAATCTGGCCGAGTGCTGCCACAACAGCATCTCCCTCAATGTCAGCAAGACCAAGGAACTGACTATTGACGTCAGGAGAAGGAAACTTGAGGTCTATGAGCCAGTCATCATTGGAGGATCAGAGGTGGAGAGGGTCAGTGAAATTAAATTCCATGGTGTTACCATTCCAGACAACCCGCCCTGGGCCCAGTACAGAAGTGCAGTTATGAAGAGGGCATAGCAGTGCCACTACTTATTTAGGAGATTGTGAAGATTCGGCATGATATCTAAAACTTTGACAAACTTCTATAGAAGTGAGGTGAGAGTATATTGACTGGCTGCATCAAAACTTGATATGGAAGTATCAATTTCCTTGAATAGAAAATCCCACAAAACGTAGTGGATACAGCCCAGACCATTACAGGTAAAGCCCTCCACACCATTGAGCACATCTACAGGAAGCATTGTCGCAATAAAGCAACATCCATCATCAGGGACCCCCACCACCTAGGACATGCTCTCTTCTCGCTGCTGCCATTAGGAAGAAGGTATAGAAGCCTCAGGACTCACATCATCAGATTCAGGAACAGTTATTACCCCTCAGTCAGCAGGCTCTTGAACCAAAGGGGATAGCTTCATTTAACTTCACTTGGCCCCTCAGTGAGATGTCCCACAACCTATGGACTCTTCATCTCATGTTCTTGATATTTTTGGTAAGCACCGCGATGCTTCCAGTAAGGTAGCAGTGCATTCAATCACAGCAGCTTCTACGGTATCAACAAAGGGTGCTACTGTCCTTTTTATGTTCGCAACATCCTGCTGGACATTTAAGACCTTAAAGTACTGCAGGTCTATCCCATCAGTGAGTTGTTCGTTAGCGGAGAACTGAAGGAGCTGGACTTCATGCTGATCATGTTGCTACGTGTCAGAGAGGCTTCAGAAGAGTTAGTGCGTGAAGGAGGCATGAAGTCTATTAGTGAGTGACCATCTTAGTTGTTTTTCTTGTGTTCGCAAGACCCTTTTGAATGTTGTTAATGTGGAATGCTACAAGTCCGATTCACTAATTTATTTGTGGACAGCAGGGGTGAAGGGCGGGTGAGCAGCGTGGCCTCAGTCGTAGCGAGGACTAGGCCTCAAGCCGTGCTGTCGCCTATTTCCTGCTGCCAGGAGAGAGGCGCTGAGGCCAGTGCGCTCCACCGGGGGCAGTGTGGCATGGCGTTCGGGCTGGAGTCAGTGCTGCCACCCCACCCACCACCAGTATTCACTCAGCTGAAGAAACGCTGTATTATGGTTGACTGTAGACTTCTGCAGCACTCATGGACTCAGGATCTGGACTATTTTTTTGTGTGGCTATATTTTACTGATATCTTACATGTGCTTGCTATCTTGTATGTACTGTGATTTGCACCTTGGCCTCGTTTGGCTGTATTCATGTATGGTTGAATGACAATTACACTTAAATTGAATTGAATTGAATTTATTGCTTATTTATTTAATGTTATTATTTAATTCTTTTCTGTATTTGCACAGTTCATTGTAATTTTCACACTGGTTGAAAGCCCAAGTTGGTGCTGTCTTTCATTGATTCTGTTATGATTATTATTTGATTACGGATTATTGAGTATTCCCACAAGAAAGTGAGTCTCAGGGTTGTATATGGTGACATTTACATACTTTGATAATAAACTTACTTTGAACTTTTGAGAGACAGACAGTCCGAGACTGGAGAAACTGTTGGGACACTTGCGGTTCCCTCCAGAAGTATCTTGTATAAAGCGGCTTAGTGATAGTTTTATAAGCATCATTTTGTCTCCTTTACAACTTCATTAACTTTTTTTTTCTTTCTGTGTTTTATTCCTAATAACGTAATTGTTATAACCATTAACATGTGTACAGTGTTTCCTTTCTCTGTGGATACCTCTTGCTGTTGAATCAGAAAAGAACAAGGAATACATTTTAAAATATTTTCATCACAAGGATAAAATTACCAGTCACCATCTCATTAACATCAATACTCAATTTGAATGCCCAGTAATCTCTTGAGAATTTTACGTAAAGTTCTTTGAGGAACTAAAACCACAATTATAAACAAATTGTGATGGATGTCAATGGGTTGGAAACATTTGACTAGTCCTTGCACATTAATAAAAAACTGGCTGAATGAATAGGTGATTAAAAGTAATAGATGTTTTATTTTGAAACTTGAGTCCTGCAGTGACATTCACGGCAAACAATATTGAGAGTACCTGGATTTGAGAAAAAGATGCAGTATTAAAATAAATGGAAGGCACAAAATTAGTCAATCTAGCAAACTAATCTCCTTGGACATATGTTAGCAGATTATGCACATTTATTTAAATTGAAGTTATTTCAGGGAGGGTGAGCAAGTAGAGGAAATACAGTGGCATGCAAAAGTTTGGGCACCCCTGGTCAAAATTTCTGTTACTGTGAATAGCTAAGCGAGTAAAACATGACCTGATTTCCAAAAGGCATAAAGTTAAAGATTAGATTAGATTCAACATTTTTGTCATTGTGCCGAGTACAAATACAAAGCCAATGAAATACAGTTAGCATCTGACCAGAAATGCAAAGAATAGTGTTATTTACAAAATAACTGCGAATAAAAAGTAAGTGCTACAGCACACAAATATAAACTTGTTACATACACCTGTTAGGGTGCATTCTCCAGTTACCTTATAAGGTAACCATAGCCTTCAGCCAGGAGCAGATGTCATCAGGTGCTTCCTAACCTTCACCGAGTGTTTCGACCCTTAACCACGACACTCTCCAGTTTCTGGGCCAGCAGTGGTGGCCAAATCACTGACCATCTGCTCCTGTCTTCCAGCTCCTCTCCTCTCGCCTACTCCAAATCCAACAAGAGGCTCGTTCTGCCTCTTCCCCCATCCTACGAGCTGCTTGTTTTTTGCTCCTTTCATCCAGGCCCAGATCTGACAACAACCACCATGCTGATTTGGCTGGGAAATCTCTGCAGCCAATCTCCACAGGAAACAACCATGCCTGCCATCCCTTGTCTTTACACTCCTGCACTAAGGGCTGGTACTTCAACGCCTTTCTCTCGTGGGCCTCTTCCCATCCCTCCTCCCACGGCACAGTCAGCTCAACCAGAATTATTTTCTTGTCTTCTGTTGACCACAGTACAGTGTCCGGGCGTAGGGTTGTGTGCACCACATCCGGGAACTGCAACCTCCTTCCCACATCGACCCTCACCTCCCAGGACCTGGCTGTTAGCAGCAGATTGGGCTTTGGTTATTGGGTTATGAAAGGCCTAACTCCCTCTTTGATGGAGTTGATGGCCTTCCTCAAATCTGTGCCAGCCGTCCTCTTCTTGCATCTCTCCCGTTCTAGTGTGTCAGCAAGAGCCAGAAGCACCTTATCATGGCGCCGTCCTTGAGTTAGAGCTGTTTTACACCTGGACAGTATATGAGCCAGTGTCCCCTTTTGACCACAGAGCTTACAGTTCAGGTCCTCTCTCATCCCCCATGTGTACAGATGTAATGGTGAAGGAAGGGTGTCATACACAGATCGCAAGAGGAAGGAAATACGGAAGGGCTCCAGTCTCCATAACTTTGCCCATGAGATCTTGCGCTTAGGTAGATCCCATTTTGTCCAGGCACCCTGGGACCCTTGTTCCACTGCCTTTGAAATCCGCTTCTCTTTTTCACGGATCCGTACTTCTGCCTGTATCATGTCTCGCCTGTTCCTTATGCTTGCGTTTCCCCACGTCTGGAAGTGAACTGAGCTGAGACCTTGCCACCTGACGCAGGGGTTGCCGATGATATCTCGCAGCTTCAGAGAACACACTGCCTCCTCCACAGCTGCGTTGGCTGCCCACTCGCACCCAGATCTGGTTGTAAAGACGTCATTGGAATCTCTCAAGCTTAATAAGGCTCTGCATTTTGCCACCTTGAATTCCTCCACAACAGATGACAGGGGAAGCTGCAGTTGCCCAGAACGAATGTAAAGGCCCACTGAAGAGAAAGTTGGGGGAACTCCCAACCATCTCCGCAGGTGCTTGTTGGTTTTCCTCTCGATGCCCTCTATGACAGTCATGGGGAACTCATAAAGTGTGAAGAGCCAGAGAAGCCTGAGCAGAAGGCCGTATTGGTACAGCCAGGTCTTGAATTTACCCGGAAGTCCGGATTTGTCGATCTTCTTCAGCCATTCCTCTGTCTGCTTCACAGCATTGGTGACATTGGCCCCATCTGTCAGTGACACATTAAACCACTTCCCCAAGCATTTTATCGGGTTATCTTCGATGGAGGGATGACCTCACCCTGAACTTGGAGGTTAAACTTGCTAGTAACTTTGCCCTTTCTGATCACCATGCACCTGGACTTCTTGGCCTTGAAGGGCATCCTCGCCCAAGTGGCTACATTACCCAGGGTTTCCAGTACCCATCTTGCTTGGACATGTGACACAGTTGTTATAGTGATGTCGTCCATGAACCCTCGAAGAGCTGGCTGAACAATGCCTGACTCCAGCAGTACAATATGACATATTTCTTTAATATTTTAAGCAAGATTACTTTTTTATTTCCATCTTTTACAGTTTCAAAATAACAAAAAACGAAAAGGGCCTGAAGCAAAAGTTTGGGCACCCTGCATGATCAGTACTTAGTAACACCCCCTTTGGCAAGTATCACAGCTTGTAAATGCTTTATGTAGCCAGCTAAGAGTCTTTCAATTCTTGTTTGGGGAATTTTCACCCATTCTTCCTTGTAAAAGGCTTCCAGTTCTGTGAGATTCTTGGACCGTCTTGCGTGTACTGCTCTTTTGAGGTCTATCCACAGATTTTCGATGATGCTTAGGTCAGGGGACTGTGAGGGCCATGGTAAAACCTTCAGCTTGCGCCTCTTGAGGTAGTCCATTGTGGATTTTGAGGTGTATTTAGGATCATTATCCTGTTGTAGAAGCCATCCACTTTTCATCATCAGTTTTTTTTACAGACAGTATGATGTTTGCTTCCAGAATTTGCTGGTATTTAATTGAATTCATTCTTCCCTCTACCAGTGAAATGTGCCCTGCGCCACTGGCTGCAACACAAGCCCAAAGCATGATTGATCCACCCCCGTGCTTAACAGTTGGAGAGGTGTTCCTTTCATGAAATTTTGCACCCTTTTTCCTCCAAACATACCATTTGGCTCATTGCGACCAAAAAGTACTATTTTAACTTCATCAGTCCACAGGACTTGTTTCCAAAATGCATCAGGCTTGTTTCGATGTTCCTTTGCAAACTTCTGACGCTGAATTTTGTGGTGAGTCCTAAGGCTCCTGTACCTTATTCTTTATGGTAGCTGTGAGAAGAGAACATTTCCTGGGTGGTGGGGGTCCCTGATGATGGATGCTGTGAAAATGTTTTGTATAGATATATTCAATGATGGAGAGGGCTTTACCCATGATGGATTGGGCCGTATCCACAACTTTTTGTAGGACTTTCCATTCAAGGGCATTGGTTGTTTCCATATCAGGCTATAATGCAGTCAATCAATAGACTCTCCACTACACTATAGAAGTTTGTCAAAGTTTTAGATGTAATGCCATATCTTCACAAACCCATAAGGAAGTAGAGACACTGATGTGCTTTCTGCCTAATTGCACTTACGTACTGGGCCTTGAACAGATCCTCCAAAATAATAACACCGTAGAATTTAAATTTGCTGACCCTCTCCTCCTCTGATCCTCCAATGAGGACTGGCTCATGGACCTCCGGTTTCCTCCTCCAGAAGTCAATAATCAACTCCTTGTTCTTGCTAACATTGAGTGAGAAGTTGTTGTGGCACCAGTCAGCCAGATTTGCTGATTCATCAATACCTTCGATTTAGCAAACTTAATCATGACATTGGAGCTGTGCTTAGTCGCACAGTCATAAGTATAAAGCGAGTAGAGCAGGGGTTAATGGCGCTGCCTTATGGTGCTGTTAGAGTAACTTTTGGGTTTAGGTCATTAACACTTAGTAAATAAAAAAAAATGGCTTCAGCCCCCAGTCTTCTGTTCCTTGACAATTCATTTCCTAAAAGCTGTGAATATCAGAATCCCAGTCCATTTGTAACAATGCATTTCCCTAAAAACTGTGAATACCAGCCCAGATCTGCTGGCATCTGTGGGATGGATGTAATCAGGTGTTAAGTTTGTATGTAGCTTCAAAGGAAAGCATTGTCTATACCTGGAAAATTGTTCTTTGTGTTTAGTAAATAAATATCAAGCCCCACATTGGGCCAGCAGACCTTTCCACCGAAAGCGTTTCCGTCCGTATGATGACTGCTGAACCCTGTTTTGTCGAATAAAGAAGCTGCTTTGTATCTACCAGTAACTCCCTCTCTCCAGTGATTTCATTTACGCTACAACAGTGCACCTATGCTGATGGAAATTGTGGAGGAGATGTTGTTGCCAATCTGGGGTTGCAACTGAGGAAATTGAGGATCCAATTGCACAAAGAAGTATTGAGTCCAAAGTCTTGAAGCTTACTGATTAGATTTGATGGTATTGAATGGTGAACTGTAGTCCATAAAGAGCATCCTGATATATATAGCTTTGCTATCTAGATGTTCCAGGGTTTAGTGAAGAGCCAGTGAGATGGCAATCTGTTGTGGGTCTGTTGCTCAGGTAGGCAAATTGGAGTGGATCCAAATCGCTTCTCAGGCAGGAATTGATATGTTTCATCACCAGCATGTCAAAACACTTCATCCCTGCGGATATATGTGCTACTGGACGATAGTCATGGAGGCAGGTTACTACATTTTTCTTAGGCACCAGTTTAATTGAAGCCTGTATGAAGCAGGTGGGTACCTCAGACTGCTGAAGCGAGAGGTTAAAGATCTCTGTGAATACTCTAGCCAGTTGTTCAGCACAGGTTTTAGTACTTGGCAGGTATCCTGTCTGGGCTAGATGCTTTTCACGGGTTCGTCCTCCTAAAGGCAGCTCACGCATCGGCCTCAGCAACTGAAATCACAGGATCATTGGGGGCTGTGGAAGTTTGTGATGGTTCCTCCATGTTTTGATGGTCAAACTGAGCTTAGAAGGTATTGAGCAATATATACAGAAGATACAAATTACAACAATTGCACTTCAGTTAGTTTTACACAAAAAGATAAACCAATGGAAAAGCTCATTGATGTAATGGTGATCACGCATCACGTATGCCAGATTAGATCAACAAACTGTAAAAGAAAGTGCTTGTAGCCATTTTGTTTAAGACTAGAGACAGAATCGGGCGCAGAATAGTGCTAACCAAATATATTCCCAAAATAGGTAAAAAAAAACTGTTAGCAAAAAAAAAACACAAATGACAGGCTGTGCAGGATTGAAGCTAATAGGAGACTGAAGAACAAAGTTTAAACAAAGTGCATAGCAGCAATGGAAAATATAGTTTAAAACTTAAAACTTAATGTCAAAATTAATGACGAACAGCAATAAGAGCATCGATATAGCCACTGATTGTTCAGTTCTGAGTACATTAACAAGTTAAGAAGTGTCAGTACCAAAAATATACCAAATCTAAAGAAAAGACCTGCTGCAGTAAAGCTGGATTGTGCAGGAGTGTGCAGATTGGGGGGGGGGGGGGAATATCATTTATAGTTTGGAATATTTATGACTGACACCTGTGCTCTCATATTACAGAAATTCAAATGTTCTGTATCTTCTCAAGTACTCCTTCACCATTTTGAGTCTTTGCATTTTTTCCCCCCAAAGTTTCTGGGCGAATTCTTAAACCATTTTTTCTGTCTTCCTTGAAATCACTTGATGTGATGGAATGACAAGGAGTTTTGGGTAAAACTTCAGTGAGTGAGTTGGTGATAATTATCACTATGGTACCCAAAGCAGATAAAATGTTGGGGCCTTGTGAGTATTCTTGGGTAATCCTGAATTGAACTATGTGCAATGGACAACATCCTCAGGCCATATCATAGAATCTGTATACTGGACTGGCATGAACCAAGGTCTTTATCTAATGAGTTGGTCCCATGAATTTCCACACACCTGGATAATGAAAGCCAATACAAACAAGACTCCTTCAGGAGCTTTACAGATATGCCAAGCAGCCTCATGGTATTTAGCTGTCACCCAAAATATTTCAGGCCATCATGGATTGAAGAATGTAATTTTTAACTTCAGAGGAGCAAATGTGCCTCTTGTAACTGTGATCAAAATAACTGGAGAGTTTTAAAGCTGGTGATATAGAAAACCCTTTATTTATCACAACAAACAGGCATTCTTCTGGAGATCCCCACAGTAGAGTCTGACAAACTCAAAAGTACATCACATTTTTATACCCCTAAGATCCAAGGTTACAGCAGGTGACTATGCTTTCAATAGTTACAATGACATCATTTACTTCAATATTTTGGGTTGATAATGCTTCCTTTGAATTACGTATCCACAATGGGAGACATCTCTGAATATTCAAACACTTTTCCTGAGACAAAGTATTTCACACAAATAGTCTAAAAACTTCTGTGGACAGGGATTCCAGGCACCTAAAGCTAATGGTTTTGTGCCCGACTCTCTGAGTGCACAATACATCAGCTATTAATGTGATAGGTGATATGGTTGGTCTGATCTGCAAACTTCCTTGAACTAGTTTACAATGGTGCAGATTACTTAAACCAATAGTTGCCTGGGTGGATGCAGGACAATTAACACAATGGCATTTCTTAATGTTAGGCTGATGAATATGCAAAGCTCTCATGATCACCATTTTGCAAACAATATCTCTTACGGCTGATTTATACTTGTGCGTACTAGCTTACGCCATAGCCTACGCAAGTGGGCTACGCCTTTGTGAACATTTATACTTGTGTGTTGGTGTGTCGGCGTCTCTCTGTAATTCACCGCCAAAATGCTAGTTGGCGGTGGGGTTTCTACGCCACTGTGTTGAGTTTCTTCGTGTTGAAACTCAACACGAAGAAACTCAAACTTCAAACAATGGCGACTGAAACTGAAGGAGGGTGAAATTCCTGTGCTTGTCCGACCACTGAAAGACTAGGACGAGGAAATGCATTTCAAATATTTTTGGATGTCGGCAGGTAGATTTGACAATTTCGTTCATCGTCTCCAACCATTTATTTCGCATCAGTGTTCGCACAGTATACTCAGAGACTGGCAATCACCATTCGAGTTTTAGCTTCAGGTGGAAGTCAACAGGCTGTAGCAGCTAGCTACAAACTGGCGTCAAGCACAGGGTCCTCCATAATTTCGGAGGTCTGTAAAGCTTTATGGAAAGCGTTGCAGCCAGAGTTCCTTCCCTGCCCTTCAGTCACCCAATGGGAAGCTATTGCAGCGAAGGAGGAAATGCGATGCTACCAAGCGGACCAATCACAGTTGTTGCAGTCTGTGTTGCCGCGACGTGTAGTTACATTTTGGGAGATGTATGCGTTAAGCTACGGCGTAGGGTTCAGCATAGAGTACAGCATAGGGTATGCGGCTACGTCGTACCTACGGCATACATTTGACGCACAAGTATAAATTGGCCTTTAGGCTACGTCCACACGAGACCGGGTAATTTTGAAAACGCCGATTTCACGTAAAAACAATAGCCGTCCATACCAGGCGTTTTTGAAAATACCTCGGTCCACATTAAAATGGATAATTGGGCGAATCTCCTCCTCCTGGGCATGCGCAGGACACATCTACAGAAAACAAGTGAAGAAGAAACGGTATACTTGGTGCGCGTTTGTCCAGTTACAGACTAGAAAAACTTGAAAGGAAATTGCCAAACGAAAGACTTGGTGCACATTTGTCCAGAAACATTTCCTACAGCCATAGTCCCTTCACCGATGAAAGGGACGACAGCTACAACTAAACGCAATAAGTCTTGTTACTGGGCAAAAGTGAAATTTGCTGTTACCTTATTTGTTTGCCTTTACTTTTGCCATGTCTTTCTGTATTATTCTGCTGTATTTAACATGTGCAATAAAACGAGTTACTGGGCAAAAGTGACAATTGCATCTATTGAATGTTTGCACAAGCAATACATTAATAAAGCACCTTGTTAAATGTATAACACATGTCTGTATCAGGGTATTCTGGCAATCAGCAGAAGGGAGGAGAAGATGGCAGCACGACGCAGCTCACAGCGGCCACTCCAGTGGTGATGTCTGTTATTTGTCAAGTAGGGTGCTGTGCACAATCCTGATTTGATGGAGATGGATGTGAGAGCATGGAGGAACATCTGGAGAAACTTCTGAAATGCCTGTTTTGCTGCCGCTGTTACTGTGCGATCCAGAATCTCCGGAGGAGAAGGCCCCGAGTCCTCGGCTTTGCTTGTTGCTTGGCAGCCGGAGAGAGGTCAAAGCACTCGGCAGAGGATGGTGCTCGGAGGGGCTGGTCAGAGGCTCGAAGTTTTCGGATGGACTCAGATTCGGCTGCAGTCGGGTGCTTCCAATGCATCGGCAAGTTGTCGGTGCTTGGAGGTTCATGGTAGGGAGAGTTTCTTCCTTCTGTCGTCTGCGTTAGATGATGAGTTGATCAGGACTTTGAGACTTCTTTTTACCGTGCCCATGGTCTGCTCTTTATCAAATTATGGTATTGCTTTGCACTGTTGTAACTGTATGTTATAATTATGTGGTTTTGTCAGTTTTAGTCTTGGTTTGTCCTGTTTTTTTGTGATATCACTCTGGAGGAACATTGTATCATTTTCTAATGCATGCATTTCTAAATGACAATAAACGAGGACTGAGTGTCCTCATAATCTAATCTAATCTAATCTTGTATTTCCATACAATGTTACATTAGGGTGTTACACATCTATTGTCAGATATTGTTGTTGTGGTGTTGGAGATTTTCTTCAAGAAAACAATGAAATGCCGCACTGCCGCCACCATTTGTTCCGGCACCTCATGACAGAGATTTTTAACCCGTACACACTACAATGGCCAACCGGCGTTTTTAGATTTAAACACTCTGGAGACTGTTTTAGAAAGCTCCGTTTTCGGGGGAGGAAAACGCTGTTTCAGTGTGGATGGAGGGTCACAACGAAGAGAGATAGCTTTGGTTACGGATTTAGAAATTCATGCATTAGAAAATGATACGATGTTCCTCCAGAATGATATCACAAAAAACCAGGACAAACCAAAACTAAAACTGACAAAACCACATAATTATAACATATAGTTACAACAATGCAAAGCAGTACCATAATTTGATAAAGAGCAAACCTAGTGTGGACATAGCCTTAGTCTGTAGGCCAGCCTGTGCTCCACAGTCAGTGTTGTTTATTTGCAAAGTATGCTTTTAACTTCAATTTACTGCTTGCAAATTACAATTTACATCAAGAACTGGTTACTGGTTTTTGTTTGAATTAATACCTGCTACAGTAACTCCAGAATACTCCCCAACAGCACAATTTTGCAACAGGATTTGTTTAGACCCAGGAGTGAATGCAGATGATCTACAATTGGTCGTTAAGAACACAGTCTTAAAGTGGTAAATTCGAACACAGTCTTAAAATGGTAAATTCGGAAGTCCAAGTGATTTACACAGTCAATAAGGAGAGACTTCTCTGGAAATGGATTTCTTCGAAGATGTGACGTTACTGCTGATTCTGTCCAAAGGATTCACGATGAAGAAAATAAAACGGCTTAAAGGAACTGACCTTTTCCTGGCGAATGAACACCGCAAAAAACTTCCTGATCTTACAGTGGTTATCCCAGATGCAGGTCACTATTTCTGAATGAAGATTCAATCAGGTCGATTCTCTATGAAACCGCTGAACAACACCAACTTTACTCAATCCTTCAGGCTCCCGTATTTTAGCAAGGTCTTCACTCTCCAATAGTTACAGTAGAAAGTAAAACTCCACTCTTAAACAAAACTGTGTCATGAGACAAATACGCAGCATAACGGAGTAACTGATGAATTAAACAATGGATCAACTGCGTAACAACAGGGGTTTCCCGTTATATACCTGTTGAGAACAGGTCCCCGGGACCTAATGATCTGCATCCCAGGGTACTTAAGGAGGTGGTTTTAGAAATCGTGGACGCATTGGTAATCATTTTCCAATGTTCTATAGATTCAGGAGCAGTTCCTGTGGATTGGAGGGTGGCCAATGTTGTCCCTCTCTTCAAGAACGGAGGAAGAGAGAAAACAGAGAATTATAAACGGCTGACCTGACGTCGGTGCTGGGAAAGATGCTGGAGTCAATTATAAAAGATGAAATTACAACACATCTGGATAGCAGTAACAGGATAGGTCCGAGTCAGCATGGATTTACGAAGGGGAAATCGTGCTTGACTAATCTTCTGGAATTTTTTGAGGATGTAACTATGAAAATGGACAAGGGAGAGCCAGTGGATGTAGTGTACCTGGACTTTCAGAAAGCCTTTGATAAAGTCCCATATAGGAGATTAGTGGGCAAAATTAGGGCACAGGGTATTGGGGGCAGAGTACTGACATGGATTGAAAATTGGCTGGCTGACAGAAAACAAAGAGTAGCGATTAACGGGTCCCTTTCGGAATGACAGGCAGTGACCAGTGGGGTACCACAGGGTTCAGTGCTGGGACCGCAGCTGTTTACAATATATATTAATGATTTAGATGAAGGAATTAAAAGTAACATTAGTAAATTTGCCAATGACACAAAGCTGGGTGGCAGTGTGAAATGTGAGGAGGATGTTATGAGAATGCACGGTGACTTGGACAGGCTGGCTGAGTGGGCAGATACATGGCAGATGCAGTTTAATGTGGATAAAGGTGAGGTTATCCACTTTGATGGTAAGAACAGGAAGGCAGATTATTATCTAAATGAAGTCGAGTTAGGAAAAGGGGAAGCATAACGAGATCTAGGTGTTCTTGTACATCAGTCACTGAAAGCAAGCATGCAAGTACAGCAGGCAGTGAAGAAAGCTAATGGCATGCTGGCCTTCATAACAAGGGGAATTGAGTATAAGAGCAAAGAGGTCCTTCTGCAGCCGTACAGGGCCCTGGTGAGACCACACCTGGAGTACTGTGTGCAGTTTTGGTCTCCAAATTTGAGGAAGGACATTCTTGCTATTGAGGGAGTGCAGCGCAGGTTCACAAGGTTAATTCCCGGGATGGCGGGACTGTCATATGTCGAAACATTGGAGTGACTGGGCTTGTATACTCTGGAATTTACAAGGCTGAGAGGGGATCTTATTGAAACATATAAGATTATTAAGGGATTGGACATGCTGGAGGCAGGAAGCATGTTCCCACTGATGGGTGAGTCCAGAACCAGAGGCCACAGTTTAAAAATAAGGGGTAGGCCATTTAGAACGGAGTTGAGGAAAAATTTTTTCACCCAGAGAGTGGTGGATATATGGAATGCTCTGCCCCAGAAGGCTGTGGAGGCCAAGTCTCTGGATGCTTTCAAGAAAGAGATGGATAGAGCTCTTAAAGATAGCAGAATCAAAGGTTATGGGGATAAGGCAGGAACTGGATACTGATTGTGGATGATCAGCCATGATCACAGTGAATGGCGGTGCTGGCTCAAAGGGCCAAATGGCCTACTCTTGCACCTATTGTCTATTGCCTATTGTCTATTGTCATCACATGACCTCACACTGGTGGGAAAATTACATTACCCAACCATCACAAGACCATCTGTGTTGAGTAACTCATTTCCTGATGGCTCAATGCCTCTCACTATTATAAATAAAAATGTGATAGACTATCTAGTATTTATGATTAGCGCAAAACCAAGAAGCACAGCACCATTCAGAACAAGAGATCATCATGCTCACAAGGTACTCAATTACATCATGGTCATAAGACAGTCACAAGATACCCACGAGGTATGTAACACTAAGAAGAATGTAAGGAAATACATCCAGAAGGAGAAGCATGCAATGAGAATCTTACCTGTTGAAAGTCATTTACTCCTATCCCAAGACATTGTGCCAGAGGTTTACTATTGTCCAACCACCTTCATCTGGTTCAAAGTGGGAATGTTCAGTAATCGTTGCACAATATTCAACTTTATTTGCAACTCCTCAGCAATTGATGTAAACCACAACCAAATGCTACAAGATCTAAAGAAAATTAGATATGTGATAGTGTGGTAAATAACATTTGCATTACCAAAGTGCCAAGAAATAACCATCTGCAACCAGCAACATTTAACATTCATTGACATTACCATTGCTGGGTCAGCCATCATCACCATTCTGAGGGTTAGCAGTGACCAGAAACTCAACTAGACAAGCCCCACTAACGAGATAGCTGCAAAAGCATGTCACCCTGCCCGGCTATCCGTGTTGAGTAACTCATTTCCTGATGGCTCAATGCCTCTAACTATTATAAATAAAAATGTGATAGACTATCTAATATTTATGATTAGTGCAAAACCAAGAAGCTCAGCACCATTCAGAACAAGCAATCTATTTGATTGGCACCATGTGCACCAACTTAAATATCAAGCCCTCCACCACTAGCACACATAGCTGCAGAATGTCCCATCTGGTAAAATACCCTGCATTTACTTACCTCAGCCACTTTGGCAGCACCTCCAAAGTCTACATGGTCTAGGGAAGTAAGCACCTCCACCACCTGTAAGTTCACATATCATACTGACTCAGAAATGTATCACAGATCTTTATTTGTTGCTGGGTCTAAATGTAGGAACCTCTTTCTTACGAATATCATGGGGTAACTTCACTAGAAAGACTATAATGTTTCCAGAAAGTGGCTCATTCACAATAACTGGGACATAAATTCTAAACCTACCAGCCATACCCAGATCTCTAAACATGAGTAAATTTAAAAATTAGACCATTCGCATTGCTCATTGGCCACAAACACTCGCTGGCTGTTCTTAGACCCATTGTTGTAACTGTGAACAAAGTCACCAGAGAGACACTGAAGTTAGAGGATACAAAACTGTTTTATTCAGCAAAAGTGAGCAACAGGCTTCATATTAAGACCCCATTGCAAGAAGAAGCCTTCCTGACCCAATATTACATGACATTTTATATACTAAAGATCAAAGGTAACAGTAGGACAATTAAATAGTTATAATGTTTCTACAATGTCTCCTTTGAATTACATTTAGGTTTCAAACACCTCCTTCTTCATTCCAGCATTCCAGAAACCCAAAATGAATGTTGATCAGCATTGCCTGGTAGGCAATCAACTCCAGTCTACAGTTCCAAGGACACTAATGTTCAGGTCTGAAGACTGGTTGCTGGTGAAATTAAAATTCGCTCTGTACCCTAATTCCAGAATATGCCCTAAAAGCATGTCCGGAGCTCCTGTCATGAAGGCCTCAAAAATGCAGCGTTGAGTCATCTTCATCTCCCAATAAAACACTGGCATTGAATACTGAGTTTCTGAACAGAATTCCACAGTGGATGCATCATCAAGATTGTCTTAGAAAAATGCTGATACAAACAGAAATAATGGAATCCATACACTGCAAGTAGGAAAGATGATTTTCCCATAACATTATGGAGTTGGTGACATTGTCACTGAGACACGCAGTAAAAAAAACAGGTGTATGTATTTGTAAGAAGAGTATATGTGAGAGGGAAACAAGAATGGGGAATGCTGAAGGAGAGGAGTGGGAACAAATACCAGAAGTTTGAGAAATCGATCTTCATACCATCAGATTGGAGGCCACCCAGACGGAATATAAGGTGTTGCCCCTCCAACCTGAGCGTGGCCTCATCGCGGCAGTAGAGGAGGCCACAGACTGACATATCGGAATGGGAATGGGAAGTAAAATTGAAATGGATGGTCAACCAGAAATCCAGCTTTTTGCTGTGGACAGAGTGAAGATACTCAACAAAGCAAGCTTCCAATCTACATC
This sequence comes from Mobula birostris, assembly GCF_030028105.1. NCBI lineage: Eukaryota > Metazoa > Chordata > Chondrichthyes > Myliobatiformes > Myliobatidae > Mobula > Mobula birostris. The sequence continues at coordinate 66,285,071 of NC_092379.1, forward strand.
GGGTCTCACTGATATACAAGAGGCCACACTGGGAGCACCAGGTACAGTAGATGACCCCAACGGACTCACAGGTGAAGAGTCACCTTACCTGGAAGGACTGTTTGGCTCCCTGAATGGTAGTGAGGTAGGAGGTGTTGGGGCAGGTGTGGCACTTGTTCTGCTTGCAAGGATAAGTGCCAGCAGGGAGCTCAGTGGGGAGAGATGAGTGGACAAGGGAACTGCATAGGGTGCCTCTCACACCTTCTCTTCTTACCTGCACATCACCTCCCTCTGGCATTCCTCCAACTTCCATTTCTTCCATTGTCTTCTGCCCTCTCCTATTAGATTCCCCCTCTCCAACCTTTTACACCTTTCACCATTAACTTCCCAGCTCTTTACTTTGCCCCCTCCCCCTCCCAGTTTCACCTATCACCTGCCACTTTGTACTTCTTCCTCCCCTTCCCCACCCATCTTCTTATTCTGACTTCTCTTTCTTTCCAGTCCTGGTGAAGGGTCTCTGCCTGAAATGTCGACTGTTTACACTTTTCTATAGATGCTGCCTGGCCTGCTGAGTTCCTCCAGCATTTCGTGTGTGTTACTTCCAGCATCTGCAGATTTTCTCTTGTTTGCCAGTGACTGTTGAGTTATTAACTATCAGAATAAGTAAGCAAACAAAAATCCTGCAGTTGAAATTTCCAGTGCCAGAAGACCCTGTTTGTTCCCACAGTCTTTCACATTGAATGCAATTAGCCGGTTTCAACAGCACCAGTGCAATAATGTTTTGAAGTTTTCTTTACTCCTCTGAAATGCTTCTCATTTTGACCTTGTAATTTCATTACTATCTGAAATCCCATCGTAACTTATGAAATTGAGTATGAAAACCTGGAATGTAATTCACAAATTCTAATTTGTAACTTATTTAAATTCCTTGAAACCTATGCCAAGTAGGAGAGGGAGACAATCTAAAGAATACACGTCCAAGGTGAGGACAGAAGGGTGGTGGGCTGAAAAACTAAGTGCTGAATCTAAAAAGGAAGCTGCAATTACAGGTTAACCCTAAAGGTACGATCTCTCAGCCATAGGGATATTGTAGATGAGGAAGAAGGACGATCTGGGCAGCAGCCAGAAGCTATGCCTCTTTAGATCATCACTGGATTTATCCAAAGAAAGTCCTGAATATACACTGAACTTAACTGGAAGTATCAAGAGAAGGACAGAAAGAGAAAAGTATCACAGCATCTGCTGTAATATTTTAATGTAAAGAAAATTCTAGTCTTTTGTTGTTTATTAAAATTATCAGGATTTGTGAAGTGCCAGAAGTACCTCAATTACCTATTAAATTAGGAAACACCTGTTTTACAAATGTAACGTTGAAAAAGCAGAAGCAGAGTGATCCACATTAAACAATTGTGACTTCAATTCTTATGTATTTGTATAGGCATTTATCATTGTGAGCAGTCCAAGGAAATCATGAATAAACAGGACACATCTTCTAGTGTTTTTCATATTTCCTACATATTCTTCATGTTATTTCAAACACATACTCCACAGGAACAAAGAGATTTATTTTATATAATGAATTATTTTGAAAAGGTGTTGGAGGCAGACTCTTTCCTTTCAATGGGGAATAAGATAAATCCTTGAAAATATATGCTGATCTATGAAAAACAAACAGGAGCAGATGGGCCAAATTAACTAATGGGGTAGATTCATCAAAAAGCCAGCAGACATATTGCTCCAATTAGATTTATTCTATATCGTAAAGTTGCAAAATAGATAATGTACACTATATTTTCATATTTGCTGCAAGATGTAATTATATTTTGATTGTTCTACTATGAACCTAAGAAAAACTGAAACAGTTTTCTGTATCTATGATTTGTGGACATTTATTGTTTCTCTCCATAAAATACAGATAAAAGTAAATGAAATTTGTGATTGATTATTGAAGTAGTGATGGGCGCGGTGGAACAGGGCAATGAAAGTTCTTTTTAAACCTTCAGCATGTTTCCTGGTTTACAAACATCGTACAGTCAATGCTTGTCAATTGTTTACTAAAATTTCAAGTCTTGTTTTCAGAGTAACCTTCCCAACTGAAAAGCACTGAGCATAATTTTAGCAGAAAGTTTTAGGAGCACCCAGCAACTACAGTAGTATTTGCGGAGTAAGATGTATGAAAGACTGTTATTTCAGACTAATCTCTCATTTTTACGTTGAGGAAATCTCCTGCGTGAAGTTTGGTCTGCACTACAATTTCGCGTTGCTTAATATTGAATGTTCACACTTGGAAAAGGTATGGAAATGGAAATACCTCAGAAGGTGTATAGCTTGGGTGGTTGATGACTGGGTTGAATTATTCTCCGATCTTGGCAACTTACTTGCTAAAGTTTCTTCACCATGTGAGGAGCCATCGTCAGTGCGCTGTTAATTGTGGTTGGCCTTCAGATTGAAAAGCATACCAAAGCTGAGCATTCTGAGGACACACTACAATCAACAGCACAGTGACGATGTCTCCTCACACGGTGATGAAATGTTTGCAAATAAATTGTTGAGATGGGAAAACAATACAACCCGACCAGATATGGAAATCTTTTGAAAGACAAATCCCTCAGACTTCCAGTTAGAATGATGGTAAATGAAAAGAGAAATCAAGGCCAGTGATGATGTGGATTGCGTCAACTCTTTTCTCCCAGGATGCTATTACAGAGAAATAAATGATACTAAGTGAAGTGGCAGTGAGGAGGATGTAAAGAAGCAAGAAAAGGTACATTGACAAGTGAAAAAATGGTCAAAGATGTGGCAGATAGAATATAAGGTGGAAAAAGCAGTCATCCAATTTGTTAGAAGAAATTGTTACGTACCCCGTAACTGGGTTGCCAAACCAGCAGAAATGGATCACTCAGTTGGAGTCTGGATTACTAGAACTAAGAAAGTTTTATTAAAGAAACAAGCAACACAGTACTCTAATCAAAAGGATAAAAAATGCAACAGTTCAGCAATGATAAACACACATTACACAGAATTAAGATAACAGGATCAATCAAGGTCTATCGTTGTCTAGGGGTAAATGACCAGTTTCAAAGTGACGCAAAGTCCAGTTCAATTTAGTTCAGTTCAGTTCGCAGTAATTGCTGCCGTGGGAGATGGACAGTGTGGGGGAAGGAGAGAGAGAGCAAAACGAATGAATATTCAAAATGGCTTCCACACAAAGACCTTCGCAGTCAGCTTTCGGGCAAGCCCTTTGTGATGTCATCTGAGGTCACCGACCGTGACCCCTCCATTTCCAGATACGATCGTTTCTCTGCGGTGAACCCGGCACCCAGGCAAGGGTGGACGCACACCAGGTTCCTGCCGATCGTGCCTTTCCACCCTGAGCGTCTATGGCTTGATCCCACAATCAGCCGTCCAAGAACTTCCCACCGACTTATGAGAGACGCACCGCTTCCAGGGTCTCGTTACCTCGGGGTGTTGTGTGTGTCTTGCCTTAGCGAACCTGTCCCTTTTTATCCCCCTGCTGGGGTATCGCCTGTCCAAACAGTTCAAGGTTCAAAGGGGGAGCCGATCTTGACAGCTCTCCTTCCATCATTAACATCTCCAAATGCTGCTCCATTGTTTTATCTCTCTCTCCTGAAGACAGGTGGCAGACCAACTGCTGATCCCACTGGTGCCAGCCCAGGCCAGCTAACCTCTTAATCTATGTGTATTCTCGTCACAAAATAAAAAAGGACTTTTTAAAAAAAGATTCACAAGATTGAAATGTGTTAACACGAGGAAATCTGCAGATGCTGGAATTTCAAGCAACACACATCAAAGTTGCTGGTGAACGCAGTAGGCCAGGCAGCATCTCTAGGAAAAGGTACAGTTGACGTTTCGTGCCGAGACCCTTCGTCAGGACTAACTGAAGGAAGAGTTAGTGAGAGATTTGAAAGTGGGAGGGGGAGGGGGAGATCCAAAATGATAGGAGAAGACAGGAGGGGGAGGGATGGAGCCAAGAGCTGGACAGGTGATTGGCAAAGGGGATACGAGAGGATCATGGGACAGGAGGCCTAGGGAGAAAGTAAAGGGGGAGGGGGGGAAACCCAGAGGATGGGCAAGGAGTATAGTGAGAGGGACAGAGGGAGAAAAAGGAGAGAGAGAAAAAAAGAATGTGTGCATATAAATAAATAAATAACAGATGGAGTAGGAGGGGGAGGTGGGGCATTAGCGGGAGTTTGAGAAGCCAATATTCATGCCATCAGGTTGGAGGCTACCCAGACGGAATGTAAGGTGTTGTTCCTCCAACCTGAGTGTGGCTTCATCTTTACAGTGGAGGAGGCCGTGGCTAGACATATCAGAATGGGAATGGGACGTGGAATTAAAATGTGTGGCTAAATTAAAAGTGTTGGTGGGCAGAGGGTTATCCATACATGAATCACTGAAGGGTAACGTACAGGTTTCATTCACTTTGAGCATTTCAGAAGCCAACCAGAAGTGAGCCTTAGTAACACACACAAAATGCTGGAGGAACTCAGCAGGTCAGGCAGCATCTATGGAAAAGAATAAACAGTCGACGTTTCGGGCCGAGGCCCTTCTTCAGGACTGAGTGGGAAGGGGGGAGATGTCTGAATTAAAATGTGGGGGAGGGGAAAGAGGCTAGCTGGAAGATGATAGATGAAGCCTGTGGGTGGGAAAGGTCATGGGCTGGAGAAGAAAGAATCTGATAGGAGAGGTGAGTGGACGACAGGGGAAAGGGAAGGAGGAGGGGACCCTGGGGAAGTAACAAGCAGATGAGAAGAAGTGAAAAGTCAGAACGTGGAATAGACAAAGAGGGGGGCGGGATAGGAAAAATTTTGTTCACCGGAAGGAGAAATTGATATTCATGCCGTCAGGTTGGAGGCTACCTGGACAGAATATAAGGTGTTGCTCCTTCACCCTGAGGGTGGCTTCATTGTGGCACAAGGTGAGGCCATGGACTGACACGGGAGAATAGTAATGGGAATGGGAATTAAAATGTTTGGCCACGAAGTTCCATTTTTGGTGGATGGAGGGGAGATGCTCTATGAAGCAGTCCCCAGTTTACAATGGGTCTCACCAGTGTAGAGGAGGCCACATTGGGAGCATTGGACACAATAGATTCACAGGTGAAGTGTTGCCTCACCTAGAAGGACTGTTTGGACCCCTGAGTGGAGGTAATCAAAACCAATCTTGCAGCTGGCATTGTATTAGAAAAATCTGTAAATGCCCACTATTTTAAGGAAGCCTGCAATGGTAGATTCTCCCTGTGCCTGCTCATATGGAAAATCCCAAGGCATTCTTCAATTATGTGAAGGAAAAAAGGAAGACAGGAGTGAAGGTAGGACCGATTAGAAATAAAGGTGGGAAGATGTGCCTGGAGGCTGTGGAAGTGAGCAAGGTCCTCAATGATAAGTCCCCAGGGCCTGACGGAATATTCCCCAGGCTGCTCCACGAAGCGAGGGAAGAGATTGCTGAGCCTCTGGCTAGGATCCTTATGTCCTCGTTGTCCACGGGAATGGTACCGGAGGATTGGAGGGAGGCGGATGTTGTCCCCTTGTTCAAAAAAGGTAGTAGGGGTAGTCCGGGTAATTATAGACCAGTGAGCCTTACGTCTGTGGTGGGAAAGCTGTCAGAAAAGATTCTTAGAGATAGATCTCTAGGCATTTAGAGAATCATGGTCTGATCAGGGACAGTCAGCATGGCTTTGTGAAGGGCAGATCGTGTCTAACAAGCCTGATAGAGTTCTTTGAGGAGGTGACCAGGCATATAGATGAGGGTAGTGCAGTAGATGTGATCTATATGGATTTTAGTAAGGCATTTGACAAGGTTCCACATGGTAGGCTTATTCAGAAAGTCAGAAGGCATGGGATCCAGGGCAATTTGGCCAGGTGGATTCAGAATTGGCTTGCTTGCAGAAGGCAGAGGGTGGTGGTGGAGGGAGTACATTCAGATTGGAGGATTGTGACTAGTGGTGTCCCACAAGGATCTGTTCTGGGACCTCTACTTTTCCTGATTTTTATTAACAACCTGGATGTAGGGGTAGAAGGGTGGGTTGGCAAGTTTGCGGACGACACGAAGATTGGTGGTGTTGTAGATAGTGTAGAGGATTGTCAAAGATTGCAGAGAGACATTGATAGGATGCAAAAGTGGGCTGAGAAGTGGCAGATGGAGATCAACCCAGAGAAGTGTGAGATGGTACACTTTGGAAGGACAAACTCCAAGGCAGAGTACAAAGTAAATGGCAGGATACTTGGTATTGTGGAGGAGCAGAGGGATCTCGGGGTACATGCCCACAGATCCCTGAAAGTTGCCATACAGGTGGATAGGGTAGTTAAGAAAGTTTATAGGGTGTTAGCTTTCATAAGTCGAGGGATAGAGTTTAAGAGTCGCGATGTAATGATGCAGCTCTATAAAACTCTGGTTAGGCCACACTTGGAGTACTATGTCCAGTTCTGGTCGCCTCACTATAGGAAGAATGTGGAAGCATTGGAAAGCGTACAGAGGAGACTTACCAGGATGCTGCCTGGTTTAGAGAGTATGCATTATGATCAGTGATTAAGGGAGCTAGGCCTTTACTCTTTGGAGAGAAAGAGGATGAGAGGAGACGTGATAGAGGTGTACAAGATAATAAGAGGAATAGATAGAGTAGATAGCCAGCGCCTCTTCCCCAGGGCACCACTGCTCAATACAAGAGGACATGGCTTTAAGGTAAGGGGTGGGAAGTTGAAGGGAGATATTAGAGGAAGGTTTTTTTACTCAGAGAGTGGTTGATGCATGGAATGCACTGCCTGAGTCAGTGGTGGAGGCAGATACCACATAGCAGAGTTTTCTTCAAATTATATATTTCCCAGTGATGCTGCCACATTCTCGAACCATCACTTCCACCTCCTTTGTTATAAACACTTTAGTGTTTCCTTTTGCTCTACTTCACTGTCATATCTTGCCCCATTCTGCTGGTTTTGCACTCGTTGTTCCATTTATCATGGTATTTATTATTACCATGCACTTGGATGTGTATGAGAATAAACAACATTAAATCATCGTGAAGGATTTCTAGGTGGCTATCTTTTGGATATGAATGAAAGCCTGGCTTGCTTTCTCAGGTGTCAAACAGAAATAATCCCCTGACACCCTTCGCAAAGGAGCAAAGAAATTAAACACATTGTCCTGGCCAATGTTTATTTCTCAAACACTTTGCTAAAGACAGATTGTTCTATTTCCTTTTGCAGCAGGTTGATACCTACAAACTCGCCAGTATTTTCTCCCTACATTAAAACGTTGATTGTAGATAGATATATAGATAGATAGATACTTTATTGATCCCAAAGGAAATGATAGTGTCACAGTAGCAATACAAGTGCACAAATTTACAAATATATAAATATTAGAAGAGAAGCAAGAAAGAATAAAAAACAAGTTACCTCAAACAGTCTAACAGGAGGAGTCATCACTTCCCTGGCTACAGGTTGACTCATTATAGAGCCCAATGGCCAAGGGTAAGAATGACCTCATATAGTGCTCTTTGGAGCAGTGCAGTTGTCTTAGTCTATTACTAAAAGTGCTGCTCTGTTCAGCCAAGGTAGCATGCAGGAGGTGAGAAACATTGCCCAGAATTGCCAGGATTTTCCAAAGGGTCCTTTGTTCTACCACAGCTTCCAGTGTATCCAGTTTGACTTCTGTAACAGAGCCAGCCTTTCTAATCAGTTTATTGAGCCTGTTGGCAACACCAGTATTGATGCCATTGCCCTAGCACACCACTGCATAGAAGATTGTACTGCGGCAACAGATTGGTAGAACACGTGAAGGAGAGGCCTGCATACTCCAAAGGACCTCAGTCTCCTCAGAAGTAGAGGTGACACTGGCCTTTCTTGTACACAGCCTCTGTGTTGGTGCTCCACTCAAGTTGGTCATTCTGTCATCCAAGTGCACCTGCAGGTACTTGTGGGTCCTCACTATCAATAGTACATACAGGTCGACCTTCACTAATCCGGCACCATTGGAACCTGAGGAGTGCCGGATTAGTGAAAATGCCAAATTACAGAAGGATCACATTAAGCATAATCTGTGCTGGATTATTGAAGGAACCGGATTTACAGGTAGTCAGATTAGTGAAGGTTGACCTGTATTTCAAAAGTATCCAATTGGCCTTAAAAGGCTTCAGAACATTTTGAGAAGGATGTGAAAATGCTTTGCAAAGGCAATTTTGTCTTTGTTCCAACTGGAAAATGTGAAAATTTTATTTTTGCCAAAAACCTACATTTAAAAATTTAGAGTCATTAAAGAGCCTTACCATTCTTGACATGCCCTCTTCTCATTACTACCATCAAGGTGGAGGTACAGGAGCCTGAGTTCAAATTCAAGTTTATTGTCATTCAACCGTACCTATGTATACCATGAAATGAAACAACGTTCCTCCAGATCAAAGTGCACAACACAGTGCATATAACTCACACACATAAAGTAATAAAAACTCAAATAAATTAACAAATAATAGGTGCATTTATGACACGTTAAAAAGTAAACAGTAAATAATGCTACTGGCGTTTCACACGTGATGAGACCTGGGCAGAGGCAGGGAGTTCAGTAGTCTTGTGCTCTGGGGGAAGAAGTTGTTTCCCATCTCAACAGTCCTTCTCCTAATGCTATGGTACCTCCTGTCTGATGGAAGGGGTTAAAGAGATTGTTGGATGGAGGGAGAGATCATGAGAATGTTAAGGGCCCCATGTTGTGCAGTTCTCCTGATAAGTATCTTGGATTGGTGGAAGAGAGACCCCCATCCTTGCAATGATCCTCTCAGTATTCCTCACAATCCTTTGCAGGCTCCCGTGGTCAGATGCCTCGCAGTTCCCATACTAGACAGTGATGCTGCTGGTCAGGACACAGTCATTGGAGCTCACACTCTTCTGCACACACTCAACACTCACCCTCCCCCCCCACTCCCTGCAATCAGATTCCTGAGCAGTACATTAACCATGAACCTCTGTTTATTATGAATTTCTATTGCAACAGCAACTTACATTGCACTGTACTGATGCTGCAAAACCACAAATTTCAAGACATATGTCAGTGATAGTAATCACGATTCGGATTCTCTTGAAAAGTGGAAACCTACTTGAGTGATACAGACCAGAGAAGTATGACTAAAATGACCTTTATTGCTTAAAATATCACAGGACCATGGTCAAGGTAGGATGAGCTGGATTGCCTGTATGTAAGTGCCAGCATGAAAATACAGTGCCAAAAAAAATGTATTCAACCCCCTTGTAAGTTTTCATGTTTTATTGTTTTACAACATTGAATCGCAGTGGATTTAATTACGCGCTATTTTTTTACACTGATCAACAGAAAAAAAAATTTGTGTCAAAATGAAAACAGATCTCTACAAAGTGATCTAAATTAGTTACAAATATAAAACACAAGATAATTGATTGTGTAAGTATTTACCCCCTTCAAATCAGTATTTAGTAGATGTACCTTTGGCAGCAATTGCAGCCTTGAGTCTGTGTGGATAGGTCTCTACCAGCTTTGCACATCTGAACACTGCAATTTTTCCACATTCTCCTTTACAAAAATGCTGAAGCTCTGTCAGATTGCACAGGGATTATGAGTGAACAGCCTTTTCAAGTCCAGCCACAAATTCTCAATTTTGAGGTCTGGACTCTGCCTTGGCCACTCCAGAACATTAATTTTGTTGTTTATAAACCATTCCTGTGCAGCTTTGGCTTTATGCTTGGGGTCATTGTCTTGCTGGAAAACAAATCTTCTCCCAAAGCACAGTTCTCTTGCAGACCGCATCAGGTTTTCTCCAGGATTTTCCTGTATTTTGCTGCATTCATTTTACCCTCTACCTTCACAAGCCCTCCAGAACCTGTTGCATTGAAACATCCCCACAGCATGATGCAACCACCACCATGCTTCACGGTAGGGAAGGTGTGTTTTTGATGATGTGTGGTGTTTGGCTTACACCAAACATAGTGTTTAGTCTGATGGCCAAAAAGCTTCATTTTGGTTTCATCAGACATGGAACCTTCTTCCAGCTGACTTCGGAGTCTCCCACATGCCTTCTGGCAAACTCTAGCCTGACATTTCATGTGAATTTTTTTCAACAGCAGCTTTCTCTTTGCCACTCTCCCACAAAGCTGTGACTGGTGAAGCACCCAGGCAACAGTTGTTGTATGTGCAGTCTCTCCCACCTCAGCCCCTAAAGCTTGTAACTCCTCCAGAGTCGTCATAGGTCTCTTGGTGGCCTCCCTCACTAGTTCCCTCCTTGCACGGTCACTCAGTTTTTGATGACGACCTGCTCTAGGCAGTTTTACAGCTGTTCCATATTCTTTCCATTTCTTGATGATTGACTTAACTGTACTGCAAGGGATATTCAGTGTCTTGGAAATATTCTTGTATCCATCTCCTGACTTGTACTTTTCAATATCCTTCTCACAGAGTTGCTTAGAGTGTTTTTTTGTCTTCATGGTGCAGTTTTTGCCAGGATACCGACTCACCAGCAGTTGGACCTTCCAGATACAGGTGTATTTTTACTACTATCAATTGAAACACCTTGACTGCACACGGTGATCTCCATTTAACTAATTATGTGCCTTCTAAATCCTATTGGGTGCACCAGTGGTGATTTGGTGTGTCATATTAAAGGGGCTGAATATTTAATGCAATCAATTATTTTGTGTTTTATAGTTGTAATTAATTTATATCACTTTGTAGAGATCTATTTTTACTTCGACACGAAAGAGTCTTTTTCTGTTCACCAGTTTTAAAAAAGCCAAATTAAATCCACTGTGATTCAATATAGTAAAGCAATAAAACATGAAAACTTCCAAGGGCAGGGGGTGAATACTTCCTTTCGGCACCATCATCGACCAAATGAGTTGTTCTGGCTGTAATCAATCTGTGATACTGTTGATTGCAGAGGAATGCTGGTTTACGTCCTGCAAGCCACTAGTTGGATTTGTTTTCTATTTATTGCAGGACTTGATGAAGTCATCATCAATTTTGAAACACTGTAAAAATCTGAGATGGACAAATGAGATGATACAGAGGTTTCATTGTACAAACGGAAATAAACATTTCTTTGTGTTTTGTCAACTTTCTAAAGTAATTTCCCCCTTAATCTACAAGAATGTATTGTCCTTGGAGACTGACTCAGACCTTTATATTTTCCCAGCCGTTCTAAATGAAACTGCTGCAAGTCCCAGCAATACTGGGACCAGCAGGGGATGAAGAGAATTCCGGAGATTCTTGGTCTCCTGAAAGAGGTACTCACGCGTCTTTACAGTGTTTCAAAATTGATGATAGTTTCATCAAGTCTCGCAGTGGAGGAAACAAAACGGCTGCAAAGAATCAGGGAGTTGCCGCCCTCATTTCATGAAAGCAAACAAGAACATTGAAATTAGGAGCAGAAGTAGACCAATGTATAATTACGTCTGATATATTTGATACCCACTGCAATAACCAACTTTGCTGTTTTCCTATTCACTTGCTGCAGATGAGTGCTAACCTTTTGCAGGACACCCAGATCTATCTGCTCCCAGGTCCACCAGATGCAGAGTTGTCGAAAGTTCTTCAAAGGTCAATAATTCATATCCTCCCGGGATCATCTGTTGGGGTCATTTTCTGTATCTGGTGCTCCTGATGTGGCCTCCTGCATATTGGTGAGAACTGACATAGACTGGGAGATCACTTCATTGAGCACCTTCACTTTGTCTGCCAGAAAAAGCACAATCTCCTGCTGGCCACCCATTCCCATTCTGACATGTCAGTCCATGGCCTCTTCTACTGTGTGATGAGGCCACACTCTGGCTGGCAAAGCAGCTCCTCATATTCCATTTGGGTAGACTCCAACCTGATGGCATGAACATTGATTTCTTGAACTTTTGGTGATGGCCCCTCCCTCCTCTTCTTCACCATTCCCCATTCCTCATTCCTGTTTCCTTCTCACACCTTCTCTTCTTAACTGCCCATCACCTCCCTTTTATGCTCCTCCCCTTCCCTTTCTTCCATGGTCTTCTATCTTCTCCTATCAGATTCCCACTTCTCCAGCCCTTTATCTCTTTCACCAATCATATTCACAGCTCTCTACTTCACCCCTTCCCTGTCTCCCAGTTTCACCTACCATTTGCCACCTTGTACTTCTTCCTTCTCTCTCCCACCTTCTAATTCTGACTTCTCCCCTTCCTTTCCAGTCCTGATGAAGGATCTCAGCCCAAAACATTAACTGTTTACACCTTTCCAGCCTGGCCTGCTGAGCTCCTCCAGCATTTTGTGTGCAGCAGTACAGCATAGTACAGGCCCTATAACCCATGATGCTGTGCCGATCTATATTGACCACGATCAATGAAACCCTTCCAGCCTACACTGCCATACCCTGAATTTTTCTAAGAATCTCTTCAAAGTCCTTATTGCATCAGCCTCAACCACCAACCCCTGCAGTGCAGTTCAGACAACTGCCACTCAAAAAGTTTACTTCTTACATCTTTTCTCCGCTCATCTTAAATACTGTGGCCCTGACTGCACTGGGAAAATGTTGCAGTCTGTCTACTTGATCTTTGCTTCTCAATCTCAGACACTTTTATCAAGTTGCCTCTCCTTCTCTGTCACACCAAAGAGAAAAGCCCTAGTTCACTCAACATTTGTTCATCTGACTTGCTTTCTAAACAGGCAGCATTCTGATAAATCTATTTTGTACCTTCTAAGACTTCCACACTCTTCCTATAATGAGGTGACCAGAACTGATCACAATGTACAATATGTGGTGTAACCAGAATTTTATAGAGCTGCAATATTATCTCATTATTCTTGAACTCAATGCGCCGACTAAGATTGCCAACATGCCATTCACATTAATCACCTTATCACCTTGTGTGGCAACTTTGAGGGATCTATAGACTTGGACCCCATGATCTCTCTGTTCTTCAACACTACAAAGGATCCTGCCATTAACCTCAACTCTATCTTAAAGTTCAATCTTCCAAAGTTATCATTTTACAATTTACCTGGACTAAACACCATCTACTACTTCTCTGCCATTTCTCCATCCTATTCATTTCCCATTGTAACCAAAGACAACTTTCCACCCAATCCACAACAATTGCACACTTCCTAAACTTTCTCATCCAAGTAATTTATACATCACAGAGCAGATCTCCCTGGACAGATACTTCCAAAGTATCGCTTGCTAGAGACCTCCAGGGAGAATGTGCTCTATGACCATCCTTTACGTCCCATGGACAAGTCAATTCAGAATCCGTGCAGCTAAGTGTCCTTGACCCCATGTTTCATGACCTATGGATGAGCCCTCCAGGGGGAGCCTTATTAAAACTCATACACCCCAAATCCTCTGCTGTACCTTCAATTTATTTTGTCACCTCCTCTAAAATCTCAGTCTTGAGACACGACCTGCCCTCATAGCCATTCTTATTATCCCTAAGAAGACTCTGCTTCTTCAAACACTTGTAAATCCTGTCGCTAAGGATCCTCTCCAAATGGCTTTCCCACCACCGATGTAAGGCACACTGATCTATAACTACCTTTCTTGAACAAGGTATATCCAATCCCATGGTTCCACTCCTGTGGCCAGGGACATTGTCAACTCTTCCCTTGCTTATGTAGTGACCTGGAGCATATCCTGTCCAGCTCCTGGGACTTATGCCCTAATGTTTTCGGAAGCTCCAACACTACCACTTTCTTAATCCCATATCCTGTCCAGCTCCTGGGACTTAAGCCCTAATGTTTTCAGAAGTTCCAACACTACCACTTTCTTAATCCCATATCCTGTCCAGCTCCTGGGACTTATGCCCTAATGCTTCCAGAAGCTCCAACACTATACTTTCTTAATCTCAGTAGTGCTCCAGCACATTAGCCTGTTCTACACTGACCTCACATTTGAAAAAGTCCCTCTCACTGGTGAATACTGAAATAAAGTATTCATCAAGTACTGTATCTCCCTTATCTCCTCTGTATCCACCCACATTTCCCCACCCTCCTCGCCAATTTTTCTAAGTGATTCTCACCTCAGTCATGTCACCTTCTTGTTCTTCATGTACCTGTAGAATATTTGGGATTTTCCTTAATCCTCATGTCCAAGGCCTTATCCTATCTCCTTCAAGCTCCTTTAACTCCCTTTTTAAGCTCCTTCCTTAAGCTACTTTATAACACTCAGGAACACTGCCAGTGTTTTACTTCATAAACCTTAAGTATGCTTCCTTCTTCCTCTTGCCTAGATGTTCCTTCTTTCTTGTCAGGCATGATTCCTTCATCCTGCCATCTTAACACTGTCTCAGTGGGACAGACCTATCCGGAGTCCCATGCAAGTGGTCCAGAAACAACCTCCACATCTCTGCTATGCATTTCCCTGAGAATAGTTATTCCCAATTTACACTCCTATGTTCCAGCCTAATACCATCATATTTAGTTTTCCCCCAAATAAATGCTTTCCAATATCATCCGCTACTATCCTTGTCCATGGATATGCAAAGGTCAGCTGTGGTCACAATACAGCATCTGAAAAGGCTGCTTAACAAGAAATCTGACCAAGTTCAAAGCCTTGATGAATCCCCCATCACATTTGCTCTTCTTTCCCCTTAACTTATAAGCCACAGAACCAGATTTACTGTCAGAGAATTGGCCACCATGGCTTTTGTCTAGTAGATCATTCCCCCACCTCCCCAACAGTATTCAAAGTGGTATACTTGTTATTGAGATGGACAGCCACAGAAGTTCCCCTTTGCTCTAGTGATGGAGACCCAGCTACCTGCATCCTGCAGCTTAGGTATGACTGTCTCCCTGTTACTCCTGTTTATCAACCCCTCAGCCTCCTGAATGATCCATACTTTATGTAGCTGCAGTTTCCTATATAAATATTCCCTATATATTATAAATATATTGTTTGATTAAGTATTCTTTGTTGGTTACATAATTCATTATGGGTTATATGTAAAAGTATGTGAATGGCATACATCATTATGTCACCACATCATATGTGAACCTTTGACTAAAAAAAACTAAGTACCCAAGTTCCCAGGCGCCTATGTTTTTTGTTCTATTAGTTTATGAGGTTACAAAAAAAAAATAACCGTGATGACAAGGAACTTTTAAGACAAACCAGAGACAACTACCTACCTGTTGAAGTGCAGCACAATTTTTCTTCAGAAGGGAAGCAAGATGGTCAAGTTAAAAAAAAAAGCACCACACGTGTATCTTATGGAGAGAGAGAGAGAGAGAGAGACATATGAGTTAAAAAAGGCAAAAAAAAGAACAAATGCCGTGGATTCATAAATTGTGAATACCAAGTGATAATAATATTAATAATAATGATAGTAATAATAAATAAGTAACTAAACAACTAAATAAAGCTGAAATGGCTGGCTACGTTGGAAAGATAGATGTGTTCAGTTGCACAGATAACTGGATGATGCATACCAAACAAATTGTGCAGTGTTTTGAAGCAAATGCAGGAGCCAATGAAAAGCAAGTGCAAGTATTACAGAGTGCAATAACTGGAAAATTTATGCAGTTTGCTTTGAAGTTTAAATTCTCCAACCAAACAACTGAAATGAGCTTTGCTGACATTATGAACATGATGCAGGAACATTTGGAACTGAAACCATTGTTGATTGCAGAATGCATTAGGTTTCATAAGTGGAATCAAAAGGAGGGGAGTCCATTTCAGTGTTCATGGCTGAATTTTGCACGTGCCTAAACAAAACTGTAATGTCTAAACGGAAACCTGTTTGGCTAAACAAATTGTGTTACCATTGTGGCATACACCAATCCAATGCAGCTTTAAAGGCAAAACTTGCAGAACGTGCAAGTTTTTTCCAGGTGATCCTGTTTTCTCCCATCTCCCGATGGTTGGTCAGTTCACTGACCGCTTTAAAGTTCCCCCAATGAGCAGATGAGCTCTGCAGTCCTTAGGTAAGTTATTGGAAAATATGGTGCGATTCATGTGGGAAAAGTGGTTGGAGTGGACTTGATGGGCCAAAAGGGCTGTTTCTGTGTCCATCGATGCAAATCTTATGGCATCTTGCTGTTCCCAATTAAGTACAGCACATAATTTAAAAAAAAACAAAAACGTCTTTGCAAACAATTATACTTCATTAATTGTGATTAGTCAAACAACTCGATGATTGATTCATTGTGCAGTTTCAAACAAGACCCATTACTCTTGTAGTTACACAGTTGTTTTGTTTACTTTCATAACTTTCAAACCCCCTGCTTGTGTTCAGATATTACCCACTCTTTATGAACTTGGCGAGGGCTTGATCTTGCAAGTTCTTCTCTGAATCTTTTTCCTCAGGATCTTCTTCAGTGGTTGTTCTCTAGTTACGCTGATCCTCTGATAGGGCATTTTTTAAATACATTGCTTCATGTACCTTGCAAATATTCCTTAGTTCTCTATTGTCATTTACACAGGTACAATTCCAATACTTATCTATTCAAATACGAGTTGCTTTAACTTCTTTAAATTCATGCTGTGCCATCCCACATTTACTTCAACCCATTTGGTTCCTTAATCATCAGAATGTTAGAATGTGCTTTTGTTATTTCAACCACCTGTTTCTTCTGACTTCTGGATAACTAACAGTGGTGTATTTACAATGGGATTGTTCACTGCTTTCTTAGCTATACTGACCAGGTGTCAATTACATGACCTTTCTTCTCTGTGCCTCTTCATTCTGTTATTCCTAATATCTCTTCCTTGCCCCCCACAGTATCCCCCTAAGCCGTGACAGTAAATTTGCCATTGGTCTGGCTGCTGCAGCACCATGTATTGTTCGGGTTGCTGCTGATATCTTGCAGCACTGAACTGTTGGACGCCATGCATCTAGCTTTGTTATAGGTTCATTAGAAGAACTCCACCATGGGTCCTACTATATTGCTCTTACCCCTAAGTTTTGTCATTATTCCTAGTCAACTGATGAGGGCCCCCGTTGGTCATGGTCGACCATGGATGTTGTGTCCTAGTTGTCAAGCCTGGGTAGTACTATATGGAGAGCAACCTGTTGCCCATGTAGCAAGTTCACTCTCTCCATGCATCCCATGAATGCAAACGAATGGCAGAGACCGATACAGTTTGGTACCAGCAGCGTTGAACTTAACATAGGACTGCCTTAGGGACTCCAGCTCTGGATTTTTCCCTCAGGGTTTACTTCCAAAGCCATCCCCATGAGTGGGTATAGCTGCAAGGTCACTGAGGTTTGAGATGAGAGTTTTCCTTCTCCAAGATGAGATGCCAACCACAGCTGACAAGCCCCATCTGCCCGAAGCGACTCGTTTTAAGGTGCCATTAACCCGTCTTTGCCCCTTCTCCTGTCAGTAGAAATGGTTCCACTGGGCTTAGTAGCTAAGCTACACGTGAAGGGCAGGAGCTGGATTTGGTCATGAGAAGCTATTTGAGGCGCACACCATTGGCAGCATTTAATAGGTAGTGGAGCTTATCCCCTTTAACACGCCAAGCTATGACAACAATATATCAACTATATATCTGAATATTTTGAGAAGTTCTGAGGAGATTGCAGTGAGTTGGGGGTTAGGTAATGTTTGACCCTTCAAACTTTTTCCAGCTGACGAGGCTAAGTTGGTCTTGTTTCATATGGTTATACAGCACAGCCAACCATCAACCCACCCACTTACACTCATTCTAATTTTATTCTCCCTACATTTCCATCAATTTCCCTTTGATTCTACGCTCACCAACCCACGAGGAGCGATTCACAGCAGTCATTTAGCCTACCAACCCACATGTCTTTCAATGTGGGAAGAAAATGGAGCACCCAGAGGAGACCCACACACTCAACAGGAAAATATGCAAATTTCATCCAAACAGCAGGAGAGGTCAGGAATGAGGTCAGGTCACTGGAGCTGTGAGAAAGCATCTCTACCTTCAGTGCCATTCTGCCAACCTCTGATGTTGGCTGGTACACAAAGAGAAAACAATTTTCAGCTCTGTGTAACTTTTAATTCCAGCTGGAGATGGAATATCTGTCCTTAAAAGGTGCTGCAGTTTGCTAATTTGATATTAAAGTAATGCAAATCATGACACTTCTGGAATGTTTTCCAAGCTTCTTTATTTTAGTAACAATTTCAGCATTCCGTGGATGGCAAAAATTGCACTGAGAAGTGAGTAGCAAGTCCATTCAGGTGATTGAAAGAAATTCAGGCTCATAAAAACAATAACAGCTGGAGTTCTCAGATATAAATATTAGTAGCACATGTGGCTGTCTCTAAAAGGAGAGTTGGAATGAAGCAATAAAAGCAGAGACTATTTTCTAAATAGGGAGAAATTCAAAAATATGAGGTGCAAAGGGACTTAAGAGTCCATGTGCAGGATTCCCAAAAGGTTAATTTGCAGAGTGAGTCGGTAGTGAGGGAGGCAAATCCAATGTTAGCATCAGGGCCGGGTTAACCTAGTAGTAAAAGTAGCATATGCTACGGGCCCTGCATTTTTGACGGCCCCGCCCGCACTATATGCTTGAGAGCTGCAGTCTGGTGAAATCGGGATCTCACTGTATTCTCACGTCTGTTAGAGTGAAATTTGGGTAGATGATTCATTTACACTTAAATAAATGACTTCAGCCATCAGTGTTCTGTTTTGACAAAGCACTGTGGATTGAGTTCATAACAATGCATTTCCTAAAAGCTGTGAACCCAGTTTCATTTGTAACAATGCATCTCTGGCACCTCTGAGACAAGAATGCTAAGTTTACAGGTGGTTGCGAAGACACCATATCTATGCTTTTTGAATATGAATTGTCCTCTATGTTAGCACGTAACGTACCAAATAATGTAATATGGATTTTAACTTGCATTCCTAAAGGCCATGACTGCTAGCTTAGGCATACTGGTGCCGGTAGAATGAATTTAATCAAAAGATGTGGAAACCTCAAAGAATTGCCTATATTTGTAACTATGAACTGTCCTTTGTGTTCAGCAAATAAATATCGAGCCTCAATCACAAGGCGGTTAGACCTGTTCTGCCAGGGGTCTCTACTTGCTGTAACCTTGTTTTGTGGAATAAAGAAACTGCCTTATACCTACCAGTAACGCAACGCTCTGTGATTTCATCCACACCACAATGACGGTGATCTGGCAACGCTGTTGTTTTCATGTCAGGGGAGCTGCATGCTGCATGGTACAGTATGTGTGTGCAGGTGTATGTTGGCTCCTTGCTGTGTCATGGTATAAATGCTCATGCAAACCAAGGAAGGGGACATAAATTATACCTATCTGAAACAACATGTGAGGAATTCATCAATCTGATTGGATCCAGCATACTGGATCACATTATCGGTGAAGTGAAGAAATACAAGTATTATTTTGTTTCATTGGATTCTACTCCAGATATATCTAATGTGGACCAGTTGACTTTGACTGTGCACTATGTTTTGCCGTCTGGACCAGTTAAAAGATTTGTGAAGTTTTTGGTATGGAAGGTCATAGTGCTGAACAGCTCGCTCAATGTCGTCAAGGAAAATGACATTGATATAAAAGACTGTCGTGGTCAAAGTTACAACTATGCCAGCAACATGAGTGGCAAGTATAATGGCTTACAAGCACGAATTAAAGAGCTGAATGAGTTTGTGGATTACATTTCATGTTTTGCACATTCACTAAATTTGGTTGGAAAATGTGCTGCTGAATGTTGTCAAGAAGCATTAATTTTCTTTCAATTTGTAGAAAGCCTGTACACATTTTTTTCTGCTTCTACTTACCGGTGGGATCTCCTTTCTGCTGCATTATCTGATGGTGGTGCTCATTTGCCCATTGTGAAAAGAATGTCAGATACCAGGTGGTCAGCTCGTGCAGGTGCAACAAAAGCACTTTTACACAGCTTTTCTGCAATAAAACAAGTCTTGGATGACATTTCAAATAACAATGATCAGAAGGCAGAGTGTTGACAACAGGCTCGTGGACTATTTTCAACCATGATGAAGTTGGAAAAAGGAATAATGGTCATATTGTGGGATCAAGTATTACAGCGTTTTCAAATGACCAGTGCTTCTTTGCAATCTTCTGGCCAAGACTTGAACACAGCTTGTGCACTCTAGGAATCCTTGCATGGATATGCGGTCTACTTTTTCAGACATTGAGCAAAAAGCCAAGGATCTGACTAAGTGTGAAGATTATCAACAGCAAACTCAAAAAAAACACAAGCAAAATCGTGTGTATGATGATTTCAGTGGTTCCAGCACTGAAACAAGTTCCACTTGTTGAATCTCAAGCACCTTCTCAGAAGTTTAAAAGCAGAACATTTCTTGCCATTATTGACAGCTTGCTTTCTGCCCTGTCAAAAAGGCAGAAAGCTTATCTAAAGGTGAATGGTGTTTTTGGATTCCTTCATCCGTTACAGTCGTTTACACCTAAAGAGATCGTAAAGAGGTCATCAAATCTTATTAAATCATATCCGGAAGATCTGGAAGAAAGTCTTGATGAAGAATTTGTGCAGTTTACTGAACTGTTGAAAACTGATCTTGCCTTTCGTATTGGCGCCAAACAGGACCTTGTAGAGTTACAGTTGTACCGTTTGATAACTGACAATTCTTTGGAGTCATGTTTTCTAAGTGTACAAAATGCCTTGCGCCTCTATTTGTCACTCATGGTTACCAACTGCAGTGGAGAACGCTCATTTTCAAAACTGAAAAGGATTAAAAATGAACTAAGGAGCACCATGGGTCAAAACAGATTGAACAATCTCACTCCAATGAGCATTGAACATGAACTTCTGCGTGAAATAGACATTTCCAGTATCACCAACAAATTTGCTCATGCTAAATCTAGAAAATCTAACTTTTAAATTGTAGTTTTGTTACTTTTGACATTTGAAATTGATACCTACATGTAAGTAATACTATTACTGAAGTGTCAGACATTTGTCATATTATCTGGCAGTATAGCAAATGAAATAATTGGATTACTTTACTATGCAAGTAGCTAATTTATGTTTTAATACTTATGTGCAT
Organism: Mobula birostris; assembly: GCF_030028105.1. Lineage (NCBI taxonomy): Eukaryota > Metazoa > Chordata > Chondrichthyes > Myliobatiformes > Myliobatidae > Mobula > Mobula birostris. The sequence continues at coordinate 66,306,013 of NC_092379.1, forward strand.
TTTTAAAATTTAGGGCCCCTTTATAACATATGCTACAGGCCCCGCACTAGCTTAATCCGGCCCTGGTTAGCATTCATTTCAAGTGGACTAGAATATAAGAACAAGGATGTAATGCTGAGGCTTTATAAGGCATTGGTCAGACTACACGGAGTATTGTGAGCAGTTTGGGCCACTTATCTAAGAAAAGATGTGCTGGCATTGGAGTGGGTCCAGAGGAGGTTCATGAGGAAGAAAGGGTTAACGTATGAGGAGCATTTGATGGCTCTGGGCCTGTACTCGCTGGAGTTTAGAAAATGATGAGGGATCTCATTTAAACCTGTTGAATACTGAAAGGCCGAGACAGAGTGGATGTGGAGAGGATGATTCCTTTAGTGAGTGAGTCTAGGATGGAGGGCACAGCCTCAGAATAGAGCGATGCCCATTTAGAACAGCGACGAAAAGGAATTTGTCTTGCCAGAGGGTGGTGAATCTGTAGAAGTCATTGTCACGGACAACTGTGGAGGTTATGTTATTGAGTATATTTAAAGCAAAATTTGATAGGTACTTGGTTAATCAGGGTGCCAAAGGTTACAGAGAGAAGGCAGGAGAATGGAGTTGAGAGGGATAATAAATCAACCATGATAGAATGGCAGAGCAGACTTGATGAGCCAAATGGTCTAATTCTGCTCCTATGTCTTATGATCTAGAGGAGGCAGCAATCATTAATTGGTGGCTGGCACTGTAAAGCGATATACTAACCACCGAACCACTGTGTCAGCTTTTCTTCAGACTGCACCACTAGCTTTGCACCATTCTGTTCACCTATTCTTTATATTTTTATATTTCTTTTTTTCTCAACTTGTACTAATGTCATTATGCTAATTTTAGCTTAGTTTGTCATGTAACTTTTGCTTTTTTATGCTTGAATGTGCTTTTACTACAAAAACAAACGTTCATGGCCATTATACTACGCGTATACGTTGTGACTGTTGTGCCGGGGTCCTGAATTACCCCTATGAACTGTGCTTTTGAAAAGAGAGAGAGAGAGAGAGGTATTTAACACCGACATCTTGTTTTTAAGAGAGAGAGGGGCGAAGACTGCTCACAGTATGTTTACATTTCTACAAGGACGCTGCCTGCTTGGAAATTCTTACAGAGAGGGAAGGGAGGAGCTGTTTGAGTGGCAGTTGGTATTCTGCACAGGGAGGTAAATAGAAGGTCAGATGATAAACACATGGTTTTGGACACTGGATGAGCTTTGTTGTGCCCACAGAAAAAGTGGGTTTTGGAGGATCAATTAGGCGGATCGTTCAGTGGCTCTCGCAATGTGAACAGGGCGTGACCGGTGGGGAGTTATTTGTGTGTCCAATCCTCACCTGGGTTGATTGCTCCACCACAGAAGAACAGTCCCCTTTGTTGTGGTCACGGTCGGTGACCTCTAAAGGATTTTGGAGGACAATGGGAAGATCGACGGCATCAGTTCACCTGAAGACACAAATCTCTCCCCCTCTCTCTCTCTCCATCACTACTCAACTCAATACCACAAACTGAACTGAACTTTACTCATCATCGTAAGACTATCTATTTACCCCTAGACTTGAAGAAGCTTGGTTTTTCATATATTTCCACTCTTCTATGTATATATATAGATATATTCATTGCTAACCTGTTTGATTTATCTGCATTTATATTACTGTATTGCGTAGTTACTAATAAATACCATTAGTTAATAGCAATACTGGACTCCAAAGTGTTATCCATTTCAGCTGGTTCTTTAACCTGCCACGGGGCATGTGACACTGTGAACAAAGTCCACCGGAAAGACACTGAGGTCTTTACTCAGCACAAAAAACAGAGATCATACTGGAGACACTCTTGGAAAAACAGGCCTCCCAACAATTTCTACAGTTACAATTCATTCATAATACTTCCTTTGAGTTGCACATAATCTCACACACCTCCAAATCTTACACCAACACACCCAATATGAGTGTCAATCACCTCTCTCTCTCTCTCCCTAGTTGCATTCATGCATATGCAGACATTTCAGTTGAATGTGTGTTTCCTGGCTTGCAATCAAGCCCAGTGTGCAGCTTTGGGAAGACTATTGTTCTGAGCTGCATATTAAATTCAATCCACAGTCTACATTCAGATCTGAAGACTGGTTGCTGTTGAAGTTAATATTTGCTACATTGTATGTGCCCTGACAGTATACATGCAGTACTTAAGATAATAAACTTAAAACTTGAATATTGTTGTTTTCATTGATCACTATTTGGTACTATATTTATTATTACAATGAATCAGGTTTACCCTGTGAGCACATGAGCAGGAATTTCATTCCAACCTGGTATATGACAATAAACTAACCTGAATCTGCATTTGATTCCGTCAGCTCTAATGGCAGCATATTTCAAATATTAACCACCCTCTGTGTAAAAGACATAATTTTGGATCTTTCTTAAAACCGCTTCCTCTTTTACCCCACATGTTAAACCAATGCCCTCTTGTATTTCCCTGGGAAATCCTCCTCCTTATGCACAAATCTACACAGTTTTGTATCATCAGCAGGTGTGTAAATATAACATTGGTTCCCCTGGATAAATTGTTGATATAGATCATGTAAAGAAGGGGGCGCAAATCTCTGTGGAAAGTTACTCACAGTACTGCCAACCTCAAAAAGATCAGTATATTCCCACTTTTTGCTCCCTGTTTGCTAACCAGTTCTCAAAGGTTCAAAGGTCCAATTTAATGTCAGAGAAATGTATACAATATACAATCCTGAAATGCTTTTTCTTCACAAACATCCACAAAAACAGAGGAATGCCCCAAAGAATGAACAACAATTAAACATAAGAACTCCAAAGTCCCCCCCTGCTCCCCTCCCTCCTGCGCATAAGCGGCAGTGAGCAACGATCCCCCCTTCCCACACAAGCAAAAAAAACCCATCAGCACCCACCACCAAGCACTCAAGTGTGAGCAAAGCAATAGCAAAGACACAGATTTGCAGTTACCCCAAAGACTTTGTGTTTCACCCAGCATTCGACATAGAACAGGCTCTCTCTCTCCCTAATAAGGGAGAAGGATGTGTCTCCATTTTTTCCAGCAAGCAGGGAGACATAACAAACAACTCGCTGGTTTACGATGTTAAAAAGTCCGTTACGTCGCTTTTTCTGAGCTCTATTCCCAAAGATCTCAAAAATCCCGGCTCTTTGGGCACGCAGCAGAAGATTTTCCAACTCCCCCGATAACACACGGGTCCCCTGCCATGACACCAACCCTCGATCCACCTGTCTCCAGAGTCCCGAGATCTTAGGTTTCCAAATCCGAGCCAAACTCTCAGGCCGAACCCCTGGCCAGTCCTGAAACCCCGAGAACAGGTCCCATTTCTGCAAAGAACCAAAGCCAGCGTGTAACTCCAGGTCAGGGTCTTCAAAGGAACCTGAAAGGGAAAAATAAAGATATTAAAGATGGAAATAGAGCTGTTTCCAAAGATGTAAGCAAATGTCGCCATTGTCTCCTCCTAAGCTCATAGTAATAGCTTTTCTCCCAGCAATGCGCGCTGTATGGCACTTGAGGAATGATAAAAACATGACCTTTACAGTGCTGCCCTGGGAGTAGGCTCTGTTCAGCAGATAGATGACAGCATCATTGACTCCAATATGCTCCTGGTAGACAAACTGCCGGGGATCGAGGCGTGATTTGACCGGGGGTCGGAGGTGAGCCAGGACCAGCCTGTCTAGGGCCTTCATGATGTGTGAGGTCAGGACCACTGGACCTCATAAGAGGAGACTTAAGTAAAATAGAATTAGACATTGGCTCAGCTGTTTCAGTCATTCCACAAATACTGAACTGAAGCCTGCAGATATCCAACTAAGAATCTATACTGGAGAAAAGATAAATCCTGTGGGAATGATATTTGTAACAGTGAAATACAACAACCAACAAGCCACATTGGGCTTGTATGTGGTAAAAACAGGAGGGCCAGCCTTGTGCGGACATGTTTGGGTGAGACAACTACTACTTTGACTGGAGATCCATCACCATTTACATGCCATATCCTCTGCAATAGAGTCAACTGAAAGCAAATTAAGAAAGGTACTGGATGATGCCACAGCAGTGTTTAGGGATGGCACTGGAAAACTCTAATATATCAAGGCAAAATAGTGTTAAATGAAAACACCACACCCAAGTTTTACAAAACCCTTCTAGCTCCGTGTACCATTTATGATAAAGTAGCCAGTGAGCTTGGTGGCATGGAGGCTGAAAACATTCTTTCCAAAGTTGAGTGGAGCCCATGGGCAATACCAGTAGTCCCAGTAGCCAAGAAGAATGGGTCTGTCAGAATCTGGGGTGATTTTAAGGTCACTCAACCCAGTACTGAAAGTAGATTAATACCTTCTGCCAAAAGGGAGGATATCTTTAGAAACGTTTCTGGAGGAAAACACTTCAGCGAAGTGGGCTTAGCTAAGACCTACCTGTGGACGGAGATTGAAGAGGAGTAAAAGTGTTTCTCATCATAAACACTCACAAAAGGCTTTATCACTATAATAGGCTGCACCTGCACTCTGGCATGAAGCTATGGACCAGGAGCTGCAAGGTTGTCCAGGCACTCAGTGTTGCCTGGATGACAGGATTGTTACCATTAAGGATACAAGGAACATCTCCAAAATCTCAAGACAGTGTTAAAAAGATTAAAAGATTCTGGATTCAGGGCATGACACAACACATGTGAATTCTTTAAACCAAGCATCACTTACTGTGGTTAAACTATTGTTGCCTAAGGATAAAACATGTATGTTGAGAAAATTCAAGCACTAATAGATGACCCAAGACCAAAAGAAGTGTCACAGTTGTGGTCCATTTGTGACGGTGCATGCTGGCAAAGACTGAACCCAAGTACTGAGGAAAGACAGACCCTCTTGTACAGACAGCAACCAGGGTTAATTAATGAGAGTTCCAACAAAACATCAGTGGCTTAGTTGAGCAACACTATGAAACATAACGTTCTCAAATCTAGGACCCTGCGATGAGCACTAATTGGGCGTCCACTAAAATAATCACAGAACGCAGGAAACCTGTGCCCGTGAAAATAAACTTAAGATTAAAAAGAAAGCACTAGGGAGTAACGACTCTCGTCAAAACAACAACTAACAAAATCAGGTGCCCTAGAAACCTAGGAGCCCTATGTTCTCTAGCTCCCCGCACATGTCCCAAGGGCTCATTACACCTTTTTAGAATTTGTCAATAATTATAAAAGGTTCCTGCCAAACCAGGCTATGGTGTTCCACCCTTTGAAGTCATTACTACAGGTTAGGAAGAAATAGCAATGGACAAAGTAAGGTGAGGTGGCTTTACAAAAGTTAACGGAAATGGTGATTTCAGACATTGTACTCAGACATTATGATTCACATCATACAGTGAAGCTTGCCATGCACTGTTCGGGATGCCAACGCATCCAGAAGAAAGGTGTCCAGAGCTCTCAGAACCACTTCCTGTAGCCCCAGAGTCGAATCCTACAACCACCACGGAGGAGGCCCCAGAACCTGAGCCTGTTTCACAGCCACATCTCACCTGCCAAGCAGAGTCACTCCCTTTATCAGGAAAGACGTTATCGCATAAGACTAAGGATTCTTCCATAGTGATTAAATCTTTAGTCTTGAGTGAGACAATTTATAACTTACTACACTGTGGATATCTGTGTATAGTAGTCGTAATATATAGTACACTGTGTACATTCTGTATTGAGTTGGAGCATATAGCTAAGCAGTGAGCAGAGTTGTGTATATAATATTTAGTAATATCATAAATATATTGTTTGATTAAACATTCTTGTTTGTTTAAATACTTCACTGTGGGTTACATGTAAAAATACATGAATTGCATGTCATCACACCACCAGGTCATTTGTGTGCGTGCCTCACTTAGTAAAAACAAAACATACAGTTTCTCCTGGCTCTGTGTTTTTGCTTTCAATTAGATTTTACATTTTGGAATTACAAAACATAACACAAAACTGTCATTGTCTAGCTGTAGTTTGCATGAATAGATTAGAATTTGGAAATAGTAACTGAGGGATGAGTCAGTGAATATGACTAGCCAAAAGCCTGGCTCTGAATTACCTATTGTCAGTATGCTAAAACTGTGATTGTTCACTTTCATTGTTATGTTTGGAACAGTACAGGCTGGTGAAAGAGGACCCTGTGTTTGTCAGAATTAATATGTCAGATCTTCCACCTTGTTGTTCATAGTGCTTTTACTGTTGTTGTAAGAGTCCTATCATTAATGTTTCAGGCATCTGTGATCATTCAACCTAAAACTATGTCCAATCGAGTGTTACTAGGACCCGAATGCTGGGGATGTCAGCTTAGGAGAAAACAGCAATGTTGCTTCACTATTGTTCCAGTGAATTAGAGGGATTTCTAGAGAGAGAATTGTTGCGTTCCTCTCCATGTCTTGTGGTGCGGTGGGCAGCAACCCTGCTGCTTCTTGAGCGTTTGTCTGTTTTTTCACAAGGCCAAGTTGCTGGCTCGACGCTGAACCCTGCACAGATGGAAAGTGTGCAAGGAGCTGGCCAGGTTCGAAGCAGGGACCACTTGCCTCGAAGGCTGGTGCAGATGCCACTACACCACCAGCCAGCTATAGAGAAAGACCAGCAATAATATTTCTCCAGTAGCTTGAGATATTCAAATCAGACCTTCTACTCTGTCACTAGGAGAGATTACTAGGTGAAGAATATAAGTGATACAAGGATGGGTTCAAAACTTCCTTGAAGATATGGCACATCACCACTGACTCCTGGGAACCTCTGGGCCATGATTGTAAAGTGGAGAAGGAGCTTTTGGGATGATGTAGAGAACCATGGCACCATCATGTATCAGGAGCACACAGGATCCATAGCGACTGAACCACTTCACAAACCAAACAGTCTGCCAATTCCTTTAGGCAACCACAAGCCTATCTATGGAAGACTTGGTTATTTCTCATAATTGGCTCATTAGGTACCTCCATCCTCTATCCCAAGGGGCTTCCTGACAGAAGGCTGTCAATGTGTGACAGTGAGAGCCTCTGATATTTACAGGAATACACACTATGCAAAATATATCTGATATATTCAAAACAGTCTCTTCTCACATTGTACATGGTTTTGAGGATTAAGCAACACACATAAAATGCTGGAGGAACTCAGCAAGCCAGGCAGCATCTATGGAAAAGTATACAGTCAATGTTTCGGGCTGAGATCCTTCTTCAGGACACTTCTTCCTAAATCATTTCATCTTTTAAAATTAATTTTCTTGGCTTTATTTTTTAAACTTCCATTATCAATCTAATGTTCATATTTTGCCTGTCTACGTAAACTTGTCACACAAACAATAAGCACTAATGATATCACAGCACCTCTTCAGGTCATACATGTCATCACAATCTCACAAGTTTACAAAGACGTGCCCTGAAATTCAATCACACCATTGATTCAACTGTGTTACATAACCGATAACTGTTTCTAGGTCATTTCTCATCATTCGGAAAATTTAACCAGACACTTCCTGGAGATATTCTTTGCCAGACATGATTTACTCATCAACAGCACATCAGATGAGACAGTTCTCCATCCAATGAATTATGGGGTTAATTAGTCCACATTATCCAACAGTTGATGCAAAGCTAATAGTGCATGTGCTTCCTTGTGACATGAAGAGAGAAAATAAGAATTTCCCTGTGTTTCTGTTTACAGACTTGGCATTAAAATATATGACAACTACAATCACTTTAAAAGAATTTGGTTCCTTAAGGCTGTTGTAGCTGGGTGAGGTAGTGGGGATAAGCTATCACTACCTACTAAATGCTCCCCATGGCGTGCGTCTCAAAATAACCTCTGACAACCAAGTCCAGCTTCTGGCTTTCAAGTGTGACTCAACTTCTAAGCCTGGCAGAACCATTTCTACTGACAGGAGATGGGGCAAATGGTGATTATTGGCACCTTAAAACCAGTCGCTCTGGGCAGATGGGGCTTGTCAGCCACGGTTGGCAGCTCATCAAGGAGAAGGAAAACTCTGATCTCAAACCTCCATTACCTTGCATACCCAATCATGGGGAAGGTTTTAGGAGTAAACCCTGAGGAAAAATCTAAAACTGGACTCCTTAAGGCAGTCCTATGTTGAGTTCAACGCTGACTGGAAACTCCGGCGACGTGGCTGTTGCCAAACTTTACAGGTCTCTTTGGATTCATCAGTTGTGTGGAGAGGGGGAGCCTGCTATATGGGTAACAGCTTTCTGGTCATTTTGTACTGTCCTGGCCTGTGTATCATGTAGACTGCTGGGACACACCATCCTTTCTTTCTAAATCTTTTTATTAATTTTCAAAAATATAAACAATAACAAATTTGGTACAAAGAAATTGGAATAATGTTAATCAGCACATATAAAATGAATTTTAAGTAACATAGATATAAAAGACTTCCAAACTCATAATGAAATTAGTCATTAAAAAGGAAATAAAAAGAAAAAAAATATATATAAACAAAAAAAGACCAAAAGAAAAAGAGAAAAAAAAACCCAAAAAAGGCAAAACAGGGCTAGACCAATAGCTTGTATCAGATGCGTTCAGTAATGTCGTTAACTCCACTCCTCTAATCATATATTTTAAGTTTTAAAAAAAAGATTCAGAAAGATCAGATTACATCATTTGAAAATGATGCATAAAAGGTTTCCAAGTTTCTTCAAATTTAACCGAAGGGTCAAAAATATCACTTCTAATTTTTTCTGAATTTAAACTTAATATAATTTGAGAAAACCATTGGAATGTAGTTGGAGGATTAGTTTCCTTCCAGTTCAACAAAATAGATCTTCTTGCCATTAATGTAACCATTGCTATCATCCGACAGGCTGAAGAAGACAAAGGTCTATGTTCTACCATTGGCAATCCAAAGATTGCCGTAATAGGATGGGGTTTTAAGTCAAAGCATAGAACTGTTGAAATAATATCAAAAATATCTTTCCAATATTTTTCCAAAAGAGGACAAGACCAAAACATATGAGTTAAAGAGGCCACTTCAGAGTGACATCTATCACAAATAGGATTTATATGGGAATAAAAACGAGCTAATTTATCTTTGGACATATGGGCTCTGTGTACTACTTTAAATTGTATTAGTGTGTGTTTAGCACATGTAGAAGAAGTAAATGCATTTAACCCCAGGGTTGGCTTTGCTTGGTGATTTTAAAGGATAGCTCTTTGAATAAGTTATTGGAACAAACGTTCAATTCTGCTACACACACAAAATGCTGGAGGACCTCAGCAGGACAGGCAGCATCGATGGAGAGGAATAAACAACTTTTTGGGTGGAGACCCTTCATCAGAACTGGAAGGGAATGTGGAGGGGATGGGAGGGGAAGGACTGTAAGCTGGCGGGTAATGGGGAGACCAGGTGAGTGGGAAGGTGGGTGGTTGGGCGAGGGAGCTGAAGTAAGAAACTGAGAGGTGATAGGTGGAAAAGGTAAAAGGCTGAAGGGGGAATATGATAGGAAAGGAGAATGGACCATAGGATAAAGGGAAGGATGAGGGACACCAGGGGGAGGTGATAGACAGGTGAGGAGAGAAAGGGTAAGAGGGGAGTCAGGATGGGAATTGAAAACAAAGAGAATGGGGGAGGGCGTAGAAGTTACAGGAAGTTAGAGAATTCAGTGTACGTGCCATCAGGTTGGAGGTCATCAATTCTGCTAAAAGACCAAGGAACCTGCTTTTATCAGTGTGAGCAATGGAAGCTGATAAATGCAATTTAACATTCTATGGCATATAAAAACCAGATACACAAAGGAGAATCAGTGGACGTTGTGTACTTGAATTTTTAGAAGGCCTTTGACAAGGTGCCTCACATGAGGCTGCAGAATAAGAGTTTGTGGTATTATGGGAAAGATACTAGCATGGATAGAACATTGGATTATTGGCAGGAAGCAAAGAGTGGGAATTAAGGGATACTTTTCTGATTGGCAGCTGGTGACTAGTGGTTTACCACTAGAGTCATTGTTGGAACTGCTTCTTTTTACGTTTTATGTCAACAATTTTAAAAACAGAATTGATGGCTTTGTGGCCAAGTTTGCGGATGATATGAAGACAGATGGCAGGGCAGGAAGTGTTGGGAAAGCAGGAAGACCGTAGAAGAACTTAGACAGGTTAGGAGATTGGGTAATGAAGTGAAAGGTGGAATACCGTGTTGGGAAGTATATGGTGGTGCACTTTGGTAGAAGTGTGGAGAGAATGGAGAAAAAAAAAATAAAATCTGATGTGCAAAGGGCCTTGGATGTCCTTGTGCATTACTCTGTAAAGGTTTGTTTGCGGGTTGAGTAGGTGGTGCAGAAAGCAAATGCAATATTAGCATTCATCTTGAGAAAACTAGAATATAAAATCAAGGATGTAATGTTGAGGCTTTATCAGGCACTGGTCGGACATTACAGGAAAATTGTGGGTAGTTTTGGGCCCCTTATTTAAGAAAGGATATGGAGAGGGTTCAGAGGAGGTTCACGAGGGTTATTCTGGGAATGAAAGGTTTATCATGTGATGAGTGATTGGGCCTGTACTCACTGGAATTTAGAAGAATGAGGGGGATGATCTCATTGAAACCTATCGAATGTTGAAAGGCCTAGATAGAGTGGATGTTTCCTATGTCAGAGGAGTCTAAGACTAGAGGGTATAGCCTCAGAATAGAGGGGTATCCTAGTAGAACAGAGATGAGGAATTTCTTTAGCTAGAGGGTGGTGAATCTGTGAAATTTGTTACCACAGGCTGATGTGGAGGCCAAGTCTTTGGGTGTATTTAAGGTGGAAGTTGATAGGTTCTTGATTAGTCAGGGTGTAAAAGGTTATGGGGAGAAAGTAGGAAAATGAGTTTGAGAGGGAAATGAAACAATCATGATGAAATAGCGGAGTGTTTTCAATGGGCCAAATGGCCTAATTTTGCTCCTATATCTTATATCTAAGCTGTTGTAAAGCAGACAGTATGAAACAAGCCATTTATTCAATGAAACAAATCTTCTGGGAACAAATTGCAAAAATATTTGTTTTATTTTCACAAGATTCCATTTCATATCATTAAAATAGTCTAAAATTCCATTCTAATAGCCCCATCTATTTTCTCCCCATCTCATAAAACTGAATAAGAATGTTTAAATGTGCACTCTAAAATTATTTGATTGCAGGAACCAGAAAGGTAAATATTAATGCTGAGAGTCAAATTTTCATTTTAATTTTCTTATTTTAAGAAATGGTTGTCATCATTTGCACAGTGAAGATGTTTTGTATGTCTCTTGATACCCTTGAAAATGTGTTGCTGAGTTATCTTCTCAAATTGCTACAGTATGAGTGTTGAAGCACTCTTATAGTGCTGATAAATAGGTGGTTTTCAGAAACTTAACTCTGTGATGATGAGGGAACAGTGGCATATTTCCACATCAGAATGATTTGTGGCTTGGAAAGGGAATTGGAGCTGGTGCTAACATCTGCTGCCTTTGCATTTCTAGATGGTAAAGGTCAAAGGAGCTTTCCTGAATTGTGAGCTGTGCTGCCAGTGGACAACATGGTGGTGGAGGGAATGGTTGCAGTTTTATCCGTGAATCCTCAGCTGTCAAAGTCAGATAATGAAGGATCACAGTACTGTGTACTAGGGCACATGATGGAATCCAGCAGAGATATTTTGGAGTCAGACAGGTTTCAAGCTCTCATTTACTGGATACATATCCTTTCCTTGGTTATGGCAGTGTTCCTTCCTCTGAACTGTTCATAATCCAAAATGATTCACAGGTTGGAAATGTGGCCACCAACCAAGTTCCCACAGCAGAAGATGCTAAAAGTACATATTTGTGTGTATGGGCTATACAAAAAGTTGGGTGTTTGTAATCTGGGGAGGACCTGATACGGAAGTAGGATGGAACTCCAGTAACCCAGAATCTGTATGTTGGTTTGGCATCTGGTTCATTCATTAGCCAGTAGACTGAGCTGAGGTTCCAAAAACTTGGACCCCAGAGTGTGCACTGGGTGTGCTGTCAGGACCAGAGGCAGGAATATGACCCTGTTCTTGGGTTGGGAACATTAGGGGTCAGGAACATGGGCAGGCATGTAGACAGAGCTGTGGTTTGGAGGGCTGGTCAATGCAAAATATAGGATGAAACATACCAGTTTTATTTACCCCTTTCTTTAATTCAATAGATTTACTAGAAAATATATTATGAATGTATAATATATTAAAAGGGAAAAATCAAAGTGTGTTAGGCTATTAATAGAATTAAGTACTAATAGTTGAGAAAATTTGTCAGTCCCAGGGTGCTGAGGTTTTGGAGTTTTACTATTTTCTGAACCTACATCATATAGATAAATTATCTGGTTAGTAGCTAATTGCAGTTTGGAGATGTCCAATCTGTATACGTTGGTTATTGCATTTCCAACAGCATCAAGTACTCCAGTCATGTTGGCAAGAAAGCAAGAATAAAACACATCTAAGTGGTGATTTTGTGACTACAACTAACAGTGGTTAAGTCCCATTCAGCAATAGCTGATAAAGTCAATAGTCAATTGGAACAAGAACTGAAAACAATGAAGGCAGGGAGCTTTTTCTCTTTTCCTGTTTAAGAATGTGGCAAGGCATAGCAATCCTTCTGGTGAAGACACTCGCAGGGTACCGTCAGGGAGTTGATCCAAGTTTTAGACCTAGCCACACTGTAGGAATTGTGGTGGATGTCCAAGTCACAATAGATCACAGCTTGGTGGGGAAGCTAGGAGGAGGTGTCGTCATGCTGTTGCTACCCTTGTCCTTCATCATGAGGGAGGTCACAGGTTTGGAAGCTCCAGTCCACTTAGATGGTACACTGCATTCAAAATGCATGTGCAATGCAAGGAATGAAGATTTAGTTGCTTTGAAGTGATGATGTTGATATTTTCTGTGGAGGTGGAGTTATGAAATACATTCAAGGTGAAGACTATCCAACATTTAATCTGCAAGAGAGTCAAAGAATATTGGGGAACAGTAGGACAAGTATGTTAAGGTCAAAATCCGATTAGCCATGATCTTATTGAATGATAAAACAGACTCAATGAACTGATCAGCACACTTCTGCTTCTGTTCCTTTTTAGCACCAGATCTGTAACAAATTATAGCAACACACATCAAAGTTGCTGGTGAACGCAGCAGGCCAGGCAGCATCTGTAGGAAGAGGTGCAGTCGACGTTTCAGGCCGAGACCCTTCGTCAAGACTAACTGAAGGAAGAGTGAGTAAGGGATTTGAAAGTTGGAGGGGGAGGGGGAGATCCAAAATGATAGGAGAAGACAGGACGGGGAGGGATAGAGCCAAGAGCTGGACAGGTGATAGGCAAAAGGGGATACGAGAGGATCATGGGACAGGAGGTCCGGGAAGAAAGACAGTGGGGGGGGGAACCCAGAGGATGGGCAAGAGGTATATTCAGAGGGACAGAGGGAGAAAAAGGAGAGTGAGAGAAAGAATGTGTGCATAAAAATAAGTAACAGATGGGGTACGAGGGGGAGGTGGGGACCTAGCGGAAGTTAGAGAAGTCGATGTTCATCTCCCATCCCCCCCCTTGTCTTTCTTCCCGGACCTCCTGTCCCATGATCCTCTCATATCCCCTTTTGCCTATCACCTGTCCAGCTCTTGGCTCTATCCCTCCCCCTCCTGTCTTCTCCTATCATTTTGGATCTCTCCCTCCCCCTCCAACTTTCAAATCCCTTACTCACTCTTCCTTCAGTTAGTCCTGACGAAGGGTCTCGGCCTGAAACGTCGACGGCACCTCTTCCTACAGATGCTGCCTGGCCTGCTGCGTTCACCAGCAACTTTGATGTGTGTTGCTTTAATTTCCAGCATCTGCAGAATTCCTGTTGTTTGCTGTAACAAATTATGTCTGTTCCCCATGTTATAGATCACCCTTTAGTGTCTTTAGTAAAGATAGCCATTATGCATTGCACCATGTTATAGTAGGACCCAACTGATGTAAAACTTTGGAGTCCACTCCTAAATTTCTAAATATACTGATTTTATTTTCTTAATAAGGCAAGTGTGAAGCTAACTGGCCTGGTATTTTTAACAATCTCTTGTCTTTCTGCAATAGTGGCATTCCTTTTGTAGTTTGCCAATCATCAGGAACATGTCGAGTATTCAGAGGATTTAGGCAGAGTATACCAATGCCTCCACTGTTTTAACCTGGCTTCCTTACAGATCAATATATCATTTTGCTCATTTAAGGCATGACTTTTTTTTGGTGTTTTAAATTCTCTTCTTGCGTTAGTGAATCAGTTAAATCCATTCCTCAGTGGTTCTCTGTATCTGAATGTTTTCAACATTGAATTTCTTTCAGTAACAATGTGAACTGAGCCACATCATTTTTTCTTGGCATACTTAAACACCTTTTCATTCAAGTGAAAGACTGATAATAAAAAAAAACACTTACAGGTGTTGGAAACAATTTGTGAATTTCTTGGACTGTGCGGCAAATACATTTTCACAAAGTCACATCCATTAGGAATAGAAGAAAAACAAAATTTCCAAGTTACATTTTCAATTTATTTGACACAAATGAATTGCACTGTTTAATAGTGTCACCTAACTTACGTTGACCGAGAAATACAGCTGGGTATCACATGTTTTCTGTGCTCTACAATTGAATTGTAGCATTAAATTGATTTGCCCTAATATTATTTAGCAAGGTAATTACTTGCCGGTCTAATACCATTTCATGTATTAGCTGCCTTTACCACCAAGAAGGGCAAAGTTGGAGACACAAGAGCTTGCATCTAGTGCAACAAACATAGTGCTGGATGACATCAGGGGATAAGCAGCATCTATGGAGGGAAATGGACAGTCAATGTTTCAGGCTGTGACCCTTCATCCGGACTGGGGAAACTTGCCAGGGTTATAACAACACCATAACCTGTAGCTCCTACTTAGTACCACACATCATCCTGATTTGTAAACATATCGCTGTTCTTCACTTTAAATCCAGGAACTCCATACTCAGTAAAGAGGGATATAGGGTTATAAGTACATTTCCCTGAAGATAGTGATGCTGGTAGACAAGACAGCAAAGAAGGCATTTGGTACACTGGCCTTCATTAGTCATGGCATTGAATATAGAATTTGGTACATTATAATACTGTTGTGCAAAACGTTGGTAAGGCCACATTTAGAATATTATGTTCAGTTTTGGACACTCTGCTCTGGAAAGATGTCATTAAGCTGGAAAGTGCACAGAGGAGATTTACAGGGATGTTGTTGTGACTTGGTGGACAGTTATGTAGACAGGTTGAACAGACTGGGGCTATATTAATTGGAGAATAGTAGGATGAGGGATGATCTTACACAGGTGCATAAAATCATGATGGGGAAAGATAGGGTGAATGGGCAGTCTTTATCCCAGGGTTGGGGAATCGACAACTAAAGGTCATAGACTTGAGGTGAGAAAGAACAGATTTAATAGAAACCTGCGGGGGATCTTGTTGACCAAAAGGGTCATCAGTATATGGAATGAACTGTCACAGGAAGTAGCTGAGGCAGGTATATTAACAACACTTAAAAACTACTTGGACAGGTTTTTCTGTATGTGCCATACTCTGCCAGAGCGTAGGCGACCACTTTTTCAAGTGGTTGTCTTGGAGGAAAGATTCTGTGGGAGGTCCCCCACATCCGCCTCACAGCAGTTTTTTTTTTACAAGGCCGAGTTGCAAGCTCGACACTCAACCCGGCACGGATGGAAAGCGTGTCCAGGAGTGGGCCAACTGGATTCAAACTCGTGCACCTTCGCTCCGGAGTCTGGTGCTGATGTCACTGCACCACCAGCTGGCTACTTGGACAGGTACACAGATAGAAAAGGTTTAGAGGGATATGAGCCAAATAGGAATTTTGATCAGCATAGATAATAAGACCATAACATATGTAGGAGCAGAATGGGACCATTCAACCCATTGAGTCTGCTCCACCGTTCTGATTTATTATCCCTCTCAACCCCATTCTCCTGCTTTCCCCCAGTAACCTTTGACACCCTTATTAATTGAGAACCTATCTGTCTTCGCTTTAAATATACCAACTGGCTTGGTCTTCACAGCAGTCTGTGGCAATGAAGTCTCTGGCTGAAGAGATTCCTCCTCACCTCTGCTCTGAAGCAATTAAGGGATTGCAGCCTCTGATCCTAGACTCCCCAACTTTTGGAGACATCCTCTCCACATCTACTTCAGGCTTTTCAATTTAGAGATCTCCTCATTCTTCTGAATTCTTGCATAAGGAATCTTAAATCCTCTTGCATTTCTGATACTTTTACCATGATTACAATGCTTCAAAGGGTGGCTCAGCACCCGGTTTCCAAGGACAGTCATAGATGGGCAACAGCTGCTAACCATGACAGTAGAGCCTACGCTGGCCTAGTGCTGACAATAAGGCAGGTTATCTCATATGATAATCACCCATATGGCTAGATCACACACAAGTTGTGAAGAACTGAGATGAGCAGGGTTGTTGAAAGTACCCACAAAAGAGATGTTTGGGGCATTTCCTGACTTGCCTGAAAGCTTGAGTGCAGTGTCTGAGATTCAAGAAGGACCTGTGCCAACCTCACACAGACGTTTTCATGAAATCTGGAATCTATCCATTCCTACATGAACATGGGCACCAGCTTCCTGCCAACACTGGGGTGGTGTCTGTGAAAGATCTGATACAGGGCTGTAGATTTCATTCTTGGTGGTAGCTTTGAAGGTCCATCCTAGCAACCTGTCAACCTCAATGGAAGCTGAATGACAGTAATCTTATGTGCACTCTCAGAATACCACCACAGCTGTATCAGTTTTACTCTCACAATTTTCCATCAGTCATCTCGCTCAGACTGCGACTACACAAGGAAATACAGAATTTGAGCAGATTCAGAATACTACTCTCAGCCATTTGAACTTCCTCCATTCTAAAAAAAGCAACCATTCATCAGGATAATGCAGCTGGGAGATCACTGCATCGTAGAGGGGACACATTGATATACAAGGCATTGAGAGAATGTATGGCCAAGCAAAAATTACTGTATATTATTTTGAATGCATCCAAATACATTGCATTGGTTTGTTTGTGACTGCCTTTCATGATTTGTGCAAAACATAACCGATAACCAAAATGTGTCATTCAAGTTTCTTAACATTTATTTTCACTTGTGGTTGGTACGCAAGTAAATGAATTTGAGTGTTGTTTAGGGTCTTTGAAGTTAGGCTTACAAAGGCCTGTGATTAACATTCTCCACTTTTTATGGAGCACTGAAATGCATTTATAGGTGCAACTCACTGCAGATACAATATCGCATTGGTGGAAAGAGTGAATGGTTGGGATGGAGATGAAATGCCAACCAAGTCAGCTGCTTTATCCTGAATGATATCATTAAAGCTTTGCTAATCCAGGACAGTAGACATGCTTTGCTGATGTGGAAAGATCTTTGGAAGTTAAGAAATGAGGAAACCTCCTTTTGTGGACATAGTACATGTGTGGCTGGTCCAGTCAAGTTTCTGGTCCGTGGTGACCCCCAGATGCTTACGGTGCAGGACCTGAGAAAGGTGATGTTATTGAATGTCAAGAGTAGGCAATTAGATGTCATTTGTTAAAAATGGTCATATTTGCCTGGCACACATAACATGAACACATCTCAACAACTGCCTGAATATTGTCTTGGTCTTCCTGCATGCAGGCATAACAGTTTCATTTACTGAGATGTTGAACATTGTTCAATTTTAAGCAAACATTGTTACTTCTGACATGACAGAAGGTAGTGAAAATGATTGGGCCTTGAAAACTGCCCTGAGGAATTCCTGTCGATATGTCCTGGGCTGATGTGATTGGCTTCCTATCATAACCCCTTGGTTGATTAGTTTAGTCTTTGGACCAAAGGTAAGATGAAGTCTGGCACTGAGTAATCTTGGAATAACCCAAACTAAGTATAACTGGATAAAATATTTGTGATTATGTGCCATTTTATAACCATGACAGAAACTTCATTCACATTACTGTACTGATAATGGAGAGTATGCTGACTGAATGGTAATTAGCCAGATTAGATTTGTGCTGCTTTTAGTTGAAAGCATACACTTGGACAATTTTTCACATGGCTGGATAGATGCCAGTGTTGTAAATAAACTAGAACTGCTTGGGTAGAGATGCAGCTCCAGTTGTCAGTGCTACAACTGGAATGTGATCTGGTTCCATAGTCTGCTGTATCCAGCTCTGTCAGCTGGTTCTCGATATTATGAGTGAATCCACTTTGCTGAAGGCTGTCTTCTGTGATGTTGGAGATTCCAGAAGAAAACCAAGATGTAATTGGCATGCACAGATTGGGCCCCAACATTATTGACGGTCAGGATGTATATTCTAGCCTGCTCCTCCTGGTAGTTGCTTAACTGTACACCATCACCGATGACTAACTATGTATAAATGTGCAATGCTCAAAGGAAATTCATTATCAAAGTACATAAATGTTACTATATACTGCCCTGAAATTCATCTTCTTACAGGCATTCTCAGTAGAACAAAGAAATACAATAGAAGCAATGCTACACACATCAAAAGACTGGCAAAGAACTAATATGCAAAAGACAAACAGTACAAATACAAAATAATAATTAATAAAGAATATTGAGAACATGAGTAGTGGAATCCTTGAAAGTAAGTCCATAGGTTGTGGAGTCAGTTCAGTGTTGAGGTGACCTGAGTTATCCACACTGGTTCAGGACCCTGATGGTTGAAGGCTAATAAATGTTCCTGAACCTGGTAGTGTGGGACCTACTTCCTGACGGCAGCAGGGAGAGAGAGCATGGTATGAATGGTGGGGGTCTTTGATAATGGATGCTGATTTCTTGTGGAAGTGTTCCTCGTAGATGCCTTCAATGGTGGAGTGGACTTTTCTTGTGATGAAATGGGCTGTATCCACTAATTCTTGAAGATTCTTCCATTCATGGGCATTGGTGGTTCCGTACCAGGTTGCAATTACTCTCCACTGTGCATCAATAGAAGTTTGTCAAAGTTTTAGATGCCATGCTGAATCTTCTCAAACTTCTAAGTAGAAGTGCTACTGTCCCTTCTTCGCAATGGCACTTACTTGCTGATCCCAGGTCAGATCTCTGAAATAACGCCAAGGAATTTAAAGTTACTGACTCACGCCACCTCTGATGTCCTGATGAGGAGTGGCTCTAGTTTCTTCCTCCCATAGTCATTAATCAGCTTTTGCTGACGTTCAGTGAGAGGTTGTTGTGCCACAATTCTGCCAGTTAGAATAGAACCTTATTGTCATTGCTCAAGACAATGAGATTATGGTGCTACTCCAGTCTATGCAAAACAGATATCTACAATGCATAAAATTTAACAATAATTTAAAGATCCCATATTTACATGCAAAAGGTGACTCCAATAGTCCATAACTCAAAGGTCATTGGCAAGCTGGGGTGTAGCATTATTCAGCTGCACAACAGACCTTGGCAAGAAGCTGTTTTTCAGTCTTACTATCTTGGCTAAGATGTTTATGTATCTCCTACCAGATGGCAGGAAATTGAACAGTGTCTGGGATCAGATGGGTCTTTAATGATGTTGGCATTGGCAGTTGTAGATTGTCTTGAAGTCCGGTAGTTGAGTCCCAGCGGTGTGCTGAGCCGTCCTAATCACTCACTGGAGTGCTTTGTGATCTGTCTTGCTGCAGCTAGAGTACCAACCTGTCATTCCGTATGTCAGTATGCTCTATCACACACGGATAAAAGATGGCCAGTAATTTTGGGGCAGATTACCCCTACTAAACTCCTCTGGTAGTATAGTCACTGTTCTACTTTCCCCTCTATCAAGGTCATGTTAACGGACCAAGAGAACTCCTTGGTGATGTTCATCCCCAAAAACTTGAAGCTGGAGACCCTTTCCACTACCTCATCAGTTACGAATAGTGGGGCTTGTTTGGAACCTCGTCTTCCTGAAGTCAGTTATCATTTCTTTTGTCTTCTTGATGTTGAGTGATAGGTTGTGGTTCCTACACCAATCGGACAGTTTCAGCACCTCCTCTCTATATGCAGAATCATCATTGCTAACGATTAGGTCAATCACAGTTGTGTCATCTGCAAATCTGATGATTGAGTTTGTAGCACGAATAGGAGTGCAGTCATAGGTGAAGAGAGAGTGGAGAAGTGGGCTCAGTACACACCCCTATGGGGCACCGGTGTTCAGTGTTTTGAGGGGAGGGGAGAGTGAGTTGGTGTGCATTTGCCTAGTTTCACCACCTGGTTGCATCTAATAAGGAAGTCTAAGATCCAGTTACAAGCTGATGTGCTAAGACCTAGGTTGTGGAGCTTGACAGTCAGCTTGGTTGGTACTGTGGTGTTAAAGGCCGAGCTGTTATCAATGACAAGCATCCTGACATTGGCGTCTTTCAGTCTCAATCTCCATCTTATACACCGATTCACCATTTGGCCAACAACAGTGGTGTTGTCAGAAAACTTAAATATAGCATTGGAGCTGTCACAGTCATAATTATAAAGTGCGTAGAACAGGGGGCTAAGCTACAGTCCCATGGTGCACCTGAGCTGATGGCAATTGTGGAAGAGATGTTGTTGCTAATCCGAACTGACTGGGGTCTGAAAGTGAGGAAACTGAGGATCCAGTTGCACAAGGAAGCATCAAGGCTTCGTCTTGGAGCTTTTTAAATGGCTTTGAGGGCATGATAGTGTTGAATGCAGAACAGTAGTCAATGAGGCTGGTCCTGGCTCACCTCCGGCACTGGGTCAGATCAGCCCTCGATCAACTGCAATTTGCTTACCAGAATATTGGAGCCAATGATGAAGTCATCTGCCTGCTGAACTGGGCCTACTGCCATTTGGATACGCAGGGCAGCACTGTGAGGATCACGCTTTTTTGATTTTTCTAGTGCCTTCAATACCATACAGCCCTCACCACTGGGAGAAAAGCTCTGTTCAATGGAGGTTGACACTTCCATTGTATCCTGGATAATGGACTACCTGACTGGCAGACCACAGTTTGCGCGGCTTCAGAGCTGTGTATCAGACATGGTTATAAGCAGCACTGGGGCCCCACAGCAAACTGTATTGGCTCCCTTCCTGTTTACCCTGTATTCCTCAGGCTTTAGATACAACACTGAGTCATGTCATCTGCAGAAATTCTCTGATGACTCAGCAATAGTTGGGTGTATAAAAGGAGGACAGGAGGATGAATACAGAGCCTCGGTGCAGGACTTTGCAAAATGATGCAAGCTGAATCATCTGCAGCTCAACATCAGTATGACAAAGGAGAAGGTGATGGACCTTAGGAAGACCACGTCTGTTTTGCTCCCTGTTACTATTGATGACGAGGATGTGGTGAGGATCCCACAAGTAACTGGGGATCCACCTGGATGACAGACTTGAGTGGGGCACCAACACAGAGGTTGTGTACAAGAAGGACCAGAGTTGCCTCTACTTCCTGAGGAGACTGTGGTACTTTGGAGAATGCAGGCCTCTCTTTCACATGTTCTACCAGTCTGTTGTTGCCAATACAATCTTCTATGTGGTGGTGTGCTGGGGCAATGGTATCAATACTGGCGATGCCAACAGGCTCAATAAACTGATTAGAAAGGCTGGCTCTGTTATCGGAGTCAAAACTGGACACACTGGAGGCTTTGGTGGAACAGAGTACCCTACAGAAAGACTTGGCAATTCTGGACAATGTTTCTCACCCTCTGCATGCTACCTTGGCTGAACAGGGGTACTTTTCATAATAGACTAAGACAACAGCACTGCTCCAAAGTGCACTATATGAGGTCATTCTTACCCTCGGCCGCCAGGCTATATAATGAGTCAACTGGGGAAATCATCTTGTAATCTTTGTTGTAAATCTTGTACATCTTATTTTTAAAGTAACTTTTTGATTCTTTTTTACTTCTCTTGTAATCTTTGTATATCTCTGCATTTGGAATGCTACACGAACACTGTTATTTTCCTTGGGATCAAAGAAGTATCTATCTATCTATCTTAAAGTATCCATGTTCACTGTGGAGATGTTCAAGGGATGAATGGAGGGCCAATGAAATTGTATCTGCTGTTGACTTTCACCTGATTTACTGTCTGTTGCTTGCTGTTGGGAAGGCTTGTTCTATTCTGCACCTTTAGCTGATAAGGACTAAATTTTTAGACTTGTTAGTTCTGCTGTCACCATGCCTGGCTTAAGGGACAAGACTCTGCTGCTGCTGATGGCTTTCAGCACCTCATACCCAATTTCAAGCCACCAAATTTCTCATAATTTACTGTCTAGATTGGAGCAGAGGTTCCCAACTATTTTTAATGCCATGCAGCCTTACAATTAACCAAAAGGTCCATGGACCCCAGGTTGGGAACCCCTGGATTAGAATGATGATGATGACAAAGACAATGAAGGATGTCCTCGGCGTGTTATGACTGTCCCCATATAAACTGTGTGTTGGTCCTCTCAAAGAATACTTGTAATGTGTTTGCAACAGGTGGATGGTAGAAGGACAACATTATGTGATTTATTTCTTGTGTTAGCTTTCTCATTACCTGCAGCAGACTGTCTGGCAGGCATTTCCTCCTGAACTTGCCAGTTTGGTTGGTACTAGTGGTGTCAAGCCACTCTTGACAATGGGCATTTAATTCTCCATCTAGATTATATTCTGTACCAGCTCAATCCTTCTTCCATGTGTGATCAGCATGAAGCAGCTTTGATTCAACTGCCCGGGTTAATGTTTCATAGTCACCTGCAGGAAACTATACCGTAAGAACTTCAAAGGAATTTAGAAAGGTTTGTAACATGGAAAATATTTTGCATGTACAGCTTCAGAAGGATAAATGTCGAAGTATTTACTTCAATGGGAAAAAGAGAAAGGCAGTGAATTATTGAAAGATAAGAGACTGGGAAATGTGGATGTCCTTCTGCAGCAGATACTGAAAACAAACACACAGGCAAGTACAATAGCCAGAATTGCAAATGGTATGTTGGCCTTCACAGAAAGAAGGTTTCAGTAAAGAATAACGATGTCGTGCTACGATTAAACGGGGTCATGGGAAGAAAATATCCAAAGGACCATGTACAGTACATTTTGTTCTTCTTACCTAAGGAAGAATATACTTGGCATAGAAAGAATGCAGCAAGTTCACTAGAGCAATTTCTGGAGTAGCAGGACTTGTTTGTGTTTTGTTTTGATTTTTCCTTATCCGTTTCCACTGATCACCCAGGTGTATTGTCTCCACCTTCCCCACCTGGTTCCATCTGTCCATCATACAATAGGGTCTTTTCAGAGCCTCTTTAGGCAGGTACATGGAACTTAGAAATATAAAGGATATGCGCTAGGGAAATTCTAGGCAGTTTCTAGAGTAGGTTACATGGTCGGCACAACATTGTGAGCCAAAGGGCCTGTAATGTGCTGTAGGTTTCTATGTTCATCCCCCACTTCACTCAATTCCACTAGTCATCTAACAGACTCCATCTTATCCCTCCTTCTCAACTCTTTATGCTGGGTCTCTTCCCATCACACACTTAGTCCTGATGTAGGGTCACAACTTGAAATGTCACTGATCTCTTTGCTGTTCCACCACTGAGTGCTTCCTATGAATTGCTTTATTGCTAACTATCTCTAATCGGTCCTTACCTTTCCAAAGACAACTAAATTCTGTCTCTCAGAATCCCTTCCAATATCCTTTGCACCTTTGATGTAAGGCTCATTG
This sequence comes from Mobula birostris, assembly GCF_030028105.1. Lineage (NCBI taxonomy): Eukaryota > Metazoa > Chordata > Chondrichthyes > Myliobatiformes > Myliobatidae > Mobula > Mobula birostris. Next base: position 66,329,714 of record NC_092379.1, read on the forward strand.
ACCCGTAGATCTCTGGCTTATCCCTGAAGCCCTTATTAAACACACCATATCCTCCAGTCTTACAGTACCTCAGCAGTGGCCTACAAAGATGGAAAGATCTCTGCCAAGGCCCCCAGCAATCTCCTCGCTTGCTTCCCGTAGCATCATAGGGTACAACTGATTAAGACTGGACGTTTATCCACCATTATGCATTTCAAGATCCCCAACACCACCTTTGTAATGGAGCATAATGTTAATAATGCTCCAAGATACCACCACTCCCTCCCCTCAACTCACTTGCTTCCATGTCCTTCTCTGCAGTAAATGTAGGCGAGAAGAATTTATTTATGACCTCCACTGCTTTCCATTGTTCTATACAGATCACTACACTGACATCACAGAGACCTACTGCCTTTCTGGCTACATTTTGCTCTTAATATACCTCCAAAATTGTTTTATCTTGCCTGCTGAGGATACCTCATGCCCCCTTTAGGACCAGTCCTACCTTAGAACACAGAACAGTACAGCACACAACAAACCATTTGGCCCATAAGGTTGTACTGACTTCTACCCTACTCTAAGATCAAATCAACCCTTCCCTTTTAAATGACCTTCCATTTTTCTTTCAACCATGTGCCTATCTATGAGTCTCTTCCAGCTGTCCTAAGTCCATTCTTAAGCTCCTTCCTCACTATCTTCTCACTTTCTAGAGACCTGTCTGATCTTTGATTCCCAAACCATAAATATGCTTCTTTCTTCCTCTTGACTAGATGTTCTACATCTCTAGTTAACCATAGTTCCTTCACTCTACCATCCTTTCTTTGCCTCAACGGGATAAATCTATCCAGAATGCCTTGCGAGCGCTCCCTAAGCTACACCCACATTTCTCCGAGTACATCTGTTCCCTATTGACACTCTCTATATTCATATTGTGTCGTGTCATATGATGTGGGCGATCATAGTCTTGACCATGATTGCTCTCAGCAGATTTTTCTACAGATGTTGTTTTCCATTGCCTTCTTCTGGGCAGGGTCTTTACAAGATGGTGACCCCAGACATTATCAATACTCTTCAGAGATTGCCTGCCTGGTGTCAGCGATCGCACATCCAGGACTTCTGGTGTGAAACAGCTGCTCATACGACCATCCACCACCTGCTGCCATGGCTTCACGTGACTCTGATCAGGGCCTGAGCAGCTGCTACACCTTGCCCAAGGGTGACCTGCAGGTTAGCGGAGGGAAGAGTGCCTTATACCTCCTTCAGTAGAGACCCATCTCTACCCTGCCATCCAACACTAATAGCATATTTACCCTTCCCCCAATTAAATACTCTCTCATATGATCTACTCTTATCCTTGTTCAAGGCTATGGTAAAGGTCTGGGAGTTGTGGTCACTGTCAACAAGCTGCTCACACACCAAGAGTTGTCACCTGATCTGTAGTACGCTCTCTCCTCTAGTCGGTCTGTCTACATATTGTGTCAAGAACAGTTAACACATTCTGCTTAATATTTAACACAAATCTTTTGCATCAAGGAGGAGCCAATCAATTTTAAGGAAGTTGATGTCCTCATGACAACAACTGTGTTATTTTCCTACTTTCCAAAATCTGTCTCCCGATCTGCTCTTCGGTGTCTCTGTTGCTGTTTGGGGGAGATGGGGGAAATTGTATAGAATACTCTCAATAGAATGATTGCTCCCTTCCTGTTTCTGACTTCAACCCACACTGACTCAGTGGACAATCCCTCCACAACATCTTCCCTTGGACCATGGTGCACCACATGGTACATATAATGCACACACAGGACACATAAAGTAATATCACCACAAGTAAACTAACAAATAACACAAGATAAAAAATAAGCAGTACAACTCTACTGGCACTTCATGTGTGATGAGACATGGTGGCAGGAGCTCAGTAGTCTTATGGCCTGGAGGAGAAGCTTTTTTCCATCCTAACAGTTCTTTTCCTAATGCTATGGTACCTCCTGCCTGATGGGAGGAGGTCAAAGAGATAGTTAGAACGGATGGGAAGGATCAGTGACAATACTAAGGGCCTTGTGTACCGGGCACGCCAGATAAATATCACTGAAGGGCAAAGAGAGACCCCGCTGATCCTCTCAGCAGTCCCTGCAGTCCTCTGTAGGGACTTCCGGTCAGATGCTTTGTAATTCCCGAACCCAACAGTGCTGCAGTTGGTCCGGGCACTCACAATGGTTCTCCTTTAAAAATTGGTTAAATGGGGGCAGGAGCTTCACTTGCCTCCATCTCCCCAGATGCTGCTGTGCTTCTTGACCAAAGAGGTTGTGCTGAGGAACCAGGTAAGATCATCCATTATGTGCATTCCCAGAAGATTGGTGCTCCTAATTCTCTCCACAGAGTTGTCGTATTCCTTGAGAGGAACGGCCAGCCTGCACCTTCCTAAAATAAGTCCACAATCATCTTTGGTCTTGTGTACACTGAGACTCAAGTTGTTGTGTGTGCATCACTCTACCAGTAGGTTCTATGCAGTCTCGTCAACATTATGGATGAGACCAGCCACTGTTGTGTCATCAGCAAACTTGATGCCTCAGTTTGAACTGGATCTAGCTGGGCAGTCATGAGTCAGCAGCAGGAACAGCAGCGGGGTAAGCCTGTGGCCTCAGGGGGAACTGGTGCTCAGCATGATGGAACCAGAGATGTTTCTCTCAATAAGGAGTGACTGTATATCGTAACTTGATGTGGGTAGCTTTAAGGAATTAAAATGCTTATGAAATTAATAATAATGCTATTAAAGTTGGTAGCAGAGTGGGTTGACTCTGAGGAAGGATGCTGGGATAGCAAGATTTCTAATGGACAACTGGGCTTATCACAGAGTTGGAACAATGGGAGAGAGTGGCTTGTATCTTGAAGAATCAGTGTTGGCTAGGTGATTGGGATCTTGAGGATCATGAGAATGGATAGGGGTGGTTGGGGAGAATCAGTACACTATAAGAAAGCAACTGACCTGATAAGAGTTGTACATAAAACCAGATTATTCTGGATTGCTCAAAGCTGCTCACTTCACTCCTTTGATAACATAAATCAAGTTCCCGCAAATTGTTCTCAAAGGAATGCACATACGATATGCACCCAAGGAATGGAAATCACGTCATAGTGCAAGGATGATTCATACCCAGAAATGCCTGATCAAATTTCCTCAGTGATGCAAAACAACACAAAAATAGTGGTTACTGCATTTCACTCAGCAAAAAGAGAAATCAGTTTTAAATTCTAACACCAGGCAAATATAATTTGAAATGGAGGTATATTTTTGGAAGGAAAATCTCTGTAATTGATTGAAATCTGATATAAAAAAAGAAATAACATAATTGTTATTTATGTATTACTTTTATCTGAAGAAGAAAACAACTCCAAGACACGAGAGCAACCAAACAAAATAATGCTGTTGAGCAAAACAAGGACATGCAGTGTTAAGGCAGGTGGCTAAAGTTTTGGTCAAAGAAATAAGTTTTAAAGAAAGATGTAAAGTAAACTAAGGAGGGGTGGGGATATTGGCAGTGAATTTCAGAACTTTTGAATCTGCTGATAAAAATATTCAATAAGTCAGCCATTATTTATAGAAAGAACAGCTGTGAAGATTTCAGGTGTAACTCTCATCAGAGTACAAAAGAAAACTAAATATAAAAGGAGTATTGAAATTTGAGAATAAATAAACAGAGTTTTCTGATGCCTTGAACATCTGAGAAGGAATGCAAATAATTATGGGGTGAATATTAGAGGCAAAGATCGCTCAACAAATTGGCACGTAATCTGAGAAAAATATCTGTGAGGTTTACAATTAACTGGCATAATACTTGAAAAAAATAGAACATTAAGGGCAAGATGGAAGCCCATGTGGATGCAGAACCCACCCTGGGCTCTATCAAAGGTGTACCTCTTGTAAATTTTTTTCAATTCTATGTTGGATAATCAAGTTCTGCAGGACTACCCCATCAGCAGGTTGCTCGATAGCAAAAGAACTGGACTTGCTGTTGTGTTGTCACCTGGACCTGTTGCGTACCATTGTGCTAAGGTGCGCGTAAAAACAAAGGGAGTTTGTGATTGTCCTGAACGTTTTCCTTTGTGATTGCGAGACCCTGTTGGACAGAGGTAAAACAGACTACTGCAAGTCTGGTTCACTGCCTCGGTTGTGGTGAGGGCTAGGCTGAGGCCACAGGGTCGCCTGTTGCAGTGCCCAGGGGAGGAGAGCAGAGCCAAGGTGGTGTGGGAGAATGCAAGGGCCTCTGCTGGGTGTCCAGCCCCCAGCCCATGCTAGCTTAGAGGCTGGAGACTCCTGTTAGTGCTGCCCTCTGGTGATCGCTCAGTGGGAAAATAAACTGGACCAGGATAATCCACGGACATGCCACTCAGAGACTTGGGCTAATTATATTTTTTCCTTTGTGACTGCACACTTTTTCTGAAATCATCACCATATGTGCAGTCTGCTGTTGGTAATGTGTCTTGCAGCTTGGGCCCAGAGGAACAATGCTTTGGTTGGCTAATTAAACTTGAACTTGACAACAGGGACAGGCTAAGGTAGGTATCAGAAAAAGCTCCTCACTCTACTCAAATTTCCCTCTATTATGTTTGATCCTGCAGATCAGGTTTTTTAAAACACACATTTAAGTACTCTTTTTTCACCTCTTCAAAAAAACTCAGATGTGCGAAACACTATTTCCCAAACACAAAACCCCACTGCTGCCTGTCCGTAGTCAATACTAACCAAGTACTTGCTTTTCCAAATACAAATAGATCTTTTTTCTAAGAATCCCTACAGAACTTTCCAGTAATGGAAGATTCACCAACCTGTAGTTCCCTGGCCAATCCCTGGAGCCCTTTTTAAACATACACACCATATTAGCTAAGCTCCAGACTTTTGAGTCCTCACCTGTGGCTAATCATGATGAAAATAGCTCTGCAAGGTCGTCTGCAATTTCTTCATTCTGCTTTCCTTCAATGTTGTTGCATATACTTGGTTATGTTGGGAATTCATCCAGCTTAATATATTCAAGACCATTATGACCTCTTTTGTAATGTTCTTAACCATCACCATTTATTTTCCTTAATTCCTCAGCTTCTCCAAGGTAAATACGATGGAAAGTATTTAAGACCTTGTCCATCTGTTGTGGCTCCATCCACAGAAACAATCACGTTGATCGTTAAGAAGATCTGTTCTCTCCCTAGCTACCCTTTTTGCACTTAATAGTCTTATAGAATATTTAGAGTTCTCATTAACCCTATCTGCTCCAGCTATCTCAAATCCTCTTTAGCCCCCGCTGCTCCAGATTTCTCCCTTATATGTACTGTATCTCTTCTACTGTTTCGGGATCCAGTAGTATACATCTAACATACACTTTTTTTCCCTTCAATATCCCTACTCCCGCCAGTTTTCGCTTAACAGGTACACACTAGCCTTCTGAACTCTCCACATCTCACTCTTAAAAGTCTCCCACTTACTAGACAACCCACAAACAGCCGCTCCCACTCAAACTTTCAAGAGTCTACCCAATGCCTATGATTAGTTTTTCCCCAGTTTAGGATCTCAATTTCTTCCCGCAATAGTTTAAAACGATTGAATTATGGACACTAGATCTAAAGTGCCACTATAAATCATTTGCCCCGGCCATTTCCAACCTGAACAGGCACTAAAACAACTGCAGTGATATAGCATAACCCCTCAGTAAATCCTCAACCTCATCGGCCCGGAACCTACCAGCTGACTTCTCCCTCCCCCTCCGGCTGCTATCAGTTCTCGCGAAGTTTTGCCTCGTCGCGGGGAGGAGCCGAGTCTTCGACTGGTGACGCAGAGGGTCTCGGAACGGCCATTCGCGCGCGTGAGCGTCAGCGTGCGTGCACGCGCACGTACACGCACACGGGCGAGGCTTCGCTCTCGGAGAGACCAGCTGGCGTGTTCCGGCGGTGACTTGGGCGGTTGCGGCTGACAGTTCAACCCCTCCCTCCCCCTCCCGGGATGTAAATGGCGTCTGATAACAGTGACGCCGAGGAATTCTATGACGCGGCTGAGGAGGTTAACCCTGTCCCGTCGCCGGTTGCGTAAGTGATGGGGGGCTAGGGGGTTGCGCGGGCTAACGGGGGAGGCCGGAGTGCGGTGAACCCGTGGCTGTGCAATTAGGTTCCCGCAAACCAGCGTTCTTGCTCCCTCCCCTATAATGTCTCACCTCCATCCCCACCCGTCAGTACGTTACCACCTCCGCACCCCCGACTGATGCCCGTGTCCTCCGGGCCGGCATACTTTCCTCTGTCTGGCACCCTGGCAACTTATTACCCCTCCCCTCCCATCCCCCTCTGTCCTGTGCCCTAGTCGCTCCTCCCCCATTTAACCTCCCTTTGGCTTCTCTCCCTCCCGCTGTCTTGCATTCTAGTTAAACCCCCGTCTGCCCTGCCCCACTGACCTGTATCTCCTTCCACCACTCACTGTCCCTCATCACCACACGTCTCCGCTCATTTTCACTTGTTCCCACAACCACCCATTCACTCACCTGATGTTAGTGCGGCCCATTCTCTCAAGTCACAACACACTTTGGTTCAATGTATAATGAGCGCTGCAGTTGTTATTGGTCTGCTTTGCTTTATGATTGTCACATGCTTGTCATACAGGTCATTTCATTACATAGTGCGTTGAGGTAGTCCAAGGTAAAACACTAACAAATACAGAATCAAGTGTAGATCATTTCAAGGTAGATTGTGAGGTCAAGAGTCCTTCTAATTGTCCTGGAGACCCATTCCAAACAGTGGGGTAGCAGCTGTTCTTAAGGCTGGTACATACCACCAGCCTTAAGAACAGCTGCTACCCCACTGTTGTACCCAGGCCTTTGTATCTTCTGCCCAGTGGAAGAGGGAAGATTAGACAATGACCATGGAGGATGATTTATAACATTATAAATTTAAAAGACATGTTCAATGAGCATTGTCTTGTGAAGAGTGTCAAAATTAGTAACGATATTTCACGTGGCAGCTGCACCAGTAAAAGATTATTTTCAGAGCGTTACTCATGTTGTCTCTGTAATTTTGCTTTCTGTTCCTTTATGTGTATGCTTTATTTCTAAACTGTAGCTGAACAGTTTTGCTGATCTGTCAGTTGAGAATTTCTGTTTCAGTTGGAACAGGCGAGAAGGAATTTAAATATGCCAATGTTAGCAGAAGCCATGAGGTGATCACAGCCCTGATGACAGGAGAAGCACTGCAGTTAGCTCAGTACTTTTCAGTTGGAGTAATATTGCCCAGAGCTTCTTTTATCTTTTAGTTTCCATGAAGAGATTCTTGGATGTCAACAGCTTTATGGGGTCAGGCTTTATGGTAGAACAAATAATCAGTTTGTGCACGCTGATCAGTCCTAAACAGCTTACAGTTTGAGAGAGGGGCGACCTGGCATTGTAACCCATCATGAGTCAGCACCTTAACTGTTGGGAGGAGAGAGGTTAAATGGCATGGTGGCAGAACAGTACAAAGTGCGCAGCAATAAAAACTTGTTTTTACCAAAAATGTACTGGTCTCTGGTACTTAACATTTATAATTGCATCTGTGTTTACATTAGGGCTGAGTACAGAAATATTGGGAAAAAAAGCTTCCAATTCACGTTAAAGAACTCAAGTATACCTCTGTATTTTTATAGCAGAAGAAAATGAGACTATGCTAGAAAGTATAGAAATCGCAGTCAGTTATTTCTTAGGTAACTGATTATGATTTCCTTACTTTAGTTGAACACAGTCACATAATTGATAAAAAGTGATAGCTTTAAAGGTGAACAACAGGAATTCTGCAGACGCTGGAAATTCAAGCAACACATCAAAGTTGCTGGTGAACGCAGCAGGCCAGGCAGCATCTGTAGGAAGAGGTGCAGTCGACGTTTCAGGCCGAGACCCTTCGTCAGGACTGGTCTCGGCCTGAAACGTCGACTGCACCTCTTCCTACAGATGCTGCCTGGCCTGCTGCGTTCACCAGCAACTTTGATATGTGTAGCTTTAAAGGTGAAATGGATTATGCTGTTGTCATTTAAAAGAAGTAAGTGACCTGTGATGGCAAAATACAAATTGCTAATAATGCAATTCATTTAGATATATTCATGTTAGCAGTGGGTTGTGAAAGTATTTGCGGGGTAGTACTAGTGGTAAGCCAGAGTGAAGTATTTGTCTCACAATGATATTTTTGTGTGGTGTAATGACATGTATCAGCATGAGCTCTATTTGAGCACGAAGACCTGACTTTGATATGGGTCCACAGTAGAGGTTTGTTGCCCAAGAAGCTGTGGCAGTAGTTGAGCCTGTCAGAGGACTTGTTATAAACTGAGGTAGGAAGTTGCTCCTTCCGTGAGAGTGAAATTGGATTTGTTTTGCAAGGAATGCATATTTAATTAACTATGATTAATCCTTAGTCTGGGAACTGTTGATCCAATATGTGGAAAAAATATTTTTGCTTAAAATATTCCGGTTACTTTGGCCTATGCTTTGGAGAGTGAAACCATGCTGCAATTGCACTTTTTTTGCCTGTAGTACATTGTACATGTATGAGTAGAATAACCTGGCTCCTGTCCGTATCATCTGAATTAATACTTGTACTTTTTAATTGGATTATGGCCTGTATTGTCAGGAACTGGAAAATAGATGTCATGATTGGTCCTTGAAGTACCTGGCTACTTTAAACACGTTTAAAAACGCAAACACGAGGAATTCTGCAGATGCTGGAAATTCAAGCAACACATATCAAAGTTGCTGGTGAGCGCAGCAGGCCAGGCAGCATCTCTAGGAAGAGGTACAGTCGACGTTTCAGGCCGAGACCCTTCATCAGGACCAACTGAAGGAAGAGTTAGTAAGAAATTTGAAAGTGGGACGGGGAGGGAGAGATCCAAAATGATAGGAGAAGACAGGAGGGGGAGGGATGGAGCCAAGAGCTGGACAGGTGATTGGCAAAAGAGGATACGAGAGGATCATGGGACAGGAGGGCCAGGGAGAAAGACAAGGGGGAGGGGATGAAAACGCAGAGGATGAGCAAGGAGTATAGTCAGAGGGACAGAGGGAGAAAAAAGAGAGAGAGAAAAAGAATGTGTGTATATAAATAAATAACGGATGGGGTACGAGGGAGAGGTGGGGCATTAGCTGAAGTTTGAGAAGTCAACGTTCATGCCATCAGGTTGGAGGCTCCCCAGACGGAATATAAGGTGTTGTTCCTCCAACCTGAGTGTGGCACATGCTCAAGTGCTCATGCTCATGGCAACAAATGCTACACATGCCCTTACACTTCCTCCCGTAACACCATTCAGGGCCCCACGCAGTCCTTCCAGGTGAGGCAACACTTCACCTGTGAGTCGGCTGGGGTGATATACTGCATCCGGTGCTCCCGATGTGGCCTTTTATATATTGGTGAGACCCGGCGCAGACTGGGAGATCGTTTCACTGAACACCTACGCTTTGTCCGCCAGAGAAAGCAGGATCTCCCAGCGGCCACACATTTTAATTCCACGTCCCATTCCCAATTCTGATATGACTATCCACGGCCTCCTCTACTGTAAAGATGAAGCCACACTCAGGTTGGAGGAACAACACCTTATATTCCGTCTGGGTAGCCGCCAACCTGATGGCATGAACATTGACTTCTCTAACTTCCGTTAATGCCTCACCTCGTACCCCATCCGTTATTTATTTATATACACACATTCTTTCTTTCTCCTTTTTCTCCCTCTGTCCCTCTCACTATACCCCTTGCCCTTCCTCTGGGTTCCCCCCTCCCCCTTCTCTTTCTCCCTAGGCCTCCTGTCCCATGATCCTCTCGTATCCCCTTTGCCAATCACCTGTCCAGCTCTTGGCTCCATCCCTCCCCTCCTGTCTTCTCCTATCATTTTGGATCTCCCCCTCCCCCTCCCACTTTCAAATCTCTTATTAGCTCTTCCTTCATTAGTCCTGACGAGGGGTCTCGGCCTGAAACGTCGACTGTACCTCTTCCTAGAGATGCTGCCTGGCCTGCTGCGTTCACCAGCAACTTTGATGTGTGTTGCTTAAACACATGTTTGAAAGCTTTCATTATGATGAGTGAAATTTTATAAAGTTCCAAGGTAGAATTTGTGCATGAGGACTGATTTGGGTTCACAGCAAGGTGACATAAGGTAGGATATAACTACAATTAAGATAGGATACTTGAGATAGATTTGACTTGGTTTTAGCTGAATCTGGAGCAGTATTAATTTGTAGAAGTGAGCCAGATGTATTCAGTTAATGTGGGTGGTGTGGCTGTGTCCAGGACATTAGCGCATGCACTGTCAAGTACAAGAGTCTCCACCCTATTAATGGTCTTGGAAGGATGAATTGATCAGCTTGTTTCAGTGTCAGCCTTGTAGAAGTTACTCAGCACTGCACAAAGAATTATTTCTTTGATAAAATGCCCTTTAATTTCCTTGGGAATTAGGATGCATATTGGGAGTTATATTTTCAATTATTCTATATTGAGTTTTAAATTATGCTGTTAAGTTTTTGATTTTATATATATTTCTAAAATTTTAATATTTTTAAATGGTTCTGTTGGTGTTAAGATTTTTTTGTATCTGGAAAATGTTTTTGGAGAGTGACTTCAACCATTAAAACTTTGGGGTGGATGGTTTCTAACTGTAGTGCCTGCTTACCTGCTTTGCTTGAACCACATTACTGGATTTTAGGATTGTTCAGAACAATAAGAATGGGCATGCACATCCAGATGGAGTGGCTTGGATGTTTTGAGTGGTGATTATGGGCAGTGGATCAGCAATGGCTCCACCTGGACTTCAGTGTTAATTTTTGATCTGTTTTTGGCATGTTGCTGTGATTGAAGCAACTTCCATTAAAATAATGATGATATAAACATAATTGACTCCAACACAATGTTAGAGTTCTGCTGGTCAATAGATGCTCTTCGTATTAATTGTTCATTTAATTACTGTTTGTGCTAACTTGCCATGGGAAAATTGCCCTGTTTCCTTGGCTTGAGGCACTCCACATTGTGGAAGATATTATAAGCAGACAACTCAATGCTTGATATTCAGGTTGGTTGAAGTCAATTTTGCTTTTAAACTACAGTAATAGTTAATCATTTAAGTTTTAATATAAACCTTCAAAGATGTGTGCTGGAAGGTGGTTGCTAGGATTGTGTTGAAGAGTGAGATGAGAATGAGAAAAATGTTAAATTGTGATTGAGTAATTTGGCACAGAAACAGGCTCTTCAGTCGAACTTAACCATATGGTAATATGGCACAGAAACAGGCTTTCAATCCAGATCAGCCATATGGTAATATGGCACAGAAATGGGTCCTTCAGCCCAACTTAACCATATGATAATGCGGCGCAGAAACAGGTCGATCTACCCAGATCAATCATAAGGACCACGATTCCCATCTAAGCATGTGCCATTTGTCCACATTTGGGCCATATCCCTTAAACTTTTCCCTGTCCAGATTTGCAGCATTAAAATGATTAATATTGATTTTGAAGTGGGGAGAATTTAAAGATCTGGAAGATTTTGGAAAAAAAATTTACATGGGAGTATAATCTGCCTGATTTGCTGAGGTCAATGACTGTTTTGTGGTGGGGGAGGTTTTTTGGAAAATAGGCCATGTGTAATCGTAGCAAGATGTGTTTATTCCTGTTGCATTGAATGCCTGCATACTATAGCCCTTCCTATATTTGCTGGACCTGTGTTTTGTTTAGAAGGAATTCAACATTTCTCAATCTATCACTATTTAAATAATACTGTGCCTTCCTGTGATGCCTGCCTTATTTATTCAAGCTATTCAATTATTTGAGATTTTATTCAGTTATGGATTATAAAATTGTTGAGCTGTTGAGGCAATTGTGTTTTCCATTGAGAAATGCTTTAAATGCTGAAGCAAAATCTCTCTTTTGGGTTTAATTTCTGTTGATGCTATGTTGTTTTGAGTAATGCTGAAAACTGACATCTGTAAAATTCCAAGAAATTGACACCTTCCCTCCATCCACCCGACAAAGGGGAGAGGCGTTAAGAACAATTATTCGGTTATACTACCACATACAACCCTGAGATTAATTTTCTTGTAAGCATACTTAATAATCCATAACTATAGTAGAATCAATGAAGGATTGCGCCAACATGGGTGTTCAACGAGTGCAAAAGACAAATTGTGCAAATACAAAAAGAAAGAAGTAATAAATGAGCAATGATTATGAAGAGTCATTGAAAGTGAGTCCTTGGGTTGCGGGAACATTTGAATAATGAAATAAAGTTGAAGTTATCTCCTTTGGTTCAAGATCCTGCTGGTTGAGGGGTAATAACTAATCCTGAACCTGGTGGTGGTGAGTCTCATTAAGAACATAAGAAATAGGAGCAGGAGTGGGTCATCTGGCCTGTTGAGCTTGCTCCGCCATTCAATAAGATCATGGCTGATCTGGCCATGGACTCATCTCCATCTACCTGCCTTTTTCCCATAACCCTTAATTCCCCTACTATGCAAAAATCTATCCAACCTTGTTGTAAATATATTTAGCCTCCACTGCTTCATTGGGCAGAGAATTCCACCAGATTCACCACTCTCTGAGTAAAGCAGTTCCTCCTCATCTCCATCCTAAATCTACTACCCCGAATAGGAGGCTATGCCCCCTAGTTCTAGTCTCACCTACCAGTGGAAACAACTTTCCTACCTCTACCTTTTCATTCCCTTTCATAATTTTATGTTTTTATAACAACTCCTCTCATTCTTCTGAATTCCAGCGAGTACTGTCCCAAGCAGCTCAAGTCTAACCCCCTAATCTTGGCAGTAAAGCTGATGGACCTCCTCTGCACCACCTCCAAAGCCAATATATCATTCTTCAAGTAAGGAGACTAGAACTGCACGCTGTACCCCAGGTGCAGCCTCACCAGTATCCTGTACAGTTGCAGCATAACCTCCCTGCTCTTAAATTCAATCCCTCTAGCAATGAAGGCCAACATCCCATTTGCCTTCTTGACAGCCTGTTGTACCTGCAAACGAACCTTTTGTGATTCATGCACAAGCACTCCCAAGTCCCTCTGCACAGCAGCATACTGCAATTTTTTACCATTTAAATAATAATCTGATCTTTTATTCTTCCTTCCAAAATGGATGACCTTTTATTTATTAACATTTTACTCCATCTGCCAGACCCTTGCCCACTCACTTACCTTTTATTTCTCTGCATACTCTCTGTATCTTCTGCACAATTTGCTTTTCCACTCATTTTAGAGTCAACAGCAAACTTTGATACACTACACTTAGTCCCCTCTTCAAGATTGTTAAATGTATATCATGAACAGTTGTGGGCCCAGCATTGACCCCTGCGGCATACCGCTCACCACTAATTGCCAGCCAGAGTAACATCCATGTATCCCAACTCTGCTTTCTATTAGTTAACCAATCCTCTATCCATGCTAATACATCACCCCCAACTCTATGCATCCTTATCTTATGGATAAGTCTTTTATGCAGCACCTTATTGAATACCTTCTGGAAATCCAAGTAAATAATGTTTATCTGTTCCCCTCTAACCACTGCACTCATTATATCCTCAAAGGACTCCAGTAAGTTTGTCAAACAGGACCTGCCTTTGCTGAATCCATGCTGCATCTGCCTGATGAATCTATTTCTTTCCAGATGCCTTACTGTTTCTTCTTTAATGATAGTTTCATATGTTGAACTAACTAGCCTTTTGCCTGCACCCTTTTTTTTGAACAGTGATATGACATTCGCTTTCTTCCAATCTGCCGGGACCTGCCTAGACTCCAGAGAATTTTGATAAATTTTCACCAAAGCCTCAACTATAATATCTGCCATTTCTTTCAGTACCCTGGGATGCATTCCATCAGGACCAGGGGACTTATCTATCTTCACGCCCACAAGTTTGCTCAGCACTACCTCTTTTGTATTGTATCGCGGTCCTCACCTCCCATCCCATCACATCTCTCTTTGGCTTGTTAGACGTGTCTTCCACTGTGAAGACTGACACAAAATAGTAATTTCAAAGCCTCAGCCATTTCCTCACTACTCAATATCAATTACCCCTTCTCATCCTCCAAGGCCAATGTTCACTTTAGCCACCCTTTTCAGCTTTATATATGTTTGTAATTATAAAAAAATTACTATCTGTTTTTATATTTTATGCTATTTATTTTCATAATCTAGCTTCTATTTCTTTATTGCTCGCTTAGTGGTTCTTTGTTGCTTTTTCAAGTTTTCCCAATCTTCCAGTTTCCCACTACTCTTAGTGACTTTGTACACACGAGCTTTCAGTTTGATGCCTTCTTTTATTTCCTTAGTTATCCAAGGAGGGCCCTCCCCACCCTTACTATCCATGCTTTTAACTGGAATATACTTCTGTTGAGCACTGTGAAACATCTCTTTGAAAGTCTTCGACTGTTCTTCAACCGTGGTTCCCAGTCTATACTAGTCAAATCCTTCCTCAACCCATTGTTGAATCCATTGTTTATGCATAATACACTAGTTTTAGATTGAACTATTGCACTCTCCATTTGTATGAGAAACTTATTCATATTGTGATCACTCTTTCCAAGAGGATCCCTAACTACAAGATCACTGATTTTTACCTGTCTCATTGCACTGGACAGAACCAAGATAGTACATTCCCTTGTAGGTTCAATAACATGCTGTGCGAGAAAGCTATCACAGATGCATTCAGTCCTCCTCACGACTGCCTCAACCAACTTGATTCACCCAATCTATGTGCAAGTTAAAGCTCCCCATGATAGCTGCTGTTCCATTCTCACATGCCTCAGATATTTCTGTTTATTGCCTGTGCCACTGTAATATTATTATTCGGTGGCCTATAAATAACTCCCATCAGTGATTTTTTTTCCTTCGCTATTCCAAATCTCTACCCAGATGGATTCAGCATTCTGCTCCTTAGATCTTGTGTTGTCTCTCACTATTGCCCTGATCTCATCTTTAATTAAGAATGCTACCCCACCTCCTTTACCTTCCTGCCCATCCTTCTGTATTACCTGATATCCTTAGATATTTAATTCCCAATCCTCTCCATCCTGCAACCATGATTCTGTAATGGCCACTAAATCATACCCCTTTGTACTGATTTGTACCACGAGTCACTGACCTTGTTTTGAATACCACAGGCATTCAGATAAAGTGCCCTTACACTCATTGTGCTTCTAAAATCTTGTAATCTTTTTTTCTTTTGCACTTGACTTTTCTTCACTCCACTCTTACTTTTCTCTTTTTTCTCTTTTGCTTTTACTTTATCTACAATTTTCTCTTTTACTTTATCCATACTTCTCCAATCTGTTGAACCTCCCCCCTTTACTATTTAGTTTAAAGCCCTGTCCACAGGTGTAGTTATGTGATTCACCAGGATCCAGGTCCCATCACGGTTTGGGTGGAGCCCGTCCCATTAGACCAGCTTCCTCCTCCTCCAATACTGGTGTTAATTTCCCATGAATTCAAACCCACTTCTCCCATACCAATCCTTGAGCCATGCGTTTAACTCTATTATTCTTGACCCTATGCCAATTTACGCGTAGCTCAGGTAGTAATCCAGAGATTACCACCTTTTTGGTTTTGCTTTTTAATTTAGTCCATAGCTGCTCAAATTCCCTCAACAGAACCTCTTTCTTCATTCTACCTATGTCGTTGGTACTCACATGGACAATGACAACTGGCTGTTTCCCCTCCCACTGCAAATTCCTCTGCAGATCATATGAGATACCCTGAACCTGGGCACTAGGCAGGTAATACAGCCTTTGGGATGCTCTATCCTTGTGACAGTGAACTCTGTCTATTCCCCTGACTATACTATCCCTAATTCTACCACTTCTCTTCCCCCTTCTTGAATGGCTCCCTGAACTACGGTGCCACAGTTAAGTTGCTCATCCTGCCTCTAGCCCCCACTCTCCTCCACACAGGAATCAAGAACCTCTGACCTGCTGGACAAGCTTAAGGAGTGAGGCTCCTCCAGCAATGTCTCTTGGATCTCACTATACATCTCACTCACAGTTGCACCCTCTTATCCCTGACCACAGACCGAACTTGAGGCAGCTAATCTAATGCGTGTGACTACCTCCTGAAACAGAGAATCCAGGTAACTCTCCCCCTCCCTGATGTGTAGCAGTTTGAAGCTCAGATTCCAGGTCAACAACTGAGCTTGAGTTCCTCAAGCAGCCAACACTTGCTGCAGATGTGGTCACCAGGAACCACAGTGGGGTCCACCAGCTCCCACATCATGCAGCTACAGCACAGCACCTGATCCTGCATCATCTCTGCTTTATTTACTTTGCTGTAATTTAGTGACTTTTTATTTAACCACTACAAAAGCCGTACTTTTGCCTCCTTGCCAAAGCCTCAAGTTCCTACTCCTACATTGGTCCACGCACACAATGGCCACTCCACTTTGACCCTGCTTTACTTTTATTTGCTCCCAATGAATCACAAATTGACTGGTCCGCTACTACTGCTCCAAGTCCTGCGAAATGCTCCTTTTTTAAACTCTTTTCCCCAATCTGTGCAAAGCGCTCTCTCTGTGAATCAATTGCTCTGACACTAATGCACCAAGCCTCTGCGAAATGCTCTTTTTTTTAGACTTCTCCCTGACTTATGGAGTTTGCAACGATTCAGCTCGAAGCTTCTGTATCTTCTTCCTGATGGCAGCAGTGAGAAGAGAGTATATCCTGGGTGGTGGGGGTCTCTGATGGATGCTGCTTTCCTGTGACAATGTTGCATGTAGATCTGCTCAATGATGGCGAGGACTTTACCTGTGATAGACTGGACCGTATCTAACACATTTTGTAGGATTTTTTGTTCAAGGGCTTTGGTGTCTCCGTACCCATCTGTGATGTAACCAGTCAATATACTCTCCACTACACATCTATAGAAGTTTGTCAAAGTTTTAGATGTCATGCTGAATCTTTTCAAACTTCAGAGGAAGTAGAGTGCTGCTGTGCTTTCTTTGTAATTGCATATGTGCTGGGCCCAGGACAGGTCCTCTGAACTAAAAGGCAATTAAAGTTGCTGACCTGTTCCACCTCTGATCCTCCTATGACGACTGGCTCACTGACCTCTGGTTTCCTCCTCTTGAAGATAATAATCAGCTCCTTGGTCTGGCTGTCATCGAGCCACTCAGCCAGGTTTTCAATCTCCCTCCTATATGCTGATTCATCACCCCCTTTGATTCAGCAAATGACAGTGGTGTTGTCAGCAAACTTGAATATGGCTTTTGAGCTATGGTTAGCCTCATAGTCACAAGTATAAAATGGCTAGAGCAGGGGGCTAAGCATATAGTCTTGCAGTGCACCTGTGCTGATGGAGATTATGTTGTATAATTTAATACAAACTCTGAATGCTAAATAAACTGTCATATGTGTATAAGTACTGTGTTTTAGCTACATACATTTAAAATTCACGAATATCTCTAAGCTTTTTTTTGTCATTGCCATTCAAAGATCGGGCTAAAGGACATTTTCCCTTCGTACAAGAGCATGTTATTATAGAACAGAAAAGCAAAAGCTATTTCAATATTTTCTGTATCCTGGTTTGATGCACAAGTGTTGATTTTTGTTGCTGATTAAAGCATTGTTTATCAGGTACCTAGATGGTTGAGAGATAAGTTGGTGACATTAACAGTCATAGTTGCCACTGCTATGATGTATCTCAGCAAGTCTAACACCCATTTCAGTTTTTGAGGTTTGTGGTTTTTGATGCTTTACAGGGACTGTCTTTGCTTCTGTGACCTGTCAGAAAGCCTAGTTTCTTATAGTTTTTGTTGACATGGAGTTTGTGCTGTGGCTAATTTCATTTTAATAAGCTTTCTGGTGCTACCTTTAATCATGTGATCACTGTCCCAACCTTTGTTACTGACCTCAGCAGTTGTGGCCTTTATTCTGTTGGGATTATTCTTGGAATATTTTACTGATGTAGTTGATGTTGATTTGAAGTTTTTAGAAGAATTCTTGTTCATAAATATACTTGTCAAGCTGAAACATTTGAAGCTTCTGAAGCTTAATGAGTTTCACAATCGTTGTTTTAAATGGTCTGTTGCCCAGAAATGTGATGATGCTGTGTTTCTCAGTGTTAAGTACATGAAGTTGGTTTGCTGGCAGAGTGCATTGACTTTAGGCAGTACTGAATTAGCAGCTACAGGCCTCGGGCAAAAATGGTGGTTGGCACACTATGTAGCAACCATTTAATCCAATGCCTTTGAATTTCTCGGCTTGTGTGCCTTCTTGCTTTTCTACGTCACAGAATTTAATTGGGGCCAAAATTATTATATTTAAATAATTTATACTGTATTCTATTTTATCATCGAACCATTATTAGAGATGCAAAATAAGGCACAAAGATATTATTTAATCTGCTGAAAATACAAGTAGACGGTACTAGAAGTTGGGATTGTAAATTGACTTCAATGTTGTATAAATTTTAGGACAAGGAAATGCTAAAGAGAGAGAAAGAAAGGAAGAACATTTACCATACACAAGTTTGTTTTGGAATAATTTTATTTTCCATCTTCAACCCTTCTCCTCTCAATGGTCTGGTATTCTTTTCTTTCAAAGGTTAATTTTCTATCAGTGTATTTTGACTTTTTAATAGGAGCCAAAGAATAAATATCACAATTATAGATATAGCCCATGTGTTTCCAGAAGCCACTTAGGAATAATTTTGTGTGAATTTTTGTGTTCTGAATGCTCAGTATTTGCCCCCACTCTGTGTATGGTTTAGCATTCTAGATCTGCATAGATAATACTGTGAAACTATATATCAATCAAGGTAAAATTTGGTGGAAGACATGAAATTAATTGAAAGAAGGTGTAAAATGTTCGGGAACAGACTCCCAACACATCAGGTTTGGTGTTTGCATTTCAAATGAACAATGAAGTAAAGTCTGAGTTGTATTGTTGAATTGGAAATGGTTTGCCATTGTAAAGTTGCTTTACACTTGGTGTCATCTGGCTAATTATTTAATGCATTCAGTCCTTCAGGAAGAACAGAAGCATCCACATTTAGTTAAAAGTAAAATTATTATTAAATTGCATAGATGTCACTATATACAACCCTGAGATTCATTTTCTTGCAGACGTATTCAATAATCCACAGCAGAAAAATAACCGTAACAGAATCAATGAAAAACTGCATCAGCTTGGGCATTCAACCAGTGTTGAAAAGACAACTACGTAAATGCAAAAAGAGAGAAATAATAAAATAAATGAGCAATAAAATATTAGGAACGTGAGATCAATAGTCGTTGAAAGTGAGTCTATAGATGTGGAAACAATTCAGTGATGGGTCAAGTGAAGTTAAGTAAAGTTACCCCCTTTGATTCAAGAACCTGATGATTGAGGGGTAATAACTGTTTCTGAATCTAGTGGTGTGAGTCCTGAGGCTTGTGTACCACCTTCCTGATGGTAGCAGTGAGAGAAGAGCATGTCCAAGGTGTTGGGGGTCCCAGATGATAGATACTGCTTTCCTGCGGCAATGGTTCATGTAGATTTGCACAATGGTGGGAAGGGCTTCACCCTTAATGAACTGAGCCATATCCAGGTTTTGTTATATTTTCCGTTCAAGGACATTGGTGTTTTCATACTAGGCTGGGAGCTGATGTTTTTGGTGAGTAAAGCCTCCATTGTTCACCAATTAAAGTGACAAGGGAGATCGAAACTTTGAGGCAAATGTTGGCTGCCTCCCTTTTGATCACTGGTGATATCGCTCTGCTGCCAGAGAGGGGAGACTGCCTTTTGATCGCTGGTGGGATCTCTGTGCTGCTGGAGAGGGGAGACTACCTTTTGATCGCTGGTGATATCGCTCTGTTGCCAGAGAGGGGAGACTACCTTTTGATCGCTGGTGGGATCTATGTGCTGCTGGAGAGGGGAGACTGCCTTTTGATTGCTGGTGGGATCTATGTGCTGCTGGAGAGGGGAGACTGCCTTTTGATCGCTGGTGGGTTTGCTCTGCTGCTGAAGTGGGAAGCCTGTATGTCCTGCCGCTGCACCAGGAGAATGTTACCCATGTTTTCTGCATTATGGATATGGACTTGGACTATTGACTTTTTTCAATCTTGTTTTTGTAATAATCTGTGTTTTTCGATCTATCTTCCTCTTTTTATGAGTGTGCAGGGGAGGAAGATTTGGGGTCAATGTACCTGTTCCATTTTTGGTTTTTTTTTGTGTGGGGAGTGAGGATTTGAGGATTGGTGATCGAGCTGTCATTTTTTTCTTTCTTTGTTTTGAGGCTATCTGAAGAAAAATTTCAGAGGTGTATACTTTGATAATAAATGGACCTTTGATGCAGCCAGTCCACTACATGACTATAGAAGTTTGTCAAAGTTTTGGATGTCATGTTGAATCTCTGCAGAAGTGCTGCCGTACTGCTTTCTTTTTAATTGCACTTAAACACCAGGCATAGGACAGATTCTCTGAAATAATAACGCCAAGGAATTTAAAGCTGCCACCCCTCTCTGCGTCTGATTCTCAGATGAGGACTGGTTCATGGACCTCTGGTTTCCTTCTGATGTCAATAATCTGCTCCTTGGTCTTGCTGACATTGAGTATGAGGTTGTTTATTTGACAACACTATTCCATCTGGAATTGACATGGAAGACCAGAAGGATAATTCTAGAATCGCAGACTTAGTTGTGAATAAAAGTCAGATTTTAATGTCAGGGAGATCAAGCAGAGGGGATTTAGGGGTGTGAAGATATAACATGAAAAGAGGTGGTTAATCAAAAAAATTATTTTGACCTGCTGAAACAAGAATTTTGGTCTTTATATCAAATAAGTGGTTTCTTGTCTACCTTGAGGAAATGCTACATAGTGATTTAATACATAATAGATATGCATAGGGGATTTTGTTTAAAATTCTGAACATTTGTACACTTATTTGCAGACAAACAATTTGAAATCATTTTGCTGATGTATAATGATACTTAGCTTATTTGGAAACGACTGAGTTATTTTTATTCACAATGATTTTTGTTTGCAGTTTTTGAGATAAGTGTGATGCTTCTAAATCATTCCTTTCAGTTTTAGAGAATTCTAATTTCAGTACGGAAAATTTCCTGTTGGAACAGCAGAACTGGTGTCTAGAGATGAAAGACTGGAGACAGAAACATAGAAAACCTACAGCGTAATACAGGCCCTTCAGAATTTGGAATCTGGAGCAAAAAAATAAATTGGGAAAAACTCAGCAGGTCAGGCAGCATGTGTAGAAGCACAAAGATGGTCAGCAAAGAATTGATGTTTAGCTGCTCTTTCTATGTACTTGTGAAAGCAACAATGTATTTCTTTGACTCCTAGTTCAGAGCAGTGCACAGGTTGTGGTTGCCATTAACTGTAAAATGAAGATGTTGCAATTATTACAATGTCAGAATAACACCTCTTTATTTCCCCTCTTCCCTTAGGTCACCAACAAAGATCATTACCTCAACCAAGGTACGTTCTGCAAGTTCACCTTATTATCAAAATCTAGCAAACAGGGTAGGTTTTGAAGACTAGAGCTCTGGTCCTCCCCCCCTATTCTAATAACTGGAAGGGAGAGTGGGGATTGGTAAGAATGAAAGAATAAACCTAAAATGAAAAGCTATAATTAATAACTTTAGGAAATCAAATTGGGTTTGTCTGTTACTACATCAGGAAAGATCCCAGAGCCATCTGTGGCAAGTAGTAAATGAAAGTGCACAAGCATGGGCATGCAGATGGAAGCTGACCTGGTGTTCATATTGTGTTTTACTATAGCCTACTTGGGTGTGAGCTTGTTCAGGAGAAGTAAATATATTCAAATTAAAGGTTATTCACATGGTCTAATAGTACACTAGGGGTCATGAGTTATTCATGTGGAATCTTTAGAGTTGTAAACTAAGTTATTTTGTTATGGTAAGTTACCATTGTGGTTCAAAGAGTCACTTCCATGTGTAAATTATCAATATTTCTTTCTTAGACTATACTCTTAAAACATTTCAGGTTTTGCTGCCTGTGGTGAATTGTTGGTATTGAGTACCTGATATATTTGCTAACATCAATCCTTCATTCAAAAATAATTAATTCTTCTGGAGCACTTTGGTTCCTCTCCAATTTTGACATATTATTTTAAAGTTGCTATTTTCTTTAGTGCTTAGATAATAACTCCAACAATACTTAATTGGTACGTCTCTGAGTGCCACCCTGCAGAATGCCAGTTTGTAATCGTACTCATGATCCTTGAGCCAGAACACTTGTAAGTGTGTATCCTGTCAATTTTTAAAAAAAGACATCTGCTCATACTATGCTGGGAACCTAGAGTAAGCTCCTGCTCTTCCTGTTGCTGCTATATCAGGAAGCTGGATGGCAGAAATATGGTGAGATTAAGCACTGGATCCATTTTCCATATGATGTGAATATCTGACCACTGGTACTGCCTCAATAATGAGTTGCCCCATGGCTCACTGGTGAGAGATCTGGTGTCGACTGGGTTGAGAAGAACACTATGCCCTAATCCCTCTTGCGCCAATTGTTCACCACTGAGTGGAATTGTACAGCTCAGTTTTGCTGCCTGCCAGCTCTATGACTGCAGCTCATGGACTGGCAGTAGCTACTCCACGATCTCCTGTGGTTGCTGTCTTTGCCACCTGTTTTCTCGCCAGTCTACAGATTTCACTGTGGTAACATTCTTGCCAATGGTTGTTAGTGTCCCATAAAATCAATCCCATAGTATGTTAACCTTATGGTGCGCAAATGTTCCTCAACTCGTGAAATGTACAGTATCTGTTTTCTTAGAGCAGATCACTTCATGCTAATATCTCAGAAGTCAGAATCTCTCCTGCATCTTTTTATAACGTCATGCATTAACCCTTATAAACCTACTGTCCCTTTTACAGAGAGTAATCTGTAGATTGCTGTGTTTGACATCTTGTTTTTTTTAAACTTCCTCCCTAGCTCCTGAAATAGTTATGTTAGATGTATTCTGGTCATTCTTGCTCAAATGAGAGCAATGAATCAAGTCTATTTTCTATCTCAACCCCAGCACCACCTCATAACGTCCCAAATCTTCTCCCTGATAGACTTCACAACATCAAGAAGGATATGTACTGTGTAGAACTGGTATTGCTGGTTACAAGAATGTTTTTCCTGATTGATAAATAAGCATTCTTGTACTTTGTGCTTCCCTGCAACATTTGCTGACAGCATCAAGGGTATATGCATACATCAAGAGCAGGACAATATCTGGGGAGCAGCAGGACCACTCAAGGATGAAGGAGGGAACTTTTATGTGGAGGCAGAAGAATCAGAATCAGGTTTATTATCATTGGCACGTGATGTGAACTTTGTTAACTTGGCAGCAGTTCAATGCAATACATAATCCAGCAGAGAGAAGATAAAAAATAAATAAAATAAAAAATACTAATAATAAATAAACAAGTAAATCAATTATGTATATTGAATATATTTAAAAACATGCAAAAACAGAAATACTGTATATTTTTTAAAAAAGTGAGGTAATGTCCCCAGAACTTCAATTTCCCTTTAGGAATTGGATGGCAGAGGGGAAGAAGCTGTTCCTGAATCGCAGTTGTGTGCCTTCAGGCTTCTGTACTTCCTACCTGATGGCAACAGTGAGAAAAGGGAATGCCCGGGGGTGCTGGAGGTCCTTGATAATGAACGTTGTCTTTCTGAGACACCGCTCCCTAAAGATGTCCTGAGTATTTTGTAGGATAGTGCCCACAGTGAGAGCTGACTAGATTTACAACCTTCTGCAGCTTCTTTCGGTCCTGTGCAGTAGCTCCTGCATACCAGACAGTGGTACAGCCTGTCAGAATGCCCTCCACGGTACAACTGTAGAAGGTTTTGAGTGCAAACACGAGGAAATCTGCAGATGCTGGAATTTCAAGCAACACACATAAAAAATGCTGGTGAACGTAGCAGCATCTGTAGGAAGAGGTACAGTCGACGCTTCGGGCCAAAATCCTTTGTCAGGACTAACTGAAAGAAGAGATAGTAAGAGATTTGAAAGTGAGAAGGGGAGGGGGGAGATCTGAAATGATAGGAGAAGACAGGAGGGGGAGGGATGGAGCCAAGAGCTGGAAAGTTGATTGGCAAAAGAGATATGAGAGGATCATGGGACGGGAGGCCTAGGGAGAAAGAAAGGGGGAGGGAGGAGCCCAGAGAATGGGCAAGGAGTATAGTGAGAGGGAGAAAAAGGAGAGGGGGAGAGAGAGAGAGAGAGAGAGAGTAAATAAATAAATAAATAAATAAATAACAGATGGGGTATGGAGGGGAGGTGGACCGTTAATGGAAGTTAGAGAAGTCAATGTTCATGCCATCAGGTTGGAGGCTACCCAGACGGAATATAAGGTATCGTTCCTCCAACCTGAGTGTGGCTTCATCATGACAGTAGAGGAGGACATGGATAGACATATCAGAATGGGAATGGGATGTGGAATTAAAATGTGTGGCCACTGGGAGATCCTGCTTTTGAGTGTATTCGTTGACATGCCAAATCTCTTCAAACTGCTAATGACATATAGCCACTGTCTTGCCTTCTTTATAACTACATCAGTATGCTGGGACCAGGATAGATCCTCAGAGATCTTGATGCCCAGGAACTTGAAGCTGCTCACTCTCTCCACTTCTGATCCTTCTGAGGATTGGTATGTGTTCCTTTGTCTTACCCTTCCAGAAGTCCACAATCAGCTCCTTCGTCTTACAGACGTTGAATGCCAGGTTGTTACTGCGGCACCACTCCACTAGTTGGCATATCTCACTCCTGTACGCCCTCTCATCATCACCTGAGATTCTACCAACAATGGTTGTATCATCAGCAAATTTATAGATGGTATTTGAGCTATGCCTAGCCACACAGTCATAAGTATACAGAGACTAGAGCAGTGGGCTAAGCACACACCCCTGAGGTGTGCCAGTGTTGATCATCAGCGATGTTATCACCAATGCGCACAGTTTGTGGTCTTCCGGTTAGGAAGTCGAGGATCCAATTGCAGAGGAAGGTACAGAGGCCTAGGTTCTGCAACTTCTCAGTCAGGATTGTGGGAATGATGGTATTAAATGCTGAGCTATAGTCGATGAACAGCATCCTCAAATAGGTGTTTGTGTTGTCCAAGTGGTTTAAAGCTGTGTGGAGAGCCATTGAGATTGTGTCTGTCATTGACCTATTGTGGCGATAGGCAAATTGCAATTGGTCCAGATCCTTGCTGAGGCAGGAGATCAGTCTAGCCATGACCAACCTCTCAAAGCATTTCATCACTGTAGATGTGAGTGCTACCGGGCGACAGTCATTAAGGTAGCCCACATTATTCTTCTTAGGCGCTAGTATAATTGTTGCCTTTTTGAAGCAAATGGGAACTTCTGCCCATATGGGAGAAGTCTTAAATGAATCTTTTGCATCAGTATTTACCAAGGAGAAGGTTGTGGAAGATAGGAAGTTCAGTAAGGAGCAGGTTAATATGCTGAATAATTTCAAGATGAAGGAGAGGTAATGTTGGGTCTCTTAAAGAACATTAAAGTGGATAATTCTCCAGGGTCTGATGGAATATGCAATAGATTATAAAGAAGGCAAGAGATGACATTGCTGGGGCCTTGACCAATGTTTTTGTATCCTCTCCAGTCGCAGGAGAGGTCGTGGAAGACTGGTGAGTAGCTGATGTTGTTCCATTATTCAAGAAGGGCAATGAGATAATCCTGGCCTCTGTAGACTGATGAATCTAACCTCAGTGATAGGGAAGTTACTGGAGAGTTTTCCTAGGGATAGGGTTTATGATTATTTGGAAAACCATGGCTTAATTAGGAACAGTCAGCATGGCTTTGTGCAGGGCAAGTCGTTTCTTACTAATTTACTTTTTGAGGTGGTAACAAATTCATGGCAGATGCAATTTAATGTGGATAAATGTGAAGTTATCCACTTTGGTGGCAAAAATAGGAAAACAGATTATTATCTGAATGGTGGCCGATTAGGAAAAGGGGAGGTGCAATGAGACCTGGGTGTCATTATACACCGGTCATTGAAAGTGGGCATGCAGGTACAGCAGGCGGTGAAAAAGGCGAATGGTATGCTGGCATTTATAGCGAGAGGATTCGAGTACAGGAGCAGGGAGGTACTACTGCAGTTGTACAAGGCCTTGGTGAGACCACACCTGGAGTATTGTGTGCAGTTTTGGTCCCCTAATCTGAGGAAAGACATCCTTGCAATAGAGGGAGTACAAAGAAGGTTCACCAGATTGATTCCTGGGATGGCAGGACTTTCATATGAAGAAAGACTGGATGAACTGGGCTTGTACTCGTTGGAATTTAGAAGATTGAGGGGGGATCTAATTGAAACGTATAAGATCCTAAAGGGATTGGACAGGCTAGATGCAGGAAGATTGTTCCCGATGTTGGGGAAGTCCAGAACGAGGGGCCACAGTTTGAGGATGGAGGGGAAGCCTTTTAGGACTGAGATTAGGAAAAACTTCTTCACACAGAGAGTGGTGAATCTGTGGAATTCTCTGCCACAGGAAACAGTTGAGGCCAGTTCATTGGCTATATTTAAGAGGGAGTTAGATATGGCCCTTGTGGCTACAGGGGTCAGGGGGTATGGAGGGAAGGCTGGGGTGGGGCTCTGAGTTGGATGATCAGCCATGATCGTAATAAATGGCAGTACAGGCTTGAAGGGCCGAATGGCCTACTCCTGCACCTATTTTCTATGTTTCTATGAAACTGATTGAAGGTGGAGCTGTGGCTTTTGTCTATTTTAGTAGTGTTTGACAAGGTCCCTCATGGGAGGCTCATCGAGAAGATTAAGTGAAATGGAATCCGCAATGATTTGGTTGTTTGGGTTCAGAATTAGTTTCTCTGTAAATGGCTACAAAGGTCGAAAAGGTGGTTAAAAAAGGCATATGGCATGCTTGTCTTTATCAATCAAGGAATTGAGCTCAAGAGTTAAGAAGTAGCTTTATAAAACTTTGGTTAGGCTGCATATGAAGTATTGCATTCAGTTCTGATCACTCGATTTGAAGAAGTAATGTCAAGGCTTTGGAGAGGGTATAGAAGAGGTTTACCAGGATGCTGCCTAGATTAGAGGACATATACTATAAGGAAAGGTGGACAACCTTGAGTTATTTTCTTTGTAGTGCTTGGGGAAAATCTGGCTGTTCACAGATTTATGAAAGATATAGATAGATTGCAGTATCTTTTTATCCCGGGTTAAAAAGCCTAATACCAGAGGGCATATATTTAAGGTGAGGGGGTTAAGTTTAACGGAGGTATGTCGGGCAAGATTTTTTTACAGAGCGGTGGGTGTCTAGAATTTGCTTCCTGGAGTGATGGTGGAGGCAAATATGATAGAGTTGTTCAAGAGGCTCTTAAGTCGGCACACGAATGTACAGGAAATGGGAAAATATGGACAGGAGGGATTAGTTTAGTTGGGCATTTGATTTACTAATTTAATTATTTCAGTATGATATTGTGGGCCAAATGGCATGTTCCTGTGCAAAACTGTTCTATCATGTTCTCCTGGTTTCCCAAAAGTGTTATTGTCCTCTTTAAATATTCAGTACTGACAAGTAGTTTGAGAACATTGCAAACTTGGAAGATAGCTGCACTGCCTCTCTCTTCATCCTACTAAATTAAGGAAATTGTCACTGCTCTATGTTGAGTAGTGACTCCAGCCTCCAGTCATTCCAAAACCCGAAGTTCAAGTTTGCACAAGTTGAGCCACTTCCTACAAATGTTTTTAACCAGGAAATGTGAAGTGTCCATGAATTCCCACATGGCATTGGAATTATCGGCATCTGGTCACAGCTGAGTTCCAGTTTGCTGCTTCAGTTGTGAAGTTGCCTTTGTTTTCCCTTTGCTTAAATTACATGAACCTCCTTCCTCTTTACTGAATTCATGCTCCCACTAGGCTTGCATGCTATTCCATTCAGCTGACGTTGGTTGTTGGCTGTCATCTAGTATTAATGTTACAGTAAAGTTGGATGAGGGATATATGTAATTCAATGCAAATATATCATTTTTCTACCATGTTGTTGCTTAATTTGGTATGCAAAAGCAGAATCACTGATTGCTTTACATTGAATTTCTGTATTTGTATAACATGAGTAACCCTCCCATGCATGTTTGAATGTCAATAATTAACAATAGTCAATTATTGACATTCAACCATATGTGAATTCCTATGAAGTATAAAAAATGTTTGTTTCCAATTTAGTCTATAGTTTATCTTTATTTATGTTAAATGATAATTCAATTTATATTTCCTTCTTTATTCTTGCCTTGGCTATATCTAAATCTCTGACTCATTCCTTTAGTGGCACTGACTTTGCATTCTTCTTGGTCCAATGTCTTAGAGTTATGTAGCACGGAAACAGGTCTTAAGCCTAATTTATCTTTCCCAACCAAAGAGCCTTGCAGAGCTAGTCACATTTGCCCGTGTTTGTTCCATATACCATTAAACCTTTACTATCCATTTAGCTGTCCAAGTATCTTTTAACATTTAATTGTATCTGCCTCTACATAACCACCATCCTCTGTGGAAAAACTTGCCCCTCAGCGTCTCCTATAAATCTTGCTCCCTCATCTTAAATGTATGCTGAGTATCCTCAGAAAAAGACTGTGATCATACACTTTTATGTATGTCTGTCATGAGTTTCTAAGTTTTGAAAAGGTACTCCACCTTCTTTACTCCAGAGACAGCAGTCCCAGCTACCTAATCTCTTCTTAGTACTCAGACCATCCTATCCCTGCAACCTCCTTATCAATCTTTTCTGTATTCTCTTACTTAATCGTATTTTGCCTGTAGCATGGCAACAAAAATTGCACACAATATTCCATGTGTTGTCTCAGCAACATTTTGTGTGGCTGTAACATGATGTCCTACCTCATGCAATCAGTGCATCTTTTTGATGAAGGCAAACTTGCCATATGCTGCTTTCGCCATCCTGTCTGCATGTGTTACCACTTTCAGAGAATTATACACTTGTTCACAAATGTCTCTCTGGTGGACAATACTCCACAGACCATGTGTGTGTCCTACCCTGGTTTTACTTCACTTGTTTGACTTCCATCTGCCAATCCTTTGCCCACTTTTCAAGTTTTCCACCATACCACCAATGTTGTTATAATTGACCCTGGGAAGAACCACACCACCAATGTTGTTATAATTGATCCTGGGAAGAACTTGTGCCTATCCTTGTCATTCAAGACTACTACTTCGGATTGACCTGAAATCCTGTCCTGACTTTGCTAATACCAGATTGGTTATTACGGTACACTGACATTTCGTCTTGATCCTCCAGACACTTGAACTAATTGTGAACACCTTCTACCCACATCCTAGTTCTCAGGTAGTCCTATTCAATGAGCAACACTGTGCTCGATGACCTTCATCTGGCTCTGGTTTAGCATGATTTCAGACACTCCAGAATTTTGTCATAATTCTTCTATAGCCTGCAAACTCCCCCTGAAGTAACCTTGTCCTTTAGTTATGATGTCTTCATATCTGTAGCTTTAATCACTTCACCAGAGATGGTTTGTGCAGCTCCTCGCAATGGAATCCCCTCCCAGGTTTAATCTGTTCTTTTACCTTTCCTCCCAAGACCTACCTAGCCTAATATCTGTTGAGTGGTACAGTGACAGCTTTCCTGTGAAACAATTTTATGTTTTACTGCATTAAATACAACTTGTTTACTAACTGGGCATAATATTCAGCAATGGTATCAAAGGTCATCAGTGGAGTTGGGATAGCCATGGCTGTATAGAATAGGTTAATCCTGTTAAAGATTCAGAATTCACTTCCACACCAGAAATGCTATTCAATATGCAGTATATTAATTCACATCTTGACTGTCATTTCCTCTTCATTTAGCTTATTTAATGCTCATGTTTTGGATTAGAAGGTTGGCTTTGATCAGTTATACCCTTTAAATCACTGAAGGGGCTGTTCAAAATGATTATGGTCCTGCCAGCACTTCCCTCCCCATCCACAATTTGAACTATGAAAGCTATATTATTAGAATTATTGCATTTGATTAATGTTGTTAGCCCTTTGTAAAGATATTATTTATGTGTTCTGATAGTGCAATGGCAGCCTTCTTCATTAATTTCAGATGAAACTCACTTCTAAATCAAATGTGGAAACATTAAGCTCTCCCTCATTTAATTTTCAAACATTTTAAAGTGTTATATAATGCATCAAAGGTATTGTTGCCTCATATCCATATTTTGGATAATTAGATTGTGGTGAATGATAGTATCACACCTTTATTCTTCCTTTTCAGGATAAAATAAACAATGAAGCACAAAAACATCAAGGTTTTTCATTTGAACAGGATTATAAAGATAAGGTTAGTTATTTTGCCTGTGCTTACACAGATATTTTCTTGTTTTCCATAACCAGCACATGAGGTGTTACAGTTTCAATGAAGCAGTTTCAGAATGTAAATGACCTCCTTGGTCACAATGGCTTTGATCTTGGGGCTACAGAATCATAACAGCACACATTAGTTTGATGCTCAGAGTCCAGAATCAAGATTCCACCTGCAAAAGGAGGAGACACTGAGAAAATAATTTGATCATGGCCTGCATATGCTACTTGTATCGCTGTATTTCATGCAACTGTGCCTTCAAAAAGACTTGAGATGCAAAATTAGTTAGATGCTTCATTCAGTTAATAAAACATTGACTTAGCAGTAGCTAAGGTGTTGGTGCATGGCCAAGTGGTTAAGGCATCGGTCTAGTGATCTGAAGGTCGCTAGTTCGAGCCTCAGCTGAGGCAGCGTGTAGTGTCCTTGAGCAAGGCACTTAACCACACGCTGGAAACCTTCCAAGGTGCAAATCCATGGTCTTACGAGACTAATGGATGCCTGTTAGCACGAGCCAAGAAAATAGACTTGACATTACAGAAGCAATTAATGATGAAAGTTGTTTCAGTTTTTCAGAATGTGACTATGCTTTCAAGAAATTGTATGAATATTTGCAAACCAAGAATATACAAAACACAGGTTTCCAAATGCAATTAATTGCTAGTCTAAATTGAACTCAACTGTGCACATGTACTCCACAGCTGAGTTGAATTATTCAGTACTAATCTCAAGGGTTTATTCTTGGCTTCTGTGCAGTTTCTTTGTTCAGAACAGCTCTGGAAATGATACAACTGGCCTTAACAGACCTTGCTTACAAAGGTTAATCAGTTCCTGTTATTGATTGTTGCTCAGTGTTCCCCGCTAGACTCATTGAGGTAAAAATAAAATGCTTCAAATCAAATGAATTGTGAACACTTGAGTCTGGATTTTCAATTCAGAATTTTCATTTGAATTTTGACCCTTATGTGCTATCTTGGTACCTAGGGCATTATTCCGAAACAATGGCTATATGAAATGAGTAACTTGAATAGCTACCCAAAATAACTATTGCAAATACAAAGAAAAGACAGTAACATTTAGATGTATTTACTAACTTACTCAAACTTGCACTTCAATCAGCATTTAAAACTATTTGCCCTTAGACCATCTTAGGCACAAGCAGATTTCTTTGGAAAGTTGCTTTCCCCATTTCTCCTCACTTGCTACCATCTAAACTTATCTAATTCTGAACATTGGGCAAGATGCAAGTGAGTACTGTAGATGTCATATATTTTGACATACATCAAATGTTATTTTGCCACAATTGATTCTATATTCTGAGGGAAGTGCATTGTACAGTAAATAATGTATGATACGTAAGAGTGCAGATAATGGAATCCCGAGCTACAGTCTGCTGGAGGAAGTCAGCAGATCGAGTAGCATCTGTCAGGAGGAAGAAGATGTCAGCATTTTAGGTCAAAACTCTATATCAGTCCCAGTACTTAACAAAGTGGGATTCAGAGATGTGCCACTTACTGTTTCCTTGTTGAGTAATCTCTTGTTCTCTGGGAAGTGACCATCACCACATGCAAGCAACACATCCAAGCTTATGGCAATGATTTATTATTAACCTGTGGAGGTGGTATCTAGTGGTAGTACTGAAAATGCCTTCCTTGCAGCTGTATTTACACCGCAACATTGTACAGCACAGTGGCGCAGCTGGCTTATCTTCTGCCTCGTGTATCTAGCAAGCTAAGTTCATTCCTGATCTCCAGTGCTTCCTGCGTGGAGTTGGTGTGTCTCCAGGGACACCTGAAGATATACGATTGGCAATTTAATTGGCCACTATAATCATTGGACTGCAGAGAGGGAGGAAGTGAGAATGTGGGAGGAAAAGAGGTTACAGGGCAAATGAGTTGGCATAGATTCAACAGCGAAGGTGTGGTCATGGTATATCCCCTGTCATGATATAATATATCTCCTATTATGTGGTAAAAGTAAGACTGGAGATAGTATTTTGCTACTTAGTTGCAGACTTAAGCCTGGTGCAATGTTTTTCTTGTTCTTGCTTTATCCAGAATCTTTTCTCTCCGAGTCAACCAGGGTAAAGGTTGATACTTTCCAAATAAAGCTGTTAATCCTTTGAATTTTAACCACTCATTGGAGTTCATGGGTTTGTATTTTTTAAAACTCAAAATTGGAAAGCTATGTGAGCTAGGTATAGTTTGGCAATTATAGCCATCATCTGTTCAGCAACATAAATCATCGTCTACTGCTGAAACACAAGTCATGCAAAAAAAAGCACCTGAAATTATTTACCATGTTTTTTTTTGTAATTTATTTTTTATTGAAGTTCATCATCAAACAAACATTTCCATAAGATAACAGCATCTGTTAATCATAAGTTGGAACAATTTGATTCATACTGGGAAAAATGGTTTAACTACGTAACACCTCATAGGCCTGATTTTATTCTCACAAGTCAATGAATATGTTGTAAAAAAAGATCACTCCCTACTTGTACATAGTTTTCTCCTTTTGCTTGTTCTTTCTTTCCTTTCTTTTCTATAAGTGTATACCTCAGATAAATATTATGTGGAGTTTTGTGGCAAATACGACTATGTGATATATATGTACAATATCTGAAATATTTACCATGTTTTTATGGACCAGCTGCCTTTAGTTTTGACTTGAGTGAGTATACTACAATCAAAAGGAAGTTGTACTTTATTTGCAAAGTGAACAAAAGGTGTAGGCCCTGTCTTAACTGATACCAGGGCTGGTTTTGCTGTGAAGTTTCACTTTTGGTCTCTGGTTATAAAGTTGAAAGAGTAATTTTTGGTATAAAACTGAAAGAATGCTTATGGAGGATCTCTCACTTCTCTTTTGTAGCAATTAAATGTATTTTCTCAGTGACTTGTAACTGAAATGAAGGCACAATTGGCAGAGTTACATTCCTTTGCAGGCTATTGGAAGTGTCCTTAAGTGCTCTTTACTGACAGGAAGTGTTCATTGGATGGATTGCAGAGATTCAGAAAGATTGCTTATCAGGGCAATTAGAGCATTTAAAAAATGCTCTTGCAAATTTTCATGTTTCATTGTTTTATGTCATTGAATCACAGTGCATTTAATTTGGCTTTTTTTTAACACTGCTCAACAGAAAAAGATTTCATCATGTCAAAGTGAAAACAGATTTCTCCAAAGTGATCTAAGTTAGTTACAAATATAAAACACAAAATAATTGATTGCACAAGTATTGACCCTTCATGTCAGTATTTAGTAGATGCACCTTTGGCAGAATTACAGCCTTGAGTCTGTGTGGATAGGTTTCTATCAGCTTTTCACACCCGGATACTACAATTTTTCCCCATTCTTCTTTACAAAACTGCTCAAGCTCTCTCAGCTTGCATGGGGATCGTGAGTCCAGCCACAGGTTCTCAGTTGGATTGAGGTGTGGATTCTAACTTGGCCACTCCAGGACATTAACTTTGCTGTTCTTAACCCAATCCTGTCCAGCTTGGCTTTATGCTTGAGGTCATTGTGTTGCTGAAAAACAAATCTTCTCCCAAGTTGCAGATCTGTTGCAGAATGCATCAGGTTTTCCTCCAGGGTTTCACTGTATTTTGCTGCATTCATTTTACCCTCTACCTTCACAAGCCTTCTGGGCCCTGTGGCAGTGAAGCATCCCCACAGCATGATGCAGCCACCACCATGCTTCACAGTGGGGATGGTGGATTTTTGATGAGGTGTGTTTGGCGTAAGCTATACACACCATTTAGTCTGATGGCAAAAGAGCTCAATTTTGGTTTCATCAGACCATAGAACCTTTTTCCAGCTGACTTCAGAGACTTCCACATGCCTTCTGGCAAACTCTAGCTGAGATTTCATGTGAGTTTTTTTAACAGTGGCTTCCTCTTTCCCATAGAGCTGCAACTGGTAAAGCACCTGGGCAACAGTTGTTTATGCAGTATCTCCCATCTCAGCAGCTGAACCTTGTAACTCCAACAGAGTTGTCAAAGGTCTCTTAGTGGCTTCCCTCAGTAGTCCCTTCTTGCACAGTCACTCAGTTTTTGAGGATGGCCTGCTCTTGGCAGATTTACAGCTGTGACATATTCTTTCCATTTCTTGATGGAATATTCAGTGACTTGTAAATTTTCTTGTATCCATTTCCTGACTTGTACTTTTCAATAACCTTTTCACGGAGTTGCTAGGAGTGTTCTTTTGTTTTCATGGTGTAGTTTTTGCCAGCATACCGACTCACCAACTGTTGGACCTTCCAGATGCAGGTGTATCTTTACAACAATCAATTTAAACCCCTTGACCGCACAAAACAGATCTCTATTTAACTAATTATGTGACCTCTGAAACCAATTGGCTGCAGCAGTGATGATTTGGTGTGTCATATTAAAAGCGGGTAAATACTTTTTATAAGCTGTGTGTGTGTGTGTATATTTTTAAAATATTATTTAATTGGATTGCAAAAGTTCTTTAAAAAAATCTAGTTCTCTAGAAACCTGTGTGATTTTTGTATGTTCCTCTGAGCTATGGTTACATCTGAGTTTTAATTCTTGGCAGGTTCTTAACCAGCCGGAGGGAGAGGACCAACAGAAGGATAGGTTGAAAGCTGAGTCCTCAGAAACTGGTGAAGATGAGTGCAGTTCAAAACCTGATGGGGTTACATTTACTGTTTCAGCTGAATCTGATCTGCTCAGCAACGTTACTGAACTTTTCAACATCGATCAGCCACTATGTGCAAAGCCAAAGAATTTGACAGAGCAGAGCAACTTGGATGTAAAAACTGAGCAGACAGAAGTTCTGCCAGATGCTCAGACAGCTCTGTCATCTTTAGAAACTTCCTCAGTGGTGTCATGTACTGATGCATATGCAGAATCAAAAGGTGTTAATGCTGTGTGTCCGGATAAATCCAATGTGGACTGCCTATGTAGTCCATCTTCAAAACAGCCATCAGAGGTCAAAAGAGACAAAGCAGATATTTTGGAACATGTTTCAGGAGATCACTTCGCATTGGAAGATGTGCTTGCAGTGGAACAGTTACAAGATTCAAAGCCACCAAGGCAGATAACTATGGAACCTGACATAGTAGCAAGCACCAAGAAACCTACACCAATACGGCCTCCACCACCAGGATCAAGTATTCCTCCACCACGGCCACCACCACCTGTACGACCTGCTCCCCCTCCTCGAAAGAAGAAAAGTGAAACTTCCTTGGATGTGCACAGTCCTTTGGGTCTTGAAGGTAAGTTGAGCAGCTGTACCCTTTGAAAGGAGAAATAATCCGATAGAACAAGACAAAAATTGTAGCTCTCCTCTGAAAAGGTGTTGTCAGAGGGTACTAACATAATGCAGGGTTGATATGTTTGTATGATTAAGTTTAAAATGTTCTGTCAATAATTTAATTGTTTTTGTATGGGTATTTGTAACCCATAGTGGTTACAACTAAATTTCTCTACTTAATTGTTTTACAGTTGGTTTTAATTGATGCTGTTTTATTTGTCTGGAGACAATTTTGGAATACTCTTAACTACTGTGCTGAGTAACTTTCAACAAAACAATTAGTATCTTGATAGCTCCATCCTGTTCATGAATCATGGTAGAAAAATCTAGTATTTTCTGGTAAAATCTGGTATTTATCATGTTTCCATTACTGATGAGACTACTATTGTGCACCATGATAATTAAGTGGTTTTCCATTTACTATTGTCTTCAGTTTTAATTGCTGTCAATACAAGTTATAAACAGCTCTCAACCAATAATTAATGCACTCCTTACACAATGGACCAGTCTTTTACCTATAATCTGTTCGAATATTCTCGCCCTGTCTATTTGGAGGAATTCATTATTTCTTGGAGATGGGACGTGCTGTTATCATTTCTACAGTGTCAGTTCTACCACTTTTGCCTTGTAGCCATCTCAAGGGTGAAGTGGAAGTTCTGAACCAACTTGAAACAACAAAGGATGCTTGACAGTTTTGGCAGGGCTTGAATACTATCACCTCTTATAAAGTTAAATCAAGTGATATGCAAGACAGCAGGGCTTCACTTCCAGATAAAGTCAATGCTTTCTATGCTCACTTTGACTCTCAATCCCCTGATGATCCTACCGATTGCAGTCTTTGAAGCTGACGAGCGAAGCTGTCTTCAGGAAGGCGAACCCACATTAATCATCCAGCCCAAGCGGGATACCTGGTCACATACTAAAGACCAGTGCTGATCAACTGGCTGGTGTGTTCACTGCGATCTTTAACCTCTCACTTCAGCAGTGAGTGGTACCCACCTGCTTCAAGCAGGTTTCAAATACACCAGTGACCAAGAAGAGCATAGTGACCTGTCTCAATAACTATCGCCCAGTAACACTTAAACCCACAATGAAGTGTTTTGAGTGGTTGGTGATGAAACATATCAACTCCTGCCTGAAAAACTACCTAGATCCGCTCCTATTTGCCTACCGGAGCAACACGTCCATGGCAGATGCCACCTCATTGGCTCTTCACTCAATCCTGGAACATCTGGACAGCAAAGATACATACATCTGGTTGCTCATTATTGACTACAGTTCAGCATTCAATACCATCATTCCCTGAAGACTAATCAATAAGGTTAAGACCTTGGCCTCAATACCTCCTTGTGCAATTGGGTCCTGGATTTCTTCAATAGCAGACTTCTGTCAGTTCAGATTGGCAACATCTCCTCCACGATCTCCATCAGCACAGGTGCACCACAAGCCTGTGTGCTTAGTCCTCTGCTCAACTCGCTTTACACTTATGACTCTGTGGCTAAGCATAGCTCCAATGCCATATTCAAGTTTGCTAATGACAGCACTATTGTAGGCCGAATCAAAGGTCGTGATGACTCAACTTATAGGAGGGAGAGTGAAAGTCGAGTGGTGTCATAACAACCTCCCACTCAATGTCAGCAAGACCAGGGAACTGATTATAGACTTCAGGAGAAGGAAACCAGAGGCCCATCAGCCAGTCCTCATCAGAGGATCAGAGGTGGAAAGGTTTAGTAACTTTAAATTTCTAGGTGTTACTATTTCAGATGACCTGTCCTGTCCTTCGTAAATGCAATTACGAAGAAAGCACGACAGTGTCTCTACTTCCTTCAGAATTTGTGGAGATTTGACATGGGATCTAAAACTTTGACAAACTTCTACAGGTGTCTGGTGAAAAGTATTGGTTGGTTGCATCACAGCCTGGTATGGAAACACTAATGCCTTTTAATGGAAAATCCTTCAAAAAGTCAGGAATATGGCCGTTCATAACCGGTAAAGACCTCACAACTGTTGAAATGCTGTCACAGGAAAGCAGTATCCATCATTAGGAACCCCCACTACCCAGGACTTGCTCTCTTCTCACTGCTGCCATCAGGAAGGTACAAGAGCCTCAGGACTCACACCGTCGTTGTCGTGGCTATCCCTCGAGGTCGAGGATGACAGTCTTCATTCTGAAGAAGTGGCCCACAGAGTGAAGACGCCTGTGCGGGTATTTGTTTAATGTGTATTTGATGTTGCACTCCAAGAAGCACATGATAGTTCACAAATCAACCAACTGATTCCAATGGCACGACGATTGGAGCTGATGGATTTGTTGCAGCCTTCTTCCGCCTTCACAGCTGTTGAGTTCGAAGTAACTTTGTCCACCTGTTCCACCGTTGAGGTCTTGGTTGGATTGTTCTTTGTCAGGGACCTCACCCTCGACCTTACCGCCATGGGTGACCCTACCAGGAGCATAGCTCCAGGCAGCATTGCTCTCGGCCACACAAGCTTCTCCACCACGACAAGGTGACAATCCACACCACCAGGTTCAGGAATAGATACTACCACGCAGTCATCAGGCTTTTGAACCGAAGGGTATAACTTCACTTGCCCCATCACTGAAATATTCTCACACCAATGGACTCACTTTAAATGACTCTTC
Organism: Mobula birostris; assembly: GCF_030028105.1. NCBI lineage: Eukaryota > Metazoa > Chordata > Chondrichthyes > Myliobatiformes > Myliobatidae > Mobula > Mobula birostris. The sequence goes on from NC_092379.1 coordinate 66,367,934, forward strand.
CTCTCATGTTATTGATATTTATTGCTAATTATTGATATTATTGTTTCCTCTTTTAGCATTTGCACAGTTTGTTATTTTCTGCACTCTGGTTGAATGCCCTAATTGGATGGTCTTTCATTGATTCTGTTATGGTTACTATTCTGTAGATTTGAATCTCAGGGTTGTATAATGGTTACATATATGTAACTTGATAATGAAACATACTTTGAACTTTAATTCCCTTCTTGCTGACAACCTGATTTGCAAAATATTGGTTGTGTATGTAATGAGTAATTTCTTTGGTTCATTGTGCTGAAATAATTTTTGTGTAATCACTGTCCTAAGCATGCAATGCCAGGGTGAAATAATTTTATTTTTCCAGAACTCTTCACAAAACTAATTTAACATACGAGTTTAATTTCTGTTGCGTAGGAAGAAGCTTTGAATTCTTAAAGGTGAAGGATCTTGATATGCTTTGGGTACATTGGGTAGAGTTGATGATCATAGACTTGATTCCTCTGAGTTTGTATATGAATTTAAAGCTAACAGATTTCTACCATTTAAAAAAAAAACTGGTTTGTTTTCTGTAGAGGAACTGAAATACCAATCTGATGATTGAGTCTTGGATATTGTATTATGGTTAATATGGCCAGATGTTCATTCGTGCTGAGAACCTCACTCTCAGAGAAAGGTAGAATGATATTTGCACTGGTATCTGAGACTTGTGCCCCAGAACAAGTTGTATCCTTGGCCAGTACAGTTGTTATCTGGCATCCACCTAATAATGTGGATTGGTGTGCCCCTTGTTAGAAAGCAGGACTGATCCAGTTTGATAATTTGAGATCAGACTGATTAGATTAGCAATCATGAGCATAGTGATAGCATGATCAATGACATATTCTGGCATTTGCTCTTAGGGCAGGAAGCACCAATGCACAGGGTGCTTTAAATGTATTTGAGGCAGAAATCAAATAAACTTTGAATGTGGCTGGTTTTATCACCTAACTTTTTTGGAATGTAATTTGTGATGTTAAAAATTCGTTCCAACTTCAGGATGGCCAGAGAAAGTTACGAGAGAATGACTGGCTTGGTTTTTGTGACCTTGTGATGACACAGGAAAACTTAGTAACTATTGATGTACATTTCAAGATTCAAGATTCAAAGATTGAAAAAACTTTATTGTCATTCTAACCGTACATCAGCTCTGCAGGGCAGAATGAGACAGCGTTTCCCAGGAGCAGTGCAATCATAACATAACAAACACAACACTAAGTAATAAACATAACAATAAATAGTAAAACACAACAGCCACATGTCAGTTAATATCGAGTTATAAGTGTCCAGTGCAAGTTAAAAGTGTCCAAAGCAGAGTCAGGTAGAGCAGCTATTTAGCAGTCTGACTGCCTGTGGGAGGAAGCTGTTTAGTAGCCTTGCGGTTTTAGTTTTGATGCTCCTGTAATGTTTGCCTGATGGCAGAAGAACAAACAGTTCATGGAGAGGGTATGAGGGGTGGAGTACATATTGCACTCTCTCACAGACAGTACTTTAGTATTGATCAGATAATAGCCTGGGTTTTGTAAAGAAATATCTGCCACTGTTGTCTTTCATTATTGACAGCTTTGGCATTTCTGTACTTACGCATGCAAACATTATTTATTCTAGTCAGTGGATTTCCTCAGGGTGATTGGCTGTACTGTGAACCTACTTTAGTTTTAGAATAGTTGTCCTTTGGCCCCATCATTTGATGGTTGGTTTACATGAAGATGCTGAGCCAGGTGTTTAACACACAAGGAAATAATATGAGGGGGAAGGGCTGGAGATATTCAGCTGCTTTGGGATGTACTGTAGCTCCACCCAAGTTTTTAGCTAGATCTTTGCACATAGTGCACAAGAGCTTAAAGAGTACCATTTTCACTTGTATGTAAAGATTGTAAGTTTAAGCCTCACCGAAGAAATTTAAGTACAACGATCTAGCCAAAAACTCGGGTGGAGAGCTACTGTACATCCCAAATCAGCTGAACATCTCCAGCCCTTCCCCTCGTATTAATGGAGGACCTTTCCTTGTGTATTAATCACCTGGCTCAGCATCTTCATGTAGACCAACCATCAAGTGATTGGGCCAAAGAATTACTATTCCAAAACTAAAGTAGGTTCACAGTACAGCCAGTCACCCTGAGGATATCCACACACTACAACAAGTAACAAATAAGTTATTGTATATAACAATTTCACATTCACAATAACCCTTTGAAAGTCAAGTCTTAATTAATTGTAGGTCAGAAGTATTAAGAATTTGACATTTTTTCTGATGGATTCTGCAGTTTTCTGTGCTATACGTGGTTCCATCAGGCTTTATCCTGCCAAATGAGATGGCACAGTAGAGGTTAACGTAACACTATTACTGCGCCAGCGATCTGAGTGCAATTCCCGCTGTTGTCTGTAAGGAAATTGTACATTCTCTTTGACTGCATAGGTTTCTTCTGGGTGATCTGGTTTCCTCCGATATTCCAAAGATGTACACTTAGAGTTAGTAAATTATGGGCATGCTATGTTGGTATTGGAAGATTGGCAGCACTTACTGGTTGCCTAGCACGATCTTCACTGATTAGACACAAACGACACATTTCGCTATATGTTTCAAATTATATGTGACCAATAAAGCTAATCATCTCTTCTGTTTCCCATTGTTGTCATTTGTACTCACAGTTTTCGTACTGAGCACTGGGTATAATACTACAGTCTTTACAACCTTCTTGAAACTGACCAAACCAAATTTCTCTGAAATCCACGAGAACCAAAGAAATAAATTGCTATGTAAGCAAATGGGTATAAAGGTCACAAATATACTAAAGCTCAAATCACAAATTTAATCAGTTTCTGGATCAGTATTACTTCCATGTGGCAAACATTGGTTAATAAAAATTTTTTTTCTGGAGTGCAGATTAGATGGTGGTCAATTTTGCTTTTTAAAAGGAAGCAGGAAACTTTTTTACATGAAGTCTTGTAGGTTTAGGGGAACTTCCAGATTCAAATGTAGCAAATATAGTAAAACTATATAAAAAAATATAATATGGACAATCTTAGTATGTATTAATTAAAGGCTAATTAATGGAGGTCTGGTGTTGGGGTTCAGTGATTATTTTTCACAATATGACAAATTCAAAACAGGTTTTGGTCCCATAAAAACAAGCCAGACTTCCAATTGACACTGAGGCTATACATGAATGTAATTTTACTAGCTGGCTAATTCTCACCATTCATGGCAACAAACTAGTGTATATTGAATCTGGAATTGGATAACAGAATAATTTGTGTTTGTAGAATTGCAATAGAATCAACATACTATCCTAAAGTTCCTCATAAAATGCACAAGGATGTCTGTAAATATCATGTAGAATTGGCAGGAATATTTTAGAATAAATGTTGATTTAGAATCAGATTTATCACTGATACAACATGGAATTTGTTGTTTTGCAGCAGTACAATGCAAAGCCACAAAATCTATCAACTAAACAAGTAAATAATGTAAAAACAAAGGAATGTCAAGATGGTGTGCATGGACTGTACCAGAATGTGATGGAAGAGGGTAAGAAGCCATTGCAGAGTTATTGAATGTGCTTCTTCAGACTCCTTTGCCTCCCCTCCCAAAGGGTATGTCCTAATGATGAGGGCTGTTGATGATGGACGCTGACTTCTTGAGGTACCTCCTCTTGATCGCCCTTCATGGTTGAGAAGGTTTGTGCCTGTGATGGAGATGCCGAGTCTACAACCCTCTGTGTATGGAATCTATACCACACTGTGATGCAACCATTCAGAACGAATTACACCACACATTTATGGAAATTTGTAAGGCTTTGTTGACTCTAAATTCCTCAAATTTCCAATGAAGTTGAGCCATTGGCATGCCTGCTTTTATGATTGCATCAATCTGTTGGGCTCAGGATAGACCCTCTGAGATGTTGACTTCCAGCAACTTTGCCCTGCTGACCTCTGAATGAGGACTGGTATGTGTTGTCTCATCTTCCCCTTCCCAAAATCCACAGTCAGTTCTTTGGTCTCACTGATATTGTTGTGACACCACTCACCTATCTCACTACTGCAAGGCTCCTCATTGCCATCTGAAATTCTACCAACGACAGTGGTGTCGGTTGAGAATTAATATAATATACAAAGATGAGAACATACTGAGTTTTTACTTCATTCTCAACAGGATGACTCTGATTGTATTACTAATGTTGGTTTGTTGTGAATGTTCTGAACAAATGGATTTATAATGCGCACATTGCAAAATTGGAAGGTCACAACTGAACAGTGTCCGAAATTAAATCCAACATTGGACTAATTGAAGTTTCGATTTCACTCAAAGGCTTTTCATTTGAAATCTTTCTTTTAAAGAAGCTTCTTTTGCCATTTCGATTTCTAAACCTTTTTGGAAGTGCAACACCTGTTAGATTTGGATAGTTAGTGATTTCACCAGTCTTGCTAAGTAATTCAATATTTTTCTTCACACTGAACTATAGATGTAATTTATTCCATTGAAACTGAGGCATTGAGTTTGATTGCTGCACTAATATTTAAATGCTGATTCAATGATACAAGAAATTGGAATGCAAATGTCTAGTTGTTAAATGGTATAATTTTTTAAAAATAGGTCCTCCTGATTCAGAGACATCTGTTGGTCTCGTGAGTCCCAATACAGCTATAGAAAATCTAACCAAAGAACTACAACATTCTTTAGATCTTGCAAGCGCAACTAGTGGAGACAAAGTTGTTACTGCACAGGTAAGTAGAAAATTGTTCTGATTTATTGAAGCTGTTTGGTAAGTCAGAGCATGTTGAAGTAACCATTTTTCAGTTTATGCTTATGAGGCTTACCACTAATTAGTACGTGGGCTTAGACTTGTGAATGTGGAGCAGCTTGCATGCTGATGCCATTTGAAAGTACAAATGCACAGCTGGTTGATTTTACCTGCAATAGTGGTATTATTGGTGAATTTATGGAACGTATAAAGATTAGGACAGTAGGTTTTAACAAGATGAGTCTGATTATATTACTAATGTTGTTTATCAGGAATATTGTATATACTTGCATTTTTGATAACTAACTTGGACTGCCTTTGTCCACACTAATAATTGTAAATTTTAAACACGAGATTCTGTAGATGCTGGAAATCTTAAGTAACACACACAAAAAAAGTTATGAAAGATTGTTGAGCCAATAGTCGGCAATTTTTTTTCAAAGGAAAAGATATTTGTTTAATTTCTCTTTAATGTTTGTTAGGAAGGTTCTGTCTAGTCCCAGAAGAGATTCCAGACACACTCAAGAAACTTGCTGAGTTCCAGCATTTTGCGTGCATGGAAATTTGATTTTTTTTCCTTTGTGTTTAAAAATAAATAAATAAATCTTTTAACGTGTTTCCTTCAATATTTGGAGGTGGTCCAGATGCTTATAACTGATTAACTCTGATCTAACAAATTGAATTATTTTAACATATTTCAGTGAATCATCTCTTGCAATCAATTTATTTTATCAGAACATTATATTTATGCAATGGAAATAATTTCTCTGCCCCAAGTCAAATTTTCATATGTTGTTTCTGTCAATTGGCCAACATGATTGTAATGATTAGCTCACATGACTGCAAACCTGAAGATGTTTATACACCCCATGTTTAGTTCAGGCTAAATTTTACTTTTGCAAATTAGCAGTTGTACAAGTGTAAATCAATGAAACAATATGTTAAAGGGGTCAACATGTAGAACAAGTATAAAATCCCGGACTCAATGTGAGGCAGCAGTGTACACGAGCAATAGAAACTGGGAATCTGGGGTCTGAAAGCTTGTTCATGATCAACTTGTACTACTAACAACTGACTTCACTTTTGTAGTGGGTGTTGAGTTTTGTATTATCTCTTTTCAAGGTGAGCTTCTAAATTGCTTAGTTTATCAATCACAAGATTGAAAAAATTGAACAAGCTAATTATGTATTTTGGAGACAGTGACCACAACTCCCTGACCTTTACCATAGCCTTAGACAAAAATAGGAGCAGACAGTATGCAAAAGTATCTAATTGGGGGAGGGTAAATTAGGAAGTGATTTGGCAGAGACTTGGGAGTGGAAATTGGGAATGGATGTACTCGAGGAAATGCACAACAGAAACATGGAAGTTGTTTAGGGAACACTTGCATGAGATTCTGGATAGGTTTGTCCCTGTGAGGTATGGAAAGGATGGTTGATTGAAGGAACCAGAGTTGACAAAAGATGTGGAATATCTAGTCAAGAGTAATAAAGAAGCATGCATAAGGATTGGGAAGCAAGGGTCGGGCGGGGATCTTGAGAGTTGCAAGGTAGCCAGGAAGGTCCTTAAGAATGTAATTTGGAGAGCTAGAAGAGGACATTAGAAGGCCTTGGTGAGTAGGATTAAGGAAAACCCCAAAGCATTCTACATGTACATGAAAAACAGGAGGACTAATATGAGGGTAGGACCAATCAGGGATAAAAGAGGAAACGTCTGGAGTCAGAGGAGGTAGGGGAGATCCTTAATGAATACTTTGCTTCAGTATTCACCAGTGAGAGATGAATGTGAAGACAGTGTAAAACAGACTGATATGCTGGGACATGTTGATGTTAAGAGAGAGGATGTGCTGGAACCTTTGTGGGGAGAAACATAGGATAGATCAGTCTCCAGGGCTGGACACTATGTACCACAGATTATTTGGGAAGCAAGGGAAGAAATTGCTGTGCCTTTGGCAATACTTTTTGTGTTTTCACTGTCTATGGGAGTAGTGCCAGAGGTTTGGAACGTGGCAAATGTTATTCATTTGTTCTAGAAAGGTAATAGGGATAGTCCTAGGAATTATAGACAGTGAGTCCTGCATCAGTGGTGGGTAAACTATTGGAGGATTCTTAGAGTTAGGATCTGCAGAAGCATGGTCTGGTTAGGGATAGTCAGAATGGCTTAGTGAGGGGCAGGGCATGCCTCATGAAACTAATTGAATTCCTTGAAGTAACAAAACATTTCAATGAAGTAATAGCAGTGTGGTCTATATGAATTTTAGTAAGGCATTTGACAAGGCTTCCTACTGTAGGCTCATTCAGGAAGTCAGGAGACAGGATATTAAGGGAAACTTGGTTGTGTGGATTCAGAAGTGGCTTGCCCACAGAAGGCAGAGGGTGATAGTAGATGGATTATATTCTGCTTAAAATTTGGTGACCAGTGGTGTTGCGCAGGGATCTGTTCTGGGACCTGCTCTTTGTGATTTTTATAATTGGATGAGGAAGGGGAAGGGTGGGTTAGTGAGGTTGGTGGGGTTGTGGATAGCATAGAAGGTTGCTGTAGATTACAATGGAATATTGATAAGAGGCAGATCTGGACTAAGAAGTGGCAGGTGGTGTCGATCCAGAAAAGTGTGAAGTGATTCAAAGCCGTTTCCCATCCTAATGGTTCTTCTCTTAATGCTATGACCTCCTGCCTCATGGTAGGGGGTCAAAGAGATTGTTGGACAGATGGGAGGGATCATTGAAAATGCTAAGGGCCCTGTGTATGCAGCATTCCTGGTAAATATCTGTGATGGGTGGAAGAGAGACCCTGATGATTCTCTCAGCAGTCCTCTGTGGGGACTTGTGGTCAGATGCCTTGAAATTCCCATACCAGATGATATAGGAAATAGGATAAAGACCAGAGCGAAACAATCAGCTATGCTGGATGAGAAGTAAAAGGACAACGCACTGATATGGAAACTGACTTTGTCAGAACACCTGTGATGAAGAAAAGGCCCACGGAATATAGCCTATGAACTGTGTGTTGTGAACAAGTCACTGTAGCTGTCGGAGGGAGTTGGTTTGCAATGATGTGTCCTGGTATGCTTATATAATGTAGACTATGAAAATGAGAATTGATTGACTGGTCAACACTGGGAGAGATGTGGATACAGTAGCATGTGTGGTTGCTACTTGAATTTTTATGGGTCTGGATTAACAACCGAGGGACATGTCCATGTCCCACTGTCATCATTGTACCAGGAAGAGTTGCGTGAGTGGGCCAGTGGTAGAAATGAAGCCAACTGTTCTGCATATCTCTCAAAAAGATGGGCGTAGCTGGGGCCCATGTGAGTGCCTTCAGCAACACCATTGATCTGCAGAAAGTGAATAGAGTTGAAGAAGTTACTGAATGTAGAAAAAAAACTGTCCAGGCAAACCCATTACTTCAGTCTGTTCTTGCCTCCACTCCCCTCCCACACTCTACCCTGATCCATCCTAAATATGCAGCACCCAACTCAAGAACCAACCCCGATATTATCTTCAAGCCCACTAACAGGGTGGTGCTGCTGGACCTGGTGGACCACACTAGAGGCCATATGTCAGCTTTCAGACAGCTCCCTGTATTTCCCTTTGGATCATGACCCCACCACCGAACATTGTGCCATTGTTGTCCGAACAGCCATGAACCTCATTTCCTTATGAGATCTTCCTCCAAGAGTTCCAGTATTATCACGTGCCAGGGCTGAACAGTCTGTTTCTATCTCCTGCCTAAAATCCACAAGCAGGTTTGTGCTTTTAGCTTGTTTTGCCTTCAAACTAATTTCTTCCGACCTTAACTCTCTCCTTTCACCTCTTGTCCAGTCCCTTCCCACTTGTATCTATGACATTTCCAATGCCTTCCACAGTTTTGACAGTTCCTAATTCCCAGGTTCCAATAGACTTACCTTTACCTGGGCATATGATCTACTTGCACCTTCATACCACAGCAGGTTGGTCTGAGGGCACATGGGAAACAGGCTAACTGCCAGTATCCATTACAGACTTGCGTGTATCTTTATAAGCCACCACCTCCCACAGCTGCCTTGATCTCACTCTGCCTCCGGAAAGAACTATTCCATTCTCCATGTTCTTCCATTTTCATTGTATCTACTCTGATGGCAAGACTTTCTGAACAAGTGTCTCTGAAATGTCAGCGTTCTTTTTGATCTATAGCCTTCCCTCTTCCATGGGGCACCACAGTAGCTCAGTGGTTAGCATGACACTATTACAGCTCAAGGTGTCGGAGTTAAAAATTCATTTCCGGCATCCTCTGAGAAAGTTTGTACATTCTTCCCGTAAGTGCACAAGTTTCCTATGGGGACTCTGCTATCCTCCCGCAGTCCAAAGACATACTTGTTAGTAAGTTAATTAGTTACTGTAAATTGTCCTGTGATTAGGCTACAGTAAAATAAGTGGGTTGCTGGTTAGTGCAGCTCATTGGGCCAGAAGGGAATGTTCTGTGCTATACCTCGAATTAATAAATAAATTGCTAACAAAGCCCTTGACTGCATCTCGTCCATTTCTTGTACCTCTACTCTCTTTCTCTCTCCTGGAACAAGGATAGCAGGTCAATGAGTTCCACTAGTCCTCACATCATTAGCCTTAATATTCAACAGATTATCTGCCATTTCTGCCACTTTTGAAAGAGGAGGAGGCACCAGATGCATCTTCCCTCTCCTTCCCTTTCTGTATTTCACAGGGACCGTTGCCTCAGTCCACTCTTCTGTTCCCGCCAACCACCCCACTTAGAGCACTTTCCCATGCAACCAAAGGTAATGCACCTCTTGTCCTTTCGGCTCTTTCCTTCCCACTGTACAGTGATCCAGCTTTTCCAGGGACAATAGTAATTCATTTCACTTCTTTCAATCCAGAGTACTGGATTTAGTGTTCCCAATGTGCTCTCCTCCAGTGGAGGAACAAAACACACGTTGCATGGTCACTGTGCATTCAGTTTGCAGGAGCGCTGCTGAGTTTCCCATTGCCTGACACTTTAATTTCCCATCTCACTTCCACTAAACTGTTCTCTATATATCAGCCACCTGTAATACTTTTTCATCTTGTTATTTTTCCCCTTCTTTCTCTCTTCGTTGAGGACATGCCTGGGGTGTATCTATGGAAAACAGCGCCTATGGCAAGCACTGAAATTGTGCCCCTATCCAAACATCTGATACCCATCTTTTAGATAACTTTACCATAATATCAGCTCAAAAATACAAGTCAACCTCATTAATCTTTTAATTGACAAATGATGGCACTACATGAAAATTATAACTGCACCTTCCTTGCTTTCACTGATGCAAATTAGTCTATGATGTGATCAAAGTCAGTTTTTTCGGTTTCTTCTCTTTCTACACTCAGCAGAGCAAGATCACAGAGTCTGCCTTGACCCATGGAGGCTCTCAAATGCAAAAGTATTAGTTTTAACTTGCTGAATGATCTCTCACAGCTGGCGATGGAAACTGCGATGGGGCAATGCAAAGATTGGGGAAGACGCTCTCATCTCCAGTCCATACTGAACAATAACTTCAAGAAGCTCTTCAGGTTTTGATATTTTCATGTTGACCCGCCTTGATAGCAACATTCTGCAATCCAAAATTTCTTCATATAGCTACTGTTCATCAATATCAGAGCTGTACAATTTGCCCAAATTTTCGCACTTCTTTAGGTCGTGACTGTCGGCGCCATAACGCAGTCCCTCGAAAGCGAGAACGAACCCAAACTTGGCATCAGTGTCGTGCAAACAAGCGAACCTTTCGTCCATTTCTCTGTGAAGACGGTCGAGTCCCTTCATGACTCTTTAGAGAGCTTCGATGGTTCCAAAAAACGTGACCATTATTGTATCCTGCTTGGCTGAATGTACACCCACCAAGTTGAGTGAGTGGTTGTCACAATTCACAAACACTGCCAGGTTGTTTTTCTCACTTATTCTTTGATGAACACCACTTCTGTGTCCAGCCATCACAGCAGAATTGTCATAGCACTGTTACCAACAATCTTGTAGGCCCATTTCGTCCTTCTCTAGCTGTTTCAAGATGTCTTCAACCAAGCTCTCAGCATCCTTCTGGCTTATCTGGATAAAACCAAGGAAGAACTCTCTAACATGGACTGTTTTCCTCTCGAAATCAACTTCCACATACCTCACTACTTCTGACATTTGCTCACGGTGTGCCTGATCAGGAGTCAAGTACTTGGCTTTACGAATGCTTCTCAGTAAACTCTGGCGAACAGTGAATGCCATCATGTGAATGAGTTCATGCTGGACACCCGGTGAAAGCTAAGACGTGGATCCTGGATGACTTTCCAAATGAGTGAGGTGTTCTTTTATGACAGGGTCAAAGATGGCCAGTAGTTTCAGTAAGCCAAGGAAATTTCCCCATGTTGGAGTTATCATCTAGCTGAAGTGACTCCCTGTGTCCTCGCAAAGCCAGGTTCTGAGTCGCAAGGAATTTTATGCAGTGAAGGATTGTTGTCAAGGTATCACGCCACTTCTGCTTTTCCTTCTCAATCTGTGACTGAAATACCGCATCAATAACTCCTCTGTTTTCTGCTAAACTTCTTTCCATTTCTTTCCACTGTGTGAAGCATTCCCGATGATTCTTGGCATCTTCATGAACAATAATCCTTTCAGGTGCTTTCCACTGGTTGAATCCACTTTCCTGCTCCAATGAGGATTGATGGTCTGACCGAGCATAGAGAAGACAACAGATACAAAATGCAGACTTTTTAGAAGGGGAATAGACCAGCCATGAGTGAGTCACTTCCTCACCATGACACTTCCCAATTTCCTCTTGAACCAAGTTTTGTTCATTGAGCGGTTATTTGTTGGTAGGAAAGGCCCCTCATTGTTCGGGAAATATTTTGAACCTAGCTTTATTATTTCTGTTCTCAACGCGTCAGGCAGAATTGCTTTTCCAGTATCCTTGTCAAGCTTCAGAAGTCCAATGCCATGCCATTCAGTCACTTCTGGTACGACAGTTTGAGGCTGTTTGACACCATCCAGTTCACGAGGTTCAGTGTTGTCAGGTTCAATCTCGTCAGTACACTCAACATCACCACCACCACCACCATCGTCTTCCCCTCCTGTCATGTCCACATTCTCTGTGGCAGCCTCACTCTTAATCTCGTCATATTCGGATTTACCTGACTTGACTTCCTCCTCGGCTTGTGACGCATTTGTACTTGATCTACCTTCGTATTCTAACAAGCTTGTAGCAGGTGCAGGCGACTCCATGGAACGTGTTGAACTACTTGTTCTGGACTTTTCAAAGAAGGGCATGAAGAACTTGCTCAACTTCTTGGCTTCCTTCGCCTCCAACGTTCGTCTCTTCCGTTCTTCAGCTGCACTTTCCTCCTTTGTGAAGCAACATTTCATGGTCTTCTTACACAATGCTCTGAAATAAGGCCATCCTAGTGCTTCTCACCCATGATTATCAAAGACAGATCATGCATCTGAAGAAAATTCTTTTGTCACTATCCGAGGATGGCTTGTCTGTCTTTAATAGAAACTGTTCAGTGGCGCCCCCTTGCAAGTGGCACCCAGGGCACGTGCCATACCTGCCATACCTTAGATATGCCGCTGGACATGCCCACTCTGATGTGCTGGGCTTGTCGTACTCCGCGTTTCATACCTCCCACTTTCTTTTGCCTGGTTCTTCTGTCTATGTTCTCATCCTCTCCAACTTCTTCATTGACCCGATAACCTCAGTTTAGTGTTAATCCCTATTGTCACTCTGATTTTACCCTGTATGGGACATTCATCTCCCCCCCACCCCCACTCTTACAAGCTTCTTTTATTTCCTTCCCAGCTCTGACCTGAAACATTAGCACTGTTTCTTTTCCCACTGATGCGGCCTGACTTGCTGAGCATTTCCAACATTTTCTGTTTTCTGTTGTTATGGCTTAGAATTAGTTTGCTCAACATTTCATTTGCTCGATCAGAATTTTGGAAACCTACTAAATGATATTGTGGGAACACCTTCTTTGTGTGCATCACAGTGGTTCAGGATGTAACACCTTACCAGCGACTCATGGGAAGCTCTTGATGAGCCTTAAATGTGGTCCTTGTGGGGACATCCATAGCTTTTGAATGAAAACCAAGGCCTGGCTTTCACCTTGTAAGCGTTGGAAAGACTATGGAGAGTCAGTGCTGATTGACTTAACAGACCACTCAGCCCTTTGACCTGCTGTTCTCGCCACATTATTTGTATCCAATCTAACTAAGTTTATGGTAATTGGTGACACTAAAAATATTGGTGCAGAATTAACCTGTGGCCATTCTGTCACGTCAAACAGAGGCAAACTCTTGTTAGAGAGGATTATGTTCCAACAGTTGTGTGTAATTAATATTGCTTGCTACTTAACAAGTTTAGCCCAAATTTTGCAGTGTCTCACTACAAACATGTTTGCACTGTTGAAATTGCTAAAGGACCACATCAGCAAATATTCTCAGTTGTAGGAAATAGCTTTAAATTCTTACTTGTCTTCACTATTTGCTAATTCATAAAACTTAACTTTCTGTATATTTACTAAAGTGGGGTTAGTCCATTAAAATCATTTTAGAATCAGATATCATTTTGTGCTCTATCGTGTCTGGAATCTTTTCTGGGTCAATGCAGAACCCTTTCTAACAAGCAATAAAGAGAAATTAGCCAAATATCTTTTTCTTTAAAAAAAATTACAGACCATTCATAACTTTTTTTTTCTGTGAATACCACAAACACACAAAATGCTGGTGGCCAGGCAGCATCTATGGAAAAGAATGCAGTCGATGTTTTGGGCCAAAACCCTTCAACAGGACTTGAGAAAAGAAATTGAGGAGTAGATTTGAAAGGTGGGGGAAGGAGAGAGAGACAGCAGGTGATAGGTGAAACTTGGATCCACTGTCGGGATAAGGCCACACTTAGGGTGGAGGAACAACACCTTGTATTCCATTTGGGTAGCCTCCAACCTGATGGCATAAACACTGATTTCTCAAACTTCTGGTAATCCCTCTCTCTCCCACCCCCTTCTCCATTTCCCATCTCCTTGTCCTCTCTCATGTTATCTCGTTGCCCATCATCACCTCTGGTGCTCCTCCCTCCCCTTTTCTTTCTTCCATAGCCTTCTGTCTGTCACCAGTCAACTTCCTAGCTCTTTGCTTCATCCCTCCCCTTTCAATTTTCACCTATCGCCTGGCGTTTGTTTCTCCCCTTCCCCCACCTTTCAGATCTACTCCTCAGCTTTTTTTCTCCAGTTCTGCTGAAGGGCCATAATGTCAACTATTCTTTTCCATAGATGCTGCCTGGCCTACTGAGTTTCTCCAGCATTTTGTGTGTGTTGTTTGGATTTCCAGCATCTGCAGATTTTTCTCTTGTTTTAAATATGTTAAACTTGAGTTTATCTGATTGCTGCCTTTTCATTTGATGAGGGAGCTTTTTGTTTTGAACTTCAATACAGGAAAATGGGAAAAAGGCTGGTGAGTTGCCATCGGGTATTCCTGAAACTGAAGAAATGGGACCTCAAAGGCCAAGGTCAAACTCGGGACGAGAACTTACAGATGAGGTGAATTTTATCATGTCTAGTAGAATTGAGAAGTCCTGTCTAAGATGTGATATAATTTATAGAAATGCAAATTGATATGATATGACTAATCAAACGTTTGAATTAAATTCTAAGTTGTTAGTCACATGTTGTTAGTCAGATAAGATATAGAAACATAGAAATATAGAAAATAGGTGCAGGAGTAGGCCATTCGGCCCTTCGAGCCTGCACCGCCATCTATTATGATCATGGCTGATCATCCAACTCAGAACCCCGCCCCAGCCTTCCCTCCATACCCCCTAACCCCCATAGCCACAAGGGCCATATCTAACTCCCTCTTAAATATAGCCAATGAACTGGCCTCAACTGTTTCCTGTGGCAGAGAATTCCACAGATTCACCACTCTCTGTGTGAAGAAGTTTTTCCTAATCTCGGTCCTAAAAGGCTTCCCCTCTATCCTCAAGCTGTGACCCCTCGTTCTAGACTTCCCCAACATCGGGAACAATCTTCCTGCATCTAGCCTGTCCAATCCCTTTAGGATCTTATACGTTTCAATCAGATCCCCCCTCAATCTTCTAAATTCCAACGAATACAAGCCCAGTTCATCCAGTCTTTCTTCATATGAAAGTCCTGCCATCCCAGGAATCAATCTGGTGAACCTTCTCTGTACTCCCTCTATGGCAAGGATGTCTTTCCTCAGATTAGGGGACCAAAACTGCCACAATACTCCAGGTGTGGTCTCACCAAGGCCTTGTACAACTGCAGTAGTACCTCCCTGCTCCTGTACTCAAATTCTCTCGCTATAAATGCCAGCATACCATTCGCCTTTTTCACCGCCTGCTGTACCTGCATGCCCACTTTCAATGACTGGTGTATAATGACACCCAGGTCTCGTTGCACCTCCCCTTTTCCCAATCGGCCACCATTCAGATAATAATCTGTTTTCCTATTTTTGCCACCAAAGTGGATAACTTCACATTTATCCACATTAAATTGCATCTGCCATGAATTTGCCCACTCACCCAACCTATCCAAGTCACCCTGCATCCTCTTAGCATCCTCCTCACAGCTAACACTGCCACCCAGCTTCGTGTCATCCGCAAACTTGGAGATGCTGCATTTAATTCCCTCATCCAAGTCATTAATATATATTGTAAACAACTGGGGTCCCAGCACTGAGCCTTGCAGTACCCCACTAGTCACCGCCTGCCATTCTGAAAAGGTCCCGTTTATTCCCACTCTTTGCTTCCTGTCTGCTAACCAACTCTCTACCCACACCAATACCTTACCCCCAATACCGTGTGCTTTAAGTTTGCACACTAATCTCCTGTGTGGGACCTTGTCAAAAGCCTTCTGAAAATCCAAATATACCACATCCACTGGTTCTCCCCTATCCACTCTACTAGTTACATCCTCAAAAAATTCTATGAGATTCGTCAGACATGATTTTCCTTTCACAAATCCATGCTGACTTTGTCCGATCATTTCACCGCTTTCCAAATGTGCTGTTATCACATCCTTGATAACTGACTCCAGCAGTTTCCCCACCACCGACGTTAGGCTAACCGGTCTATAATTCCCCGGTTTCTCTCTCCCTCCTTTTTTAAAAAGTGGAGTTACATTAGCCACCCTCCAATCCTCAGGAACTAGTCCAGAATCTAACGAGTATTGAAAAATTATCACTAATGCATCCACTATTTCTTGGGCTACTTCCTTAAGCACCCTGGAATGCAGACCATCCGGCCCTGGGGATTTATCTGCCTTCAATCCCTTCAATTTACCTAACACCACTTCCCTACTAACATGTATTTCGCTCAGTTCCTCCATCTCACTGGACCCTCTGTCCCCTACTATTTCTGGAAGTATATGTGCAACATTGTACTCAATGAGTGTTTCAGGAGTGATTTTGAAAACCCTTTCGTATTCTCTATCAATGTACAAAGGTTGTATCAATTAAAGGTTCTGTTCATGACCACTTGTGTAAAAGCTGAATGGATTTACAATTGTTACTTGGGTTTTCATAATTCCTAGTGGAAGTTTTTGCTTTGTAAGAATTTTTTTGAATAAAGCTAATTCTCTTTTTTGGCCATTTTTCACAAATATTCCTGGCTTATTTCACTCATTATCCAATCCAAACAATCATTATTATTATTTGAAATCAAAAGACAACTGATTACATTTTTAATTCTGCATAACATTACAACAAAGTAAGAGTTGCTTAACTTTACATCCTCAAATATACTTCCCAGCAGTAAGGAGAATACTATCTTGGTCAAACATGCCAGAGGCAATTTGGGTGAACTATGGCATGCAAAACTATATTTTTGTGTTTAATTTGAGCATACATAGCTCCCATAGTATTATTAAATGTAAGAGATCTGCCATACGTACACAAGTTCATTTCTACAAGTGGCAGAACTAGTTTCCCTTTTCTCTCCATTTTTAGTAACTTTTTATAACAGATGTTTCCGATGCTATGTGCTACAGTACTGTAGAGGTATGGTTATTATATAGAGTGATTTTTGTTTTTTTTTTGACATGTGGACGAAGGAGATCTGTTAAGCTGCAGGATTTCCAGGCAAACAATTCAGAGATTGAGAAGTAAGCTCTTCTCGGTATATGCTAGCAATGGCAGAAAAGGCCAAAGCAAAGTAAACATTGTTGTACTATACTATAAACCCCTCTGAAATTTGAGGAGATGCGTTAGGAGCATTATGAGCATTTGTCAACTCGCCGAGATATCAAATAATTGATCGTTAGCAGTGATAAAGGAGCACAGCAAGAGTAGGGTTAATTGCCTGAGTCTTAATGGAACCACAAGGTTTGGTTGCAACTTGGCAGTTTTGAGGACATGTTCATTGTGAAATATGTGAATTCAGCTGTAGAAAGTGGCTCCACAGTGTAGCAAAAGTGTTTACAGATACGCAAAGTTCTCCAAACTGAGACAAATGTTGGTTGTGCAGCAAAGTGCAAAATCTGCAGAGAGGAAGTACTGCCAAGGTTGCTTAGATGTTACAGGAATTGTGGGTGATAGTAGTTTGCTGAAAAAGAAAATGATGTGTGTGGCAAGCAGAGTGTGTATGGTGTGGTTTGACAGTTCATTTTTAGAATCCATGGTGAGGAGGACATTGAACAAGATGAGTCCTGCAGAAATGAACGTCAAATTTAGAATACCAATTGAAAGCAATGTATATGGCACCAAACTTGGTTAAAATTGAAAGGAAAACATGGTAGATGTGCCTAAGCCAGGAAGTTAGTGCAAGGACAACAATGTGTCTCGTAGCAAACAGTTAATCTCAGCACATTTTCCCCCGGGATCAATAAAGTATGACTATGACTATTTGAAATTGATGAATCATGCTGTTCTCGTATATCAGAACTACACTGGAGTTTGCAAAAACATTTGAAACTCAAAAGATTGAGGGAGGTGATGATTTCTTTGTAGTGGATTAGAAAGATTCAATGCCTATATCTGAAAGTATTCTACAACAATGATGGGAGATAAAGGTGCACCATGTAAAATTCCTTGTAGGTAATAATTTCATCAGCAAAACTCATTAAAGAGCATGCAGGTGACTTTCACAGAACAGAGAAACAAGACAGTTTCCTCTAATTTGAGATGAGTGTAAAAAGCCGCTCTCCCACTGAAGTCTTGCTTGTGGCTCTCAAAGAAACATGGAATTGAGCTGGACTGACTTAGTTTGCCAGAGATTGAACACCTGATAGATATGCTCATTGTCTAATCTAGCATTTTTGAAAAATCAAGCAACTGCCTGAAAATTCACTGAGTGGAGTTAATGTAGTCATGAGGAAAAGCTGCTCCTGTCTAAATAGGAGACATTTGCCAGATTTCAGTAGAGCAGCATTTCATTGTGCTTGATGCAGAAATAGGGTACTGGGACACAAAGTTCGATGTGGGTTTCAATTGATCTAATTTCAGTATGTTACTCCATTGATGATAATAGAGAAATAAAACATTAAGAGATAGTTTTATCCTGAAGGAAAGCTGCGGTGAGCAGATACAGGAAGAAGCAACTGAAGTAGAGCAAGCAAAAATATCAGTTACAAATAAAGGAAGTCTCCCTCGCAGGTCACTTATTCACTAATGACGAACTTCACAGTTGTTGCTGAAGTACAACGTTTTCTGGGCTTTGACTACTTCTGCTCCAACCAAATGAGCCATGTGAACTCTTTAGGCATCTGTGAAAGGAGATGGAGTGGTGATGCTTTGTTACCCATGAACAAGCTGCCAATTGAATCAAACACGAGGAAATCTGCAGATGCTAGAATTTCAAGCAACACACATAAAAGTTAGTGGTGAATGCAGCAGGCCAGGCAGCATCTATAGAAAGAGGTACAGGCGACGTTTCGGGCTGAGGCCCTTCGTCAGGACTAACTGAAAGAAGAGCTAGTAAGAGATTAGAAAGTGGGAGGGGGAGATCCGAAATGATAGAAGACAGGAGGGGGAGGGATGGAGCCAAGAGCTGGACAGTTAATTGGCAAAAGGGATATGAGAGGATCATGAGACAGGAGGCCGAGGGAGAAAGAAAAGGGAGAGGGGGGGAAAAAACCAGAGTATGGGCAAAGGGTATAGTGAGGGGGACAGAGGGAGAAAAAGGAGAGAGAGAGAAAGAATGTGTGTATATAAATAAATAATGGATGGGGTACGAGGCTGGGGTGATATACTGCATCTGGTGCTCCCGATGTGGCCTTCTGTATATTGGCGAGACCCTACGCAGGGGGAGGTGGGGCATTAGCAGAAGTTCAAGAAGTCAGTGTTCATGCCATCAGGTCGGAGGCTACCCAGACGGAATATAAGGTGTTGTTCCTTCAACCTGAGTGTGGCTTCATCTTTACAGTAGAGGAGGCCGTGGATGGACATGTCAGAATGGGAATGGGACGTGGAATTAAAATGTGTGGCCACTGGGAGATCCTGCTTTCTTTGGCGGACAGAGTGCAAGTGTTCAGTGAAACGATCTCCCAGTCTGCGTCGGGTCTCGCCAATACACAGAAGGCCACATTGGGAGCACCAGATGCAGTATATCACCCCAGCCGACTCAAAGGTGAAGTGTCGCCTCACCTGGAAGGACTGTCTGGGGCCCTGAATGGTGGTAAGGGAGGAAGTGTAAGGGCATGTGTAGCATTTGTTCTGCTTACAAGGATAAGTGCCAGGAGAGAGATTGGTGGGGAGGGATGGGGGGGGAACGAATGGACAAGGGAGTCGCGTAGTTGAATCAATATGTCTTGGTGGTAGAGTCCAGATCACATGACATTGCAGATGGCTTGCAAAAGAGTTAAACAAAAATGATCTTGCAAAAAGCTTGGTGGATAGCACACAAAAGCAGAATATTGACAAACATGTTAGGCACAAATTGAAAAAGAGATACACTAACTTTGGACAGGATACACTGCACTGGTGATATACGAGGAGTGATTGATACGTTCGTGGCCTAAGGTAGAAGGAGTCATTTATTTTTCAACATAGTGCCCTCCTACACTTACACACTTAGTCCAGCAGTCATGGAGCATACAGATCTTGGACGTCCAGAAAGTATCCACGGCAGGGGTGATTGGTAAGTTAGTGGCCTAAGGTAGAAAGAGATGAGTTATACAGCTCTTGTTACATGCACATGCAGTTCAACTCTTTGAGTGATTATGCAGAAAGTTTGAAGTTGTTAACTCACAACAAGCTGGAGGAACTCAGCAGGTCGGGCAGCATCCGAAGTTAATAACTCATCTCCTTCTACCTTAGGCCACGAACTTATCAATCACCCCTCTATGTCCAAGCTATTCATTTGCTTCTGTTGAGCTCCTGCATGGAGGACCAGACATTTCAGAAAAGCTTGCAATTTAAAAATTTATAGGCATACTTGTAATTGACACAGCCCCAGAAAGATACAAAATAAAAGCAGGCACTTCAGCTCATCTTTATTTCATTAGTATGACTGTCAATAAAATTGTTGTTGTGCAATCGGAAAAACTTTTTGGATTTTCTTTACAAATGCTGCACACAATTCCTTAGTCAAATCACATCAAAAGATTTGGTTTTCTGCATTTAATCCTCCTTTGATTTTCTTGAAAATCCACCAATAAACATTTCTTTCGCAAAAGGAAATTCTTGCAAGTGTGATGGTGAAAAATCTGGATACAGGGGAAGAGATCCCTCTCAATATGGCTGAGGAGAAACTTCCCAAAGGTCTTAACCCATTGACGTTACATATTATGCGTCGGACAAAGGAGTATGTAAGGTACGCAAAGCATCATTCACTTCATGCCTTCATGCCCTCACACCCTCCCTGTCACAGAAATCTGTTCTTTGTTACTGATGATACCATTCACTTTGGAAAATTATATTAAATCCTAGCTGAATTTATGATCAGTCTTCTTGGTAGTTTAGATTTCTGTTGGCTGTTGTATTGAACTGTGTAGTGTTAACTGTAAAGATACAATTTTTCTTAAGTAAACTGATGTCTAAGATTGTCAGAAATAGACAGAGCCAAGCATGTATGAAAGTGATTTGATTTTCTGTGAATTTAGACCAACAGTCTGCATGGCTTGCTGAGTTTCTGTAGTATTTTGTGTGTTGCTCTGGATTTTCATCACCTGCAGAATCTCTTGTGTTTATGATTATTATTTATCTGTTAACAAGTAGATTTTAATCAGAATGGTTTTGCAACTTTAGTAATGATGCCGCACAGTCAGATGATGAAGAGAAGATTCAACCCACTCAGACTGAGCAAGATGGCCATAAAATCAAACAGAAAACGTAAGAACTTATTCCCATAATGTTCAGTTTTCATTGTAATAGAAATATTTGGCAATATTTTTAAAACAAGTATTTTTATTTATATTTAAATTAGTATTATGATTTACAAATTAGAGCATACTTTTATCTTCCCTATGTCTGCATTTTAGCATGTTTTGTCATGATTTCTAATGTATATGATGTCCTGACAATTGACAACTGTTAGTGAAACATAATATAAATATCTTGCATTCTCCAACCCCATGGTGCAAGACAAAACGTATATCATTCTTTCTCAAACTATTTGGTACAGCACATAAGAGCTTTTTCATTTGCCATTGTTCTTCATTGCGGATATAATAAAGGCCGAAAATCCTTAAATTGCAGTATTTTGAACTAATAATGACACATGCAGATGAAAGTGTCTCTGTGAGGCATATATTCTTCATTCAAAATTCCTCGTTGGTATAGAAGAAATCAAGCAGATGTGGGTCTTATTGGCAAAGGCAGCATTTACTGCCCATGCCTAATTGCCCTTGGACTGAATGGTTTGATTGGCAATTTTACAAGACAGTTTAAAAAGTCAATTAAGTCACTGTTTGGAGTTGCGACAAACCAGATTGGGTAAAGAAGGCAGATTATATTTTCTAAAGGACGTTACTGAAAGAGGAGAAATTTTACAGAATCTGGTAGTTGCATGATCAGCATTACTTCCTCTAACTTTTTTTCCTGCATTATTTGATATAAATTCCCTGACAGTCCCTGGTGGAATGCTGCAAATCTGTTGAGGTATCCTTCTTCCAGGGATTTAGTTCCAGATTTCCTTATCCTGTCTATACACCCAAATAGCTGTATAATGATGAGAAATTCTGATAGTTTTCCAGCGTTTAAACACAAAATTTGGATTATACTGTATGTTACAAAAATGATTGAGGTTTCAATATACAAACGTTTGTACTTAATGTGAGTCTTCTTGCTTTATTGCAATGTAGTGGGCTATACAGGTAAGCATAATTTGAGGAGCTCCTTTCGAAGAAAATTACCAAAGTAGGTTGGATCAAGTAACCTTTCTATCTGGTACAATTGTCTTTAAAATGTGGAGTGCTTGTTTTGGGCAGACTTGATTTACTCTGGTCTTGAGCAATTGATTTCTGTAACTGGGATATGCCTGCAAATCCAATCCCATTAACCTCCCTGAGACCATTGTGTTACTACATCCTTGAAATTTAAAAATAAAATTTATGGTTCTCTAATGTAATTGTTATTCTGATTGTGTATTTTTTTCAATTGCCATTTGAGGGTTTGATTCTTACTACTGTTTGTAAGGAGTTTTTACATTCTCCCTGATAACACATTTCACTGTGCTTCAATGTACATATAACAAATAAGACTATTCTTTAATTTGATGCTACCGTTAATTACTTGGGATTCTGGAAGACTGTAAACAGCAGTGGGGGAGAAAATGATGAAATTATTGAAAGAGACAATGTAAGATGCACCCATCTGTTCCTCCTTGTGTCTTCACCCAATATTGTACCTACCTCACCACAAGAAGAAAGAATTTGGATAGTTTATTTTTTGACTGTGTTTACAAGATGCAAGCAGGAGAGGATACGTGCATCTTATTTTTTTTTAGCAAATTGAGATCCCTTTCTGTTGTGTAATGCAACTTTACAAAACAGAATGTAAAGAATTTTAAATTGTTGTTGAGCCTTCTTTAAAAAGTTGCTTCTGGAAACAGTTTTCAATTTTATTCATTCTTACAGTTTGATATGAGTATTAAAATCTAGCTGCCTTAACATCAGCATTCTGGTCTATAATCAGAGTACTTTCAGGAGATATAAAATGTATATTGTCTGATGAATTTAATGCTTTTCTAGTAATCAACTAAAGAAGTTTTTGGGAAAATCGGTGAAGAGAGCAAAGCATCTTGCTGAAGAATATGGTGAAAAAGCTGTAAATAAAGTTAAAAGTGTCCGAGGTGAAGGTACATTTAAAAATAAATGACTTTACTTTTTATTTTGTAAAATGACATCTGCTCAGAGTCATTTCTTGTGATTAATTAGTAGGCTAACTTTAACTTCTGTATATTTTCCTTTGCTCCAAATACAATATTATTGCTGCCGCCTTTGGCAGACCTCTGGAATTGAGATGACTTGCTTCCTCTACGGTTGAATTCTGAATTGCAGTGAACGTTTGTGGGATCCATAGACTTCACACAGATGGAGTTTGATGGTTGAGAATAGGTTGTTCTGAATATTGGATGCTGCTGGCCTCCACTGGCTACCATCGGAGATGCACTGTGTTTAGTATTTCCCAAATGCTTTCTTGATAGTCCCATAAGTTAGTTGCACTTTTTCCAGGAATTTGAAAAATTCTTGGAACAGTTCTTTTGGCCTCCTTGAATTGCTTGATGTGCAGAGCTCAAAATAGACTGCATAAGCAACTGGCTAAAGGCTGACTGGTACATAGTAGCTGTTGTAGATTTGCATTATTGAAAGGTGACTCCCAGGATGTGGGAAATGGTTCGTGGTGACTCGCATCTTTTGGTTTGTAAGGCGACGCAGGAAGAACAAGGAAGTTTAAATGATGCATTTTATGCATGTTTAATACACACTTGGTTTCACAAATTCTAACTAGTTTTGTAACATCACATTCTTAGAGCAATGTTTCATCATTTCATGACCTTGAATCGTTACTTAATATTGTCAATTTCTGTTGTTTTCAAGTGTTCCATTTGGATCAAGATGATGCTTCTTCTAGTGACGATGAGGGTATGCCTTACACAAGGCCTGTCAAGTTTAAAGCAGCACACAGTTTCAAAGGGCCTTTTGACTTTGATCAGATTAAAATGGTCCAAGATCTCAGCGGAGAACACATGGTAAGTTCTAATTTTAGTAGGCCATATTATTTCCTGTCTCTATTTCTTAAATTCTTGGTTCTTGCTCTGTTGTTTTTGCCAAGTGTATTACTTTACAGTCAAGTAGGTAGAAACTCCCAGGTTTATGACAATACTTCCTTCAGTACAATGGCTAGGAATTTCCTGAATGCAAACAGTCAAATTTTGTTGAATTTTTTTTATAACTCTGTTGTGGTGGCTGTTTAATCCAGATTAGGAATTTAGGTCCAGATCAGTACTGAAAGCAAACTACCAGTGGGTCTACAGTTTATACAAGTGGGATAACTTCACTGAAACAAAGTGTTTAGGGTTTTGCTAACTAGTTTAAGAACAGAATGGTTGAAGGGAAATAGCTCTTCTTGAACCTGGTAATGTGAGTCGTCAGGCTTCTGTACCTCCTGCCTGATGGTAGCTATGAAAAGATGGCAGAGCCAAAATGATAGTGCAGAGAGACCTTGAGGGTCCTGTCATTAAAAGTGGCAGGCACATTGAGAAAGTGGGTAAGAAAAAAGATGTGGTTCTGGGCCTTATCAAATGACAAGCTTTTACACTAATCCTGCTCTAACTGGATTTAGTTCTTGAAGGTTATGATGTTTTCAGCAAAAGCATAGGTAGATGACAGTGGTTCCAAGAATGAAGGATTAAGGATCAGTGGAGGGGCTGGAACATTTTTAGCAAAGAAAAAAGTAAAGGGATATGTGATCTAAGTCTACAGGATAATGAGGGTTTCGGAGAGAATGGATTTGTGAATAGAATCCATTGTGGTTTTCAACCTAGAGAGTTACTCTAGTTGAGAGCTTGAGGGACTGATTGGCCTCTTCCTGTGCCTTAACCATTCCATGGATCTATAATTATGCTGATAATATTATCTGATGTCTACCCTTAGAATCTAGGCTATTAATCAACTTGCCATACAAGAAAAGTGGTTTGATTATTGTACATATCACAGGAAATGAAAATTGAGATTTTGTTTCTAGGGAGCTGTGTGGACAATGAAGTTTTCACACTGTGGTCGATTACTTGCAACAGCCGGTCAAGACAAAGTTGTGAGGATCTGGGTTTTAAAGAATGCTTGGGACTATTTCAACAATATGAGAATAAAATACAACACTGAAGGTAATCATCATCGCCAAATGGGGCTACTTTGACTCTTTGTATACACGAGTGCATCAGTTGTAGTATTAGCTTCTGTATGTGGAGTTGGAAAGTTGTAGAAGAAGTATATTTATGACTGAAATATCCTGTGCAAACATTGGTTCAAGGAGACATAAATTGTTTGAGTTCTATAGTTGGTGGAGCCCGTTTATATGTAGCTTCCAAGAGCTTCAAATCCCTTGATATTAGAAATAGTAAATTAAGGTTTAGGAATTGGAGAGTGGATGGTGAAATCTGCCAGTAACATTGAATGTTAGGGAGCCCAAATTGCATTTATGCCTTAGGTGGCTTTTTATTGACAGAGGGAGACCATTCTGTCTGTTAGCTCTTCTGATTCTTAAAGCAATCTCATTTCTCCCAGCGCACAAAGCACTGGAGGAACTCAGTGGGTTGGGAAGCATCTTTGGAGGGAAATGAACAGTCAGCATTTCAGGCTGAGGCCTTTCATCTGGCTTTCAGTAGTCTCAGAGATGTTCTAGTGCTTTGGGTGTTGCTCCAGATATCAGCAGCTTCAGGCTCATGTCCCTATTTGTACCACTTTGCTATAATTCAGTCCCATATTCCCATGAACCCCTCGTGATCCTTGAATCATCCACCTGTACGTAGGGATATGTTTTAGTAACCAGTTAAAATGTCAGTGAACTCTTATTTGGGATGTGCGATAAAACTGCAGAGCCAAGGGGAAACCCGTGCAGTGGTAGGAAAGATGTGCATGCTGCACACAGACAGCACTGGGATTAACCTTACATCACTGAAGTTGAGGCAGCAGCAGCTTTGTGTTTTTCCCAATCAACTGCCAATCTGGGTGTTTGTTCCCCATCCCCATTGCAGGATTCAATAGAATGGTTCCTGGTTTGGTGGATTTGTCATCTGAGGAGAAATTAAACAGACTAAATCCGTACTCTCAGGTTTGGAAGAATGACGCTACAGAGAAACAAATTCTCCTAGGCTTTTTGGTCTCATTGATCACGTGGATAGTCAGAGGCTTTTTCCCATGGCTGAAATGGCTAACACGAGAGGGCAGAGTTTAAAGGTGTTTGCAAGTAGGTACAGAGGAGAAGTCAGGGGTAAGTTTTTTACGCAGAGGGTGGTGAGTGTGTGGAATGGGCTGCCAGTAGCAGTGATGGAGGCGGATACGATAGGGTCTTTTCGGAGACTCCTGGATAGGTACATGGAGCTTAGAAAAATAGAGGGCTAAGGGTAAGCCAAGGGAATTTCTAAGGTAAGGACATGTTCGGCACAGCATTGTGGGCCAAGGGTCTGTTTGTGCTGTAGGTTTTCTATGTTTCTATGCTTGTCAGAGTGGGTTCAGAATTGATTTCCTTCGGCACGGATGTCACAGATGCATAATAAGGGTTCAGGCATGCAAACCAGAATAAGGAGAAATTTATTCACCCAGAGACCAGCAAATCTTTGGATTCTCAACCCAAGAGGTTCAATCACTTTGTATGTTCAAGGCCGTCGTTGTTAGATTTTTGGATGTTGGAGTACTCGGGGGTGGTATAGCACAGAAAGGTGATGCTGAGGTAATAGATCATTGCAGAGTAGCCTATTTACATTCTTGCATGATGTATCTTTTTAAGGGTAGATGCTGTGGGGAGGAGAGAGACAGTATCACAGGAACAGCGTGGTTCAGCAAATTAATCTTAAGTTTGTACTTGAGGAATGTCTGATTTTTGATATTGTGAAAGGATTTGTTTAGAAATTTGGTTTATTACTGACTATTCAACTCTTTAGAGTGAAATGGAAATTGCTGTTAAATGAAATAGCTTTGTGCTTATTTTGAAGGGCGCTTTTTATAGAAGTAAACATTTATATGAAGTCAACAGCTTAACACCAACTGTCTGCTTTCATTTCTAAGAAAATAAGAAAACAAAATAATTCTTGATTTCAGTGCTTGCACAAACATTCCTTCCTCCTTGGGTCCACCATCCCACCTGCTCCTGTTGGATTAGACTATTTCATTAGATTAGACTGTTTAATTATTATTTTCTTTGCAGTTTAACAATTGAAATACATGCAGATAATTAAGTAGTTCTTGTATGCATATATCCTCTCATGGCGATACAAACTATAATTCTGGAACACCCTGAAGCAACGAGCTCCTTTGTTCTACATTAATTAAATACAGTGCTTTCTCATTAGTTAAATTGGTTCTGCAGTATTGAATAGTAGCTTTCTAATTGGTTAATTCTTATCTATAATTTTGAATGGAATTTTCCTTATCTCTATGGGTATAAAATAGCTAAACACAAAGCAGTGCCATTTTGATCTTCTTTAATCTTGGCTTTCTGCACTAGTTGACCCCTATCACGTTCTGTTTCAATTTCTGTTTGCTCTATCAGCTCTTATTAAAATGACAGTGAAGCAACAAGTTTTGTGCCTTTTGCCTGTCTTCTGAAAAGATCTTGGATTAAAACATCAGAATCCAACGGTCCGATATCCTTTGTTTCCTTAAGTGTGCAAAAATCCATCAGTTGTACCTTCAACAATTAAATATCCTTAGATTAATAGAGAAATCCAAAGAATCAAACTGCTCAAGATATCTTTTGATTCCTAAAGCCTTATATGTCTGAGTCCTGCCAGCCAGAGCAAATAGACTCTCAGTATCAGTTGTCAATACCTCTCAGAATCATCCATTTCAGTACTCATGCCTGATCTAGCTCCATGTGGACATGACCCATTGTACTCTCTCTTCTTGTCGGACAATCATGTACCTGGGAACCAAGCCAGTGAAGCAACACTGCACTGCCTCTAAGCAAAGTACGTCCTTCCAAGTGCAAGGTCAGAACTGCACATGATACTCTGAGTGTGTGGTTTTCCTGAAGCTTGTACAACTGGGACATCATTTAGTTATTTTTATACCCATTCCTGTCCTGTCACCCCAGCTGCATGCCACCTCATCGAATGAAACAAAAGTAAATACTGTAGGTACTGCAAGTATCATTAGGAACAAAATCAACAGAGAAAAAGTTAATTGTCCTGGTCAACGACCTTTCATCTTTTTCATGTCACTTTAATTAAAGCTTCTGGGAAATGCATGGACTGCAGTCCCCATACCTATTTCACTGGTTATATTTTCCAAGAGTGTAAGATAAAGTAAGATAACTATTTCCCTTCTATAAAGCATTTTTTAAAGAAGTATTTTGCTTTTCCAAGTAGGTTGTTATTAATATAGTTTATGGCTTCTTGTATTTTTCTGGCGGTTGGTGTCCAGTTAACTGGTCCATGTCTACTTATTTTTTGCCCTTTTTCTTAAAAACTGTTGAGTTATTTCAGTGACTAAAATCCCAAATCCCATGCACCAAGAAAAGAAAATCTTTGCACGGGAGCTCAGGTTATCTGGGAGGGTAGATAAAACAGAATCAAATGTTTTGCCATGACTTTTGGATAACTGGCATTTTCATTTCTTTTGGTGATCACTTGGCAGATAGTTGTCATTTTGATTTAACTGGATCTTGGTAGTTTTGGAAAAGATATGGATTCATTGAGGTTTAACTGGTTGTACCGAAATAATTATGAATTTATGATCTCTGCTTTGAATATGTAATACAATTGAACAACTTGGGTAGAGAAACAAAAACAATGTTGTTGATTTATTGACCTTTTCTAAAGATCTTAAGTCGTAAACCAATATTTTGCGCTGTAGCTTAGTTCATGGTAACGATATTTTAAACTTCATTCAGGTCGTGTGTCACCGTCACCCTCACAAGAAAGCTTGAGTTCTTCGAAATCTGATACTGACACGGTATGTAAAAAATATGATTCATCTTGCAGGTAAAGCAAAGATAGGGTTAAAATTTAGTTTTTCAGCAATAGCACGAAGCAATTAATGGATTTATGTGCTCTGAATTATTTTCTTTTCCACTTTGTTGCTGATTTGCTCTGTTGTGTTCAACCACAGAAGAGCTATTGTGTTGAAGCAAGGAGCATGTGCAAATAGCAGTAATGACATTTCTAAAATGGCAGCTCCCATCATAGAAGTAATCTAATTTAAAATTACATATATTTGCATATTCCATTACCATGATGCTGATTTAAAGGAAAATAATGCAGTAATGTTCCTAGGTAATTCACCAGGGCTGCTTTAAAGTGTAGTCTGGTTTTAGCTGTATGATTCCACTAAGCTGCAGGCTTAATATCCATCTATTACAGTTTGGCATTTGAGCATATATTTTGTTAACCCTTAAGAACTTTTTTCAGATTTTATTGAACTATCTTGGTGAACATATAGGTATTAATGTAAAAGCAATGTCAAGTGAAATTATTATTTTAAGATCAGTATCCTTTGAAAATATTGTCAACACAATCTGAATGTGTGCAATTTAGAAGGTTGACTTGCAGAATCTAAATTTATCTTTTTCTTTCTTAGGCATATAGCGGAACTGAGGATTCCGATCCTGAAGACAAAACTGCACCTTTTAGGCAGCACCCATTTTGTAAATACAAGGGGCATACTGCTGATCTTCTGGATCTCTCTTGGTCAAAAGTATGGGAATAGTGCAGACCTACACTGTTCACGTATACCGTGCCTATGTGACGCCGTGTTTTGTGCATGAAATTATCCGTGGCACCATTTAATAAGCTTGTATGACCTTTAACAGCATGTTGGACTTTTGTGTGCTCTGAATAACAGGGAGGTTTTATTGGAGTTGTACAGCTGAAATACTGTGCACAGTTTTGGAGGCACTTTTGTTGAAGTTGTGGATTTTCAGGGGAGAGATGAGAAAGGTTGGATTAAACTTGTCAAAGTGTTGCCAGTACGAAAGCATAGAAGGATGGTTTAATTATTTCTTACTTTCTCATATTATTTCATTACTTTGTTAACTTTGACTATCTAGATTAGTAAGGTGGATAGGTATAGACCTTAGAAGCGATAACCCAGTCATGTTCAAGACAAGGTAAGATTTTTAAGCAGATGACCCTTACATTTTATAACATGATCTTGGGGACTAGAAGGAAAGGTTGATCAGTACAATGTGGTTTAGGTCAAAGGAATACGAATGAGTTTTTAGGAATTCCACATGTGGTGAGGAGAGATCCTGAGCAGCTGTAGGTGGAGTCAGAACTTTGTGGTAGTGAGAATGGGAAGCTGAATATATTATCTCAATTTCATTGTGAGCATCTCCCACTTGTTGTACAGGAGGCATAAGGAGTTTAACAATAGGTTTTCTGATTGACAAAAAAAAGTTCAAAGTAAAATTGTTATCAAAATACATCTGTCAGCATATACAACCATGAGATTCATTTTCTTAATGGCATACTCAATAAATCCATAATAGAATAATAATGATAATTGAATCAATTAAGACTGTACCAACTTGGGCTTTACACCAGAGTGCAGAAGACAACAAGTTGTCCAAATACAAAGATAAATAAATAATAATAAGCAATAAGTATCAAAGAGTCCTTGAAAGTGAGTCCATTGGTTGTGGAAATATTTTAATGATAGGGCAAGTGAAGTTGAGTGAAGTTATCCCCTTCGGTTCAAGAGCCTTAAGCTTGAGAGGCAATAACTGTTCCTTAACCTGGTGGTGTGAGTCCTGCGGCTCCTATACCTTCCTGATGGCAGCAGCAAGCGGAGCTCATGTCCTAGATGGTGAGGGTTGCTGATGTTGGATGCTGCTTTCCTGCAATATCATTTCATGTGGATGTGCTCAGTGGTGGGGTAGCTTTACACATGATGGACTGCGCTATATCCACTACTTTCTGTAGGATTTTCTGTTCAGGGGTATTGGTGATGCAGCCTTAAATTAGCCATGTTCATTTGTTAAATGTAGAAAGTTGCAACTAACATTATGCAACAAGCAACTCAATTTTAAAGAGATTTTCTTCAACCCTTGAAATTCTATTAATTGGATGATGTGAGGAAGACTAATAAAACAAGAAATGTAATTTGGGAAAATAATTGTTATTTGGTTAAGTGTAAGCATTGGCTCTAATTAAGCACTTCAGTTACTATTTTTCTCCCGCTGTGGTATCAATCTTTTTGTTGCTTTTAGCAAAAGAAATGGTGTAGCTGATTATTTTCCAGAATATCTAACCTTTATTGTAAAATCTGCTATTCACACCGGAGCACTTTGGTATATGCTGTGGAAGACAATAACGCTGACATTTTTTTAAAAATCCTCCTAGAACTACTTTCTGCTATCCTCTTCCATGGACAAGACAGTTCGCTTGTGGCATATATCACGGAGGGAATGCTTGTGTTGCTTTCAGCATATAGACTTTGTCACTGCTATAGCTTTTCACCCAAGGGTAAGTAGCATGCAAAATGTTTGCTCTTATTGTTAAAGAATAGTTGAAAATATTGGGCTATCATATAATCATATAATTTATAAAATTAAAAACAAACATATGAAAAAATGTTCCATTTGTGCAAAAGACCCTCAGATGATCAACCCTGATTATTTTAAATAAGAAAATGTTACTCATTTTCAATGGAATTGGCACTTTTCCTAGTGGGACATGTTTTTGCCGAAGTCTCAAGAATCAGTGTTACGAAGGTAGGTTGAGCAAGTGACAGCTTTTCTTTTTGGAGTGATGGAGGATGAGATGGTAGAGGTATATAAGATTATAAGAAGCATGGAGTGGATTTCTGATGCCTTTTTTTCCCAAGGTGCCAATGACTTAATAAAGAGTTAATAAAAATAAATAAAAATTTAAGGTGATTGGAGGAAAGCACGGCAAAGATAGCGGAGGTAGTTCATTTTACACGGACAGTGGTCAATGCTTTGCATGCACTGCTGCCAAAGCTGGTAGAGGCTACTGCATTAAGGGCATTTGAGAGACTGCTAGATAGTCCTCCATTTTGTATTCTTTGATGTGCCTGTGTGGGGGGAGAAGGGTTAGGTTAATCTTGGAGTAGGTCAAAAGGTGTGCACCACATTGTGGACCAAGGGATCTGTACTATGCTGCTCTGCTTCTATGTTCTATGTCCCTCCATCTTATAACACTAACCATCTTCTCTTTCTAGTCCAGAAGAAGGGTCTTGACACAAAACATCAGCTGTCCATCTCCTTCCAGAGATGTTGTCTAACCCACAAGACCCTGTTGTTCCTCCATTGTGTCTCTCCATGGCTCAGTTGGTTTATTTCACTTTCTCTTGTCAAACCAAGATAAAATTAAGCCGTACAGGTTTGAATGAGGTTGTTCAATCCCACCCTTGATGAAATTTATTTTTTTCAGGATGACAGGTACTTCTTAAGTGGATCACTTGATGGGAAACTTCGTCTGTGGAACATTCCTGATAAGAAGGTAGCACTTTGGAATGAAATTGATGGACAGACAAAATTAATAACAGCAGCAAACTTCTGCCAGAATGGCAAATATGCTGTGATTGGCACTTATGATGGCAGATGCATCTTCTATGACACAGAGGTGATTTTTGTTTTATTGTCAATATTGTTTCAGTGCCTTTTTGTCCCTATATTTTGCAATATGCTGGTACCCCGCTTGGCTATCCAGCAGAGTGCTGATTTTTTTCAGTAAGCGGTGCAGGTATTCAGATATGTACCTCTTGATACTTCAAACGTCATCACTTTAAGTTCAAGTTCATTGTCATCTAACTGTACATATTTACAACAAAACGAAACAATGTTCCTCCAGACTACAGTGCACCCACAAAGCATATATCACACACAACATATAAAACAAAGTATTACCATAAGTAAGTTAATAAAATATAATTCAAAAGGTGTGTAGTGTCAATGCATTGAGAAGCTGCTGTTCATCCTTACTATGCCACCTAATGTGCAGTCCTGAGCCTCACATCTGAGTAGCTGCACCTTTCTCTTCAGCTCTTATAGGCAGTAATTGCATGTTATGTCACTCCACACTAAGGCTAGCACAGAAAGATTATTCAATTTCATTTCAAGCTTCTCCATAAATTCCGTCATCTCCAACGGGATCCCACCATCAAGGAGATCGTTCCCTCCCTACCCCCTCATTTTCTGCTTTCTGCAAGAATCACTCCCTACACAACTCCCTTCTCCATTCATCCCTCCCGGCAAGCGGAACAAGTGCTACACTGCCCCTACTCCTCCTCCCTCACTACCATTCAGGGCCCCAAACAGTCCTTTCAGGTGAGGCGACACTTCACCTGTGAGACTTTTGGGGTCATCTATTGTTTCCGGTGCTCGCAGTGTCCTATATATCAGTGAGACCTGACTTAGGTTGGGAGACCGCTTTGCCGAGCACCGACACTCTGTCCACCATAAAAAGCGGGATCACCCAGTGGCCACTCATTTTAATTCTACCCTCCATTCTGACATGTCAGTCCATGGCCTCCTCTACTGTTGTGATGAGGCCACAATCAGGTTGGAGGAACAACATTTTTGTGTTCCGTCTGGGTGACCTGATGGCATGAACATCAATTCTCTGCTGGTAATTCTCTCCCCCCTTCCCCCCCCCCTCCACTTGCCATTGCTCCCTTTACCATTCCCCATTCTCCCCTCTCTCACTTATCTCTTTACCTGCCCATCACCTCTCTCTGGTGGCTCCTCCCCCTTTCTTTCTTCCATGGCCTTCTGCCCTCTCCTATCAGATTTCCCCCTTCTCCAGACCTGTATCTCTTTCACCATTCAGCTTCCCAGTTCTTTACTTCACCCCTCCTGGTTTCGCCAATCACCTTGTGTTTCCTCCTGCCTCCCCCCGCCGCCATCTTCTTACTCAGACTCCTCACATTCTTTTCTCCAGTCCTGCTGAAGGGTCTCAGCCCGAAACATTGACTGTACTCTTTTCCATAGATGCTGTCTGGCCTGCTGAGTTCCTTCAGCATTTTGTGTGTGTTGCTTGGATTTCCAGCACCTGCAGAATTTCTCTTGTTTTCTTTTTCAATTTCATTGCCGTGGGGGCCCCAGATGAGGGCTCAGCCCTCCAGTCATTCCCAATATGGTAGCATCAGCAATTTAAATCTCTTCAATGACATAATGCCTCTTTTAGTGTTGATTCCATTAGCACTCTAGTTTTGGAGAATGCATCCTGGGTACAAAGCGAGTGTACGCAATTCTTGAGGGATTGTGTTATGTTTTGTAAGCATTGCAGATTCTTGTCATTTACAATTTGTCGCAATACAATTATTTAAATGAAACAGGCAATGTAATTTTTTATTTCTGAATTATTCTGTCCAGCATTTGAAGTACCATACACAGATACATGTCCGCTCCACAAGAGGGAGAAACAGAGTTGGGAGAAAAATTACAGGCATTGAACCATTGCCTGGTGAAAATAAGGTCTGTAATCAATTGTTAGGAAGCAGAATCTAATGCTTGCTTTTGTTTCATTAAAAGTGTATCTTAATATTTTGAATTCTTGAATTTAGATCCTTGTGACCTCCAATGAT
Organism: Mobula birostris; assembly: GCF_030028105.1. Lineage (NCBI taxonomy): Eukaryota > Metazoa > Chordata > Chondrichthyes > Myliobatiformes > Myliobatidae > Mobula > Mobula birostris. Next base: position 66,402,375 of record NC_092379.1, read on the forward strand.
TCAAGAATTCGCCTGTATGATCTTAGAGATTTGTCCATTTCTATGAAATATAAAGGCTATATGAATAGTAGCAGCCAAATCAAAGCAAGTTTCAGGTAAGAAAATTTTTTTTCATGGCTTCGTCACTCACTGCTCATTGCTATTCTGTAGCCATGCTCAGATGATTATCACTTAAGGCATATTTTAAATTTAAATATACTTTTGGAAGTGTTCCTCTGAAATTATGCATTTTCACATGCCTTGTAAATTTTATTTTCAGTCATGATTATACATATATCATAAGTGGATCTGAAGACAAATACATTTATATTTGGTGTACTTACCATGATGTCAGTAAGTTTGCTTCGGTAAGAAGAGATCGCAATGACTTCTGGGAAGGAATTAAAGGTAATTGAAATTACTTAATCATAATCTGTTAAGGATACCTAACACCAAACTGGTTTGTCTCCAAACTTTTTGAAGTTCTGGTTTTTCTGAAAAACGTTTAAAAGTATTTAAACACAAGAGATTCTGAAGATGCTGGAAATCCAGAGCAACGGACACAAAACGCTGGAGGAACTCAGCAGGTCAGGCAGCATCTTATGAAAATTAAATAAGCAGCTACCATTTCGAGCTGAGTCCCTTCAAAAAGACTGGAAAGGAATGGGGAAGACACCAGGGTAAGAAGGTGGGGGAGGGTAAGGAGGACAAACTAAGAGGTGAAGCCAGGTGGATGGGAAAGGTAAAGGGTCAGGTAAGTGGAAGAAGGAGGGGCACCGGAGGAAGGTGATAGGCAGGCTAGAAGAGGTAAGGGGCCGTGGGGAATGAAAGGAGGAGGAAGTTGAAGGGAAAAGGTTTTTTTTTTAAAACAAAAGGAAAAAAAAATTACTGGAATGAGAAAGCGATGTTCATGCCATCAAGTTGGAGGCTACCCAAATGGAATACAAGGTGTTGATCCTCCATACTGACAATCACCTCATGATGGCAGAAGAGGAGGTCATGGACCAACGTGTCAGAACTGGAATGGGGATAGGAGTTAAAATGGTTGGCCACCAGGAAACTCTGCTTTTCTCAGGTGAAGTACAGATGTGCTTAATAAAGTGGAGGATTTAAAAAAAAAAGTAGAAATCTCTCTTGCAGCTAATGTCTAAAATCTCTATGAATCCACTTACTTGCTAAACCATGTGATTACAAAAGATTACAGGTTTCTTTCATTTAAGTTTTAAAATGTCATTTATTTTAAACAATAATTAGCAATGACATGAAGTACTCAGGTTTGAAGGAGCTTCTAAATCCTATTGAATAGATCTGGATTAACATTATTGAAGGAGGTTACTAATCCAAGGTGACTGTGTCAGACAGATGTCTTAATCAGAAGCTTAGAATGCCTTTCAAATCAGCATTTCAGTATTAGCATCTTTGGCCATAATGTTTGGTGATGACCCACGTCTATGAGGGAAGATTATTAATCAATCACTAGGTTTACGTGGGTATGAAATGCAAAGGAGTAGGAATCCTTAGATGGTTGTCTTCAGAGAACCTTGCTTGGTAGGCAAGTTTAGTCAGGAATGAATAGTGTGGATGTGTGGAAGTTTTTGAAAAGACCCTTACTTTCACAATTTGATTTGGTAATACAACCATAATCCTTTACCGCTAAACCTGCCCATTCCTGTCAGGAATCCATGTGGAGCCTGTATTACCATCTAATTGTGAAAACAAGAAATATTCAGCAGATCATCACCTCTGGAAAGAGAAACCATGTTTATGTTTCAGCATGAAAATCTTTAATCAGAGCATTTTGTATCTGAGAAGCCATCTTCCAGCGAAGATAGTTAAGTGATGAAATTCAGAAGGAGCTTGAAATTGTACCAGCATGACCTTTGGTAGACTGTTGGCTTTTCCTCAGACGGCCAAACAGCAGTGAATACTGCTCACATGTACGGTTCTGAGATTTGGACAATTTGCAGCAAAGCACTAGAGATGCTGCTCATTGGTATTGGTACAAAATTCTCCAAATTTGCAAAATTGCTACAAATTTCTCCTAAACCACTGGCCTGGGGCCCCTGTAGAACAGAAACCCAACCCTGGAGAACACAAGGGGCCAAGTCCTGACGTGAACGCTCCCCTTAGATTCTCCCCACTTGCTTGCTAGGTCAGCTCCCTCCTCTTCAGGACCTTCTGCTAGTGTAGGACAACAACTTACCTGACAGGCCAGTTGAATCCACTCCAGGTCTTCCAGTCTGGTCCTTAAGCACTTACTTAGCTTCCAGTACAGCTGGCTCCACTCCAGGATGTCCAGGACTGACCAGATGCAGCCACTTCCTTCTGAGGTATGGTAAGAGGCTGGGCTGCAGGTGATGCTGAAACAGCATATATTCAAGAACCACCCCCTCCCCCTCCCCCATTCAGTCTCCCCTGCTTAGTTCTGACAACATCCAGCCCATTGAAGACAAAGTTGATGAACTAAGGACAAGACTGACCTACCACAGAGAACTTGGGGGACTACTGAGGAAATGTAACTTGCGTCTGTTTTGCCAGACTGCACCATATAACCTAAGGAGTTCTCAGTTCACCAGATGGACCATGTGACATTCTCAGGCAAAGTTTGATGTGAAAGGGTCTGCTTCTTAATCAGCTCCTTGTGGTACTGGCAGGTTCTTGCTCACCCTGCTTGCAATATCTAATGGCTCATTCTACTCTCCATGGGTGTTCAGTTCAGCTATCCTGATGGTAGTCTTCATCTTGCACCAGACGGATATGAAGCCTACACTTAATGAACGATACTGTATGGTCAGCATCCTTGAAACAGGATATCCTGAGGCTGCCTTCATCTTTGTCCGTGATTTCAACCAGGTCAACTTCAAGATTGTGTTACCAAAATATGAGCACATCTCCTGCCCTACTAGGGGCCTAAACACCTTTGATTATTGCTATACAAACACCAAAGATATCTACTGAACCACCCCCTCCCTTTTTACACTTTGCTAACTCTGACCACCAGGCTGTGCTCCTCCTTGTATACAAACAGAAGCTGAAACATGAGGATCCAGTACTGAAAGTCATTCAGTGCTTGTCTGAGGAAATGGATGAGCTTATGCACAACTGCTTTGAGTCAGTAGATTGGTCCATGTTTAGAACCTCATCTGCCAGCTTTTATGCGCCATCACCATTTTGAACTTTATCAGCTGATATGTTGAGAAGTGTGTACCAAAGAAAATAAAGTGGACACCCCAGGAGAAATATGGGAGATCCACTCCCTACTAGTTTGGGACTCCAGCATTCAAATCAGGTAAATTTGACCTTTACAGGAAACCGAGATTGCCGAGAAATACTACCAGTCCAAAAGCATGTTGCAGACCAGCCATTAGTTGTGACAGTGCTTAAGTATTATAATGGGTTCCAAAATAAAATCGAGCAGCATCATCACTAACAGCACATCCCTTCCCAATGAACTTAGTATATTCTTTGCACACTTTGAACAAAAGAGAAGCAGCCTCCCTGAAAGCCTGACGATACTCCTGACCCCACAGTCACCATTGTGGACAAAAATCAGTCTTCTGTAGAGTGAATCCACAACTGGATGAGTTGGTGGCCCTGGCTGTGTCCTTCAATCCTATACAGATCATCTGGTAGGGTATTTGAAGGCATTTTAACCTCCTCCTGCTTCAGTCTGAGATTCCCACCTGGTTTAAGAAGAGCATATCATATCAGTACCAAAGAAAAATAAGGTAATTTGTCTTAGTAAGTATTGCCCAGTAGCAGACATCCACCATCATGAAGAGCTTCAGGAGGCTGCTTATGGCACATGTTAAATCCAGCCTCCCAGATAACGTCAGCTCACCGCAATTCATCTACGGCTGAAACTGGTCCATAGCGGACACCATTTCCCTGACCTTATACTTGTGTCTTGAGCGTCTGGACAGAAAGGATTGACTACAGGCTGTCCTTCAATACTATACTCTTAGTGGTTACTTTATTCGGTACCTCCACAGCTAATGAAGTGGCTGAGTGTTTGTTTGTGGTCTTCTGCTGCTGTAGCCCTTCCACTTCAAGGTTCAACGTGTTGTGAATTCAGTGATGCTGTTCTGCACACCACTGTAGTAACACGTGGTTATTTGAGTTCCTGTTGCCTTCCTGTCAGATTGAACCTTTCTCCTCTGACCTGTCTTACCAACAAGGCGTTTATGCCCACAGAATTTTTGCATCATTCTCTGTAAACTCTGTTGTACATGAAAATTCCAGGAGATCAGTTTTTGAGATAATCAAACCACCCTGTCCGGCATGAACAATCATTCCACTGACAGTCACTTAGATCACTTTTCTTTCCCCATTCTGATATTTACCCTGAACAACAACTGAACCGTTTTGACTGTCTGCATGCTTTTGTGCTGAGTTGCTGCCACATGATGAGATATTTCCGTTAATGAGCGGCTGTATGTGATAAAGTGGCCACTGAGTGCAGTTTCAAGAAAACTTGTAATCAAACTCTGAAACCTGGGACTTAACCCCACCCTCTCCAACTGGATCCTTGACTTCCTGACCAATACACTGCAATCAGCCAGGTTAGGCAACAATGCCCCCACCATGGTTGCTGGCGCTCCACAACAGCTGAGTCCTCAGCCCTCTATGCTACTACTCATGCTCACATGACTGTGTGCCCAGATTCTGCTCTGAATCCATTTACCCATGTGCAGGTAATACCACTGTAGTGGGCCGTATATCAAATACCCATGAATCGGAGTACAGAAAGGAGTTGGGAGGCTAGTACCATAGTGCCATGACAACAATATTCCCCTCACTGTCAACAAAACAAAAGAACATGACTTCAGGATGGGGAGCAGTGCACTTGCTGCTGTCCACATCCACTGTGCTGGGGTTGAGAGCTTCACGTTCCTAAGATTGAACATCACCAGTAGCCTGTCCTGGTCTGACCACATAGATGCCATGGGTAAGAATGCTCACCAGCATCTCTACTTCCTCAGGAGGTTAAAGAAATTTCACATGTTCCTGTTAATCCTTATCAGCTTTTGGTAAGAGTCAACAAGGACATGCCAAGCACCCTATCTAGATGCATCACAGCTGGTTCTGTGACCACCTGAAACTGCAGAGAATTATGGATACAGATCAACACATCATGAAAATCTACCTCCCCTGCATGGACTCTGTCCACCCTGCACCCTGGTCATTCTTTCTTCTCCCCTTTTCATTGGCAGAAAATAAAACACCTGAAAGTGCATTCTATGTAGCTCGAGGACAGCTTCTACTCCACTGTTGTAAGACTTTTAAATGGTTCCCTAGTACCATAATATATAGACTGTCGACCTCACAATACCTTGTTATTACCATGCACTTTATTTACTTGCACTGCACTGTTTCCTGTGATGTATTTGTACTACCTCAATACACTGTTGTAATATTTTGATCAGTATGAACAGTATATAAGACGGGCTTTTCACTGTATCTCAATACTTGTGACAATAATGAACCAATTCCAATTCCTGGATAAGCAAGCTAATGTCTGACCGCTCCCAGGCCCACATCCCTAGTATTGAGGCCTTATTTGTCTCATTTGACTCTGCTGGACAAGCCGTATCACTTGTCTGCATAATACTTGACTTCCAAATTCAGAATTTTATTCTGAGCTCTCATAGAAAGAGATTACCAGGTGGACAGAGGAAAGGGCTGGGATGTTCTCAAAATGTTCTTGAAAAAGTGTAATCTCCCCGCTGAATCAAGGTCGTAGCCAGAAGACAGCATTTGAATAACGACACCATGACAAACCTATATTTTGAATATATGTATGCAAAGTTGGTCTTCATTCTGTAGTTAATTGCTTCTCTTTTTGTAGCCCATAATGCAGTTGTGACTTCAGCAATCTTTGCACCAAATCCAAGTTTGATGCTGTCTGATGTTCCTCAGGCAGAGAAAGCAGAGAGTGATGCCTTGGGTATTAATACAGATAACATACCTTCTGGTAAGTTATCTATTTGTGTGCTATGTACTAGAAATTGCTTTGACTAATAAACATAGTGTTCTTTTGTTGCACTCTTGTTCACTAATTTGTGGGCATTTAGCATGAATGTCACATTGTAAATGTGCTTGGAACGTCTGTGGGTGGCTTTGATGGTGGTCAATTCGTTCAGCCGTTTAGGTTGTTATCCCATGGGTCTAATTTCTACAGAGGCTAGTCTTCATCACAGATTTAGCAGCAGCATTGAAGAAGTCAACATTGAGAACACATTTGACCACTTTTTATATAGTGCTCTTCATGCAGATGAAACTGCAAGGTATTGGCATCAAATCAAATAAGAGCATTTGACCAATGTATAGTAAAAGAGATGGTTTCAACAAGGAAGAGTTGGGGAGAGGTTGAGTATATTTCAGATAAGAATTTAAGTGAAGTTGTGCTAGAACAATAACTTTCAGGTGTGCTCGAGCCCAAAATTAGAAGAGTACTGTTATTGAGAGAGTTCTATGGTTAAAAGAAATAGGAGCAAAAGAATGAGGCAATGGAAGGATTATCACAGGAAGACGTAGCTTAACCAGCAAACACATAGAACAGTACAGCAAAGGAACAGGTCCTTTGGCCCACAATGTTCTGTCAGACTACTAAAATTGTTATCAAATGTCCAACACATCCTTCCATTTCCATTACATTCATGTGCCTATCTAAGAGCATCTTGATTGCTCCTTTCATATTTGCCTCCACCACCAATTCTGGCACCTACTGCTCCCTGTTTTTAAAAAAAAAAGCCTCACACATCACCTTTGAACTTAGCCCTCTCTTAAATGCATAATCTCTAGTATTTGATATTTCAACCCCAGGAAAAAGATGATGACTTTTCTAGTTTATGCTTCTTATAATGTTGTAAAATGTGTCTGATCTCCTCTCAACCTTTGACGCTCTAGAGTTTATCGAATCTCTCCTTATAGCAAGCGCTCTGTAATCCAGGCAGCATTCTGGTAAAACTCCTCTGTACCTTCTTCAAAATCTCCACATCTTTCCTATAATGAAGCAACCAGAAGTGAACACAGTACTCCAGATGCAACCTAACTAGAGTTTTATAAAGCTGCATCATAATTTCCCAACTCTTGAAGTCAGTTCCTCAACTAATAAAAATGTCATAGCTGTCGTAACATCTTATCAGTCTGTGTGGCCATCTCCTGAGAGCTAGACTTGGACCCCAAAATCCCTCTGCACGTCAACATTATTAAGGATCTTGCCATTAATACTTTTTACATTTACGTTTGTACTTTACATTTGATCTTCTAAAGTGCAACACTTCACATTTAGCTGGGTTAAACTCCATCTGCCTTTTCTCTGCCCATATTTAAAACTGATCTGTATCCTGTTGTTTCATTTAGTGGTTTTATTTGCTATCCACAACATCACAAGTCTTTGTATCATCTGCAGACGTAGTTCATTTTCATCCAGTCATTTTCCTGTACATCTCAGTCGCAGACCTCCAGCCAGAATAGTGCCATCAATTACTACCCTCATCCAAATGGCCAATTCGTCATGGACCCCTGTATCTTCTGCATGAGTGACCTTGTCCAGATGCCAGCAATCGCATCTCTTGCCTCTCTCTCTATGCAAATAAATATAAACATCCTCCACCGAGAAACAGCTAAACAGCTATTCCCAATTAACTCTACATTGTCCTTGCCTAATACCCTTGTAATTTATCATGCTCCTATTTAATGCTCTACCTCGATGTCTTTATCCATAGCTAACTTAAGACTTCAGGAAGTTGTGATCAGTGCTCCTTAACTATTTTTCCCCCCGAAAAGGTCAGTCACCTAGCCAGGCTTATTTTCCAAAAACTAGATCCAATCTGCCCCCCCCTTGTTGGATTATCTACATATTGATTTAAGAAATCCTTTTGGATGCACCTAACAAATTCTGCCTTGTTTAAACCTCTTGCACTAAGGTCTCAGTCTGTAGTATGGATGTCACCCAGTACAACAATCCTATTTTTACATCTTTCCCTAGTCTGCCTGAGTATCTGTTTCTCAGGATATGTCCATAAGATATAGGAGCAGAATTAGGCCATTTGGCTCATCAAGTTTGCTCTGCCATTTCTGGTGGCTTTTGGAGGCTTTGTAGTATTATCCCAATAGTGATTTCACCTTTCTTATTTTTGAGTTCTACCCATACAGACTCAGTGGATGAGCCTTCCATTATGTCTCCTTTTGAATGCAGTTGTGATATCATCTCTGATTTCAAAGCCCACCTTACCTCCTTCTCTCGCTCTTTTCTAATACATTGAAACCCTGGAACATTAAGCGTCCATTCCTCGCTCTCTCTTGTTATGGCCATAACATCTTAGTTCCATGCTCTGGGTTCATAACCTTTACCTATAATATGTCTAGCATTAAAATATGCATACTTCACCCTGTCTGTCCTATTGTGTCTATTACCTTTTGCCTATTCTTACTGGTCATATCGTCTTCCTTCATCTCAATCCCTCCACTTTCTGGCCTGGTGCTCTGGTTCCCATCCCCTGTCAAATTAGTTTAAACCCTTCTGAGTGAAACATAGAAACATAGAAAATAGGTGCAGGAGTAGGCCATTCGGCCCTTCAAGCCTGCACCGCCATTTATTATGATCATGGCTGATCATCCAACTCAGAACCCCGTCCCAGCCTTCCTTCCATACCCCCTGACCCCCGTAGCCACAAGGGCCATATCTAACTCCCTCTTAAATATAGCCAATGAACTGGCCTCAATTGTTTCCTGTGGCAGAGAATTCCACAGATTCACCACTCTCTGTGTGAAGAAGTTTTTCCTAATCTCAGTCCTAAAAGGCTTCCCCTCTATCGTCAAACTGTGGCCCCTCATTCTGGACTTCCCCAACATCGGGAACAATCTTCCTGCATCTAGCCTGTCCAATCCCTTTAGGATCTTATACGTTTCAATCAGATCCCCCCTCAATCTTCTAAATTCCAACGAGTACAAGCCCAGTTCATCCAGTCTTTCTTCATATGAAAGTCCTGCCATCCCAGGAATCAATCTGGTGAACCTTCTTTGTACTCCCTCTATGGCAAGGATGTCTTTCCTCAGATTAGGGGACGAAAACTGCACACAATACTCCAGGTGTGGTCTCACCAAGGCCTTGTACAACTACAGTAGTACCTCCCTGCTCCTGTACTCGAATCCTCTCGCTATAAATGCCAGCATACCATTTGCCTTTTTCACCGCCTGCTGTACCTGCATGCCCACTTTCAATGACCGGTGTATAATGACACCCAGGTCTCGTTGCACCTCCCCTTTTCCTAATCGGCCACCATTCAGATAATAATCTGTTTTCCTATTTTTGCCACCAAAGTGGATAACTTCACATTTATCCACATTAAATTGCATCTGCCATGAATTTGCCCACTCACCCAACCTATCCAAGTCACCCTGCATCCTCTTAGCATCCTCCTCACAGCTAACACTGCCACCCAGCTTCGTGTCATCCGCAAACTTGGAGATGCTGCATTTAATTCCCTCATCCAAGTCATTAATATATATTGTAAACAACTGGGGTCCCAGCACTGAGCCTTGCGGTACCCCACTAGTCACCGCCTGCCATTTTGAAAAGGTCCCGTTTATTCCCACTCTTTGCTTCCTGTCTGCTAACCAATTCTCCGCCCACACCAATACCTTACCCCCAATACCGTGTGCTTTAAGTTTGCACACTAATCTCCTGTGTGGGACCTTGTCAAAAGCCTTTTGAAAATCCAGATATACCACATCCACTGGTTCTCCCCTATCCACTCTACTAGTTACATCCTCAAAAAATTCTATGAGATTCGTCAGACATGATTTTCCTTTCACAAATCCATGCTGACTTTGTCCGATCATTTCACCGCTTTCCAAATGTGCTGTTATCACATCCTTGATAACTGACTCCAGCAGTTTCCCCACCACCAACGTTAGGCTAACCGGTCTATAATTCCCCGGTTTCTCTCTCCCTCCTTTTTTAAAAAGTGGAGTTACATTAGCCACCCTCCAATCCTCAGGAACTAGTCCAGAATCTAACGAGTTTTGAAAAATTATCACTAATGCATCCACTATTTCTTGGGCTACTTCCTTAAGCACTCTAGGATGCAGACCATCTGGCCCTGGGGATTTATCTGCCTTTAATCCCTTCAATTTACCTAACACCACTTCCCTACTAACATGTATTTCGCTCAGTTCCTCCATCTCACTGGACCCTCTGTACCCTACTATTTCTGGAAGATTATTTATGTCCTCCTTAGTGAAGACAGAACCAAAGTAATTATTCAATTGGTCTGCCATGTCCTTGCTCCCCATAATCAATTCACCTGTTTCTGTCTGCAGGGGACCCACATTTGTCTTTACCAGTCTTTTCCTTTTTCCATATCTATAAAAGCTTTTACAGTCAGTTTTTATGTTCCCTGCCAGTTTTCTCTCATAATCTTTTTTCCCCTTCCTAATTAAGCCCTTTGTCCTCCTCTGCTGAACTCTGAATTTCTCCCAGTCCTCAGGTGAGCCACTTTCTCTGGCTAATTTGTATGCTGCTTCTTTGGAATTGATACTATCCCTAATTGCTCTTGTCAGCCACGGGTGCACTACCTTCCCTGATTTATTCTTTTGCCAAACTGGGATGAACAATTGTTGTAGTTCATCCATGCAACCTTTAAATGCTTGCCATTGCATATCCACCGTCAATCCTTTAAGTGTCATTTGCCAGTCTATCTTAGCTAATTCATGTCTCATACCTTCAAAGTTACCCCTCTTTAAGTTCAGAACCTTTGTTTCTGAATTAACTATGTCACTCTCCATCTTAATGAAGAATTCCACCATATTATGGTCACTCTTACCCAAGGGGCCTCTCACGACAAGATTGCTAATTAACCCTTCCTCATTGCTCAAAACCCAGTCCAGAATAGCCTGCTCTCTAGTTGGTTCCTCAATCTCCTTGCCAGAATATTGGTTCCCCTCCAGTTAAGATGCAACTTCATCCTTAATACAGGGTTATGATTGAATGGGACTCTGATCAAAGAGATGGGCAGCAAGCTTTGTTGGTTGAGTTGAGTTGTTCTCTGATTTTGACAATCCATTTGCAAGTATTTCGTCATCATACGATGAGACCTCAGTGCACTTTTGGCTTGTGGACCACTGATGATGTCTCCTCATATGGGAATGAAAAATGTGCAAATGTATTGCCAAGATCAGCAAACACCTCAACCCAACCACCAACTACCTGAGCTACACTTTTCCAGAGTTAACAGAGAGAATGAAGACCAGCCAGGAGTGTAATTGTTGATAGTGGGGGTAGGATGTATATGTGCATGTGTAATGAGCAAAAGACCCAAGGCAGGCCCAGAGATGGGCAGCGTTATGGGAATATAAATGTACATTTTTGCCAGTAATGGTGATGTGTGGTTTGAAGCTCAGTTCTGACTCTGAATGCCAAACGTCTAGTTTCCAATATGGGATAGTATAGGGTTGTCATCGGTGCCTATGTAACACAGTCTAAAAACTTGCTGGTTAGTAGGTTAATTGGTCATTGTAAATTGTCTCATGATTGGGCTAGGATTAAATCGGGTGTTGTTGGATGACGCGGCTTGAAGGCCCGGAGGCCTATTCTGCATTGTATCTCAATAAATAAATAAGAGTTTTGTCTTTTCCTTTGGTCTCAGTTTAGTTGGGGAAAGTGACCAATCATGCAGTGCTATATGTATACAGTGTACTGTTTAGAGGCATGGAGAGAGATAGTGTCAAAGCCCGTGTTAAAATAGATTTTTATCTGGAATGTTATCAAGAGATCATGTTGCTAAATGGGAGTAGTCCTTGGAAGGGCGGACACCAATTTGCAGATTCAGGAAGAGAACCCATTAGAAATATTTGTCTGGCTAGAGTAGAAAGCAGGTGAGTACGGTCACCCTCAGTTCGATACAGCTGGGAAGACTTCAGAGGAGTCAAACATCATATGCTACAAAGGAGAGATAAATTGCTTCTCTTAGTTGGTTAGGATGCTGTTAGTGATGACGTTCAGAGGAGTTGTTCTGGAAATGCAGGCAGGGCCACAATCCTGACTAGAAGGATCCAAACAGAGGATCAGAAAAGGAGAACATGAGTTTAAAGTTACAACATGTTTGAGCAACTGGGGTGGGGGTGAGGGGAAAGATCAAAATAAGCTGCAGTTAACAAAAGCAGTCATCAAGGTTTGATATCTTGGGAGACATAAGTGTGCTAGTTTAGTGGTGGAGGGGTAAGAAACTATCAGGTGACATTCAGTAGGATACATTGCTTAGCTTAATACAGTTATGCACATCTGTTTGGGGGTGTAAGATAAATGGTCTAAATTGCTTTAGGTAGGACATTTAGTTTTTAGTTTATAAATAGTAGGGGCATTCACAGATAATTACTCAACATTTTCAACTAGGGTTATGTCAACCCAGTTGTCAAAAGAGTTGACGAGAGCAATGACATCCTAAACTTCACAGAATCATATCAAATATGAGCACGTTTCAGGAACCAGGTTGCTGTAGTAGGGAGAACTGGGAGTGAAGCTGGCTCACCACTCACTGAGGAGAGTTGGAGCACACTTTGGCAGGGGCTGGAGATGGCCTGTGGGTTCGATGTACCCCACTAAAATGACAAACAAGGAAGGAAGCTGCATGTGTTTTTGATGAACATTTTGAACTGCAGTGATCAAAATAGTGGTACAGGTTTTATTCCCTGCAGGGACATGCTCATGCTAACTGCTGTGAAATCTTTCTCCAATTTTGCTTTCATTTAGGTGCATTGAAAGCAGACATCACTGAAGTACTCTTATCTGCAGATTTCACTGGTGCAATCAAAGTTTTCATCAATAAGAAGAAGAACTAATTATTTTTGGCTGAGTTCTTACCTGGAATATCGTATTCAATTCCAAACTCTTTGCTTTTTAATTAGATGAGAGCAGAAATAAAAGCATTGCAGTGACCAACTCATAAGTTGTTTTAAACTTCAGTAGTTTAGCATGGAGTTGGTTTGGTTGAGGAGATCTGCAGTAGAACTCATGAGCTATTAAGTATGAATCGGAAGAAAATACTTGTAAATACCTTTCTGGGACTTAGTAGGAAGGCCATCAAGTTTCTCTATGTCCAAGTGCAGTAGTGTTTGTGTTTAGGATTTGTATGTCTGTGCAAGTTCTGGTCTGGGAATTGGTTCTTGTGTCTTTTGCTTCAAAGAATAGAAATTTATTCCTTAGCTCATAGTGTGCCTTGTAAAGGAAGCTGGTTCATAATAGCTCTGGTGGAATTGTGCTAGTGTATTGAGAACAAATTACTTATACTAAAAATGATTGCTGTCTAATGAAGTTCAGTTTAGTTTGTGACTGAACTAGTTCAATGGAAAGTATTATATGTATTCTGTTCAGTAGAATTAGTTATTCTATTTTTAAAACTGATGCCAAGTCAAACTGTGGGCAATGCAACTTCAATCCAATGTTGCATCCACGAGAGCCGAGGTGGAAGCAAGTTGTTTTCAAAAGACAAAGACTCTGTTAACTAAGTCTTATGCTTAATTTATGTTGAATTCTGATACTTTTTTTTACCCTTTTGCACCACCTTTGGATATCAGATTTCCTTTTGTTTTTGTCAGATTTTACTTTATTGGAACTGGGCAGATTGAATCTTTGGCCAATCTTTTACTATTTTATGTTATATTAAAACAAACTATGTTCAATGTGTACAAAATAATGTTTTGAAATTTAATTTTGTGGTGGAGAAAATGTATTATTGATGCACATGGCTCTTGAAAAAGAGAGCCAGTGTAACTACCAATGAAATAACATTTCTGCGTTTGTGCTGCTGGAAAATGTTATTGATGGTTTTTGAGGTTTAAAGCAAATAAAATGTATAAATAAAGGATGCTCCAACAAGTGCTTAGGGTCTTTATTTTATGGTCACATCTGTCTGCTGAAGAATAGAGTTATGATGAAATTCTCCTCCTGCGGAAGTTCCAGTGTATTAAATCCATCATGTGGCATGCAAGCAGGTCTTTCACCCTCCACCCCACTGAGTCCATACTGGCTTATTACCACTCTTTCTGCTTCATTCGCAGCTTATTCTCTCCACATTCACATTCCCATCAGCTCCCTCCAGATTCTATCACTCACCTACACAATTAACCTATCTATCCGTCTGGCTTTGGAACGTGGGAGGAAACCAGAGCACCTGGTGGAAACAGGGCCGAGGAGCACGTACTACAGACTCCAGACAAGACAGCGCTGGAAGTGAGGATTGAACCTGTGAAGTAGTTGGATCACTATCTTGCCATAAATGTATACACAGTACTGTGCAAAACTCTTGGGCATCCTAGGTTTCTTTTTGGTTTTGGTGATTACTTTTTGCCTTCTGCATTAGTGTGTCAGTAGAAAAGAGCAAACTTTAGATTTCCAAACATTCATTTTCCAAAAAATTAAATGTTTTACAGAGAAATTTTTGTACTTTGTTAATGAAAGTAACATATTAAGCAATGGACCACATTTCAAATGAAAACTTGATTACTTTGTAGGTATCTAGCCCAGTGCATGATTAAACAAAGAGAACAAGCAGGTGAATGATCAATGACATAATGAGTTGAATAAACTAAACTGATCAACTGAAACAGGAACGGGTGTGGAAGGAATCAAACTGGGTGAAGTACACCCAAACTAAAAGGTGAAGGTGTGGCACATGTGGCAGTTTAACCTTGAAGTCATCAATTCTTACACCATGGCAGGAGTGAGCATAGCAACAAGACACAAGATGGTTGTCCTGCATCAGCAAGGTCTCTCCCAAGCAGAAATTTTAGAGCAGACAGGATGTGCTGTCCAAACTCTTCTGAAGAAGCACAAAGAAATGTGCAAGGTTGAGCACCAGAAACACAGTATTCAGCCGCGGAAACTGTAGCAGATGAGGATACATCAAACTGATGTCCCTTCTGAATCAGAAGTCTGAGACGACTATCAGCCCTGAGCTCTCACAAACCATTGGAACCTAAGTATACCTCTACAGTCCGGAGAAGTCCTGTCATAAGTGGCCTTCATGGAAGAGTTGCTGCCAAAAAGCCATTCCTCCAAAGTGGAAACAAAGCCAAGAGTCTTACCTATGCACAAAAACACAAGGACTGGGGTACTCAAAGTACATTTATTATTGAAGTAGTATGTATATACAACTTAAGACTTTTGCACAGT
Source organism: Mobula birostris (assembly GCF_030028105.1). NCBI lineage: Eukaryota > Metazoa > Chordata > Chondrichthyes > Myliobatiformes > Myliobatidae > Mobula > Mobula birostris. The sequence continues at coordinate 66,417,532 of NC_092379.1, forward strand.
ACTAAGTGTGTGTGTGCGCTGTGTTTTACAGGTTCTTGAGGTCCTCTTACTGAAAACATTGGCATAGGTTTTATTGCAAGGTTATGAAAGCTATGCTTATTTTATTTGCCTATCTATTGCTATCTGGAAAGGCCATTGTAGTATGTGTTTTTTTACACCTTGACTTTAGGCATTTACTTCCTGCTGGAATCCTGCTACCAAGTAGCTGTTGTTCATGTAACAACATGAAAGTGGTTTGAGTTGTCTAATTACTGAATATACTGGGCATGAGCCAGGTCCTAAGCCCATAGGCTGTTCCTCCATATGGCTTAATTTCTGTTTATTTTGCCATTGGCTCAGTCGCTCTCACTAAACCTCCCCCACCCCACCCCACCCCACCGCACCCCACCCCACCCCACCCACTTCCTTATCTTTAACTTCAGCTATATGGTAGCTATGCATGTTTTGGTGGTTGTCACTTTGTGATTCTGCTGCTAAGGCGAGGGCAGATGAAATCCATTAACTTTCAACAACTGTATTGGCATTTGTATTGCATCTTTAATGCAGATAAATGATACAAGCTGCTGTAAGGGAATCTAATCAACATGGACCTACAGAAGGCATCAAGTTTTCACCACTCACTTTAGTCATAGAAAGATGTGGCTCAGAAACAGGTCCTTCGGCCCACTGTGTCTGCACCAAACATCAACTACCCACTCACTATAATCCCATTTTATATTCTCCCCTCATTGCCATCAACTCCCTGGTCCCTTCTCCAGATTCTACTTCAACTGCTTACTAGGGGCAATTTACACCGATGAAGCAGAGCACCTCGGGAAGCCCACGGAGTCACAGAAGGAAGTTTAAAGTTTGTGGAGATGAAATTGAATGATATGTTCAGAGGCCTATCTGAAAAGGAAGTCTGATGTGACAGGGTTTTAGGAGGCAACTTCAGAGCTTGGCACAGATGGCTAAAACTACACTAAGCATCATAAGAGCAGAGTCCTGAACCTAGTCTTCTACAGCTGCTTCGTCAATGACCAAAGGTCAGGAATAGGATAATTGACTAATATTCACTACTGAAGTGGTGGTCAATGACTCTTCAATGATGGACAGTGTAACCACTTGCCCTCTACATTCTGTAGCATTATCCTTTCTAAGCTTTCCACCATCAACGTTCTGAGATCATTATTTATTGGGACCATGTCCATGAACTTTGACTGCCTGATCAGGACAGAAGCTTGGTATCCAGCACCAAATGACACCCAAAAATTTTCCCACCAATGACAAAGCATAAATCAGGAGTGTGATGGAATTTTCCTCACTTGTTTACTCTAGCAATCCTCAACTCATGATGCCTTTCAGCAATTAGTAGCCTGCTTGATTGGTATACTATTAACTACTTTAAATATTCATTTCCTCTTGCGCCAGTATGCCTGTCTGCTGAATGAACCATTTCCACTGTTGTTCAATCAGGCTACTCTGACTGCACCTTTCAAACTCATGGCCTTTAACTCCCTGATAGATAAGGGCAGCCAATTTCCCTCTAAATTGTGCAGGACCCTTACTAGGAAATACATTGTTATTCCTTCATCATTGCTAGGTCTAAATCCTGAAACCACCCCACTTTGACAGCACCTCGAACAGAAGGGCTGCAATGGTTCAAAGAAGTAGTTCACTGTCACCTTTTCAAGAAGAACTCTGGAACTACAGTAAGTACTGACTTTGCTAGTGATGCTCAGATCCCCAAGCAATATCACGGAAGTATCAACACAGGGGAAGAACCAACAATCAGATGACATCTAAGTCTGAGTAAAGACTTCAAGTTCATAAATTTATTAATTGAAGTATCACTAATTGCCGGAGTAAGGATCTACACTCTGCAAGTTAAGAATGCTTACCACAACCACCTTAAACATTCATTCATTCTTTCTATCACTGATGCTTCAATGTAGAAAAATATCTTGGCAAGATTTGTGCAAAACACAAAGTTTTGGCAAACAACACTTAACAAAAGCACAATTTGCAGATTTCCACAAGTTTAAGTGCATGACACCATAATGGTGTGAAGGTTAATATCCTAAACTGAAGATTTGTCAACAATCTTTCATCACTGATATTCTCAATTAACTAGACTGAGAGCTTGTTAATTATATATGTAATTGTTCAGGAGAGAACTTGTTTGAAATGAGCAATAAGCACATGCTTTATGTTGGATATGACAATGATTAAATTTCTGGACTTGTAATCCAGAGATTTGCACTTTCAATGTACAGATTTAAGTTGAAATCATACCACAGCTGCTTTGGGCTTTAATTTTAGCTAATAATCTGGATAATTGGGGGAAAATGAATAATTGGGCATTTATAATAATGACCACAAAATTAACAGATTGCTGTAAACATCAAATGGGTTCACAATTGTCCTTGAGGAAGGGCCCTGAAGAACCATCACTATTTGACTAAATGTGACTCAAGTCTGAAAAATAGATTTCCAACTATTCCCTCAAGCATGACAAGTTACACACACCAAAGTTGCTGGTGAACGCAGCAGGCCAGGCAGCATCTGTAGGAAGAGGTGCAGTTGACGTTTCAGGCCGAGACCCTTCGTCAGGACTAACTGAAGGAAGAGTGAGTAAGGGATTTGAAAGTTGGAGGGGGAGATCCAAAATGATAGGAGAAGACAGGAGGGGGAGGGATAGAGCCAAGAGCTGGACAGATGATTGGCAAAAGGGGATACGAGAGGATCATGGGACAGGAGATCCGGGAAGAAAGACAGTGGGGGGGGGGGGACCCAGAGGATGGGTAAGAGGTATATTCAGAGGGAGAAAAAAGAGAGTGAGAGAAAGAATGTGTGCATAAAAATAAGTAACAGATGGGGTACAGGAGGGAGGTGGGGCCCAGCGGAAGTTAGAGAAGTCGATGTTCATGCCATCAGGTTGGAGGCTACCCAGACGGAATATAAGGTGTTGTTCCTCCAACCTGAGTGTGGCTTCATTTTTACAGTAGAGGAGGCCGTGGATAGACATGTCAGAATGGGAATGGGATGTGGAATTAAAATGTGTGGCCACTGGGAGATCCTGCTTTCTCTGGCGGACAGAGCGTAGATGTTCAGCAAAGCGGTCTCCCAGTCTGCGTCGGGTCTCGCCAATATATAAAAAGCCACATCGGGAGTACCAGACGCAGTATATCACCCCAGTCGACTCACAGGTGAAGTGTTGCCTCACCTGGAAGGACTGTTTGGAGCCCTGAATGGTGGTAAGGGAGGAAGTGTAAGGGCATGTGTAGCACTTGTAAGTGCCAGGAGGGAGATCAGTGGGGAGGGATGGGGGGGATGAATGGACAAGGGAGTTGCGTAGGGAGCGATCCCTGTGGAATGCGGCGGGGGGAGGGAAAGTGTGCTTAGTGGTGGAATCCCGTTGGAGGTGGCGGAAGTTATGGAGAATAATATGTTGGACCCGGACGCTGGTGGGGTGGTAGGTGAGGACCAGGGGAACCCTATTCCTAGTGGGGTGGCGGGAGGATGGAGTGAGAGCAGATGTACGTGAAATGGGGAAGATGCGTTTAAGAGCAGAGTTAATAGTGGAGGAAGGGAAGCCCCTTTCTTTAAAAAATGAAGACATCTCCCTCGTCCTAGAATGAAAAGCCTCATCCTGAGAGCAGATGCGGCAGAGATGGAGGAATTGCTAGAAGGGGATGGCGTTTTTGCAAGAGACAGGGTGAGAAGAGGAATAGTCCAGATAGCTGTGAGAGTCAGTAGGCTTATAGTAGACATCAGTGGATAAGCTGTCTCCAGAGACAGAGACAGAAAGATCTAGAAAGGGGAGGGAGGTGTCGGAACTGGACCAGGTAAACTTGAGGGCAGGGTGAAAGTTGGAGGCAAAGTTAATAAAGTCAACGAGTTCTGCATGCGTGCAGGAAGCAGCGCCAATCAGTCATCAATGTAGCGAAGGAAAAGTGGGGGACAGATACCAGAATAGGCACGGAACATAGATTGTTCCACAAACCCAACAAAAAGGCAGGCATAGCTAGGACCCATACGGGTGCCCATAGCTACACCTTTAGTTTGGAGGAAGTGGGAGGAGCCAAAGGAGAAATTATTAAGAGTAAGGACTAATTCCGCTAGACGGAGCAGAGTGGTGGTAGAGGGGAACTGATTAGGCCTGTTCAGGGCACTTATGGGATGGGTGATGAATGCTGGCTTTGCTGATGATACCAGCATTAGAAACAAATGGAGAAAAGTTGAATTAAAAAAGAAATGAATCCCTATTTATCTCTCCACGTGAAAGGTCCTATGACAGTTTTTGAAGGGTACAGGCTTTCTGTTAATATTATAGTCAAAGTAAGCTAACTAGTCAATCAAGTGTCTCACCATTCTAAAGGATGATGTGTTGATGCTCAGCCAGAATCTTAGAGAAATGGAGAAACAATCTTCCCTATTCCTTGTGGCTAATGGAAACTTACTTGTCTCCTATTTATTAATAATTAATACTGTTTATGCAAGAGTTCCAAACTACACCCATACCCTGCAAGTGAATTGTTTAATAACATCATTGCTCATTTTTTCTGTTCCATTCCCAATAATTATTTAAAAAGTAATCAGTTTATGCCTAAATTACTCAAGCCAAACATGGAATATCTCAGAATTTAGCTTTGCTAATCCACGTAAATCAATGCATGAATGCCAATTTATGTGTTTGTGGTGTGGCATCCAGAGTTGATTAAAACATTTTATTTCAGAAAGTAGCCTTGTTGTGAGTTTGAATTACCAGCTATTATAACCCAGTTTCTAGTTGTTGACTATGTTGTCCATAGTTGTACACTGCTTTCTCTGAAATCTCTTAAATAGCAGAATTGACTTGTGGCAGTAGATTCATACCTACAATATTGCCTAATATTTAGTTAGTAATTTATTTCATGGAAGTTTATTCTATCTTGCTGTACTTGAATTTCCCAGCAGTAACAGCCATGTTTACCTTAAAAGGAAAATATTTAAGGGACTCATAAGTCAATGATAAATTTTTACTTCATGCTTGCTTTTGTTACCTTTTCCTCATTAACTTGAGCATTTTTCTCTTTCCATCACAATGCTTTCATTTCCCCTTTCCTTCGCCAGTAGAGTCTGAATGTCTTCAAAGTGATCCATGCCATGATTTAGAAATGCCTCCAACACCTGGTGACAAGTGTTTTGAAGAAGGAAGCTCATTAACCAGCTTTGCTTCCGTCACAGGAAACAGAAGGGAAAAATTTGAGAGAACTTAGGTTAGGATGAAGCAATGTAAATGTTTATGTTACATACCTCAGGAGATCTGTGATTTTTTTTTGGGAGAATGATGTAATGGTCTTTTGGAGGTCACCTGATGTAATTTTCCCGCCGATGTGAGGTCACATGATGACATGTGCACCATGGGTATATAAGGGAAGACCTCAGATGACGCAGTTAGTTTTTAGTTTTCCAGCTAGAACATTGATGTGTCTCCGTTTCTGTTGCGTATTTCTTTTTATGATGCGGTTTCATTTTTAAAACGGAGTGTTACGTTCTGTTGCAAGGTACAATAGTGCTGGACTGGAAATTTTTGCTAGGTGTGTTGATGTACCTTATTCCAGCAGTAGTACAGGAGAGTGAAGACTTTAACGAAGTACAGGACCCGAAGGATTGAGAAGAGTCGGTATCGGTCAGCAGTTTAACAAAGGATCGACCTTATTGAGTCTTCATTGAAGGAGTAGTGACCTGCATCGCAGATAACTTTTGCCAAAAGAGCAAAGAGTTCATGCAAGGTGCTCTCTAGAATTTAAGATCAGTTGTTTTAAAACGTTTATTTCCTGCATCGTGAATCCTTTGGACAGAACCAACAGGAAAGTCGCGTCTATGAAGAAATCCTTCTCCAGAAAAGTCTCTCCCGATTGAATGTATAAATCTGTTGGACTTTAGAATTTACCATTTTAAGAACTATATCTGACTTTACCACTTTAAGAACTGTTTCCGCATTTAACGCTTTAAGAACCAGTGCCGAGTGACGATTTGTTGAACGGCTGCATAGTGGTTAACTTCCGGTTAAGATTTTCGTTTGTTTTTTTTATTGTTTATCCGGGTTTAATAAATGTTTGGTTGTTTTTATATAACCTGTCTCGATTGATATTCATTGTTGCCGGTTACGTAACATTTAAAAGATTTAGTTCATGAATTTTGAGTCACTTCAGAACCCCACTACGCTGTTGAAGTTGTGATGAAAATCTTTTTGCTGAGCTTTGGGCAAGGGTGGGATTTAGCTTGACATTAATCATATATTGAGTTCCTGATCAACAATATATCATAACATTTTCCCACCCTTTCTTAACTTCACATGTTTACTGAATTAAGATCCCCCACCCTATATGAAACATAACTGGAGAGTTCTGTGATATAAATTTGACTGGAACATGTGCCCATGGGGGTCTGGGGAGGGTGACTACTCAAATGATCTTGCAGTGGGAAAGGTCTCTGTTACAGAATATGGATTCCTCACAGGCTGTGTGGTTGATCTTAAGGTATGATGGCAATTTCAGTCAGCTTGGAGAGAGGAGGATGGGGTGATGGTTGAGGAGGAGGGAGAGAAAGAGGGAGGCATGTGGTGAAAATGGAAGGAGAGGAAGAGAGAGTGTGTGTGAGGGAAGACTAAAGGAGTGAAGGAGAAAGTGGAGTGAAGATTGTGATGGATATTCACTATGCAGGGTTAGGAGGCCTTTTGCTAAACTCAGTTTTTTAGCACATTAGAAGAACCTGTTCCAGGGCAAGATGTTACCGCTGTTTTTAATTAGTAAGGCTTAGCCATTGTCTTGAAATACAATATTGTCCATTTTTGACTTAATGCGATTGCAACCTAATTAGAAAAAATCGTTATCCTTTAGTATAAGGCTCCTGCCATCTGCCCTGATCAATGCAGTTGTGAAAGCATCATATGCAGATGAGGCAATCACTAGATGACTGCTTAAAAAAAATAGATAAAAATGTTAGAAGGCAGTAAGGTTGGGGGTGGAGTGGGGGGGGGGAGGTTACTCCTTCTGAAGACCCTAAAGTAGTTCAGTAAATTAGACTTTGAATTATAGTTTGTAGTATAATCTCCCCAAAATGAGATTGCCTATAGATACCCATAACTATAAGGTCCTGTATTAAGTTTAGGACTCTAGAGTGAATATAGTTAAGATCATCACATAATGGAAGGAGGGTGAGAAGAAGGGAGGGAGAGAAAGAGGAAAAAGCTAGAGGCAGAAAGGAGTGGGCATGGGGCTAGGAAGAGGATGGGACAGCGGAAGGAGAAAGAATGGGTGAAGGGAATGGACCGAGGAGCAGGTTGGAGGGGGAATGGTGTAGGAGCTGGGAAGAAGTGTGGAGAGGGAGGGATGTGCAATAAATCTAGTGAGCGGTAACAAGTCCTGGGAATTGTAGATGGAAGGGATAGGTTTGGTGTTTGTGAAGTGAACCGAGGAATCTTCATGAGAAAATGGAGCTGGGGAAAGTGTGTATTCTGTGCAGGAGTATACCCACTCAATGCCCAGAGTCAGCTTAACAGCTCAATGTGGAAGTGTGGTGCAAAGAAACTCTTTTGACCTGGAAATACTTATGTGACTAATATGGAACCTTCCAAGTTGCCAACATTGGATGCCTCATCTACCTTTATTACCTCAAGAAGACCGTTCCAATGCACATGAACTCTCTTCCATTTTCCAAAAGTGTACCAGCTAGCACCTGCTCCCAGTCACTTATCACCCCATGCTCTTGGAATTTTAAGTGCAACCCTCTCACCATAGGCTCATAATAAGTTAGCTATTACTGTGAACACAAACGAACAACAACATAACTCTACAATGCATGGGGAACAATTATGAAAGGGCCATCACTAGTAAATAAACAGGTTTGAGACTGATATAATTCTGGTAAACACAAAAAAATAAAAGTTTGAATGGTTCTAAGGGAAAATAAGACTATTACCTTTATGAATACTAACACACCATTGCAAATTCACTGTTTGCCAGGAAGCAATAATTTGGCTTACACCAGTATAAACTTATATTGAAATTGTAGTGACAAAATATTTTAAACTGCAATGAACAAAAGAAAGAAAAGGGCCCATTACATATATATTGGTCTATAGTGAGCTCATTGTGTGTAATCAATCCAGTTTGCTTCACTTTGTTTACTCATGATACCAAAGCGGTTCTGCACTGAAGAACCAGTCCACATAAAAAAATAGAAAATTCAATATCCACGCAATGTTTAAGGAAAAAAAGGCGTTGAACTTTCTCCGATGTCATGTCCTAGCTGGCTAACTGAAAATTATCTGTACATTTTTCAGTGAAACTATAGTCTGCATGTAGATTTTCTGACATTTGTGTCTGTCCTTCCAAATTGAATTCTGTGAGAGTTCACTGTGTTTTTCCACTATATTTGTTGTCTGTTTCCTTTCATGCATCTTTCTCCTTTTTTGACCCTGCACTCTCTTGAAAATGGCTACCTGTTCTTTTCCCATCATCTTATTCGCCAAAATGTTAATGAGAAATCCTATTGGCTAATTACAACAAGCCTAACTAAATCACCTGATTTTTTAATTTTAAACAGCAAAAATGAAATAACCAATTGTATAATGTAATTAAAGCAACATCTTTTTTATATAGATTTGCATTTTGAGTCCATTAGCAGAAAATAAACTGCCGAACAGAATAACTGTACTAATAAAATAACATGGTCTTAAACCACAATGTTACATTCTTACATTCTCCCTCCACCAAAAAAGGCATGTCCTCGTGACTTTGTAATGCTTTGGAACTTACTTAACTCATAGAAACATAGAAAATAGGTGCAGGAGTAGGCCATTCGGCCCTTTGAGCCTGCACCGCCACTCAGTATGATCATGGCTGATCATCCAACTCAGAACTCTGTACCTGCCTTCTCTCCATACCCCCTGATCCCGTTAGCCACAAGGGCCAATTATTAATAACAACATTTATACTCAGTATGTTCATACTTATGTTCTGAGAGTATTCAGATATATGGCTTATAACTGACCATAGGATCTCCAATCCATTTGTAAATGGAAGTAGCATATCTCATTAGGGGGATTGACACAGCACTCTGATTTCCAGATGCATCATATGCCAGACTATCTGGAGATTTCCTAAGTCTGGGAATTTCTTATCTCAGTTTCAGCTTCTTCAGTTTCATCTCCCTTTAATAGTTGATTCTCAGATCACTATTTCATTAGTTTGGGTCTTTTCCCATGACTTTCCATGTTTACTTTGAGATGTCGCATCCTGTCAATTATTTATTCCTTCCTGCAACTCAGTTTCTCTGGCCCTCTGACAAGACCAGGCTCCATCTTCAATTATATTGAAGTCCATTGCCCTTTTACTATCTAATATCACTTCTGGGTGTCCATTGGTTGTATTCTCCATTATCCCAGGTCTGGACTGAAAGATTTGGCTAGCTCTTCATCAACTCCTCTTGAGAGGTTTGTATACGGCAAGTCATACTTCATTCCAATTTCCTCATCTTCTGAGTCATGTATAGTATTCAATTAATTTGTCTAGTTTCTCTTTTATAGTTTCCTCTTCATATCTTTTTCACCAAAACCGTACTATTGTCTGACTTGACTTCAGCTTGGTTCTTTCATTTTCTTTCCTCTCCTTTGCAGAGTTCTTTTACTAAGTATACGTTCTATGTCAGACACTGGGTCAATATGTACTCCCTACCCTAAAGATAAAAGATGGTTCCGATGGAGAATTTTTACAGGATCAATTCCAACTTCTGGTTTCAACTGAAAAACTGGCAAATTTGGGATCTGACTCTCCTCTACATAAAGTGTAGAAAGCCAGCAGTCCGACAACTTATGCTTTCTTTGTAGTCCTAAATTTCTTGTTCAAATTCTATCTCCTGGCATCAGTTGAGAAAATTTAATCTTTTCATCCTATTTCTTGTTGTTTTCTTGGTTTTGTTTTCTAGCTGAAACCGCTGTTAATTCATAAGTTTTTGTAGTTCTTTCTTCATATCGGACACATACTTGAGAAGTTTTCCGTAGCAAGTCCTCACTAGAGGTTCCAAAACAAAGATCCATAGGTAATCTGACTTCACATCCGAACTTTAAGTAGTACGGCGAAGAGCCGGTGGCTTCACTCTGAGTGCTGTTATATCAGTGTACCTAATGTCCAATACATTGACTCCATTTGCTCTCTTTCCTGGCATTGAGTTCCTAGCATGTCTGACAATGTACTGTTGAATCTCGGAGCACCTTGAAGATGATATGGCATTGTCCTTGACTTCTCGACTCCAAGCACGCTCACTTAGTCATGAATGAGACGGCTGTCAAATTCCTTTCCCTAAACACTATCCATCCTTCTTGGGAGGCCAAACTGAATGAAGTGTTTCTCCCGTAACACTTTTGCAACTGTGGATGCTTTCTGATCCCTTGTGGGAAATGTTGGGGTAGTGATCAGTGATGACCCAGACATTTGCAGTGTTACTTGATTCAGGCTCTATGGAAAGAAAATCTATACACACTAAATCAAGTGGTCCCACTTTGAATGTGAGACAAGCTCTTTTAGGTTGCGTCTTTCTCTGAATACAACAAATGCCCGACTTACAGTCATCCTCAACTTCAGGCTTCATTCTGGCCAATAGAAACAATCTCTGACTCATTCATACATCTTGTCAAATCCCAGACAACTGAGTCATCATGAAGTGACCCAGTACAATCTTCCCGTACTTCTCAGGCAAAATCAGCTGAGAACATCGAGTTCTGTTTGGAGGAGAAGTAACCCTGTATGAGACTTTGTTTCTCAGTCGAGTTTTTCCCCATCTGTCATCATTTGGGGTATAGTAAGATGTTCTGTGTTCTCAACTTTTGAAATATCCCCCTTGAAATCGGCTGACCTGATTTCACCCATACAAGGGTCATCTTGCTGGGCTGCTGAAAATTAAGCAGGGCTCAAGGCAGGCAACTATTTTGTATTCAGCATAGTTAGGTTGCAATATGCTTGTGGAATTGCATGGATAGAAGCTCCCAAAAGATCGACAGCTCTACTGGGCCATAGTCTTTGTTCTGATTTGCTAACTGTGGAAAACTGGCACATTGTTTTAACACCTGAGGCAGGAATGTCCTCCCAATCTTGGTCAGTTACCGGCATCTCATAAGAGCGCTGTGTTAACGCATCTACATAAATGTTCTGACTCCCAGGTCTATATTTAAGCCTGAAATCGTAGACAGACAACACCACCAGCCAGCTATGATCCGTGGCATCCAATTTTGCTGAGGTCTAAATATAAATTAGTGGGTTGTTGTCAGTTCTTACCTCAAATTTGGCTCTATATAGAAAGTCACTGAGTTTGTCTACCACTGGCCATTTCAATGCCAGAAACTCCAATTTGTGAGCAGTGTAGTTTTGTCCCTATGGCAACAAACTCCTAATAAGAGCAACAGGTCTCAGTCCTTCACTTTGGTCTTGATGTAAAATGCCGCCAAACCCTTCAAGGCTAGCAATACATATGACAACTGGGGTTTGCAAAGGCAAGAACGGTTGCTTTAGTCAACAACTCTTTCAGCAGCTGAAATGCTTCTTCACACTTTGTATCTCATCTTTCCCCGAAAGATTAATATGACCCTTTGGCTTTCTCCTTTTCTTCACCGAGGGGAGATAACCACACAAGAGTTGATTCAAAGAGTGACTCACTCTGGAATAGTTCTTCACAAATCTCCAGTAGTTCCTACAGAACCCAAGGAACGAGAGCAGAACACTCACAGTTCTGGTTCTTGTCCATGTGGTTACAGCAGCCACTGCATTCTGAGAAACTATGCGTCTGACATGGTTGACTGGTGTTTACAGAACTGGCACTTGCAGCAGCATTTCTCTGCTTTGTGATTCTCACATGTGGGTTGGGTTTCCCAGTGAACGTGTCACATTTAGCTGCAACATTAGCAGGTATCAACCAAGTCCTTACCTCATTTCTCAAAAGCTCTATTTCTATGGCATCAGGGGTCACTTCCGCAACAAAGGCTGCAACTGAAGATGTTACTCGCCTTCTGGAAACATTTCACTCCTCAATCATATTTTCCTCCTCTCTAACTTCTCTTAGTAACCCAGTAAAAGTTGGGGGATCACGCATCTTGTGAGCAATTTGAATACGTAGAGCAAACGTGTTGTGACAGTGCACCCTTCGCAACTTGTTCCCCTCTCAAGCAATTTATCTCAAACAGTTGAATGCCCCCTTTGCGGCACAAGAAATGCGCAGTTTATCTAAGCTGAAAGTGTAGGGAGAGAACTTCTCTCCTTCCTCTGAACTTCACCATGAGATCAGCTGAACTTTCAGTAGTGCCAGAAGTATTTTCCAGAGCCTGCATACAGCTGATGTGGCTAACATATTTTCTGCCTCTACATCATTACATCAGCAGCACGACCTTTTAAGCTCTCTATAAGTCTCTGCTTCTTTATATTGTCAGACTACTGCCATTTATCTAGTAAATCAGATATCTGCTCAGCCCAGTCCTCCTCTTCTCCATTTGGAGTGGGCTTGACTCTAGAGAACATTCTCACCTTGGGATTACCGTGGGTCTCAGCAGGTATGCTTTGGCTTTATCAACCCCTGATGTGATAGCAGAAACCAGCTTGGAATTTAGAACAGCTGAAGGATTTCGTAGATTTTTAACATTCAGTCAGAGTTTTTCCTTCATTCCTCAGAAAAGAGAGCAACTTCAACTGAAAATCTTCACCCTCAGCAGCATCCATATCACAGTACTCTGTACTTTAATTATGACATACATTAAATTGTGCTAAAAAACACCGGTGTAATACTAGCTTCAAAGTGAAAATTCAAAGTAAATTTATTATCAAGGTACGTGTATATCACCATATACAACCCTGAGATCTATTTTCTTGTAGGAATACTCAGTAAATCCAAGAACTGTAATGGAACCAATGAAAGACCACACCCACAGACAAACAACTAATGTGCAAAAGACAACGAATTGTGCAAGTACAAAAGAAAAATGAATACTGATAATAAACAAATAAGCAATAAATACTGAGAACAGTCCCTCATTTTTTTCTGATACATCAATCTTGCTCTCAGGTCCTCAATTTTGTTCCTCATTGACCGCACACTTGCTAGCAAGATGCTGGATAGAGGGGCTCTCATTCCTCTGTGTTTCAGCCCGTCTTGGAGTCCATCCCCCTCCCCCCGCCACCCCGCCTCACTTCCAGCCATGTTTAAGGGTGCCGAACCTGCCTGTTGCATGATTATCATGAAATCTGTAGATCATTAAGTTGATTTAAAAGTACATTGCTTAGGGAGAAATTTCATGCTGCAGATTGCAGTGAGAGTAATTCGAAAGAGGTATATTTAAAAGTATATTTGGAAGTATTATCCACAGCCCGCAAAACGTCACTGTGGTTAATTGGCGCCATCGTAACATATTGTGAAAGAAGTGGGTGAAGAGATTGTGGAGGCATTAGTAATGATCTTTCAAGAATCACTAGATTCTGGGACGCCTGTGAAGGACTGGAAAATGCAAATATCACTCCTCTCTTTAAGAAGGGAGCGAGGCAAAAAACAAAAGGAAACTATAGGCCAGTTAGCTTGACTACAATGGATGGGAAGATGTTGGTATCTATCATTCAGGAAGTGCTTTCATGGTACTTGGAGGCAGGTGATAACACAGACTAAATTCAACATGGTTTCCTTAAGGGGAAGTTGTGCCTGACAAATCTGTCAGAATTCTTTGAGTAAATAACAGGCAGATTAGACAAAGGAGAGTTGATGGATGTTGTGTACTTGGATTTTCAGAAGGCCTTTTGACAGGTGCTACACGTGTATTACAGGAAAGATAATAGGATGGGTAGAAGATCGGCTGAGTGGCAGGAAGCAAAGAAAGGGAATACAGGGGACCTTTTCTGTTTGGCTGCTGATGATAGTGGTGTTGCGCAAGGGTCTGTGTTGGGACTGCTTCATTTCACTTTATATGTCAATGATTTGGATGACAGAATTGATGGCTTAGTGGTGAGGTTTGTGGAAGATATGAAGATAGGTATAGGGACATGTAGTGTTGAGGAATCAGGGAGTCTGCAGAAGGACTGAGACAGATTGGGAGAAGTGGCAGATGGAATATAATGTATGGAAGTGTGTTGTCAATGCACTTTGGTAGAAGGAATAAAGGCATAGGCTATTTCTTAAATGTGGAGAAAAGTCCAAAATCAGGGGTGCAAAGGGATTTGGGAGTCTTTGTGCAGGATTCCCTAAAGGTTAATTTGGAGGTTGACTCTGTGGTGATGAAGGCAAATGCAATGTTAGCATTCATTTTGAGAGGACTAGAATATTAAAAACAAGGATGTAATGCTGAGGCTTTAAGGCATCGTTCAGACCACACTTGGAAAACCGTGAGCAGTTTTGGGCCCCTTGTCTAAGAAAAAATGTGCTGGCTTTGGAGAAGGTCCAGTGGAGGTTCACAAGAATGATTCTGTGAATGAAAGGGTTAATGTATGAGAAGTACTTGATGGCTCTAAATCTGTACTCGCTGACGTTTAGAAGCATGGGGGAGGAGTCTCTTGAGACTTTTCTAATATTGAAAGGCCTCGATAGAGTGGATGTGGAGAGGATGTCTCCTATATTGGAATGTCTAGGACCAGAGGGCACAGATTCAGAATAGAGGTATGTCCATTTAGGACGGAGATGAGGAGGAATTTCTTTAGCCAGAAGGTAGTGAATCAGTGGAATTCATTTGCCACAGGTGGCTAAGTCATTTAAAGTGGAAGTTGATAGGTTCTTGATTAGTAAGAACATCAAAGTTACAGGGAGAAGACTGGAGGATGGGGTTGAGAGGGTTAATGAACCAGCTGTGATGGAATGGCGGAGCACACTCGACTGGCTGAATGGCTAAATCTGCTCCTATATCTTGTGGTTCTGGATCAATATAACCTACCTGCCTGTACAGGGGCACCCCACATTATGATTGATCCAACTTTATGGAACTCTCCATACACTTTTAAAGTGTGTTTAAAAGTAATAGTAGTCGTAATAATAATAATAACATGCTTCATGGTATTCATTAATGACTGTGTACAGTGTGTATTCCATTAGTCTAATCTTGGTTAGCTTTTGGGTGTCACTCAGTTCAGATTGGTAACAACATCTCCTCCACAATCACCATCAGCACAGGTGCACCATAAGTCTGTGTGCTTAGCCCCCTGCTCTACTCACTGTACACTTAGGACTGTGTGGCTAAGCACAGCTCTGATGCCATATTCACATTTGCTGATGACACCCCTGTCATGGGCCTAACAAAGGTGGTGATGAATCAGCATATAGGAGGTTGAATATCTGGCTGCGTGGTGCCATAACAACAACCTCTTCCTCAAAGTCAGCAAGACCAAGGAGCTGATTATTGACCTTAGGAGAAGGAAACCGGGGGTCCAAGAGCCAGTCCTCATTGGAGGATCAGAGATAGACAGGGTTAGCAGATTTAAATTCCTCACTGTTATTATTTTAGAAGAACCTGCCCTAAGTCCAGCACAAGAGTGCAATTACAAAAAAAGCATGGCAGTTTGTGAAGATTCAGCATGATATCTAAAACTTTGACGAGCTTCTATAGATGTGGGGTGGAGAGTATATAGACAGGCTGCATCACAGCCTGGTATGGAAACAACAATGCCCTTGAAGGGAAAATCCTACAAAATGTAATGGATACAGCCCAGTCTATCACAGGTAAAGCCCTCCCCATCATTGAGCACATCTACATGAAGTGCTGTCACAGGAAAGCAGCATCTGTCATCAAGGACCC
Organism: Mobula birostris; assembly: GCF_030028105.1. Classification (NCBI taxonomy): domain Eukaryota; kingdom Metazoa; phylum Chordata; class Chondrichthyes; order Myliobatiformes; family Myliobatidae; genus Mobula; species Mobula birostris. The sequence goes on from NC_092379.1 coordinate 66,433,310, forward strand.
CACCACGCAGGTCATGCTCTCTTCTCACTGCTGCCATCAGGAAGAAGGTGCAGGAGCCGTGATTCTCCCCACCAAGTTCATGAAACAGTTATTACCCCTTGACCATCAGGCTCTTCAGCCAAGGGGGATAACTTCACTCAACTTTACTTGCCCTATCATTGAAATTTTCCCACAACCTATGGACTCACTTTCAAGGACTCTTCATGTCATGTTCTCGATATTTTATTGTTTACTTATTTATTTTTGTACTTGCACAGTTTGTTGTCATTTGCATATTGACTGAACGCCCAAGTTGGTGCGGTCTTTTATTGATTCTATTATGGTTATTATTCTATGGATATATTAAGTATGCCTGCAAGAAAATGAATCCCAGGGTTGTACACAGTAACATCTATGCACTTTGATAATAAATTACCTTGAATTTTGGACTTCGATTATTTAATAAAATGAAAGAATTATAGCCCTGGTATGTAAAGTGATACAATGTTGGGTAGCTATAGAAAATGGATTTTATACCAGTCCCTCACCAGACTTTCCAGTTGTGTTAGTCATTCTTAGTAATTTTAATAGTTCTCTCAACTTAAATTGTCTCCAAAGTGGATGACTTGCTCAAAGTTCGAAGTACGTTTTATTATCAAAGCATGTATATATTATACAACCTTGAGAATTCTCTCCTTACAGCTACAAATCCAGAAACCCAAAAGAATGCACCGAGAAAAGTCCAACAAACACCGAATGTGTAGAGAGAGAGAAATAAATAGCATTTAGAACGAAAGTGAGTCTCCAGACTGCAAGCCTGGAGCAGCCTCAGCCTCAGCCTCAGCCTCAGTGGAGTAAACATCTTGGAGCTGCAAGCAGAACCGGCCTGACCCTTGCCTCTGATCCTGGCACCCTCCCTGTTCGATCTGGCCCAGCATTTAAATCATCCAAACATCGATGTTGCTCCTCGCACTCGGACCGAGACCCTGTCGTATTGACATGCTCTGAGCCTGGACCCTGCCACCACGTTCTGACCAGTACCTGACCTCTCCAATCAACCCAGCGCTTAGATCAATCAAACCTTGCTCTTGGTTTGGGCAGATGGGACCCAAATTTGGCTTTCCTCCTTTTCTCCGACTTTCTCTGCTCCACTTGTTCCAGCTCCATTTCGAATATGCCTTGACCTTGCTCTGATTTTGCCTTGCACCCGCACACATCGACCCTCAACTCAGCTTCACCTTCGCTTCCTCTTCATTGTTTGCGGTGATCGTTTACCATCATTTTTTTAATGGAAAAAGTGTTATTAATAAAGTGTTTAGTTATATTTCCTGTCTTGGGAATGGCCAGTCAGTTGCCACGCGCCCTCAGCAATGCCATATTACATCTGAAGGTAGGTGGTTGTGAATTAGATACTCTGTATATTGAGAATAGAGTTCCAAAACACAGGTGGCGGGAGAATCGGCGGTGGGGTGGGTGGGTGTTGTTCGTGCAGTGTTGATGGGCATGTGAGATTTCAAGGATATTAATGGAGAAATGATTCTGATGAGACAACCGATATAGACAATAGGCTGAATGGCCTGTTTTGTCGAGGGAGAGCTTGCCTTTGGAGAAGATGGCGGCGTGACACAGCTCGCAGCGGCCACTCCGGTGATGAATATCTGTTATCTGTCAAGTAGGGCACAGTACACAATTCTGATTTGATGGAGGCAGACATGAGAGCACGGAGGAACATCTGGTGAAACTTCTGAAATGCCTGTTTCGCTGCCACTGCTACTGTGCGATCCAGAATCTCTGGAGGGGAAGGCCCCGAGTCCTCGGCTTTGCTTGTTGCTCGGCGGCCGGGGTGGGGTTGAAGCGCTCGGCAGAGATGGTGCTCGGTGCTCGGTGTCAGAGGGCTGGTCGGAGGCTCGAAGTTTTCGGACGGACTCAGAGTCGGCTGTGGTCCGGTGCTTCCAGGGTGCTGCATCGGCAAGTTTGCGGTGCTGGAGGTTCATGGCAGGAAGAGTTTCTCCCTTCTACCATCTGCGTGAGATGATGGGGCTATCGGGACTTGAGACCTTTTTTACTGTGCCCATGGTCTGCTTTTATCAAATTACGATATTGCTTTGCACTGTTGTAACTATATGTTATAATAATGTGCTTTTGTCAGTTTTAGTCTTGGTTTGTCCTGTGTTTCTGTGATATCATTCTGGAGGAACATTGTATCATTTTTTAATGCATGCATTTCTAAATGACAATAAACGAGGACTGAGTGTCTTCATAATCTAATCTAATCTTATTTGAAAGTGGGACCATGAACCCCCATGTATATTTAATGTAGTGTCATCTCTTCAACCCCAACCCAACAGCCAGAACTCCAGCTTTATGTACACAAGACAGCATTGCTGTATGTCTCTGTAACCAAGTGATCTGCAGCCTATCAAAAATTATGCAAAGCCAGGTTTCCTGACTCAAGAGCTAAAGTTGTTGGAGCAGCTCTCTTATCGGACAGTAACAAGCAGGGTTCATGGCCGGCGAGTGGAAGTGGAAGGAGGTGGGGGGGTGGTGGATTCCAGTTGCCTGTCAGCCCGAGGCCGCTCTCATTTGAGGGGATTTGCTGGTGATGCCAATCTTACATGGTACAATACGCAGCTGCCACTCTGGATCTGTTACGGTATCAGAAAATTGAAACCTGACTTTGTAGCTGATACTTTAACCCAACTCTATCAGCGGTAGTATGATCTGAGGATGTGGAGAATGTCCCATCACTCATCAGTTGGACTTGGTTAGTGGGATCAGTGAATCTCCTCACCTGTGGGATCCGTGAACTGCCTCACTAACGTGTTGGTGAATTGTTTCAGTGCATTTTTAAGAGTACACCAAAGCTACCATATGCTAGTTTTGGAGGGAGTGATATTTGTAGGGTGTCCCTTATAATCTGCTTTGTCTCAATGGTGCTGAACTTGTAGAACTTTATTGGAGCATGTCCAAGGCCTTCTGGTTAGTGTGGTGTCAGGAAGGGAGTCACTCCCTCACAGCAGAATACTCAGTCTCTGATTCAGTCTGGTAGCATCGTACTTGTGTGGCGAGACTAGCTAAGTTTCTAGTTAATAGGACCCCAGGTGTAAAAAAGGTGTTAGAGCAACCTCTTCTTAGAAACTGTTGGCACTTTGAAACTATTAGTGCATGACTAACTTATGCTAGAAAGTATCCACAGTTTTCTGTTGGCTTTATTATTGAAGGAACTGCTACGACACCTAGAGCTAAGAGAACAGTTCCTAACAGAACTGAGTCCAAGCTGGGCATGTGGGTTGAGGGGAACACCTGTCAGTGCCACCCGATCTCATTCTCAAAGATTTTTAGTTATGGGGCACATGTGGATACTGATAGCTCCTATTGCTGTTGCTGTAATCCAGAGGGAGGTAAACCTTACTCAGAGACTGAAGGTGCTGGAACCAGGATTACAAAGTGAGGTGCTGGAAGAATGCAGCAGGTCAGGCAGCATCTGTGGAGGGAAACTGTCAGTTGATGCTTCTGGTCAAGAGCCTGCATCTGGTCTGATTCAGGTTCAGATTTGTTTAGCACATGTACATGGGAGCATACAGTGAAACGTGTTATTTGCTGGGGGCAGTCCGCAAGTATTGCCACACACTCCGGTGCCAACGTGCCCACAATGGTCAACACAATCGGTAACAACAACAGATCAAAACAAGTATCGCCACACACTCTGGTGCCAACATGCCCACAATGGTCAACACAATCAGTAACAACAACAGACCAAAACAAGACAACAGCAGCCAAAACAAGTCCTTTACTCACTGTCCCACCCCCTCACACACATAGGCATCCAATGCCAGTACAGGCTGCCTGTGGACCTTTAGTCCTTGGCTCCTGACTCTCATAGTCAGAGTTCTGAGATTCAGGGTTTTGATCTGATAGGTCAACTCTGTTTCCTTTCAGAGTTGCTGTCTAATTTGCTGAGTTCCTCGGACAGCTCTTTGTACAATAGTGTGTGATTCATAATCAAAGAGTCCGTGGGTACAAGTTTGCAAACACTTGGTCAAAGAGTTCAAGGAGTTTGCTTGTGGAAGAGAAAAAAAAATGTTTTGATGGGAATTCCGGAGCTCTGGAGCCAGAGAACTGAATGGAAAATAACCAGTGGTGGAGCAAAGACTTAGGAGATTTATCAGATTCCAGAATCAGGAGAAAACAGAGATTTGAAGGGTTTCACAACTGACGTAAGTAACAGAAAAATCAGGATCAAAGTCCTGGTGGAATTTACCCATCAGGGTGTGAACTTTTAAATCCAGGTGTCCGAGGACTGGGGAAACCAATCTGACTGAGTACAGAAGTGGGACCTGGGGTAAAGACAGGAATGTAGTGGATTTGGATTTGCAGCCTCTGCGGATGTTTCTCGTGTCTGGCATGTACTGCGTGGTGGAATTTATGTACTCCTCTTTTTTCTAGCTTTCATCCAGCAGGTGCTTTCAGAAAGTCATTCACAAGAGCGACTATGTGTTGTAAGGTCCACTGAATCAGCTCTCTGTCCGTTATGAGACCCTTCCTTCGTGACTCACAGTTCTTACCTTTGAAAACTGGAAGCCTCAGAACCTCAGGGTCATCTAAACATTTTGAAGGTTATAACTCCAAACCAGTTTTACCAATGACCAGACTTCAAAACATATTTATCATAAAGAAAATGCCAGTCATAAAGGTGATAAATATCTCTTGGCCAAAAGCATGACTTTGATTTGGGTATCAAGTGCATGAGGTTGTTACTGCTGGTCTTTCTGTTGGCCACTGTGACACTCTGAATTTGGTATCACTATCTGATTGCAGTGAGTTATCTTAATGCCTTTCTGTTCTGTGTGTCTAGCTGAATAGGTTTCTCTATTTCCATGATGACATTGAAATGACCAATGGAAGGAACATGACATTGGCATCTGTTTGTGGCAGTGTATTTTCCCTGATACCACATCTAATTGAAGCTGATGCACAATTAGAAATTGTTTATCTTGTTTGCTCTGGGCTGTTGCTCATGGTAACCACTGTGAAGCTGGTGCAAGAAAGACTAGTGTTTACTCACCACCTTGATATCCCAAAGTGAGCTGCAGAGAATGTGCTTTTTGAACAACAGGTATTGCTATGACAAGAGATGTCTTACAACCAATTTTTGTGCATAATATTAAAATAAGTGTCAAGACGGTCTGTTTTAGTACTGCTGGTTGAGGTTTCAGTATTGACCAGGGCAAGAGGAAAGCATTTCCTCCTCTTTGTCTCTGAAAGATGTTACCTCTGACATTCCCCCAGCATTTCACCAGGAATACCATCCTGTAGTTTTGTGCTCAAACCTCCAGCCTGGGACCTTGCTATTGAGGAAACCTGCCCCAAGGGACAAATGTGCTGTTGGTATGCTTACTTATTACCCTCTATTGGTATTTGCTTTTTGGGAAATGTATAAATATGTTTGCAATTGCTTCTGATTAATAAATAAAAAATACTCTTAAGTACTGGAGACACAAGTGGCTGCGGATGCTGGAATCTGGAGCAACACACCAAGTGCTGGAGGAACTCAATGCATCAGCCAGCATCTGTGGAGGGAAATGAACAGTCAATGTTTTGGGTTGAGACCCTTCACCTGGACTGCAGGATCCTGCAGACTGGAACAGCAGTGAAGATGAAGGGTTTCAACCTGAAGTGAAAACTTCCATTTCTCTCTGTGGATACGGTCTGACCTGCTGAGTTTGTGTGTTACTCTCAAGACCAAGCACTTCTTGACATAAGGGTTTTCAGATACTGGGATCTGGAACAAAATGGAGCCAAACAATTCTTACCCGATGTGGGGCAAGCATTTCTAACCTGACCAGCTCCTGAATGAATCAGAAATCTTTATTCACCGGGATGTTCCACAGATTTTCCCAAAATGATTTTGCTAGCACACCAATACAATGCAAATGGTCACTGCATCATAGCAAGGTGCTGCAAGGAAGCAGCCCCTGCAGATTGAAATCCGCAAATTTCTACAAGGACACTGGCAGCTTTTGTGTTCTTACAGAGAGAGAAGGGAGGAGCTGTTTGATGGACAGCTAGTATTCAGCACGGTGAGATAAATAGAAGGTCAGCTGTTAGATCTGGAGACACATGATTTTAGACACTGAATGTGCTTTGTTGTGCCCACAGAAAAAGTGGGTTTTGGAGGGTCTATCAGTGGCTCTCGCAGTGTGAAAAGGGAATGATAGGTGGGGAGTTATTTGTGTGTCCAACCCTCACCTGGGTTGATAATTGCATCACAGAAGAATGGTCCCCTTTGTTGTGGTCACAGTTGATGAGTTCTAAAAGATTTCAGAGGACAACGGGAAGATCGACAGCGTCAGCTCACCTGAAGACTCAAATCTCTCCCCCTCTCTCTCTCTCCATCAACTACTCAACTCAATACCACGAACTGAACTGAACTTTACTCATTATCGGAAGACTATCTATTTACCCCTAGACTCGAAGAAGCTTGGTTTTCATATATTTCCACGCTTACTTATATATAATCATTTCTAACCTGTTTGATATATCTGCATTTATATTACTAATAAATACCATTACTTAGTAGCAATACTGGACTTCAAAGTGTTTTCCATTTCTGCTGGCTCTTTAGCCCGTCACGGGGTACGTGACAGCTTCCTTGCTCAAGCTACAGGTTTTCTGATTAGATATACTGGCTGAGAGGGAAGAATAACCTTCTGTCCCATCTGACATGTCTGCAGTTTGACTTTTAGCATGTACTTGCAGACACAGGTGTGGGAATAATAGGGTGAGCAAGAAACCATACATTTTAATCAACTCTATCTTTGACGTGAATTTATTTTTGAGTGTTTAAGGGGTGATTTGTGCCTGAAAATACTCTGTAGTCAATAGATTACTTTTCAAGTCCAGTCAATATTGTAGGCACACATGAGCAAGTCCCGAAAGCCCAGTGAAATAAATGTGAAGGTCATTGTTTTGTTGTATTATTTGAAGGCAGCATAGCAGGTACAACAACCTTGCTCTTCTATCAGTCATACTTGGGATCTTTTGGAGAATGGAAAGGCTGCCAATGTCTGACAATACAGCACTCCTGCTGCAGTCTGGTTTTGGTGCTCAAATCTTCAAAATGGCGATTTAACCAACAGCTTCAAGTTCAAACACATAAGCCACAACACAGCCACAGCTAGCTAAGGGCTCTTATCTTTGAGACGTAGGAAAGTATTTGTGGTTGATAAGGTATAATGGATTTTAATATCTTAACAGCTCCTGATCTATTAATGGTTGAGTGGTAAAACTCCAATAAGCAGTATGTTGGGATTTGGCTGGCAGATTCACAGATATTATTCACTGTTAAATCACTTCTTTACATTATACAGTACAGGAAACCCCAAGTTTACGGGGGAATGGGGGTGGGGGGAGGAGAGGTGCATGTGTACCTAGAATTGTAACACGAATTTCTAAATGCAATGCAGAGACATCTGTGCATGCATCAAGAAAAAAAGTCTGTGTTGATGAATTTACTTCTTTTCACACAAATTTCAAAGCCAGATTTTCTCTGTATCTCATATTCTTTGGAAGTAATTTATGAAATCCCTATGAGGGTGAATTTCTATTCCCTCAAATGCTGAAACACAAGGATCAATTTTGCATTACAATAAATATCACAGTGAACTGGAAAATTTAAAGGGGGTGCAGGAACCAGGGAGGTGATGAGTGGAAGAGTTTCAACAAAGGGTCTTGGTGTGTAGGAAGGCAATGTGGGAACCAGAAACCTAGCCAACCAGAAGAAAATATAGCAAACATCACCCGGTGACCCAGGTGTCAAACAATCAGGAATGCTCAAGTGTTGGACTATTAGGGCTACATGGTACCCTATAACTGGTTTCCATATTGAACATACTGATGAGAAACCTCCTTAGTGCAAGAGATTTAGGTGGGACAGAATTTGTTGGGTGTTTGCAGAAGGATTCCTGTCAATATTTGACAGGCCGACTAGAGGAAAGGCCATACAGGATCTAATCCTAAGCAATGAACCCAGTCAGGTGGCAGATCCCTTGTTAGATGAATATTTTGGTGACAATGACCACAACTCCCTGACTTTTTCCACAATGTTGGACACGGATAGGAATAGAAGGAATGGAAAAGTATTTAATTGGGAGGGCAAATTTGATGTTCTCAGGGAAATGCACAAGAGAAATGCGGAGGTTGTTTAGGGGGCCCATGCATGGAGTCCTGAATAGGTTTGTCTCCTTGAGGCAGGGAAAGTATGGTAGGATGGCTGACAAGAGCTGAGGACGAAGAAGCATACTTAAGGTAGATTGGATAGTGCTCCAGAGGCACCCAGAAAGGAATTTAAGAAGAGATGTAGGAGAGCTAGAAGGAGGAACATGGAAGTCTTAATGAATAGGATTAAGAAAAACCTAAGGCATTCCACGTGAAGATCAGGAAGATGACTAGAGTAAGGGTAGGACTGATCAAGGATGAAGCATTTATTAAGGACCTCACCTACCTCCCCAAATCCAGGCACATATTTCCTCTTTTATCTTGGATTCGTCTTACCTTCAGCACCTCGGAACTGGCTCACCCACGGAAGGCAGAAGATAGTAGTCGATAGGCATATTCTGCCTGAGTCGGGTGACCAGTGGTGTTCAACAGGAATCTGCTGTGAGACCCCTGCTCTTTGTGATTTTTATATATGGCAGATGAGTTTAAGCCTCTTATGCATGCTTTTACAGGGAGAGTAGAACTACAGAGTCATAGAGAGATACAACATAGAAACAGACCCATTCTGCCCCTCTGCCATCACAGTAATCCTGCATTCGCTACATTCTCCTGTTTGTCAAAGATGCTGAGGTGGGGAGTATTGAGAGCTTCATGTTCCGACAGATGAACATCACCAGGAGCCCGTCTTACTCCAGACACATTGACTCCATGGCCCAGAAAGCTCAGCAACACCTCACCTTCCTCTGGCTGCTAAAGAAATTTAGCATGGCCCTCCCCCCCTTGCCCCTCACTGATGCCCTGTATAAAGCATTGAATCAGATGTATCACAGTTTGGTATGGCAACTGCTCTGCTGGTGACCACAATAAGGGTTGGAAAATTGTAGACACAGTTCAGCACGTCACACAAACCAGCCTCCCCTCTATGGACTCTAATAGACTTTTCATTGCCTTGGTAATGAAAAGCCCGACCCACTCTTCTCCCTCCTTCCACTGGGCAGAGGATATGAAAGCCTGAAAGCATGTACCACCAGGCTCAAGGACAGCTGCTCCCCCATTGTTATATGAATATTGAATGATACCCTAGTCCCATAAAAAAGGATCTTGATCTCTCCGTCTACCTCAGTATCACTTTGCACCTTATTGACTACCTGCACTGCCCTTCCTCTACAACTGTAACACTTCATTCTGCACTGCCACTGTTTTACCTTGCGCTATATTGTTGCACTGGTGTAATGAATTGATCCGTGTGAACAGTATGCAAGACAAGCTTTTCCACTGTACCTCAGTACCTGGGACAACGATAAACCCGTTTACCATTTTACCAATTCTCTTCAGCTCCTCCCAGTTTATACCTTTCACCCTCACCAGGGACAATATTTGCAGCAGACAAATAGCCAAGTGACCAACGTGTCTTTGGGATTATGTGGGGAATCCGAGAGAACCCAGAGGAAAGCACACAGTCACAGGCAGGACATGCAAACTCTGCACAGATGATGCTGGAGTTCTAGATTGACCGCAGGTCTCTGGTGTATGTCGGCCAGTGACTCTACTCACCGTACTGTTGTACTGACTGCAGGTTTCTCCCTGACAATTAATCCCCGACATCATCGTCTTGTCAGCATTAATACTTTTCCTAATAATTTATGAGCACACTGCACTTTGACAACAACTCTGTTAATTTTGTACCCTTCTAAAATTTGCCTCCTGATCTATTCCTCACTGCCTCTGTTGCTACTGGGGAGGGGTGTGGTCTGTAGAATACTCTCAATGGAGTGATTGCTCCCTTCCTCTTTCTGACTTCCACCCACCCTGACTCAGTAGGCAATCTCTCCATGAGGTTGTCCCTTTCTGAAGCTGGGATAACATCCCTGATTAACGATACTCTTTTACCTCCCTTCCCATCTCTTTTGAAGCATCTAAACTCTGGTCATCCAGCTCTACAACGTTGTGGCCACTCCATTCCAGTGCTTGTGCCAACCAAGTCTCTGTGCTGGCTACAATGTTGTAGTTTCATGCACTGACCATGCTCTAAGCTCTTCACCTTTGTTCCTGATACTTCTTGTATTAAAATAGACATGCCCAGCCACCTGACTGCAATAATGCTCTTTCACTGCTTCTGCTTCCTCACTGTATCTCTACATCGTGTACCTACATTTACACCAACCACCCCATCCTCTGACCAATCACTCTGGTCGCCATCCCTCTGCCAATCTAACTTAAACCCTCCCAACAGCAAACTTGCCCCCAAGGAGATTGGTCCCCGTTGTGTACAGATATAACCCGTCCCTTTTGTATAGGTCATACCTTCCGCGGAGGATATCCCAATGATCCACACATCTGAAACCTGCCCACTGTACCAATCCTTCAGCACCACTTCCTTCTGCCAAATCATCCTGTTCTTACCTCACTCGTGTATGCCAGAGCAGAAACCCAGAGATAACTACTCTAGAGGTCCCGCTTTTCAGCTTCTTGCCTAGCATCCCGTATTTCCTTTTATGACCTCATCATTGCTACCAATACGTACTACAGCTCTGACTGCTCACCCTTCCTCTTAAGAAAGCTATGGGCCCAATCCAGGACATCCCCATGTCAGTGCCTCCAGTTGAAATGTCTTTTTGTGTGTTTCCCCCTAGCTGTCAGTCTGTGGTTTTATATTGCCATGGGCTCTTGTTTGTTTTCATGCCCCATGTGCTCCTGTCCATGCCCCTGCTCTACTCCAGCCCCTGTATCACAGATTACTCCACCTCTCACCTGTTTCTCATTATCACCTGTATTACTGCCACCTGTGTCTCATTGTGCTCCACCTATCACCTGCCTCTCTGTTTATTGCTCAGTGTGTTTCAGTCCTGTGTTTTCACCTGTTTGTTGCCAGATTGTGCCAGTGCATTTTCTGACCCTTTCCAACATTGGTATCTGTACTCTGTCCATCTGAATATCAACTCTGCCTGTTTCCTGATTCTGGTTTTCAGATTTCTCTGGAAGTTTTGATCTCTGCCTGAACTTTAACACCAACTTTGTTTGCACCTCAGGATTGTACTCTGTCCGTCTGAATATCGACTCCGTCTGTTTCCCGATTCTGGTTTTTGGATTTCTCTGGATGTTTTGATTTCTGCCTGCACTTTGATGCTGACTTTGTTTTCACCTTGGGATTTGTTACTCAATTAATCTCACTGTGTGCACAGTACTGGGTCTGCGATTGGGTCCCTGCTCCAGAACGCTGACATCCTGTCCCTAGCATCTTAGAGGCTAAGTACCCATGTGAGATTCTCTTCAACTTCCACAGAGTCTCCTACCTGCTCCAATAACTGTGGAATCCCCTATCAACACGGCATTACTCTTCCAACCACTTCCCCCTCAGCCACAGAGCCAAACTCAGTGCCAGAGATCCAGTCGCTACAGCTTTCCCCTAGATCATCGGTTCCCAACAATATCCAAAGCAGTAAAATGAGATTCTGTAGACGCTGGAGTTCCAGAGTAACACAGATAAGGCGCTAGAGGAACTTGGCAGGACAGGCAACATTTATGGAAAAGAATAAACAGTTAACATTTTGGACGAGACCCTTCATCAGGACTGGAAAGGAAAGGGGAAGAAGCCAGCACAAGAAGGTGGGAGGGGAAGGTGTGCACACTAGAAGGTGAAAGGTGAATTCAGATGTGGGGGATGGTAGGTGGGTGGGGGAGGGGAAAGATGAGAAGCTGGGACGTGATTGGTGGAAAAAAGTAGAGAGCTGCAGAACAAGAATGAACCGTGGGAGAAAGGATGGGCCACAGGCACCAGGGGGAGGTGATAAACAGGTGAGGAGAACAAAAGATGTTGAGAGGGGAACCAGAGTGGGGAATGGAAGAAGAGGGAAGGGAGAGGTGAAAAAATTTTTCAAAAGTTTTTGGCTGATATCTACTGCGTGCTGCCAGAGGAGTTAGTGGAATCAGACAGAATGACAGTGTTTAAAAGGCAGGTAGACAGATATTTAGACTCTTAAAGCCATCTCTGTCAACACCCAGGACTTCAGATTTATCAGGCGTCAATGCCATCAGTCCAGCCAAAGAACGTCCCTATCCCTTCCACTGCAAACAGATCATCAGCACGTTTTAATCTGAATTTCATCCCCAGTGTCCCCACGTCCCCTCCAACCCTCCTTTCCCATCTCCACTGTCCCTCTTCCCCCCCAGTGTCCCCACCTCCCCTCCAATCCTCCTTTCCCTCCTCCGCTGTCCCTCTTTCCCCACCTCCCCTCCAATCCTCCCTTCCCTCCTCCACTGTTCCTCTTCTCCATGTCCTCACCTCCCTTCCAATCGTCCTTTCCCACCCTCCACCAGCCTCCACTGTCCCTCTCCCCTGTTACCCTCCATCCTCATGCACCCACCATCTTCCCCAAATGCCGCTCCATTTCCCTGCTTTCCACATTCCACATCCCCACCTTTCCCCTTCCCCTTTGTTCTGGTCCCTACCTCCTACTCCTCATCTTCCTACCCGACTCTGTCCCTCTCCTATGACCCCCACTCATGTGCTTCTCATTCTATCTTGTGTCTCACCCGCCCCTACTGTTATGTACCTTCACCCGCTGTACTTCCCCCTTCGGCACCACCAAGTTGACCTAAATCTAATCCAGAGTGGCCAGTGGCTGGGACCCTCCTTTCCAACATGCATGAAACTGAGTGTTGCACACGAGTCTCTGGTCACTGCTGGTAGCACGTCAGTACATTCATCTCCATATGACTGCAGAATCAGTAAAGGCTTTTGATGTGATGTGTGTGGTTGTTAAGGGCAAACCTTTGGTGCTCATGAATTTATATTGTGGATGTGTGGTCATAAAACAGCTTGTGGTTCCTCATCAGTGGATGTAATCAGACCAAAATCTGATGCTAATACAAAGTGAATAGCAGAATCACAAACTCGAGGAAATCCAAAGCAGTACAAACAAAATGCTGGTGGAACTCAGCAGGTCAGGGAGCACCTATGGAAAAGAACATAACGTTGACATTTTGGGTCGAGACCCTTCATTGCGACTTGCACTTGGAAAAGCAGAATGTTTGGATAAAATGGTAGGTTTTTAGAAGTAACTGTAAGGAAGAAGGAAGGTTTGTTGGGGGGAGATCCCTTAGAAAATGAATGTATGGCTACAATTAATCCTGGGAATGCCCAAGGGGCAAGAAACTGCAGGGATTGCTTGCAGGAATGGAGGGGCTGGAGGGAGGACTGAGTCATTTCAGACAAGGATTAGATTGTTACCTGGGAGCCAGTGTGGACCAACAGATACAATTGTGCCAGGGGTTGTATTCATTAGGGTACAGGGAGTGGGGTTTTCACACTGCAAAATGAATGCAAGTTGGAGTGCATTTACCTTGTAAACAGATACATCAAAGTTCAAGGCACATTTATTATCAAAGTACGTATGCCATATACAAGCCTGAAGTTCATCTTCCCCACAGACAGTCTCAAAACAAAGAACCATGGAACTAACATGTTTAAAGAAAAACATCAAATACCCCTCCCCCATGCATAAAAATCATGCAAATGATGGAAAACACAGAAAATAAATCACAATAGACATATTACAGCACAGCTCAGCTCTGTGTTCGTTATCTACAAGCCGCCTGATTCAAAAATCAGGGGCATCAAGGGCTGCTTAAGCTAAATCAGGAATCTGAGGTTCTCTTTAGGTATTTTACATCCTCCTCCCCACTAAGAGTGGTGCCTACTTGAGCAAGAGTGTGTAAGTCAGCACCTGCCGTGGCATTTTAACGCAGGCCATACAATACCTGTGGTCACGTTGCTGTGAAGATCAGCTGCTGCAAAATTAAAGCATAAACGTTTGGTGACAGGCAGTTTTCCCTACCACACTCCACATACCCATGAGATGTTTACAAACATATATTTGGTGGAGCTCTATCTTTAATATTTACAGAGACAATTCAAGGGACATGGGCTCACAGGTTCAGCCATCATTTCTTTGCCCATCCATTGTTGCCCTTGAGAAGGTGATGGCGAGCTGCCTTCCTGAACCGCTACAATTCTTCAGGTGTAGGTGCAACCACAATGCTGGTGGGCAGACAGTCCAGATGTTGAAAAATTTATTACGATTGAGAGTAACACACACAAAATGATGGAGGAACTCAGCAGCTCAAGCAGCATCTGCAGGGAGGAATAACGAGCAGATGTTTTGGGCCAAGACCCTTCATCGGGGCCAATTACAAATGATGTAATTTTTTGAATCAACTTTGTTGAAAAGGGAATTGGATACTGATAATCATAAACTAGAACTGAAGCTATTAATTAAAAACCACTTGTATTTTTTCCTCAACACTTCAACCATATATAGTTCTAGGGAGACACAGAGCATTACAGCACAGATATAGATCTTTCGGCCCAATCACTTGATGCTCATCACACTGTTCATCCAGCTAGACCCAAATTCCGGTGTTTGGCCCACATCACTCTAAGCCCCACTACTCCGAGTACCCATCTAAGTGCTAAGCCTCGCAGAGGATGGTTAGGGGAGCAGAGAAGGTTATTGGGGTCTCCCTACCTTCTGTCCAAGACCTCTTTCAGAGTCGATGCCTCCAGAAGACACGGTACATCATTAAAGACCCCTCACACCCTCTCCATGAACTGTTTGTTCTTCCGTCATCAGGCAAACGTTACAGGAGCATCAAAACTAAAACCACAAGGCTACTAAACAGCTTCCTCCCACAGGCAGTCAGACTGCTAAATAGCTGCTCTACCTGACTCTGCTTTGGACACTTTTAACTTGCACTGGACAATTATAACTTGATTTTAACTGACATGTGGCTGTTGTGTTTTACTATTTATTGTTATGTTTATTACTTAGTGTTGTGTTTGTTATGTTATGTTTGCACAGCTCCTGGGAAACGCTGTCTCATTCTGCCCTGCAGAGCTGATGTACGGTTAGAATGACAATAAAGTTTTTTGAACCTTGAATCTTGAATCTTCTTTACCCTATTTTACCAACCTCAAACACTTCTTCTGGCATCTTACTCCATATACTCTCCACTTTCTGTATGGAAAAGAAGTTGCTTCTCGAGTCCCTTTTAAATCTCACCCTAAACCTATGGACCCACCAGTTTTGGACTCATCTATTCTGGAGAAAAGGCTGTTATCATCCTCCTTTTCTTCGTCTCTCATAACTTTAAACAGTTCTATAAATTCACCCAATACTTTCCTACATTCCAAGGAATAAAGACCTCCGCTGGCCAACCATACCCTTTAACTCAGGAATAAAGACCTCCGCTGGCCAACCTTACCCTTTAACTCAGGAATAAAGACCTCCGCTGGCCAACCTTACCCTTTAACTCAGGCCCTCTAATCCCGGCCAAATCCTCGTAATTCTTTCCAGCTTAATCAGAATCAGGTTTATTATCACCGGCATGTGACGGGAAATTTGTCAACTCAGCACCAGCAGTTCAATGCAATACATAATATAGAAAAGAAGAAACAAAAGTAATGAATAAATAAGTAAATCAATTACAGTATACATATATAGAATAGGTTTTTAAAAAGTGCAAAAACCAGAAATATGAGGGGTGATTGATAAGTTTGTGGCCCAAGGTAGAAGGAGTCAATTTTAGAAAACCTAGCCCATTTATTCCTCAACATAGTCCCCTCCTACATTTACACACTTAGTCCAGCGGTCCTGGAGCATATGGATCTTGGACCTCCAGGAAGTGTCCTCAGCAGGGATGATTGATAAGTCTGTGGCCTAAGGTAGAAGGAAATGAGTTATACAGCTCTCATTACATGCACGTGCAGTTCAATTCTTTGAGTGATTATGCCGAAAGTTTGAAGTTAATAACTCATCTCCTCAAACTTTTGGCATAATCACTCTTGGTCCTCACTACTGCACGTCTTTCCTGTAACAGGTTGAGCAAAACTGTGCCCAGTACTCCAAGTGCAGCCTCAACAACTTACACAACTGGAATATAATGTCACTTCTTCTCTACTTAATGAATGAAAACTAGCAAGCTAAATGCTTTCACCAGCCTGTCTATGGTGCTGCTTTCAACAAACTGCAATTGTACTCCTGAGTCCCTCAGCTCCATTCCACTCCCTAGTGCCCTTCCATTCATCACACAAGTCCTACACCAGTTTGACTTTCCAAATTGCATCGCCTCACACCTACCTGTACTGGAAGTGATTTGCCACTCTTCTGACCACTTCTCTAACTGATCAAGATCGCCCTGTAATCTGTCTTCATTATCAACACCACCACCTAATTTTGTATGTTTCCTAAACTTACTGATGAAGCCTTGTACATTGTCATCCAAATCATTTACAAAAATAATTACTAACAAGAGTTTCCATGGTGACACCTGCGCACACCATTAGACACCAGTGTCACTTCTGATGAATGCCCTTTAACCACCACCCTCTGCTTCCTACCCCTGTGCAATCTCCCAAACTAGTTTCTCCTGGATTCCATGGGACCTAATCTTCCAGATCAGTCTACCATGTAGGATCTTTTTGAAGGCCTTACTAAAGACAAATCCACTGTTCTTCCCTCATCTACCTTTTTGGTTACCTCTTCATAAAACTCTGAGGAGTTCATCACTCATGACTTCCCCTGCACAAAGCTATGCGGACTCCTCCTAATCAGACCCTGTCTATCCAAATGCTGCTAGGTCCTGTCCCTGGGAATTCCCTCTACTAGCATTCCCACTTTGATGTCAGACTGTATTCCCTGTCTTGTCCTTGCTAACTTTCTTAAACAATGGAACAATATTAACCAGCTTTCAGTCCTCTTCTTATTTGTTTCTTTTTTTAAATACTACCCATTGACCTTGCCTTCGCATTTCTCCTCTGCACCTTCTGCAATACCTCTATGTTCTTTTCTATGGATTGGAGAATAATCAATGAGATTTCTTTCTTTAAGAAGGGCAGGAGGGGCAATCCAACAAACCAAAGGCCGATGAACCTTACATCAATGCTCAGGAAATTACTAGAGGAGATTCTTAAAGATTGGAATTACCAACATCTGTTAAAGCGTGGGCTTACTGGAGAAAATCAGCTCGACTTTGTGCATGGGGAGCCATGTGGCTGGCATTATTATTGCTGGAGGCTGCAGAGCAGTGTGACAGAAGTATAAAGATTATGAGAAAAGGGTAGAGAGTCAGGGTCTTTTCCCCAAGGTGGAAACACTTTACTATTTATTTATGTAGAGACAGAGCACAGAACAGGCCTTTCCAGTCCAACGAGCCACCCTGCCCAGCAAACCACCTATTTAACACATCTAATCACAAAACAATTTGCAATGACCAATTAACCTACTAATTGATATGTCTTTGGGCTGGGGGAGGAAACCAGAGCATCCAGAGGAAACCCACACAGTCATGGGAAGAACGTACAAACTCCAGCAATGAACTCCGAATTCGGAAGCGCCCCAAGCTGTAACAGCTACACTACCATGGTGTGTAATGTCAAACACTAGAGGGCATAACTTTTCAAACACTACAGGGCATTAATTTTATGAGAAAAGTTTAAACAACATGTGCGAACCAGGGAATGGTAGGTGCCTGGAATATACTGCCAGAGGAGGCGGTGGAAACAGAAACAATGGCAACATTGAAGAGTCATTTAGACCAGCACATGAGCAGGTGGGGAAAATCAATGCAGACAGATGACATTTGTTTAAATTGGTATCTTTGTTGGCACAGACAAGGTGGGCTGAAATGCTGTAATCTTCCAGAAATAGTAGGGGACAGAGGGTCCAGTGAGATGGAGGAACTGAGCGAAATACATGTCAGTAGGGAAGTGGTGTTAGGTAAATTGAAGGGATTGAAGGCAGATAAATCCCCAGGGCCAGATGGTCTGCATCCTAGAGTGCTTAAGGAAGTAGCCCAAGAAATAGTGGATGCATTAGTGATAATTTTTCAAAACTCGTTAGATTCTGGACTAGTTCCTGAGGATTGGAGGGTGGCTAATGTAACTCCACTTTTTAAAAAAGGAGGGAGAGAGAAACCGGGGAATTATAGACCGGTTAGCCTAACGTCAGTGGTGGGGAAACTGCTGGAGTCAGTTATCAAAGATGTGATAACAGCACATTTGGAAAGCGGTGAAATGATCAGACAAAGTCAGCATGGATTTGTGAAAGGAAAATTATGTCTGACGAATCTCATAGAATTTTTTGAGGATGTAACTAGTAGAGTGGATAGGGGAGAACCAGTGAATGTGGTATATTTGGATTTTCAAAAGGCTTTTGACAAGGTCCCACACAGGAGGTTAGTGTGCAAACTTAAAGCACACGGTATTGGGGGTAAGGTATTAGTGTGGGTGGAGAATTGGTTAGCAGACAGGAAGCAAAGGGTGGGAATAAACGGGACCTTTTCAGAATGGCAGGCGGTGACTAGTGGGGTACCGCAAGGCTCAGTGCTGGGACCCCAGTTGTTTACAATATATATTAATGACTTGGATGAGGGAATTAAATGCAGCATCTCCAAGTTTGCGGATGACACGAAGCTGGGTGGCAGTGTTAGCTGTGAGGAGGATGCTAAGAGGATGCAGGGTGACTTGGACAGGTTGGGTGAGTGGGCAAATTCATGGCAGATGCAATTTAATGTGGATAAATGTGAAGTTGTCCACTTTGGTGGCAAAAATAGGAAAACAGATTATTATCTGAATGGTGGCCAATTAGGAAAAGGGGAGGTGCAACGAGACCTGGGTGTCATTATACACCAGTCATTGAAAGTGGGCATACAGGTACAGCAGGCGGTGAAAAAGGCGAATGGTATGCTGGCATTTATAGCGAGAGGATTCGAGTACAGGAGCAGGGAGGTACTACTGCAGTTGTACAAGGCCTTGGTGAGACCACACCTGGAGTATTGTGTGCAGTTTTGGTCCCCTAATCTGAGGAAAGACATCCTTGCCATAGAGGGAGTACAAAGAAGGTTCACCAGATTGATTCCTGGGATGGCAGGACTTTCATATGAAGAAAGACTGGATGAACTGGGCTTGTACTCGTTGGAATTTAGAAGATTGAGGGGGGATCTGATTGAAACGTATAAGATCCTAAAGGGATTGGACAGGCTAGATGCAGGAAGATTGTTCCCGATGTTGGGGAAGTCCAGAACGAGGGGCCACAGTTTGAGGATAGAGGGGAAGCCTTTTAGGACCGAGATTAGGAAAAACTTCTTCACACAGAGAGTGGTGAATCTGTGGAATTCTCTGCCACAGGAAACAGTTGAGGCCAGTTCATTGGCTATATTTAAGAGGGAGTTAGATATGGCCCTTGTGGCTATGGGGGTCAGGGGGTATGGAGGGAAGGCTGGGGCGGGGTTCTGAGTTGGATGATCAGCTATGATCATAATAAATGGCGGTGCAGGCTCAAAGGGCCGAATGGCCTACTCCTGCACCTATTTTCTATGTTTCTATGTATAGTTCCATGTTCACTCCAACCCCTCCCCCACCCCACCTCCCACCAGTTTGTTAACCTGCAGTTAACTCTTACTGGTCAGTGTTGTTGTACTCTGAGGGTCTCAGCGCCAACAATGGAAAGACCCTCTTCCAAATCCATCCACCGTCACCCCACGATCCTTGCTCTCAAAATGTACTGCCTCACATTTACTCCTGTTCAAATTCATTTACCATTTCCACAAATTTATTCCTGTGCTCCCAACACCTGATGATTTCCCCTCTATTGAGCACCTCTCAGCTCTCCCCCCATTTGGTACCATCTGCAAATGGAAAAATTGCTTTTTATCCCAGACATGAACAGTGACCAGTAGTAGCCCCAGCAATAAGCCTTGTGAAATACAGTGAGCCGCCGCCTTCCACTGCTGGTAACTGCACTTTAGATCCACTCTCTGTGCTCCCTCTCGAACTGTGCACTTTGCAGCCTGTAAAGAGTCATCCGCCTTTCTGAGTGCCTCGTCGAAGTGAAGCAGAGGACATCAGGGAATTTCACAGTGCTGTGCTTTTACCTTTCCAGGGAGTTGGCGCAGAAAGATGACTTTCTCCACTCTCCCTTTTGCCTCTGCAGAGGCTTCCTCTCACATGGCAACTCCCTGCAATGCTCTCACTTGATGCATCCTCATCCTGGCGCAGCTAAAGTCATGACCACAGCTAATTGTCACAGTCCATTCCTGTGCTCTGTGCTGGCTTGTTGCCTTATGCCCATCTGCTCCGTCACAGAATGCCCAGAGGATCATTTCCTCTGGTTGTTTCTCCTGCAAAAGGAATTCTTTTTGGTTCTGCTTTCAGTTTTCCAACAGACCTTTTGTTCCCTTTCAAAGGTGACTTTGCACAAATACCAGTGGTTGTTCAGATTGATATTAACACACGCATGTATGAAAAGGCGGAATAAATAAACACACTGAACAGGTCTGTGATCAGGAGAGCCTGTATTAGGAGGAGAGAGACAGAATGGGACAGAAAGCTTGCACACTAATAGCCAAGTCTTTCATCTGATTTGCTTGTGTATGGTCAAGTGACTAGCTGATTGGCAGTAGCACCAGGCATGGGAGCATTCGGTAATGTGTGTATGTATAGATAATATACAATTTCATTTAATTATAACAGTTTTAAAATTATATTGCCAGTTGATACTATTTTAAGAGCAAGCATCAGCTATTTAATACTAATGAGCATTCTGAAGTAATGTAACCGGGTTTGGGGGGTGGAGAGAAAATTAATCACATCAGGTATGACTTACTGATTTACTGCCAAGTTTTTCCACACATCATGTCACATGTATTTATATAATGAACAAAGTCTTTCACTGTCTATATTACATGCTTTTTAAGGCTAGTTACAATTACTTTGCTTTTTTTTAGGTTGTATCTGACAGATCACAGCCTCTGGTGTTAGCTGTATGTAGCTTGTTCTGTTAACTGAACACAAGAGGGTGAGAGTGTGCCATCTTTGCCGACCGTCTCTTGATCATTGTCTGCAGATTGCCTCTCTCTGCTCAGCAGCATTTTTGAAAGAATTTTTTTAGAAAATTCCTTACGACTGCAGGAAACTTTCCACAGGTAAGACTTAACAAATTGCAGTTCTTAGTGGCTATTCCTGAGATAAAGCAAACAGTATTCTGGGAATGATCTGAAAGCGAATGAGATAATGAGCATGGCTCGGATATCCATGGATCTGAATGCATCACATCCAGGGTTATCTCAGCAGCAGCTGTGCTTGTTTTGATGCAAGAGACACTCTCCAATTATAAGTAATCACTTATCTGAGAGAAAACATTCTAATGAAGTTACCACTGTCACCTCTACTGAAGTGGCAGGAAAGATGTTACACTAAAGATACTGTGATCTGATGTATCCGTGGGAATATTATACACCCGCTGAATAAATAATGATACATCTGTCTGTGCAATAAAGTTATTATAGAGGGACAAAGGAGACTGCAGATGCTGGAATATGGAGCAATATGCTGGAGGAACTCAGCAGGTCTGGCAGCATCTGTGGAGGGAATAGTAACTGTTTCAGGTCAAGACCATTCACCTGGACTGAAAGACAGAGCGGAGATAGCCAATTTAAAGAGGTGAAGGGTAGAGGTGAGGCAAGGGCTGGCAAGTGATAAGTGGACTCAGATTTGGAAGGGTGTTGGGCAGATGGAGGAGTGGAAGGTGGTAATCATTGCAGGGCTGGGAAGTGAAGGGTGGAGGCAACAAAGGATGATGGAATCTGATAGGAAAGGAAAGGCAAAGAGAGGTGGCTGGGCAGATGGGAACAGTAGGGGAAGGAGATGCAGTGATTGATTGTGTGGGTGATGGACAGATGGATTGGGTAGGGGAAAGGGTAGAAAGAGGGTGATGGGAGTTGGGATAATAGAAGAACTGGAGAAGAGAGAAAGCTATTATATACCTTAGTATTTGAGGCTAATCTTGCAATTGCAGATGCCTATTTTTTTAAATATACCTCAGATGTTGTGTCCAATGCACAGTTACTCGGTAAACAGTTATCGAGTCACTGCGTCCAGTAGCCACACCAGTTAACAATGATGTTTGTGACAGTCTGGTTATGAAGTGCTGATTGTGACCTCAATATGTCTCAGAGTGCTTTGCAGTGAGCAACAAAGTGACTAAGGGATTTTATAAATTATTTCAGTGGGATTCTGACAATCTCTCACATCAACATTTCTCAGCATTTGATTATATAGAACCAGGGAATCTATTCTTCAAATTAGAACTAGTTCATTGAAAATTGAAGTTAGGAAGTATTTCTGGAGACAGGCTGATGAAAAACTGGGAGCCTCTTGCGAAGACTTAGAGCGTGAGCACCACTTCAGTCGGGAGTTGGAGAGAATTTGACAGGCAAGGGTGTGACAAGGTGTGAAACCTTCGATGGACGCAGGGTGGAGGTGAGATGCAGTTCAACATTAACGGCTGATCTACGGTGTCAGCCAGGGCAGTGGAGTGGACATGAAGGGAGGGGTCATGCTGTTAACCTGCACAAAAACAGCAGACATCTCCGCAGAAGAACTAATACCACTAATTCGACTAATTCGACTAAATGCCGACGCATTTAGTTCAAGAGTCAGGAAGTTATGCTGAAGCTATATAAATCTCTTGTTAGCAGCACCTGGAATATTGCAGTCAGTTCTGGCCACCTATTATACTTTATAGTCGCCAAACAATTGATACTAGAACGTACAATCATCACAGCGATATTTGATTCTGCGCTTCCCACTCCCTGGATTACACTACTACTACTACGTCGACTCAGGCCTAGGGGGCCGGTATCAGGCACGATGACGGACTCTCCACTTCTCCCTCTCCATCATCAGTGTGTTCAGTTCATCTCCATTAGCCGCGCCGCTGTCTTCTAGGAGCATGTTGACCATTGTCTTGGGAGGGCACCCAGGGTTCATCCTCCCGTGCTTGGGCTCCCGTATGATGACTAGGCTGGCAGGTAGCTCGGGGTGGTGGAGACAGTGCCCCGCTAGTTGCAGTCTTCTCACCTCGATTTTAGTGGAGAGCATCGGTAGGTTATTATAGAGCTCAAAGTTCGTCATGTGTTGTTGCCAACTCACATCAAGAGCCAGCCGGAGCATTCGTGTATAGCAACCATCTAGAGAATTTCGCATTGTCTTGGTGAGTGTCCACGTCTCGCATCCGTACGTGAGAATTACAAATTACAAATCAATTACAAATTACAAACCTGGATTACAAATTGACAGTAAATATTAAACATTTAAATTATAAATCATAAATAGAAAATAGAAAAATGGAAAGTAAGGTAGTGCAAAATAAGCGAGATGCAGGTCCAGATATTTGGAGGGTACGGCCCAGATCCGGGTTATGGGAAAGATGTTGAGGCTCTGGAGCAGACGTGAAGAGTTTTACCAAGATGCTAACTGAATCAGAGGGTGCATGTTATGAGATGAGCATTGGTTGAACAAACCTGGGGGGCTGAGGGGAAATCTGATAGAAGTTTATAAGATTCTGAGTAGACAGTCAGTATGTCTTTCCCAAGGATGAAATGTCTAATACTAGACAGCATGCATTTAAGGTGAGGGGGGTTAAGTTCAGGGTAAGTGTGTGGGTCAAGACATTTCTTTTACACAGAACATGCTGGGTGCCTGGAATGCACTGTTTGGGTTGGTAGTGGAGTTTGAAAGGCCCTGAGATAAGTACAAGTATACAGAAAATGGAGTGAGTTTATGGACTTGTACAGACGACAGGGACTAGATTAGTTAGGAATTTAATTGCTTGTTTAATTAGTTCTATACCAGATTTTGGACCAAAGTGTCTGTTCCTGTGTTATATTCATTATGTTCTATACCATGCTCTTGGTTCCTTGCTATTCCTTGCTCTTGTACTGCTGTGCTCCTCCATCCCCTCCCGCATAGAAGAAAGAACTTCATTGCACAGCAACTGGTCCATTGACCTCCAATTCACCATCTTCAGCCAATGTGCCACCTGCCCCTCTCCCCACATTCTCCCCACCCAAGTGCGAGCTGTTCCACAGTCTAGTTGATACTTAAAGCTGGTGGGAGCCATCCTAACACATGACTACTTTGATTCAGTTGAAAATCTACAGCCCTGACACTCACGTTTGAGCCCTCTGGGATTCTAAAGTGCCTTTGAGCTTGTGGCTTTCCCATGGGTCTGTGCCGACGTGTGCCTCTCAGGTTGGCTGATCTCCATCCACAGAATTTACATCACAAAATAATTATTACCCATGGGATATGCTTTGTTATTATTAGAGATTGGATCGGGCCACTTGGAGAACACCTGATCCAGGGGATAGTGAAGTGGTTTGACCAGCCGTGAGAAGTGTTCAAATCCTGCAGTGTATCTAATTTATGGAGTTGAACATTTTCACAGCGGTGATAAAGAGAGAGAGAGCAAAAAAACACATTGTGTGCATCTTTGAAACGTCAGCATATAGCTTTGTACAGTGAAGTATTGCTAAAGCATTGTTACATTTGGAATGAAATCAATTGATCGATACCATATCGGACTAATAGACCAACTAGAATCATCTACGAGCCTGTGACAAGGATATCACTGAACTTGGTATGGAATGGGTCAAGTAAGCAAGGCAGAATTTATGCCATCTGTGTGATGTTGTATTTTACAGGAGGTTTTGACTCTTTAAATGGTCTAGATCTTTTTCCCATGGATAGGATGTGAAAAATCAAGTGGGCATATGACTAAGGTGGGCAGAAGGAGTTGTAAAGAGAATCAGAGGGGTAAACTTTGCCACACAGACTGTGCTCGATATCTAGAATGTGCTCCCAGAGAAGGAGATGGAACCAGATACAATCACGATATTTAAGAGACATTTGGACAGACATTTAAATAGGTAAGGGATAGAAGGATATGGTTCTGAAAGCAGACAGTTGGGATTAGCACAGAATGATTGGCATGGTCATAGTGGACCAAAGCAACTGCTTCTGCACTGTCTGACTGACTCTGACGTCCAACAACAGCATCAATCTGAAGTGCCTTCCCTTAAAGCAAGGGAGAGAAGGTCAAAGTCAAAGTTGAATTTGTAAGTACCTGTAAGCACAGGTGCAATGAAAACTCTACTTGCAGCAGCACCATTGGCACGGAGCATCAGATACACAACATTTACAAGAAAAACAAATTAAAGATAAGTTTGTTGAGTTAGAACAGATAGAAGTGGAAATATTGTTCCTCTAATAAGAGAGTAATAAGAGTTGTGCAGGTTGGTTCAAGAACTGAATAGCTGCTCTTCTTAAACGTGGTGGTGTGGAACTTCAGACTTCTATGCTGTCTTATGGAGGGTGTGAGAAGATGCAGGGCCTGAATAGCGGGTATCTTTGATCCTGAATAGTGGGTATCTTTGATCCTGAATAGTGGGTACCTTTGATCCTGAATAGCAGGTATTTTTGATCCTGAATGGTGGGTATCTTTGATCCTGAATAGTGGGTACCTTTGGTCCTGAGTAGCAGGTATCTTTGATCCTGAATAGTGGGTATCTTTGATCCTGAATAGCAGGTATTTTTGATCCTGAATAGTGGGTACCTTTGATCCTGAATAGCAGGTATTTTTGATGCTGAATAGTGGTATCTTTGATCCTGAGTAGTGGGTATTTTTGATCCTGAATAGCAGGTATCTTTGATCCTGAACAGCAGGTATCTTTGATCCTGAGTAGTGGGTACCTTTGATCCTGAACAGTGGGCATCTTTGATCCTGAATGGCGGGTATCTTTGATCCTGAATGGTGGGTATCTTTGATCCTGAATGGCGGGTATCTTTGATCCTGAACGGCGGGTATCTTTGATCCTGAATGGCGGGTATCTTTGATCCTGAATAGTGGGTATCTTTGATCTTGGCTTCATGAGGCAATGCCTCATGTTGGTGCAACCAGTAGTGGGAGGGATGTACCATTGATACGCTGGGCTGAGTCCACCAACTTTCTGCAGCTTCTAACAAGGTTGGACATTAAATTGTAACACTTCTAAGAATATCATGTATGTGAAGGGAAGCAGCTTTGTCCCCGATGGATGTGTTTTTAGTCATTAACAAAGGACAAAGCTGCCACAAATAACTCTCTAACAACTGAAAATCCCTTTTAGCACATTTTCCTTTGCCCTTCTCCCTAACAATATATTGTTATCCTGTGGAGTGCCTAGGGGTAATTTGCTGCATTGAACTCTGAATGCATGCAGCCTTTAATGAATCACTGATTACCAGGCTGCAAAATTTAACATTGTGTTACGGTTGTAATTTTATAACTTGTTAGCTTGCAGTACTGGTTTGGAACAAGCCTCTGCTCAACTGGTAATGAACTAAAAATGAGAATACTGAATTAAATCATTAAAATGACCTGCAATAAATATTCTGTGAATGGCTGGGCTTTCTTTCCCATGAATTATATTATGTATTGTCTCTTTGCTGAACTGTCTTAATATAAATTGGCCTTACAGCCTTTTCCATTGTGATTTGATGATGTTTGACACAACCTCAGAATACAAGGATGTCCGTTTACAACAGAGATGAGAAGGAATTTCTTTAGCCAGAGGGTGGTGAATCTGTGAAATCCATTACCATGGATGGCTGTTGAGGTTGTCATCGAGTACATTTAAAGTGGAGGTTAATAGTTTCTTGATTAGTAAAGTTGTCAAAGTTTGTGGGGAGAAGGCAGGAGAATGTGTTCAGAGGGATAATAAATCAGCCATGATGGAATGGTGGAGCATACTTGTTGGGCCAAATGACCCAACGCTGTTCCTACGTCTGATGGTCTGAAGTTATCTCTGAAATTGAACTATAAGGTGAGCCTCTGGTGAAAGTTCCAGAAGTTTTCTCCGAACTTCACCTCAGGGGCTCAGTGCCATTGCCACTTTGAAACTGCTGTCTGCTTCACTCTGTTCTTACTGATCAGCCACTGGTCTGCCGGTTCGGTGTCCACATTCTTCACTCCTGTGAGAAAACTCATCACCCCTTCACCCACTTGAATATTGGTCATTGGTTATTATTGCCACATGTACCGAGACACAGTGAAAAACTTTGTTCTGCATGTTGTCTGTACAGATAATTTCAAAACACAAGACCATAAGATATAGGAACAGAATTAGGCCATATGGCCCTTCGAGTCTGCTCCACCATTTCAACTTGGCTGATCCAATTTACCTCTCAGCTCCAATCTCCTGCCTTCTCCCCATATCCCTTCCAGCCCTGACCAATCAAGAATCTATCAACCTTTGCCTTAAATATACATAAAGACTCGGCCTCCACAGCTGCCTGTGGCAAAGAATTCCACAGATTCACCACCTCAGTTAAAGAAATTCCTCCTCATCTCTGTTCTAAAAGGGTACCCCTCTGTTCTGAGGCTGTGTCGTCTGGGCCTAGACTCTCACACTATAAGAAACATCCTCTCCACATCCACTATGTCAAGGCCTTTCACCATTCGATAGGTTTCAATGAGGTCACCCCTTACTTTTCTGAATTCTAGCGAATACAGGCCGACAAGCCATTCAATTCTTGAATCATTTTCATGAATATCCTTTGAAACCTCTCCAGTTTCAGCACATCCTTTCTAAGATAAGGGGCCTGAATTTGCTCACAATACTCCAAGTGAGGCCTCGCCAGTGCCATATAAAGAATCTTGCTTTTATATTCTAGTCCTTATGAAATGAATGCTAACATTGCATTTGCCTTCCTCACCACAGACTCAACCTGCAAATTAACCTTTAGGGACTTATGCACAAGGACTCCCAAGTCCCTTTGCACCTCAGTGTTTTGAATTTACTTTCCACTTGGAAAATAGTCAACTCTTTCATTTCTTCTACCAAAGTGCGTGACCATACACTTCCCGACACTGTATTCCATTTGCCACTTCTTTGCCCATTCTTCTAATCTGTCTTTCTGTAGCCTCTCTACTCCTCAAAACTACCTGTCCCTCCACCGATGTATCTTCTTATCATCTGCAAACTTTTCAACAAAGCCATCAATTCCATCATCCAAATCATTGACATATAACGTAAAAAGAAGCAGTCCCAACACAGATCCCTGTGAACACTACTAGTCATCGGCACCCAACTAGCAACAAACTTGCCTTTGACAAGGTCCCACACGGAAGGTTGGTTAGGAAGGTTCAATCATTAGGTATTAATATTGAAGTAGTAAAATGGATTCAGCAGTGGCTGGATGGGAGATGCCAGAGAGTAGTGATGGATAACTGTTTGTCAGGTTGGAGGCTGGTGACTAGTGGTGTGCCTCAGGGATCTGTACTGGGCCCAATGTTATTTGTCATATATATTAATGATCTGGATGATGGGGTGGTAAATTGGATGAGTAAGTATGCAGATGATACTAAGATAGGTGGAGTTGTGGATAATAAAGTAGGTTTTCAAAGCTTGCAGAGAGATTTAGGCCAGTTAGAGGAGTGGGCTGAAAGATGGCAGATGGAGTTTAAGGCTGACAAGTGTGAGGTGCCACATTTTGGTAGGACTAATTGAAATAGGACATACATGGTAAATGGTAGGGCATTGAAGAATGCAGTAGAACAGAGTGATCTAGGAATAATGGTGCATAGTTCCCTGAAGGTGGAATCTCATGTGGATAGGGTGGTGAAGAAAGCTTTTGGTTTGCTGGCCTTTATAAATCAGAGTGTTGAGTATGGGAGTTGGGATGTAATGTTGAAATTGTACAAGGCATTGGTGAGGCCAAATTTGGAGTATTGTGTACAGTTTTGGTCACCGAATCATAGGAAAGATGTCAACAAAATTGAGAGAGTACAGAGGAGATTTACTAGAATGTTACCTGGGTTTCAGCACCTAAGTTACAGAGAAAGGTTGAACAAGTTGGGTCTTTATTCTTTGGAACATAGAAGGTTGAGGGGGGACTTGATAGAGGTATTTAAAATTATGAGAGAGATAGATAGAGTTGATGTGGATAGGCTTTTTCCATTGAAAGTGGAAACAAGAGGACATGAGTTGAGAGTTAAAGGGCAAAAGTTTAGGGGTAACGGGAAACTTCTTTACTCAGAGAGTGGTAGCTGTGTGGAACGAGCTTCCAGCAGAAGTGGTTGAGGCAGGTTCGATGTTGTTGTTTAAAGTTAAACTGGACAGCTATATGGACAGGAAAAGAATGGAGGGTTATGGGCTGAGTGCAGGTCGGTGGGACTAGGTGAGAGTAAGAGTTCGGCATGGACTAAAAGGGCCGAGATAGCCTGTTTCCGTGCTGTAATTTTTATATGGTTATATGGTTATAGAAAAGGTTCCCTTTATTTCCACTCGTTGCCTCCTGCCAATCAGCCACTGCTTTACCATTCTAGAGTCTTTCCTGCAACACCATGGGTTCGTAGCTTGTTAAGCAGCCTCCCATGTGGCACTTTGTCAAAGGCCTTCTGAAAATCCAAGTACACAACATCGATTGTGTGTTGTTCCTTTGTCTATCCCTGCTCGTTATTTCCTCAAAGAATTCAACAGATTTGTTAGGCAAGATTTTTCCTTGCAGAAACCATGCTGATTATGGCCTGTTTTATCACATGCCTCCAAGTATCCGAAGACCTCATCCTTAAAAATCGACTCCAACATTTTCCCAACCACTGAGGTCAGACTAACTGGCCTATAGTTTCCTTTCCTCCACCTCTTTCCCTTCTTGAAGAGTGAAGTCACATTTGTAATTTTCCAGTCTTCTGAAACCATTCCAGAATCTAGTGATTCTTGAAAGATCATTACTAATACCTCCACAATCTCTTCAACCATCTTTTTCAGAACTCTGGGGTGTATGCCATCTGGTCCAGGTGACTTATCTACCTTCAGACTTTCAGTTTCCCCAGAACCTTCTCTCTAGTTACAGTAACTTCACACACTTCATGCCTCCTGACACCTGGAACTTCCACCATATTGCTAGTGCCTTCCACAGTGATGACTGATGCAAAATGCTTATTCATTTCATCCGCTACTTCATTGTCCACCATTACTACCACTCCAGCATCATTTCCAGTGGTCCGATATCCACTCTTGCCTCGCTTTTATACTTTGTGTATCTGAATGCAAAACAACACATTTCACTGTGATGCAATAAAGCTAATCTTTAATATTTATCTTCATTTTAAAAAATGACTTTTTCTATCTTTGGGCAAGATCTTTTGGGGATCATTCTGGAGTTATGGATTGCATAATTATAGACTAAGTCAAATGAGAACCAGTTTTCAGGAATTGAAACCTGTACACAATTTAACTTCCAACTAATGGCTAATGAAACTCATTTTTTACACTTTATGTATCTGAAGAAACATTTGGTATCCTATATAATATTATTGGCTAGCTCACTTTTGTATTCCATTTTTACCTTCTTAATGACATTTTTAGTTGTTTTCTGTTAGTATTTGAAAGCTTCCTAATCCTCTAAGTGCCCACTAATTTTTGCTGCATTATATGCCCTCTCTTTGGCTTTTATGTTGACTTTGACTTCTCTTTTTAGCCACGTTATGCCATCTGTCATTTAGCACACTTCAAGCATAAGTACATTGAGACAGTATAATGGGAAATCAATAACAGAATACAGAATATAGTCTTACAGTTACAGAGAAAATGCAATAACAGAATGCAGAATATAGTTACACTTAGTTACGGAGAAAATGCAATAACAGAATGCAGAATATAGTTACACTTAGTTACAGAGACAATGCAATAACAGAATGCAGAATATAGTTACACTTACAGTTACAGAGACAATGCAATAACAGAATGCAGAATATAGTTACACTTACAGGTACAGAGACAATGCAGTGCAGGCAGAAATAAGATGCAAGGGCTACGATGAGATAGATTGTGAGGTGTAGAGTTCAAGAGGAACATTCGGTGATCTTATAACAGTGGATTAGAAGCAGTCCTTGAGTCTGGTGGAATATGCTTTCAAGCTGTTATGTGTCTTATTTAATGGAAGGGGGAACAACAGACAATCGTAGGGTCAAGAGGGCTCTTTGGTTATGTTGGCTGCTTTTCTGAGGCATTGGGAAGTGTAAACAAAGTGTGTATAGATATGTTGTCTGCGTGCATGTACACACACATGTTATATATACATACACATGCATATATTTATTTATTTATTTATTTATTTATCTATCTATCTATCTACATACACATTACACATACATACACACACACACACACACACACACACACACACACACACACACACACACTCTCACATACTCACACATACATATACACAGTGCCTATGAAAAATATTTACTCCCCTTGGAAGTTTTCCTGTTTTTATTATTTTACAATATTGAATCACAGTGGATTGAATTTGGCTGGTTTGACACTGATCAGCAGAAAAAAACTCCTTCATGTCAAAGTGAAAACAATTTTCTACAAATTGGTCTATATTTATTACAATGATTAAACACAAAATAATTAATTGCGTTATTACTCACCACCTTCAAGTCCGTATTTAGTAGATGCACCTTTGGCAGCAATTACAGCCTTGAGTCTGGGTGAATAGGTCTCTCTCAGCTTTGCATATCTGGACACTGCAATATTTCCCTATTCTTCTTTACAAAACTGCTCAAGCTCTGTCAGAGTGCATGGGGACTGTGCGTGAACAGCCCTTTTCAAGCACTGCCACAAATTCTCAATTGGATTGAGGTCTGGACTCTGACTTAGAACATAGAACATAGAAAACCTACAGCAAAATACAGGCCCTTCGGCCCACAAAGCTGTGCCAAACATGTACTTACTTTAGAAATTACCTAGAGTTAAGCTCCATGTACCTATCCAGGAGTCTCTTAAAAGACCTATCGTATCCACCTCCACCACTGTCGCCAGCAGCCCATTCCACGCACTCACCACTCTATGTGTAAAAAACTTATCCCTGACATCTCCTCTGTACCTGTTTCCAAGCACCTTAAAACTCTGCCCTCTCATGCTAGCCATTTCAGCCCTGGGGAAAAGCCTCTGACTATCCACATGATCAATGCCTCTCATCATCTTATACACCTGTATCAGGTCACCTCTCATCCTCCGTCGCTCCAAGGAGAAAAGGCCAAGTTCAATCAACCTATTCTCACAAGGCATGCTCCCCAATCCAGGCAACATCCTTGTAAATCTCCTCTGCACCCTTTCTATGGTTTCCACATCCTTCCTGTAGTGAGGCGACCAGAATTGAGCACAGTACTCCATTGGGGGCTGACCAGGGTCCTATACAGCTGCAACATTACCTCTCTGCTCTTAAATTCAATCCCATGGTTGATGAAGGCCAATGCACTGTATGCCTTCTTACCCACAGAGTCAACCTGCGCAGCAGCTTTGAGTGTCTTATGGACTCGAACCCCAAGATCCCTCTGATCCTCCACAGTGCTAAGAGTCTTACCATTAATACTATATTCTGCCATCATATTTGACCTACCAAAATGAACCACCTCATACTTATCTGGTTTGAACTCCATCTGCCACTTCTCAGCCCAGTTTTGCATCCTATTGATATCCCGCTGTAAACTCTGACAGCCCTCCACACTATCCACAACACCCCCAACCTTTGTGTCATCAGCAAATTTACTAACCCATCCCTCCACTTCCTCATCCAGGTCATTTATAAAAATCATGAAGAGAAGGGGTCCCAAAACAGATCCTTGAGGCACACCATTGGTCACCGGCCTCCATGCAGAATATGACCCATCTACGACCACTCTTTGCCTTCTGTGGGCAAGCCAGTTCTGGATCCACAAAGCAAGGTCCCTTTGGATCCCATGCCTCCTTACCTTCTCAATAAGCCTTGCATGAGGTAACTTATCAAATGCCTTGCTGAAATCCATGTACACTACATCTGCTGCTCTACCTTCATTAACGTGTTCAGTCACATCCTCAAGAAATTCAATCATGTTCGTAAGGCACGACCTGCCTTTGACAAAGCCATGCTGACTATTCCTAATCATATTATACCTCTCCAAATCTTCATAAATCCTGCCTCTCAGGATCTTTTCCATCAACTTACCAACCACTGAAGTAAGACTCACTGGTCTATAATCACCTGGGCTATCTCTACTCCCTTTCTTGAATAAGGGAACAACATCCGCAACCTTCCAGTCCTCCGGAACCTCTCTCATCCCCATTGATGATGCAAAGATCATCTCCTGAGTCTCCGCAATCTTCTCCCTCGCCTCCCACAGTAGCTTTGGGTACATCTCATCCGGTTGGGGTGACTTATCCAACTTGATGCTCTCCAAGAGCTCCAGCAAATCCTCTTCCTTAATATCTACATGCTTAAGCTTTTCAGTCCACTGTTATTCACTCTGTACAAATGCCTAGATCCTTTTCCGTAGTGAATACTGAAGCAAAGTAATCATTAAGTACTTTAGCTATCTTCTCTGGTTCCATACATACTTTTCCACTGTCACGCTTGATAGGTCCTATTCTTTCATGTATCATCCTCTTGCTCTTCACTTACTTGTAGAATGCCTTGGGGTTTTCCTTAATCCTGCTCGCCAAGGCCTTCTCATGGCCCTTTCTGGCTCTCCTAATTTCATTCTTAAGTTCCTTCCTGCTAGCCTTGTAATTTCCTAGATCTCTATCATAACCTAGTTTTTTGAACCTTTCATAAACTTTTCTTTTCTTCTTGACTAGATTTTCAACAGCCTTTGTACACCATGGTTCCTGTACCCTACCATCCTTTTCCTGTCTCATTGGAACATAGCTATGCAGAACACCACGCAAATATCCCCCTGAACATTTGCCACATTTTTGCTGTACATTTCCCTGAGAACATCTGTTCCTAATTTATGCTTCCAAGTTCCTGCCTGATAGCTTCATATTTCCCCTTACTCCAATTAAACGCTTTCCTAACTTGTCTGTTCCTATCCCTCTCCGATGCTATGGCAAAGGAGATAGAATTGTGATCACTGTCTCCAAAATGCTCTCCCACTGAGAGATCTGACACCTGACCAAGTTCATTTCCCAATACCAGATCAAGTACAGCCTCTCCTCTTGTAGGCTTATCTACATATTGTGTCAAGAAACCTTCCTGAACACACATAACAAATTCTACCCCATCTAAATCCCTTGCTCTTGGGAGATGCCAATCAAAATTTGGGAAATTAAAATCTCCCACCACGACAAACATGACTTGGCCACTCCAGGAGAATAACTTTGTTGTTTTTAAGCCATTCCTGTGTAGTTTTGGCTTTATGCTTGGGGTCATCATCTTGTTAGAAAACAAACCTTCTCCCAAGTCACAGTTCTTTTGCAGAATTTCCTTCAGGATTTCACTGTATTTTGCTGCATTCATTTTACCCTCTACGTTCACAAGCCTTCCAGGGCCTGCTGCATTGAAGCACCCCCACAGTATGATGCAGCCACCGCCATGCTTCACAGTAGGGATGGTGTGTTTTTGATGATGTGTGGTGTTTGGCTTACACCAAACACAGCATTTAGTCTGATGGCAAAAAAGCTCAATTTTGGTTTCATCAGACCATAGAACCTTCTTCCAGTTGACTTCAGAGTCTCCCACATGCCTTCTGGCAAAACTGTAGCTGAGACTTCATGTGAGTTTCTTTCAATAAACTACTTGCCACTCTCCTATAAAGCTGCAACTGGTGAAGAACCCAGGCAACAGATGTTGTATGCACAGTCTCTCCCATCTCAGCCACTGAACCTTGTAACTCCTCCAGAGTTGTCCAAGGTCTCTTGGTGGTCTCCCTCACTAGTCCCCTTCTTGCACGGTCACTCAGTTTTTGAGGATGGTGTGCTCTAGGCAGATTTACAGCTGTGCCATATTCTTTCCATTTCCCGATGACTGACTTAACTGTAATCCAATGATATTCAGTGACTTGAAAATTTTCTTGTATTCATCTCCTGACTTGTGCTTTTCAATAAACTTTTCATGGTGTTGCTTGGAGTGTTCTTTTGTCTTCATGGTGTTGTTTTTTCCAGGATAGTGACTCACCAGCAGTTGGACCTTCTTTCTCTGACTTTTAATGATAGCTGGCAATCGAACTTAAAGATGCATTTCTCCCACCAACAGGACTGGAGTGTGGTGTAGACAGTTGGAAAATAAAACCCTTACTAGTTCTTTATCAATTGAAAACTAAATTACTCCAAAAGCCCCAGAGATTGTAAATAATGGCACACAATATTGTGAATTAAATTAAAGTCACTTCCATAACTAGTAAAGATTTTTAATTGAAAACTATCAACCCCTAAAGATAGTTACGCTTGCTTTCTTTCAACCTCATATATGCTTCACATTGTAAAAGAACGTGTTCAACTGTTTCACAATGTTGTCAAAACCTATACACCCCAGACTTGTGTTTTCCTACAAGATATCAGGAATAATTAAGCATAGTTTGCTCAATTCTAAGCTGAGTCAATATAATTCCTTTCCTTCTTGTTTTACCCCCCTTCTCCCATCAATCTGACAATTTTGTGTATTTCTGTAAAGGTGTCTGCCTTATGCCATTATCCCTCAAGATTTGCCATAATCCCCTAATCCCTAGTCCTACCAACCCCTTAACTTTTGATTTGCTAAGTAGAAGGTCTATATCCAGAGTCGAAAGTTTAACAGCGTTTTTGGCCAAAAAATCAACCCACTCATTCCCTTCAACATCTCTATGTGCAGGGACACATAAGAAGTAGACAGATAAACCAATACTCTGAATATGAAATAAAGTTTGAAGACCTTCTAGCAGTTAACCTGACTTACTGATAGAATGACTTGTTTTAAGACTGGTCAAATCCAAAAAAGAATCTGAACAAATTACAGCTTTGCAAGGATAAATTTCCTTCAACCACTGTAAGCCCAAACAGATAGCAACCGATTCTGCTGTATATATTGATAAATGGTTAGTAAGAAGTTTCCTTATTGCTGCCTGTAATTCAGGCAGAAAAACAGCCGAACCAACATTCCCAGTTAATTTTTCTCTTGATCCGTCAGTAAAAGAGGTTAACATATCACGATAATTTTCCTTAACATATGGATGAACCAACAGACTCTCAGGCATATCAGGATCCTTGGACTTCATTAAATCATGCAACCTTAAATCGACTAAAGTCATTGGAAAAACCCAAGGTGTGGTTACTGAAAAAGCAAGAGTGGGACCTATTGCATAATCCATAATCCAGCAAACCCATATTCCTAGCGTGATAAGAACCCAGCCACCCAAAACTAAAAACACTCTTCTTGTGATGTTCCCAGCAGTTTTGCTACACACTTTTAACAGGGTGATCATTTCCCTGCTCCCTCAAAATAATCCAGTATGTTAACAACAAATTCATCCTCTGCAACTGTATGGGTAATTGCCCATTTCATAGAACATAGAATAGTACAGCACAGTACAGGCCCTTCGGCCCACAATGTTGTGCCAACCCTCAAACCCTGCCTCCCATATAACCCCCCATCTTAAATTCCTCCATATACCTGTCTACTAGTCTCTTAAACTTCACTAGTGTATCTGCCTCCACCACTGACTCAGGCAGTGCATTCCACGCACGAACAACTCTCTGAGTCAAAAACCTTCCTCTAACATCCCCCTTCAACTTCCCACCCCTTACCTTAAAGCCATGTACTCTTGTATTGAGCAGTGGTGCCCTGGGGAAGAGGCCCTGGCTCTCCACTCTATCTATTCCTCTTAATATCTTGTATACCTCTATCATGACTCTTCTCATCCTCCTTCTCTCCAAAGAGTAAAGCCCTAGCTTCCTTAATCTCTGATCATAATGCGTACACTCTAAACCAGGCAGCATCCTGGTAAATCTCCTCTGTATCCTTTCCAATGCTTCCACATCCTTCCTATCGTGAGGTGACCAGAACTGGACACAGTATTTCAAGTGTGGCCTAACTAGGATTTTATAGAGCTGCATCATTACATCGTGACTCTTAAACTCTACCCCTCGACTTACGAAAGCTAACAACCCATAAGCTTTCTTAACCACCCTATCTACCTGTGAGGCAACTTTCAGGGATCTGTGAACATGTACCCCCAGATCCCTCTGCTCCTCCACACTACCAAGTATCCTGCCACTTACTTTGTACTCTGCCTTGGAGTTTGTCCTTCCAAAGTGTACCACCTCACACTTCTCCAGGTTGAACTCCATCTGCCACTTCTCAGCCCACTTCTGCATCCTTTCAATGTCTCTCTGCAATCTTTGACAATCCTCTACACTATCTACAACACCACCAACCTTGCGTCATCTGCAAACTTGCCAACCCACCCTTCTACCCCCACATCCAGGTGGTTAATAAAAATCAAGAAAAGTAGATGTCCCAGAACCGATCCTTGTGGGACACCATTAGTCACAACCCTCCAATCCGAATGTACTCCCTCCTCCACAACCCTCTGCCTTCTGCAGGCAAGCCAATTCTGAATCCACTTGGCCAAACTTCCCTGGATCCCATGCCTTCTGATTTTCTGAATAAGCCTACCGTGTGGAACCTTGTCAAGTGCCTTACTAAAATCCATGTAGATCACATCCACTGCACTACCCTCATCTATATGCCTAGTCACCTCCTCAAAGAACTCTATCAAGCTTGTTAGACACGATCTGCCCTTCACAAAGCCATGCTGACCGTCCCTGATCAGACCATGGTTCTTTAAATGCCCATAGATCCTATCTCTAAGAATCTTTTCCAACAGCTTTCCCACCACAGACGTAAGGCTCACTGGTCTATAATTACCCGGACTATCCCTACTACCTTATCTGAACAAGGGGACAATATTCGCCTCCCTCCAATCCTCCGGTGCCATTCCCGTGGACGACGAGGACATAAAGATCCTAGCCAGAGGCTCAGCAATCTCTTCCCTCGCCTCGTGGAGCAGCCTGGGGAATATTCCGACGGGCCCCGGGGACCTATCTGTCCTAATGTATTTTAACAACTCCAACACCTCCTTTCCCTTAATATCAACATGCTCCGGAACATCAATCTCACTTATATTGTCCTCACTGTCATCAAGTTCCCTCTCACTGGTGAATACCGAAGAGAAGTATTCATTGAGGACCTCGCTCACTTCCACAGCCTGCAGGCACATCTTCCCACCTTTATCTCTAATTGGTCCTACCTTCACTCCTGTCATCCTTTTGTTCTTCACGTAATTGAAGAATGCCTAAGGGTTTTCCTTTACCCTACTCACCAAGGCCTTCTCATGCCCCCTTCTTGCTCTTCTCAGCCCCTTCTTAAGCTCCTTTCTTGCTACCCTATATTCCTCAATAGACCCATCTGATCCTTGCTTTCTAAACCTCATGTATGCTGCCTTCTTCCACCTGACTAGATTTTCCACCTCACTTGTCACCCATGGTTCCTTCACCCTACCATTCTTTATCTTCCTCACCGAGACAAATTTATCCCTAACATCATGCAAGAGATCCATAAACATCGACCACCCGTCCACAGTACATTTCCCTGCAAAAATATAATTCCAATTCACACCCGCAAGTTCTAGCATTATAGCCTCATAATTTGTCCTTCCCCAATTAAAAATTTTCCTGTCCTCTCTGATTCTATCCTTTTCCATGATAATGCTAAAGGCCAGGGAGTGGTGATCACTGTCCCCCAGATGCTCACCCACTGAGAGATCTGTGACCTGACCCGGTTCGTTACCAAATACTAGATCTAGTATGGCATTCCCCCTAGTCGGCCTGTCAAAATACTGTGACAGGAATCCGTCCTGGACACACTTAACAAACTCTGCCCCATCCAAACCCTTGGAACTAATCAGGTGCCAATCAATATTAGGGAAGTTAAAGTCACCTATGATAGCAACCCTGTTATTTTTGCACCTTTCCAAAATCTGCCTCCCAATCTGCTCCTCTGTATCTCTGCTGCTACAAGGGGGCCTATAGAACACCCCCAATAGAGTAACTGCTCCCTTCCAGCCATACCGACTCAAAAGAGGATCCTGCTACATTACCCACCCTTTCTGTAGCTGTAATAATATCCCTGACCAGTAATACCACCCCTCCCCTTTCCCCCCTCTCTATCCATTTTAAAGCACTGAAATCCAGGAATATTGAGAATCCATTCCTGCCCTGGTGCCACCCAAGTCTCTGTAATGGCCACTACATCATAATTCCATGTATGTATCCAAGCTCTCAGTTCATCACCTCTGTTCCTGATGCTTCTTGCATTGAAGTACACACACTTTAGCCCTTCTACCTTACTGCCTTTACACCCTTTATTCTGCTTCTCTTTCAACCAGTAAAGCTGAAACAGGAGACGACCTTACTGCACTATAGTCTTACCCAGTCTTAAAGCCTGAACTCGTATCACATCCAAACGTTTTAAATTTGAAGGTGAAGCTGATCCATAAGCCACGCAGCCATAATCAAGTATAGATTTAATGATCAAGAGAGATTTTCGTGTAGCCCCCCAAGGATACCAAAATAGACACCTGAGAATATTTAATGCCCCTTTACACTTATCAATTATTTTACTGATATGGTGCTTCCATGTCAGCTTGTTATCCAGCCACATGCTGAGAAATCTTACCACTGGCACTTCTTCAAGAGTTTGATTATATCATTTCAAACCAAGTGCAGTTCTATTGATTCTCTTTGTAAAACACATAACCTGTGTTTGCGCTAATGAAAGCTTAAAACCCCATCTATTTTGCCCACTGTTTGATCTTATTAATCACTAATTGCATCCTATTTACAGTTAATTTGAAAATTCCACTTCTGATCCATAAAACTCCATCATCTGCGAGAAGTGATTTACCCACCCCAGTACCTATCTCAGAGAAAATATCATTAATCATGTTATTAAATAATAAAGGACTACAAATGCTGCCTTGTGGGGTCCCATTCTCTATCTCATAGAAGCCTGAATATACCTACCGACCCTTACCTGCATAGACTGTCCAAATAAAAAACTCGGAAAAAAATTATATGGCCTTCCTCTCACTCCTAATTTCCATAATTTAGTCAAAAGTCCCTCCCTCCATAACATATCATATGCTTTTTCTGTATCAAAAATCCTGTATTACAAATTCTTTATTTACCTGTGCTTTCCTGATACCATCTTCCAAACATAAAACTGAATCCAATGTCATTCTACCCTTTTGAAATCTACTCTGATATAACACTATTGCAACTCCTTTTCCAAAATACAATTCAACCACTCTATATTCATATGTTCCACAAGTTGACACAAATGGGATGTTAATAATATTAACATTAATAATGATATTAGCCATCTCCAATGGGATCCCACCACTAAGCACATCTTTCCCTCCCCCCCCCTCTGCATTCCGCAAGGATTGCTCCCTACACAGCTCCCTTGTCCATTCGTCCCCCCCATCCCTCCCCACTGATCTCCCTCCTGGCACTTATCCGTGTAAGCGGAACCAGTGCTACACATGCCCTTACACTTCCTCCCTTACCACCATTCAGGGCCCCAAACAGTCCTTCCAGGTGAGGCAACACTTCACCTGTGAGTCGACTGGGGTGATATACTGCGTCCGGTGCTCCCGATGTGCCCTTTTATATATTGGCGAGACCCGACACAGACTGGGAGACCGCTTTGCTGAACATCTACGCTCTGTCCGCCAGAGAAAGCAGGATCTCCCAGTGGCCACACATTTTAATTCCACATCCCATTCCCATTCTGACATGTCTATCCACGGCCTCCTCTACTGTAAAGATGAAGCCACACTCAGGTTGGAGGAACAACACCTTATATTCCGTCTGGGTAGCCTCCAACCTGATGGCATGAACATCGACTTCTCTAACTTCCGCTAAGGCCCCACCTCCCCCTCGTACCCCATCTGTTACTTATTTTTATGCACACATTCTTTCTCTCACTCTCCTTTTTCTCCCTCTGTCCCTCTGAATATACCTCTTGCCCATCCTCTGGGTTCCCCCCCCACTGTCTTTCTTCCCGGACCTCCTGTCCCATGATCCTCTGGTATCCCCTTTTGCCTATCACCTGTCCAGCTCTTGGCTCTATCCCTCCCCCTCCTGTCTTCTCCTATCATTTTGGATCTCCCCCTCCCCCTCCAACTTTCAAATCCCTTATTCACTCTTCCTTCAGTTAGTCCTGACTAAGGGTCTCGGCCTGAAACGTCGACGGCACCTTTTCCTAGAGATGCTGCCT
Organism: Mobula birostris; assembly: GCF_030028105.1. Classification (NCBI taxonomy): domain Eukaryota; kingdom Metazoa; phylum Chordata; class Chondrichthyes; order Myliobatiformes; family Myliobatidae; genus Mobula; species Mobula birostris. The sequence goes on from NC_092379.1 coordinate 66,474,471, forward strand.
GGCCTGCTGCGTTCACCAGCAACTTTGATGTGTATTACTTGAATTTCCAGCATCTGCAGAATTCCTGTTGTTTTTGTTAATGATATTGGTCTGTAACTCGAGGGATCCGATGGGGGTTTCCCAGGTTTTAGAACAGGCACTACTACTCCATTTTCCAGGAGGAGGGAAGATGGCCTAAACTCCAAATATGATTCCAGAAGTTTAATATTATCTCGAGAGTATCAGCAATATGTTTAAAAATACAGTAACATCCTGTATATCATCTTTTCCTGGAGTCATCTGACCTGTACTATTAATAGCAGCAGTTGGACCTTCCACATACAGCTGTGGTTTTACTACAACCAGTTGGAACACCTTGACTGCACACAGGTGATCTCCATTTAACTAATTATGTGACTTCTAAAACCAATTGGCTTCTCTGATTTTGGTGTGTCATATTAAAGGGGGTGAATACTAATGTAATAAATGAGTTTGTGTTTTATATTTGTAGTTAATCTAGATTACTTTGTAGAGTCAACCAACTGGCGGGAGTGTTCAAGGATGTCTTCAATCTCCCACTGTTACATTCAGATTTTCCCACATGATTCAAACGGGTGACAATCATACCAGTGCCCAAGAAGAGCAGAGTGACCTGACTCAATGGCCATCGCCCAGTGGCATTCACAACTACTGTGATGAAGTGCTTTGAGGGGTTGGTCATGCCCAGAATCAACTCTTGCCTAAGCAAGGACCTGGACCCACTGCAATTTGCCTATTGTCATAATATGTCTACAGTGGATGCAATCACTCTGGCTCTCCACTCAGCGTTGAATCATCGGGACAACAGTAATATTTACAACAGGCTGCTGTTCACTGATTACAGCTCAGCGTTAAAACACAATAATACCCTCAGTTCTAATCAAGAAACTCCAAAACCTGAGCCTCTGCAATTGGATCCTTGACTGCTTCACCAGGAGAGCACAGTCTGTGTTGATGGGAAATAACACCACCTCCTCCTCTGGTAGTCAGCACCTCAAGGATGTGTGCTTAGCACATTACCCTACTCACTCTACACCCACAACTGTGCAGATAGGCACATCTTACAAACCACCTAAAAATTTGCCAACACAATTAATATTGGCAGAATTTCAGATGGTAACAAGAGGCGTACACGAGCAAAATAGATCAGCTGGTTGAGTGGTGTCACAGCAACAGCTTGTAGCCAACATTAGTAAGACCAAGGAACTGATTGTGGACATCAGGAAAGGTAAGTTGAGGGAACACAGACCAGACCGCATCGAGCGATCAGCAGTGGAAAGGGTGAGCATTTTCAAGATTTGGGTGTCAACATCTCTGAGAATCTATTCTGGGCCTAGCATATTGACGCAATTGCAAAGAAGGCTTGGCAATGGCTACATTTCATTAGGATTTTGAGGAGAATTGGTACATCACCAAGTGCACTCACATATTTCTACAGATATACCACGGAGAGCTTTCTAACTGGTTGCATCACCGTTTGGTATGGCACGCGCGGTCACCGGTGATGAATATCTGTTATCTGTCAAGTAGAGGACCGTGCACAATTCTGATTTGATGGAGACAGACGTGAGAGCACAGCAGAACATCTGGAAAACTTCTGAAATGCCTGCTTCGCTGCCGCTGCTACTGTTTGGTAACCGGAATCTCTGGAGCAGAAGGCTCTGAAATCCTCGGCTTTGCATGTTTCAGCGGCCGGGGAGAGGTTGATGGCACTCAGGAGGCTGTATCGGAGAGGCTGGTCGGAAGCTCGAAGTTTTCAGACGGATGGACTCAGTGTCGGCTATGGTAGGCTGCTTCCAAGCCATCGGCAAGTTGACAGTGCCTGGAGGTTTATGGCAGGAAGTTTCTCCCTTTTGCCACCTGCTATCAGGCACTCGGGAGTCTATCGACTCGGGACTTTGAGACTTTTATTTTACTGTGCTCATGGTCTATTCTTTATCAAACTATGGTATTGCTTTGCACTGCTGTAACTATATGTTATAATTATGTGGTTGTCAGTGTTAGTCTTTGGTTTGTCCTGTTTTCTGTGATATCACTCCGGAGAAACATTGTATCATTTCTTAATGCATGTATGCATTTCTAAGTGACAATAAAAAAGGACTGAGTGTTCTCATAATCTAATCTAATCATAATCTAATCCATTATTCAGGACCCCCATCACACAGAATATGCCCTCTTCTCATTGCTACCATCAAGATGGATGTATAGATTAAATTAGATTAGATTAGATTCAACTTTATTGTCATTGTGCCGAGTGCAGATACAAAGCCAATGAAATGCAGTTAGCATCTAACCAGAAATGCAAAGTACAGTGTTATTTGCAAAATAACTGTGAATAGAAAGTATGTGCTACAGCACACAAATATAAAAGTACTGAGATAGTACACTATGGGTGCAATACTGCTTAGCGCTGTGATGTGAGGTTCAGCAGGGTCACAGCCTCAGGGAAGAAGCTCTTCCTGTGCCTGCTGGTGCGGGAGTGGAGGCTCCTGTAGCGCCTACTGGATGGGGGAAGAGTAAACAGTCCATGGTTAGGGTGAGATGCATCCTTGATAATGCTTTTCGCCTTGCCCAGGCAGCGTTTATGGTAGATGTTCTCAACGGTGGGCAATTGGGTGCCGATAATCTGCTGGGCAGTTTTCACCACACGATGGAGTGCTTTGTGGTCCAATATGGGACAATTGCCATACCACACTGAGTTGCAGTTAGTGAGTATGCTCTCAGTGGTACAGCGGTAAAAGTCCGTCAGTATCCTGGGACAGAGGTGAGCTTTCTTGATGCTCCACAGGAAATAAAGGCACTGTTGCACCTTTTTGATCAGGATGGAGGAATTCAGGGACCAGGTGAGATCCTCGGAAATGTGGACACCAAGGAATTTGAAGCTTGATACACACTCCACTACAGCTCCGTTGATGTAGATGGGGATGTGAGTATGGCTCCTAGCATGCCTGAAGCCCACAGTGATCTCTCTGGTCTTCTGGGTGTTAAGGGCCAGGTTGTTGTCGGCACACCACACGGCCAGGTGCTGGACCTCGTCCCTGTAGGCCATCTCGTCATCCCCTCTGATCAGACCAACCACCGTGGTGTCGTCTGTGAACTTGATTATGGAGTTAGAACCATGTACAGGAACGCAGTCATAGGTGAAAAGGGAGTACAGAAGAGGGCTCAGCACACAGCCTTGAGGCTCGCTGGTGTTCACGGTGAGAGTGGAGGAGGAGAGGTTGTCTAACTTAACTGATTGGGGTCTGTTGGTCAGAAAGTCCAAGGTCCAATTGCAGAGGGATGAGCTGATACCAAGCTGGTGAAGTTTGGTGATCAGCTTGGAGGAGATCACAGTATTGAATGCTGAATTAAAGTCAATGAACAGCATTCTGACATAAGAGTTGGGGCTGTCCAGGTGAGTCAGGACAGAGTGAAGTGCCGTGGAGATGGCATCCTCTGTTGACCTGTTGGTGCGATAGGCAAATTGATGGGGGTCCAGGGTAGTGGGCAGACAGGATTTCAGATGTGATAGGACCAGGAATAGGAGCCTGAAGACACACCCTCAATGATTCAAGTACAGTTCTTCCCCTTTGCCATAAGATTTTTGAATGAACAATGAACCCATGAACACTTCCTCACTGCTTTCCCCTCTCTTTTTGCATGACTTATTTAATTAATTTCATTTAGTTTTTATGTATATTTCTTATTATAATTTCTAGTTTTTATTATTATATATTGCAATGTACTGCTGCCACAAAACAATAGATTTCACAACATACGCCAGTGATATTAAACCTGATTCTGGAGCTGATTTTGAAATGTAGTCAATTTTTATTTTATTACATTTTGGCTTAAACATTTCTAGAACAGGATGTGTCATTGTTTAAGTGTAGGGAGCCATTCTGTGCTGGGAGTTTGAGAAGATTCCTGTTCTGAATTGGTTAGCATTGAAGGTACAAGGAAGAGAGCTTCATCCAGATGTTAGCTAACACTTTAAGAAAGCCTTGATTGAAATCTCTGTAATAGTCTTATCAATCAAAAATATAGTTGTTTTTGTGCTGAATTTGGATAGTACGAAAACAGTCCATACTGCCTGCTCAGTCAACAAACATCCAATGCTCCTTTACCCTAAACCAATACTAAATCCCATTTTATTCTCCCCACATTCCCATCAACTTTGCCATAGTTATAACACTAATCTACAAACTACAGGCAAGTAATTGTGATCAATTAGCAACCAATCTGTACCCCTTTTGTATGTGGGAAGAAACTGGACCATCCAGAAGACACCCAAGGATTTCCAGTGACAAAGTGCTAACACCACACCATCAGCATCTGAAGTCAGGATCAAATGCAGGGCACTGGAGTGTGAGGCAACAGCTCTAACCAGTTGGACTACAGCTCCCCTAAACATTTCAGATGCGCCCTACAATCACTTGGGATGGGACTCCTACATTTTCAAGAAAATCCTCATTTTGACTCACAAGTAAATTGGGCTTCAGGGAGGTTTTCAGTAGCTCATTTGTATAACTATTGTTACAGTAGTCTGTGTTTACATAGCACTGTTAAAACACTAGTGCATTGCAACTATACAAGCAAACAATATGCAACACATAGCCATACTAAGGGATATGGGGACAAATGACCAAAAAGTGTGCTAATCTGGCAGATTAAAAGTATATCCTAAAGGATGAGAGGGAGGCACAGACTTGAATTATTTAAACTAGAGAATATCAGTGTTAGGGCCCAGGATCCTTAAACCAAGGACACAAGGATTGTGATGTGCAGGTAAGGAATAGAGAAGTGGCAATGACTGGAAGAGCTTAGAGTTATTTGGAGGTGCTAGGAAAGATGTGATTGCACTGGAGAGGGTGCAGTGGAGATCCACCAGGACAAGAATGTTTTTCTTAAGAGATTGGATTAGGCTTGTTTTCTTTGAAACAGAGAAAGCTGTAGGAAGACTTGAATGAGGTATGTTACATTGTTCAGGGCCTAGATGAAGTAATGCAGAAGCACTTGCTTCCTTTGGCAAGGGGGTCATAGTACAGAACATGTCAATATAAAGAGATTGACAGAGGGTCTGAGACAAAATGGAATGCTTTCACCCAAAGTGGTAGTGGGGGTCTGGTGGGGGCAGAAACTTCCCCTCAATAGCACTGGATGGGAACTTGAAGGGCTGTGATTTGTAAATTAATGGATATGGTGCTGGAAGTTAGTTCCTTCAACCAGCACATATAGGATGGGCCAAATAGCCTCCTCTTGCATCATAAGTGTTCAGTGATTCCCTCCGTGGTAGCAAAGGAGCACACGCATGATGCAGGCACAAAACAAGTTAAAGAACACTTAAACTAAAGGACAAAGAACATTGATATATGACAGTTCTTTGGGTCAGTTGGCCATAAGCTTGTACAATGTACAGAATTCTTTGCTGGAAACCACTGATAAACCTGTTTGGGTCGAGTGTTCAATCATTGGGCCTCATGGTCCTTCCCTGCAGGTAAAAGATATACCTATCAAATACAAATAATTAATATCAGAGGGGGGAGAGTTGGTAATAATGAACTTTGCCTGTAATACTAAGGAAAAGCAGCATGAGAAAATGAATTATTTTACACAAAAACAAAATGAAAACTGTCAGATTGTTTGAAAGTATCTTCTTTTGCCATCTGTCCAGGCTGCATTAGTGTAGAGTGCACAGAATAGATCAGAGGTCCGCAATCACCCGGCCGCAAAGCATGTGCTACCGGACCGTGAGGAAACGATAATGATTTGGCGATATGAGCCAGCTGCACCTTTCCTCATTCCCTGTCACGCACTGCTGAGCTTGAACGCACACGAGGTCATTACCCGCGCGTCATCCATGTCAGCGCGGGAAGGAGATCAACTCCTTGAGCTTGCAAATGACGGCGAGCTGAGAAGTATGTTTCACATAACATCTCTGCCGGCATTCTGGATCAAAGTCAAGGCTGAATATCCTGAGATAGCCACGAAAGCACTGAAAACGTTGCTTCCATTTCCAACATATCTCTGCAATGAATGCAGCAAAAACTAAATTGCGGAATAGACTGGACATAAGGAACCCCCTTCGAGTATCGCTGTCTCCCATCACCCCTCGATGGCACCGTCTTGTTGCAGGGAAACAAGCCCAGGGCTCCCACTGATTCAGTGATATTGGTGTGTTGCAATGATTTTATACGTTCGTAAGGGGAAAATATGTGCTGTGTGTCTAATATCCAAACCTTACTTAAAATGTTATGATGCTATTGACTTATAAGTGACTTAACAATTACAGCTCGGAAACAGGCCATCTCTGCTCTTCTGGTCCATGCCAAACGCTACTCTCACCTAGTCCCACCGACCTGCACTCAGCCCACAACCCTCCATTTCTTTCCTGTCCATATATCTATCCATTTTTTCTTTAAATGATAATATCAAACCTGCCTCTACCACTTCTACTGGAAGTTTGTTCAATACTTACTTCAAGCTCTCCTGTCCTCCCCTGATAATTGACTTATCACTATATTCATGCGAGCAAAATATGCGCTGTGTGTTTAATATTAAATTCGTTAGAGAATCCTTTTAGAAACGAAATTGAGTGTATTAGCCACTTATCACCGATATTCCGGTCGTGATTACAACACCCCACCCCCAGCCCGGGTCAGCCGGTCCGCAAGAACATTGTCAATATTAAACCGGTCCGTAGTGCAAAAAAGGTTGGTGACCCCTGGAATAGATTATTATCTTAGATAAATTGCATTCGGTTTTCTCTGAAGTGAAGTCTCCATTGTGATATCAAAAACAAGGTTACCGATTTATGGTAGGTTCCACAAAAAAGCTAAATGAATGTTCTTGCAATTGTTTTAATGATGCTGCATTTAGAAGAAAGCATTGCAAGAGGATTTCCCTGGCTTGGTTTACATCATGTCAGAGGCAAGGAGGAGTCTTAATTTAATTGACAAGTTGGTTTATTCAAGGAGTTAGACCAGGACACATATACCTAGTGGCCATTTTATTAGGTACCTCCTAAACTTAATAAAGCTGCTGCTGTAGTCCGTCCATTTCAAGTTTTGATGTGTTGTGCTTTCAGAGATGCTCATCTGTACACCACTGCTTTAACACGTGGTTATTTCAGTTACTACTGCTTTCCTGTCAGCTTAAGCCAGTCTGGACGTTCTCTAGACACTGGAATACTACAGCACAGTACAGGCCTTTCGGCCCTCGATGTTGTGCCGACCCATATATTCCTTAAAAAAGAAGTACTAAACCCACACTACCCCGTTACCCTGTATTTTCCTTTCAGCCATGTGCCTGCCCAAGAGGCTCTTAAATACCCCTAATGTTTTAGCCTCCACCACCATCCCTGGCAAGTCATCCCAGGCACCCACAACCCTCGGTGTAAAAAACCTACCCCCGATGTCTTCCCGAAACTTCCCTCCCTTAACTTTGTACATAACTTTCTCCTCTGCTCTCTCATTAACAAGACGTCTTCACCCACAGAAATGTCACTCACTGGACGTTTTATGTTTTCTCACACCATTCTATGTAAACTCTGGAGACATGAAAATCTCAGGAGGTGAGCAGTTTCTGAGATACTCAAACTACCTTATCTGGCACCAGCAATCATTCTACAGTCGAAGTCACTTCAATCACATTCCATCTCCATTCTGATGTTTGGTCTGAACAACAACTGAACCTCTTCAACATGTTTGCATGATTTCTGCATTGAGTTGCTGCCACATGATTGGCTGATTAGATATTTGTATTAACAGGAAAGTGTGCCTAATAAAATGGTTACTGAGTGTAGATAACCTTCGCACCTTCAGTGATTGCAACCATCGAGCAAAGACTAACACGTTAGAGTTCATGACCCACTGACGTTATAAGTGTTATGTCATATCAGTGTCACAAGTAAAAGCAGGTTGAAACTCACTCTGTCCTCAATGAGATGCATTGTTTAATTCTGTGAAATGAAGGTAGACAGCACAAGAATCTTCTTCTGTTACTGTTAGTCATAAGTCAAGGGGTGGTTAAAGTTTACGCATTTGTTTAATGTGTAACTAGAGATAAATACTGTTTAGTCAGCAAACAGCTACACACACCTACAAGGGAGGGAAACAACAGGAGACACAGGAGGCGGCAGGTGCTGGGACCTGGAGCAAAATAACAAGCAGCTGGGTGGAACCCCGTGGCTCAGGCAGCATCTGTGGTGGCAAAGGAACAGCCGACATTTTGGATCAAGACCCTGCATCAGGGTAGAGAGTTGAGGGAGATAGATAGCCAGTATAGCGAGGTGAGAGGGAGGGGTGAGGCATGGGCTGGATTCAGGTGAGGAAGGGTCGATGGAGAGATGAAATGGGTAGCTGGAGGAAGGGAGGGAACTAGTGATTAAGGCTGGGAGGTAACAGGAGATGGCAACAGATGATGGAATCTGATGAGAAAATGGTGAGTGGGAAGGATGGTAAACAGATCAGGGGAGGGCAGGAGATGGGGGACTGAGTGGGTGAATTGTTTGGGTGATAGGCAGATAGAACCAGATGATAGTGGTGAAAGAATCTAAGAATCAGATGGATGGGTGGGAACTGGAAAGAAGAGTGTCTGTGAGAGGACCTCAGAGTGGATTAGGAGAAAGGAAAGAATAAAGGGGCTGTAGGTTAACAAAAATTAGAGAATTTAAGCAGATTGTTTATAATCAAAACAAAATATGCTAACCAACAGCTATTACAAGTGAGTAGTGGCAAACAGAAAGAGACCCAATAGTCAAATCATGTGGTCCACATCATGCCACACCCACAGCTCCAATCTGCTGATTAAATTTGCTGATGACACCACATTGATTGGCCTTCTATAGGCATCCGTTAGTCTCGTGAGACCATGGATTTGTGCCTTGGAAGGTTTCCAGGGCGCAGGCCTGGCCAAGGTTGTATGGAAGACCAGCAGTTACCCATGCTGCAAGTCTCCCCTCTCCATGTTGTCCAAGGGAAGGGCATTAGGACCCATACAGCTTGGCACCAGTGTCGTCGCAGAGCAATGTGTGATTAAGTGCCTTGCTCAAGGACACAACACGCTGCCTCAGCCAAGACTCCAACTAGCAACCTTCAGATCACTAGACGAACGCCTTAACCAATTGGCCTTATATCAAACAATAACGAGGTGGCCTACAGGAAAGAAGTCATCTCTCTGACACAGTGATGTCAAGAAAACAACCTCTCCCTCAATGTTGCAGAAACAAAGGAGCTGGTTGTGGATTACAGGAGGAATGGAGACGGGCTTACCCCTATTGACATCAATAGATCTGGGTTTGAGAAGGTAAACAGCTTTAAGTTCCTTGGCATCCACATCACCGAGGACCTTATGTGGTCTGTACACACCAGCTGTGTGGTGAAAAAGGCACGACAGTGTCTCTTTCACCTCAGACGGTTGAGGAAGTTTGGTGTGGGCCCCCCAAATCCTAAGGACTTTCTACAGGGGCACAATTGAGAGCATCCTGACTGGCTGCATCACTGTCTGGTATGGGAACTCTACCTCCCTTAATCACAGGACTCTACAGAGAGTGGTGTGGACAGCCCAGAGCATCTGTAGTTGTGAACTTCCCATGATTCAGGACATTTACAAGGACAAGTGTGTAAAAAGGGCCCAAAGGATGATTGGGGACCAGAGTCACCCCAACCACAATCCATTCCAGCTGCTATCATCCGGGAAATGGTACCGCAGCATAAAAGCCAGGACCAACAGGCTCCGGGACAGCTTCTTCCACCAGGCCATCTGACTGACTAACTCATGCTAATTTGAGTGCATTCTATGTGACATTGACTGTTCTATTTATTATAAATTACTAGGATTGTGTATTGAAAATTCAGATGGAGACGTAATGTAAAGATTTTTTCTCCTCATGTACGTGAAGGATGTAAGAAATAAAGTCACTTCATTCATAGACTCCACAGTGTGACTGCAAAAAATTTGGAGTCATTAAGGAGTTCTTCACTTGATGTTTCACTTACTGTAAAATTGCAGGGCACTGTTTTTCTCTCTGAGCAATGCCACGGGAGAAAATCAAGGATTTTTTTTACTATCTATAGTCCCAGATGTCACTTGTGAGGCAGTTGTGAGTTTCTCTTGTGGGTTATGTGCTGCTGATAATGCATCATCCCTCCACTTCCTAAATAAAACTCTTAGTGTAAAATGTATGTACAACCTCATTGGGAAAAAGCTCTACATGTGATGTTGTGTACATTCTCCAGATGTGGACCGGGCAGTCCACTCAACCTTCAGATGTCACCACTTAAACTTGCCACATCAAGTACTAATGTTTCCTTAATATTAAACTGGGCATGGACAGACATGCAACATGATGATAATTTGCATCCTTCTGTCAGTTCCTACAATGTTGCTTCAGGCATGAGACTGTGAAAAAACAAATATTATCAAGTAGACAGTGCAGAGAAAGTCCAGCAATTCTTAGATTTGCAATTGAAAGGGTGGGTGTGGAATGGTAGCTGTCAGCTATTCTGTCCTATTTGAACTTCTCACAGTTCCTTCAAGTTAAGAGAAATTAACATTTCTCCCTATCCCCACATTTGAATGTAATAAAAACACAGTTTCTGTACCATGACCTGAATATTTAATATCTTGGCAATTTTTCAGCAATATTGTAAACATATTGTTTGATTAAGCATTCTTCATTGTTTACATAATTCATTATGGGTCATATGTAAAAGCACGTGATTGGCATTATGCCATCACGTCACAAGTGTGCATCTCACTAAAGTAAAAACAAAGTAGACACATTTATTCCCAGGCTCCTGTGTTTTTCTTTTGATTCATTTATGAAGATACAAACCACAATAGTGGTGATGAAAAATTTTTAAAACAAACTTGAGATTGCCTCATTGTTGAAGTGCAGTGAGACAGTTGAGGTAAAAAAAAAAGCACAGCAGGTTTCTCTTCAGAAAAGGGGGAGAGAGAAATGTTCAAGTTAAAAAAAAGCACAGCACATTTCATTTCTTTTGGAAGGGGGACAGAAAGATGGCCGAGTTAAAAAAAAGGCAATTGAGTATCAGGTGATAATAATAATAAATTTAAAAGAAGCATTAATCGGAACATCAGAAAGATAGACATGTTTGAATGCACAGCAGATAACTGCATGATGTGTACTGAATTAATTGAGCAGTGTTTTGAAGCAAATGAAATAACCAATGAAAAGCGAGTGCTTGTGTTGCTGGGTGCATTAGGTGGAAAAGCATACAGCTTGCTGAGAAGTTTAATTATTTCAACCAGACCAGCCGAAATCAGCTTTGCTAATATTGTGAATGTAATGTGGAAACAGTTAAAACTGAAATCATTGTTGATTACAGAATGCTTTAGGTTTCATAAGCAGAATCAAAAGGAAAAGGAGTTCATTTTAGTTTATGTGGCTGAATTTCGCAAGTTGTCTGAGCATTGCCAGTCAATAATGGGCTTAATGCTGCACCGAGAGATCATTTAGTTTGTGGAATCTTACAAAAGTCATTCAAAAACAGCTCCTAACTGAAGCACAACTCACATTTAAAAGAACAGTTGAAATTGCTGTATTAATGGAAACAGCAGACAGAGACACAAATGAGTTGCAGTCAGGAATGAAAGTGAATGTGAACGAAATTGCAATGTCTAAACAGAAACTAGCCCGGCCAAACAAATTGTGTTACTGTTGTGGCGGGAGCTCACATACACCAGACCATGGAGATTTTAAGGTGATACTGTAACAAAGCAGGGCACGTACAAAGAACATCTTGAGCAGACAAAAATAAATGGACAGGACAGGGTAGAGAAAAAGATTAAAGTCAAATTTAAGTTTCAAAAAGAGAACTAATCTGCATGCTGTTGATGAAAAATGTGATAATGACAAGAGTGACACAGGACTGACAAGCTTTCAGATTTACAATGTCAAAACTCACAGGAACCACCAATATGGCTTACACCAGAAGTGAATGGCAAATTAATTAAAATGGAGTTAGACAACGGCTTGGCTGTTTCAGTCATTCCACAAAATGAGTTTGAATGGCATTTCAAAGATACTGAGCTTTGCAGATATACAATTAAGATCTTATACTGGAGAAAAAATAACTCCTGTGAGAATGGCATCCATAAGAGTGAAATACAACAACCAACTAACCAGGATGTATCTGCAAAAGCAGAAGGGCCAGCATTGTGGGGCTATGATTAGCAGAGACAACTGTAACTTGACTGGAAATCCATCCATTCTTTGCATGCCACATGCCAGTAATCAACTGAAAGCGAATTACGAAAGGTGCTGGATGATGCCATAGCAGTATTCAAAGCTGGCATTGCAAACTCAAACATATCAAGGGTATAATGCTGCACCCAAGTTTTACAAAGCCCATCTGGTTCCTTAAACTATCTGTGATCAAGTCGCCAGCGAGCTAGATAGCTTTTCCAAGGTTGAGTGGAGCCCATGGGCAACGCTAGTCGTCCTAGTAGCCAAGAAGGATGGGTCTGTCAGGATCTGTGGTAATTTTCAGGTCACTATCAACCCTGTATCGAAAGTAGATCAATACCCTCAGCCCAGGACAAAGGACATCTGTGCGAACTTTCTGGAGGGAGATACTTCAGCAAAGTGGACTTAGCTGATACCCACCTACGGATGCAGAGGAAAGAAGACCAAATGTTTCTCACCAAAAACACTTACAAAGGGCTTTATTGCTATAATAGGCTTATTTTTGGAGCAGCATCTGCATCTGCACTTTGGTGGGAAGATGTGGACCAGGTGCCTTATGGCTGCCCAGGCAACCAATGTTACCTGGAGGACATTATTGTTACTGGTGAGGATGACAAGGAACATCTCCAAAGTCTCAAGACAATGTTGAAAAGATCAGAAGATTATGGGCTTAGAGCATGGTGTGACAAGTGTGACTTCTTAAACCAAGCATCACTTACTGTGCTCATACCATTGATGACCAAGGATTACACAAGTGTGCTGAGCAAATACAGGTAATGGTGGATGCTCCAGGGCTAAAGGACATGTCACAGTTGTGGTCTTTCACAGGATTTATCAATTACCATGCATTGACAAGTTCCTGCTCTACTCCTTCAACTCATTGCTACATTTGGAAAGAAATGGCAAAGGACAAAGCAGGGTCAGATGGCTTTCCAAAAGATAAAGGAGATGGTGACATCAGACACTGTAGTCACACATTATTGTCCAGTGAAGCTTGTCTGAGTTGCCTTGTCTTATGGTACAGGTGCGGTCAGATCACATGTTATGAGTGATGGAAGTGAATGTGCAATATGTTCCCTTACTGCTGCAGAGAAAAATTACATGTAGATTGACAGAGAGGCCTTGAGACACGTTTGGGGTGTAAAACGTTTCAACCAGTACCTGTGTAGGAGAGAGTTTACCCTCATTACTGATTATCAACCACTAGAGTCCATTTTCAATCCACAGAAGAGTGTTCCACTACCAAGAGCAGCACAAATGCAGAGATGGGCTCTGTTTCTCAGTGGACACAGTTACAAGATCGAAATCAGGAGGACAACTAATTGTGAAAATGCTGATGGATTGTCCTGTTCACCCTTGGAAAAGGAAATACTTGAAAAACTTACAAAAGTGGACACTCCTCTCAATGTACTCTCTCTAATGCAAATTGAATGTGCCCCTATTAAGGCAGAGGTGATCCAAAGGGAAACCAGAAAAGACCCCACACTCTCTCAGGTCTACATGGTCACCTAAAATGGCTGGCCTGTGCAACAGAGACCCCGGTACCCTGATTTTTACCTGCACTGGGTTGAACTTGCCTTTGTGAGGATTGAGAGTTGTTGTACCATCCAAGCTGAGAGCTGAAGAGTTGATCATCCAGGTGTGGTCAAAATGAAGGAATTGGCTTGAAGCATTATCTGGTGGTGCGGGGTAGAGCAGCAGATCGAGGAGCTTGCCATGCAGTGTTCGGGATGCTAATAAGTCCGGAAGATGCCAAGAGCTGGGCTTCTCCATGCCTGGGAATGTTCTGCATTGCCCCGGCAGAGGATTAACATGCAAGGGCACAAATCTCTTGGTAGTAGTGGATGCAGCCACAAAGAGACCGGAACTGTCCCAATCGCCTCCACTACAGCCTCGCACAGTGTTGATATGTTGAGAAACCTCTTCTCAATTACTTGTATTCCAGAACACTCAGTGACAATGGACCATAATTTGTTGTGGAACAGTTTCAGTCATTCCTAAAAATAAATGGACTAAGACCTATTACATCTGCACCATAACACACAGCTACAAATGCCTTGATGGAAAGGTTTGTCCAGAGTCTAAAGAATGCACTATACTAGCACTGAATCGGAAGCTCGACATAGAAGCTCAGAAGCTTGTATATCGCAATGCCACACTCTCCACAACCAACAACTCACCAGCTATGCTGTTCCAGGGTCATCCCTTGTGTTCACGCTTGGATCCGCTCAAATCCAATTTCAGTACCTGTATGCAGGACTAACAGCTGAGAGAAACTGAGGGCTCCTCAAGCAAGGTGGTTCGATGTTTCATTCCTGAACAAGCTGTCCTGCTGAGGGACTACAGAGGTGATCAAAAGTGGGTAGTCGGAAAGATTAAGGACAGAACTGGACCACTCTCTTACACAGTGGAGATTACATATGATGTCATCTGGAGACAATACATCGATCAGTTGAAGACAGCAGAGCCAATTGTTCAAGAACAAATGTGCCTAGAGCTGTCAGAGCCACTTGCTGTAGTCCCAGGGTCAATTCCTACAACCACCACAGAGGACGACCCAGAGCCTGAGATTGTTTCGCTACCAAGCAGAATGATCCCCCTTGTCAGGAAAGACATTAGATTAGATTATGAGGACACGCAGTCCTCTTTTATTGTCATTTAGTAATGCATGCATTAAGAAATGATACAATATTCCTCCGGTGTGATGTCACAGAAACACAGGACAGACCAAGACTGAAAAACTAACAAAAACCACATAATTATAACATATAGTTACAACAGTGCAACAATACCATAACTTGATGAAGAACAGGCCATGGCACAGTAAAAAAGTTCAAAGTCTGTCATAAGTCCCACATCTCACGCAGACGGGAGAAGGAAGAAAACTCCGCCTGCCATGCCCGATCACAGTCCGACTCTGAGTCGTCCGAAAACTTCAAGCTCTGATCAGCCCTCCGACACCAAGTACCGAGCACCATCTCTATCCGACTGCTTCGACCTCAGCCTCGGTGGCCAGCAGCAGGCAAAGCCGGGGATTTTGGGGCCTTCCCTCCGGAGATTCTCGATCGCACAGTAGCAGTGGCAGTGAACCGGGCATTTCAGAAATTTCTCCAGATGTTCCTCTGTGCTTCTCACGTCTGTCTCCATCAAATCAGAATTGTCCATGGTCCCTATTTAAGAGATACAATATCATTTCATTGGAGAGCTGCATGCGCTGCATCGCACTGCCACCTTCTCCTCCTGTCCAGAGTATTGTCCCACGTTATCCCACAAGAGTAAGAAATCCTCCACAGTGATTAAATCTTTAGTCCTGAATGAGACAATTTAAAATTTACTATGCTAATACAGCCTATATAGTCGCAAACATAGGTTTTTCTCTCTCTCTCCTTTTTCTCCCTCTGTCCCTCTCACTATACCCCTTGCCCATCCTCTGGGTTTTCCCCCCTCCGCCTTTTCTTTCTCCCTGGGCCTCCTGTCCCATGATCCTCTCATATCCCTTTTGCCAATCACCTGTCCAGCTCTTGGCTCTATCCCTCCCCCTCCTGTCTTCTC
Organism: Mobula birostris; assembly: GCF_030028105.1. Classification (NCBI taxonomy): domain Eukaryota; kingdom Metazoa; phylum Chordata; class Chondrichthyes; order Myliobatiformes; family Myliobatidae; genus Mobula; species Mobula birostris. The sequence continues at coordinate 66,490,234 of NC_092379.1, forward strand.
CTATCATTTTGGATCTCCCCCTCCCCCTCCCACTTTCAAATCTCTTACTAGCTCTTCTTCAGTTAGTCCTGACGAAGAATCTCTGTACCTCTTCCTAGAGATGCTACCTGGCCTGCTGTGTTCACCAGCAACCTTTTTGTGTGTTGCTTGAAGTCTATATAGTAGTTGTATTATATAGTATACTGTATATATAGTATATGTGTATAGTTAAGAAACATTTTATATTGAGTTGGAGTTTATAGCTAAGTAGGGAGGAGTGTTGTGTATTTAATATTTGAGAAATATTGTAAATATATTGTTTGACTAAGCATTCTTTGTTGTTTACATAATTAATTATGGGTTATAGTAAAAGTACGTGAATGACACATGTCATTACACCACCACATCATGTGCCCGCCTCACTAAAGTACAAACGAAATAGACACATTTATTCCCACACTCCCATGGTTTTCTTTCAATTTGTTTATGGAGTTACAAAACATAACACACACTAATATGTGCTTAGGCCAAATTCCATTTCTATTATATGGATTTCTTTTGATGCTCACAGGATTGAATTGTACCATTTATTGTCAGTGTCTGGTTCTTATTTTGTGACACAAAATGAAAAATAATTGCCATGGCTTTACTGACACATTGAGTTTTTAGATTATGAGAACACTCAGTCCTCTTTTATTGTCATTTAGAAATGCATACATGCATTAAGAAATGATACAATGTTTCTCCAGAGTGATATCACAGAAAACAGGACAAACCAAAGACTAACACTGACAGAACCACATAATTATAACATATAGTTACAGCAGTGCAAAACAATACCATAATTTGATGAAGAACAGACCATGGGCACGGTAAAAAAAATTCTCAAAGTCCAAAGTCGATCGACTCCTGAGTCCCCGATAGCAGGCGGCAAAAGGGAGAAACTCCCTGCTATAAACCTCCAAGGCACCGACAACTGCCGATGCCTTGGAAGCAGCCGACACCGAGTCCGTCCATCCGAAAACTTCGAGCCTCCGACCAGCCCCTCCAATACAGCCTCTCAAGTGCCATCCTCTGCGGAGCGCCTTTGACCTAGCCCCGGCCGCTGAAACGCGCAAAGCCGAGGATTTTGGGGCCTTCTGCTCCGGAGATTCAGGTTACTACACAGTAGCAGCGGCAGCGAAGCGGGCATTTCAGAAGTTTTCCAGGTGTTCCTCCGTACTCTCACGTCCGTCTCCATCAAATCAGAATTGTGCACGGTCCCCTACTTGACAGATAACAGATATCATTCATTCACCGGAGAGACCGCGCGCGCTGCCATCGTGCCGTCATCTTCTCCTCCGCCGGTTGTTTATTTTCCGAAGGGTTTGCTCAGATAAAGCTGTTGACAGTGGCCGGACAATTTGCAAAGACTCTTTCAGCATCTGAGGCCTTTCGGTCATAAAGATATTGTAGCATGCAAACATTCTGTCTTTTGAATTTCTGGACTCTGCTTCACTCTCATTTTCCTATTAAAAGCTCTTATCCACTGTACATGTCTCCCTGTGCTCAGTCCATAACACTAAGGCTTATACCTTGACCTCTACAGCATGCCAACCAATTTCCTTTGGCAACCCAGAGGAAGTACTGTATATGATTTTAAGGATTTCCTCTACTTCACACCCTAATGATCTTTTCTGAGGTTGGATCAGATGTGACTCATGTTGACACCAATACTGGTCTTGTTTTGAGTTGTTCATAAAATGTATCACTGCTCTTTCCTGAACACGACTCTCCAGTATTACATCATTGGGTGAGTGGGGTCCAGGCTGGGTTTCGATGTTTGATTGGAAGTTGCAAGTGTGTGTGCGTGTGTGTAAAAGAGAGACAGAGAGACAGACAGACGGACACTGGTGCCAAGCTTCTGTTTGGAGTAGTTTTGTTTGGTGTGGTTGCAGTTTCAGTCTTGGCATTTACCATAACTGCTTGTTTTCTGTGAGTTGCTGTCTCGCAGAGGCATGAACACACTGGCATTCACTCCCTCACATTGCACAGGGTACAGCTGTCCCTGAATCATGGTTCCTGTCTCGCAGCTGTTTCTTAGAATCATAGAGTAATACAGTCCACAAGCCACCTCCTTCTCAAGGTGCATTTAGGGATGGGTAGTAAGTGCTGGACTTTCCAGAGACATTGTGAAAAAAGGAATAAATAAAATGTGGATCTTTGTCCAAAACCAGAGGGCACAGGTAGAGTCCTAGAGTCCTACAGCTCAGGAACTGGCCCCTTGGCCCAACTGGTCCATGCTGACCACAGCATCCTCCCTGCTAGTTCATAACCTAACCAGCCCTTCCCCTCCGTGTACCTAGCCAAATGCCTCTTAAATGTTGCTATGATACCTGACTCGAGCACTTCCCCTGGCAGCTCATCCCAGATACTCAATCCCCTCTGTGTAAAGAAGTGACCTCTCAGGTCTGTCCCAATCTCTCCCAATCTCTCCCTTCTTATCTTGCATCTGAGAGGTACAGATAGGGTAAGTGCAAGCAGGTTGGGTCTGCATAGAAATAGAGGTTATAGGTTAAGGTTGAAAGGTGAATTATTTGAGAGAAACCTGAGGGGTATTTTCCTCACTCAGCAGATGGTGCAAGTGCGGAACGAGCTGCCAGAGGGAGTAGTGGATATAGGTCTGATTGCAATTTTTAAGAGAAGGTTGGATATGGATGGATGGGGTCTAGAGGACGTTGAGTGAGGATGCTCTCATAGTGCTGTTGGGGAGGAAGTTCCAAGATTGAGACGTAGTGATGAGGAAGAAATGATGGTATATTTCCCAGTCAGGTGATGCAAGGTGCGGTGGGGGGGCGGAATCTGCAGTTGATACTACAGCCATGTGGCTATAGTTCTCGTGCAGTTTTGAGAGATACTGACGGAGTGTACTCTGTAGGTGGTGCACATTGCAACAACAGTGGTGGGAGGAACTAACACTTAGAGTGATGGATGTATTGCCAACCCGGCTGGCATCTTGGTCCAAGATAATGTCTGGCTTCTAGAATGGTGCTGTGGCTGCATTCAATTCAATTCAAGTTTAATTGTCATTCAGCCATACATGAATACCCATGAATACAGCAAATGAAACAGAATTACTCTGGGGCCAAGGTGCAAAACGTTGAACCAACAGTCCTACACAGCACAAAGCACATGTAGCACATACAAAATAGCAAGCATATAAAGATATCAGTACGATACGGCCAAAAAAAAGTCCAGACCCAAGCCATGAATGCTGCAGAAATCTGTAGTTGACCACAATACAGCTTGTCTGCTGCTGAGTGAACACGGGGGTGGGGGGGGGGGGGGGGAGGACAGCACTGACTCCAGCCCGGACACTGTGCCACACCGCCCCCCGGTGGAGTGCACCAACTCTGACGCCTCTCTCCTGGCGGCTGTAAACAGGCAACCCCGCGGCTTGAGGCCTGGTCCTTGTTATGACAGAGGCCAAACAGCTCTCCCGTCATTCGCCCCTGCTGCCTCCCAGAAAATTAGTGAATCGGATTTGCAGCATTCCACATTAACAATGGCCAAATGGGTCTTGCGATCATAAGAAAAATGACCATGACAGCCACTCGTTATTTGACTGTAAGCCTCCATCGACTCAGGCAGCAGCACGTTGCTCAGCTCCTTCATTTTCTCGACCAGCAAGCAACTCTCCTGCCGTACACTCAGACCCTGATTATCGCTGCATTCCTGGGAGGAGGAGCGCTATGTAGATCAGAGCATTGCAGGGTCGTTATAACATTATATAAATGGACACGTGTCCACATCAATGGAGCAGCAACACATTGCAGCAGCAGTGGAGGGGAGCGGGTAGTGGTTACATCTTAGAGGAGGGACCAGGCTGTGGATCCTCTTCAAACTTTGGCTTCTTTTTCAAGTTGAGATTTGACTGCCTTTTGCTTCCTGTCATGAAGCAGTTCTCAGTAGCTGAAAATCATGTTGAGAACACCTCTCCTGGCCTTATTATTGCTTCGCTCCCAGTCAGGGTCATTATCAATGAACTGGTCCTTGACTTGTGTGATCGTGGTGATGCTAGTGCTGAGGAATTTTGTGGTGAGATTTCTTGTTGGTGTTTCCTATTCTCCATCCGTGTCCTCAGATTCACCCAGGATGTGTTTCTCTGCCAATTCTCAAAGCTCTTCATTATTAAGGTTCTCACCATGAGAATACAGTAACTCCTCAACATTGCCATCATTAACATCCCACTTCATGGCCAGTCAATGATGCTTTGGATGACTGGTTCTGCCTGAAATCCTACAATGTTATTTAATGCTTCTGGCCATGGCTTATTCTACACCCCATTTGAAGTTATTTCATCCCAGTCTGCTCTGATATTGTCTACAGCTTTCATGATGTTGTAGTTTTTCCAAAATTTCCTGATGAATTGCATGTCTTGACCTTCTGTTTCCTCTACAAGTTGCCTGAATGTGCAATGAAGGTAGTAGGCTTTAAAATTTGATATTACTCCTTGATCCATTGGTTGGAGTAATGGTGGAAGGTAAACCACTTCTACAAGAATGTAGGTCCAAAGTGTGCCGAGATTCTTAGGGTGGCCTGGGGCATTATCAAGCACCAACAATGCTTTAGGGTCAAGGTCATGCTGCTCACAATACCTCTTCACTGCTGGACAAAAATCTGAAACAAACCAATTTTGGAAAACACCAATCGCCTCCCAGGCTTTCTTGTCTGATTTCAAAATCACTGGTAGACTTGACTTTAAAATGTATTTCATTGCTCATGGTGTTTCCGAGTGATACACAAGCATAGGCTTTAACTTAAAGTCACCTTTAGCATTGTCACCTGGCAAGAGAGTTAACCAGTCCTTTGCTGCCTTGAACCCAGATACACCTTTCTCTTCTCGGGAGTTGAAAGTACGAGAAGGCATTCTTTTCAAAATAGGCACATTGAAGACAAGCTCGGGATGGTAATCATCCTTTTCGATTATGGCCATCAGTGTTGTAGGAAAATATAGGACTGCCTTGCTGTCTGCACTAGCTGCTTCACCAGAGATACGTATGCTACGGAGCTTACTACGCTGTTTCAATCTATCTGTAACACGCTGTGAGGTTTCACTACTAATATAATGGCTTCTCTGTGATGTTCCACTGCTGAGGTAATGATTTCTCTGTAGCAGCAGTGATTGGGTTATGACTAGAGATAATGGGGCAGGTTAGCCAATGAGGGGGATGTTGTTCTTTCTTTTGTGTCTGGGAGCCTGGAATTCGCGGGTCTTTTTGCCGGGGGGAGAAGAGGAGAGAAGACGCCAATGGAGAGAGTTGGTAGACCACCGGACAGAGTGGACTTGGAGCGAGGATCCGAAGGTCAGAGACGATCGGAGGAGGTTGATGGCGGATGATTGGCTTCATCAGTGAACTCCAACCTTGCACAGTAGACTGTTTCATGAGAATGGGCCCTTTTCCTTTTTTGTTTCTTTACTAACCATATAGTCAAATTAAGAATTATAAAGCTCATTGTTTAACCGCATATTGTGTACTGTTTGTTATTTCATGGTACTGATTTGTAATGGGGAAAAATGGTGCAGCATCCACCCAAACGAGATTTCTTTAAGTTTGGCTGGGCCGGGGGCTATCATCCCCTATATTAAGCCGGTAGCCGAAGCGAGAGTTGTATATCAAACCAACCTCTGCGGATTGTGAATGTTACTGACATATCTTCTTCTTGAATATGACTGAAGATGCTTCTTACATCTTCCATTCTTATCAGCTGGTTTAGGGGCATGTTTCGTTGTGTTTCGTCACCAACCCATATACTTAGTCTATTTTCCATTTTTTCAAGCAAATGGTTCCTTGAATGAGTCACTGTCATCGATGATAACTTTAAGGTTGTTGTTGCGGAAGCTTTTATCCTGTCTGCTTTTTTATAATTGTTCTGATTGTCAATGTAGCCAGTTTCAAAGAGGTGCCAACATCAACCTGACATTCACCAGCTTCCAAGTGCCGTATCACTTGCAGTTTCACATCCATGCTGATGTCTTTCCAAGACATTTTAGATGTGCTACCCTCACTGGAAGTTGCAGGCCATCTTAAGACATTATGGGTGAAAAAATGGAATAAATTGGTGAGGGAGCAAGGACGTTTACACACATAGAGGAGGCAGAGTGTGAACTAATACGTGATTGGCTGTGAGTGGCTCAGAGCGTATGTAACACACTGTCATTGGCTGATTGAATGTTTACTGCAATGGCAACTGCTCTTGAGAAGTTTTAATTGCTGTTTAGAATGAACTTCTTGTCATTTAAAAAAATTTCAATAAAGAATTGAATAATCACATTGTAACAAATCAGCGTTATGCAGGGTTTGAGTGTACTTTAAATTCTTAATCTTGAGCAGGATCTTGCGATCGTGAAAAATATGTTTGAACAGGACGGTAACCCTGTAGAAGCCGCTGCAATTGAACGCGGTGCCACCTTACCAGAACCGGCAAATGGAGATTATTCCATCATGCTCCTTGCAGAAAGGCTTTCAGGTGACAGCAGTGTCAGGGTGTGAGGTACACACCACAGAATACCCAGCCTCTGATTTATTTTTGTGGCTGCAGTACTTAAAGACATTTCCCAGGTCATGTCAGGGATTGGTTCCTAAGAACTGTTCACAGTTTATAAGTCAGAAATAAATAACGACAGTGTGTTGGAGAGGATAATAGAAACAACAGGGGCGTGGGAATAGTGGCCACCAGCCACTTTCACTGCCTCACTGACTCAGTGAGTGAGTCTGCTCAGTCAGTCAGCCCTGCTTGGCTGAAACCTGCCCCTGAATGTTGTGGCTCAGGGCAGCTGGGAGAGAAATCACATCAAATGTCCCATTGCAACATAAAGATGGTCATTTTGTTCCGCTTTCTACGCTGACTCCCAGAATGGAATATTTGAGGACGTTGTGGAGGCAGGGACACTCAAGCGTTATAAAACATCTAGAAAAGCAAGGCATAGATGGCTCCAGAAGAAGTAGTGGTAAGTGGGTTGAGGAAAGATAAGTACAAGGATGGGCTGTAGGGATTGTTGTCTGCCGCATGTCTCCATGACTCCATGAAATTGATTCTCAGAGGCTGGTTTACACAATCCCTTTGCCTGTTTCTGTTGACTTCAAAGGAACAATCTGGAGGAGCTGTAAACAGGAAGATGATTGTTCAGGACTCAAAGTCAAAGTCAGAGTTTATTGTCATCTATGTTCATAGGTACAATGAAAACTTACTTGTGGCAGCAACAAAGGAACATATCATTAGATAGACAACATTCACAAAAAACATAAATTATATACAATTTCTACAAGAAAAAATACAATTAGAACAAAAAAAACCAGTGCAGAGTGGTCTTGGTGTTACTATGCTGAGGTGGTAATTAGAGCTGTGACAGTTGGTTCAAGAACCAAATGACTGAAGGGGAATCGCTGTACTTGAAACTGGTGCAGTGGGACTTGGTGCTGCTGTATCTGCTGCCTGATGGTAGCTGCAAGATAGCATGGTCCACTCAGGTGGTGGGAGTCTTGGTTGGTGGAGTTTGCCTTGTTGAAACAACACCTCAAGACTAAGTGTTAAAGTGATCGCTTTGCTGCCAAAACTGAGAAATTTCAGGAATTTTAACATACAATAGTGGGCATTGTCTTCTAGAGCTGACGTTGAATAGAATCCTACACTGGAATAGTTATGTAATTGACATTAGTTTGTTTCTGCTCAATTCCTTTGTGAAGTATCAAGTAGCTAGAATCCATGATCGGGCTTCAGATCCTCACTGTGCCCTAATATTTATTTTTGAGAATTAGTGCTCAGAGGTTTCTCTTGCAATAGAAGGTCCTCCATTGATCAGGGTCGAACATGAATGTTACATCCTAGCTGTCTACGCAAGCCAGGGCGGTACGATATGGAGAGCAAGATGTTGCCCATGCATCAGGCTCCCTCTCTCCACTCAGCTGATTCATCCAAACAAACAACAGAGACCGATACAGTGTCCTATAACACTAGACAACAATTTTTTTCAAAAGTGCTGCTTCCTTAGAATTTTTTTTATATAATGGACCACTTGAGGCTGAACACAAATATAATTTCAGATTACTTGTATCACATAGGAATTTGGAGAATCAAGAAATTAAATTTTATTGAATATAATGTGTTTATTGCATAACAGTGCTCTCGCTTCGTAATAGTTCAACTAAACTAAAAATGTTGTGTTGCTGACTCTGCTTTGTACTCAGTGTCTGAGGCTTTTCGCTTAAATGTCCAACAATAATCTGCCAGTATTGATAGATTCCAGTTGCCCTGATATTGTTTCTCCATGACCAAAAAGTCCTGGTGAAACCTTTCACATGCTCGTCACTGACGGTGCCAAGATTTGCAAGGAAGAAGTCTAAATGGGAATGCAGAAAATGAATCTTTAGTGACATGTTGCACTTCATGGTTTTGTATGCTTGAAGCATGCTATCAACCAGCTGCCTGTAGTTCAGTGCTCTGTAGTTGCCAAGAAAATTTTCAACAACATCCTCGAATGCCTTCTATAGGATTCTCTCCTGTCCCACTAGTTCTTTGAATTGTCTATCATTGGTGACCAGTTTGATTTATGGACCATCAAAAATGCCTTTCTTAATCTTGGCATTAGTTATTCTGATTTGAATTACAAATTGAAATTAGAAATATAGACAATTTCAAAAAAATGGTGTGTAATAGGGAAATTTTGTGGTGATTATTATGATCAGCAGCCCAAATCCATAAGATACACCCAAAAGTATTCAGGAAGCAAAATCTTTGTTGTCCAATGTAATATACAGCTATTTATTGGGTCTGCTTGGTAGCTGAGTATGGATTCTCTACTGTTTGTTACTCACACAGTACTTATCTTAAAGAATCTCAGAAACATACAAACTAGAAATGGTGAAAATTTTACATGTGGGAGGGTGCAGAAGTAGGAGATTTTTTGCTGGTCTGAATGGTAGCTTCTGGTTGAACTTCTGTATTTTCGTCTACAGATGTATTCCTTTGTCCTATTTAAATCTGATGATGTGGGCAGTAAATTGCTGAGGCCTCAGCAAGATTCTTGAATCCAAAAGAAATATAGCATACTCTTCTTCTTGGGCCCTCCGTTTGTTGAGGTTGACTATGGATGTTGTGTCCCATCTGTCTACGTGATACCTATGCAAGTACGCAGACCAGGGCAGTATGATATGCTGTTGCCCAGGTAGCAGGCTCTCCCTCTCCACACAGCGGTTAAATCCAAAGGAATGGCAGAGACCGACACGGCTTGGGATCAGTGTTGCCAGTCAGCACTGAACTCAGTGTAGGAACCCCAGCTCCAGATTGTTCCCTCAGAATTTACTCCCAAAGCCTTCCCCATGAGTGGGCATAGCCGCAAGACAGCGGAGATTTCAGATCAGAGTTTTCCTTCTCCTAGGTGAGCTGCCTATCATGGCTGATGAGACCCATCTGCCCAAATCAACTGGTTTTAAGATGCCAGAAACCCACCTTTGCCCCTTCTCCTGTCATTAGAAACAGTAGCTAAGCCACATGTGAAAGACAGGAGCTGGACTTGGTTGTTAAAGGCTGTTTGAGATGCATACTGTTGGGAACATTTGATAGATCGTAAGAATAGGAACTTATCCCCATTACCACCCCCGGCTACAACAACCTTAAGGAATCTCGTCGTTGTGGCTATCCCTCGAAGTCGAGGATGATGGTCTTTGTTCTGTTGATCTACTTGTAAGGAATCTACCTAGCATTGATATGGCAGATAACAGGTGATTGCAAAGGTTTCTGATCCAGTACTTCTAAATGATTTATAATCCACAATACACGTGTAATTAAGGTAGATCATCTTCATTAGTTCAGGTATTTTACTTTGCTAGATTTTGAGGAAATATCAGGATGTTTTGATGCAGTGTTGGCAACAGAAAGGTTTTCTAGTTAACCTTGTTAGAGTTGTACATGAACGTAAACACCGGCAAAATCCTATTGGATGTGTCAGGAAGGAGCTGATGTAGACTGTGCCCCAGGACTGGTGTAACTCAGGGAATCTGGCTTGAAAATAAGACTCCATATCCCTTAATGGGATCAGAATATACAATAAGCAGGGAAAATAAAACAACTGCTGTACACTCAGTTTGAAATGACAACAGTGGATGCTGGAAGATCATAGTTTATAAAGAAGGGAACAATGGGACTGGGAATAAACTGAGTGAAGTGTGGCTTCAGCGAGTTTTGTGCCTTTTTGTCGTCGTCTGCTGGAGAGTGGTTTTCCACTGTACTGTGTAAAAGCTTTTGCAATATTACTGTACACTAAGCATTTGTTATTTAGCAGATCCCATATACCTGTGAAATAGAACTGGAGCTGACTGATCGGCGCACCGGCTCTGAAAGGATATTTGATGACTGATGCGCACTACTGCTGGACAGCAACTCTGGCAGGGTCTGCAAGACATTACTTCCTACAAAGCTAAACCCAGTAGCATGAATGGTAACGATGCTTCACCACCAGATGAACTCAATGTCTTCTATGCACGCTTTGAAAGAGAGACACAACTACAGCTGTGAAGATCCCTGCTGCACCTGATGACCCTGTGATCTCTGTCTCAGAGGCCGATGTTAGACTGTCTTTAAAGAGAGTGAACCCTCGCAAGGTGGAAGGTCCCAATGGAGTACCTGGTAAGGCTCTGAAAACCTGTGCCAACCAACTAGAGGGAGTATTCAAGGACATTTTCAACCTCTCACTGCTACAGGCAGAAGTTTCCACTTGCTTCAAAAAGACAACAATTATACCAGTGCCTAAGAAGAATAATGTAGCCACTTTAATGACTATCACCCAGTAGCACTCACATCGACTGTGATGAAATGCTTTGAGAGGTTGGTCATGACTAGACTGAACTCCAGCCTCAGTAAGGACCTGGACCCATTGCAATTTGCTTATCGCCACATTAGGTCAATGGCAGACGCAATCTCGATGGCTCTCCATATGGCTTTAGGCAACACAACATGTCGATGTAGTTATAAAGAAGGCAAGACAGCCATTATACTTTATTAGGAGTTTGAAGAGATTTGGCATGTCAACAAATACACTCAAAAACTTCTATAGTTGTACTGTGGAGAGCACTCTGACAGGCTGCATCACTGTCTGGTATGGAGGGGCTACTGCACAGGACCGAAAGAAGCTGCAGAAGGTTGTAAATCTAGTCAGCTCCACCTTGGGTACTAGCCTACAAAGTACCCAGAACATCTTCAAGGAGCAGTGTCTCAGAAAGGCTGAGTCCATGATTAAGGACTTCCAGCATCCTGGGCATGCCTTTTTTTCATTGTTACCATCAGGTAGGAGATACAGAAGCCTGAAGGCACACACTCAGCGATTCAAGAACAGCTTCTTCCCCCCTGCAATCCGATTCCTAAATGGACATTGAATCCTTGGACACTACCTCACTATTTTTTAAATATACAGTATTTCTGTTTTTGCACCTTTTTAAAAAAGTCTATTCAATATACCAATACTGTAATTGATTTACTTACTTATTATTATTTTTTCTCTGCTAGATGTATTGCATTGAAGTGCTGCTGCTCAGTTAACAGATTTCACGTCACATGTTGGTGACAATAAAGCTGACTCTGAGCCTCACCACTGCATGGCTGCACATGGGCAGAGGATGGAGCCCGAGTGGCAGCATCAGTCTGAATATACCATGTCCTGACGTCAATGATGTACAGAGAGGTTGAGAAAGTGGTCAGAAAGAGAAGTTGGGAGTGAGTTCCTGTGGACTGGAAGCACAACTTGGGAAAGATCTAGCAACTTATCCATCAGACCATTAACCTACCTCATCATAAGGCCATAAGACAGAGGAGCAGAATTAGGCCATTCAGCCCATCGAGTCTGCTCCACCATTCCATCACGGCTGATCCCGGATCCCACTCAACCCATACACCTGCCTTCCCGCCATTGATATCCATTGATGCCCTGACTGTTCTGGAAACAATCAACTTCTGCTTTAAATATACCCACAGACTTGGCCTCCACTGCAAGCTGTGACAGGGCATTCCACAGATAACACCAGCACTCAGCACTACTGCAAAATTCATATATTAAAGCACACACTCTCACACACCCCTTCACATACCCACACACATGCATGCACACATCCACACACAAACACATACACACATCCACAGACAAGCACACACACTTCCACACACAAACACATATACAAATCCACACACACACACACATCCACATACGTTGCTTGTAAGTGTTCCATGGTGATTACATTGCGTCAACGCTGAGATGCTCACTTCTCACTCAACAGCAGGATAAGGTGATGAAGAATCATCACCTGCCAACAAGCAGGGACAGAAACAGCTTCCTTTTGCTTACAAAGTCCAGGGTGCCAGAGATATGAGTGCTGTCAGTTATGAGATCTGTTTCCATGGAGACAGTAACCCATAGAGACTTTATTATGAGCAATAAATGGAATCAGATTTAACATCACTGCATATGTTGGCCAATTAAACAAGTAGTGCAAAAATAGAACAAAAAATGAAAAAGAACAGTGAGGTAGTGTACATGGGTTCATTGTCCATTCAGAAAGCTGATGGTCCGGGGAAGAAACTGTTTCTAAAACATTGAGTGTGTGTTTTCAGGCTCCTGCACCTCCTCCATAATGGCAGCAATGAGAAGAGGGGACATCCTGTGTTTTTATGCTTGTGGTTCTGGGAAGCCGGGTGGCCATGAATAACACAAGAGACGGAGAGATGAGGAACAAATGTGTAGCTGCTAATTTTGTTTGTAAATCATGTACACGGAATGCCCTCTCACAGTACGTAGCACACAGGGAGGCTTGACAGCAGCCCGTAAGGGTCAAAATACACATGAATATATAATATATCCCTTCCCCCTTCCCATACACAGACCAGCTGCTGAACTATTAATATTCAATAGAGTAATTTTCAAATTTAACCAACAATAAAAACAAATTTTTTTTAAGCTAGGGAAAGAGGGTAGACTGTTTGTATTCCCAGGCATAACCCTGGGGATTATTCTGCCCCACGTTAGTCATTGAACTAGAGATTCAATCTGTCTGGAGGCTGCCTGTTCCTGTGAGGGTACCGGCAACTTCGGAATGATGCCAAAGTCATCTTAACTCTTGGTGGTGTATGTATAGATCTTGGCTTGGGTACTGCATCATCAGTAGTGGGCACCTCAGAAAGCACAGATGATGGGGGAGCACTGTTAACTGAGGTTCTGCAGTCATCTCGGAATCCTGTCCCATTTCTACAACTGGACCTGGATTGGTCAGTTGGTGTTGGTTTTCAGTAGCCTCAGAAACGGACAACAGCTAATCAATCTGCCCTCTCCAGATGTTGTGATTACTAGTTTCCACTGTGTATGACACTGAACTATTTAGTGCCACCATGGTCACAGGTATCTACTGTGTTCCAGAGATGTAGCTCTCCCTCCAGCTGTGAACCTTCTGGACTGCGCTTTGGCACACATCTCTCTGCTTGGGGTTTCTATTCATTTAGCACAATCTGTTTTGTGTTTGGGGGTCTAAGATGTCGTGGTGGGTGTGAAGCTGTCTTTTCATCAGAGCAGTGCCTGGAGCCATTGTGGTGGTGGCACAAGGTGCATTGGTGCTTATCAGCAACAAAGTGCTTCTTAACAACCCTACCAACTTGGAGACCTATGGCTATGGATGGCCACCAACCCACCCCCCACGACCCCTCTGTTTCTCCACACTGCTAAGTTGTCCAACAGCCTGCTTCCGATTGTAACAGTTCCTGTCCTAATGCTATGGTACCTCCTGCCTGATGGTAGGGGTGGGGCAAAGAGATTGTTGGACGGATGGGAGGGATCATTGACAATGCTAAGGGCCCTGTGTATGCAGCACTCCTGATAAATACCTCCAATGTGTCGAAGAGAGACCTGATGATTGTCACAGCAGTCTTCAAAATCCTTTGTAGGGACTTGAGGTCAGATGCCTTGCAATTCTTGTACCAGATAGTGATGCAGCTAGTTGACACCCTCGATGCTGCCCCTGTAAAGATTGGTTAAACAGGGAAGGGAGGGACTCACTTACCTCAATCTCAGGACAGTTAGCCTAAGTATATTTATTTACTGTGTTTTTTAGAAATTATTATTGTGTTCTTTATCCTTAGTGTATTTTTGTGCTGCATCAGATCCGGAGTAACAATTACTTCATTCTCCTTTACACTTGTGTATTGGAAATGACATTAAACAATCCTGAATCTCGAATCAGAGGGCACTTAAGCAATTGATAAGAACCAGATGGAGCAGAATATTAGGAGTTTTTCAACTTGAAGTTTAGATGGGAGTTTCAACCACTCCAGTGCCTCATAATTAAATTCCCAGGTGGGATTTGAACTCTTGACTCATATTATATTGTGGGTACAAAAATGAAGCTGATCCTATGTGCCTGGCAACGCACTGTAAGATGAAATGTTCCATGAAGGGTTGGACTTGGAAGCCGAACGGATGGGGATGTGATTCACTGGCTTCCGGTAGACTATTGAGGACAGGCCCCCTTTCTTAGCTGAATCCTCACCCTCAACTCCCTTGACTTTGTGCTCCTGGCTGTGTCATGTATGCCCTGCCGCCACAGCTGGAACACATGATATTGAAAGCTGCTGTGTGTGCACCTGAATTCTGGACTTGCAGCCCTATTGTGAGCCTGTGCATCGTACAATGCATCCAAGTTCTGCACCTGTTTCTGCAACATTCATTCCCCCTTCAGACAGTGTAGGTACTGCCAGCACAGGTAAAGCCTTGTTCTCTGTAAATAGCCCGCACTCTTCGGAGTCCAGATCAGGTCAGTCCATGATAAAGTAGATTTTTTTTAATCAAACTTGTGTGCTGCAATGCAGTTTCAAGGGTCACTTACACAGGGTCAAAAAGGCTGTACAAATCCTCTCTATCTGTTCTCTGCGTGCTGTGTGTTATAACACAGTATGGATGTGGAGATGGTGGCATTTTGAATGGTGTTTTTGCTGGGATTGTGTTATTGTATATTAACAAGGGGATTTGAAGAGCAAGCATTGCACAATAACGCTGCTGAGATGGGGTTATTCCTTTGTATTATAGTTGCAACTTTCATCAGACTATTCTTGGTCACCCTTTGGTTCGATGGTGGTTCTTCATCAGAAGATCATTTTGATTTCTTCTGTTGCAAAACTGTTGAATATGCAGAATACCAGCAGCAGCTGCCGGGTTCGGAGCGGTAAAAGTTTGTTAAAAGATCTACATAATGCATTGATAAGAGTTCAAAAGAATCACAGGCAAATGATGATAATACTTCAGACATCCCACGCTGCAAAAACTCATTTCAGGGAGGTAGCACCATCAATTTGTGGGAGAAATCTGGGAGAGGTGGGATGTCTGCAATAGAGTAGCTCCTTAGCAGCTAGCCAGCTAGTTTAAATAACATTAGCTAAGCTAATGAATGAATGACACCTGTTAAACTCACCTCAACACGTCTTCTACAGTCTTAATCCACCATGGGCAATAGAAAAGTCACTGTTGCAAACAGTGCAGCGAGCAACACTGTCATTATTTTTGACCCCTATTAGGCAGGGATACACTTTAGTGTAGTCTGGGGTGACGTACGTTTTATATTTTCTTTTTTTGGGACATTCTGCCATGGCACGCTCTCGCTTTCTCTCGCGCTCTCGCTCTCTCGCTCGTGCTCTCGCTTGCTTTCTCTCTCCCTCGCGCTCTCTCTCTCTCTCTCTCGCACTCTCAGAAAATTGATTTCCGTGATATTGTATATAATTTGCGGGCATCAGAGAGCCACTATTAATATGCGGGAGACTCCCGGAACTTCCGGGAGAGGTGCGATGTCCGATACTTACAATGTATTGGTTTAATAGAAAGACAAGAGTTCAGTGCTAGTGTTTGATTCGGCCAGAGCAAGAGTTAAGACGTACAAGATTTAAGGTCTAGTGGTATTTATTGTTAGTATATCAAGTATCAGTCAAAATGTAGGGAAACTTTAATGAACTTCAAGAGTTGCTGTTCAGATTAGTTGGGTATTTATGTAATTAATCTTTGTGGCATGAATGCTGGTTGTTATGTTCTCAACAGTTCGGCAGTGAGTACACTTCACAAGAATTGTGCAAAACACTGAGATTTCAGAAGACATAAAAAATTTGTTGTGTTTAAATCATAAGACTGGGAGCTTAGGCTTAAGAATCTTATCAGAAAACCTGGGAATCAGTCAGAAAGTAGATGCGGACAGTTTGTAGAAATGTTAGTTTGGTAGCATTGATTGGGACAGGACCCTTCCTCTGATATTTTCAGAAAAAAAGAACAGCGGTCATTTCCAGAAATTTGGGAACATCAGATATGTTGAAGTTTAAAAAAAATTGAACTTTATTACACAAAGCTTAGGGCAGAAGAGTCAATAAAATTTATAAGAAAGATAAAACATAATTTTTAAATTTATGTTTGACAGCATTCATAATATTATCTCATATTCTGTTGGTCAATATTCTATCAATGTTTGACCTATGTCAAAACTACCAAGAAATGTACATCTGGACAGAAATGAGGGAAAGCCTTAAACATTTTGTTTTCTAAGTCATTGAACGAAACTGAGTTACAAAGAAAGGTTGAATAGGTTAGGACTTCATTTCCTGGAGTGCAGAAGAATGAGGGGAGATTTGATAGAGGTATATAAAATTATGACGGGTATAGATAGAGTGAATGCAAGCAGGCCTTTTCCACTGAGGCTGGGGGAGAGAAAACCGGAGGACATGGGTTAAGGGTGAAGGGGGAAAAGTTTAAAGGGAACATTAAGGGGGCTTCTTCACATAGAGAGTGGTGGGAGTGTGGAATGAGCTGCCAGATGAGGTGGTAAATGTGGGCTCACTTTTAACGTTTAAGAAAAACTTGGACAGGTGCATGGATGAGAGGTGTATGGAGGGATATGGTCCAGGTGCAGGTCAGTGGGACTAGGCAGAAAACGGTTCGGCACAGCCAAGAAGGGCCAAAAGGCCTGTTTCTGTGCTGTAATGTTCTATAGTTCTATGGTTGTCATCTGGACTCCACTTCCCTCGAGCACCTGTTGCAAAGGCATAAGACACAGTATCCGTGGAGTTAAATAGTGGCATTCAAATAGATTCCAGCTGACAATACATATTCATAAGTATTGGAGTCTTACAGAACTGAAACAGGCCTTTTGGCCCATCTTGTCCATGCCCATTATTTTTATTTATACTCATTCCACTTGCTCCACATTGGGCCCAAAGCCTTCAAGGTGTTGATGATCCAGATGCTTCTTAAATACTTTGAGAACTCTGTCTCCACCATCTCTTCTCCTTTGACAGTGAGCTCTGCACTTCAACGACCTTCTGTGTAAAAAAACTTCCCCCTCAGATGCTTTCTAAACCTCCTAAATATTGCTTTAAACCAAAGCCCTCTTGTCCTTGACATCCGACCGTGCGATAGAGATTATTTGCTACCAATCCTATCTATCCCACTCATAACTTTATATTCCTCGATCACTTCTCTATATACGTAAATAAATATCTTCAATTTCCGAAAAGGACCCATTATAGTCTTCAGTTCTAATTGTTACATCCTTTATTGTAATCTTATCCTTCCACTTGTGTATAATACCAAAAATCCATCCCTTATTCTGTATATCCATGATCAATGATGCTTTGAGCCCCTCTATCCATTCAACTTCACCCGTCACACAGAAGATTCACAGTAGGGCTTAGGTACTTGATGTGACGATTTGACAAGTACACAGCTTCCAGCAGCAGGCTTGATCCAGTTGGATTGCCCCATGGATTGTACCTGAGCCCTGTTCCAATACTGACTTTAACCTCACTTGGGCCCATTCCCACACACTCTGTAATCTCACTGGGAACCAGTTACCACATTCACTGAAAACACACTGGGTCCTATTCCAATGTGACACCGAAGTGAATGAGGCAAAAGGCAGGAAATAATAGCAACACACATCAAAGCTGCTGGTGAACGCAGCAGGCCAGGCAGCATCTCTAGGAAGAGGTACAGTCGACGTTTCAAGCCGAGACCCTTCGTCAGGACTAACTGAAGGAAGAGTGAGTAAGGGATTTGAAAGTGGGAGGGGGAGGGGGAGATCCAAAATGATAGGAGAAGACAGGAGGGGGAGGGATGGAGCCAAGAGCTGGACAGGTGATTGGCAAAGGGGATACGAGAGGATCATGGGACAGGAGGTCCGGGGAGAAAGACGAGGGGGGGGGGAACCCAGAGGATGGGCAAGGGGTATAGTGAGAGGGACAGAGGGAGAAAAAAGGAGAGAGAGAGAAAGAATGTGTGTATATAAATAAATAACGGTTGGGGTACGAGGGGGAGGTGGGGCATTAGCGGAAGTTAGAGAAGTCAATGTTCATGCCATCAGGTTGGAGGCTGCCCAGACGGAATATAAGGTGTTGTTCCTCCAACCCGAGTGTGGCTTCATCTTTACAGTAGAGGAGGCCGTGGATAGACATGTCAGAATGGGAATGGGATGCGGAATTAAAATGTGTGGCCACTGGGAGATCCTGCTTTCTCTGACAGACAGAGCATAGGTGTTCAGCAAAATGGTCTCCCAGTCTGCGTCGGGTCTCGCCAATATATAGAAGGCCACATCGGGAGCACCGGACGCAGTATATCACCCCAGCCGACTCACAGGTGAAGTGTTGCCTCACCTGGGAGGACTGTCTGGGGCCCTGAATGGTGGTAAGGGAGGAAGTGTAAGGGCATGTGTAGCACTTGTTCCGCTTACAAGGATAAGTGCCAGGAGGGAGATCAGTGGGGAGGAAATAATAGGTCTGGTTAGTCTGACCTTGGTGGTCAGTAATATTTTAGGGTCCATTATTAAAGATGAATTTATGGAGTACTCAGAATACACCATAATGTACAAAGAAGTAATTTCAGTTTTGTTAAGAGGAGATCTTGCCTTATAAATCTGACAGATTTCTTTGAGGAGGTAACAAGCAGAAAGTAGAGAAACTCGGATTTCAGAAGGTCATTGACAAGGTGCTGCGTACAAGAGCCCCTGGTGTCCAAGGTGAAGTACTACCATGGATGGAAGATCGCCTGACTGGCAGAAGGGGGATAAAGAGCCCTTCTTCAGGATGGCTGCTGGTGATTAGTGAAGTTCCACAGGAGTCGCTGTTGAGACCTCAACTTTTCAGTTTATACATTAATGATCTGGAAAAAGGGATTAATGGCATTGTAGCCAAGTTTGCAGATGACACAGACATAGGACAGAGGTACAGGTAATACGGTGAGGCCAAGGAATCTTCAGAAGGACTTGGACAGGTTGGGAGGGTTGGCAAACATGTGGCATAAGAAACACAGTGTAAAAAAGTGCAGGGCTATGCCTTTTGGTAAGAAGATATAGGTATTTTCTAAATGGAAGAGAATTCAGAAATCGATGGTGCAAGGGGACTTTGGAGACCTAACGCAGAATTCTCTGAAGGTTAACTTGCAGGTTGAGTCAGTAGTAAAGAAGACAAATGTGATGCTAATATTAATTTCATGGTAACTAGAACATAAAAGCATTGTTCAGACTTTATAAGGTATTGAGGATCTCATTAAAATCTACTCAGTACTGGAAGGCCTATGTAGAGTGGGCATTGAGAATATGTCCCATTAGCAGAAGAGTCCAGAATCAAGGGTACAGTCTCAAAATAAAGGAATATTCCATTGAAACTGAGACGTAGAAGAATTTCTTCAGGCAGGGTATATTGAAACTGTGGAATTTATCATCATGGATGACTGCAGAAGTCATGTCATTGGTTTTGTTTAAGGCAGAGATTGATAAAGGGGTAAAGAATTACAGGGAGAAGCTGAGACAATAGGGTTGGAGAAAATGTCAGCCATGACTGAATGTCAGACTAGACTTGATGGGCTGAATGGCTTAATTCAGTTCCTATACTTATGGTCCCATGGCTTACTTTAAACATAGAGTAGACCCATTCCCACATCCACTTTTAACTCATCAGGGTCCCCTTCCAAACTCACCCAGTGCACTGAAAAAAATTATACTACTGTGTAACATCTATAAAAACAGTGAATTAAATATTTGTAGGTGCGTCAATATTCAAGAAAATCCATTGGTCCAGCAACACCAAAGTCCAGAGGACACTAGAACATTGGAAATTTACTGCATTAGTCCCAATAACATTGAGGTAATGAATGTCCACTCTTATGATGGATTAGTTCAATTTTGTCAAGTTATTGAAAGATCTTGCATCTCCAAAATGCTCAATGCTTATATTTTCCTGGGAGACTCCAGACCAATTATCAATTACTCCTTTCACTGCCATAACTATTGGGCTTTATAGACCTGTCTACATTTTTCCCGAACTCAATACTCCTCCCAAATTTGTCTATTTTAACATTAGACAAACTTCCAAATTCTTATGTTTAGATATCTGAACTCCATCAAACACAAAGGATTCCCAAAACCAAAGAGTCACTCACATTAGCAAAACCAATTCTGATCAATCAAATATTTGAATTTCAAATTTCAGCAACTCGAGTCCACTGTCATTTAAAATACTACTTGATATGCTTCTGGCAATTAGAAGAATCTTAACTTAAATGAATTAAAAATGATGTGAGACCACTATTCAGTAAAGGAAGTAATTAAACACCAGCATCATGTAAGCTTTATGAAGTTCCAGATTTTGCCTTGGATTTAATGTTCTGAACATTCCAAATCATAGAAACATAGAAAACCTACAGCACGATACAGGCCCTTCGGCCCACAAAGCCTTGCCAAACATGTACTTAACTGAGAAACTACTTAGGGTTACCCATAGCTCTCTATTTTTCTGAGCTCCATGTACCTGTCCAGGAGTCTCTTAAAAGACCCTATTGTATCCAATTCCACTACCGTCACCGGCAGCCCATTCCACGCACTCACCACTCTCTGTGTAAAAAACTTACCCTTGATACCTCCTCTGTACCCGCTTCCAAGCACCTTAAACTGTGCCCTCTCATGCTAGTCATTTCCACCCTGGGAAAAACCCTCTGACTATCTACATGATCAATGCCTCTCATCATCTTATACAACTCTAATTCTCCAGACTACTGACTTTTCTCTTAACCAAATATAGACGTATCCAATGGCTCAAGTTTTTCACAATTCCCATTGTTACGTAAACGGCAACAATGAATATCAATCGAGACAGGTTATATAAAAACAACCAAACATTTATCAAACACGGATAAACGATAAGGGAAAAAAAAACGAAAACTTTAAGCGGAAGTTAACCGTTATGCAGCCGTTCACCAAATCGTCACTCGTCACTGGTTCTTAAAGTGTTAAATATGAAAACAGTTCTTAAAGCGATAAAGTCAGATATAGTTCTTAAAATGGTAAATTCAAAAGTCCAACAGATTTATACGTTCAATTGGGAGAGACTTCTCTGGAGAAGGATTTCTTCATAGACGCGACTTTCCTGCTGGTTCTGTCCAAAGGATTCATGATGCAGTAAGTAAACAGTTTAAAACAACTGACCTTAAATTCTAGAGAGAGCAAACCTTTGCATGAAACTTCAATGAAGACTCAATAAGGTCGATCCTTTGTTAAACTGCTAAACGATGCCAACTCCTCTCAATCCTTTGAGTCCTGTACTTCGATAAAGTCTTCACTCCCCCTACTACTGCTGGAATAGGGTAAATCAGCACATCTAACAAGAATTTCCAGTCCAATAATATTGTATCTTGCAACAGAACACAACACTCCATTTTAAAAATGAAACTGCGTCACAAAAACAAACACGCAACAGAAACGGAGACACAGCATGTTCTACCTGGAAATCTACAAACTAAAAATCTAACTGCGTCATCTGGGGTCGACCCTCATATACCCATGGTGCACATGTCATCACGTGACCTCACATCAGGGGAAAATCACAGGGGTGACCTTCAAAAGACCATTACATCATTCTCACAAAAAAAAAGAACACAGATCTCCTTGAGCATGTAACACCATCCTCAGTAAAATCTTCTGTACGTTGTTCAGCCAGTCCTCAATGTTATAACATACAGTATAAAACAACCATTTTTGGAGGCTACATAAACACGCTACTCTTGTATTTATTTCCCGGCCTGTTCTTAAAATGATTTCTAAGATCTTTAAATTGTCTATGATTCCTACTTATGAATCACTTAAAAGAGCCGTGTCATTAACAAAAGCTAGCACAGTGCATTTAAAAGGCTTATCCTTTGAACTAAAACTTTCCCATCATTATAAAGGTGCACAAAATTGTATCCATTGCAAATTTCAATGAAACCAGTAATTGCCTTGTTCAAGACCTTTTCTAACAGAGCTTTGATATGAATGTATCGACTTTAATCATGGTGTATAGAAATTACATTCACCAACTAAGTGAACTAGATGTTTGTGAAATTCATTTCAATCCAATGGTTCTGTGATCCTCCAGGCCTCTAAAATCCATGTGAAACTTTACTGTGCTCTTTCCAGCTTTCTATCGCTGAGTGACTTAGAATTACACAGAATCCAAGTGTGGTCTCACTAATCTATTGTACAGCTGTAACACGTCATCCCAGCTCACATACTCAGTGCAGTGGCTGATGAAGGCAAGCATGTCAATCACCTTCACCACTTGTCTACCTGTGGCCGTTTCCAGGGAACCACATACCTGTACCTGTCTGCTCTGCAAACCTCTCCAAGTTCCCACCATGTACTGTGCATGTCCTGCCCTGGGTCAACTGACCAAAATGCAACTCCTCACACAATTCCTCCAGCTAAACCCCTGAACTCTACTGGGACAAATGGTAGCTGAAATATTAGTCCAAGAATCATCGAGAGATGCAGCACAGAAATGGGCCCTTCTTCAGCCATCTGAGTCCACCGACCACACATTACACTGAGCCTACATTAATCCTGTTTTATTCTTCCCACATTCTCATCATCAACTCCCCTCCCCCACCAAGATTTGACTATCCACTGATACACCAGGGGCACTGTACAATAGCCTATTAACCCACAAACCCATACATCTTTGGAACGTAGTTGGAAACCAGAGCACCCTGGAAAAACCTATGTAGTGACAGGGAGATTGTGCAAACTCCACATGAACAGCGCCAGAGATTAGGTTTGAACATGGGTGTCAGGTGCTTTCAGACAGTGGCTGTCACTGTGCACAATAATTAACAATAGATTACTACTAATAATCATTCGAAATTGAGAATCAGCCTTAAATGTACTGAAGATTGAATGGTGCAAAAGGCTTCCCAGCTCCTAATAAATATGATTCTGTATTGCATTTAGATAACTAGAACTCATCACGTGCTTAAAAATCCTGAAAAAAATGCCCAAATTTTTGACAGAAGGTAAAACATACCTCTTACCTAAAGGCGAATCACAAAGGGCCCATCAAACTGTCACCCTATTACTTGTTTACAAACTACAGTATATGTAAAATTGTAACATCATGTATCTTGCAAGTAATCACCACTCACTTACATAACTACATGTACTTACAGAAGAGCTATGGTAAGAAAAGAAAACAACTGATAATAGATTCAGTAATTCTAAATCAAGACCTATAGAGAAGCAGGAGACTTTTATGTTGTTATATTGGCTACCAAAAACCATTTGATTCTGTCCCACAGCCATGGTTAATAGAATATATATATATATATATATATATATATATATACATACACACATATATATACACACACACATATATATATATATATATATACACACACACACACACGGCATTTTGCAAGGTGACTCTCCAAGCCCACGTCGGTTTTGCCTAGCTTTAAACATGCACTCTAATTTTCTGTATCAGACAAAAATAAAATATCAATTCAGAGACAACCAAACAAATTAAACCTTGACACACCTTCTATACATGGATGATTTGAAATTATACGCTCCTTCATTAGTAAAGCAACTAATTCAAATAGAACTATTTTTGAAATACAGTATATAACCATGAAATTTGAACTAGATAAGTGCAGAACATTAAACATAAAGTGCAATGGAGCTAATAGAATACAAAACAGAGCAGCAGGATACAATACAACTGATGGATAAATGTGAAACATATAGGTATCTGGGATATCAACAAGCAAAGTAAATAGATCATAGTGCGATAAAGAGAAAACTTTCAGAATTTACTTCAAGGCTTAAGATGAACTGCCGGAGCTCAATGGTTAAAAAAAAGCAAAAGATAATAAACTTTTTTGCTATACCTATATTAATGTACTCTCTTGGCATAATATCTTGGTCCGAAATCAATCTGGAAAATTTACAAAGAAAAATAAGAACTGAAATAACTAACTTCAGAAAACACTACTGTATGTACACTCGAACGCAGTTGGATTAACACTACCTAGGGCAGAAGGGGAAGAGGAATAACAGACATAATAAATATTGCCAGATATTTTTCAGTCAGATAAAACTAAAGATATTTTTCAACAACAAAAGCGGGATTCTACATTCCAGAGAAGCGTATGCAATTCTGGTAAGGAGTATACAGCACAAAACTTCAATGAAAGCACAACCCAGAAAAATGAAGCCATTATCACTATAGAAGAAAAAATTAACCAATGAAAGAGCATGACCCTCCATGGAAAACATCCGCACGATTCAAGCAGACTAGATGTTGACAAGGAGTAGAATGCCTGGCTCAGAGTTGGAGTCATTTTTGCAGAAACCAAAGGGTTCCTTGTGGCAATACAGGACCAGATGGTTAACACAAAAAGTGATCAAAATATATAACAAAAGTCCAACAAATTTAAAATGATAAATGCAGAAAATGTCAAGAGAAACCAGAAACAATACAACACATTACGGGATCCTGCAGCAGTTTAACTCAAGTCTGATTACTTACACAGGCACAATCAAGTGGCAAATCATTCACCAAAATCTTACTTTAAAATACGAACTCTTAAAAGTTAGCATACCTTACTATAAGTACAAGCCTGATCCAGTTTTAGAGTCAGAATCCTACAAATTATATTACAACTGATCCATTATTACAGATAGGACAATCCATAATAACTATCCAAATAATAATATTACAGGACAAACAGGCAATAACAATATATCTAGTAGATGTAACCATTCCAAACATACAGAAATCAATAAGTGAAAAACACCAGAAATATGCTGAAATAAAAGAGGAAATTGAAAGACTATGGAACAGGAACAGGGTATACATTGTCCCAATAGGAATAACAACATCTGCTGTCATCCAAAAGTCATTACACAGTAGCATTAAACATTAGGGCTACACAGTAAATCTCCGGAGGGCCACAATACTAGAACCACTAGAATAGTCTGAGAGCTCCTAGCAATTGAGAGATGAGTGTGCTTGGCCATGACAGTACCTCTGCTTTTACTAGCTTGAACTGAAAAAAATAATTAATTAATTAATTATACTGAGAACATGAGGTGAAGAGTTCTTGAAAGTGGGTCCATAGTTGCCCGAGGAGGTATTGAGGCCAAGATCTTGGAGCTTATTGATTCGTTTTGAGAGGATGATAGTGTAGTCAATGAGAGCATCTTGATACAGTATATGCACCTTCACTGTCCATATGTTCCAGAGCTGAGTGAAGAGTCAATAAAATGGCATTTTCTGTAGACCTGTTGTGACAGCAGATCCAAGTCAATCCTCAAGCAGGAGTTGATATGCTTCATGTACAATCCTTCAAGGTGTGTCTTCACAGTGGATGTAAGTGCTACTGGACAAAAGTCATTGAGGCAGGTTACACATTCTTCTTGGGCACCAGTATGATTAAAGCCTGCTTGAAGAAGACGAGTACCTTAGACTGCTGTAGCAAGAAATAACCTGACAGTTATGTTGATTGTAGGATACAATGACATCACTGAGGTATGACCAAATTTGAAAGCAGCTGAGTTGTGGTGGTGAACTTTGCTCTCTGGAGAGTGAGGATATTAGGAAACTTTTCTTATAATGCAGATGCCTAAAATCAAGGAGCATAGTTTTATAGTGAGGAGTAGGAGGGTTAGAGGAGACCTGTGGAGAAATGTTTTCACCCTGGGCATTACTTCAATGTGTGACAAAGTGCCTGAGTAGGGATGGAGGCAGAGACTTGCACAACATTGAAGAGCATATCTGGACAAGCAATTGAATCACCGAGGCGTGGAAGGCTATGGTTCAAGTGCAGGTAAATGGCATTAATGTAGGTAGGTACAGCACGGACATGGTGGGCTGAAAGGCCTCTCTGCACTGTCTCAGGTAGACAAGATAAACAAGCTGGAAGAAAGACAAAAGGATGGTTGATGCTTTGGGTCAGTTCCCAGTATCAGGTGCTGCCTCATCTAGCAATTCATTTGCTCTAGATTTCAGCAGACACTTGTATCACCACAAAAAGCTACACACTGGGATTTTGATCACTTGTGTCCCTCTATTGCCATGTGACACATAGTGGGCTTGTATCTATTTCTAGATGTGCAACTGTGCCACGTGTAAAACATCACATCAGATGATAATGTCTGCCTTAAATCCCATAACCCTTTGTGTCCAGAAAATTACCTTATCCATCACACTGATGTGAAGTGTCTCCAGCTCTGGGGTGAATCAGGAGGCTGTGGGGCTCACATTGGTAAGGACTGAAGGGAAAGGAGGTGACCGTCAATCCTGAGGGATTATCTTGGAAGAAGGTTGGTTGCAGCTCCAGTAGAGTATAATGAAGGCACCCTCTCTCATAATCTGGGTGGCCCTTGAGAGAGAAGAGGTGGAAATATAGCAAATGGTCAAGTTGTGCAAAATATTTAAAATAAAACATAGATGCTGGAAATATTAAGTAAAACCAGAAAATGTTGGAAACGCAGGAGGTCAGGCAGCATCTGATGAAAGGGAAAGATAGTTAAGATTTCAGGATGAAGATTCTTTGTCAGACTCTTAAGATGGAGGAAGGAACCAGAACAGAAATTGTTGGTCCTAATTCTTCAAGCACCCTGATAGTGGCCAGATCCAATATCTGATGCCTTCTCTGGCAATCTTCACTCATGGTCGATGGCCCAGAGCAGTGCAGGTATATCAAACATGATCTTGTCTTTTTTGTTTATTTGTGAACAATGTGGCAGCAGCTAGTCTGGTCTGCCTTTACCATAAGATCATGGTTTTGAGCTGCTTCTTTGATTTGCTTAGAGTCTACAATCATTTCAGCTGCTGCAATATTTCCAAAACTGGCCAAGGAGGGCAAATTTCCTGTCATTCTTGACATCCAAGACATTAATCAACTTAGATGGATTATTGCAATATGATAGTTGCCTGATTACTATTATTATTGCTTTTATTCCCGATTTATGCAATGAACTGGATATAAATTGCCTGGTTGTCATAGCGTTATATTTGTGCAACATTATTCCAAGCCAATGAATACCAGACACGACTATCATGACCACCACACTTTACTCCCATGGCAGGATCATATAATTGCAGGTGTGTTACAGAATGGTATTTAATTAATATGTATGTGTAGTATGTAAGCAGTAAATTAATGTGATTAATGTTGCATATAGTCATGAAACAGCAGAAACTGGAATCTCTTCCTTCCCCAGCCACTCCTTCTCTGGATCACCACCTTACAGATATATCTGCACCCCTCTCCACTCCTGAAACAATCAGCATCCCCATTCTTAATAATTAAATAGGTAGTCCCAGTGAGAAAGAGAACTGTAGTCTCTGAACGTTCAGCTGAAGAAGCAGGAACATGAATACTGAGGGTAGTGGAGCAGTAATCACCAACCACAAATGTTGCTCTTCCTTTCAACTATACATTCTCCTCAAGCCTATGAGCCATACTTGTTGACAGGCTCAACACCACTCAGGGCCCGTTCTGGTGAAAGGTCTTTCACAGAGAACAGTAACTCCATTTCCCTTTCCACGGCTGCTACCTGACCTGCTGAGTGTTTGCACCAATGTTTGTTTTTGGTTCACCATCCAGGATAGAGCACCAGCAAACCAATCACCGCCCCACTCTGTCCACCACCAGTAAACAGTGTGCTGCAGTGAGTCACATCGCAGAGTGCACTGCAGTTACCAATCCACAATCTCGAGCACCAAGAAGATGAGGGCAACAGAGATTTGGGAACACCACAGAGCAGCTTTCTCTCCATGAAGTACCCCAGATTACCAGTCCTTCATCTAACTCAAGCCAGCTCCATTGCAGGCACTAGCCTCCACATCAACAAGGACACCTTCGAAAGGCGGTACTCAACATTGTGGATACTCACCAGCCAAAACATGCCCTCTTCTCATTGCTACCATCAGGGAAGAGCTACAGGAGCCTGAAGACACACACTCAATATTTTAGGAACAGTTTCTTCTCCTCCACCATCAGATTTCTGAACAGACCATGAATACTACTTTCTGCTCTCTCTTTGCACTACTTTGAGGTACTGTATTTCTTATTGAAACATAGTAATTTGTCTATATTGCATTGTACTGCTGCCACAAAACAAGAAATTTAATGACGTATGTCATTAAAAATAAACCTGCTTCTGATTCTCACTGGGTCTAACCTCTAGAACATCCCGTTCTCCAGCAGGACCTTCACTAGAGAGGCAAGGAGACTCAACCCCCTCTCATACAGAGATAGGCAATAAATGCTGGGCTTGCCGGCAGTATCCAGGTCACAAAACAGTGATTGGTATCAAAAGCTCACCTTTGATTAAAGGGTGTTTGTTAAAGAAAATGGCCCAGTGCACAATCTGGTGGATGCAAAGCAATGGATGTGCTGCTGAGAAAGGAAGAGAAGATCATGTGGGTCAAATACTGAGTGGCTTATGCTGCAGCTCTGGTATTGATCTAATGTCATGCATGTACGCAGACTGAGAGAACTTAACTATTCACTTGTTATCATATTGACAACTTCTTCTACACCACTGAGCTGGGATTGTTGCGAATGTTATTGCACATTTTTAAACAATTTAGTTGGGTTCTAAGAATAACTTCATAGAAAAGGGCAAGATAAAACTTTAAAACACAAATTGCTTGCCACGTTGTGGAGTCTAATTTCTGGCAGGTTGAGCTGAGGTGTTGGTTACAGCCGTAAGGTAGTCTGTTGAGACTTGTTTGTACTTAACTGGCCTTGCCAGCAATAAAACCTGCAGTTGTTCACATGGATGAGAGGAGTCTTTTAATTCATTGTCTAGAACAGCTCAAAGTACAAAGATGGAACAAATCTCCAAAGAGCGGTTCATCCTTTGTTAATCTTGTTCAGAACCTCAGAGAGCCCTGAAGTACTTAACAGCCAGTGAAGTGAACATTGTAATCTGGGGAACACCGTTTCCGGTCTGCATGCAGCAGGCTCCATAGACACTGCATCACCTGTGTTGGAGACTTTGGAAGAGGAGTCAGCAAATTACTCCTCACAACTCTACTCCATTGTGACACTGTGCTGTGGAATCTCTTGTGCTCAATACATGGGAAATTGGTTAAATTTCCCATCTGAGAGACAGCACTCCAACAGTACGGCATTGTCCCAGTATTCCAGTAGAGGATCAGCTTGGATAACCTGTTCCAGTTTCAGGAGGAGGACTTAGAATGAGTTGTGTCTGTCCATCACAGGTAGGCAGAGTGAACTTAGCTACCTGGATGGACATTAATTCAAATGGCTTTTACAACAATCACTAATTTCAAATGTAAAGCATGGCTGATAGCTGAATTTCAATTCCTCAGTTGTCACAGCCTCTGAATTACCTGTCCAGTAACATTACCGGCTTGTTACGTATAATTATTTACCGTTAATTTCGATTACACTTGAACTTGGTTTTCAAACTCAGGTCATGTATTCTGCTTCTCCTCTTTCAGGTTTTCTGAGTGATAAGATTCTCATGATATGTTTCCTTTGTAATTCTGCAAGTTGCAGACACATCAATTCCTAACGCTGCCTTCCAGTGAAGATTTCTAACCTGAAACAGTTAAAGAATATATCTGTGTCATGATTTGATAGATTTCTTAGCTCAATGTAAAACTGGCTTTGACCCTGTCCATTAGAATAGAGGGCACAACTGCAATTATCTTACATACCTAAACTCAATGTTGCATTCAAGACAATGAAAATGAAAGTATGCTGATTTACAGAAAGTCTCTGTGTTCTAAGCTAAATGTTTCTCTGTCACAACCTTTGACGTGCACAGAACTAGTGGAACATAGAACATAAAGCACAGAACATAGTACAGCATAGGAACAAGACCTTCAGCCAACAATGTTGTGCCAAACCAATTAAAGTAATAAAATCAAATGGCCATCTAAACAAATCTCATGCCTACGCAAAATGCATATTCTTCCATTTACATCACATTCATGTGCCTATCTCAATGTCTCTTAAAAATCCCTAATATATCTGCCTCTACCACCATACCAGGTAGTGCATTCCAGACATCCACCACTGTCTTAATAAAAAACTTAACCCTCACATCCCCCTTGATCCTACCCCCTCTCACCTTCAATGTATGCCCTTTGGTATTAGACATTTCATCCCTGAGAAAAAGATACTGTCTGTCTACTCTATCTCTGCCTCTCAGAATCTTGTAAACCTCCATCAGATCTCCCCTCAGTCTCTGCTGCTCCAGAGAAAACAACCCAAGTTTGTCCAACCTCTCATTATAGCATATGCCCTCTAATCCAGGCAGCATCCTGGTAAACCTCTTCTGTACCCTCTCCAAACCCTGGACATCTTTCCTATAGTGAGGTGAACAAAACTGTATACAATACTCTAGATGCAGTTCTTGAACTGAATGTCCCAACTAATAAAGGCAAGTATGCCATAAGCCTTCTTAACCACCCTATCGACCTGTGTAGCCACTTTCAGGCAGCTATGAACTTGGACCCCAAGATCCCTCTGCTCATCAACACTGTTAAGTGTCTTGCCCTTAACAGTGTACTGTCTCTTCACATTTGACCCACCCAAGTGCAACACTTCTCATTTGGTTGAGTTAATTTCAATCTGCCATTTCTCCACCCATATCTGCAACTAATCTATAGTCACCAGTCATCTACAGTACTGTGCAAAAGTCTTAGGCACATATATATATAGCTAGGGTGCCTGAGACTTTTGCACAGTACTGTATTTGTCAACATAGAGTGGAGCAAAGGATTTTGGAATGGTGAGGGTGGTGCGCCATGGGAGGGGTGTGGGACAGGCTGCAGAGAAGGAGAGCCAGCCAGGTTGTGGGGGGGGTGTTGGTACGGGTACAACACATCCAGCCCTGAGACACCAGGCAAGGTATTTTGATTCTAAATAATTGGTTTATTGATCATTACAGAATGTCTCTCTGATGCTTCCCGCTCCCTCCCCTCTCCCTTTCTATTTCCCCGACCACAATTCCCCTCTTCCTGCCCCCTTCCCACTCTCAGTCCACAATAGAGACCCATATCAGAATCAGCTTTATCATCAATCAGATATATCATGAAATTTGTGTATTTTTTAAAAAAAACAGCAGCGGTACAGTGCAATACATAAAATCACTACTGTACTGTGCAAAAATCTAGGCTCCCTTGCTATATATACTGTATGTACCTAAGACTTTTTACAGTTTTGTGTACTATCACTACCAAGCTTTGTATCTTCTACAGACTCAAAAACCCTCCCATCTACTGTAGATTTTCATCAAGGTCATTTATATACATCACAAACAGCAGAGTTCCCAGTGTACGTCCTTGCAGAACACCACTAATCACAGACCTCCATCTAGAATAAGTCCCTTTTTACCACCCATCTTCTAGGCCAAGCCAGTTCTGAACCTAAATGGCCAATTCCATATTGAATCCATGCATCTTAATCTTCTGGATGAGCCTCCCACGAGGGACCACCTGTGTAGGCAACATCCACAGTCACCTGTGTAGGCAACATCCAAAGTTGTCTCCTCAGCTTTTAGTAAAGCATATGACTTACTAAAATCCATGTAGACAACATCCACAGTCATATAGCTGTGGATGTTGTCTACATGGATTTTAGTAAGTCATATGCTTTACTAAAAGCTGAGGAGACAACATCCACAGATCTCCCTTTATCAATTACCCTCATCACCTCATCAAAAAACTGAATCAAGTTAGTAAGACACAACTCGCCTCGATACAGTCGGTGCAAGGACAAAGTTTAATTGATGAGGATTGTAGATTTGGACTCTCAGGTTTATGATGTGTTCTAGTTCTGTTTGCTCTTTTTTGTTTCTACTTTTGGGTAATTTTCCAATCAGGATGGCCTGCAGAAAATGAACACAGAGATAATTGTATAGTCTGTGTTTTTGTTCGTTTTTTGTTGCCCCTTGTGCAATTTTTTTTGCATATGGGTGGAGCAGGGGGGTGGGGTTTGATATTTTTCTTTGATTGGGTTGGTTCCCTGGTTCTTCTTTGGTTCCTGACTGTTTGTGGAGGAGACAAGTCTCAGGGTTCGATACTGCAAACATACTTTAATAATAAATGTACTTTGAATCTTGAATCGTTGAAAAAAGCAATGCCGGCTCTCCCTAATTAGGTCATGGTTTTCCAAATGCTCTTAAATCCTATCCTTAGGAATTCCCTCCAGGAACTTCCCTACTACTGATGTGTGATTCACTGGTCTATAGTTTCAGGATTATCCTTAGTTCCCTTCTTGAACAATAGAACAACATTTGCTGCTCACCAGTCCTCCTGGACAGCAACTGTGGCTAAAGACAAGGCAAAGATATTGTTCAAGGCCCCAGCAATCTCTTCACTTGCCTTTCTCAATATCCTCAGGTATATCCCATCAGGCACTGGGGACTTATCCACCTTAATGCTCTTTAAGAGAACCAACATTACTTCCTCCTTTACTTCGAAGTGTCCTTGCATATCAATATATTCAGCACCGATCTCCCTGACCTCCAAGTTTTTATTGGTAAATACTGATGAAAAATACCCATTATGGACCTCACCCACTTCCTTCACATCACATCCAAGCAAATGTTCTCTCCTTTATCCTTGAGTGATCCTACCATCTCCCTGGTCATCTTCTTGCTCCTGATGTATGTATAGAATGCCTTGGGATTGTCTTTAATTCTACTTGCCAAGGACTCATCGTGGCCCCTCCTGGCTTTCCTAATTCTCTTCTAAAGTTCTTTTTTGGCTTCTTTTTAATCCTCAAGTGCTGCTTTTGATTCCAGCTTCCTAAACTTTACATACTTCTTCTTGACTAAATTCATCACCTGCCTCGACATCCAAGTTTCTCTGACCTTGCCATCCTTGCCCTTCCTTCTGACTGGAACATACCTGGCCTGATGCTGTGCAGTTGGACTTTAAACATGCTCCGCATGTCGGATGTGGACTTGCCCAAGACAGCTGTTCCCAATTAATTCTCTCTTGCTCCTGCCAAATGCTCTCATAATTTGTCATTCTCCAATTTAATACTCTACTGCAAGGTTCATACTTACCCTTATCTAAAACTGTCTTAAAATTTAAGGATTTGTGGTCACTGTCCCCGACTGTTGGGGATTGCACACCTGCCATTTCAGACAAAATTTGTGGGGGATTTGAGAATTCAACTTGCTCGTCATCAAAGGGATCCAACAAAGATAAGCCATGATTGTGGCTGTTTGAGGACCTTCACAGTCTACTCTAATCCAAGAAAATTCCAATTATCTGGTTGTTTTGGGATTTTGGTCGTGCCAGATTTGTAGATTTTCCAGACTTAATTTTATTCACCCTGCTGTATTTTTCATTCATTTTTTTTTAGATATGAGACTACACCATATCATAATACATTTCCCAGCGAGTCCTGTTTAGGTTAAAGAGAGTGTTGGGAACTGGGGCCCAAGCAGGTTGGAAGGGATGATAGAATTGGGGCCCTGGTGAGTGGTAAAGGAACGTGAGAGCCCAGGTTTCATGAGCTGGAAAGAAGCATATGTACTAGAACCTCTTTGATTGGATGGAAAGTGCAAGAACTTGGGCTCAGTGAGCTGCAAGGAAGCCTGGGAACTGGAACCCCTTTGAATGGATCTGGAGTGCAGGAACCAGAGCCCAGTGAGTGAAAGAGAATGTGCCAAACTTCACCCGGTGATTCTGGGGTTTCAGAATTATTTGACCGCAGATAATCAGAGTTTTACTATACCGCCTCATTGCAGGATAAATCTCTTTCCCATGTTTCCAAGTAACAGGGGTGAATATACATGAGCTAATGATGAACTTTGAGTAAGTAGGCAAGGACACAGTAAAGAGGTCCATGGTGATTTCTACATGTCATGTTCTGATCCAGGACTTCAGTTATTTGCAAATATGGTGCTGGTTGAAGTTCCTAAACCTGTCTTACAGGGAAAAAGAGGACAAGCTGATGTTTTTGAAGTATGTTTTTGCAAACTCTGGATGTTCAAAACACATTGCAACCAACTAAAAGTTTTAGAAATTCAGATGCTGCTTAGAACGTGTGGTGAAATGATATGTAGGATCCCACTAGTAGGAGTGTGGTAATGGCCAGACAATAGCTTTAGTCAGAAATCTGTCAGTGCACCTGGAGAAGCCCCACTAGTCTTCTTTGAATGTCGGTGCAGAATCAGGAGAGGGCAGAGGAGGCTTGACTCTAATGCGCCACATGCATGCGATCTCCTCCAGTACTATGGCACTCCTTTAGTACTGTGTTGTGTATTGTGTTTCAGTACACAGGCTGCGTCCTGCCGAAGGGTTTCAGCCCAAAACATCGACAATACTCTTTTCCATAGATGCTGCCAGGCCTGCTGAGTTCCTCCAGCATTTTGCGTATGTTGTTTGGATTTCCAGCATCTGCAGACTTTCTTGTTTGTAACTTCAGCTACGATTGCTGAAGGGTGAGATCAATAGCCACCACCAAGACATAGAAGAGGCTGGAGATTTAAAATTGTACTGGTGATCATCCTGTTTACTATTAACTTGATCTGCTTTTGAAAAGACTGATTGTGTGCACTTGTGTAAGACAGGGAAATGTAGAGCAATTTGACAGGAAGCTGCTTCAGACTGTGACAGCTATCGCTCAGAGACAGCTGAGAAGAGATGGGTACGTACCCAATTTCGATGTCAGCAGGGTATGCAAGGATGGCATGGTAGCGTAGTGGTTAGCATTACACATTATCCAGCGACTGTGCAGTTCAGTTCCCACCGTGAGTTTGTACGTCCTTCCTGTAACCGCATGGGTTTCCTCTGACAGTCCAGAGACGTACCAGTTTGTAAATTGTCCCGTGATTAGGCTCGGATTAAGCCGGTTTGCTGAGCGGTGCAGCTCACAGGGTTTGCTCCCTGCTGTATCTGGATAGATAAGGAGGCAGAGAGAGTCAGCTTTCATAACAAGTAATCAGAGCACTTACTTGCTGACATCAGTAAACTTGTGACTTACCTGGGGAAATTGTAACAGGTGCAAAACAGGAAAGGCCAGAGTTGTCCAGAGCCTCTCACAGCTTAATCTGAAGACCAGAGCTTTGTTTTATTTCTGATTTGTAATTATCCCATTGCTTACAGAATGCTTCTGTAAGGTTTAGCTGGTGACTTGAGTCTGGAAAAATCGTTCCTTTATCAGAACAGTTTATCAGTCCCATTTTTTCCCCAATGCACTCAATATTTTTACCTCAAATATTTACTCATTTCTGTTCCTGCCACTAAGAAATCACAATTTCTTCTGCTCAATGATTAACAGTTGACTTTATGGTTTAGGTGAAGATCAGCCCTTCTGGACTCAGAATCCAAATCTATGGGAAAAATAAAAGCAACACACATCAAAGTTGCTGGTGAATGCAGCAGGCCAGGCAGCATCTCTAGGAAGAGGTAAAGATGACGTTTCAGGCCGAGACCCTTTGTCAGGACTAACTGAAGGAAGAGTGAATAAGGGATTTGAAAGTGGTAGGGGGAGGGGGAGATCCAAAATGATAGGAGAAAACAGGAGGGAGAGGGATGGAGCCAAGAGCTGAACAGGTGATTGGCAAAGTAGATATGAGAGGATCATGGGACAGGAGGGCCAAGGAGAAGGAAAAGGAAGGGGGGGGAACCCAGAGGATGGGCAAGGGGTATAGTCTGAGGGACAGAGGGAGGAAAAGGAGAGAGAGAAAGAATGTGCGTATATAAATAAATAATGGATGGGGTACGAGGGGGAGGTGGGGCATTAGCGGAAGTTAGAGAAGTCGATGTTCATGCCATCAGGTTGGAGGCTACCCAGACGGAATATAAGGTGTTGTTCCTCCAACCTGAGTGTGGCTTCATCTTTACAGTAGAGGAGGCCGTGGATAGACATGTCAGAATGGGAGTGGGATGTGGAATTAAAATGTGAAGGCCACTGGGAGATCCTGCTTTCTTTGGTGGACAGAGCATAGGTGTTCAGCAAAATGGTCTCCCAGTCTGCGTCGGGTCTCGCCAATATATAGAAGGCCACATCGGGAGCACTGGACGCAGTATATCACCCCAGCTGACTCACAGGTGAAGTATCGCCTCACCTGGAAGGGACTGTCTGGGGCCCTGAATGGTGGTAAGGGAGGAAGTGTAAGGGCATGTGTAGCACTTGTTCCGCTTACAAGGATAAGTGCCAGGAGGGAGATCAGTGGGGAGGGATGGGGGGGACGAATGGACATGGGAGTCATGTAGGGAGCAATCCCTGCAGAAAGCAGAGAGGGGGGAGAGGGAAAGATGTGCTTAGTGGTGCGATCCCGACTTTCAAATTTCTTACTAGCTCTTCTTCAGTTAGTCCTGACGAAGGGTCTCGGCCCGAAACGTCGACTGTACCTCTTCCTAGAGATGCTGCCTGGCCTGCTGCGTTCACCAGCAACTTTGATATGTGTTGCTTGAGTTTCCAGCATCTGCAGAATTCCTCTTGTTTGCGTCTATAGGAAAAATGCTCATTTTGCTGTTGTTCAAAGAAGCTAATATTTTCAGGTGAACAAAAACAGGCTGTTCAGGAAAGGCCATTTGCTCAATAAACTTGAAAAAATGTTAAAATCTGGCTTATGTATCTAGAATCAAACAGAAAAAAATGAGAAAATTGAATATTAAAGTAAAGCCATAAGAAATAAGAAAAGGTTATGATATCTTGAAAGAAAGGAAAGCAAGTAATGTGTGTCCCTTAAAGGAAAGGCAGGGGAAATTATACTGGGGATTAAGGAAATGGTTGAGACATTTAAGAAAGACTTTATTCTTCACAGTTGATTACACAATGGATATAATGAAGATAGTGGGAGCCAAGGGGCCGGTGACAATGAAAGGATTTTCTTTTTTTTTACATGTTCATCATTCCTATTCAAGAATTGATTATTTCTTTATTGATTCTCGTCTTATTTCTTCAGTGATTAAATGTGATTATGGCTCTATAACCATTTCGGATCATGCTCCATTTAAGCTTTCTATTAAAATTCAGGCCAATACCCAAAATAATAGACAATGGCGTTTTAATTCGTTGTTGCTTCAGGACTCGGACTTTGTTAACTTTATGAGTGAACAGATTGATCTTTTTTTTACAATCAACTATACAGAGGATATTTCTGTGAATATTCTTTGGGATACTTTTAAAGCTTATATTCGTGGTCAGATTATCTCGTATTCTGCTGCTTTGAGGAAGAAGCTGAAGCAGGAGGAGTTGGTAATTGTGGACAAGATTAAGGAAATTGATAAGAAATATGGTACAGCTCCCTCTGAGGAGTTATATAAACAAAGAACTGAACTTCAAATGGAACACAGTTTATTACTTTCGTCCTCGATTGTAAACCAATTAAAGAAAACAAGAAGTGAATGTTATGTACACAGTGACAAAATTGGCAAACTGTTGGCTAACCAATTGAAGTCTAATTATGCTAAATCTCAAATTAATCAGATTTATAATCAAAATGACCGACTGATACTTGATCATGTGGGGATTAATCAAACTTTCTTTAATTTTCATTCTTCCTTATATCTATCAGAGTCTCCTCAAGACTCTAAATATATGAATGATTTTTTAGATAACCTAGACTTCCCTGAGATTTCACAGGATATGTCTTCTATGTTAGATACTCCCATTACCACTGATGAGATTAAGAATGTTATTTCCTCTATGAATTTGGGGAAAGCTCCTGGCCCTGATGGGTTTACCGTAGAATTTTATAAATGTTTTGCACCTTCATTAATCCCTTGGTTCTGTAGGGTTTTCGAGGCTTCATTAAAACTTAGAAAACTTCCCGAATCTTTCAATAGAGCGTCAATCTCTCTAATATTAAAGAAGGATAAAGATCCTGCTCAATGTGCATCTTATAGACCCATATCTTTACTAAATGTTGACTCTAAATTTTTTTCTAATTTATTAGCAAACAGATTAGAAAAAGTACTTCCTTTTATTATTTCGGAAGACCAAACGGGTTTTATTAAAGGTCGTTACTCTTTTTATAATATTCGCACACTGTTAAATATTGTTTATACCTCCTTCACAAAATGTTCCTGAGTGTGTTATCTCCTTAGATGCTGAGAAAGCTTTTGATAGAGTAGAATGGCCTTATTTATTCAAGGTGCTTGAAATGTTTAATTTTAGCTCGAAATTTATATCCTGGATCAAACTGTTATATCATTCTCCTGTGGCCTTGGTCCGTACTAACTCTCTAAGCTCACCTTTTTTCCCTCTTTTTCGAGGTACTCGACAAGGTTGTCCTCTTAGTCCTTTATTATTTG
Source organism: Mobula birostris (assembly GCF_030028105.1). Taxonomy (NCBI): domain Eukaryota; kingdom Metazoa; phylum Chordata; class Chondrichthyes; order Myliobatiformes; family Myliobatidae; genus Mobula; species Mobula birostris. The sequence goes on from NC_092379.1 coordinate 66,528,832, forward strand.
ATATTGCATTAGAACCTCTTGCAATTGCCATTCGAGAATCTCCAAATATTACTGGGATAACTCGGGGCTTAAAGTCCCATAAAATATCACTCTATGCTGATGACTTACTTTTATATATTTCTAATCCTCAAAAATCTATCCCTGCTGTTTTAGAGCTATTAGCACAATTTAGTCTCTTTTCAGGTTATAAATTAAATCTTAGTAAGAGTGAACTTTTCCCAATTAATAAACAACTTCCCTTATATCATAACTTTCCATTTAAATTGATTAATAATTATTTTTCATATCTTGGGATTAAAATTACTTGTAAACACAAAGATTTATTTAAGATTAACTTTTTACCCTTAATTGACCATATTATTCAACTTTCATCTAAATGGTTTCCTTTATTTTTAACTTTGATTGGTCGTATTAATGCAGTTAAGATGTTTTTTCTGCCAAAATTTCTATATATATTTCAGGCATTACTGATTTTTGTTCCAAAATCTTTTTTTGATAAAGTTGACTCAAAAATTTCTTCATTTATTTGGCAAAATAAAAACCCGAGACTGGGTAAAATACATTTACAGAAAGCTAAGAGAGATGGAGGTTTAGCATTACCTAACTTTAGATTCTATTATTGGGCAATCAATATTCGACATATGAAGTTTTGGTTACTTGACCAGGATATACTATCCATTCCTAAATGGGTAGCATTGGAGTTACAATCTGTTCAGGGTTATACACTTGGCTCTATTTTAGGTTCCTCTCTTCCTTTTGATTTGAAACGCCTCAAACAGGTATCTAACCCGATAGTTAAATGTACCTTACGTATTTGGTTTTAATTCAGAAAATTTTTTGATCTTAACCAATTTGGGCTAGCGATTCCTATCTTAGGTAACATATCTTTTCCTCCCTCTTTTACGGATCGTGCTTTTCAAATTTGGAAGACTAAGGGTATTTCACGGTTTTTGGATTTATTTTTAGATGGTTCCCTTATGTCTTTTGAACAATTATCTAATAAATATAATTTATCAAGAATACATTTTTTTAGATATCTACAAGTTAGAAATTTCCTAAGTACTATACTTTCTTCTTTTCCAATGCTTCCTCCTACATACATTTTAGATACTATAATTAACCTTAATCCATGTCAGAAAGGTGCATCGGCTATGATTTATAATACTATTATGAAACTTAGGAAAGCTCTATTTAATAAGATTAGGGTAGATTGGGAACAGGAATTGGGGTCTATCATTTCCGTGGATGACTGGGGGCAGATTTTACAATTAGTCAATACTTCCTCTATCTGTGCTAAACATTCCCTAATTCAATTTAAAGTTGTTCAAAGAGCACATATGTCCAAAGATAAATTAGCTCGCTTTTATTCTCATATTAATCCTTTTTGTGATAGATGTCTGGGGCAGATAGCCTCTTTAACTCATATGTTTTGGTCTTGTCCTACTCTGGAAACTTTTTGGAGAACATTTTTAATATTATCTCAAAGGTATTGAATATAGATATCTCTCCTCACCCTATTACTGCTATCTTTGGGCTACCTAAAATTTCCAGTAATCTTTCTCCTTCAGCCCGTAGAATGATTGCATTTCTTACTTTAATGGCGAAAAGATGTATCTTACAACATTGGAAAGAGCTTAACGCTCCAACCACCTTTTTTTGGTTTTCTCAGACGATATTATGCTTGAATTTGGAGAAAATTAGAAGCAATCTTTGTGATTCCTCACTTAAATTTGAACAGACCTGGAGATCTTTTATTCAATATTTTCATCTAATGTAATTTTTTTTCTTCTCTTTTTTGCTCCATATTTATATACCCTTCTTGTTTTTTTTAACTGTTTTTAATGGAGGTTGGGTTTGAGGACGTGATTTTAAGTTCTTTAACTTTACATGTTTCCAAGTTAGCCCATTGCTTTGCTTTGCTTTTAGTTTAGTGCATGGTGGGTTTTTTTTGGTTTTTTTTTTCCCTTTTCTTTATTGATATATATATAAATTAGTATACTATTATGTTACCTTAGTATGTTATGTTTAAATTACATTGTCATTGTTTGTATCACTTTTTTTCTGTATTAATATCTCCTGTAATTTTATTATATTCTAACAGCATATTAGTGCCTATATGGCTTACCCTTTTGTATACTTATTCAATAAAAAGATTTAAAAAGAAAGACAATGAAAGGAAAGTAATTAATATCATTAAAGGGAAAGTGTTAGTGCTCTCCCTATCACCTCCCGGCTTTTCACTTCATACCACTCTCCAACAAACCCACCTTCCCCACTCACCTGATTTCTCTTATCACCTGTCAATTTGTAGTCTTTCCCCTCCCTCTAACTTCTTATTCTGGCTTCTTCCTCATTGCCTTTCAGTTCTGATGAAGGGTCCCGGACTGAGAAGAACACTGCGTACTCCCCTCCATAGATGCTGCATGACCCATTGTGTTCCTTCATCAATTTATATGTGTTGCTCTGGATTTCCAGCATCTACAGATCTCTTGTGTTCAGTGCTAAGACTTCGGAGTTGGTAGTCCTCATCCTCATATTCCAAACAAGAATGCATTTGGTGTAATCATCAAGAATTTCTTAGATTCAGGGAAAGGGTCCAGTGGATAGGAAGCTGGCAAATAGAACATTACTATTCAGGAAAGAGGGCCAATGAGAAAATAAGAACAAGTAGGCTTTGACTGGTATCAATTCTCAGGAAAATGCTCAAATCCATTATTAAGGAAGTGCTAACAAGGGACAGTGAAGCTTGATAGAATTGAGCAGAGGTGACAGTGGTTTGAAACAGAAGTTGGTTTGCCAAGCAAGCATTTTTGAAGAAGTAACCAGGAAAACAGGTTGGGAAGAGCCCGTATTTCTGGATAGACAAAGGGAATTCAATAAGGTAGCAACACAAACTTAAGGCTTATTCTCTGCAGAAATTCTCTGATGACTCGGCAACAATTGGGTGTATAAAGGGAGGGAGGCCTTGATGGAGGACTTTGCCAAATGTTGCAAGCTGAATCATCTGCAGCTCAACAGCTGTAAGACAAGGGAGATGGTGATAGACTTTAGGAAGATTAAGCCTGCACTGCTCCCTGGAGATAGATGGTGAGGACTTGGATGTGGTGAGGACCTACAAGCACCTGGGGGTGCACCTGGATGACAGACTTGAGTGGAGCACCAACGCAGAGGCTGAGTACAAGAAGGGCCAGAGTCACCTCTGCTTCCTGAGGAGATTGAGGTTCTTTGGCGCATGCAGGCCTCTCCTTCACATGTTCTACCAGCCTATTGTCACCAGTACAATCTTCTCTGTGGTGGTGCACTGGGGCAATGACATCAACACGGGTGATGCCAACAGGCTCAATAAACTGATTAGAAAGGATGGAATCAAACTGGACACCCTAGAGGTTGTAGTAGAACAAAGGACCCTACAGAAAATCCTGACAATTCTGGACAATGTTTCTCACCCTCTGCGTGCCACCTTGGCAGAAGAGAGGAGCACTTTTAGTAATAGACTAAGACAACTGCACTGCTCCAAAGAGCACTATATGAGGTCATTCTTACCCTCGGCCATTAGGCTCTGTAATAAGTCAACCTCTAGCCAGGGAAGTGGTGACCCCCTCCTGTTAGGTTGTTTGAGGTAACTAATTTTTCATTCTTTCTTACTTCTCTTCTAATATTTTTATATCTGTGTATTTGCAATGCTGCTGTAACTGTGATCTCCTTTGGGATCTATGAAGTATTTTTGGGGATCTGGTGCTTTGCTAGGCTGGTAAGCTGTTTTGTTAAACTCCAGGAGTAGAGTAGACATGGCGATAATAAATACAATAACTCAGTGATGAACGCAAGGCAGCTGAATGTGTAATAGTGCAAGCTGAGGTAGTGCAAACAGAAAAGATAATGACACATTAACAAAAGAGGTAGAATTAATAGTTCAAGAACATTTAGTACTGCAGGGGGGGGGATGTAAGAAAGGTGATTGGTTGAGGGGTTAGATGGTAGTGAGGAAGAAGCTGTTCTTGTCTGCTTGTCTGGGTTTTCAAACTACTGTATCCTCTCCCATAAGGTAGAAGAGAGAAAATGAAATGACCAGCTCTTTAGTCTTGCTGACATTATAGGCTTATTTATTGTTCTGACACCATTCCTCTTTCACGTGCTCCGTTTTATGATTGTAAGAATGGCATCATCAGGGAACCTACAGATTGAGTTGGGCGTTTGCTGGATATGAGGAAGCATTTCTTCATGAAGAACTACGTGTCTTCAGAATTTCCTTTCCCAAGGAGCTGTGGGTTTCGATTCGCTCAGAATAAAGACTGAGATCAGTCGGGTTTTTTGGACTTAAAGTGGATGAAAGGTATGAGGGATCAGATGTGAAGCTGAAGATGATTTAAAGATCAATAATGGTGGTATGGAGAAAATTGGCTGGATTTTAATACCTCTTCTAATCCCTACTTCCTGCAATTGCATGAATTTAAAAGTTATACGTCCTAAATTCTGCAAAGTTTTATTTTGCAATCCCAGAAGAATATGCACCTGACACTAAAAATCTGTTCACTTGACTCCCCCACCACCTTGGATTAAGTAGCCAGGTGCTACCCTGTGCTCCCTGATGCCTGTGGAAAGCGTACTTACCACCACCAATGTGTACGACATTCTGCCAGGCCCTGTAGGACCAAGTAGCATCTTGAGCAATAATTCAATGCCAAATATTACAACTAATAATTCAAACATAATGAAAGCTCATAACAGAAAATGAAGTCAAAAAGTATTCCTTGTGTCAATACTTTTTATCTGAGGTGGTTTTTTATTTGTTGAATGTAACAAAAGAGATAGCTCATTCAAGCTTTCTCTTGACATTCTGTAAATAAGATAGTGACTGATCTTTAACTTCAGCACCAATTCCCTGCACTAATCTGTATCCATCAATTCCTTTAATATCCAAAAATTATTCATCTTTTCTTTGAGTACACTGTGACTGAACCTCTGTAGCCATCTTGGGTTGAAAATTCAAGTCTGAGGTGTAACATACAAAGATGTTGAAAGAACTCAGGAGGTCAGGCAGCACCTCTGGAAATGATTAAGCAGTTGACATTTTGGGCCATGGTCATTCTTCAGGACTCGAAAAAGAAGGAAGAAGATGCTGAATAAAAAGGTGGGGGGGAGGGGAAGAAGACTAGTTAGAAGGTGGTAAGTGAAGTCAAGTGGGTGGGAAAGGTAAAAGTTTGGAGGAGAAGGAATCTGAGGAGAGTGTACCATGACAGAAGGGGAAGAAGAAGGGACACCAGGGGGAGGTGATAGGAAGTGTGGAGAAGTAGTAAGATGCCAGAATAGGGAATAGAAGATGAGGGAAGGGAAAGGAAAAAAAATATGGTTAGGAGCAATTGATGTTCTTGCCATCTGTTTGGAGACTACCTAGACAGAATATGCAAACTTGCTCTTCCACCCGAAGAGTGGCCTCATTGTGGCCGTGGATCAACACGTCAGATGGGATTGGGGATAGGGAATTAAAATGGTTGGTCACCAGGAAATACCACTTTTGGTGGATGGAGTGGAGGTGCTCGAGAAAGCAGGCCCCCACATACATCAGGTCTTACCAGTGTAAAGGAGGCTGCAGTAAGTAGGAACACCAGATACAATAGATGACCCCAACAGATTCATAGAGGAAGTGTTGCCTTACCTGGAAGGGCTGTTTGGGGTCCTGAATGGAGGTAAGGGAGGAGGTGAATTAGCAGGGCTCTCTGTCAGGAGGGAGATTAGTAGGGAGATATCAATGGACAATGGATTCACAGACGGAGGATTCCTTGCAGAACGCAGAGAGTGGGGAAGGCAAAGATGAGACTGGTGGTAGGATCTTGTTGAAGCTGGTAGAAGTAGCGGAGAGGTGTGGAAGCTCAAGTGGTGGTCGGTGAGGACAGGAGGAACTCTATCCCTTTTACGATGACAGCAAGATGGGGTGATTCCATATGTCTGGGAAAAAAGAGGAGATGTTATTCTGCCAGATAAGGTTTAGACACAGAGAGTGATAGACCTGGAATGGGTTGCTAGAGGCAGAGGTGGAAGCAGACAAGTTAGTGACATACAAGAGGTTGTTAGATACATGAATATGCAGGGAGTGGAGGGATATAGATTATGTACAGGCAGAAGATATTTAGATTAATTCATTTACATGGTTGGCACAGATATTGTGGGCAAAAGGACATGTACCTGTGCTGTTCTATCTCCACATTACTGTCACCACACCACTCCAAGAAACAAAAGCCTCTTATACCTGGCAGAATGATACTGGCAGTAAGGCCGAAGGAGAAGCTTACTTCAGAACCAAGACAAATGTCTGGCGCAGAGTGAGGGAGCTAAAGAATTCTTGGTGGACTGAGAAAGCCTTTGAAATCCAGAGACTGACAGACCCTGGTGACATGAGAGGCCCCCTCAGTGCCACCAAAGCAGTCTATAGTCCGGGTTACTGCAGATTACACCCCCTTCACCCAAAGGGCAGGAAGAACTTGCTAAAGGATCAGAAGGATATTACCAATCAATGGAGTGAGCTCTTTACAGAACTTCTTAACTGCGACAGCACTGCGGAACCAGGAGTTACTAACCAAATCCTTCAGACACCTGTGAGAGAAGACGTGGCAGAACGTCCCAGTATGAAAGAGGTCCATGATGCCATTGCCAAAGCTAGTGGGAAGATAGAGGATTGGGAGGCTTTTAAAAACTTGCAGAAGGAAACTAAGAAGGTCATTAGGAAGGAGAAGATGAATTATGAAAGGAAGCTGGCGATTAATATCAAAGAAGATACTAGAAGCCTTTTTAAGTCTATAAAGGGTAAAAGAGAGTCAAGGGTAGATATAGGATCAATAGAGAGTGACACTGGAGATGTTGTAATGAGAGACTCGAACATGGCAGAGGAACATAATGCGTATTTTGCATCAGTCCTCACAGTGGAAGACATCTGCAGTATACCAGACATTCAAGAGTGTCAGGGAAGTGAAGTATGTGCAGTGAAAATTATGACTGAGAAGGTGCTTAGGAAGCTTAATGGTCTGAGGGTGGATAAATCTCCTGGACCTGATGGAATGCACTTTTGGGTTCTGAAGGAAGTAGCTGGAGAGACTGCGGAGGCATTAACAATGATCTTTCAAGAATCGATAGATTCTGGCATTATACTGGATGACTGGAAAATTGCAAATGTTACTCGCTATTTAAGAAAGGTAGGAGGCAGCGGATGGAAACTATAGACCTGTTAGCCTGACATCAGTGGTTGGGAAACTGTTGGAATCGATTGTTCGGGATGAGATTATGGAGTACCTGGAGGCATATGACAAGACAGACCAAAGCCAGCATGGTTTCCTGAAAGGAAAATCCTGCCTGACAAACCTACTGCAATTTTTTGAGGAAATTACAAGCAGGGTAGACAAAGGAGATACAGTAGATGTGGTATACTTGGATTTTCAGAAGGCCTTTGACAAGGTGCCGCACATGAGGCTGCTTAGCAAGATAAGAGCCCATGGAATTACAGGGAAATTACTAGAATGGGTGGAGCATTGGCTGATTGGCAGAAAACAGAGAGTGGGAATAAACGGATCCTATTCTGGCTGGCTGCCGGTTACCAGTGGAGTTCCACAAGGGTCAGTGTTGGAACTGCTGCTTTTCACAATGTATGTCAATGATTTGGACTATGGGATTAATGGATGTGTGGCGAAATTTGCCGATGATACAAAGATAGGTGGAGGAGCAGGTTGTGTTGAGGAAACCGAGAGCCTTCAGAGAGACTTAGATAGTTTAGGGGAATGGGGAAAGAAATGGCAAATGAAATACAATGTTGGAAGGTGTATGGTCATGCACTTTGGTGGAAGAAATAAACAGGCAGACTATTATTTAGATGGGGAGAGAATTCAAACTGCAGAGATGCAAAGGGACTTGAGAGTCCTTGTGCAGGAAACCCTAAGGTTTGAGTCAGTGTTGAAGAAGGCAAATACATTGTTGGCATTCATTTCTAGAGGTATAGGATATAAGAGCAGGGATGTGATGTTGAGGCTCTATAAGGCACTTATGAGACCACACTTGGAGTATTGTGTGCAGTTTTGGGCTCCTTTTTTTTTTAGAAAGGATATACTGACATTGTTGAGGGTTCAGAGAAGATTCACGAGAATGATTTCAGAAATGAAAGGGTTACTGTATGAGTAACGTCTGGCAGCTCTTGGGCTGTATTCCCTGGAGTTCAGGAGAATGAGGGGGGATCTCATAGAAACATTCCAAATGTTAAAAGGCCTGAACAGATTAGATATGGCAAAGTTATTTCCCATGGTAGGGGAGTCATGGACAAAAGGGACGTCCATTTAGAAGAGATGCGGAGAAATTACCTTAGTCAGAGGGTGATAAATCTGTGGAATTTGTTGCCACATGCAGCTGTGAAGGCCAAGTCATTGGATGCATTTAAGGCAGAGACTGGTAGGTTCTTGATTAGCCAGGGCATCAAAGGGTATGGGGTGAAAGCAGGGGAGTGGGAATGACTGGAAGAATTAGATCAGCCCATGATTGAATGGCAGAGCAGACTCGAAGGGCCGAATGGCCTACTCCTGCTCCTATATCTTATGTTCTTATGGTCTTACAGGAGCCTGAAAAGCATCAAAAGCACTGGTCCTGACAGGATCCCAACAGAGATCCTCAAGTAATCGGAAAAGCATTCCTGTCCCACGTACATACTCTGTCCTTGAAGGTCTGGGAAAAGGAACAACTGCCCTAGCTCAGGGATGCTCTAATAGTGACCATATTCAAGAAGGGAAACTAGGCAAACTGTGGCAATTAGAGAGGCATCTCCCTCTTGCCAACAACAGGCAAAGTACACACTCGTATCCTTGTCAACTGACTCCTTTCACGATCTGAGCTATTCCCTGAACCGCAGTGTGGTTTCTCTCCATCCACAGACATGATCTTCACAGCACGCCAGCTACAGGAAAAATGTCATGAGCAAAGGCAACCCTTGTACTTGGCTTTCATAGAGTTGACAAAGGCATGTGATACAGTAGACAGCCAAGCTCTCTGGTATACTAGCAAGGCATGTAGGAAGCCATTCGGAACACAGGCTACTGGATAATGGCACGTCGGCCACAGTACTCAGCAATAGTGGTGCAGAATCAGAAACCCCACTGTGAAGACAGGGTTCAAACAGGGTCACACCCACCCTATTTGCTACCACTATTGCTGCCATCCCTTACCTCATTGACCAAGACCTGTCAAGGGGAATCCCAATTAAATATACAATGGACAGCAAGCTCTCAACCTTAACCAGTTCAAATACATTTATTATCAAAGTATGTATACTATATACAAACTTGACATTCGTCTTATTGCAGACAGCCACAGAACAAAGAAACCATTAAAAAATCCTTCACAACAAAGACCGCCAGACATCCAATGTACAAAAAATAACAAATCATGCAAACAATAAAAAAAGTAAACAATAACACACAGAACATAAACCACAGAGTCCCAGAAAGTGAGACCAGAGCCACAAAGCCAGCTTAGTGTTGCAGTCGGTCCAGGAGCCCAGTGGCTGCAGCCAGGGCCATGGAGCCAGTTCCACACTGAGTCGAGTGACGAAGGTTGCAGGCCACAGCTGCAGAGTCAGTTCAGTGCTGAGGTGTGTAGTGAGCTGAACACTGGCTCGTCCTTTGCTTTCGGCCTTAACGTCTTGATCTTTTTAATTTGGCTCAGTTCACAAATCCCGCCACTTCGATCTGGCTCCAAGTCTGCTCCAGCAATGGCCAATCATCGTAAAGCCAAGAACAAGGTCAGCATCACCACTATCATGGAGCTTCTGTATGTGGATTAAAAACCTGCAATGTATTTTGAATATCTTTGCCAAGGCATATAGGACCCTAGGTATTGTTCTGAATATAGAACATACACAGGTCCTATATCAGCCACCATCCAACCATCCATAAAGTTGATGATCTTACCCTTGAAAATGTACAAAGTGTAGAGCAACTTCCTTATTTGACAGCAGTCTTTCCCCAAAAGCAGACATTGACTCAAGAGATCAACTACTGCCTGATTAGTGCTAGTACAGCCTATGCAAGATCAAGGAAAAGAGAGTCTTTGAAGGCTGTGACCTACAAGCCTAAACAGAACTTTTCATCTGTAGAGCAATTGTCCTTCCTACATACTGTACAGAGCTGAATCGTGGACCACCTACAGTAGGCACTTGAAGGCCCTGGAACAATACCAGCAAAGAGCTAGCGAATGATTTTGAGGATCAGCTGAAAGGACAGACATCAGGATACTGGAGGAAGCCAATAGCCAACACCATGATAAAGCAACACCAATTCTGATGGATAAGCTATGCCATCTGGATGCCCAACTCATGCCATCCTCAGACAAATCCTTTGCTCCCCAGTTGAAGGAAGGTCAGTGAGCTCCTGGTGGACAAAGGAGACACTTCAAAGATAACATCAAAATTGGCCTGAAGAAATTCTACATCTAAAAACTGGGAAGACATTGCGCTCAATAGATACACCTGGAGGAAATCTGTTCAAAACGGAGCTGCACTAAACGAGACCTCTGCTGTGCAGCAGAGAACGAGGAGAGACTGAACAACCAAAAGAGCCAACCACTAACCACAGCCCCCACTTACTCTTGCCCACCCTGCACCAGAAAATGTGGGTTCCCAATCCGCCTCCACAGCCACCGGAGGGCCCAGCAATAGACATCCCTTAGGGGAACATCACACTTGACACCAGCGATTGCACAACCACCCGTGCTGTTCTATGAATAGTGCCATGAAGTCTCCTGTGCCCATTTCAAGGGGTCAGATGCAAAATGGCACACCTTGGACGTGTGTGCATTTGAGTGTATGAAACTCAAGCAGGAGTTCAATCAATGAAGCAAAGCTGACTGTTCATTAATTTCCCAAGGAATAAATCTTTGTAGACCATCAACCCCCAAATGTCACTTCTGGATTGTACATTTATTTTTCTGTTTACATTAGTTTCTGGCCGAATCGGCCAAGTGCCAAGCGTGAGAAGTTTTTGCCTGACACCGAGTCAGTGTCGAGAGTTCTTTTGGCAAGTGAGGTGCAGACGTGTTTGTCACCGCCTGTTTTTTTTTACACATACGCGGGTGTTTCCCACAGTGAGTGAGTGTGTAGTCAGCCACATGCAAGCAAGAGTTAAATGAGCTCTCAGCCGCTGTTGCTATGACAGCAGCCAGGCTGCACCATTGCTGGAAAAGCAGTAGATCTGAAGGCCATTAATGACACTCGCTGTCTGGATTGTACCATTTGAGACTCACATAGAAGGGAATCGAGAACAAGCTAATGCTGAATTATCAACCAGAAGGGAAAATAAGAGGCTCAAAGTAAAGCCCGGCTGGTGATGATAAATAGTGATATGACTTAATTATGGAATAAATGCAGACAAAGGCGGGCAAAATTGTTCTTTTACATTTTTGTCATCTCACAGAAATACTTGATTACGATCGACTTCTTATATCCCAGAGCAGCGAAGTCTGAGCCAGGTTGCATGGCCCAGCTATGAAGTTATGAACATGAGACGTACGTTAATTTAGTTACATCTAATGATGTCAGATGTCTGCATTTAAAATGGCGGGGGTGTTTATACACCCGTACTGAATCCCCAGTCCTTACCAGGGGTGTTTTTGCTGTGTGCAATTAGTGTCCTCCTTCTCTTCCTCCAGTTTCACTTTGAATGTCTGCTCACGGCCGGCTCTGGCTTCTGGTAAGACTTGTTAACATTGTATAGTGTACGTACAGTGACTGGAACTTACGGCCTGTGGCTATTTATAGAACTACTGGGAGTATCGAGGGGCCGGGAACCCGTATTGCATGTATATGGATCGCTTTATTGGCGGGATACGCTGCGTTTAATGTGGTTTGAGGCTGGTCCCTTATATGTATACAAAGACATGGGGTATAAAAGGGAAAGTTGAAATTATTCCTGCTCTCCTGTAAGGTTTAATAAGTCTTTCTTCGCGTCGCTGCATTATATCTGAGCTGTGTATCAGTATTTTGTACATAAATCATTATCTATAGAACTCCCTGCAATATACTTAACCTGACAAAGAACCAACTGTGGAAAAATACGAAGTTGTCATTCTCCCGCGTTGAAGCAGTGCGGTGACCAGCTTTAGCTAGTGACTCATGGTTAACGCAGCTCTATCTAGTGATGACTCACGATTCAGAATCGTTAATGTGGCTCCATCTCCAGATTTACAGGAGCTAAATCAGATCTTTGTTCACTGCTGATTCGAGTGTTAAATTGGTTAATGCTTGTCTTCTGTCTGCTGTCCAGTGGGTGAGTCAAATGCATATTAGCAAATGTAGTTCTCTGTCTCCTAATGAGCTGCGTGTCAAAATAATTGACACCACTAGTCAATGGCAGGGTTAAGAAATTTCGCGGATGTCTGGTCGCTGAATACAACTGATGAAGCTTATTCAGATGTTAAATTACAAACATCATGACCTCATTCAAAAACAAAAATAGTTGCATATATCCAAGTACTGTACGTATTCATTTACGTGGGCAATTGGAACGAGTATTGCACATTTTTTAGGACATTCCTGTAAAAAGCAACAATGAGGGAATTATACGCTGCCGACCATGAAGCCCTTGGCAGAGAAGGTAGCCTGGTTACTTTGGCAAGCTGTATGAAGGGAGATGGTGGTCAGTTCAGACTCTGCCCTGGCTGAGGTTTATTGGAAGGAACTGATAGCCTTTGGCGAGGTGCAGTGGCAACAGGTGCTTGAATGGGCCGAAGATGGAAACTCCTCAGCACAGGTCTGCTTCGCCCCCAGCCAGCAGCAGCAAAGCATGCACTAAATTATTTAGATCGAAGAAAATACATTTACAACTAGAGCATTTATATGCCGCTACATCTGAAAGGCGGGGGGGGGGGGGAGTGGTAGAAATCTGCTTGGTGTAGCATTGTCTGATTTTTGAGCTGAAACTGCAAAGTGAAGTTAAAATAGATCAAGGTGGGCAGCACCAAGTGGAAAAGTGATGGTTAAAGATTGGCATCCCAATTCATGCTGCATTATGGTACAGGTAGTCCAGCTGTTCACAGTTCACAGGTCCAGAGACCTGGCTTTGATCCTAACCTGTGTCCAGCTTTCTCATTTTTCTTCCCTCTGGGTGTTCACTTTCCCGCTTGGCGTGCAGGTTGAGTGTTTAAATGGGGTCTACAGATTTCCCTCGGTGTAGGTGGTTGATAGAAATATGTTGGTGGGCCTGTCACTTGGCCCAAGGCAAATAACATCCCCATTTGATTAAATGCTAAAATAGAGTACTTACAGATAATTTTACTTATCTAAGTCAAGAGTAGAAAGAAATTGAATGAGCACAGTGGCTTTCAGTGAATCCAATGTGTCGTAGTAGCAATGAGAAGTTCTTGAAGTGTTGACATGTTCCATGTTGGAATGCAACATATAATTTCATCAAAAAGCACCACAGATTAGCAGTGTGACCAAAGTACTGTAATGCTGTTAATCGTGAGGTAAACGTTGGCCAGTACATTGGGACAAAGCACTTGTGTTTTTTTTAAAAAAGCACTGGAATTTAAATCCATCAGAGAAGGCGAGCAAGGCTGAGGTTCATTAAACATTGGAAGTCCAAAATGAAAACCAGAAAACACTTAGCAGGGCAGGCAGCATCTGCGGGGAGAGAGAAGATTCTACACCCATCCTCAAATGCTGCCCAACCTGCTGTGTTCCAGGCATTTCCTTCTGTGGTATAATACCTCATCCAGAAATTGGTACAGCATGCCCTTGGTATTGTACTGAAGCATCAGCCTACATACTGTGCTGATGATTACGCAGTGAGATTTAAACCCATTACTGAGATGCTAGACATACCACCAAGCCTATGCTTATGTACATTAAATAGGGGTTTAAATTAAAATGAAATTAATTGTGATCGTTGATTTGTATTTCTCTATAAGACCATAAAATATAGGAGCAGAAGTAGGCCATTCGGCCCATCCAGTCTGCTCTGCTATTCAATCATGGGCTGATTCAATTCTTCCAGTCATCTCCACTCCCTGCCTTCACCTCATACGCTTTGATGCCCTGGCTAATCAAGAACCTATCTATCTCTGCCTTAAATACACCCAATGACTTGGCCTCCACAGCCACTTGTGGCAACAAATTCCACAGATTTACCACCCTCTGACTAAAGTAATTTCTCCGCATCTCTGTTCTAAATGGACGTCCTTCAATCCTGAAGTCATGCCCTCTTGTCCAAGACTCACCTACCACGGGAAATAACTTTGCCATATCTAATCTGTTCAGGTTTTTTAACATTCAGAATGTTTCTATGAGATTCCCCCTCATTCTCCTGAACTCCAGGGAATACAGCCGAAGAGCTGCCAGATGTTCCTCATACAGTAACCCTTTCATTCCTGGAGTCATCCTCGTGAATCTTCTCTGAACCTTCTCCAATGTCAGTACATCCTTTCTAAAATAAGGAGCCCAAAACTGCACACAATACTCCAAGTGTGGTCTCACGACTGCTTTATAGAGCCTCAACATCATATCTCGGCTCTCATATTCTATACCTCTAGAAATGAATGCCAACATTGTATTCGCCTTCTTCACCACTGACTCAACCTGCACAAGGACTCTCAAGTCCCTTTGCATCTCTGCATTTTGAATTCTCTCCACATCTAAATAATAGTCTGCCCATTTATTTCTTCCACCAGAGTACATGACCATACACTTTCCAACATTGTATTTCATTTGCCGTTTCTTTGTCCATTCCCCTAAACTATCCAAGTCTCTCTGCAGGCTCTCTGTTTCCTCAACACTACCCACTTCTTCACCTATCTTTATCATTGGAAATAATGCATCCTTGGCTGGGTGAATCAAGAATTTTGGAGCTGCAGGCATAGCTCAGGAGTGATTATAATATAAGATGAGATCTGATCCTGTAATTAGAGGAAGGCATTGACCCAGGATGTGTACTGCTGTTAAATATCATAGTCCAGATAGCACTACATTTGTGCTCCATCGGCTCCTGCTTCTGAAGCTTTCACCTGTCGTTGGCTATTTGTTACACTAATCACTCTACAAATAGACAGTAAGCGGCAGTGTGCAGATGTGGTCGGGAAGCTCATTAAGTTGATATTTGACTCTCAGGCCTCTCGCTTATTTTGAAAGGTGATCATTAATTACTCCAGTTACTCTTTTATTTGCTATTTACCTCCTGCTGTGGCTAGGTGAGGTTACTCCAATGTCCTGTTAAGAATTAGTCACAGAGATCTCTTGTAATGGAACGATGGTTGTTCAGAGACAGACTGTATATAAAAATAAGACATTTACTCAGAATACCTGTTGCTTTAGAATAACTGAATATTGTGCCATGTGAATTCAATGCACTGCCACCGTTATACCATGACTGTGCTTTATTGGACCTCACTGCGTATCCAGAGCTGGAAGTCCCTCTTTTCCTTTGGTAACAGTTTACCGATTATATGCCAAATGGGGTATCTTACAGTACAGGTGACCAGGGTTCAATTCCTGCCACTGTCTGTAAGGAGTTTGTACGTTCTCCGTGATTGCGTGGGTTTCCTCCGGGTTCTGCAGTTTCCTCCCACAGTCCAAAGGCCTAACGGTTGGTCATTGTAAATTGTCCTGTGATTAGGTCAAGATTAAATGGGGTATTGCCGGTCAGCATGGCTCAAAGGGCCAGAAAGGCCTACTCTGCACTGTATCTCTATAAATAAACGTGTGTACATTTTGTCAATGGAATACTATGTGGATTATTTTCATTTTGCATCAGATCTTCCACTTCCATGCAGAAAGATTTAAATCCGTTGCCTTGTGAACTTCCTGCGAAGTGGTCATCCTCCAAGGCACACTGCAGCCACCGTAGTGCACAAGGCCCAACAATATTCCTGACTGGACAGCATTTATTTTTTATATGAGACCACAGAGAGTCTGGAAATCTCATCACAATGTAAAGGTTGATAGCTGTTTATTCTTTCATCTACTGCGATAATGCTGATTGAAGCAGGGCGCTATGGCTGGGTAACTCCACGTTCACCTCCTGGCCTAGTCATAGAGTCATTGTGCGATACAGCATGGAAACAGGCCCTTTGGCTCAACTCATCCTTGTCAACCTGAGCTAGTCCCTAGTCCTGTGTTTGGCCCGTATCCCTCTAAATCTTTACGTTCCCTGTACCTGCCCAAATGTCTTAAAGAGATTTGAAAGTTTAATATTTTACGGATAAAATTGTGATCCATCTAGTTAAAAATATTCATTTAAAATCTTAAAGAGTTCAATAATATTCAAAAGGCTATAGTCCTGTCTGATACAAGAGTCATCTCAGTAATTCAAAATTATTTCACTGTCCAATAATATGGCTGTAGCTAGTTTTCCTATACACAAAACAGCCAATAAAATCTTGATACCATTTTGAATTAAGTAAATTTAGCTTAATATTTTAAAGAGTTTATATTTTAGTTTGCTTTTTTAAAAGATTAACGACTTATTTAAAATGTTAAACAATTCGTCAACTTTAAAAGTTTTTAAAAACTTCTAATAATTCAAAAAAAAAGTCAGCTGGCTGTCAAAGAAACTTGGAATGCTTCTGAAAGTCTCTGACATACAGGAGTATTCAAATTTTGAAGTAATTAATCTTAAAAAACACAGATTTATTAGAAAATCAAGCTAAGGACCTTTAGAGTTCTTGAAAGAACTGACCTAAATTATTTAAAATGTAAATTACCAAGTGCTTGCTCTGTTATCTCCAACCCTCTGATTAAATGAATGGAGGGATTATCTGACCTGTGCAGGGTTTCAAGGTGAATTTGTCACTTTAGGAATTGCTTATTATTCTTCACCTTGCTACCTGAGTATTCAGTGCACTACTGGAGGGAGCTGTTCCATCAGTTTCAGTCAAGCAAATCCTTAAGTACAATGAAAATAAGTTTTTAGTATGCTTTATGGGAATTTCCTGGACCCAGCACACAAGTGCAATACAAAGAAAGCACGACAGCACCTCCACTTTATTAGGGGTTTGCAAAGATTTGGCAGGACATCTAAAACTTTGACAAACTTCTGCAGATGTGTGGTGGAGAATGTATTAACTGGCTGCATCACAGTCTGGTATGGAAACACCAATGCCCTTGAATGGAAAATACTACAAAGTTATGGATACAGCTCAGTCCATCACAGGTAAAGCCCTTCGCACCACTGGGCACATCTACATGGAGCATTGTCACAGGAAAGCAAAATCGATCATCAAGGACCCCCACCATCCAGGCCGTGCTCTCTTCTTGCTGCTCTCATCAGCAAGATGGTACAGGAGCCTCGGGACTCACACAACCATGTCCTGGAATGGCTTGTACCACCTCAGCCATCAGGCTCTTGAATCAGAGGGGACAACTTCACTAACCCAATCATTGAAATGTTCCCACGGTCTATGGACTCACTTTCAAGGACTCTTTCATCTCATGTTCTCAATATTTACTGCTTATTTACTTATTATTACTTATTTATTGTTTAATTTCTTTTTGTATTTGCATAGCTTGTTGTCTTTTGCCTGCCCTGATGCTGTGATCTTTCATTGATTCAATTAGTTATTGGATTTATTGAGGATGCCTGCAAGAAAATGAATCTCAGGGTTACCTATGGTGATATATATGTACTTTGATAATAAATTTACTTTGCATCTATGCTCTCTACGTGGTTTTGCCTTTCTGTGATCTTTTTCTTGGTATACATTTCAAACACTCCCGAGGAGAGTAGAAGTATGAAGTTTTCATTGCTGTTCACTTAGATGATAGGTATCTCACACCCAGTTTGCTCTATGCACCCTGACATTCTCATCCATTGAAAACAGGCTATTATTCTCAAACAGCAATTCGATGAAGGACAAATATTTGCTAATTTACAATGTCTTGGATCAACTGAGTTCAGTTCAAGGTTTTAATAGTTTATGTATATTCAAAAAAAACTGAAATGTACTATTTTATTGTTTTCATTTAAGTAATTTTAAACTATTTAACAGATTTTAATTTAGAAACATTCAAAAGGTCAATGAAGTGATTAAAAACTTTTAAAAATTCACTAGCTTAAAAGCAACAGTCTAAGACACTTAAATATTTGACTAAATTAAGCTAATTCAATACACATAGTAGTGATTGTGTGGACAGGGAACAGCAGCAAGGTTACTTTGTTTCAGGTTTATGGGCAACAGTTCATATCCCATGCCATGGCAAAAGATTGTCAGACTAACCTGATGTGTCCTTCCACCCCTTTAAATTGATCTACAGGAGGATTTGAGGTGGTCTCTATTTGAATGGCTGCAAAGACATCACACCATTGGCATCCACTCCCGGAGTGCCCTTTCACTGGCTGGGCCAGCCACTGAAAGTGCTCGGTTTTGTATGGTTCTCTGCCTTTTCGGTTGCTCTCTTTGCCAAGTGATCATTACCTTTCTGGTGTGTCTTTACTTCAGTTGCTTCTGCCCCTGCAGCTGCACTACTTGTCAGCTGGCCCCACCACTGGGACCTCCTGACATGATTCACAAACATTGTCCCACTTCCTGCTCCTGCTCGGGGCGGCTGTATCTGTGGGTCATGTTTACTGTCCCTGCCATAGCCTACTATTTCTCCCTTTCCTGAGTCTATGATAGTACCTGCCTCACTCAGTACGTCTATCCTGGGACAGTACCCGCATCGTTTGGCACGTGTACAAATCTGCACTCCTGAGGCTCACTCTTCTTGTCCTTAATGTTCCCCTGCGCTGGTAATGTAAATCACCTCTCCAGTCGTGAGCAAGGCTACATCAGTTATTGATACTGATGACCCTGTCTCGACTAACATACTACATTACAGGCCCCTAATAAATCTCTTGTATACATCTGTGGGTGAGCAGTACTGACAATGGAGGCTGCCACCTGTTGTTTAGCTGACCTGGATGCGATCTTCACCAGCTTACTATCTGGTCAGCAGTCAGATCGGTCAGAGAGAACACTACAGCGATGTCTGCCTGTTGTGATGTATAACTCTCACACCTTCCTTCCTTATTAGGACACTGTCTCCAACCATAGCCTGAGAGGTCATGGCTATAGCAGATCATCTCTTGTACTGTTCTACATCTCTTCTGCCAGTTCCTTGTTAAATGTCCTAGTTGCTGGCTCACAAAGTCCTGCGTGTCCACAGCAGCTACATTTACTACATCCACTTTATGACATCTCTTCCCCTTCCTCTGGTCTATCTCCCTGGCTCATGGTGTAGATCGAGCCCACTGCTGTCCCCAAGTCTAAAATGTCCTGATGGGCTGAGCTCAGGCCTTCCTTCAGCTTTTTTCAGGAAGACTGGGTCATCCACCCCTGGGTTACTCAGCCCTGAGTACTCTTCATACACTCAATATTTTTGTTCTGCATAATTCATGGTGGGCTCATCAGCTCTCTGAACCACTGACATGATCGTTCCCCAGTTACTCTGGCCTCCTGCCCGTCTCTGCCTCACTTCTCCCTTAAAGTAGCGATATCGCTCCTCATTACTGGCGCTCCATGAATTGCCCATCCTACACTCCCGAGTATTTCCACACCAACTCCCATACTAAGCAATGACAAAGAAAGGATAACAATGTAACAGTATATACTTAAAACCAAAGAGTATATAGTCTGAAGTCTATTTTCTTTGCCACTGAACTCGTGTATTCCCTTTCATTTAAGTTTTAAGCTTTCCTTAGGACACAAACGTACGCGCACAAACAAATGCACTGCTATAGTTTCCCGAACAAGTATGTATACAGAAGACAGTATTGGGTAGTTTAGTGAGACATGGCCACCAGTTGCCAAAGGTCTCACCAAACTATACAATACTGTCTTTTAGCTGGTCTCTTTTGTATACACACACACACTTTTATATCTACCGGTTCAATTCTCCTCTGTGTTCTTTGATACTTAATGATCTTGTGGTCATTGACCTGAACAGGTCTAAGCTTGATGTGCTACTTTTAAAAATGCTCACCCCCTTAAGGCTGATGAGGTCACTGGCCATGCAGTGGGTCACAAAGTATCCCAGATGAGTCTTCAAATCTTGTGACTGACTAAAACTAAGCCACACAAAAACTTTAACTAAGAAATATAGATGTCCTTATTCATGCATAATTGCTATAATCACCTATTTAAGTTTAGCAATTGAATTAAGTAATCTTGCAGTATTACATATGTAAAATGGTGGCACATCCCAACGAGAAGAACAACTTCAAATATTCACAGTTGGTGTCTGTTCCAAAAGCCTCTGACGACAAATTGCAGACATCCCTTTTGTTAGAGATTTGAAGGATGGCTCAATGAATACAACTGACCAGAAGGTAGAGTGATAAAGCAGATTCTGTCCTGAACAGTGTGCACCAAAGTGGCAGGATACAACTTCACAATGTACTAAAAACAGGAACATTCATCTATTGTTTTTGCCTATGTAGTTAAAATAGGACAGAATGAGAAATGTCCCACACCCAATGATTAGTTTCACTAGCCACAAAGTATTAGTTGGAAGTTAAATTGTGTACAGATTTCAATTCCTGAAGGCAGGCTCTCATTTCAGTTAATCTATAAATTTGCAATCCATAATTCTATAATGCCAGAGTGATCCCTAACAGATCTTGTCCAAAGATGGAAAAAGGCATTTTTTAAATGAAGATAAATATTAAAAAAATAGATTTATTGGTTATGTGTGCATCACAGTGAAATGGGTAGTTTTGCATTCAGATACATAAAGTGTAGAAGAGTGGTGAGAGTGGATATCAGACCACTGGAAAACTATGCCGGAGAGGTAGTGATAGGAGACAACAAAATAGCAGATGAAATGAATATTTTGCATTAGTCTTCCCTGTGGAAGACACTGGCAGTATGGTGGAAGTTCCAGGTGCCAGAAGGCATGAAGTGTGTGAAGTTACCATAACTAGAGAGAAGGTTCTAAGGAAACAAAGTTCTGAAGGTAGGTAAATCACCTAGACCAAATGGTATTCACACCAGAGTTCTGAAAGAAGTGGCTGAAGAGATCGTGGAGGCATTAGTAATGCTCTTTCAAGAATCACTAGATTCTGGAATGATTCCAGAAGACTGGGACAATTGAAAATGTCACTCCACTCTTCAAGAAGGGAAAGAGGTGGAGGAAAGGAAACTATAGGCTAGTTAGTCTGACCTCAGTGGTTGAGAAGATATTATTAAGGATGAGGTCTCAAGGTACTTGAAGGCAAATGATAAAATAAGCTGTAGTCAGCATGGTTTCCTGAAGGGAAAATCTGGCCTGACAAATCTGTTAGAATTCATTGAAGAAATACCAAGCAGGATATACAAAGGAGAATCAGTTGACGTTGTGTACTTGGATTTTCAGAAGGCCTTTGACAAGGTGCCACACATAAGGATGTGTAACAAGCTACAAGCCCATGGCATTACAGGCAAGATTCTAGCATGGATTAAGCAGTGGCTGATTGGCAGGAGACAAACAGTGAGAATAAAGGGAATCTTTTCTGGTTAGCTGTCAGTGACTAGTGGTGTTCCACAGGTGTGTGTTGGGACTGCATCTTTTTACATTAAAAGTCAATGATTTGGATGATGGAATCGATGACTTTGTTGCAAAGTTTACAGACGATATGAAGATAGGTGGAGGGGCAGGTAGTTTTGAGGAAGTAGAGAAGCTACAGAAGACTTAGATCAGGAAAATGGGCAAAGAAATGGGAAAGTATATGGTCATGCAGTTTAGTAGAAGAAATCAAAGCATTGACTATTTTCTAAATTGAGGGAATATACAGAAAATGGAGGCACAAAGGGACTTGGGAATCCTTGTGCAGGATTTCCTAAGGGTTAATTTGCAGTTTGAGTCTGTGGTGAGGAAGGCAAAAGCAATGTTAGCATTCATTTCAAGAGGACTAGAATATAAAAGCAAAGATGTAATATTGAAGCTTTCTAAAACACTGATGAGGCTTTGTGTAGAGTATTGTGAGCAGGTTTGGGCCCCTCATCTTAGAAAGGATGTGTTCAAACAGGAGAGGGTTCGAAGGAGGTTCACGAAAATGATTCCAGGGTTGAACAGCTTGTCATGTAAAGAGCATTTGATGCCTTTGATGAAGTGCATTTTTCACTAAATTTCAGAAGAATGAAGGATGAAACCCCATCGAATGGTGAAAGGTCTTGATAGAGTGGA
Source organism: Mobula birostris (assembly GCF_030028105.1). Taxonomy (NCBI): domain Eukaryota; kingdom Metazoa; phylum Chordata; class Chondrichthyes; order Myliobatiformes; family Myliobatidae; genus Mobula; species Mobula birostris. Next base: position 66,550,988 of record NC_092379.1, read on the forward strand.
TGTGGAGAGAATAATGCTGGGAGAGTCTAAGACCAGAGGACACAGCCTTAGGATACAGTGCTGTCCTTTTAGAACAAAAATGAGGAGGAATTTCTTTAGCCTGAGAGTGGTGAATCTGTGGAATTCTTTGCCACAGGCAGCTGTGGAGGCCAAGTTTGTATGTATATTTAAGACAGAGGTTGTCAGATTCTTGATTGGTCAGGGCATGAAGTGATACAGGCAGAAGGCAGGAGATTGGGGCTGAGCTGAGAAATGGATCAGCCATGATGAAATAGTTGAGCAGACTTGATGGGTCAAATGGCCTAATTCTGCTCCTATATCTTATGGTCAATGACCACCACTACTGGTGTACTGGTGGCGGCCTGCAAGTGTCACTGTGTTTCTGGCACCAACATGGCATGCCCACAACTTACTAACTCTAACCCATACGTCTTGGGGATGTTGAAGGAACTGGAGCACCTGGAGGAAACTGACAGAAGCTTGGTGTGAATGTACAATCTTCTTATAGACAGGCGAGTAATTGAACCCCGTTTGCTGGCACTTTAATAGTGTTATGCCAACTACTGCACTACTGTGCCAAATTCACTGATGTTAAGTAAAAGCTGACTTCTGTAGATCAGGATGATGACCATCCACCCTGCCCATTACAGTGCAGTCTCATGAGGGTTTACAACCAAGCATGTGGAACAGAGTACTGCAGGCTCACTATGAGAAATTCCTTGCATCTTCTGTGTAATGCCTCTCTTTGAATTCAACACAGTGGGAAATCCTCCTCCAAAAAGGCCTGTTGATTTTGTAGCATTAGAGCATGAGAAGTTTTATTTGTAACTTAGCAAATGCTGGTTCTTTCTATCTGAGCCCAACCAGATGGGTAAATTAAAAAATATCTGGAATAAAGCAACAGAATGGGGTATGCAAAGCTGAGATTGGTACACTAAAGGAACAAAGTAAAAGGGATCTTTTCTGACCACAGGGAATCCCCATGTTCTTTGTGACTGTTTATTGAACTCTCATTTTCCCTTATGGCAAAGAAGGGGGCCATTCAGCCCTTTGAGTCTATGCCTACTCTTGGAAGATTGCCATCAATACCATTTCTATGTAAACTGCTCTCTCTCGTCTACATCAGCTCTGCACTGATTTTACTGACATTGTTCTAGACAACAGGGCAATTCACAGCAGCCATTTAATCTACCAGCACAGCTTTGACATTAACTGCTCCTGGGTTGCCCTTGCTGGTATCACAGGTTCATACAGCATGAAAACAAGCCCTTTGGTCTCAAGTCTAAGCTGACGATCAGAAATCTGCTTTGAAAGTGGGCTTACCTTTTTGAAAACGGCTTCTTTGGTTGTCAGGGTGCTGAAGGCAGCTTTTGTCATGCTAGTCTTCTTCATTCACAGCAATGGGTAGAGAAGTTGGGATGTTATGACGCAGTTGTATGAAACTGGTCAGACCATGTTTTGAATATGGTGTTCTACTTTGATCACTCTGCTATAGAAAATATGCCATTAAGTTAGAAAGGGTACAGACAAGATTTGCAATGTTGTTGTTGCTGAAGTTGAGGACCTGAGGTTGAACAGGTTGGTACTTTGTTCATTGGAACGTAGGTGAATTTACTCAAGGTGTATAAAACCACGAGGAACATTGATAAAGTGATTGCAGTCTCCCCCCCCTCAGATTGGGGAATTAGAAACTAGAGAGCATAGGTTAATGGAACGGTAGGTGTGAGTCTTTGCCTTTATGATTCTACTGTTTTCTTGTTTTATTCTCCTCACATTCCCATTAACTCCTCCCAGAATTTACCAGTTGCCAATATACCACGGCACACAGTGGCACTGGAGTGTAGTTACTCAGGATGCACAGTGAACTATTTGTGCACAGCAAACTCTAAGCAAAATGACATAATGGCCAGATGTCAGTGATACTGGGCAGGGAAAAGTATCAGCCAGGGCGACAGGGAGATCCCCCTACTCTTAGAAATCACGTCAGTAACGCCTAGATAGTCACCCTCTGCAAGGTAATGGCAGCAGTAGCAGCTCATTGTAATCTGCTCCTGAATCTCAGTTCCAATAATTTAACAGGCGTTTGGACATGTACCTGAATTGGAAAGATTCAGAGGGATATGGGCCAAATACAGGAAAGTAGATGGGCATGCTGGTTAGTATGGACAAGTTGGGCTTGATTCCTTTACTTGATTATGCCATTTGGTGTGGCAGAGTGGGCATGGATCTGGGAAACACATCTAAGCTTCTTTGTGGAAAAGATTACCATCAAGAGAGAGGAACTGATACAATAATATTCTCAAAACTTCCTTGAAAATATCTAGTATCCCCGTTGAGTCCTGGGAATCCCTGGCCTAAGGCTGCTCGAAGTAGCAAAGGTGCATTCAGGACAGCACTAGGAGCCTTGAGTCTAGCAGAAGATGCTTCTGAACCTAATAGTCTTGACAGGCATCGTGTCTGTGGGTCTGACATTAGCTCAGTGTTCACCTCGGAACCCACAGAAATGAAGTAGAAAATAAATCATCCTTGATCACAAGTGACTGCCTGAGGAAGAAAAGCTGGGTTACTTTTGAAACCTCATCCGCTGATAGAGTAGCACTCCCACAGTTTTTCACAGGAGTGTTAGCTGAGATTCCACATTCCAGTCTTCAGAATGAGACCTGAAACTATGGCCTTCTGACTCAGAACACGTTGCTTGTCACTGTCATCTAGATTTCTATTGTTCTATTCTGGACAATGGTGGGGTGCAGATGATGTTCGTTTCATTAGACCTTGACTTTGTACTGCTCGTTGCATAACTTAGCTACCGTATTAAAAGTGAGGCTGTTCTGCAGGTGTTACGAGAGCTGCTTCTCCAATGCATATTGTAGTGGAGCTCTCAACACATTATTCATTGTACCTTCAAAGTGGCAGCTCCATCAACTTTGCTAACAGAATTCTCAAAAAAAAATGGCAGGAAGCTTATAAGCTTTAAATGAAATATGTGGCCACTATATGATTTCTGCATATTTGCTTGGTGTTTCACACACTTCCTGAACTTAGCGTGTCACCATAGCAACAGGAGAAGTGTACAGAGGCCTGTACCACTGTTCACTTAGATTATGAACAATCTCAATCTTATTTCTACTTGTGTGCCTTCACTCAGCAGCTCTTATTCAACAAAAACAAGCTGTTGATTGCAGTACAGCTTGGATTTTAGGGAAAAAAAAGTTCCTTTCATGCTGAATTATCCCAAGACATTTTATAGGAGTATATTTAGAATAGATGAAATTGGACATGGATTCTCAATGAGCCAAGGGACCTATGCTGTGTAATTTTTTTCACATCCCCTTTCTGCATTCCCATCAACTCATCCCCAAATAGAGTCCGCAAGTTTAACAGCATGGAAATAGGCCTTCATTCCAAAGTGTTCATGCTGATCAAGTTAGCTACCTGAATTAGTCTCATTTGTCTAGGCTTGGCCCATATCCCTCCAAACTATTTTCTATCCATTATACCTGTCCAAATTTATTTTAAACATTGCAATTATACCCACTAATACAGTTTCCACTGGAAGTATATACTCACCACCCTTTGTATAGAAAATGTTGCCCCTAAAGTCCTTTACTCTCAGTGACCACTTTATTAAGTACACCTGTATACCTCACTGGTGCAAATATCTAATCAACCAATCATGTGGCAGCAACTCAGTACATAGAAGCATGCAAAGATAGTTAACAAGTTCAGTTCCTTGTGACCTATGGAGACAAAAATTGAGCCCTCCATACTGGTCTTCCTTATTTGGGTGGGGGAGAGTCCCATTTGTTGTATTCTGTTTCAATGGATTGTGGGGAATATGCTCGCAGAGTTCATAAATGTTTTAGGTGGATAATTAGAGAATATGTACGGCGGGGGTCCCCAACCTTTTTTGCACTGCGGACCGATTTATTATTGACAATATTCTTGTGGACCGCCTGACCTGGCGTGGGGGGGGTGGGGTAGGATTGCCAATGGACCAGAGTAGCAGTAAAATACGTTGTGTTTACCCTGCGAAAGACTACCATGACCATGAAGCCTTGCGCAGGCACTTGTGTGCGCATGCGTGTATGTGCTGATTTTTTCTACAAATCGTTTTTGGCGATTCTGTTCAGTGAAACTACACTGTACGTACATTATTTCTACTTTATATAGGCCGTGTATTTATCATATCATTTCTGCTTTTACTATATATTAGTGTTATTTTAGGTTTTATGTGTTATTTGGTATGATTTGGTAGGTTATTGTTTGGGACTGGGAACGCTCAAAAAATTTTTCTCATGTATATTAATGGTAATTGCTTCTTCGCTTTACGCCTTTTCGGCACGGAAGGTTCCATAGGAACACCCTACCTTAGCGGCGGAAATATGGGATAAGGGTGGTCCCATATGCGACAAACCAATTTAGCCCAATATATGGGATGTCCCGGCTAATATGTGACAGATGGCGACCCAGGGTTGGGGGGTGGGTGTTAATCATGACTGGAATATAAGTTATAAGGCACTTATAAGTGGCTAATACACTCAATTTCATTTCTAACAGGGTTTATCTAACGAACTTAATATTAAACACACAGTGCATACTTTCCTCGTATGAATATAGTGATAAGTCAATTATAAGTCACTCATAACCCAATAACATCATAACATTTTAAGTAATGTTTGGATATTAAACACACAGCACATATTTTCCCTGTATGAACATATAAAATCATTGCAACACACCAATATCGCTGAATCAGTGGGAGCCCTGGGCTTGTTTCCCTGCAACAAGATGGTCCTATCAAGGGGTGATGGGAGACAGTGATACTCGAAGGGGGTTCCTTGTGTCCAGTCTATTCCGCAATTTAGTTTTCGTTGCATTCATTGCAGAAAACCCCGCTACGCAGAGATATGTTGGAAATGGAAGCAACTTTTTCAGTGCTTTTGTGGCTTTCTCAGGATATTTAGCCTTGACTTTGATCCAGAATGCCGGCAGAGATGTTATGTCAAACATACTTTTCAGCTCGCCGTCATTTGCAAGCTCGAGGAGTTGATCTCCTTCCCGCGCTGACATGGATGACGCGCTGGTCATGACCTCGCATGTGTAATGGCTCAACAGTGGGCGCGACAGGGAATGAGGAAAGGTGCAGCTGATTCATATCGTTTCCTCGCGGCCTGGTAGCACGTGCTTTGCGGCCCGGTGGTTGGGGACCACTGGTGTACAGGATACTGCTGGAAAAATGGGACACCCAAGTGGCCAACCATTTTATTTCCACTTCTCATTCTGACATGTCAGCCCATGGCCTCCTCTGCTGTCACAATGAGGTCACACTCAGGTTGGAGGAGTAACACCTTATATTCCATGTAAGTAGCCTCCAACCTGGTGGCGTAAGCATCAATTTCTTGTACTTTGGATAGTGCACCCCCACTTCACCATTCTCCATTTCCTCTCTTACCTTATTCCCTTACCTGCCAATCACTTCCCTCTGGTGCTCCTCCCCCTTTTCTTCCTTCCATGGCCCTCTGTCCTCTCCTATCAGATTCCCCCTACTCCTGCCCTGTATCTCTTTCACCAAATAACTTCCCAGCTTTTTACTTCACCTCTTCCCTTTCCCCCTCCCAGTTTCACCCATCACCTCATGTGTCTTCCTCCTCTCTCCTACTTTCTTACTGACTCCTTATCGTTTTTTCACCAGTTCTGATGAAGAGTCTTAGACCAAAATGTTGAGTATGTTCTTTTCCACAGGTACTATCTGGGTTGCTGAGTTCCTCCAGCATTTTGTGTGTGTGTGTGTGTGTGTGTGTGTCTGTGTGTGTGTGTGTGTTGCTTGGATTTCCAGCATCTGAAGATTTTCTCTTGTTTGGGAGTATGGACTTGGGGGTTTGTGGATTGGCTCACCTGTGGCCTGACCAGGAGTTCTACTGTGGAGATTTCCAGATGTGGGAATAAGTTTGATGTTACTGGACCTTGAGGGTGGCGAGAAGGTGTCTGGCCACTTAGGGCAGTATATTTCAAAATGGTTCTAGAAGCCCGGTTAAAACCGAGTGGGCTCAGGGATATTTATCCCCTGGTTTAATGCTGAGGTGGGGAAAAGGCTGACAGAATTTATGGCTATTATCATTGCAATGGGTGTGTAATGGGTTGAACAAGTCAAGTCAAACAGGGTCATGATCTGCTCAGACTCTACCTCGGTGCTGTAGAGTTTGGAATTGTGTTCAATAAGCCCTGATATGTTGATGGAAGCGTGCTATATTTTATATGTTCTGGAGAGTGCGGGTATAGTTGTACAGTTTTGTTGGGAACCTGCACATGTGGGTGTACTGGGTAATGAAAGGGCAGATGTTACAGCAAAACAAGCACTTACCAAGTCTGAGGTAGACATTATAGTCAATATACGAAAGTATGAAATCTTGTATTAAGTTGGCTTGAATTGGGAAATAACAAAAATTGTGGGATAGGTGCGGGATAAGGAAATGGTATTACAATTTGTTTCCATCAGTGTGTGTTGGGAAGCAATAGGAGGGAAGACATCTGGGTATCGAGAAATGAATTTGCATCCATTCCTTGGCCCTTGTTGGTAAACATGGGAATGGGTGTTGTGATTTTTCTAATGTCCCAGTAACTGGAATATGTGATCATGGTGTGCCACAGATATTTGTTGGAACATGGGAAGTTGATTAAGTAATTATTGGATAGATCTGGGGTGTCTAGTCTTCAGGATATTCTGGCACCTGATGGCAGAGCTGGTTGGGCCACGTTGGGGCCTGGTGAACTTTAAGGCAGGTTTGGGAGATAGGATCTGATGCTCATTTTGGCTCTTGTCATACTCTGTTACAGTAGTGATGCTCTCTCTCGATGGGTGTGAGCTGCCATTAGCACAAAGGAAGAAGCTCCAAGTTGCTAATTAAATGTGCTGACAACACCACACTGATTGGCCTAAACTCAATAACGATGAGGTAGCCCACAGAGAAGAAGTCATCAGCCTGACACAGTGGTGTTGGAAAACAACCTCTCCCTCAATGTCGCAAAAACAAAGGAGCTGGTTGTGGGTTACAGGAGGAATGGAAAGAGGCTATCCTCTATTGACGTCAGTGGATCTGGGGTTGAGAGGGTGAACAGCTTTAAGTTCCTCGTCATAAACATCACTGAGGATCTCATGTGGTCTGTACATAGCGGCTGTGTGGTGAAAAAGGGACAACAGCACCTCTTTCACCTCAGACAGTTGAGAAAGTTTGGTGTGGGCCCCCAAATCCTAATAACTTTCTACAGGGGAACAATTGACAGCAACCTGACTGGCTGCATCACTGCCTGGCATGGGAACTGTACCTCCCTCAATTGCAGGACGCTGCAGAGAGTGGTGCAGACAGCCCAGAGTGTCTGCAGATGTGAACTTTCCACTATTCAGGACATTTACAAAGACAGGTGTGTTTAAAAAAAAAGGGACTGAAGAATCATTGGGGACTTGAGTCACCCCAACCACAAACTGTTCCAGCTGCTACCATCCGGGAAATGGTACCGCAGCATAAAAGCCAGGACCAACAGTCTCCAGGACAGCTTCTTCCACCAGGCCACCAGGCATTTATTATAAATTACTATAAATTGCACGTTTAGCTGGAGACATAACATAAAGATTTTTACTTGGCGTGTAAGTAAGGAAGTAAGTAATAAAGTCAATTCAATTCAAAAACAAGTTCAGTTGTTGTTCAGACCAAACATCAGAATGGGGAAGAAATGTGATCTAAGTGACTTTGACTGTGGAATGATCGTTGATGCCGGACAGGGTGGTTTGAGTATCTCAAACTGCTGAGATTTTCACGAACAAGTCTCTAGAGTTTACAGAGAATTGTGCTATATATATCCAGACTGGTTCAAGCTGACAGGAAGGAGACAGTAACTCTACCACAGTTAGAATGGTGGTGTGCAAATGAGCATCTCTGAATGCACAACATGACAAACTCTGAAGAGGATGGTCTACAGCAGCAGATGTCTACGTCTGGTTCTACTCCTGTAGCTAATAAAGGACATCCTCCAGTTTTGGACTGCCATAGCTAGGAAAAAATTATTGGCTCTTCACCTTACCTGTGTCCCTCATCTATAAGATTGGTCTTCAACCACAAGGTTAATATCCTACACTCCAGAGAAAAGGTCCCAGCCTATCTCATTACAATCCAAGCTGTCCAGTCCTGGTAGCATCCTCATGAAAGTTTCTCCAATTGAGGAGACCCTTTGTGTAGTTTACCTTGTCTATATCACAGTGGTGTAGTGGTTAGCACCAGTGATTGGAGTTTAATTCCTGCTGATGCCTGTAAGGAGCTTGTATGTTCTCCCCATGATCCAGAGGGTTTCTACCGGGTGCTCTGGTTTCCTCTCATCTTCCAAAGTCAACGTTAGTGAGGTGTAGCCATGCCATGTTGGAGATGGAAGCGTGGTAATACTTGTAGGCTGCCCAGTACAATCCTCGGGCTGTGTTGGTTGTTGATGCAAATGACTCATTTCGCTGCTTTGATGTGCATGTGACAAATAAAGCTAATCTCTGTAATCTCTAGCACCAAAATTTCATATACTACAAGCATCTTAACTTCCTTGGTCTCACGAAGAGCAGACCAGCATCTCCAGTGTCTCCTCACAACTAAAACACTAATTCCAGGCTACATCCTGGGATATCTCCTCTGCATCCTCGCCAGCACTGTCACATCCTCCATATTGTAAGATGACCTGAACTGCATAGAGTGATCCAGCTGAGTTCTGAGTTGGGATGTAACTTCCCTTCTGCAGTATTTAATGCCTTGACTAATGAAGGCTAGCATCACATATACTTTATGCTCTTATTTCTGAATCTCTCAAAAATCTTCTGGGTCCTTGCAGCTTTGATCGTTGTCCATTTCATAGGCAAACATAGTTCTGCACTATCTATAATAGGCATAATATTTGCCATACAGCTTTGGATAGCACTGAGAGGGGTATTGATCCTGGGAAGCTTGCATGCGTCAGAACATCTTGTCATATTTGATTAGGGTGAAGTTGTAGATTTTAAGGAACGATTTAAAGTCTCAAATAGAATTGTATCGAATAGAGAATGACTGAAGCCAAGATTGCCATTGTTTTGTTTCAGTCTTGAAGCTTTCAGTGATCCACAGCCCTTTCGGTGGGGGGAGGACAGAGTTCCATGTTTATTCTGCCTTCTGTGCATTTTCTTATTCGTTATTGATCCTCTCTGTGCCTTGTGGTGCATCGGGTGGCAACCTTGCCATTTTTTTTCGCATTTGTCTTTTTTTTTGAGGCCATGTTGCTAGCTCGGTGCTCAGCCCAGCACAGATGGAAAGTGTGCAAGGAGCTGGCTGGATTCGAACCCAGGACCACTCGCCTCGAAGTCCAGTGCAGATGCCACTATGCCACCATCCGGCATTTTATTACTTACCTGAGCTGAATTGGTTCTAACAGTCTTAGAGTCCTGAAGCATGTACAGTGGTCCAAGTGTGTGCTGACTGTCAACCACCATTTGTACTTGTCTGAGCAATATATTCTTGCTACACTCCCATCAGTTTGTGCCAGAGTCTACCATTCTCCTACACACTAGGGGCAGTTTACACTGATCACTTGATGAGCCCTGATTTTAAGATCATTGCCCCTTTGTTCAGGTAGTTAAGACAAGGGAGAGGGTTTATCTGTAGTAAATGATGGTTAAAGATAATCTTGAGAACACTTTCACTCCCCTAAATTCAGAATTATGGCTCTTGAGCAGCTGATGGCATTTTTTTCCCCATTGGCACGGTGTACTGAATTACTGAGGGAATGAACAGTGCCACACAGCACAGTGGATTGGTTAAATATAAACTGCAGTTTCCATGACAATTCAAGGCATGATGAATCTCTTGGGCAGGGAGATTTACAAGCCATTTTATTGCCTTGGGACCTGTAACTTGCTTTGCACAAAGCATAGCAGTATCAACCAGAGTTACAGTGGCATTGTTACCATTGCCCTGCACAATGACTTCTGGCACGATATGGGTCAGTCTCCATTAATGGTAGACTGACCTGTACGTTGACTTGTCTGTATGGACCACATAATCTCTTTAGCACTGGGGACAAATACTGAGAAATTGCAACCATTATGCAATCTAATTCACCGTCAAGCTGCTACATGAAATTTGAACCCACCCAGATTGTTCTGCTGAAGCTTGTAAAGGGAGAGTTTTAGTAGAGAGCGTCTCTCTGCCTTTTTTAAAGAGTAGACCATTCAGATTATCAGATCAGGCTGCTTCCTAGCAGAGTCATATATAATATACAAAGGTGAAATAGGCCTTTCGGCCCATTGAATTTGCAATGGTCTTTACTACCCAATAATACTGATCGGCTACTGATTCTAGTTTTTCTTTTAATTCTTCCTGCATTTCCAACCTTCTACCATATTGGACATAATTTGCAGAGCCTAATTAACCTAGCAATCTGCATGTCTTTGTGAACTGGGGGCTGGATGAGTGAGATCTGCAGAACCTGAAGGAAACCCTCACGGTCATAACCAGAACATGCAAACTCTACACAAACAGGAATTTACAGCAGACAATTAATCTTCCAGCATCTCTTTAGGATGTGGGAGGAAAGCCCATCCCACTGCAAAACACATAATCTGTCATCTTCCCAGAGACTGGCTTTTTCCCCCGTGGTCAGGTTTCCTCGCACATCCCAATGATGCACTGGTAGGTTAATTCACTATTGTAAATTGCTCTGTACAGTGAGTAAGTGGCAGAGGAATCATTTTGCTGGGCATGGGTGAGAGGAGGTAAATAGGAATAAGAAAATGTCTCCCCAAGGGAATTGATTGAGGAGAGAAGCGTTTGCAACTACAGGATCTTTGTCTTTCTGCGCATGATCTGAATATTGCTGTTGAAAGAAAGTTTCCAGAGTTATGTGAATAAATGTAAGTGATTTCCTGTCAAACCTGGATCAGAGATTTTGCCTTGGGCAATGAGAATGAAACAGGAAAAAATAGAAGATAATAGAAATGGAAATGGGTGTAGGCTATTCAGCCCTAATTACTGCTGTGCTATTTTATACATTGTGACTGATCTTTTGTCTCAGCTGTATTTGCCTGTTCTTTCCAAATCTCTCAGTTTCCTTCATATCCAAATATCCATCTATCTGGGTCTTGAATATACTGAGCCCCCATGAAGTTCAAAATAAATTTATTATCAAAGTACATATATGTCACCATATATAACCCTGAGATTGATTATCTTGTAGGTGTACTCTTTAAATCTAATAACCATAATAGAATAAATGAAAGACTGCGCCAACCAGTGTGCACAAATGAAGAAATGACAAACAAATATGCAATAAATATTGAGAACATGAGATGAAGAGCCCTTGAAACTGAGCTCATACGTTGTGGGCAAACAACAGGAATTCTGCAGATGCTGGAAATTCAAGCAACACTCATCAAAGTTGCTGGTGAACGCAGCAAGCCAGGCAGCATCTGTAGGAAGAGGTGCAGTCGACGTTTCAGGCCGAGACCCTTCGTCAGGACTAACTGAAGGAAGAGTGAGTAAGGGATTTGAAAGTTGGAGGGGGAGGGGGAGATCCAAAATGATAGGAGAAGACAGGAGGGGAAGGGATAGAGCCAAGAGCTGGACAGGTGATTGACAAAAGGCGATACGAGAGGATCATGGGACGGGAGGTCCAGGAAGAAAGACAAGGTGGGGGGGGGGGGGACCCAGAGGATGGGCAAGAGGTATATTCAGAGGGACAGAGGGAGAAAAAAGAGAGTGAGAGAAAGAATGTGTGCATAAAAATAAGTAACAGATGGGGTACGAGGGGGAGGTGGGGCCTAGCGGAAGTTAGAGAAGTCGATGTTCATGCCATCAGGTTGGAGGCTATCCAGACGGAATATAAGGTGTTGTTCCTCCAACCTGAGTGTGGCTTCATCTTTACAGTAGAGGAGGCTGTGGATAGACATGTCAGAATGGGAATGGGATGTGGAATTAAAATGTGTGGCCACTGGGAGATCCTGCTTTCTCTGGCGGACAGAGCGTAGATGTTCAGCAAAGCGGTCTCCCAGTCTGCGTCGGGTCTCGCCAAAATATAAAAGGCCACATCGGGAGCACCGGACGCAGTATATCACCCCAGTCGACTCACAGGTGAAGTGTTACCTCACCTGGAAGGACTGTTTGGGGCCCTGAATGGTGGTAAGGGAGGAAGTGTAAGGGCATGTGTAGCACTTGTTCCGCTTACACGGATAAGTGCCAGGAGGGAGATCAGTGGGGAGGGATGGGGGGGACGAATGGACAAGGGAGTTGTGTAGGGAGCGATCCCTGCGGAATGCAGGGGGGGGGGAGGGAAAGATGTGCTTAGTGGTGGGATCCCGTTGGAGGTGGCGGAAGTTACGGAGAATAATATGTTGGACCCGGAGGCTGGTGGGGTGGTAGGTGAGGACCAGGGGAACCCTATTCCTAGTGGGGTGGCGGGAGGATGGAGTGAGAGCAGATGTACGTGAAATGGGGGAGATGCATTTAAGAGCAGAGTTGATAGTGGAGGAAGGGAAGCCCCTTTCTTTAAAAAATGAAGACATCTCCCTCGTCCTAGAATGAAAAGCCTCATCCTGAGAGCAGATGCGGTGGAGACGGAGGAATTACGAGAAGGGGATAGCGTTTTTGCAAGAGACAGGGTGAGAAGAAGAATAGTCCAGATAGCTGTGAGAGTCAGTAGGCTTATAGTAGACATCAGTGGATAAGCTGTCTCCAGAGACAGAGACAGAAAGATCTAGAAAGGGGAGGGAGGTGTCTGAAATGGACCAGGTAAACTTGAGGGCAGGGTGAAAGTTGGAGGCAAAGTTAATAAAGTCAACGAGTTCTGCATGCGTGCAGGAAGCAGCGCCAATGCAGTGGTCGATGTAGCGAAGGAAAAGTGGGAGACAGATACCAGAATAGGCACGGAACATAGATTGTTCCACAAACCCAACAAAAAGGCAGGCATAGCTAGGACCCATCCGGGTGCCCATAGCTACACCTTTAGTTTGGAGGAAGTGGGAGGAGCCAAAGGAGAAATTATTAAGAGTAAGGACTAATTCCGCTAGACGGAGCAGAGTGGTGGTAGAGGGGAACTGATTCGGTCGGGAATCCAAAAAGAAGCGTAGAGCTTTGAGACCTTCCTGATGGGGGATGGAAGTATATAAGGACTGGACATCCATGGTGAAAATAAAGCGGTGAGGGCCAGGGAACTTAAAATCATCGAAAAGTTTAAGAGCGTGAGAAGTGTCACGAACATAGGTCGGAAGGGACTGAACAAGGGGTGATAAAACAGTGTCGAGGTATGCAGAAATGAGTTCGGTGGGGCAGGAGCAAGCTGAGACAATAGGTCGGCCAGGACAGGCAGGTTTGTGGATCTTGGGTAGGAGGTAGAAACGGGAAGTGCGGGGTGTGGGAACTCTAAGGTTGGTAGCAGTGGATGGGAGATCCCCTGAGTGGATAAAGTCGGTGATGGTGTGGGAGACAATGGCCTGGTGCTCCTTAGTGGGGTCACGATCGAGGGGTAAATAAGTGGAGGTATCCGCGAGTTGTCGCTGTGCCTTGGCAAAGTAGAGGTCAGTACGCCAGACTACAACAGCACCCCCCTTATCGGCGGGTTTAATAATAAGGTTAGGATTAGTGCGGAGGGAGTGGAGAGCAGAGCGTTCGGAAGGAATGAGGTTGGAATGGGACAAGGTGCAGTGAAGTCGAGACGGTTGATGTCCCGTCGGCAATTAGCGATAAAGAGATCCAGAGCAGACAGAAGACCAGAGCGGGGTGTCCATGAAGAAGAGGAGGGTTGAAGACGGGAGAAGGGGTCATCGGTGGGGGTGGAAGAGTCCTTGCCGAAGAAGTAGGCTCGGAGACAGAGACGGCGGAAGGAAAGTTCCGCATCATGGCGAACACGGAACTCGCTGAGGTGTGGGCGAAGGGGGACAAAGGTGAGGCCCTTACTGAGGACCGAGCATTCTGCCTCCGACAGTTGAAGGTCGGAGGGGATGGTAAAGACCCGGCACGGATGAGAGCTGGAATCAGAGGGGGGAGGGGAGAGGCTGGGGGTGTCAATGGAGAGGGGAGGGTTGGGGTGAAAGGAAGATGGAGCCTCCGAGGGCCCAGGAGTTGACGGTGGGATCTGAGGAAGACGGGGCTGCGGAGTAGTGGTGGGGGAAGGGAAGACGGGAGTCACAACAGCAGCACTCCTCGTACCCCATCTGTTACTTATTTTTATGCACACATTCTTTCTCTCACTCTCCTTTTTCTCCCTCTGTCCCTCTGAATATACCTCTTGCCATCCTCTGCGTCCCCCCCCCCCCCCTTGTCTTTCTTCCCGGACCTCCAGTCCCATGATCCTCTCGTATCCCCTTTTGCCAATCACCTGTCCAGCTCTTGGCTCCATCCCTCCCCCTCCTGTCTTCTCCTATCATTTTGGATCTCCCTCTCCCCCTCCAACTTTCAAATCCCTTACTCACTCTTCCTTCAGTTAGTCCTGACGAAGGGTCTCGGCCTGAAACGTCGACTGCACCTCTTCCTACAGATGCTGCCTGGCCTGCTGCGTTCACCAGCAACTTTGATGTGTGTTGCTCATACGTTGTGGGAACATTTCAGTGATGGGGCAAGTGAAGTTGAGTGACATTAGCTTTGGTTTGAGAGCCTAAAGGTTGAGGGGTAATAATCGTGAACTTAGTGGTGTGGGTCCTGAGGTTCCTGTACCACTTTCCTGATGGCAGCAGTGAGAAGAGAGCATGACCTGGGTGGTGGGGATCCTTGATGATGGATGCTGCTTCCCTGTGACAGTGTTTATGTGCTCAGTAATGGGGAGGGCTTTGCCTGTGATGGACTGGGTGTATCCACTACTTTTGTAGGATATTCCATTCAAGGGCATTGGTGTTTCCATACCAGGCTTTGATGCGGCCATCAAATTTAACCTGATGAAAGGCACATTGAATACCATCACCTCTCAAATTTTCCCTCACTGGGAAATATATCAACTGCTGCTCATAGCCATTCAGCCCCAGTATTGATAACCTTCCCAGACATGCTATCCACGTACCTCTCAGTCTTACTGCTGGACTGCATTGATGTCGGCTGTTGCTGAAACAGCCAACATCAAAGTAGAATAGGGCCAGAGGCATTCGTTCCGAGTGGCTTTTGTTTTGGACTCGAGCACGGCTGTGGGATTAATTTAGGAAGGAATGCTGCAGTGAGAATGATTTTGTAATGACACGAGGCAGTGGGATGAGTTTAGAAATGGTGCAATGGATTGAGGTTGGAATGATACAGAGCAGCCCCATTGGTTTAGCAAGGCTGCAGGGCAGTGAGGGTAGTTCAGAAGTGATGCAAGTTTAGGATTGATGCTGGTAATTGCTAATTGGTTTATTATTGTCACAAGTATCAGGTTACGTTGAAAATCTATTTGGCATGCCATGCATGCAGATCGTTTCACAACATCTGTACATTGAGGTAGTGCAAGCGAAATAATAATAGGATGTAATTTTTGATTGCTTCATCCAGCAAAAATTGAGACGAACACCAGGACCCTGAAGTCTCCTTCAGCTTTAAGGAACGAGGTGCAGTGCTGCTATGATTTAAATGTCATTCAAAGTGACGCAGGCTATTAAAGTCTAACCCATTCAATGAAGAAGTTATTGTATCCTTCGGATTATATGTTCCAGGTTATTTTAAAATCTTAATACAGCTATTCGATTAGTTAATCCCTTATTGTCCATTGAAGCTTCTCAAGTGATCAAGAGACTGAAATTTGTGACTAAATTCTTCTTTCGTGATAACTGCAGCAGCGTTTTGCATACAACAGGATGCTGCAGCCAGTGTGCTGATGAATGAATATTGACTATGGGTGATAAGTTGGCTGTCTTTTTTTTTTGTGCAACTGGTATTGCATTACGGCCAACTATCTGAGCTGCTTCTGTAAGTAGATAGGGACTCACACTTATCATAGTCATTGAATTGCACAGTATGGAACAGACCATTTGGCCCTACTTGTCCATCCTGGTCAATGGGCATTCTTCTGTATTAATATCTCTACAAGTACCTGGTCCATATGTTTCTATGCATGAATGATGAAGTGCTCTTAAATACTGTCAGAGGTTGAACTTCCACTTTTCTCTCGGGCAGTGCAGCAGTGCATTCCAAGTACTTGCCACTCTCTGGGTAAAGAAGGTCCCCTTTAAATCTCTTTACCAAATTCCCTAAACATCTGTCCTTTAATTTCATCTACCACAACAAGAGGAAAGTTTCCTAAGTCTACCCTATCCTTACTTGTTATTTTATATACCTCAGTCATGTGTGCTCTTAATCTCCTTCACTCCTGGGAGAACAGACTCAGCTACTCCAACCTCTCCTATAATTGAATTGCCCCAGTCCCGGGCAACCTTCTGGTGAATCGTTTCTGTAATCACATCCTTCCTCTACCCTGGTGACCAGAACTGTATGCAGTGCTCCAGCTGAGGTTTCACTCAGGTTTTATGAAGTTGGAGCATAATCTCATAACTTCTGTACTCAATGCCTCAATTAATGAAGGTGGGTATCCCCATGTTTTCCAAACTATATCATTGAGCTAAAATCCCACCTTTATGGATCTATGGACGTATTCAAAGATGGTTCTGTTTCTTAGTACTCCCTAAGAACCTATCATTCATGGTGTTAGTCATATCTCCTTTGGTGCTTCTGTAAGTGTATCATCTCAGATTTGTTTGGATTAAACTCTGCCGGCTTTTTCTCAGCCCACATTACTAAAACATCGATATCCCCTTGTAGTCCAAGACTACCTTCCACACGGTCAAACACTCCACGTCTCTTTGTGTTATCTGTGAGCATGCTGATCTTGCCTCCCACATCCATATCCATTCATGCGTATTACCTCTGCAGATGAATCACCAGCAGTTCCTGTGGGACACCAATAGTCACAAGCATCCAATCACAAAAACATTCCTGTACCATCACCCTCTGTTTCCGATCGCCAAACCTGTTTTGGATACATTTTGACAACTTGCCTTAGATTCAAAGGGGCCCACACTTTTTGTACCATCTCTCAGTAAGACCTTCTCAATAGTCTTACAAAACTGTGTAAATCACATCTACTGCCTTGTCTTTATTAATACACACATGTAGTTACCTCTTCAAAGAATTTGATCAAATTGGTCAGACAGGATCTGTCCTTGACTAAGTGAGCTTGGATATCTGATGAGTTTGTACCTTTCCGTTAATCTTCTCCTTCACAACTTTTTCCCCAGTGCCTGCATGACCTTTATTATGTTCACAGGTCCTTTATTACCAAGTTATTCTGTGCTGCCTTTCTTGCAAAGAGGAACCAGGTATGCTGTCCTCTTCAGTAACACACACAAAATGCTGGAGAAACTCTTTCTTTATTAATCTTTTTATTGATTTTTAAAACAGGCGTAAATACAGTCAAGAGGAGAATTAGTTCAAATATATATATCAGTACCAATATAAACTAAGATTAAGACAAACATGGTCAAAGTCATAGACATTTTTAAACTAGTATAAAATATATAATAATTAAAAAAATGAAAATAACAACTCTCCTCTTACCAGTTTATGAAGGAAAAGGAAAAAACATTGGGTTTTGAATGAAAAGAAAGAAAAAAAAACCCACTACACTATAATAAAACAAAAAAAAAAGGGACTGGGCAGTCCATTTTGAGGATACGACCAAAAAAGGAAAGAAAGAAAGACTTCCTGATCAAATCTAAAACTTCAAAAAAAATTGTACGAGTAATAAATCAAATTAAATGAAAATATTGGATAAAAGGTTGCCAGATTTGCTCAAACTTAAAGGATGTATCAAATGTCCGACTTCTTATTTTCTCTAAACTTAAACAGGATATAATGGAGGAGAGCCAATAAAAGACCGTAGGTGGATTATGGAGAAACTCAGCAGGTTAGCTAGCATTTATGGAAAATAGTGCAGTTGACATTTCGGGCCGAGACCCTTCATCAGGACTGGAAAGAATTGGGTAAAACGGGGGTGGGGGGGAGTGCGGGAAGGAGGACAAGCTAGGACAAGATAGGTGAAGCCAGGTAGTTGGGGCGAGGGGGGGGGTGGCGGGGATGAAGTGAGAAGCTGGGAGGTGATGGGTGGAAAAGGGCAAGGGCTGGAGAAGAAGGAATCTGATAGGAGAGGAGAGTGGACCACAGGAGAAAGGGATGGAGGAGTGGCACTTGGGTGAGGTGATAGGCAGGTGAGGAGAAGAGTAAGAGGCCAGAGTGGGGAACAGAAGAACAGGGAAAAGGGAGGGGGAAATTACCAGAAGGAGAAATTGATGCCATCAGGTTGGAGGCTACCTAGATGGGATATAAAGTGTTGCTTATCCCCCCGAGAGTGACTTCATCACGGCAGAAGAGGAGGCCATGGACGGATTATGTTGGTATGGGAATGGCGAAAGGAATTCAGATGCTTGGCCACTGGGAAATACCATTTTGTGCGGGTGGAGCGGAGATGCTGGACAAAGTGGTCCCCAGTTACGTCGGGTGTCAGCCAGATAGAGGAGGCTGCATCGGGAGCACTGGAAAACCCTCAACAGATTTCCATACAGCTTTGGATCACCTGGACAATGCAAATACCTATGTCAGGATGCTGTTTATTGACTATAGCTCAGCATTTAACACCATCATTCCCACAGTCCTGATCGAAAAGCCACAGAACCTAGGCCTCTGTACCTCCCTCTGCAACTGGATCCTCAACTTCCTGACCAGAAGATCACAATCTGCATGGATTGGAAATACCACCTCCACCATGCTGACAGTTAACACTGGCGCTCCACAGGGATGTGTGCTTAGCCCACTGCTCTGCTCTGTCCATATCTATGACCGTGTGGCTAGGCGTAGCTCAAACTGCATCTATAAATTTGCTGATGATACAACCATTGTTGGCAAAATTTCTGATGGTGACAGAGAGCATACACGAGTGAGATATACCAGTTAGTTAAGTCGTGTTGCAGCAACAATCTTGCACTAAACGTCAGCAAGACCAAAGAGCTGATTGTGGACTTCAGGAAGGGTAAGACGAGGGAACACAAACCAATCCTCATAGAGGGATCAGAAATGGAGAGAGGAGCAATTTCATATTCCTGGGTGTCAATCTCTGAGGACCTAACTTGGTCCCAACATATCGATGCAGCTATAAAGAAGGCAAAACAGCGACTATATTGCACTCAGAGTTTGAGGAGATTTGGTTTGTCAACTAAAGCACTCAAAAACTTGTACAAATGTACTGTGGAGAGCATTCTTATTGGCTGCATCGCTATCCAGTATGGGGGGAGTTACTGCACAAGATCAAAATAAGTTGCAGAAGCTTGTAAAATTAATCAGCTCCATCATGGGCACCAGCCTCTAGTATCCAAGACATCTTCAAGGAGTGATGCCTCAGGAAGGTGGCAGCCATCATTAAGGACACGCCCTTCTCTCACTGTTACCTTCAGGTAGGAGGTACAGGAGCCTGAAGGCACACACTCAGTGATTCAGGAACAGCTTCTTCCCCTCTACCATCCGATTCCTAAATGGACATTGAACCCATGAACACTACCTCACTACGTTTTTATTGCTGTTATTTTGCATACTTATTTTAACTTGACTATTTAGTAGACATACTTACTGTAATTCAGTTTTTTTTCTCTATATTACTTTATCATAAGAAACCCCCTTTTACTGGGTGCATCTGGAAATGCAGCTCGGTAGCCCGTCATTAACAGCCACTAGATTCCGCGGTGAGAAACCCAGCTTTCTCAGGCTTTGTACGTCTAGGGTGTATATGACTTGGGTACTGCCGAATCCGTGTGGTTGGAATGTCTCACCCATCCAAACCCTGGTTTGTGTGACTGCTGTGTGCTTTACTGCCCCCAGCAAGAAATAACAGAGCATACATTGCTTACAAGTATTAAGAAGTGTATTTAAGAATGTTAACTTAAGTAAACAGTTATTAAAGGAAAGAAAGAAAAAACAAAAAAGGGCCATTATACTTAAACAGTCACATGTGTACGGTGGAGCTCAGATCTTGAACTTATCTGTAATTCATGCTGGACCCTCGGTCTGCATGAAAAGACATGCCACCTTCCGAAGGTTGCTCGAAATTCATCTTGAACAAACAGGCTCTCCCAAGGGAGTCTTGGTTCTTGCTTCTTGAAGCCATTCATCTGCGCAAAGCACCTTGTGCAACAGGAACAGCATCGTCGGCCATCTTTCCTCCTGTCTTCTCCCAGCTCCCGACAATAAAGACCTCTCCGCCTTGCATTCTGTAGCACCTTCTCCCAATTCTACCATCCTGATCGGCTGACGGGACATTCCTGAGTTGAAAAACATAACGTCTTATCTCAGCTCAAGCCCAAACAAGCTGAAAGTAGAACAGACTTTTCTTACAGGACTGCTAAAATGAAATGCCTACAGCATAGCAGTAAAAATCTTAACCAGGGCATTACACATGTATTTCGTTGTACAGCTGTCGTAAAGTTAACACATTTCACGATATATACCGGTGCTATTAAATCTGATTCTGGTTCTGTATCAAAGTCTCAAAAACAGTTATTTTCCCCAAACAATAAGGCTGATCAACACCGCCACTAACTCCTCCACTACTTTATTATCTCTGGTCAGTCACCTTGTGTACAGCCTGGCATCACTTTATGGACATGCAATCAATCTATGTAAATAAACTATCTTGTATGTTTATATTTATCCTGTTTTTAAAAAGTTATTATTGTGTTCTTTTATGTGTATTTTTGTGCTGCATTGGAGCCAGGGTAACAATTACTTTGTTCTCCTTTACATTCGTGTGCAGGAAATGACGTTAAACAATCCTGATTCATCACCATATTTTTCCTTGGGATTCTTTTTCTTTCAGGCATTTACAGGAAAATAAAGAAATACAAAAATATTTATGAAAAACTATAAATAACAGACTGACAAACAACCGATGTCCAAAAGAAGACCACTTAGCAAATAATTTTTAAAAAGTAAATAAATATTGAGTTGTAGAGTCCTTGAAAGTGTGTCTATTGGTTGTGCAGTCAGTTCTGCTTTGAAGTGAGTGACATTGTCCACGCCTGGACCTAGGCTTGTATGGCAGTAGTAAGAAGAGAGCATGGCTTGGATGATAGGGGTCCATTGGGTGATGATGGATTTTACTTTCTTGTGACAGTGCTCATTGTAGATGTGCTCATTGATGGGGAGGGCTTTGCCTGTAGTGGACTGGGCTGTATCCACTAGTTTTTGTTCTTCAGCATTTGTGTTTCCATACCAGGTCCTGATGCAACAGTCAGGATACTCTGCGCTGTGCATCGATAAAAGTTTGAGAAAGTTTTTGAAGACCTGCTGAAATCTACACAAGCTTCTAAGGAAGTAGAAGTGCTAGCATGCCCTCTTTGTGATAGCACTTATGTGCTGTTCCCAGGATGGATCTTCTGATGTGGTAGTGCCAAGGGATTTACAGTTACAGATCCTCTCCACCTTCAATCCTCCGAGCACAGGCTCATTGACCTCTGGTTTCTTCCTCTTGTCAATAAGCAGCACTTTGGTTTTGCTGATGTTGAGTGAGAGGTTGTCGTTATGGCACCAGCCACTCTCTTATATTAGATTATGAGGACCCTCAGTCCTCGTTTATTGTCATTTAGAAATGCATGCATGCCGATTCAACACCACCTTTGTCTTGGCCAACAACAGCAGTGTCATCAACGATCTTAAATATAAGACTGGAGTTTTGCTTGGCCCCTGCTCGACTCACTTTATACTGTGATCGTGTAGCTGAGCACACAGACTTATGGTGTACCTGTGCTGATGGAGATTGTGGAGGAGATGTTGTTGCCAATCCGAACTGGCTGGGGACTGCAAGAGAGGAAATTGAAGATCCAGTTACATGGGGAGGTATTGAGTCTTAGTTTGAGGAACTTAGTGATGAGTTGAGGGTGTGATAGTGTTGAATGTTGAGTTGTAGTCAATGACGAGCATCCTGATATATGTACAGGTGTACCAGAGCTGAGTGAAGAGCAAATGAAATGGCATCTGCTGAGGACCTGTTGTGATATTCATGATCTCAGACAATCTCATGAATCTTTACAGCAAATTAGTTCCTCTCCCCTAATTACAAATGGAGATACCTTAACGTTTTTCTAAAGAGTCGCTACACCCTAATACCAGACAGGGAGATGACCTCTGATTGCTTCTGCCAGAACATGATTCTGTACAGCGTTTCTACAGTATGCTGTTTGTCTTCCTGCTGTAGAAATGCGTTCAAGTCTGAGGGAAGTTCAGTTTCCTTTCTGGTGCACTGTGTTGCTGACATGAGATCCAATATATGAAAATGAAAGACTATAGATGCTGCAAATTTAAAATGAACTTGAAAATGCCAGAAACATTCAGTAAATTGGCAACATCTGTGGAAAGAGGAAGGAGTAGAGGGCAACCAGAGAAGGTGGGGGGGTGGGGGGTGGGGTCTGTCAGGGAGGATGAATAAGAGGGGAGGGAAACTGGAGAAGGAATGGAAACTTAACGAAAGGAAGAAAGGTGGAGGCATGTTGAGGAGATGCTGATAACAAGCGGAGGAGTTCACCTCAGTTCAAAGCAGGACAAGGTCAGGTCAAAAGCTGCATTACCATCTGGTGGCTTCTGCACAGGATCAAAGTAAGTCGCAGAACATTGTAAAAATTTGTCAGCTCCATCATGGGTACTAGCCTCCATAGTATCCAAGACCTATTCAAAGAGCAGTGTCTTAGGAAGGTCTCATCCATCATTAAGGACCCCCACCACCCAGGACATGCCCTCTTCTCATTGTTACTATCAGGAAGGAAGTACAGAAACCTGAAGGCGCACACTCAGCGATTCAGGAACAGCTTCTTCCCCTCTGCCATCCGATTTTCTAAATGGACACTGAACCCATGAGCACTACCTCACTACCTTTTAAAATTTGTTTCTGCACAACTTACTTTAATTTGATTATTTAATATACATCTATATTATTGCTATAATTCAGTTTTTTCCTGTATTAGCTATTGCATTGTACTGCTCCTGCAAAGCTGAGAAATTTCACAACATGTGCTGGTGATAATAAACCTGATTCTGATTCTGAACATTTCAGGTCGAAGTCTTTGACCCAAAACATTAGCTGTTTCCCTCAGAGGGGATGCCACACCTGCTCCTGTGTTCTGTGTTCCCTGCTTATCAGATGAGCGTATTCTTGATTATGATATGTTGAAGTGTCTGTTTTAATACTGTAACTTTAGAGTCTTTTTGAACTGGGCCCTGGGCGGCCAGTTTACCAAATGTGGTTCAACAGAGAACCAGTCCAATCTAAATACTGAATACACTAGATTTAATATTTGAACATACATGAAAAGTTGCCACATCAGTGCAGATGGCTTCCAAAGATTTTAAAGATTTTGCCTTTGTACTCCTGACATGGAATGGAGAGTGGCTGTAGGAAACGTAAGATTAGGTGGGGCAGGTAATGTTGCAGCTGCAGTGATTCTAAAGTGAATGTGAATTTAATGTCCAATGTATCAATGAACATTGATTATTGACAGAGATATCTACAGCACAAAATTCTTAAACTTTCTAGAGGTGACTCCTCTGTCTGCATTAAAGCTTGCCCAATTACAAAGGTGCGGTCTACATTTAATTTCTCCTTGCAGCATAGAAGGAAGCTATTCAGCCCACTGTGTCTGTGTTGACTCAGTCTCCCTGTAACTTATTCTTCCCGTATTCCCATCAGCTCCCCACAGATTACAACAATGCTCAAAGCCAAATGTTCTGCTTCTGTGTGATGGTAGGCACACTGTAGACAGATGCACTTGTCCATCTTTAGTGCCTTAGCGGGTGAAAGAGGGAGACTTAGTGAAACAACAAAAGCTTTCAACTTGCTTTCTTTTCAGTGTTGGGGTCCAACGACAGAGCCATAGAGAGATACAGCAGGGGAACAGGCCCTTCTGCCCACTAAGTTCCTGCTGACCATCAACCACCCATATGCACTAATGCTCCATTCATTACATTTTATGTACTTCACACATTCTCATCGACTTTGCCCAGGTTCTACTGCTCAACTAGACCCCTGGAGTCTCTGCCTGTGACAGAGAGGTGTTGGACCATGAAGTATGCAGTCTTAACAGTGAGTGATTACTTTGTTCGCTTTTCTTGTGATCGCAAGACCCTGTTGGCAGTTGGTGGTGTGGATTGCTGCAAGTCCAATTCATTGGTTTGTTGGCACGTGGCAGGGAAGCTGAGTGGCCTCGGTCATAGCAAGGACTAGGCCTCAAGCCACGTTGTCGCCTGTTTGCAGCCACCCAGCAGAAGCCAGCAGAGTCGAGCACTCCACTGGAATGTTGGAGGTGGTGTGACGTGGCGTCCATTCTGGAGTCGGTGCCGCCCCGCAGTGTTCGCTCAGCAGAAAACAAGCTGTATGGCGCTTGACGACAGACTGCTACAACATTCATGGACGCGGGGACTTGGACTATGTCTTTTTAGTGACTGCTGTACTGATTCAGATACATCTGACTGAGAGTACAAGTTCCGTCCGTCACAGGGAGCCGGGAGCTATCCACAAAGCAGAGCTGTATCAATGGGAGAAACAGAGCAACCTTCACTCTGAACCCTGGAGCACTGTTGATATGTAAGCAGTATCTTGCAGCTTTGACTGTAAGTCAGTGATCCTAAAGGGCGAGCCAGCAAGTGCTGCATTTGCCAAGTCTACACCACAACAGGCTGCAGATAACAGATGGCGAGAGCATCAGGGCAAGCGTGGAAGTGGCCACGGGATTATTCTAGTGTTCCTCTTTTGTTGGCAAATATGCAAATGAATTCAAAGCAGATTGAGGCTGTATGTGTATGGCCATGAGTCATCACTAAACCGACTATAAAACCTTTCTGATACATCATCTCCAAGGAGGTAGTATTGGATGGTGTAAAGAAGGACTGGAACATGAAAGCAAAGATGTACTGCTGAGGCTTTTATAAGGTGTTGGTCATTTGGAATTTTTTGCCTCTATAATCTAAGAAAAAATTTGTTGGCCCTGCAAAGGGTCCAAACGAGGTTCACAAGAATGAAAGACTTAACCATTGAGGAACATCTGTTGTCCCTGAGCCTGTAATTGAAAGAATTCGGAAGCATTGGGGGTGGGGGGCGGGAGTGGTGAGGAGAATCTCATGTATACCTACTTGGTGCTGAAAGGCCCACATGGAGTGGATGTTCCCATTTGCAGGAGAGTCTAGGATCTCAGTGCATAGCCTCAGGATAATGGGACAATGCAATAAAATTGAGTTAAAAAGAGATTTCTGGTGAATCTGTGGAATTCATGTTCATACAGGGCTCTGGAGGCCAAGCATTGGGTGTATTTAAGTCAAAGATTAATAGATTCTTGATTGTAAGGAAGTTGAGGGTTAGGAGAGAAAGTGGGAGATTGGGGTTGAAAAATATATCAGCCACGATTGAATGGTGAAGCTGATTCGATAGACCAAGTGTCACACTAAATAAATAAAGACATTCTGTTCCTATATCTCATGGGGGTTCCAGAATCTGAGAAGTTTGTGAAATGAATGAGATCATGCATCTCAAGTGGAAGTATAATGATGAAAGGTCATCCAAGGTCAATCACATCTTGTTATCAATGGGCAACTTGCAGGTTTTCAGCAGCGCTGGAGATTGACACTTCAGTTTATAAGAAGGTGCTGTCCTGCAGAAGTTCCGATGTGCTGAAAACACAGCAATGTCTGAGTTTGAGTCTGATGGGCCAGGTGACACGACAAGTATTGTATCAAAGGACATACCAAATGGAGGAGGTTCAGATTAAATGAGAAGGTCCATGTGCTGATACCTCTATACATATCAGAAATGGGAAAAAGGGTCTTTGGACAAGTTGTGAAGTCTAACGTTTCAAACAGTTACCTCATAAGAGTTAGTGAGTGATGTAGAGAGGTTCACTGACACCACATAATCTCAGTGCAATGCCCAAAATAGATGGTGAGATAGGTGGTGAGTTTGAATGCTTTCAATTCATGTCAGTCGCACAATTATTGTAGAAGATTTGGCACAGACCATGCTGAAAGAGGGTCAAGAAGCAATAATTTTCATAAGGCTGGATAGGGAGTTACATTAACAACCTCTGTCATTTTCCAAGGCTGACGAAATTTGAAATCCAGTTAACCAGTTTAATTTGTTAATGTTCGTGTTAGTTTCACCCCTTCCTTTAAAGGGGATTGCACTGTCTTACAAGTATGATGTCACTGTGACATATTTGGTCAATTTGAGCAACTAGAAATATTTGTTTAAAGTTTCTCATGCATTGCTGTTCACACTCCACATGTTACTGCACTCGAATCCCCTCAAGACAGAAATAACATAATAGCCAACAAGGAACATTTGTAATACTCTGTGGCGTGTGAACAGGAGAACAGGAGAACTGTAAAAAAGAATAATGCAAAAGGCCAAGTTGCCGATTTCCTAACTTAAAGGAAGAACTATATTTCTTTTTACTGCCAAGGTTCCAGATGATAAAGAAAAGATTCAGGAAGTCTGATTGAAATAGAGGAGCGAGTGGTCACAGTTATATGGTCACAGCACAGAAAGAGGCTCTTGTGCCAACTGAGTTCAGCTGACATCAACATCTTTTTGCATTTATCCTATGTTAATCTCATGCAATATAAATCATTTGATTTTTAGTTATACAATTTGAGTTTTACTGTTATGATCTAGCCTTGCAATATCTTCTTTGTTGAAAAATTATTTCAACAGAAAAGTGTTATCATGAGCATTAAGTCAAACAGCTGTGGTCAGAATGATTCCCTGATAACTTGCGTTCCATCTTCCTTCAATATCTATCACCAATAACAGTTTTGACTCATCCTTGATTATGGAATGAAAGAATATTTCTAGAAGAAAGTGTAAGTACTTTCACCCCGAATTTATAATTAAATCTAATTTTGCCAAGTATTTTCTGACACAGGAAAGTTGTCCACAACCATCAAATGAAATTACCCAGTTACAACTTTCTTGTATCACTCTTACTATCCATCGAAATTAAAGAAGTATTTTTTCAGTTCATCCATTGCTATGTGTAGTTATTTTTGCCGTGCTTCTAAAGCAAGCTCCCACAAATGACAGGATTATCAGTCAATCTTTGTTTTAGTTGGGTACTGTTTACCAACAGTTTAAAAAATTTCAAAGAACATTTTACAGAATGAAATCTTCTAGAGCATTTAATGTGAGTGTTTAACAAAATTTGGCCAGAAATTGACACTCAGCATAGAAAGTAATATCTGAAGTCTGTGGTCAAAGGTTTCACCGAAGAAGCAGGTTTTAATTCCCAGGGAGTCTTTAGAGTTATGTGGATTATGTTATGTAGTACTATTTACTAGTTTCCGATGTGGTTTGTTTCACTAGTTCATACATTGGATTACTTTTCTGTTCTGCAGACTCTTGTACAGGTTCATGTTGGGTTCTGTTCCATTGGCAGAATCAGGTTTATTATCACTGACAATGTGCCGTGAAATTGGTTCATTTATGGCGCACTGCAGTGCAAGACGTAAACAAGCAGTACACAATGGAAATAGCAAGGTACCGTTCATGGAACATTCACAAATCTGATAGCAAAGTGGGGAAAAGCTGTTCCTAAAGCATTGAGTGTGAGTCTGCAGTATCCCACAGCTCCTCCCCAATTGTGGTAAGGAGAAGAAGGCATCACCTGGATGGGGAGGAACCTTGATGATGGATGCAGCCTTCTTGAAAATAATGGTGGGGAGTGTTGTGCTCGTGATTGAGCACTTGATCATGTTGATCACATTGTAGTTTATTCCAGCTCTATCTTCCTTTAGATATGGACTGGCACATATCATTGTGTTGGGGTCAGTTCTATGGGTTTATGGATTAGGTTAGTGCTCAACCCATTAGAACATAGAACAGTACAGAAACAGGCTCTTTGGCCCACATTGTTGTACAGAACCAAATAAATTAATAATTAAACGGCCAACTAAACTAATGCCTTGTGCCTACACAATGTCCATATCCCTCCATTTCCTCACATTCATGTGTCTATCTGAGTGGGTCTTGAAATTCCCTAATGTATCTGCCTCTACCACCGCCCCAGGCAGCACAATCCAGGCACCCACTACTCATTTGTATAAGTAAATTTGCCCCTCACATCTCCTTTGAAATTACACCCTCTCACCTTAAATGCATGCCCTCTGCATTAGACATTTCAACCCTCGGAAAAAGATTTGGTCTGTCTACTCTAGCTATGCCTCTCTTGATCTTTGACTATAAACCTCTATCAGATTTCTCCTCTGTCTCAGCAATCTAGAGAAAACAACCTAAGTTTGTGTCACATCTAGTTATAGCCCATGTCCTCTATTCCAGGCAACACCCTGTAAATCCCTTCTGCACCTTCTCCAAAGCCTCAACATCCTTCTATAATGGGACGACCAGAACTGTATGCAGTACTCCAGATGGGGCCTAAGTAGAGTTTTATAAAGCTGCAACATAACCTCCTGACTTTTGAACTCAGTGTCTCAGCTAATAAAGGCAAGCATGCCTAATGCCTTCTTAATCATCCTATCAACCTGTGTCGCCACCTTCAGGAAGCTTTGAACTTAGACCCCGAGATCCTTCTGCTCATCAACACTATCAAGGGTCTTGCCCTTAACAATGTACTGTCTCTTTACATTTGACCTACCAAGGTACTACCCCTCACATTTATCTGAGTTAAACTCCATCTGCATTTCTGCACCCTGATCTGTATCCCACTGTATTCTTTGCCAGTCATCTGTGCTATCCACAACACCACCGATCTTTGTATCATCCACAAACTTGCTAACCCACCCATCTACATTTTCATCCAGGTCATTTATCTACGTCACAACCAGCAGAGTTCCCAGCACAGATCCCTGTGGAACACCGCTAATGACAGACCTCCAGCTAGAGCATTTTAAAATCCATGCAGACAACATCCACAGCTCTTCCTTTATCAATCACCTTCATCACCTTGTCAAAAAACTCATTCAAGTTTGTAAGACACAAACTTGCCCTGCCCAAAGCGATGCAGACCCTCGCTACTTAGGCCACGGTTTTCCAAATGCTCATAACTCTTATCCTTAAGAATTCTCTCCAGTAACTTCCCTACAGCTGACCGGTCTATTGTTTCCAGCATTATCCATGGTTCCTTTCTTGAACAACGGAACAACATTAGCTACTCGCCATTCCTACAGGACCTTGCTCGTGGTTAGAGAGGGCACAAAGATGTTGGTCTAGGTCCCAGCAAGCTTTTCACTTGGCTGTCTTAATTACCTGGGGTATATCCTATCAGGCCCAGGGGATTTATCCACCTTAATGCTCTTTAAGAGACTGAACACTACCCCCTCCTTTTCTACAGAATGCCCTAGCATATTAATAATCTTGACACTGGTTACCTTATGCTCTTTGTCCCTCTGCTTGGTAAATACTGATGTAAAGTACTCACTAAGGACCTTCCCAGATCCTTGAGAAGTCATAGAAAAGTACAGACAAGAAATAGGCCTTTTGGCCCACCTACCATTTGAACTGCCTTAGTCCTTTGCCCTGGCAGCTCGTTCCATACTCTCACAACCCTCTGAGTAAAGAAGTTTCCCCCCATGTTTCCCTTAAACTTTTCACCTTTCACCCTTAAAGAGGCATTGATCATGTGGATAGTCAGAGGCTTTTTTCCAGGGCTGAAATGGCTAGCACGAGAGGGCATAGTTTTAAGGTGCTTGGAAGTAGTTTCAGAGGAGATGTCAGGGGTAAGTTTTTTACGCAGAGAGTGGTGGGTGCATGGAATGGGCTGCCGGCAACAGTGGTGGAGGCAGAAACAATAGGGTCTTTTAAGAGACACCTGGATAGGTACATGGAGCTTAGAAAAATAGAGGGCTATGGGTAAAGCCTAGGTAGTTTTCAGGTAAGGACATGTTCGGCACGGCTTTGTGGGCCGAAGGCCCTGTATTGTGCTGTATGTTTTCTACGTTTCTATGTTTAACCCATGACCTTCAGTTATAGTTTTACCCAACCTCAGTGGAAAAAGCCTGCTTGTATTTGTTCTACCTCTACCCCTCATAATTTTGTATACCTCTATTAAATCTCCCCTCAATTTTCTATGTTCCAAGGAATCAAATCCTAAACTATTCAATCTTTACTTATAACTCAGGACCTCCAGTTCTGGCAACAACTTTGTAAATTTTCTCTGTACTCTTTCAACCTTGTTTACATCTTTCCTGTAGGTAGGTGATCAAAACTGCAACACAATACTCCCAATTAAGCCTCATCAACATCTTATACAATTTCAACATAACATCCCATCTCCTGTACTCGGTACTTTGATTTATGAAGACCAATGTGTCTAAAGCTTCCTTTATGACCCTATCTACCTGTAGAGCAGTACAGCACATGAACAGGCTATTTGGCCCACAATGTTGTGCTGAACAAGCTGAAAAGCAAATCGAAAACACCCAAACATGAATTCCTCCTACCTACACAATGTCCATATCCCTCCATCTTTTTTTACATCTATACGTCTATCAAAACGTCTCTTAAGAGCCTCTAATGTATTTGCCTCTACTATCATACCGGGCAGCACATTCCAGGAATCCATGAATCTGACTCACATCCCCCTTGAACCTACTCCCTCTTACCTTAAACGCATGTCCTCTGGTATTAGACATTTCAACCCGGGGAACAGATACTCTCTGTCCACTCAACCTATGCCTCTTATAATCTTATAAACCTCTATCAGATCTCCGCTCAGCCTCCAACACTCCAGAGAAAACAACCCAAGTTTATTCAGCCTCTCACGATAGCACATGCCCTCTAAACTAGGCGGCATCCTGGTAATCCTCTTCGCACCCTCTCCAAAGCCTCAACATCCTTCCTCTAGTGGGGTGACCAGAATTGTATGCAATACTCAGATGTGGCCTAACCAGAGTTTTATAAAGTTCCAACATAACCTCCTGAGTTTTGAACTCAATGCCTCGACTAATAAAAGCAAGCGTTCCATAACCCACCTTAACTACCTTATTGACCTGTGGAGTGGCTTTCAAGGAGCTATGAACTTGGACTCATAAGATTCCTCTGCTCAGCAATACTGTTAAGGATTTTGCCCTCAACAGTGTACTGTCTCCTTGAATTTGCCCTAGCAAGGTGCAACACTTCACATTTATCTGGAATAAACTCCATCTGCCATTTCTCAGCCCATATTTGGACTAATCTACATTGTGCTATATTCTTTACCAGTCTTCTACACTGTCCACAATTCTATCAATCTTGGTCTTATCTCCAAACTTACTAAGCCATCCATCTACAGTTTCATCCTGGTCATTTATATACATCACAATCAGTGGAGGTCCCAGCACAGATCCCTGCAGAACACCACTAATTTCAGACCTTCAGCTCGAATAAGTCCCTTCAACCACTACCCTCTGCCTTCTATGCGGAAGCCAGTTCTGAATCCAAACAGCCAATTCGGTGCAGATCCTATGCATCTTAATCTTCTGGATTAGTCTCCTATTAGAGACCTTGTCAAACGCCTTACTAAAATCTATGTAGACAATGTTCAGGTGTACCTTGGATTATAATGATAAGACTATTCTGCAGAGACTAGATTATACTGGGGTTCAGTTTCACAGGCACTACTGCATGTATAGTGGTGCTAGAAAGTTTGTAAACCCTGTAGAATTTTCTGTTTCTGCATAAATATGACTTAAAATGTGATTAGTTCTTCATATGTCCTAAAACTAGATAAAGAGAACCTAATTAAATAAATAACACACATGCATTATAGTCATTTATTTATTTATTTATTGAGAAAAGTGATCCAATATTACATGTATTTGTTGGAAAAGGTATGTGGACTTTTGGGATTATGCCTTCTACAAAGCAATTTGGAGACAGGTGTTCCAGTCAATGAGATGAGATTGGAGGTGTGGGTTGTAGAGGTGCCCTGCCCTATAAAAAAGAACCTCAAGGTCAGGTACTGACCAAGCCTGCTCTTCTCAAGAAAGATCTGTTTTTGTGCACCATATCTCAATCAAAAGAACTTTCAAAGGACCTTATAAGAAGAATTGTAGAGATCCATCAAGCTAAAAAAGGCTACAAAAGGATTTTCAAAGACCTGAGTGTTGATCAGTCCACAGTAAAATTCAGTACTGTTGCTACTCTTCCTACAAGTGGGCATCCTGCAAAGATCACACCAAGTGCACTATGTGTAAAGCTGAAGGGGATGAAAAAGAACCCAAGGGTAACAGCAAAAGACCTGCAGAAATCTCTAGAACTTGCTAGAGTCTTTCTTCATGTGTCCACTATAAGGACAGTGCTGAACAAGAATGTTCATAGAAGGACACCACAGAGAAAACCATTTGCAAAAGACCACCTGGGTGTTCTGCAATGCTTTTGGGGACAATGTTCTGTGGACAGATGAGACAAAAGTTGAACTTTTTTTTTGGCAGAAATGCACATTGTCATCTTTGGATGAAAAGGGCACTATACACCAACACCAAACCTTATCCCAACTGTGAAGCATGGTGGAAGGAGCATCATGGTTTGGGGCTGTTTTGCTGCCTCAGGGCCTGGACAGCTTGCAATCATTGAGGGAACAATGAATTCAAAATTGTATCAAGACATTTTACATGAAAATGTCAGGGTAGCAGTCCATCACCTGAAACTTAATAGATGTTGGATAATGCAGCAAGACAGTGATCCAAAAGACAAGGGTAAGTCAATGACAGAATGGTTTATAGACAATAGACAATATGTGCAGCAGTAGACCATTCGGCCCTTTGAGCCTGCACCGCCATTCTGAGATCATGGCTGATCATCTACTATCAATACCCGGTTCCTGCCTTGTCCCCATAACCCTTGATTCCCCTATCCATAAGATACCTATCTAGCTCCTTCTTGAAAGCATCCAGAGAATTGGCCTCCACTGCCTTCTGAGGCAGCGCGTTCCACACCTCCACAACTCTCTGGGAGAAGAAGTTCCTCCTCAACTCTGTCCTAAATGACCTACCCTTTATTCCTAAACCATGCCCTCTGGTACTGGACTCTCCCAGCATCTGGAACATATTTCCTGCCTCTATCTTGTCCAATCCCTTAATAATCTGGACATCCCAGGAATTAACCTAGTGAACCTACGCTGCACCTCCTCCACAGCCAGGATGTCCTTCCTTAACCCTGGAGACCAAAACTGCACACAATACTCCAGGTGTAGTCTCACCAGGGCCCTGTACAAATGCAAAAGGATTTCCTTGCTCTGGTACTCAATTCCCTTTGTAATAAAGGCCAACATTCCATTAGCCTTCTTCATTGCCTGCTGCACCTGCTCATTCACCTTCAGAGACTGATGAACAAGTACTCCTAGATCTCTTTGTATTTCACCCTTCCCTAACTCCACACCATTCAGATAATAATCTGCCTTCCTGTTCTTGCTCCCAAAGTGAATAACCTCACACTTATTCACATTAAACGCCATCTGCCAAGTTTCTGCCCACTCACCCAGCCTATCCAAGTCACCTTGAATTCTCCTAACATCCTCATCACATGTCACCCTGCCACCCAGCTTAGTATCATCAGCAAACTTGCTGATGTTATTCACAATGCCTTCTTCTAAATCATTGACGTAAATCGTAAACAGCTGTGGTCCCAATACCGAGCCCTGTGGCACCCCACTAGTCACCACCTGCCATTCCGAGAAACACCCATTCACTGCTACCCTTTGCTTTCTATCTGCCAACCAGTTTTCTATCCATGTCAATATCCTCCCCCCCCCCCCCATGCCATGAGCTCTGATTTTACCCACCAATCTCCTATGTGGTACCTTATCAAATGCCTTCTGAAAGTCAAGGTACACCACATCCACTGGATCTCCTGCATCTATCTTCCTGGTTACATCCTCGAAAAACCCTCCAATAGATTAGTCAAGCATGATTTGTCCTTGGTAAATCCATGCTGGCTCGGCCCAATCCTATCACTGCTATCAAGATATGCCGCTATTTCATCTTTAATAATGGACTCTAGCATTTAAAAAGAAGAAATGTCATGTTTTGGAATGGCTGAATCAAAGTCTTGACCTTAATCTTACAGAAATATTTTGGAAGGACCTGAAGCAAATAGTTCACGTAAGGAAGCCCACCAACCTCCCAGAGTTGAAGCAGTTTTGTAAGGAGGAATGGCGTAAAATTCCTCCAAGCCGCTGTGCAGGACTGATCAACAGTTACTGGAAACATATGGTTGAAGTTATTGCTGTTCAAAGGGGTCACACCAGTTACTAAGAGCAAAGGTTCACATTTTTTCCAACAAGTATATGCGATATTGGATTATTTTTCTCAATAACTAAATGAACAATTATAATATTTTTTGTGTTTATTTGATTGGGTTCTCTTTCTCTAGTTTTAGGATGCGTGAAGATTTGATCACATTTAGGCCGTAATTATGCAGAAACAGAGAAAATTGTAAGGGGTTCACAAACTTTCTGGCACCACTGCAAGGTTTATACTCATTACAGATCCACTGACAGACATTGTCCTGCACCTTGGAGGAAATGGAAACAGCTTCATTGTTCTGCTGAAGGGTTTCGGCCCGAAACGTCTGTACTTTTTTCGATAGACGCTGCCTGGCCTGCTGAGTTCCTCCAGCATTTTGCGTGTGTTGCTCAGCTTCTTTGTTGGTCTGATATGCCACTTTATACTGGAGTCTGTCACACAATCATTACTATTTGCTGTAAATAGATTGCCAATCCTTTATTGAAAATCAAAATAAAAAGCTGCAGATGCTGGAAATTCAAAATAAAAGGAAAATGTGCTGGAAGAACTCAACAATTCAGGCAGTGTCTGTGGAGAGAGAAAAACACTGCTTCTGGTCTGCAGCCCTTTGTCAAGACTGGGAAGGAGAGAGATAAAGTTAATTTACAGTGGGAGGGTCTGTGGTAGGATGGCTTACAATGATTGAGATCAGCACAGCAAGCCACTAGATGTTTAATAAGGTGGAATGATAGAATTGTATAGCATGGAAACAGGTCCTTCAGCTCAACTCAAACATGCCCTGCTGAGCTGGTCACATATCCCTCCAATCCTTTCCCATCCATATACCTGTATAAACACCTAAACTTTGCCTCTGTAACACCTCTACCACTTCCTCTGGCAGCTTGTTCCATATACCACCTTCTGTGTGAAAACCTTGCTCCTCGGGTCCCCTTTAAATAATTTCTCTCTGATCATAAACTTGTATGTTCTCGTTTCAGAATCCCCTACCCAGGGAAAAGACGATGACCATGATCCTCATGATTTTATAAACCTCTGTAAGATCACACCTCAGCCTCCTGTACTCCAGGGAAAACATTCACAGCCTATTCAGTTTCTTCTCATAACTCAAGTCCTCTAGTCCAGGGAATGTGTGAGTGATTCTGTTCTCTACCCCATCAAACTGACTCAGCTGTTCTCTAGTATGACAACCAGAGCTGCACACAGTACTCCCAAGTGTGGTCTCAGATCTTGTTCAGCTGTGGCATGATTCGGACCCAACTGATGAAGACAAGCTTCCATAAGCTTCTTTACTACTACAACCTGCATTACCACTTTCAGAGCACTGTGTGCTTCTACCCTTATATTGCTGTATTTCACAGTGCCCTATCATTTGCTGTGTAAGTCCTGCCCTGGTTTAACTTCCCAAACTGCATCACTTCACACGAGTCTGAATTAAATTCTGCCTGCTATTCCCTTTTCCACATTCCTAGTTGTGCTAGTTCCTGTTGTAGCATTAGAGGACCTCCTTCATTATCCCACCACACTGCCATCTACATTCTCATCCAAGTTGTTGATGTGAATTGCAAACAGCAAGCACCAAACTGCTTGGTGCACCATTGGAAATTGGTCTCTAATCTGATAAGCAGCCCAGCACTTACTTGTGTGTTAACGGTACCATGGTAGGACTTGCCACTCGTGCATTTGTGTGAGTGTAGTGTAAAAAAGAGAATGGAAGATGTTGGAAAAACTGAATCAGTCAGGCGGCATCTGTGGAAAGAGGAACAGTCAAAGTTCCAGACACTCTGTCACCCTTGACAAAGAGAAATACATCAAAATAGTAAATGTTAGAAATACTCAACAGATCAGGCTGCACACATGGGAAGAGAAACAGAGATAAAGTTTCAGG
This sequence comes from Mobula birostris, assembly GCF_030028105.1. Taxonomy (NCBI): domain Eukaryota; kingdom Metazoa; phylum Chordata; class Chondrichthyes; order Myliobatiformes; family Myliobatidae; genus Mobula; species Mobula birostris. Next base: position 66,587,141 of record NC_092379.1, read on the forward strand.
TTGGAGATTTTACAGTGTGAGGGGAAAGATTTGAAGAAGGATCTGAGGGCATCTTCTTCACCCAGAGGTGGTGCATTTTATAGAACAAGCTGCCAGAGAAAGTGATTGGGGTAGGTACAGAAGTAACATTTATAGGGTATTGGGCAGGTACGTGGTCAGGAAAGGGATATAGGCCAGATGCAGACAAATGGGGTGGTCTTAGTCAGCATGGATGAGTTGGACTAAAAGGCCTGTTCCTGTGGTGTATCATGCTATGAATTGAACCCCAATGTTCTGACCGCTGGCTCTATAAAGCATTGTGTTGCACTGCTGTGCTACCCACTAAGCTACCACGTTGCCTGGGTATTCTACAATGAGCGATCCACATCTAATCGACAAAATCTTTCCACCACTGGACAGGAGTGTGATCAAACTCAACTAGTTGCCTGGAACAGTGCTGAAGGAACTTAGCACCATCCAGGAGAAAGCAGAATATTTGACTGGCACCCCAACCCAGCATTCTAAACATCCACTCCCTGCACCATCAGCACACACTTTCTCTGGTATGTGCTATTCACAAAATGCACTACGGTCATTTGCCAAGACTCCTTCAAAAACACCTTTCAAGCTCATGATCTTTAGCATCTCGAAGAACAAGAACATTAGGGTTGCTCCACCACTATCGAAATGGTGAGAGGTTGCAGAGGCTGGATAGAGATACAGAGATATCTTAGTGTCCTGGTTGCAATTTGTGACAGGCTAGTATGAAGCTACAGCCTATAATGGAGGGAGAAATGAGTATAAAAGGAACATGGTAAAGCTTCAGTTAAGTAGGGCATTGTTGAAAACATGTTGACAGTTTTGTGTATCATTGGTCTCCTTATTTAAGGAAGGACTTTAATGTATAGGAAGCAGTTCAAAGAATGTTGACTCAACCAATATCTGGAATGGCTGGGTTGTCTTCTGAAGTAATAATGGATAGGCTAGGCCTGTATGTAGTGGAAGAGATAAGGTAGATGTACAGTTGGTATTCCTTTTCATGGGAGAACTTGGGTCATCATTTAAAAATAAGGGGCCGTCTACTTAAGAGAGAGATAAGATGAAGTTTTGTTTTCTTTTCAGAAGGTCATGAGCCTTCAGAACTCTCTTCCTGAAAGGATGGTGGAAGCAGACTGAATATTCTCAAGGCAGAGGAAGATAGATAAGTAAGTGGGTGAAAATTTGAGCTGGTAGGCAGAAATGTCAACTTGATATTGCAGTTAGATCAACCATAGTGTAATTGACTGACAGATCAGGCTGAAAGAGTTACATGGCCCACTATTTCCTTTAGTTTGTATGTCCACATGGAACACTACTTTTGTAGGGCTTTCTTCAAGTTACACACCAACATGTTCACATATGCCATTCCACTGTCACTCGGGCAAATGCCTGGAACTTCCTTCCTTGTTCTCTGTATGGGGGCATATGTTCACCAGGAACTTCATATGCATGGATATGTGCCAAGGCACACAGAAGATGAGGGGATCATGAATCTTTTGTGAATCATGCATTGTATCAAGTAGCACTGGTTATTTCTACACGTTGTCATACAACATGGAAGCAGGCCCACCAAGCATCAAATACTCATCTATGGTGACCCCAGGATCAAACACTTGGTCTGTGGTCTTCTATTCCTTAAAGGTTTGAGTGCTCACTCCGTTGTGAACACAAGCTTTAGCAGTGCAGTCTGTCTTCACCTGAGCATGCTACGTGGATTTCTAGATTTGTTGCATTTAACAATGCTGTACTTAGTTTGTACTGGGGCTTGTTCCCAGTTTGTATCCAGTACATTGCTTTGTGCTGCAGGATAGATTCCCCAATAACTCTACTGGGAGCTCCCCCACAGGGCAGCAGAATTTGTAAAACCGCTGTCTCAGAGCTCCAGCGACCCACCTTCAATCCTGACCTGTGTGCTGACTCCGTGGAATTTGCACATTCTCAATGTGGATTCCTTCTGGGTGCTTTGGTCTCTTTCCCATCTCAAATTTGTACGGGTTGGTAGTTAATTGGGGACTGTAAGTTGCCCTAGTGTGTCGTTGGGTGGTAAGATCTGGGGGGAAAGCTGATGGGAGTGTGGGGAGAATAGACTGGGGTTAGTGTTGATTTGTGTAAATGGTGCCTGATGGTCAGCATGGACTCTGGGCCAAAAGGCCTGTTTCTGTGCTGTGGGACACTGTGACTGTCTTTGAGAGCAGTTGATAGATGTTGTTTACACAGTAGCACAGCTGCACACACTGCCATTTGTTAGTTGACCAAGGCACACCACTCCGTGAAGCGATTGATGTTAGGAGAGAGCTCCACAGAATCTGCTCTGTGGACCCTTCTCCGGACTATCCTGTATGTTGCCTGACACTAGAATACTGTTCTGTTGATGCCTTGGAGAAGCTTAGTAGAATTTAAGTTCTCCATCTTCCTCCGGTGCTCTTTCTTTCCTCCAAGGCCTTCCGTCCCATGATACTCCCCCTTCTCCAGCCTTGTATCCCTTTAGCCAATCAACTTCCCAGCTCTTAGCTTCATCCCTCCCCCTCCTGTCTTCTCCTATCATTTTGGGTCTCCCCCTCCCCCCCCCTTCAAATCTCTTACTACCTCTTTTTTCCGTTAGTCCTGACGAGGGGTCTCGGCCTGAAACGCCGACTGTACCTCTTCCTAGAGATGCTGCCTGGCCTGCTGCGTTCCACCAGCATTTTGTGTGTGTTGCTTGAATTTCCAGCATCTGCAGGTTTTCTCATGTTAGAATTTAAGCTGCTGCTTCACGGACCATGTCCATTGCACTGTAATTCTAACAGACTGACCCAGAGACTGTATCTGGCAAGTGGTTTATACAGAAGGACGTTGTCCCACCTCCTATTCTGAAAGGTGATTTATGCCAGTTGTACAGCTACTGGCCTGCATATTTAGAGGGCCATATCCACACAGCCTTGGTTTTCATCATGGCCGTACTCCATAGACTTGGTCCAATTGTATCTCTCACTGAAGGAGAATGTGAGACTTGTTGAACAGTGGTGATGTGGAAGCCAAGGGTAATCTTTTCTTGCCATACTCATGGACTTCCTTACTGTAATAATGGGTTGACAATTAGACCATAAGATGTAGCAGCAGTTTGATGCTATTTGTCCCAGTGAGTATCCTCTGCCACTTGATCATGCCTGGTTTATTTTATCCTCTCAACCCAATTCCCCTGTCTCCACCCCATGACCACTGACAACCCTTTCTAAATAAGAATCCATCAACAAACAAGAGAAAATCTGCAGATGCTGGAAATCCGAGCACCACACACAAAATGCTGGAGGAACTCAGCAGGCCAGGCATCATCTGTAGAAAAGAGTACAGTCGATGTTTCAGGCTGAGACCCTTCAGTGGGACTGGAGGGAAAAAAATGACGGGTAGTGTTGAAAGTGGGGGGAGCGAGATGATTTAGCCTCCACTGCCATCTGTGGCAATTAAATCCACCCTCTGGCTAAAGAAATTCCTCCTCATCTCTGATGTCATTTTATTCTGAGCTGTGCCCTCTGGCCCAAGTCTGTTCCACTACTGGAAGCATCCTTTACATTTCCACTCTATCCAGGCTTTTCAACATTAAGTTGATTTTAATGAAATACCCTCTTCATTCTTCTAAACTCCAGCGAGTATAGCCCAGAGCTATCAAATCCTCCTCATATTTAACCCTTACATTCCAGGATCATTCTCATGAACCGCCTCTGCACCCGCTCCAATGCCAGCACATTGGTGCTTAGATAAGGGGCCCAAAACTGCTCACAATACTCTGGTATTGTGGTCTGACCAATGTCTTATAAAGTCTCAGCAGTACATCCTTCATTTTTATATTCTAGAACTCTCAAAACGAATGCTAACATTGCAATTGCCTACCTTACTACCACCTTAACTTGCACCTTGTTAGAATTTTGCACTAGACTTCCTAAGTCCCTTTGCATCTCCAATTTCTGTATTCTGTCCACATTTAGAAAATAGTCTCATACCTTTGGTCTTTCTACTACATGCTCATGACCATATACTTTCCTACACTGTATTCCATCTGTCCTTTCTTTGCCCATTCTCCCAGCCTGTCCAAGTCTTTCTGCATCTTTCCCACTTCCTCAGCACTACTTGCCGCTCCACCTATTTTTGTATTTTCTGCAATCTTGGCTACAAAGCCATCAATTCCATCATCCTAATCATTAACATATAATATGAAACCTAACATCAACCCCTGTGGAATGCCACCTGTCACTGGCAGCCAACCAAAAAGCCAACCTTTATTCTCACTGTTTGCTTTCTGCCGGTCAGTCAATCTTCTATTCATGCTAGTATCATTCCTGTAAAATCATGGGCTTTTATCTAGTTTTGGATGCCTCATATACAGCATCTTGTCAAAGGCCTTCTGAAAATCCAAATAAACAGCATCCACTCATTCTCCTTTGTATATCCTGCATTTTACTTCCTCAAAGAATCCCAACAAATTTCTCAAATAACCCCCCCCCCCGCCACTTAAGGAAACCATGCTGACTTCAGCCTATTTATTAAGTGCCTCCATTTATCTCAAAACCTCATCCTAAGTAATGGACTGTAAAATCTTGCCAGCTACTGAAGGTAGCCTATAATTTCCTGTGTTTTGCCTCCCTCTCTTCCTAAACAGTGGATTGACAGGAAGGTTTCCAGAATGTCTTTTGTTCTTCACTGAACCCATAACTCTAGCGGAAATAATTGTGTGCAGGTTTGGTCACTAGACAATAGGATGAAGCTCGGGAAGGTGCAGGAAAGATTCACAGGAACATAGCAGGACTGGAGGGCTTGGGTTGTACTGAGAAGCGGGATAGGCTGTGACTGCTTTTCTTGAGCGATGTAGGCGCATGAGTGACTATCGAGATTTATAAAGTCAAGAGAGGCATAAATGGGGTCTGGTCAGACGCCACTTGGAGGACTGTGCTCAGTTCCGGTCGCCTCACTACAGGAAGGATGTGGAAGCCATAGAAAGGGTGCAAAGGAGACTTACAAGGATGTTGCCTGGATTGGGGAGCATGCCTTATGAAAACAGGTTGAGTGAACTCGGCCTTTTCTCCTTGGAGCGATGGAGGATGAGAGGTGACCTGATAGAGGTGTATAAGATGATGAGAGGAATTGCGTGTGATAGTCAGAGGCTTTTTCCTAGGGCTGAAATGGTTGCCACAAGATGGCACAGGTTTAAGGTGCCGGGTAGTAGGTACAGAGGAGGTGTCAGGGGTAACTTCTTTACTCTCCAGAGAGTGGTGAGTGCGTGGAATGGGCTGCCGGCAACAGTAGTGGAGGCGGATACAAAAAGGGTCTTTTAGGAGACCTTTAGATAGGTACATGGAGCTTAGTAAACTAGAGGGCTTATAGATAAGCTTAGTAAATTCTAAGGTAGGGACATGTTCGGCACAACTTTGTGGGCCGAAGAGCCTGTATTGTGCTGTAGGTTTTCTGTGTTTCTATAAATAAGGTGAATGGTCATGTTGTTTTCCTAGGTAGAGATTTGAAACTAAAAGGTTTTTGTTTAAGGTGAGAGGGGAAAGATTTAGATTGAAACTGAGGGATAGTGGTATATGGAACAGGCTGACAGAGAAATTGGTAAAGGCAGGTACAATTACGATGTTTAGAAGATATTTGGACAGATACCTAGATAAGAAAGATGTAGAGGGATAGAGGACCAGCTTAGGACGGCATAATGGTTGGCATTGAGTTGGGCCAAAGGGCCTGTTTCTGTGCTATTATGACCCTATGACAGTTAAGATCCTCTTTAGCTGCTTTGGGTAAAGCTACCTTGGCAAATTTGGCATAGAAACATGGCTTTGTAAGTGTTTTTATTGTTGAGATGGACACACTACACAACTGACAAATACCTTCCGCGATCAGCAAGCTTACTATGGAGTGACCCAAATGCTCTCCATTATAATCTAGTCCCTGATCAGGGTTCCATTTTAGTCGATTTGTTTTCATGACCCAGAGGAAAGGTTCAAAGTCAGCATTGCATCTGGCCCCACTTTTGCCCTGTTCTTTCCCCACAATCAGTTTCTACCGGCTGTTCACCAAAGCATTTCTCATCCTGTTTAAAGCATCGCCCCCTTTGCTCGGAATAATCCTGGTATCCCAGCGGCTTGCATCACAGTTTGTAAAGCTGAGGGTCTGCAGTGGGTTCCCCTCATCTTACTGGCCTGTCTGTTACCGGCTGATTATTACATAGGTCTGCCCAATCTGTATTGTCACTGAGGTAGTGACATGCAACCTTGTGAACGTAACGCCACATTAATTTTTTTACAATAATAAGTGAAATGAAAGTGAAGATAGCTTTGTTTTTCTCTCTCTTCTCATTTTCTGAAGGGACTTCATTGTTTGCTTACCACACCCTGCTGAATTTTTCTCTCTTTTGCATCTCGAGTCTGTGTCTGCCTGCAGTCTAATGTGGCACACAGCCATAAACCATTCCAGGCATTTTACAGAGCTGTGCCGAATTGACTCTCTCACTGCTGCAGCTGGTATGCTGTTCTATTTTACTGAGACTCAACGATTTCATTAAGATATAAGCCCTGTAAGTTAGGAGGTTCAAAACAGTCGGTGCCAACCAACTGAATATGTAAACACACAAAGCATGAAGCCAGGGAGCGTTCCTTTTAATGCTTCTTACTGTACGTAACGCTAGTGTAGCAGAATCAAACACGTCAGGCTGAGGGATTTTTTTTGTGCATTGGGCATAGCAATGAATGTCTGGCAGAACGGATCAATATGAGACGGCCATTCTCATTGGCCTGTCGCCCAAGCTCTCACTGCAAAGCCGGTCCCAATTGGCTCGCCTGCTTACCATGTGCAGCTTTATGAAGGGAAATGGCCCTTTTTTTTAATCTCCAATGGCTGACAGCAAAATGCTGCACAGTTAGTGTCTGAACATTTTATAGCATGTCGGTACAACTGTCGTTTGACTATCAAGGCTATGAAGGAGAGCTTGTATGTTTTCACGATTTCTCTGATATCTTCTTTCTTTGTCCACAGGTTGTTGAAAAGTGCCTTTACTGAAGAATCTGCTGCTTGGATTTCTATCTCGGGCTGTTTTTCCCTTCTTTTGGCTTTACTTAAAGCAGCTTTGGAGACGACAATTCACCCATCCTTTATGTTTTGCTGAACACTCCATTTTTTTTCCTTCCCTGCATTTTCCAGGTTCAACAGCTAGTGTTCCCTTCCATCTTTTTTTCTGCTTCGCTCCATCTTCATCTTTGGCTGTTTTACGATCAGTTAATGCGCGATCTTGGGAACAGAAGCGAGATATCTTCACCTCCCTCTCCCCAAGAGAAGCAAAGCTTAACTGTAACCAGAAGCACGGATAGCAACATATGCTACGAGAGAATTAATCAGAACCAGTCACTGGAGAGAACGGAATTTCACTGACAGGCTGCTGTCATCTTTGAGCAAGTTCTTCCCTTGGCACAAAAGGCGATATATTTTTCTGCCAACGCACATTGAAAGGGGCTAACCTGTTAATCAATGCCCGCCAGTTTGTGTGATGAATTCTTTTTAATTTAAGATTGGCTCTGTGACCAACGTCATGTATCTGCACAGTGATCTGACTAACTGAAAACCTAAGTGCTGAGAAGAAAAAAAAGGAATATATTTTTAACCAAAGGAACAAGTTTATTTGAGTTATAATTTTAACTTACTTTTATACACATTTTTCTAAAACTGGTACTGTTCTTGGGGGGAGGGTTGGGAGAAAGAAAGATAAAGTGGGGGGATTTCGTTACCCACATATCCTTTCAGTTTCCTAATATGGCTGTAAATGTTTCAATGATCCGTGACACAAAATGGCTGACTTTGGAAGTGTGTCGAGAATTTCAGAGAGGAACTTGTTCTCGTTCTGATGCAGAGTGCAAGTTTGCTCATCCTTCACGAAGTTGCCACGTTGAAAATGGCCGTGTCATTGCCTGCTTTGATTCACTGAAGGTAAGAACTTAGTTCATCCATTGCGTTTATGTTAAGGCCACTGGATCATAGATACTGATACCATCTTTATTATTTTCCTTCTTAAAACAAAAGTGTTGCTAATTCTGCTCTTAATTTTGGTGGGTGACACTAGGTAGCTCTCCTCTTTACTGCTGGCTGTTGCAAAGAAGACTTTTCTGTAGCATGCATTTTAAAGGGAAAAGGAGGGCAATTTTCAAAACCTTGGGTTTACAGATTTGCAATTAGTGTATTAATTGAGTTCATAAGCTACACTAAACATGGATGAAAACTGATTGGTCTTAAAGGGGCTCATCTTTTCCAAACGCAATGAGCAAAACCAAAGGCAGAACAATTTCATCCTTCCCAAACATCATTCCTCCCCTTTCCCCATTGGAATGTGCAGGTGTTCTTGGCATGAACTCAGCTTACAGCACTGCAAACCCTTCTGTAATTGCCTACTGTAAGAAGGTGCCAGCACTGAACCCGTGAGCATCTTTATGTAGCTGCCGTAGTGGTCTGGGTTTGCACTGCAACTTCGCCCTTCATTTGGATGAGTCTGCAATACAGAAACAAGGAAGTGATGTTTCAGTTGTACGTTGCATTACATCGAAAGGTCAAAGAAACCTGATCAGAGGAGGACAATCCACATAATGCCAGCCAAAATGTTAACAGTTCGGGTTACTGCCGTATTTTCAGTCCTTGGCCTTGTAGTTCCTGTTTTTCAGAAGCTCGCCATAATACCTTTCAAATGTAATGAGAGAGTCTGATTCCTTCCTTAAAGGTGATAAGTTCCAGATTTCCACTACCCTTTGGGTACAAAGTAGTTACACTATTCTCATCTCATCATTATGCTGATTAACTTATCAATTATGTCCTCTTATTAATCAACTTCTTGACTAAGGGAAATAAGTCCTTCCTGATTTTTTTTTTTGTTATTTAATACACTTCAGATAAAAACCATATCAGTCTAAAGCAACGGCCAGTGCTGGGCAGTCAAACCCATACTTCTCCAGGAATGGCCACATCGTTTCACATCTTCCTTGTGTCCCGTCAGTGTCATCATTCTCCAGCGTCTATCATTTATTTTTTATTTCTCCCGTGCATTACCCATATTTCTGGGGATCCAGTTCCATTTGCCCAGACAATCAGTTGATACCTAAAAGCATTCTATACTTTTCCTTCTCCATAAAAAAAACCGCTGATTTTAGTATGATTGACGAACTTCTTCATAATGGCACCTGCAATTAAGTCCAAATCATTTGGATACATCAGAGGTCCCAAGCACTGTGGAATCCTGCAGCCAGCCTCCTAGTTACTGAAACGCTCTCTATATTCTGCCTCTGTGCCGGTCTTCAACCCAACTTCCCTCTTTTCCATGTGCCCCATGAGCTGTTTTGCTGTCCTCTCCGTATCCCTACATCAGCTTTTGCAATCTTTCACATTCTTCTCCCTTCGTAACAGTGTTATTAACCAGTCCCCAGTTTCCACTGTGCACCTCAAAAGAGGAACATTGACCTTAGAGATCAGTTGGGTGACTCTAGGAATTGAAGCTTTAGCTTGTGTGGTAAAGTTTGCAAGCTTTGTATGCAAATAGTTAATGGAGTTGTGATTCAAATGATTGTTATATACAAGATCCTTTGGTGGACACATTTGCCTTTTCACACAAAAAGATGACAGGATCTGAGACCATTGACTGAACTGGAGTTCTGAAGGGAGAAATTTTATTAAGAAGAGAAATAAATATCTTATGATTACATGGCATATAATTTCAAGATGGTCCAAAGCACTTCACAACCAATTAAAGTGCTTTTTTATAAAGTCTGGTCGCTCTATTGGAAATGTCGCTGATAATTTGTAAATGGCAAAATCCTACAGACAGCAATGTGATAACAGCTAATATTGGTGTTTGTGTTTGAAAAATAATTATTTAAGATTGAGTAAATGGAGAAGCAATGTAAATCAACATTGCATTTGAATGGAAGAGAGGTACCACGGTAGTGTAGGGGTTAGCTCGACACTATTACAGCTTGGGCTGTTGGAGTTCAGAGTTAATTTCCAGTGTCCTCTGTAAGGAGTCTCTGTACCTCCTCCCTGTGGAATGTGTGGATTTTCTCTGGTTGCTTTCCACAGTCCAAAGACATAGTGGGAAGCTTAATTGGCCATTGTAAATTGTCCTGTGATTAGGTTAAGGTTAATTGGGTTGTTGTGGATTACTAGGCCGCATGGCTCGAACGGCCTATTCCTTGTTAATCAGGGTTGTGGGGGATTACTAGGCCGCATGGCTCAAAGGGCCTATTCCTTGTTAATCAGGGTTGTGGGGGGATTACTAGGCCGCATGGCTCAAAGGGCCTATTCCTTGTTAATCAGGGTTGTGGGGGGATTACTAGGCCGCATGGCTCAAAGGGCCTATTCCACATTGTATCTCTGAATCAACAAAATAAAAGAAAGGCTGTCCAGTCTGTTACTGTTCTTATTGTTGTGGGTTTGCATTCTCCATCCCTTTGTACACCTTATTTCAAATGTCTCCAGAAAATCTTTTCATCCATGTTTTGGAATATAGGCATTGCTGACCAGGTCTGTGTTTACTGCCCATCCCCAACTGTCCTTGAGTAGATTGATTTTGAAACAGCCTTACAAGCCAATGGGAATGCTGTGGATCTAGAGTAGTCTTACCTAGACTGGGCAAGGATGTGAAGCAGGTGTGTTTTCATTGCAACAATGACCATTTTTGAAAACTACTTTTTAAAAACCTGTCATATAACTTTAACAGCTACAGTGGGCTTTCATCTCTGGTCGGTGGACTCTCGAGTTACTAAATGTGCATTTGAAATTTTCTTTTGACCTCATGTAACTTTGCTTCAACAATAGGTGGATGCCCTATTTCATCTGCAGAATTCTATATTGCCAAATCTAGTACCATGGTTGGGAAGTTGAACACCAGGTGCTGTAGTTTAAATATTGTTTTCCAGTGGTATCAAGGCGAGGATAATTTTGGAATTGTGTCACAGTTCAGCCAGGATTTCATAAGTAGGGACAGGTAGGTCACTTGGGCCTTCAGAGCTGTCAAATCATTCATTGAGATCCTGGTTAAAACATTTCTTCCCTTTGTACACATTTTCCTCACTTCCCCCTCTATTTAAGACGTTGTAGCTATCCTGAATATACTCCCAAGAGAGCATTTGTGTCACTCTGGGTGAAGAATTCCAAAGTGATGAGCTTCCTCCTTTGTCCTTTTATTCCGAAACTGGACACCCCAGTTTTAATTTTCACAACCACAGGAAAACTCTGACTTGCATCCACCTTGCCAAGACCTTCAAGAACATTATTAGTCTCAATGCGACTATCTCTCGTTCTTTAAACTCGAGCAACTGAGAAAGGTCCACATGACTTGAATTCAAAGGAATCAATTCAGTGAACTTTCATTGGATATTCTCAAAGGCAAATATATGTAGACAGCGCAGAACACACCAGGTACGATCTCACCTGAGCCCTAAATATTTGTAGTCTGATAATTCTATTCTTCAATTCTAAACCTTTCAGAATTAAGGTTTACATTCCATTTTTGCTCTACCTGAATGTTATCTTCCTGTACACTGGTTATCTCCCCATCACTCCCAGCTGAACCAATACCCTTTTTTTTTTCAATTCTTCCAATCAAATTGAACAACTTCACATTCTGCAGATGCCACTTCATCAGCTATCCTTTTACACATTTAGCGAAAAGTGGAGGGAGATGCCAGTCCTTTTATCTTTCTGAAAACTCTGTTTCCTTGCTTTTGCAGTTACCAAAGCCAAAGTGGTCCATGACAACTTGTGATCCCTATTTGGCAATGAGCTATATTCGAGATCCTGTATATGCTGCATCACCAAAATAAACCTTTTGCCCTTCCATAGCATTGACCTTTTTCAGTTCTATCTCAAGTCACCCACATCTTAACCTGTCATCCAATCATATCTCCATAATCAATTATTCCCACCACCGCCCCCCCCCACCAGCCCTCCAGGATGATCTTATATCTGCTTCCTATCAAAATTTGAGCTCATTCAAAATTCAGCTGCCTGCATCGTCCTTGCATCAACCTCTGCTTGCCCATCCTGCCTGGGCTTGTTGACCTCCTGTTCTGATGGCATCTCTATATTGAACTTCCCATTTTCTTTCACCCTCCCTTTTTCTTCCAGTCACCTGCGATAGTTTATTTCTCCAGTCACTGGCTCTGGTGAAACTTCTCCATCTCCACTACTAATATTGAAGATCATGTTTGACTTTTTGTTTGAAAGCGCTCCTGTGAAGTGCCTTGGAAAGCTATACTCTGATTAAAGCTGCTATGAAAATAGAAGTATCATTGCTTACTTGAATATGGCCTGATGTATGTTTACAGAATGTAACAATGCAGAGGCATTTTAATGTGGCATAAGACTTAGAAGCATAATTAGGCCACTCAGCCCATCAAATCTGCTTTGCCATTTCATCATGGTTGACTTATTATCCCTCTCAACCTCGCTTTCCTGACTTCTCCCTGTAGCTTTGACACCCTTACTAATCGAGAACCTATCAACCTCTGCTTTAAATATACTCAATGACTTGCCTCCATAGCCATCCATGGTAATAAGTTTCACAGATTCAACAAATTTATTTCCAGAAGGTGTTGGATAAGGTGCCACATAAAAGACTTATCCATAGGAAAAGGGTGCTTGGCCTTGGGGGTGATGTATTAGCATGGATAGAGGATTGGTTAACTAATAGAAAGCAGAGAGTTGGGATACATGGATGTTACTCTGGTTGGCGATCAGTGGTGAGTGGTATGCAGCAGGGGTCGATGCTGGGGCCACAACTGTTCATGATATACGTTAACGATCTGGAAGAGGGGACCGGGTGTAGTATATCTAAGTTTGCTGATGATAATAAAATGAGTGGAAAAGCAAATTTTGCAGAAAATATGGAAAGTCTGCAGAGAGATATATGTAGGTTAAGTGAGTGGGCAAGGGTCTGGCGGATGGAGTACAACGTTGGTAAATGCGAGGTCATCCACCTTGGAAGGGAAAATGGAAAATCAGATTATTATTTAAATGGTAAAAGATTGCAGCATGCTGCTGTGCAGAGGGACTTGGGAGTGCTTGTGCATGAATCACAAAAGGTTGGTTAGCAGATCAAGAAGGCAAATGGAATGTTGGCCTTCATTGCTAGAAGGATTAAATTTAAGAGCAGGGAGGTTATGCTGCAACTATACAGGGTACTGGTGAGGCCGCACCTGGAGTACTGTGTGCAGTTCTGGTCTCCTTACTTGAGGAAGGATATACTGGCTGTGGAGGTGGTGCAGAAGGAGTTCACCAGGTTGATTCCAGAGATGAGGGGGTTAGACTATGAGGAGAGATTGAGTCGCCTGGGACTGTAATCACTGGAATTCAGATGTGTGAGAGGAGATCTTAGAGAAACATATAAAATTAAGGAACAGATAGATAAGATAGAGGCAGGAAAGTTGTTACCACTGGTAGGTGAGACTAGAACTAGGGGACATAGCCTCAAGACTTTGGGGGAGTAGATTTAGGACTGAGATGAGGAGGAAACTGTTTCTCCCAGAGAGTGGTGAATCTGTGTAATTCTCTGTCCAATGAAGCAGTGGAGGCTACCTCAGTAAGTATTTTAAGCAAAGTTGGATAGATATTTGCGTAGCAGAGGAATTAAAGATTATGGGGAAAAGACGGATAGGTGGAGATGAGTCCATGGCCAGATCAGCCATGATCTTATTGAATGGCGAAGCAGGCTCGATGGGCCAGATGGCCTACTCCTGCTCCTATTTTTTATGTTCTTCTGTTGTTTTGTAACACACTCTGACTAAAGAAGTTCCTCCTTATCTCTTTTCTAAATGGACATCCTCGTATTCTGAAGCTGTGCTTGGTCCTATAATCACCTACTATAGGAAACATCCTCTTCACATCTACTTTATCTAGTCCTTTTAATACTTAACGGGTTTCAATGAGATCCTACCCCGCGCCACCCCCCATTCTCCTAAACTCCAGTGAGTATAGGCTTAGAGTCATCAGATGCTCCTCATATGTTAACTTCTCATTCCAGATCATTGTCGTGAACCTCCACTGGACCATCTTCAATACCAGCACATCTTTTCTTAGATAATGGACCCAAAATTACTTGCAATACTCTAGTGTGTTCTGACAAATGCTTTATAAAGCTTCAGCATCATATCCTTGCTCTCATATTCTAGTCCTCTTGAAATGAATGCTAGCATTGCATTTGCCTTCCTTAGCACCAACTCAACATGCAAGTTAACCTTTGGGGAATCCTGCAGAAGGACTCCCAAGTCCCTTTGTACCTTTGATTTTTGAATTTTCTTTCTTTTTAGAAAATAGTCTACATCTTTATTCCTTCTACCAAAGTGCATGACTATACACTTACTACACTATATTCCATCTGTCACTTCTTTGCCCATTCTTCCAATCTGTCTCAGCCTGTCTTCTGCAGACTTCCTGCTTCCTCAACATTACCTGCCCCTACACCTACCTGTGTTTCATCTGCAAACTTGGCCACATAGCCATCAATTGTCATCCAAATTGTTGACATGGGGAGTCAATACTGACCTGAAGAACACTACCAGAATAGGCCCCTTTATTCACAGTCTTTGCCTCCTGCCAATCAGCCAATCTATCCACGCTAGTATCTTTCCTGTAATACCATGGGCTCTTGCCTCATGTGCGGCACCTTGTCAGATTCCTTCTGAAAATTCAAGTAAACAACATCCACTGTCTCTCCTTTGTCTGTCCTGACTGTTATTTCCTCTAAGATTTCCAATAGATTTTTCAGGCAAGATTTCCTCTTAAGGGAACCATACTGACTTTGGCCTACTTTATCATGTGCTTCCAAGTTCTCCAAAACCCCATCCTTAGTAATGGACTCCAACATCTTGCCAAGCACTGAAATCAGACTAACTGGCCTATAATTTCCTCTTGTCTGCCTTCCTCCCTTCTTAAAGAGTGGAGCAACATTTACAATTTTCCAGTTCTCCAGAACCATTCGAGAACCTTGTGATTCTTGAAAGATTGTTAATAATGCCGCCACAGTCTCTTCAGCTATCTCTTTCAGAACCCTGAAGTGTAGTCCATCTGGTCCTGGTGACTTGTCTTCATATCTTTCAGATCCCCAAACACCTTCTCCTAATGTCTCCACAATGTCTGTCATTTCTTTTTCCTCCTTTCCTACCTCACCAGCCTCATTTCCCAGCAGTCCAATATCCACTGTTGCTTCTTTTTAATATTTATATATCAGACAAAAACCTTTGGTAACCCTTGTTATTATTATTGGCCAGCTTACCTTCATATTTCTTGTTTTCTCTCCTTATGGTTTTCTTTTCGATGCCTTCTGTTCATTTTTTAAAACTTCCCAATCCTCTACCTTCTCACTGATTTTTTGCTATATTATATGCCCTCTTTTGCATTTACGTTGTCTTTGACTTTCCTTGTCAGCAAAGGTTGCCTCATCCTCTCTTTAAAATTCTTCATCTTTGGGATGAATCTATCCCTCTCCTTCCAGATTTCTCTCAGAAACTCCAGCCATTACTGTTCTGCCGTCATCCCAGCTAGTGTCCCCTTCCAATCAACTTTGGCCAGTTCCTCTCTCAAACCTCTTACTGAACTCCAATACTGATACATCTGACTTTATCTTCCCCCTCTCAAACTGCGGGATGAATTCTATCAAATTATGATCACTGACTCTTAAGCTTCTTTACCTTAAGCTCCCTAATCAAGTCTGTTTCACTGCACACACCCAATCCAGAAATTTCTTTCTCCTCGTGGACTGAACCTCAAAATGCTCTAAAAAGGTATCTCATAGGTATTCTACAACTTCCCTCTCTTTAGATCCAGCCCCAACCTGATTTTTCCCAATCTACCTGCATATTGAAATCCCCCATGGCTATTGTAACATTGCCCTTGCTACATACCTTTTCTATCTCCCATTGTATTTCTCCAAAATCCTGGCTATTGTTTGGGTGCCTGTATATAACTCGCAACCAGGGTCTTTTTACCCTTGCAGTTTCTTAACTCTACCCACAAGGATTCTACATCTTCTGATCCTGTGCCACCTCTTTTTAAGCATGGGTTTTTTTCAGAATGGATGTACAGCTTTCCAGTCTTGGGCACTGGATCCAAAGGCAATTTACGTTATATACGTTGACATGAGTTATTTTAAAGCATCCAAGTGCCAGTAGATTGGCATGTTATTTTAAAGTCTAAATGCATCAAAATCCCAACAGTTCACTCCCTTGTCTTTGTTGAGGATGCCACATCCTTGTAGAATGGTGACCAGAATTGTAAATAACCCTTCTTCTGCAATTTAACTAATGTTTTGTACAATTGCAAAGTTCAAAAGTTAAATATATATGTATTTTGATAATAAAATTTATGTCACGATAGGCTACCCTGAGATTAGTTTTCTTGCAGGCATGCTCAGTAAATCCAAGAAACACAACAGTATCAATGAAAGTCCGCACCGAACAGGGCAGACAAACAACCAATGTGCAAAAAGCAACGGACTGTGCCATGCAAAAGAAAAAATATGTTTTTATAAATACGCAATAAGTATCAACATGAGATGAAGAGTCCCTGAAAGTGATGGGGCGAGTGAAATTGACCCCTTTGGTTCAAGAGCCTGATAGCTGAGGGGTCATCACTGAATCCAGTGGTGTGGATCCTGACTCTCCTGATGGCAGCAGCAAGAAGAGAGCACGGCCTGTGTAGCGGGGTCCCTTGACGATGGGTGGTGCTTTTCCACGATAGCACTCCATGTAGGTATGATCAATAATGGGTGTGGCTTTGCCATGATGGGCTGAGCCGTATCCACAATCTCACGTGTCCACAACATGACAACACAACTCTTGTCATTCGTCATGGGTAATGGGGCAAGCTTTTCTTTGACTGTCTATCCCTACTTTCTGTTTGAAAGGTGGTACATAAATGTTGCAGGTCATTTGACGAACAGTACTGTTATATCAAATGTTCCAAGGTGTTTTCCCAATGAACAGTGATAAATTTGCATCCAGTTTTTCTGTAAGTTAGAGGGGAAGCTGGAGGTGATGCTGGATCTGGTCTTTTCCCTTCTTTGGGTTGGAAGCTGCATTCTATCAGCTGTTTCTGAAGAAGTCTTGCGAAGTTGCTGCAAGTCAGTCTGTAGATGATATTCAGTGGAATGGTGATTGGAGGTGTTAATCAAGTGACTGCATAGGGTCAGCCATCTTAGATGCTAAAAAATAATGAACCTTGTGTTTTATCAATCTTTCCTCTGAACATTTTGGTAAACAATGTATTGAATCTACATAAATTTCCTGTAAATGTACTTAATATAGGCAGTTATATCAATTCATCAAGAATAGCATTATTTTAAATCTTAATGATAGAATAAACGCAATGAAGGAAAGCAAATTATTTATATTCTCTTGATAGTGCCGTGTCTGCTCAGGCAGTTGCTGCTGTCTGTTTAAAATAAACGGGGAATGTACAATCAGACAGGAGTTCCAGATCCTTGCCTCCTCCCTGCTAATCAATCAAATGTATGTTGATTGTGTTAGAGGAGCAGAAGGTTCCAAGTGAACGCTGCAATGCGGTGGCACCTGATTCATATTTTTACCCGGCCTATTCCTTCAGTGATCAGCTTCTGCCTTCAGAATGGTTTGAGAAAATGAAAAGGCAGATAATAATGGTCTTCAAGCTTATTGATGACACAGGGTAAAGTAGAGGGGATCTGCTGATGTTTATCAGTTTGCGTAGGGGCCTACTCCTGCCCTACCTGTGCTATTCCAGTGTGTTAGAACAGCACAAGGTATACATTTGGAAATGTGTTGTAGTGGTTATTGAATGAAAGCAATGCTGATAGAAATTCTGAAGGTTTTCCCAAAAGGACAGAAGTTTGTTTAGCTTGTAACTTTTGCAGAAGGGGAGGAAGAGGGGGAAGGAGGAGGAGATCAAGGTATATCTGGGAGAAATTAAAAAGAATCCTGGGGTTTGTAATAAATATAATATTGAATACAGGAGCTCTTGATGGGCCCAAATAATCTGGTGAGATTTGGGGTAATTCCCACTGCTGGAGAATTTGGAAAAGCTTGTTTTAGAAATAAGATAATTTAAACCCGATTTTCTTTTCTGTAATGTGATTGAATATTGGCATGATTGTAGGCAACCATGGCAACCACTGTTTCTTGCTTGTTTGTGTCACTCCGGAAACAAGTCTGGAAACCTGACCAGCCACTTCCTTTGGAGAGTCAGGATTACCCACAGGGGGACTCTGTGCCCTCTGAAGAATACCTTTGGCAGCACTTTAGGAGAGCCTGAACAGTATTGCCTCAGGAGTAGCTTTTGTCTGGGACTTGAAGAAGAATCAGGCCTACCTCCTGTGATTTCTGACTGCTGTTCCATGTTCAGGAAGCCATAGGTTTGTATGAAAAAAGAACATTTGGCCATTCAGCCCCCTGACTCTGTTTTGTCAGTTAATCCGACCATGACTGATCTGATTGCAACTTCAATCTTCATTTCCCTCCTGCAGCCTTCCACCTTCTTGCTTATTGAGAAGTTCCTTTTAAAAAAAATCCTACCACACTTTGAGAATTAGAAGGAGTCACAACCATCTGAGGAAGTTCATTTTGCCATATCTCTATTTTAAGGTAGTCACTTATTTTTAGGTAGTGACCTGTAGTTCAAGATTCTCCCACATAAGGAGACAACCTCTCTACATCTATTCTGGTAGGACTCTTTAGAATTTTATATTGCAATGAAATCCTTTATCACTCTTCTAAACTGCAGACTAGTCCAGACCGGCCAACCTTTTATCATGGTCTAACCTGCCCATTCCAGGTTGTGGTCTAGTCAGTTTTCTCCCAGTTGCAAAGTATTAATGTTCATTCTTTAATAAAAAGACAAATTCTCCAGCTGTAATCTCACCAATGCCTTGTGTAACTGAAGCACAATGTCCCAACACTTGCATTCAATTCCCCTTGCAATAAACAATATCATTCTGTTAGCTTTCCTAATAACTTGCTGTTTCTGCCCAGTAGTCTTTTGGGAATGATGCAGAAGTACACAGAGGTTCCTCTGCAGCCTCTCACCACTCAGATGATGATCATTTTATCTGTCAACATGGACGATTTCACGTCTCCCACGCAATGCTCCATTTGCCAGACTTTAGCCTGTACATAACCAATCTGTCTCCCTTTATATCCTCTGCATGTCTTCTTCATAATCTGCCCGTCCTAACGGAATCCTTCAAGAGTTTACTTCCCCAATTTCTCCTGCTTGCCTCGCACCCCCCACCACCACCAATATTGAATGTTTCTGAAGCCTCCCTCCCTCTCTGATCTTCTCCACCCTTCTGCTTGCCTCTTCAATCGCAGGTTCCGATTGGGACTGACAGAGTTGTGCTGTCTTAAATTTCCTTTACCCCACCTCATGTCTGGTTCCAGGTGATTCATTTTCAGCTACCAAAAATGTGAAAGCATTGGAACCTGTACAGTTTCAAACTTTACATCTTGCACAACCTCTTATACTCCCAGAGTTCAACCTACACAATCAGGAAAGCTGACCGACAACTCCACTTTCCGAGGAGGCGGAAGAGAGCTGGGCTATGCACATCTCTGCTCCCGTCACTCTACAGATATGCAGCAGTGAGCATTCTGACATACCGCGTCACTGCATGGTATGGAAGCTGCACTGCGCAGATAGGAAGCCTTGACAGCAGGTAATCAAAACTGTCAAATGCATCATCAGCACCAGCCTACCTGCCATCAAGGATGTGTGTATATACAGAAAGGTGCTGGAAAAGGACCAGTAACATCATGAAGGGGCCCACCCTCCTTGCTCATGGACCATTTGTCCCACTCCTATCAGGGAGGAGGCTATGTGGCATTCACCCTAGGACCACCAGACTCCCCATGCAGTAAAACTGGCCACTAACCCACCGTTCCACGCCCCCAACCAACACTGCTTTACTGTTTCCTGTCAGAGTCACCCTGTATACAGACACTGCTAAGCTTAGTGTCACTTTGTGGACGTACAATCAATATATGTGCAGTGTATCAGCTATCTTATGTATTTATATTTATTGTGTTTTATTATTATTATTGTGTTCGTTTTCTTATTGTAGTTTTTTTTTGGTGTTGCATCAGATCCAAAGTAACAACTATTTTGTTCTCCTTTACATTTGTGTACTGGAAGTGACATTAAACAATCTTGAATCTTGAAAATATCCTGTTGGGACAGGGGTTTACAGAAATCATGAAGTGCACTTGTGCTGGTGTAGTGGAAATGCAAGTTTCTTGGTCAAAAGCCACCCACTCCTTCCAAAACGGTTACACTGCAACATCAAAGTAAATTTATTATCAAAGTACATATATATCACCTTTTCCAACCCTGAGATAAATTTTCTTGCGAGCATACACAATAAATCTATAGAATAATAATAACAAAATCAACGAAAGACCACCCAACTTGGGCATTCAACCAGAGTGCAGAAGACAACAAACTGTGCAAACACAAGAAGAAAGAAATAATAATAATAAATAAATAAGCAAATAATTATTGAGAATATGAGATGAGGGGTCCTTGAAAGTGAGTCCATTGGTTGTGGGAATCTCTCAGTGATAGGGCAAGTGAAGTTATCTTTTTTGCTCAAGAGCCTGATGGTTGAGGTTTAGTAACGGTTCCTGAACCTGCTGGTGTGAGCCCTGAGGCTCCTGTACCAGCTTCCTGATGGCAGCAGAGAAGAGAGCGTGACCTGGGTGGTGGGAGTCCCAGATGATGAATGCTGCTTTACATGACGATGCTTTGTGTAGATGTGCTCACTGGAGGGTAGGGCTTTCTTTACCTGTGATAGACTGGACCATATCCACTACATTTTGTAGGATTTTCTGTTTGTGTTTCCATACCAGGCTGTGGTGCAGCCAGTCAATATACTCTCCACTTCACATCTGTTTAATTCTGTCAGAGTTTTAGATGTTATGGTGAATCTCTGCAAGCTCCTAAGGAGGTAGAGGTGCTGCTGTGCTTTCTTCATAATAGTACTTGGTGCTGGGCCCAGGACAATCCTCAGAAATAATAACACCGAGGAGTTTAAAGTTGCTGACCCTCTCCAACTCTGGTCCTCTGATGAGGACTGGCTCACGGACCTCTGTGTTCTGAAAGTATAATTTTCTGGAATAATTTTGTGTAGTGAGGGTGTCAGTGTATGCATCCCTGAGTTCTGTATACTTGCTCCAGAAGGCAAATTGGTGAATTATTAATAGCACATTTACCAAGATCCAGTGAAAAACTTGTTTTGCGTGCCATCCATACAGATCATTTCATTGAGATAGTACAAGGGAAAAACAATAACAGAATGCAGAATAAAGTGTTACACTGCAGAAAAAGTGCATTACAGGCAGACAATATGGTCCAAGGCCTTAATGAGGTAAATTTTTAAATCGAGTGTTCAATAGGTACATTTAATGTCAGAGAAATGTATACAATATACATCCTGAAATTCTTTTTCTTTGCCCACAAGAGCAGAGGAGTGCCCTAAAGAATAAATGACAGTTAAAGGGTGTATCTTATTGTGCTAGGGCGCTGTTCAGTCATCCCAGCCATGGGATAGAAACTGTCCTTGAGTATGGTGATACGGGTTTTCAGGCTTTTGTATCTTCTGCCTGCTAGGAGAAGAGGAAATGTCTGTGTTGCATGGACGGTTTGATTACGTTGGATGCTTACTGAGGCAGCGCGATGGGCAGACGGAGTACACGGAGGAGAAGCTGGTTTTCAGGACACGCAGAAGCTGTGTCCACAACTCAGCAGTTTCTTGCGGTCTGAGGCAGAGCAGTTACCATTGCAAACTATTATGCATTTGGATAGAGTGCTTTATCTGGTGTGTTTTTAAAAACTGATGAAGGTCAAAGCGGACATGCCAAATTGGTTTAGCCTCCTGGGAGAAAGCAGAGGTGCTGGTGAGCTGTCTTGGCTGTGTGTGTGTGTGTGTGTGTGTGTGTGTGTGTGTGTGTGTGTCTGTTTGTGTGTGTGTGTGTTTGTGTGTGTGTGTGTGTGTGTGTCTGTGTGTCTGTGTCTGCGTGGTTCGACCAGCACAGCCTGTTGGTGATGTTCACTCCCAGCAGCTTGAAGCTTTTGGCCCTCTTCTCCTCAGCACCATTGATGTTGAGAGGAACCCATGTACCGCACCATGTCCTGAAGTCAACAGACAGCCCATTTGTTTTGCTGAAGTCCGGGGAGAGGTTGTTGTTACGACACCATGCTACTCCGCTTTCTGTTGGATAACATGACTTCGAACAAAATGATTCTCTGTGCCAAGCCTGATGTTTCCATCCATCAAATCCGCAACAAAGTCAGGCAATCCCTCGGACATGACTGACTAATAATGGTGCTGGCACAATGAGCAATCTGCTTGCAGATAATCTTACAGCCAATGCAGCTGTGTCTACATAGGCCTGTTTGCGAACCCCACTGTCAGGTGCAGGGTCTGTGTAACATGGGCCTGTTTCTGAACCCCACTGTCAGGTGCAGGGTCTGTGTCTGCATGGGCCTGTTTGTGAATCCCACTGTCAGGTGCAGGGTCTGTGTCTGCATGGGCCTGTTTGTGAATCCCACTGTCAGGTGCAGGGTCTGTGTCTGCATGGGCCTGTTTGTGAATCCCACTGTCAGGTGCAGGGTCTGTGTCTGCATGGGCCTGTTTGTGAATCCCACTGTCAGGTGCAGGGTCTGTGTAACACGGGCCTGTTTGTGAATCCCGCTGTCAGGTGCAGGGTCTGTGTAACATGAGTCTGTTTGTGAATCCCACTGTCAGGTGCAGGGTCTGTGTAACATGAGTCTGTTTGTGAATCCCACTGTCAGGTGCAGAGTCTGTGTCTACATGGGCCTGTTTGCGAACCCCACTGTCAGGTGCAGGGTCTGTGTAACACGGGCTTGGTGAATGCTTTTGCTTCATTCCATCTGCTCAATAACCACATACTCTTCCCACAGTTTCCACTGGGCTACTGTTCACTTCAACTCCTTCACTTCATCCCCCTCACTTCATCCCATGCTTCCCCTTCCTTTCCTATCGGATTCTATCAGTGGCAGTCGTTTGTCACATCCACCCTTCACCTTGCCTTACAAGGTGCGAAACGAAAGACTGTGTGGCGCGCCACTCCTCACACAGACAGCAGTGGCCGTTGACTCACAAGGAGTTATCCGCCCTTTGACAGGTTTTGTTTTTAGTCCTGCCGACCCCTCGGCCTGAGTCGACATAGTAGTACCCTTCACTTTTCAGCCTCTGTCACTGTTCGCACTTTCAGCCCCTCCATCTGTCTGTCACCCTTCCTCATTTGGATCTGTCATTTCTTGCTACACCCTCTCTCTCCATCTTTTTATACTGACTGTCTCCCCTCAATCTTTCGACTCGGATGAAGGGTCTCAACCTGAAATGTTGACGTCCAATCTTACCATGTTTCAGAAACTCTGGGTGTTCCACTTTGAAGTTAACGTCATATTTTTGAAATGTTGTCATTCCTATAGCAAATACGGCGGCCAATTTGTGGGCAATAAAGCTCCCATGTACAGTAATTCCATTTGGTAATTAGATAATCTACTTTGGTGATATTAACCGAGGAGTTACAAGTGGAATTGTAAAGAATTGTGCCCCTCTGGAATTCTGTGCCATATTTACATTGTGATACAACACAGAATTGGCCCTTTGAGCTGCACCGAGTGACTGGATTATTAGAAATATTTAAGGCAGGGGTAGATAAATATTTGAAAGACTGGGGGGAATTGGGAAATGGAACAAAAGAGGATCTGAGGCCTGGGATAGATCAGGCATGATCTGGTTAAGTAGTGTGGCATGCCTGAGGGGTCTGGTGCCCTTCTCCTGCTCTTATTTTTCTGTGTTTTTATGGGCAGGGAATTGGGGAGAACATGCCTGTTTCTTGGCCGAACACTATCATGTGATCTTTTACATTCACTCAAGGGAACAGATGGAGCTTCAGTGTAACACAATGCTAGAATTGTTCTCTGTACACTGTGACTTTCTAAACTCCATAAAGCGAGATGGTAGACCACATCAGCCTAAGTAGAGTAAGCCTGAGGCATCTCACAAGACACTGTTTAGGTCCTGTGACTCCCTGTATTCACCCCAGGGATGCTATATTATAATCAGGATAACAAACTTCATTGTATTCAGCAGAGCAGAGAAAGTTAAATAGTCTTTTAGTTTTTCTGCAAAAGAAGTCTCTTTATTAAGAAAATTAGTGAAAATATTATTGTACTGTGGTACAAAGGTCAGATTTATGATGTAAAGGTAAGAGTCATAAAGCTATACAACGCAAAAACAAGCTTACATGGTAACGTAGTGGCTAACACAACACTTTACAATACCAGCAACCCAGGTTCATTTCCCGCCGCTGCCTGTCAGTACATTCTGCCCGTGACCGAGTGCGTCTCCCTCGGGTTCTCCGGTTTCCTCCCACTGCCCAAAGCCGTGCTGGTTGGTAGGTTAGTTGGGCATTGTAAGTTGTCCCGTGATTAGACTAGGAATGTATTGGGGATTTGCTGTGTGGTGCGGCTCGAAAGGCCAGAAGGGCCTGTTCAACACTGTATCCCAATAAATAAATAAAGTAAGTCCTCAGACCCATTATGTCCATGCCAACCATTGCACTTACCTGCAGTAGTCCCAGGTGGGTAGTTTGAAACCTTTTGCTGTTCAGATGCCAATTTAGCCTTTTAATGTTACTGTAACTAGTCAACACAAGTGCATAATTTAAATTCAAGTTTTTTCAGTGGTTGGAAAGAATTAGTGCAAGTAAAGAAGAGGAATGGTGATTAGATGTGATTCAGCAACCAGCGTTAGCAGATGTTTAAACGGTTTTTCGGTCTCTTTCGCTTCTGTATGATTTGTACTCATAATCTAAAGCAGCTGCCTTAAAGCTTGCAGAATTGAAAGGTACACCCACCATTTTGTCCCATTCCAGATGAAGGGTCTCAACTGTTTGTTTCTCCCTGTCGATGCTGTCTGCCCTGAGTTCCTCCAAGGCTTTTTGTGTTGACCCATTTATCACATTGTGTTGGTCAGTTGTGCCATTGGAATGGATGGTAGGTCTGATTGCACTAGCGTCTTTCTGGGAGTGTAGATTAAAGTTAAGATCACTCTTCCCTCACTCTCAGTCCTACACCAACACCACAATGTTGTTGTAGAGTTATAAAGCATGGAAACAAGTCCTTCAGCCCACTGAGTCTGTGCTGAGCATCAACCACCCACTTACACAAATTCCGCACTTGTCCCATTTTATTTTTCCCACATTCCCATTAACTCTCCCTGCCCCCAGATATTACCACTCACCTACACTCGGAGCAGGGCAATTCGCAGTGATCAATCACCCGTTTGGGAGGTGGGAAGAAACCAGAGCTCTTGGAGGAAACCCGTACAGTCCCAGGGAGAGAATGCAAGTTCCACACAGACAGTATCTGAGGTCGAGGTGAAACCTGGGTAGTTAGAGCTGTGATACAACAGATTTACCAGCTGAGCCACATTCCCAGTGTGATACATTAATTACCGTCAAAGGATTATTTGGTTATGCCTTGGAATGGCTTTTTATTTGCTCCATCTGAAACTAACCAAAATTCCTGTGGTTCAACAGGTCCTCAATGCCAAACAACCTGCCAAATAAGAACCCTGACCCTCAAAGGAGTTATTGATTCCTGGTTGCTGCTTTCACCTGAGATCTCTGCAGAACCGCTGGCATCATTTACATATCATCCAATGCCGACATAATTAATTCCTTGACATGACCACTAACTGATGGCTTCAGTTGACCAGCATCATATTTTTCCAAAAATAGAAACTTGTAAATCAAGAATAATTTCATTATATTTGACTTAATGATACATCTTGTGCAATTTGTGGCTTGATTAGATTTTTAGAAAATGACTTCCTTAAGTATGAAGTGTGAAGTTATGCTGTTGCAGAGTAGTGTTGTCAAATTGTACACCCAAAATTGTGCCAGTTAGAGCAAGCACAAAAATAATTAATGTTTCCGAACAATTGAACAATCTAATTGGATGGAGTTGCTTCTTTTTTTATTAATATATTTAAGAATATATTAATGTTAATAAATTGAAATTTTTGTGAGTCCTGTTCTCCACATGAGGAACCTGATTGAAAATAAAAAAATTACTTGTATTTGTACTGTAACAATACAATTTGGTCATTCGTACTCCTCTGGTGTTTAGCTAGGTAATGGAGGATCTTCACTCTCTACTAAACTTCCTTCAACTGATACCCCATTCTTTTTTTTAGTGTCTAAAGATCTGTTAGCATGTTCAGAACCTGCATATCTTGGGGAATGGAGAATTCCAGGGATTTACAAGCCCTTGAAGAATTTTCCCTCTGGTTCATAACTGTGAAAATCGAAAGTAATAGCTCCTCTGACAGCTAATTTGTCAAACCCCCTATAAACTTTTTTTTCTACATTTCACTCACTGGTTGCCTCTTATTTTCCAGAATTCCAGGAAATTTATCTTAGGCCTTATTTTCCTTTCTCCCGCTAGAGCAATCTACTGCCAGGAATTTATTCGGATGTCTTCACTATTGTTGGCAAGAAGCTCAAAACTACATGTATATTCCAGGTGCAGTCTCTATTTAGCAGACTTTAAAAAAATTCTTTGTTCTCATAATCCAAGTTGTATCTGTAACCAGACGAAATCATTGGAATTTTTTGACAAGGACACTACATCATTGCAGCTCATAGGCATTAGACCTAAAAGATGCTCTGAAAGACTCTTTTATTTCAATAGTATATATAAACATTTATACACAGGAAATATAAAGTAGTGCATGGCTGCCTTTGCATTCAAAGTGTCTTCATGTTAATACATTCTTAATACAAAGAACCAATATCACTACTGTAACCTCTTTGGATACTTCCTTTCAAATGTTTGCAGGGAAGTTATACACAGGAACCAGCTCTTTAGTGTCTCATCGCCACAAGAACCTAGACAGCAGCTCTTCCTCCCCCACCCCACCAGAGCCTTTGCTTTGGTGCATCCTTCAGTGTGTACTTCTTCAGCCTTGTATGCACCAGTCGTCCAGTATTCCTGCACCAAAAGACTATAAGCAATGTGAGCTACTGCATTCTTGGTCCTCCAGTCAGCTGGCATCTCTTGTGTGGCCAAAGAAGGTTTATCTCCTCCATCTCACAATGCTGACTGGTGGTGTGGCTTCAGTGTGGACTTTGATCCGCACAGGAATTGGAAAAGCTTTTGCAGACCGTGGCCATTGCTCTGCAGATTTTGGATCAATTCATCTGTTACATCATCCTTAGCCTGGGACCTCTCCGCTCCAGAATGCTCTAGTGCAGTGAGTGCAGGTGGGCCAAGAGAGCAGTGGAGGTGAAAGGACTATGGAGGTGGGATCTCTGCCTCTATCTCCCAGCACCCACCATCTGGCATATACATTACATGTTAATATGGGTACCTCCTATGTTGCTGTATGTATGAACCACAAGGTCATCAACAGTTCCTGGGCTCTACCATCTACAGTGCTTGTCCTCCATTTATTTGACCTTCCAAAATGCATCAGCACACACTTGTTGAGATTAAACTCCATCTGCTCAATTTTCCAGCACATCCTTATTCTGCATATTTGTTGCCCAAAGCATCACCTAATTAAGAAGCTTACTGATCATATCTCCTGTACACATAGACAGGTATTTAATGAATAGCAAAGGTCCCAACATCCGTTCCTGGCGTGGACCACTAGTCACAATACTCCGATCAGAGAAGCTGGACTTAGTCACTACCATTTGTCTCCTTGTCAGTATTACATCCAATTGTAGGTCCCAGCAGATCAAGTTAACCTCACAAGTATGAGTTGTTGCATTTTGGAAAGTCAAACCAGGGTGGTTAGTATGGCAGTGGGGAGCACCGTAAAACTCGAGAGACCTGGGAATACTAGTATGAAGTTCTCTGAAAATGACACACAAGTGAACAAGGTGGTGAAGAAGGCTTTTGGAACGCTGACCTTCGTTGGTCAGGGCATTCAGTATAAAAGTTGGGTTGTTATGTTGTAGTTGTATAAGGTGCTGATGAGGCCACACTTGGAGTATTGTGTTCACCCTGCTATAAGAAAGATGCCAATAATCTGGACAGAGTACAGGAAAGTTTTACAAGATTTTGCCAGGTGTTGAGGGGATCAAGTTATAGGAAGAGGTTTGCCAAGCTAGGACTTTATTCCTTGGAGCATAAAAAATCCAAAGGATGATCATAGAGGTATAGAAAATCCTGAGGGGCTTTGATAGGGTCAATGCACACTAATCTTTTTTCCCAGGGATGGAGAATTAAGAAGCAGAGGACACGGGTTGAAGGTGAGAGGAAGAGATTTATAGGAACCCGAGGGGCAACTTTTCACGTAGAGGGTGCTGCATATATGGACAAGCTAGCAGAGGAAGTGGTTGAGGTGCATACAACATTTAAAATAAATTTGGACATGTACATGGACAGGAAAGGTTTAGGGAGCTATGGGTCAAATGTAGGCAAATGGGACTAGCTTAGGTGGCCATCTTGGTCAGCATGAATGAGTTGGGAAGAAGGGCTTATTTCCATGCTCTGTGACTTTATTACTAATTAGAAATGGACCGTTCGAGGACGAGGCCCTGGTGGTTTATCACTATGTAGAGATGGACCATTCGTGGACGAGGCCCTGGTGGTTTATCACTATGTAGAGATAGAACATTCGTGCATGAGGCCCTGGTGGTTTATCACTATGTAGAGATGGAACATTCGTGGATGAGGCCCTGATGGTTTATTACCATGTAGAGATGGACCATTCGTGGACGAGGCCCTGGCGGTTTATCACTATGTAGAGATGGACCATTCGTGGACGAGGCCTTGATGGTTTATCACTATGTAGAGATGGAACGTTCGTGCATGAGGCCCTGGTGGTTTATCACTATGTAGAGATGGACCATTCGTGGATGGGGCCCTGGTGGTTTATCACTATGTAGAGATGGAACATTCGTGCATGAGGCCCTGGTGGTTTATCACTATGTAGAGATGGACCATTCGTGGATGAGGCCCTGGTGGTTTATCACTATGTAGAGATGGAACATTCGTGGACGAGGCCCTGATGGTTTATCACTATGTAGAGATGGACCATTCGTGGATGAGACCCTGGTGGTTTATTACTATGTAGAGATGGACCATTCGAGGACGAGGCCCTGATGGTTTATTACTATGTAGAGATGAAACATTCGTGCATGAGACCCTGGTGGTTTATTACTATGTAGAGATGCAATGTTCGTGGACGAGGCCTTGATGATTTATTACTATGTAGAGATGGAACATTCGTGGACGAGGCCCTGGTGGTTTATCACTATGTAGAGATGGACTATTCGTGCATGAGACCCTGATGGTTTATCACCATGTAGAGATGGACCATTCGAGGACGAGGCCCTGGTGGTTTATCACTATGTAGAGATGGAACATTCGTGGATGAGACCCTGGTGGTTTATCACTATGTAGAGATGGAACATTTGTGCATGAGGCCTTGGTGGTTTTTTACTACTTAGAGATGGACATTCATGCATGAGGCCCTGGTGGTTTATTACCATGTAGAGATGGACCATTCGTGCATGAGACCCTGATGGTTTATCACTATGTAGAGATGGACCATTCGTGGATGAGGCCCTGATGGTTTATCACTATGTAGAGATGGAACATTCGTGGATGAGGCCCTGGTGGTTTATCACCATGTAGAGATAGAACATTCATGGACGAGGCCCTGGTGGTTTATCACTATGTAGAGATGGACCATTCGTGCATGAGACCCTGATGGTTTATCACTATGTAGAGATGGACCATTCGTGGATGAGGCCCTGGTGGTTTATCACTATGTAGAGTTGGAACATTCGTGGATGAGGCCCTGGTGGTTTATCACCATGTAGAGATAGAACATTCATGGACGAGGCCCTGGTGGTTTATCACTATGTAGAGATGGAACATTCGTGCATGAGGCCCTGGTGGTTTATTACTATGTAGAGATGCAATGTTCGTGGACGAGGCCTTGATGATTTATTACTATGTAGAGATGGAACATTCGTGCATGAGGCCCTGGTGGTTTATCACTATGTAGAGATGGACCATTCGTGCATGAGACCCTGATGGTTTATCACTATGTAGAGATGGACCATTCGTGGACGAGGCCCTGGTGGTTTATCACTATGTAGAGATGAAACATTCGTGGATGAGACCCTGGTGGTTTATTACTATGTAGAGATGGAAAGTTTGTGGATGAGGCCTTGATAGTTTATTACTATGTAGAGATGGAACATTCGTGGACGAGGCCCTGATGGTTTGTTACTACTTAGAGATGGAACATTCGTGCATGAGGCCCTGGTGGTTTATCACTATGTAGAGATGGAACATTCGTGCATGAGACCCTGATGGTTTATCACTATGTAGAGATGGACCATTCGTGGACGAGGCCCTGGTGGTTTATCACTATGTAGAGATGGAACATTCGTGGATGAGGCCCTGGTGGTTTATCACTATGTAGAGATGGAACATTCGTGCATGAGGCCCTGGTGGTTTATCACTATGTAGAGATGGACCATTCGTGGACGAGGCCCTGGTGGTTTATCACTATGTAGAGATGGAACATTCGTGGATGAGGCCCTGGTGGTTTATCACTATGTAGAGATGGAACATTCGTGGACGAGGCCCTGATGGTTTATCACTATGTAGAGATGGACCATTCGTGGACGAGGCCCTGGTGGTTTATCACTATGTAGAGATGGAACATTCGTGCATGAGGCCTTGGTGGTTTTTTACTACTTAGAGATGGAACATTCATGCATGAGGCCCTGATGGTTTATCACTATGTAGAGATGGACCATTCGTGGATGAGGCCTTGATGGTTTATTACCATGTAGAGATGGAATATTCGTGCATGAGACCCTGGTGGTTTATTACTATGTAGAGATGCAATGTTCGTGGACGAGGCCTTGATGATTTATTATTATGTAGAGATGGAACATTCGTGGACGAGGCCCTGGTGGTTTATCACTATGTAGAGATGGAACATTCGTGCATGAGGCCCTGGTGGTTTATCACTATGTAGAGATGGACCATTCGTGCATGAGACCCTGATGGTTTATCACTATGTAGATATGGACCATTCGTGGACGAGGCCCTGGTGGTTTATTACTATGTAGAGATGGAAAGTTTGTGGATGAGGCCTTGATAGTTTATTACTATGTAGAGATGGAACATTCGTGGACGAGGCCCTGATGGTTTGTTACTACTTAGAGATGGAACATTCGTGCATGAAGCCCTGGTGGTTTATTACTATGTAGAGATGGAACATTTGTGGACAAGGCCCTGATGGTTTATCACTATGTAGAGATGCAATGTTCGTGGACAGGGCCTTGATGGTTTATTACTACCTAGAGATGGAACATTCGTGGACGAGGCCCCGATGGTGTTGAGATACAGAAGTTAATGGCAGATGCTATCCCAACAGTCGGAGCAGTGTTGCCAACAGCCTCTATGCCTCCATGTTGAAATGAAAGAGCAATACTGAACATGTGCAAGAAATACGATGACCAGCAAATTCCCGTGTACTTCAGTAACATGCTGCCTAAAAATTGATTCTCTAGAGGTGCCATCTTCAACAATCTGAAGTTGAATCTGGAGAGTCAATCCTGCTGCTCTTGTTGAATGTTGAATTGTCCTACAGTCAACTAGGACCTCATCTATGACCAAAAAAGATTTATCTTCTCTCCTTCAACCTCCAGTACCTTCCTCTAGGCCACCAACCACCAAGTTCTAGTCATAGTCATACTTTATTGATCCCGGGGGAACTTGGTTTTCGTTACAGTTGCACCATAAATAATTAAATAGTAATAAAACCATAAATAATTAAATAGTAATATGTAAATTATGCCAGGAAATAAGTCCAGGACCAGCCTATTGGCTCAGAGTGTCTGACCCTCCAAGGGAGGAGTTGTAAAGTTTGATGGCCACAGGCAGGAATGACTTCCTATGACGCTCTGTGTTGCATCTCAGTGGAATGAGTCTCTGGCTGAAAGTACTCCTGTGCCCAACCAGTACATTATGTAGTGGATGGGAGACATTGTCCAAGATGGCATGCAACTTGGACAGCATCCTCTTTTCAGGCACCACCGTCAGAGAGTCCAGTTCCATCCCCCCAGCCAATCACTGGCATCTATGCACCCATCTGCCCCCAATCCCCCCCTCCAACCAACCTCTTGATTGGCTTAAACCTTCACCTCTCTCATTGACCCAAGCCTTAATTCATAATTGGTCTCAACTTCCCAGTTCCTCAGTCAGGGCTCAGATCTACCCTATATCTTGGTCAGTCAGCACCTTAACTACCTCCCAGTCTGGTAGCCTCCTCTTGTTTCCAAGACACCCAGACAAAACCTTGTCCTCTAATGCCACCTTTTCCTTTGCTCAACCCCCCACCCCATCACAGTTGTGCAACAGAACAAAGACAAGAAGATTTCTTTGCACCACCTTCTCAAGTTGCACAGCCTTGATGATTGGTTATCACCATGCCACATAGAATGAGAACCATAAACTGAAACCCAGTGATAGGTTGTAAGTGTTGCAAATCACTATGCAAAGAACAGTTCATACATGAATTAATTTATTTTTTTGAGTGGCCCAGTCTTGAAACACAGAATATATTTCCACTAAGTATGCAGAGAATTAAACAATATTGTTATGCTGCCTTTCCGCAGGTAAAGGTGCAGAATGTTGCTTTTCAGTTTTAGCCATTTCATCTTATTGTTAAAAATATCCTGGTTCTTATGAAACAGTTTTGACATTGAACAAATGTTATTCTGAACGAGGATGGGCCCTTCTAAATAGGTTCTCATCTTCTGTTGCTATTGTTCTATGAAACCAAGGCAAGTGATATGAGTTCACATCTTCAGTGACTTGCAGCAAGCAATGAAACTGCAATGAGAGGTAATTTAAAATGCTGCAGATGTGAGAACTTTGAAATAAAAACAATGTTGGAAACAACAAATCAGGCAACATCTGCGGAGAGAGGAGCAGAATTTCAGGTTGAAGATTTTCATCAGAGCTCGTGATTAAAAAAAAAGAGGATCTGTAAAAGGATCATCAACGTGAAATGTTGACACTACTACTCTCTCCTCAGCTGCTGCCTGATCTGTTGAGTATTTAGAGGTGAACAGCTTTTACTCGTTTTGTTAATAAGGGCAGCCCACTGGTGCAGCTACTGGAAATGCTGCCTGACAGCGCTAGAGACCCCAATTCAATCTTGACCTGTGTGGAGTCTGCATATTCTCTCCTGTGGGTTTCTTCTGGGTGTTTCCTCCCACCTTCCAAAAATGTGCAGGCTGAGAGGTTAATTGGCCACTGTAAATTTACCCCTGGTGTGTAAGTGAGTGGTGAAATCTCGGGGGGAGTTGGTTGGAATGCGAGGAGAATGAAAACAAATTGACATTAATATAAGATTGGTGTAAACTGGTGGTCATCTCCGGCTTGTTTTAAAACTACCTCATTGCCACTGCTATGTCTTGTAAGCTTAGAAACTATCCAAAATAAAAGCACAGTAGCCTGGGGATACTGTGTACTTAGTTTTACTTCAGCAAGGTGCTCACATATAACATGATGGTATAATGATGTATGCCATTCACATACTTTTATATATAACCCATATGAATTATCTAAACAAAGAATGTTTAATCAAAAATGTACTGTATTTACAATATTATTCATATATTACTGAAATATTAAATGCACTGCAAATACCATCATGCCCTCAAAATTAATCAGTAAACGTCAAGACCTTGGCCTCAATACCTCCCTATGTAGCTGGATTCCTGATTTGCTCACTTACAGGCCCAAGTCAGTTCAGGTTAGCAGCAGCATCTCCTCCACATCACTGTCAGCGCAGGTGCACCACAAGCCTGTGTGCTTAGCTTCCTGCTCTACTCGCTTTATACATATGACTGTGAGGCTAAACACAGCTCCAAAGCCATATTTATGTTTGCTGATGATACCACTGATATTGGTTGAATCAGAGGTGGTGACGAATCAGCATATAGGAGAGAGGTTGAAAATCTGGCTGAGTGGTGCTACAACAAGAACCTCTCACTCAATGTCAGCGTGACCAAAGAGCTGATTATTGACTGCAGGAGGAGGAAACTGAGGGTGCATGAGCCAGTCCTCACCAGGGGATCAGAAGTACAGTGGGTCAGCAACTTTAAATTACTCAGTGTTGTCATTTCAGAGGTTCTGTCCTAAGCCCAGCACGTAATTGCATTTATGAAGAAAGCATGACAGTGCCTCTACTTCCATAGAAGTTTGTGTAGATTCTGCATGACACCTAAAAGTTTGAAAAACTTCTATGGAGAGTATATTGACTGGTTGCACCACTACTTGGCATGGAAGCATCAATACCCCCATGAACGGAAAATGCAGTGGATATGGCCATTCTGACATGGTGATGAACTGAGAGCTTGGATACATACATGGAATTATGATGTAGTGGCCATTACAGAGACTTGGCTGGCACCAGGGCAGGAATGGATTCTCAATATTCCTGGATTTCAGTGCTTTAAAAGGGATAGAGAGGGCGGAAAAAGGGGAGGAGGGGTGGCACTACTGGTCAGGGATACTATTACAGCTACAGAAAGGGTGGGTAATGTAGCAGGATCCTCTTTTGAGTCAATATGGGTGGAAGTCAGGAACAGGAAGGGAGCAGTTACTCTACTGGGGGTATTCTATAGGCCCCCTGATAGCAGCAGAGATACAAAGGAGCAGATTGGGAGGCAGATTTTGGAAAGGTGCAAAAATAACAGGGTTGTTATCATGGGTGACTTTAACTTCCCTAATATTGATTGGCACCTGATTAGTTCCAAGGGCTTAGATGGCGCAGAATTTGTTAAGTGTGTCCAGGATGGATTCCTGTCACAGTATGTGGACAGGCCGACCAGGGGGAATGCCATACTAGATCTAGTACTAGGTAATGAACCGGGTCAGGTCACAGATCTCTCAGTGGGTGAGCATCTGGGGGACAGTGACCACCGCTCCCTGGCCTTTATAATTATCATGGAAAAGGATAGAATCAAAGAAGACAGGAAAATTTTTAATTGGGGAAAGGCAAATTATGAGGCTATAAGGCTAGAACTTGCGGGTGTGAATTGGGATGATGTTTTTGCAGGGAAATGTACTATGGACATGTGGTCGATGTTTAGGGATCTCTTGCGGGATGTAAGGGATAAATTTGTCCCGGTGAGGAAGATAAAGAATGGTAGGGTGAAGGAACCATGGGTGACAAGTGAGGTGGAAAATCTAGTCGGGAGGAAGAAGGCAGCATACATGAGGTTTAGGAAGCAAGGATCAGATGGGTCTATTGAGGAATATAGGGAAGCAAGAAAGGAGCTTAAGAAGGGGCTGAGAAGAGCAAGAAGGGGGCATGAGAAGGCCTTGGTGAGTAGGATAAAAGAAAACCCCAAGGCATTCTTGAATTATGTGAAGAACAAAAGGATGACAGGAGTGAAGGTAGGACCAATTAGAGATAAAGGTGGGAAGATGTGCCTGGAAGCTGTGGAAGTGAGCGAGGTCCTCAATGAATACTTCCCTTCGGTATTCACCAATGAGAGGAAACTTGATGATGGTGAAGACAATATGAGTGAGGTTGATGTTCTGGAGCATGTTGACATTAAGGGAGAGGAGGTGTTGGAGTTGTTAAAATACATTAGGACAGATAAGTCCCCGGGGCCTGACAGAATATTCCCCAGGCTGCTCCACCAGGTGAGAGAAGAGATTGTTGAGCCTCTGGCTAGGATCTTTATGTCCTGGTTGTCCACGGGAATGGTACCGGAGGATTGGAGGGAGGCGAATGTTGTTCCCTTGTTCAAAAAAGGTAGTAGGGATAGTCCAGGTAATTATAGACCAGTGAGCCTTACGTCTGTGGTGGGAAAGCTGTTGGAAAAGATTCTTAGAGATAGGATCTATAGGCATTTAGAGAATTATGGTCTGATCAGGGACAGTCAGCATGGCTTTGTGAAGGGCAGATCATGTCTAACAAGCCTGATAGAGTTCTTTGAGGAGGTGACCAGGCATATAGATGAGGGTAGTGCAGTGGATGTGATCTATATGGATTTTAGTAAGGCATTTGACAAGGTTCCACACGGTAGGCTTATTCAGAAAGTTAGAAGGCATGGGATCCAAGGAAGTTTGGCCAGGTGGATTCAGAATTGGCTTGCCTGCAGAAGGCAGAGGGTGGTGGTGGAGGGAGTACATTCAGATTGGAGGATTGTGACTAGTGGTGTCCCACAAGGATCTGTTCTGGGACCTCTACTTTTCGTGATTTTTATTAACGACGTGGATGTGGGGGTAGAAGGGTGGGTTGGCAAGTTTGCAGACGACACAAAGGTTGGTGGTGTTGTGGATAGTGTAGAGGATTGTCAAAGATTGCAGAGAGACATTGATAGGATGCAGAACTGGGCTGAGAAGTGGGAGATGGAGTTCAACCCGGAGAAGTGTGAGGTGGTACACTTTGGAAGGACAAACTCCAAGGCAGAGTACAAAGTACAGGATATTTGGTAGTGTGGAGGAGCAGAGGGATCTCGGGGTAAATGTCCACAGATCCCTGAAAGTTGCCTCACAGGTGGATAGGGTAGTTAAGAAAGCTTATGGGGTATTAGCTTTCATAAGTCGAGGGATAGAGTTTAAGAGTCGCGATGTAATGATGCAGCTCTATAAAACTCTGGTTAGGCCACACTTGGAGTATTGTGTCCAGTTCTGGTCACCTCACTATAGGAAGAATGTGGAAGCATTGAAAAGGGTACAGAGGAGATTTACCAGGATGCTGCCTGGCTTAGAAAGTATGCATTATGATCAGAGATTAAGGGAGCTAGGGCTTTACTCTTTGGAGAGAAGGAGGATGAGAGGAGACATGATAGAGGTGTACAAGATAATAAGAGGAATAGATAGAGTGGATAGCCAGCGCCTCTTCCCCAGGGCACCACTGCTCAATACAAGAGGACATGGCTTTAAGGGAAGGGGTGGGAAGTTCAAGGGGGATATTAGAGGAAGGTTTTTTACTCAGAGAGTGGTTGGTGCATGGAATGCACTGCCTGAGTCAGTGGTGGAGGCTGATACACTAGTGAAGCTTAAGAGACTACTAGACAGGTATATGGAGGAATCTAAGGTGGGGGCTTATATGGGAGGCAGGGTTTGAGGGTCGGCACAACATTGTGGGCCGAAGGGCCTGTACTGTGCTGTACTATTCTATGTTCTATGTCCAGCCATGGGCTCTTCTACTGCTGCGATGAGGCCACACTCAGGTTGGAGGAGCAGCATCTTATATTCTGTCTGGGTTACCTCCAACCTGATGGCATGAACATCAATTTCTCAAACTTCTAGTAAATGGCCCCCCCCCCTTCTCTATTTCCCATTCCCGTTTCCCCTCTCACCTTATCTCCTTGCCTGCCCATCGCCTCCCTCTGGTTCTCCTCCCGCTTTTTCCTTCTTCCATGGCCCTCTGTCCTCTCCAATTATATTCCCTCTTCTCCAGCCCTGTATCTCTTTCATCAGTCAACTTCCCAGCTCTGTTCTTCACCCCTCGCCCCTCTCAATTTCACTTATCAGCTGGTGTTTCTTCCTCCCCTCGCCAGACCTTCTAACTCTGACTCCCTTTTTTTTCTCCAGTCCTGCTGAGGGGTCTCTACCCAAAACGTCGACTGTACTCGTTTCCATAGATGCTGCCTGGCCTGCTGAGTTCCTCCAGCATTTTGTGTGTGTTGCTTGGATTTCCAGCATCTGCAGATTTTCTCATGCTAGTGAGTGGATACGGCCTGGTCCATCACGGATAAAGCTCTCCCCACCTTGAACACATCTACACAGAACGGTGTAGGAGGAAAGCAGGACCACCATCAGAGACCCCCACCATCTAGGCCACCAGTTTCAGGAACAGTTATTACCCCATAACTATCTGGCTCTTGAACTAGTGGGGATAACTTCACTCGCCCCAACCTGTTCCCATAATCTATGGACTCATCTCATTTTCTCCAATTTATTGCTTATTTATTTATTATGATTTCTTTATTTTCTTTTGTATATGCAGTTTGTTGTATTTTGCACTTTGGGTGTTTGTCCATCCTGTTGGGCGCAGTCTTTCATTGATTCTGTTATGTTTCCTAGACTTACTGTGTGTGCCCGCAAGAAAACAGTTCCCAGGGTCATATTTTGGTGACATATATGTACTTTGATAATCAATTTACTTTGAACTTTGAAAAGATACTTGGAGAATGTCTTTGGAAAAGCTGCCCAGTGGGAATTAATGTGTTGTGTGAGGTCTGTTTATACCTGTGTAGGAAGAGTTAACAGTCACTCATCTACTGCTGTGCCTGAGTCACTGAAGCAGCAGCAAAGTGGCACAGATCTGTCTGAGTTGACGGATCAGAATGCGTTATTTAATTGGCTAATCTGATAACGGTGAAGCTGCCTTTGACCTTGTCTGGTAGAGAGACAGATCGTAGAGAGTTGTCATTGGACAAATGTGCTCAAAGCACCTTCAGATTTGTGCAGATTCTCCTCACTGCAAGGCAGCTGTTTACGTTTCTCTGTTTACATTGTGAGAAAGAGCTTTAAGCAATTATCGAGGCCTTGGCATGTAGAGTCATCTACATTAATCAACAAGGTTATTGTGGAGGCTTCACTGAACAGTGTCAGAACCGTTGAGAATTAACTGCTCTCCTTGGGGCTGCGATGCACTCAT
Source organism: Mobula birostris (assembly GCF_030028105.1). NCBI lineage: Eukaryota > Metazoa > Chordata > Chondrichthyes > Myliobatiformes > Myliobatidae > Mobula > Mobula birostris. Next base: position 66,625,890 of record NC_092379.1, read on the forward strand.
TGCACATCCGTGGATATCTTAAATATTTTCTGTGAAGAACCTGGTCCAAATGTCTATTTCAGTAGAATGTCAAAGAAAAAATTGCTCCTTTTGTACTAGTTCCTTTTGAAAGGAGAATCTAATGTTACCTTAAAATTCGAGTTAAGCTCTAGAATTATACCTAAAACCATTCCTTTTCAGAAGACATTGTGAAAACTGCCAAAAGTGTGACCATTGTATGCTAAATAGTGTTATGGAAGCACAACAAATGACAATGAAGCCACGAAGGTCAGTCTGCTCTTGTTCTTTACTCCAGTACTAGATCATAATCCATACCATCTCATGCATACAGATTTAACTGAAAGGATAAGTTAACATTGCAAAGAGTAGAATCCAATGAAGTGGAAACAGTGTATTTTCCATACAAGGTAAAGACAAGACACATTAAGACCTGAAGGAAGGTCTCAGCCTGAAACGTCAACTGTTTATTTCTTTCCATGGAAGCTGCCTGACCTGCTGAGTTCCTCCAGCATTTTGTGTTTGTTGCTTTGGATTTCTAGCATCTGCAGATTTTCTTGCATTTGTGATAAAAAGTAAAGACTGATTTTCACTTGACCAATTGAGACATTGGAATAGTTTGTTCCAGGCTCCAACTAAATCATCTTCAGTGTAGATGCAAAATATTTCAACTTTGAGCAAAGGAGTCACTTCTGGTATGATATGGACTCCCTTACTGGAGTAAATAGAGAAAAATGGAGGAAATTTTATACATGAGTTGTGTTCAAATATCTGACCTGTACATTCATAATGAAAAGGGAAAGATATCCTTTAAGGTGTTGTGGAGGCAGAGACACTGCAGAAGGAATTGGACAGGTTGGTGGAATAAGCAAAGAACTGGCATATTTGTAGACTGTAGGGAAGTGTGAGGTTATGTGCTTTGGTTGTAAGATTAAAGTGTAAACTTATTTTCTATATGGAGAGAAAATTAAGAAATCAGAGGTGCAAAGGAACTTGTGAGTCCTCGATTAGGATTTCCTAAAGGTTAACTTGCTGGTTGAGTCAGTAGCAAAGAATACAAGTGCAATGTTAGCATTCATTTCGAGAGGACTAGCATAGAGTCTGGACCTGTAGCTCAGAAGGGTAGGGAAAGGAAGAAGGCAACAGTAATAGGGGACTCTACAGTTAGGGGGTCAGACAGGCGATTCTGTGAACGCAGGAAAGAAGCACAGATGATAGTTTGCCTCCCAGGTGCCAGGGTGTGGGATGTTTCCGATCGCATCCACAATATCCTGAAGTGGGAAGGAGAAGAGCCAGAGGTTGTGGTACATATTGGTACCAACGATGTAGGTGGGAAAAGGGAGGAAGTCCTGCAAACAGACTACAGGGAGTTAGGAAGGAATTTGAGAAGCAGGATATCAAAGTTAGTAATCTCGGGATTACTGCTTGTGCCACGTGACAGTATAGGAATAGAGCGATGTGGAGGTTAAATGCGTGGTTGAGGGATTGGAGCAGGGGGCAGGGATTCAGATTGCTGGATCATTGGGACCTCTTTTGGGACAGGTGCGACCTGTACAAAAAGGAAGGGTTGCACTTGAATCCGAGGGGGACCAATATCCTGGCAGGGACGTTTGCTGAGGCTATTGGTGAGAGTTTAAACTAGAACCAAACTGAAGAGACGGAAGAAGTGCGGGTGGCTCACAAATAGAGAAAGCTTGGAGTCAGTGTGTGAGGAGGATAGGCAGGTGATAGAGGAGGGATATGCTCAGACCAGTGGTTTGAGATGTGTCTATTTTAATGCAAGAGGCATCATGAACAAAGCAGATGAGCTTACAGTGTGGATCAGTAAGTACTTGGAGCTATGATATTGTGGCCATTACAGAGACTTGGATGGCTCAGGGGCAGGAATGGTTACTTAGAGTGCCAGGCATTAGATGTTTCAGAAAGGACAGGGAGGGAAGCAAAAGAGGTGGGGGTGTGGCACTGTTGATCAGAGACAGTGTCATGGCTGCAGAAAAGGAGGAAGTCATGGAGGGATCGTCTACTGAGCCTCTGTGGGTAGAAGTTAGAAATAGGTAGGGGTCAATAACTCTACTGGGTGTTTTTTATAGACCACCCAATAGTTACAGGAACATCGAGGAGCAGATAGGGAGACAGATTCTGGAAAGGAATAATAATAACAGGGCTGTTGTGGTGGGAGATTTTAATTTTCCAAATTAAAGAGGTTTAGATGGGGTGGAGTTTGTTAGGTGTGTTCAGGAAGGTTTCCTGACACAATATGTGGATAAGCCTACAAGAGCAGAGGCTGAACTTGATCTGGATTGGGAAATGAACCTGGTCAGGTGTCAGGTCTCTCAGTGGGAGAGCATTTTGGAGATAGTGATCACAATTCTATCTCCTTTACCACAGCATTGGTGAGGTATAGGAACAGACTAGTTAGGAAAGCGTTTAATTGGAGTAAATGGTAATGTGAAGCTATCAGGCAGGAACTTGGAAGCATAAATTGGAACAGACTTTTTCAGAGAAATGTACGGCAGAAATGTGGCAAATGCTCAGGGGATATTTGAGTGGCATTCTGCATAGATACTTTCCAATGAGACAGGGAAGGGATGGTAGGGTACAGGAACCATGGTGTACAAAGGCTGTTATAAATCTAGTCAAGAAGAAAAGAAAAGCTTATGAAAGGTTCAAAAAACTAGGTAATTATAAAGATCTAGAAGATTATAAGGCCAGCAGGAAGGAGCTTAAGAATGAAATTAGGAGAGCCAGAAGGGGCCATGAGAAGGCCTTGGCAGACAGGATTAAGGAAAACCCCAAGGTATTCTACAAGTATGTGAAGAGCAAGAGGATAAGATGTGAGAGAATGGGACAAATCAAGTGTGACAGTGGAAAAGTGTGTATGGAACTGGAGGAGATAGCAGAGGTACTAAATGAATACTTTGCTTCAATATTCACTACGGAAAAAGATCTTGGCGGATTGAAAAGCTTGAGCATGTAGATATTAAGAAAGAGAATGTGCTGGAGCTTTTGGAAAGCATCATGTTGGTAAGTCTCCGGGACCGGAGGAGATGTACCCCAGGCTACTGTGGGATGCGAGGAAGGCGATTGCTGTGCCTTTGGCAATGATCTTTGCATCATCAATGAGGATGGGAGAGGTTCTAGAGGATTGGAGGATTGCAGACGTTGTTCCCTTATTCAAGAAGGGAAGCACAGATAGCCCAGGAAATTATAGACCAGTGAGTCTTACTTCAGTGGTTGGTAATTTGATGGAAAAGATCTTGAGAGGCAGGATTTATGAACATGTGTAGAGGCATAATATGATTAGGAATAGCCAACATGACTTTGTCAAAGGCAAGTCGTGCTTTACGAGCCTGATTGAATTTTTTGAGGATACGACTAAGCACATTGAAGAAGGTAGAGTCATAAGTGTAATCTATATGGATTTCAGCAAGGCATTTGATAAGATACCCCTTGCAAGTCTTACTGAGACGGTAAGGAGGCATGGGATCCAAGGGGACATTGCTTTGTGGATCCAGAACTGGCTTGCCCACAGAAGGCAAAGAGTGGTTGTAGACGGGTCATATTCTGCATGGAGGTCGGTGACCAGTGGGGTGCAACAAGGATCTGTTCTGGGATCCCTACACTTCATGATTTTTATAAATGACCTGGATGAGGAAGTAGAGGGATGGGTTAGTAAATTTGCTGATGACACAAAGGTTGGGGGTGTTGTGGATATTGTGGAGGGCTGTCAGAGGTTACAGTGGGACATTGATAGGATGCAAAACTGGGCTGAGAAGTGGCAGATGGTGCTCAACCCAGAGAAATGTGAGGTGGTTCATTTTGATAGGTCAAATATGATGGCAGAATATAGTATTAATGGTCAGACTCTTGGCAGTGTGGAGGATCAGAGGGATCTTGGGGTCCAAGTCCATAGGACGCGCAAAGCAGCTGCGCAGGTTGACTCTGTGGTTAAGGAAGCATACGGTGCATTGGCCTTTATCAACCTTGGGATTGAGTTTAAGAGTTGAGAGAGGTAAGGTTACAGCTATTAAGGACACTGGTCGGACTGCACTTGGAGTACTGTGCTCAGTTCTGGTCACCTCACTGCAGGAAGGATGTGGAAGCTATAGAAAAGGCAGAACAGATTTACAAGGATGTTGCCTGGATTGGGGAGCATGCCTAATGAGAATAGGTTGAGTGAACTCGGCCTTTTCTCCTTGGAGCGGCAGAGGGTGAGAGGTGACCTGATAGAGATGTATAAGATGGTGAGAGGCATTGATCATGTGGATAGTCAGAAGCTTTTTCCCAGGGCTGAAAGGGCTAACATGAGATGGCACAGTTTTATGGTGCTGGAGGTGTCAGGAATTGCGTCGCCTCTGATCTGGGCCGACATTTACGTGCCAGGCGGCACCTAATTAATTAGCTCGTTTATTTTGGCTTTTTTCTCAAAGATGTGCTGGGTGCGTCCTGGCTACCGCTGCATTCTCCGCGGATCGGTATCGGTCCGCAGCCCGGGGGTTGGGACCACTGGGGTGTCATCTCATCGTCGTCTGTTTCCATCAGGGCAGGCAGGTCATCTTCTTCTATCTCGAAACGCTTAATTATGTCTAGTTTTACGCCAAGTGTAACACCTTTACGAGTTCTTTCAGGCTTTTCAGATACCTTAGAACTCATCTTGCTAACGGCTGCTCACAGGCACGTGTTTAAGCATTGCTGGCTAGAATGCAGTTCCAGAGGAGGAGCTTGGCTGCTCGGGGCGCACGCTGCTTTTTATCGCGTGCTGCCTTTTTTCGTAACCGTGAAAACACCTTCTGTTAGTGAAAACAGGTAACTAATGTAGGTCTTTCATAGCAGCGAGGTTTTGTAAAGCACACGTTGGAAAAGCGGGGGATTGACTGATGAGCAATTTTTGGGCCCCATATCTATGGAAGGATGTGTGGGTGTTACGGGGTACAGTTGGAGTCAGATCAGCCACTATCAGATGGAATGATGTAACAGGTCTGAGAAACTGAGTAGCTTAATACTTCTCTATGTGCCAGAAATAGGAAAGAAAAGATGTCAGAGATGGAAAGAAGAAACCGAGGGACTAGGACAATGAATTAAAGAATAAAACAATCAGTTGAAAGAGGAAGGAGGTCTAATCCAACTTTTGGTCATAAAATTAATACATTACATCCACAGTGAGTCCTGGTAAGCTTTACTGGAAATAGATTGAGATGAACCTTAAGTTTTATATTAAAACCGTGGCAGGAAGCAAAAAGACTTTGTACTGATAAAACTGTAGCATTACATGCTAATAACAGTTACCCCAACTCCCTCACAGAATGAGCTGGTCAGACCCCCCGCTGCTCCTGCTAACAGCCAGTGAGCAAGCCCGCAGGAAAATACAGTCACTTCAACAAGGGGAGATTTCTTTTTGTGAAGGGATTCAGTGTCAGATGGAGACGAAGTGGTGGGTCTCAGGGTGGATAAATTGAATAACTAAATTATCTTAGTTACACATGCGCAAATGTATTATTGCACAGTGTGAATGCAAGTATTTTGTTTTAACTGATGTGATTAATAAGAATGGAACTGCAAACATAAAACATTGCAATTTGCCTACTGCTACAATAGGTCTACAGCAGACGTGATCGCAATGGCTCTCCATGTGGCCTTGGATCACCTAGACAATGCAAATACCTATACCAGGCTGCTGTTTATTGACTATAGCTCAGCATTTAACACCATCATTCCTACAGTCCTGATTGAAAAGCTATAGAACGTAGGCCTCTGGACCTCCCTCTGCAACTGGATCCTAACCAGAAGACCACAATCTCTGTGGATTGGAAATAACAATTCCGCCTCACTGACAATCAACACTGGCGCACCACAGGGACGTGTGCTTAGCCCAATGCTGTACTCTCTCGACACTCATGACTGTGTGACTCGGCACAGTTCAAATGCCATCTATAAATTTGCTGATGATATAACCATTGTTGGCAGAATTTCAGATGGTGATGAGAGCATGTACAGGAGCAAGGTATACCAGTTAGTTGAATGGAGTTGCAGCAACAACCTGGCACTCAACGTCAGTAAGAAGAAAGAGCTGATTGTGGACTTCAGGAAGGGTAAGACAAGGGAACACAAACCAATCCTCGAAGAGGGATCAGAAGTGAAGAGAGTGAGCAGTTTCAAGTTCCTGGGTGTTAGTATCATTGAAGACCTAACCTGGGCCCAGCATACTGATGTAGCTATAAAGAAGGCAGGACAGCGGCTGTATTGCATTCGGAGTTTGAGGAGGTTTGGTTTGTCAACTAAAACATGAAAACTTTTACAAATACACCATCAAGAGCATTCTGACTGACTGCATCACCATCTGGTCAGTGGCGGGGATGGGGGTCGGGGGGCTACTATACAAGATCAAAATAAGTAAGTTATAGAAACTTGTAAGATTAGTCAGCCAACAAAGGGTACTAGTCTCCATGGTATCCAAGACATCTTCAAGGAGCCATTCCTTAGGAAGGTGGTGTACATCATGAAGGATCCCCTCCACCCAGGATATGCCTTCTTCTCATTGCTACAGTCAGGAAGGAGGTACAGAAGCCTTGAAGAAAGACACTTAGTGATTCAGGAATAGAAACATAGAAAATAGGTGCAGGAGTAGGCCATTTGGCCCTTCGAGCCTGCACCGCCATTCAGTATGATCATGGCTGATCATCCAACTCAGAACCCTGTACCAGCCTTCCCTCCATACCCCCTGATCCCTTTAGCCACAATGGCCATATCTAACTCCCTCTTAAATATAGCCAATGAACTGGCCTCAACTGTTTCCTGTGGCAGAGAATTCCACAGATTCACCACTCTCTGTGTGAAGAAGTTTTTCCTAATCTCGGTCCTAAACAGCTTCCCCTTTATCCTCAAACTGTCACCCCTCGTTCTGGACTTCCCCAACATCGGGAACAATCTTCCTGCATCTAGCCTGTCCAATCCCTTTAGGATTTTATACGTTTCAATAAGATCCCCCCTCAATCTTCTAAATTCCAACGAGTATAAGCCTAGTTCATCCAGTCTTTCATCATATGAAAGTCCTGCCATCCCAGGAATCAATCTGATGAACCTTCTTTGTACTCCGTCTATGGCAAGGATGTCTTTCCTCAGATTAGGGGACCAAAACTGCACACAATACTCCAGGTGTGGTCTCACCAAGGCCTTGTACAACTGCAGTAGAACCTCCCTGCTCCTGTACTCGAATCCTCTTGCTATGAATGCCAGCATACCATTCGCCTTTTTCACCGCCTGCTTGTACCTGCATGCCCACTTTCAATGACTGGTGTACAGTGACACCCAGGCCTCATTGTACCTCCCCTTTTCCTAATCGGCCACCATTCAGATAATAATCTGTTTTCCTGTTCTTGCCACCAAAGTGGATAACCTCACATTTATCCACATTAAATTGCATCTGCCATGAATTTGCCCACTCACCTAACCTATCCAAGTCAACCTGCATCCTCTTAGCATCCTCCTCACAGCTAACACTGCCACCCAGCTTCGTGTCATCCGCAAACTTGGAGATGCTGCATTTAATTCCCTCATCTAAGTCATTAATATATATTGTAAACAACTGGGGTCCCAGCACTGAGCCTTGCGGTACCCCACTAGTCACTGCCTGCCATTCTGAAAAGGTCTTGTTTATTTCCACTCTTTGCTTCCTGTCTGCCAACCAATTCTCTATCCACATCAATACCTTACCCCCAATACCGTGTGCTTTAAGTTTGCACACTAATCTCCTGTGTGGGACCTTGTCAAAAGCCTTTTGAAAATCCAAATATACCACATCCACTGGTTCTCCCCTATCCACTCTACTAGTTACATCCTCAAAAAATTCTATGAGATTCGTCAGACATGATTTTCCTTTCACAAATCCATGCTGACTTTGTCCAATGATTTCACCGCTTTCCAAATGTGCTGTTATCACATCATTGATAACTGACTCTAGCACTTTCCCCACCACCGATGTTAGGCTAACCGGTCTATAATTCCCTGGTTTCTCTCTCCCTCCTTTTTTAAAAAGCGGGGTTACATTAGCCACCCTCCAATCCTCAGGAACGAGTCCAGAATCAAAAGAGTTTTGAAAAATTATCACTAATGCATCCACTATTTCCTGGGCTACTTCCTTAAGCACTCTGGGATGCAGACCATCTGGCCCTGGGGATTTATCTGCCTTCAATCCCTTCAATTTACCTAACACCACTTCCCTACTAACATTTATTTCCCTCAGTTCCTCCATCTCACTGGACCCTCTGTCCCCTACTACTTCCGGAAGATTATTTATGTCCTCCTTAGTGAAGACAGAGTAGGTATTCAATTGGTCTGCCATGTCCTTGTTCCCCATAATCAATTCACCTGTTTCTGTCTGTAGGGGACCTACATTTGTCTTAACCAATCTTTTTCTTTTCACATATCTATAAAAGCTTTTACAGTGAGTTTTTATGTTCCCTGCCAGTTTTCTCTCATAATCTTTTTTCCCTTTCCTAATTAAGCCCTTTGTCCTCCTCTGCTGGACTGTGAATTTCTCCCAGTCCTCAGGTGAGCCGCTTTTTCTGGCTAATTTGTATGCTTCTTCTTTGGAATTGATACTATCCCTAATTTCCCTTGTCAGCCACGGGTGCACTACCTTCCCTGATTTGTTCTTTTGCCAAACTGGAATGAACAATTGTTGTAGTTCATCCATACGATCTTTAAATGCTTGCCATTGCATATCCACCATCAACCCTTTAAGTGTCATTTGCCAGTCTATCTTAGCTAATTCATGTCTCATACCTTCAAAGTTACCCTTCTTTAAGTTCAGAACCTTTGTTTCTGAATTAACTATATCACTCTCCATCTTAATGAAGAATTCCACCATATTATGTTCACTCTTACCCAAGAGGCCTCTCACGACAAGAATGCTAATTAACCCTTCCTCATTGCTCAATACCCAGTCTAAACTAGCCTGCTCTCTAGTTGGTTCCTCGACATGTTGGTTCAAAAAACCATCCCACATACGTTCCAAGAAATCCTCTTCCTCAGCACCCTTACCAATTTGGTTCGCCCAATCTATATGTCACCCATTATAACTGCTGTTCCTTTACTGCACGCATTTCTAATTTCCTGTTTAATGCCATCCCCAACCTCACTACTACTGTTAGGTGGCTTGTACACAACTCCCACCAGCGTTTTCTGCCCCTTAGTGTTATGCAGCTCTACCCATATCGATTCCACATCCTCCTGGCTAATGTCCTTCCTTTCTATTGCGTTAATCGCCTCTCTAACCAGCAATGCTACCCCGCCTCCTTTTCTTTCATGTCTATCTGTGGAATTCTCTGCCACAGGAAACAGTTGAGGCCAGTTCATTGGCTATATTTAAGAGGGAGTTAGATATGGCCCTTGTGGCTATGGGGGTCAGGGGGTATGGAGGGAAGGCTGGGGCGGGGTTCTGAGTTGGATGATCAGCTATGATCATAATAAATGGCGGTGCAGGCTCAAAGGGCCGAATGGCCTACTCCTGCACCTATTTTCTATGTTTCTATGTTTGTTTCTATCCCTCCTGAATATTGAATATCCCTGAATGTTGAGCTCCCATCCTTGGTCACCCTGCAGCCATGTCTCTGTGATCCCAACTATATCATATTCATTAATACCAATCTGCACTTTTAATTCATCCACCTTGTTACGAATGCTCCTTGCATTGACACACAAAGCCTTCAGGCTTGCTTTTACAACACTCTTAGCCCTTATACAATTATGTTGAAAAGTGGCCCTTTTTGATGCTTGCCCTGGATTTGTCAGCCTGCCACTTTTACTTTTCACCTTACACTTTTTGCTTCTACCCTCATTTTACATCCCTCTGTCTCTCTGCACTGGTTCCCATACCCCTGTTGTGAACTAACCTCCTCTCGCCTAGCCTCTTTAATTTGATTCCCACCCCCCAACCATTTTAGTTTAAAGTCACCTCAGTAGCCCTCGCAATTCTCCCCGCCAGGATATTGGTCCCACTAGGATTCAAGTGTAACCCGTCCTTTATGTACAGGTCACACCTGCGCCAAAAGAGGTCCCAATGATCCAAAAACTTGAATCCCTGCCCCCTGCTCCAATCCGTCAGCCACGCATTTATCCTCCACCTCATTGCATTCCTACTCTCACTGTCGTGTAGCACAGGCAGTAATCCCGAGATTACTACCTTTGCAGTCCTTTTTCTCAACTCCCTTCCTAACTCCCTGTATTCTCCATTCAGGACCTCTCCCCTTTTCCTACCTATGTTATTGTTACCTATATGTACCATGACCTCTGGCTCCTCACCCTCCCACTTCAGGATATCTTGGACGCGATCAGAAATATCCCAGACCCTGGCACCAGGGAGGCAAACTACCATTCAGGTCTCCGGACTGCGTCCACAGAATCGCCTATCTGACCCCCTTACTATCGAGTCCCCTATCACAACTGCCCTCCTCTTCCTATCCCTACCCTTCTGAGCTGAGGGCCGGAGCTTCTTCCCCTTTGCCATCCGGTTTCTAAATGGGCATTGAACCCACGAGCTCTGCTTCACTACTTTTATATTTCTGTTTTTTTTTGGCAGTACTTATTTTATTTTAACTATTTAACTGACGTTTCTATACTTAACGTAACTCAGTTTTTTCTCTATATTATTTATCACGTATTCCATTGTACTGCTGCCGTAAAGTTAACAAATTTCATGATAATATGCTGGTGATATTAAAATTAATTCTGATTCTGCACTTGTGAAACCTGGGAGAAACCAAACCTGATAAACTCAGTGGGAATTAATAATCTGCTCAATCCACATTAGTGTTTAGAGCAGATTATGTACATGAGAAGGACTCTGATGTTGGAGAAGATCCCGGCAGCCTAAACCCAGACAGAGCTCAGCAGGTCCCTGGGTATATGTTTCCAGGTGAGTAAAACAGGCACTGGATTAACAATTCAGTAAGATGAGTTCCCTCCAACAATGTAGTGCTAATGTTAGTAATGATGACTGCAGAACCATTGGATTATCATCAAACCTTTCACTAATGAGTTTCAATGCTAGTTATCTGCCATTCTTCTCGTCTGGTCTGCAGATCACGCCTTACTTTCAGCAATGTGGTTGACCCCATTCACTCTGTAATGACTGAGCGAATCCTCGGTTGTATATGACCATTATACAACCACTGAATAAAAAATGAATAAAATCAGATGAACCAAATGACACTGACCCTGTCATTGAATTCTGACATGGCAACACAGATCCTACATCTGTTATCTTTCAAGAACCTCCTCCTCTGGAGAATGTGTCCACACTGGGAGAGGTGTCCTACTGACTAGACAATCAGGTTGTCCCAATACAAGCCTTGCGTATATCCTGTCCCAAACCGGGAATGATCCTCAAAACTGATGGCACAGTAACAATGGGAAGGATGGAGTAGCTCAACTTCAACTTCAACTTCAACGAAACTTCTGATTACCACCTTCTGTCCTCCCTCAGACGACGAACCTCCTGTCCTCCCTCACACGATAAACCTCCTGTCCTCCCTCAGACGACGAACCTACTGTCCTCCCTCAGACCACGAACCTCCTGTCCTCCCTCAGATGACAAACCTCCTGTCCTCCCTCAGACCACAAACCTCCTGTCCTCTCTCACACGATAAACCTCCTATCCTCCCTCAGACCACAAACCTCCTGTCCTCTCTCACACGATGAACCTCCTGTCCTCCCTCAGACAACGAACCTCCTGTGCTCCCTCAGACCATGAACCTCCTGTCCTCCCTCAGACCACGAACCTCCTGTCCTCCCTCAGACGACAAACCTCCTGTCCTCCCTCAGACGACGAACCTCCTGTCCTCCCTCAGACAATGAACCTCCTGTCCTCCCTCAGACCACGAACCTCCTGTCCTCCCTCAGACGACAAACCTCCTGTCCTCCCTCAGACGACGAACCTCCTGTCCTCCCTCACACGATAAACCTCCTGTCCTCCCTCAGACGAACCTCCTGTCCTCCCTCAGACGAACCTCCTGTCCTCCCTCAGACCATGAACCTCCTGTCCTCCTTCAGACCACGAACCTCCTGTCCTCCCTCAGATGACAAACCTCCTGTCCTCCCTCAGACGACGAACCTCCTGTCCTCCCTCAGACGACGAACCTCCTGTCCTCCCTCAGACGACGAACCTCCTGTCCTCCCTCAGACGACGAACCTCCTGTCCTCCCTCAGACGACGAACCTCCTGTCCTCCCTCAGATGGTGAACCTCCTGTTCTCCCTCAGATTATGAACTCATGCTTGGAAGAAATACTGGAGATAGCAAAAGCACAGCATGTCCTCTGTAAAAGAGATGTCAGTGTCCAAGAGTGGCTTCATAGAACAACACTGACTTAGCTGAAGGGCACAATGAGCAGACTGGGTCTACATATGAAAGAACAAGAGGGTTGAACTTCTCTGACCTTGTCACCAGCAATCCACCTGTGGCTTCGCATAGGTTGAAGTGATTACTGCCCCGTCCTTGTCTACCCCCTGAGGACACCTCAATTGTATCATCAACATCAACAGAAGCAGAAATATATACCACCACAATCTGTAACTTGGAGACGCAATAGTACAGGTACTGGAATCTGGAGTAACAAGCAACCTGCTAGAAAAACTCTAACATTCGAGTAACTTCTCTATAACCTGTAACCCGTGGCTTAGGATAGATTCTACTCTACACTTACTATCACGTTAGTTAGTGGGGAATGCAAATAATTATGCAGGGAGCAGCACAAAACAACCCTAAAAATACAATGGACCAAACTAAGTGATCTCATAGCCAATGTGATGAAGTCACACTGAGGAGTGTTTGATACCTCTGGCCTGTATTCAATGGAGTCAGAAAGATGGGAGGTGGGGTATTAGGGAATTTCATTGAAACCTACTGGTGTTGAAAGGCTTGAATAGAGTGGATCTGGAGAGGATGTTTCCATTAACAGGATCTAAGGGCACAGCTTCAGAATAAAGAGAGGTACTTTTAAAAACTGAGATGAAGAGGGATTTCTCCAGTCAGGGTAGTGAATCTGTGGAATTCATTGCTAGAGGGAGCAGTGGACGCTAAGTCATTGGATGTATTTAAGGCAGAGATTGATAAGTTCTTGAGGGGTAAAGTGGTTAAGTATTTCAAGGAGAAGGCTGGAGAATGTGGTTAAAAAATCAGCCATGACTGAAAGGCGGAACAGACTTGATGGGCTGAATGGCCAAATTTGCCCCTGCAGCTACACCTCCTACATGACTGATCACTGGCATTGTGATTGCACTGAGCTAACTACACACTGTCGTGTCACCCACAGTTGTAGGTGGTGCACTCTGTGGGCTCAGTGTGTTGGTAATGGAGGGAAAGAGGGAGGGAGTGATGGTGAGGAAGGGGACCAATGAAGTAGGTTGCCTTGGCCTGGATGGTGTTGATCCTCATTAACGTTAGTGCTACCCCATTTTAGAAGGTGGGGAATAAGCCATCACTACTTTGACTTGTGCCTTACAGAACAAAGAACATAGAACGTAACAAAACAGGAACAGGCCTCTCAGCCCACAATATCTGTGCTAACCATGATGCCAATTTAAACTGCACATTTGCCTGCACAAGGGCCATATGCCTGTTTTCCCTGCCTGGGCATGGTCTGAATCCTTCCATTCCCTTTCTCTGTATGCCTGTCTAAATGCCTCTTAAACATTACTGTTGTATTTGTTTCCACCGCCCCTGTAGCAGTGTGTTCTGAGCACCTACCACACTCTGTGTTTTAAAAAAAAATTGACATATAAATATATTTTAAACTTTACCCCTCCCCTTTAAATTCGATGCCCTTGGGTATTTAATATTTCCAACCTGGAAAGAGCCTCTGACCCTCTACTCTGTCTGTGCGTATATATTATATACTTTGATCTGGTTACCCCTCAGCTTCTGACACATCGGGTTTGTTCAACATTACCTGATAGCTAGTGCTCTCTAAACCGGGCAACGTCCCGGTGAATCTCTTCTGCACCTCCCCCAAGCCCCCATGTCCTTCATGTTATGGTGTGACCAGGACAGCATGTGGCCTGACCAAAGTTTTATAACTACGACATGATTTACCAGCTTAGAAATGGAAAGGAATCTGGGTGTCAGGATGCCAGTTAATCACCACAGGATACACTACCTCTGACCTGCTCCCCCGGTCTAAAGTGGCACAGTGTCAGTCAGCATATACTCCAGGTTGATGCCACTGTCGCTGGTGCTGCCCTAAAGACCACTAGAGCACTGCCAGTGTGGCCAGCGTGCTTGATGTTATGGGATAATCACCAGTTAAGTCCAGCGAGAACCTGGCACAAGGTGAAGCCCAGCAAGTCAGGCAGCATCTGAGAGAGAGAGAAACAGCATTAACATTTCAGATCCAGGATCCCTTCTGATGAAAGCTCACCACCTCCAGTATTTTGTGTTTTTGTTTCTGATCCTCAATATCTGCAGTCTATTAGTGTTCAGACGGTGAGCTTAATGATGCTGGGAATAGGTTATGTACCTATCAAGAAACTATCAATCTCCGCTTTAAATGCACCCTTGACGGCCTCCACAGTCACCTGTGGCAGTGGATTCCACAGAATAGCCATCCGCTGGCTGAAGAAATTCCTCTTTATCTCAGTTTTAAAGGGATGTTCCTTTATTCCTGAGGCCATGTTCTTGGACCCTGGACTCTCCTACAAATGGAAACATTCTCTCTCCGTTCACTCTATCCAGGACTTTGTTCTGACTCAGTGGGCTAAGGGCCTTGTTCCCTTGCTTTATGGACTATGCTTCTGGATGTACTACATCACTAAATATGACTGGATAGTGATTTTGTGAAGTGCACTGCACATCTTTATCAGGTATCAGTATTTTGTTGCTGGGACTTCTCTTACCAAACCGTACTCTTTGTTGACAGTGAAAACAAACAATAAAATGGGTGGTCTTGTTCTCGTGCAGAAGATCATTCTGTCTCTGGTATTTCTTTCCATTTGAGTCAATACGGAAAGCGAGAATTTATTCAAAAGAGCAAAGGGAATTGCTGAAGTTGGGTAGTGCTTTTTTTCCAAATAAAAGCATCTGTGATGTAACCTCAGGAATTTTGTGGAATTTCCAGCTGCCAGTATGACTGGCAATCAGAACACAAAAGAAGCAAAAGGAGCATCTTATCTGGTACTCAGATTTTCAATGTAGTTGGAGTTTACAAGTAGGAATTTACAAGTAGGAATGTGCTCCTATCCGATTACTTCTTCAGCCCTTTACCTCCTTCACATTATGATCTCCCAGCTTCTTACTTCATTCACCCCTTCCCCACCTACCCACCTTCTCCATCACCTGGTTTCACCTATCATCTGCCAGCTAGTACTCCCCCTGCCCCCCCCCACACACTTTCCTATTCTGGCTTCTTCCCCCTTCCTCTCTATTCCTGATGAAAGGTTTTGGCCGGAAGCGTCGACTGTTCATTCCTCTCCATAGGTGCTGCCTGACCTGCTGAGTTTCTCCAGCACTTTGTGTGTGTTGCTCTGGATTTGCAGCGTCTGCAGGATCTCTTGTGTTCCGGTTATGTTTCTGTTTTCCAGGGTATTGGTTTAACCGCAGTTGGATTACTGTGCCCAGATTTGCTTCGTTTACCTAAAAAGGATACAGTTGCAGTCCAAAGGAGAATCACTGCTGTAATTCCTGGCATGAGAGAATTGTTCTATCAAGATGTGTTAGACAGGTTGAGTCTGTATATCTTGGAGTTCAGAAGAGTGAAGAGTGATCTTATTTAGCAATATACAATCCCAAAGGGGGGGGGGGGGGGGGTTTGACAGGATAGATGTTCTGGTTGTTTCACAAGTGGAATAGGCTCAAAAGAGGGGATAGAGCAACAAGGTCAAGGGTGGTCATTTAAAGCTGAGTTGCATAGAAAGTTCCTTTTTAAATAGAGGGCCTTCGGCCTCTGGGATTTCTGCCCTGGGAGTTCTGGAAGCCAGGTGGAGTGGCAGGGTCACACAGACTTTGCAGCTCAGCTGATCCATACAGACCAGAAGCGCCTGTGTTTGGCCCATGTGACGTGAAGTACGAAGGTGAGGCTAGATACATTTTTGAAAGTTGATGGAATTGGGGGTTATGGTCAACTGGCACAGATAAAGAGCTAAAGCCAGGGCAGGTCAGCCATGATCATATGGGATGAAGGGCAGGCTTGAGGGACTCTGTGAGCTACTTCTACTCCTTTTCTCCTGTGTCTGCAGTCTTGAAAGGTTCCCATTTTGCAGACATTAAATATGATGAAGGAAATATAGCGGACAGCTTCCCCATGGCAAGCTGTTACTAACAATAAGATAACATCTAAGTAATCAATTTGGTGATCACAAACAACATCCTGCTCTTTATTGATCATCAATATTGATGGCAGTCCTATCTGAGGGATGTCACTGGGCACTCCCATTGGTGCTGGAAGTTCTGAGCGTCACATTACTTCATCAGTGATGGTGTAGATGAAGGATGCCTTCATTTTTGTAGTGGAGCATTTTTTATTTATAGTTTTAAGAGAAAAGATTATACCCCTTAAATCTTTTCTTGCTGTGCCCTCTTGCCTCAGAAATAAGGGATATATCATCATCATCATCATCATCAGGTGCCATGCCCAGTTTGAGCTTTGACTGCCATGGCCCACACACTCCTGTTTCGGGTCAAGTGGATCAATTCATTGGTATTCATTTCCAATTCTCTGGCTGCTGTCTCCATCATCATTTGTCTTTGTCTTCCTCTTGCTTACTTCCCTTCAATCCTTCCCATAATTACCGTGCATTCTAACTCCTCTTTCCTAATCACCTGTCCAATGAAGTTACATTGCCTTTTCATGATCTCATACATTATTTCTCTTTTTGTGTTTGCTCTGTTCATGACATCCTTGTTAGATATTCGATTCATCCATGATATTTTTTGCATCCTCCTCAAAAACCACATCTCTGCTGCTTCAATTCGTTTCCTCATGTTACAGATATTGTCTAACATTCTGAGCCATACAACATAACTGGATAAACATAACATTTCAGTACTCTG
Organism: Mobula birostris; assembly: GCF_030028105.1. Classification (NCBI taxonomy): domain Eukaryota; kingdom Metazoa; phylum Chordata; class Chondrichthyes; order Myliobatiformes; family Myliobatidae; genus Mobula; species Mobula birostris. The sequence goes on from NC_092379.1 coordinate 66,642,926, forward strand.
AGGTGGTTGTCATGACTAGTTTAGTATTGGTCAGTATACTCTTCATTCTCATAAAGGTGTCTTTTGCCATCCCTATTCATCTTTAATGTCCAAGTCACACCTGCCATCTGATGTCACCCAGCTTCCTAAGTAGCTAAAGTTCTGTACTTGTTTATGTCTTCCCCGTTTATTCTCAGCCTGCAGATAGGATCTCCTTCTTTTTGGATATCACCATACATTCTGTCTTTTTGCATTTGATAGATAGACCCATTTTTGCACTTTCTTCAACAATTATATCAATTAAGTTTTGTACTTCTTCCTCCGTACTTGCAATTAACACAGTGTCATTTGCATATCTGAAATTATTGATGTTTTCACCGCCAACTTTGATTCCCAAGATGTCTCTTATTTTTGTAATATTGTTTCACTGTACACATTAAATTAATCAGGAGAGAAAACACACCCTTGTCTAACGTCTCTCTCGATTTTCGTAAACTGACTCACTTCTCCATCTATTCTTACAGCGGCAGTTTGTTCCCAGTACAGATTCTGATTAGGCGGAGGTCTTTAGAATCCAGATCTAGAGTTTCTATAATATTTCAAATAACTTATTGTACTTCACTTTATCAAATACTTTTGTGTAGTCGATAAAACAAACAAACAAAACTTTTTGCACTTGAATAGTTCATTCTGATAGTATCCATAACATCATATCGTGTTTCTTGTACCTTTGTCTTTCACAAAACACATTGTTCTTTACCTATTTCAGCTTGTATCTTACTTTAGCTCTTGTCATCAAAATTCCTTAGAAGTATCTTAGTGATATGACTCACTAAAGTTACGGTCCTATGTAATTCACATTCTATTGCTCCAGGTTTCTTAGGAGCAGTGATAAATACTGATTTTTTCATCTCTTCTGGTATTATTCCTGTCTCATAAATGTCATTGATTAATTCAGTAAGTTTTTCAATCCATAATCTTCAAGGCAATAATTTGTTCTATTACTAATTCATCAGGACCTGCTGCCTTTCCTTTCTTCATCTTATTTATTGCATTACGAACCTCAGATTTTAAAATACTTGGACCTCAATGTTCTTCTTAATTTCTGGTTTTTCACCTCGATTGTCTTCAAACATTCCTGAATATACTCAGTCCATCTGTTCTTAATCTCATCTTTTTCCATGACAATGGTATCTTACTTTGTTTTAAACATCCACCTGAAGAACAGAGAGCTTTTTACCAGTGATATTCTTGATTTGTTGATGTAACCTTTTTGGATCAGTAATAAGGATTCTTTCTAATTGCTCACATTCCTCGTTCAACCATTCTTCTTTGGCTTTTTGACATAAGCTTTTAACTTTCTTATCTAAGGATTTATATTCTATAGAATTTGCTTTCTTCTGTCTCCTTTCTTCCTTAGAATTTTGATTTCATCTTTCATCCATTTATTCTTTGTGCTTTTTTCTTTTTTAGGAATCACTGACTTGGCTGATTCTACCAAGCATCCTTTAGAGAGTTAAATTTCATTTCTACATGACTGCTATCATCTTCAACAGATTCTATTTCTAGACTTCCAAGATATATGGGTTGATTTATAGTTGAAAGGCCAAGGAATTAACATTTCAAACCCATCCGCACCACCTGCCAGATATCATCCCAGAATTCAGCGCCAAACCTTTGTCCTCATTTGTCACGGCTGATCAGGACAGGTGTAAGGGACACTTCCTGTGATCTTGGGTTTTATTGTTGGGTTCATTAAAGCTCAGGCTAGGCCCTGAATAACTTTGCTAAATTTTATTTGAGGATACGGCACAGTAACAGGCCTAGCTGCTCAAAGAGCCCACTCTGCCCTATTACACCCATGTGACCAAATAACGTCTTTGGATGTGCGATGAAACTGGAGGAAGCCCACATGATCACAGGGAGAACGTACAAATGCTTACGGAGAGTGACGGGGATTGACCCTGGGTGACTGGCGGGGGACGTACAGACGCCTTACGGAGAGTGACGGGGATTGACCCTGGGTGACTGGCAGGGGACGTACAGACCCCTTACGGACAGTGACGGGGATTGACCCTGGGTCACTGGCACTGTAATAGTGTTATGCTAAATGTGAACTATCGTGCCACACCTAAAATTGCTACTTTGCTTTCTGTGCAGTTTTCTCAATTTGCACAGGACCCACCTCTTACAGAACCTATCTGAACTTTACTGGTAAGATTAAAAAAAGGTTCTTCATTATCTCCATATCTTCAGAATCTGCTTTAAACTTTGTGTAGATGAACAGCCTGAAAGCTAATCCTCTGCCAACACACTAACTGGACAACATTACCTCTCAGGCCACTAAAACCAAAATCTGAATTATCAATTCTCTTCCTGCCTCACCCTTTCCACTATCTGCAATTTTCATAATCTCTAAGTTTCCTGAAGGACCTTTGTCGCTGCACTCCTAGCCTCTTACTCATTCCATCATTGGGATGTACTTTTAGCACCAAGTTTTATCTCTCTCTCCCTCCCTCCTCCCTCCCTCCTCCCCCCCCCTCCCCCCCTCCCCCCCCTCCTCCCCCTCCTCCCCCCCCTCCTCCCCCCCCTCCTCCCCCCCTCCTCCCCCCTCCTCCCCCTCCTCCTCCTCCCCTCTCCCCCCTCTCCTCCCCCCTCTCCTCCCCCCTCTCCTCCCCCCCTCTCCTCCCCCCTCTCCTCCCCCCCTCCTCCCCTTCCCCTCCTCCCCCCCTCCTCCCCCCCTCCCCCCCCTCCTCCCCCCTCCCCCCCCTCCTCCCCCCCCTCCCCCTCCCCCTCCCCCCCCTCCCCCCCCCCCCTCCTCCCCCCTCCTCCCCCCTCCTCCCCCTCCTCCCCCCCCTCCCCCCCCTCCTCCTCCCTCCCCCCCCTCCTCCCCCCTCCCCCCCCCCTCCCCCCCCCCTCCTCCCCCCTCCTCCCCCCTCCTCCCCCCCTCCTCCCCCCTCCTCCCCCCCAACTCCTCCCCCCCTCCTCCCCCCCTCCTCCCCCCTCCTCCCCCCCTCCTCCCCCTCTCCACTCCCCCCCCTCTCCTCCCCCCTCTCCTCTCCCTCTCCTCTCCCTCTCCTCTCCTCTCCCTCTCCTCTCCTCACTCTCTGTCCTCTCCTCTCTCTCCTCCTCTCCACCTTTTAAGGTGACCTTTAAACCTGTCCTTTCTCTCTAAATTTTTAATCGTATACCTAAGGACAGTAAATCTCCAAGAATCTGACACCCTCAGAATTTTTGGTGACATTAGACTTGCTGATTTTCAAGACTATTGGATGTTGCTCCTGTTAGTACCCCATATGCCTTTAATTCACATTTTTAAGTTGTTGCACAGTAGCATAATAAAGTTCCCAGTGAACCAGGTGAGTGTAAGAAGCAGGACCATGTGTGTTTAAAGGGAGTACGGGAACCAGGACTCCAATCCTTATGAAGAGAGTATGAGAAAAATAATGTGAAGCAGATACCAAACTGCCGGGATCCCGAAACAGTCAGATAGTGGATTATCTGAGTTTTTTCTGTATTTTCTTTGTGGAGCTCAGCAGTCGATCTTGCTTGACAATGTTCGATGAAACACTGGGTATCATGAGGCATCGGAGCAATTACAAATTGTGGTGTACATTGCAATCTTATTGTTTTTAATGAGTTAGTGAATATATTGTTTAACTTGTTCAACATAAAATCTCTGATCCCCAAGTTAAGTTGAGTTGGACTGGGAGTAATAACAGAAAATTAGACTATGTTTGGGAAGTGCTGGCTTATGATAGACTGGTTTGTTAAGGCACTCAATTATTTGTAATGTATGCTAATACTTCCTTGCCTTTGTACATATTTTCCAGTTTCCTAGTTTTGTTCAGCTGTCCAGGCATGTTTATCAAAGGCCTGAAGCTGTCTCCTGCTTATCTCTCTCTCTAATTATCCCTGATGCATAAAGGCAGTTTCTGAATTACTGCCACATCTCGATAGATAAACTCTGCCCTCTTTCCCTTCATCAACAAGCTGCTTCATAATCCTGTGGACATGGCATTTCAGACACACTGACATACTCTGATTTAGTCTCCAGTCATGAGTTAATATAGTCAACGTTCATGCCTTTATGTTGATGACGTTGCTGCATTAAATACCCATTGTTACAGAAGTCCATTGTATAGGTTTCAATGTGCGCTTCGAGCTTAGGGGCGATCCCAGATTATGGGAGATTTCTGTTCCGGACATCTATTGAAACGGGAAGTTTTCATAGATTGGCAATGAACTAAGCCGCGTATGGAGAGGATCACAGAAACGGCTATGCCAGGAGAGTCAGGAAGAGCGGCAGCCAGCTGGTCTTGCTGACACAGTGAGTGAGCAAGTCTGCTCAGTGCTCCCAGCTCTGCTCTGATCAGCTTGACCCAGTCCCTAATCGTTGTGTTTCTAAGCTGTGATGGGGTGGGTGGGGAGAGAGAAGCACCCAGAGATATACCATTCCCACCCAGCAGAAGATGCCTGTAGCCCTGCACAAGACGGCATGTCCATCCGCATCCATCCTGCCAGTCTCCTTAAAGCTCTTTTGCTTGTTCAAAGTCTGGGTGTAAGTAGGGAGGGCCTGTATGTGTTCACAACGACTGCGTTAGTGTCCAATTATACAAGATGGAAAGGATTTGATTCTTTTTTCATCAGGACACGGGTAAAGAGGATGTAGAATTACCTTTATGCCATGGACCCTTACCATTAACTGGGGGCCCACCTAGTCAAGGACTGCTTCCTCAGACTGGGTGTGTTTCTGGATTCTACAGTATGCAACACTTGCCAATGAAATAATCTTTCTCCATTGTTTACACTTCTGTACATTGTTTACACTTCTGTACTAATGAGTTGTTCAAAAAAAAAATGGAAAAAAAAATAATCTCAGTGCTTTTCTCCTTGGGCTTCTAAGGGCAATGTCACAGGGTCAGAGAATACCTATAGTACAAAAGGTGGTATAATACCATCCTTCATCCTATCAAGACAAAGCCAGTTCTCTGCTTATGTCTCAGTTTTTTCACCACACTCTGGTCAATGGTGGAAAACAGGAACTACAGGATTGCTCCAATTTCTAATTCTTGGAGACTAATTGGGGAATGAACAGGTTGGAGGCTTAGGGAGACTAGATCTTTGAGGAATTGAAAGAAATAGAAAATAAATTGTTGAAATATCTGAGCACTGTGAGGAACTGGCACAGAAGAGGAGATGAAGAGCAGATGAACCATGATGGTGGATGGTGGAACAAGCTTTAAGGGGTGGACTGACCTACTCATGCTGCTTTTTTCTTAGGTTCTTTTATTCTAGTTCCTGGGAGAATGGAACACATATTCAAGGTCTATTCTTGCATTAATTAGTGCAACACTACAGTGAAATGTTGTAGGAATCAGAGTTTCCGGTGCTTTGAAATTTAGCCCCATTTGATGGACCATATTCTGCACCACTAATTGACTAATTTGTCCTGAAATTTGCCTCAGGTAACTAGAATGTGCATTTCTGCACTATTTGTAACGGAAAGTCTCCTGCCCAATATGCAAATGACCTGCTTATTTACATCTGCACCACTTTCCCAATGAGAGCTGATCAGTGTCTCTGCTTTGTGAGGAGGCTGAAGAGATCTGAACTGTGCTCATCCATACTCGGGTCATTCTACTGACGAGTAGTAGAGAGAATTCTGATAAGCTGCATAACAACACAGAAACTGCACTGCGACGGACATGAGGGCTCTACAACGGGCAGTCAAAACTGCCCAATGCATCACTGGCACCTGCCTACCCTCCACCAAGGACGTATATACAGAAAGGTGCCAGGAAAGGACTGGTAACAGCACGAATCTTCCCACCCACCCTGCTCGTGGACTGTTTGTCTCATTCCCATCAGGGAGGAGGCTACGTAGCATCCACACCAGGACCAGCTGACTCAAACACAGTTACTTTCTCTAAGTAGTAAGACTCCACCCACTAACCCACCCCTCCACATCCCCAGCCACCATTACTTTATCATTTCCTGCCAGTCACCTTCTGTACAGACACTCCTGTGCTTAGTGTCACATTATGGACATACAATATCAGCTATCTTATGTATGTATATTTATTGTGTTTTTTTATTGTTGTGTTCTTTATTTTATTTGTTTTTTTGTATTGTGTTAGATCCCAAATAACAATTATTTCATTCTCTTTTACACCTGTGTACTGGAAATTACATTAAACAATCTTGAATCTTCATGCACATAAAGAGTGCTGTGTTTGTCAAGATACGACAGTGATCACAATGGTTCTTTAACCTTTGCTGGTGGGGGCTCTCTAGCTTGAGTCAAACAGGTTATGCTGACCTGTTGGAGTTGCCAGATCAGATAAGAACTTACACTAAGGTATGGCTGCCCTTTGAAAGGAGCAAACAAAATCCATAACTCTGCCATAGTTGGATGTATCAGCAAGGGAGATGAGGCTGAGTACAGGGCTACATTAGGAAACTTCGTCACATGGTGTGAGCAGAATTATCTGCAGCTTAATGTGAAAAAAACTAAGGAGCTGGTGGTAGACCTGAGGAGGGCTAAGGTACCGGTGACCCCTGTTTCCATCCAGGGGGTCAGTGTGGACATGGTGGAGGATTACAAATACCTGGGGATACCAATTGACAATAAACTGGACTGGTCAAAGAACACTGAGGTTGTCTACAAGAAGGGTCAGAGCCGTCTCTATTTCCTGAGGAGACTGAGGTCCTTTAACATCTGCCGGACGATGCTGAGGATGTTTTACGAGTCTGTGATGGCCAGTGTTATCATGTTTGCTGTTGTGTGCTGGGGCAGCAGACTGAGGGTAGCAGACACCAACAGAATCAACAAACTCATTCGTAAGGCCAGTGATGTTTTGGGGATGGAACTGGACTCTCTGACGGTGGTGTCTGAAAAGAGGATGCTGTTTAAGTTGCATGCCATCTTGGACAATGTCTCCCATCCACTACATAATGTACTGGGTGGGCACAGGAGTACATTCAGCCAGAGACTCATTCCACCGAGATGCAGCACAGAGCATCATAGGAAGTCATCCCTGCCTGTGGCCATCAAACTTTACAACTCCTCTCTTGGAGGGTCAGACACCCTGAGCTAATTTACATATTACTATTTAACTATTTATGGTTCTATTACTATTTATTATTGTGCAACTGTAATGAAAACCAATTTCCCCTGGGATCAATAAAGTATGACTATGACTATAACATTAATTTGGAGGTCTCCTCGATATGTATCATTTAACCAGCATCGGTAAACAAAATATCTGCCCCTTTTTCTTGCTTCATGTACTTCAGAATCAACACAGCAATGGAAAATGCTTTGGGAAACACAAGCCCTTTCAGTTTTCCTTCCAAAGGTCCATGTTGCTGAACTCATTGTTGCCAATGCTTCACAAACAAAGTGGGAGACCCCTCCCCCTCCCACTTTCAAATCTCTTACTAGCTCTTCTTTCAGTTAGTCCTGACGAAGGGTCTCAGCCCGAAACGTCGACTGTACCTCTTCCTAGAGATGCTGCCTGGCCTGCTGCGTTCACTAGCAACTTTGATGTGTGTTGCTTCGGATTCTGATATGCTGATTTGTCACTAACTTTAATTTAGCCTACAACAGTGCAGTTGTCAGCAAACTGAAATATGGCATTGGAGCTGTGCTTAGCCTCACAGTCATAATTATAAAGTGAGTAGAGCAGGGGGCTAAGCACACAGCCTTGTGGTGCACCTGTGCCAGTGGAGTTCATGGAGGAGATGTTGTTGCCAATCCAAACGGACTGAGGAAATGGAGGATCCAATTGCGCTAGGAGGCATTGAGGCCAAGGTCTTGAAACTTTTCAATTAGTTTTGAGGGAATGTTAGTATTGAATGCCAAGCTGTCATCTGGTGACATGCTATATCTCCTCAAACTCCTCATGAAGTATAGCCACCGGCATACCTTCTTCATGGTGAATAGAGTGTTTGTTTTAGCTTTATTGTTACTACCCGTACTGTTTAATGGGAGTCAGAACTAGAATCAGAACCTGGTTTACTATCACTGGCATTTGTCATGAAATTCGTCTTTGCAGCTGCAGCACACTGCAAAACCTAATAATTGAGAAAAAGAAACTGTGAACTACAGTAAGGTTATATGTATATTAAATAATTAAATTAAAAAGTAGTGCAAAAACATAATTTTGAAAAGTAGTGAGGAAGTGTTCATGTGTTCAATGTCCATTCAGAAATCTGAACGCAGAGAGGAAGAAGCTCCTCTTGAATTGTTGAGTGTGTGTCTTCAGACTCCTGTACCTCCTTCCTGATGGTGACAATGAGAACAGGGCACATTCTGGGTGATGGGTGCCCTTAATGATGCATGCCGCCTTGTTGAGGCATCGATCCTTCAAGATATCCTGGATACTACTGAGGCTAGTGCCTATGATGGAACTGATTAACTTTACAAGTCTCTGCAGCTTATTTTGATCCTGTGCAGTAGCCCCCTCCCTCCACCATACCAGACATGCAGCCAGGTAGAATGCTCTCCACAGTACATTAGAAGAAATTTGCAAGTGTCTTTGGTGACATACAAAATCTCCTAAAACTCCTAATGATCTGTAGTCACCATGTGTCTTCTTTGTAGCTGCATGGATATGTTAGGCCCAGGATAGATCCACAGAGATATTGACACACAGGTTGCTCACTCTCTCTACCCCTGATCCCTCTATGAGGACTGCTGTGTGTTCCCTTGCCTTACCCCTTCTGAAGTCCACAGTCAGTTCTTTGGTCTTACTGATGTTGAGCGCAAGGTTGTTGCTGTGAGGCCACTCAACCAGCTGATCTATCTTGCTCCTGTGTGCCTTCTCATCACCATTTGAAGTTCTGCCAACAATAATTGTGTCGTCAGCAAATTTATAGATGGCACCTAGAATTCAAACTGGGTTAATGGAACAATCTAGGGCGAGATCTTTTGATTGGTTGAGAGACTGATAAAGTTGTCAAAAGTAATGGCTGTTATTTGAAAAGCAAATGGAATAAATAGATAAAAGACAGTCTGTCACAGTGGCATAGCAAGCAGAACTGACTGCTCAAAGCTCCAAAGACGTGGGTTCAAAACTGACCTCGGGTCCCATCTGTGTGAGGTTTGCATGTTTTCCCACTTGGCTTCTGATGGTTCCTCCTCATGAAGGTGGGCGAGGGAATTGTGGCAACAATTGTTGGGGATGAGAGAGAAGAAAGAGGATTTATGTAAATGGGTACTCAGTGGTCAGCATGGACTTGATGGGCCAACAGGCTGTATCATTTGATGAATGCCTTTTAAAAGTAAGATTTTAACCAAGGTTTGAATGTGCTCTGAACATGCGGGAAAACCTGAAAGAAGGGCAGATAGAAGATTGCATTTAAAATCGGTAAATTGGATTATTATTGTCACATATATCAAGGTCACAGAGTAATACAGCACACAAACATGCCCTTCAGCCCAACTTGTACACAATACTCCAAATGTGGCTTCACCTGCAACTTACCATACTGTCCCCATTCCCAAACTCGATGCCCGACTGAAGAAAGACAACATGTTAAACACCTCCTTCACCACCCTGTCTACTGATAGGGCTGCTTTCAGTGAATTGTGGACTTGTACTCCCAGGTCCCTCTGTTCCACAACGCTCAACGGTGCCCTGGCATTTCACTGCATTGATCCTGCCCTGATTGACTGTCCGGAATGCAGCACCTAACATTTATCTTAGTTGAAATCCATTTGTCATTCCTCAGCACATCTCAATACTACTACTACGTCGACCCAGGCCTAGGGGGCCGGTCAGGTCAGGACCTTGCCTTGCTACTGGTACCACGTAGCCCAGTACGACCTGTCTCGGGTCGGGTTGTTGGTGACTCAACTGGCTCACCGCCTGGTGCACTTCGGTTAACCAGGGAGGAGGGTGTGCAGGCACCCTGCAGGACTAAAAACAAAACCTATCAAAGGGCGGATGAACTCTTTGTGAGTCAACGGCCACCTACTGTCTGTGTGAGGAGTGGCGCGCCAGACAGTCTTTCGATAAAGCATAAGGCAAGACATTTCAATAATTGATCGGGATCTCTTTGCAATGTAATCTACTTCACTGTCAACAAGACCCCACATTTAGTGTTACCAGCAAGCATGCTAATCGTGCCATGTACATTCACATCCAGATCATTTACATAAAAAATGAATTACAGAAGTTCCAACACTGACCCCTAGGACACCCCACTAGTCACAGGCCTCCAGTCAGAGAATTGACCTTCAGCCATCACCCCCCGTTTAACTATCACCGAGCCAATTCTGAATCCACTATGCTACCTCACACTGAATTCCATTTGGCCTAACCTTCCAGACCAGCCTGCTATGCAGGGCCTTGCCATGGGTCTTACTAAGGTCCAAATGGGCAACATCCATTGCCTTACCTTCATCTATCTCCTCAGTTAAAAATTCCAAGGTCAGACATGGCCTCCCATGCATTACACCATGCTGATTGTAACCACTGTTCCAGCAGCCTCTAAAGCTGCGCAGGTGCACGGCCGCGCAGTGACTGAAATGCTCCCACGCACATAGCCTTTGTTGCTGCATAGCTGGAATTTTCTTAACATTTAAACATTTCAAGTGCCACGCAGTTTTCAGGCTGTGTAAAAATTTCCTTCTCAGACCAATGATTGGTCTGCACAGTTTTAAAAAGAAATTTGAGAGGGAATGTTGACTAACTGATCAGGCTTTAACTACCCAAGTGATGGTAGATTTTGTCCTTCTGAGTTCTGTCTGGTAATTAGTCTACAACTGGAGTCAGGCTCACTGACTCGTAGTCCCCTAGCAATGGAACAACGTAAGCCTCTAACTTCTGGATCATCACCACTAAGGGTGAAGCAGGTATATCTACAAGTGCCTGCACCATTTTTTTCTTGGCTTTCCATAATGTCTGGACGTACACTTGGTCTGGCCCTGGGGATTTCAAGTTCAAATTCAAGTCTATTGTAATCTGAGTACATATTTACAACCAAATGAAACAACATTCCTCTGGACCACGGTGCACCCACAAAACATCTAACACACACAGCACATAAACCAAAATATTACCATAATAAGTTAAAGTATTAAAAATGCATGCAGCACAGGCAAACAGTAAACAGTACAGCATGCTGACCTAATGACGAGATCTCAGTGGCGACAGGGTATTCATGAAGCTGTTACCCAGACTTGCAGTCCTCGTCCTGATGCTCCTATACCTCCTTACTGATGGTAGTGGATCAGAGAGATTGTGGGATCTGTGGTGGGAATTCTCAATAATGCTTTGGGTCCTTTGTCTGTGACGCTGCCAGTGAATGCCACAAATCGGGGGAGGGAGACCCTGGTGATCCTCTCAGTGGTTTGAACTGTCCTCTGTAGGGTCTTACGGTCTGAGTTTTTGGCATCCTTCGTACCACACAATGATGCAGCCAGACAGAACACTCTCAACGGTGCTCCTACAGATAGTTATTAGAATGGGGTTCAGGGAGCCTTGCATGCCTTCATCTCCTCAGAAAGTGCAGATGCTACTGTGGCTTCTCAGCTAGTGAGGAAATGTTCTGTGTCCAGGTTAGATCATCCATTATGTGCACACCAAGGAACTCAGTGCTCTTCTCTCTCCCCCCAGCAGAACCATTGATGTGCAATGGATTGAGGTCGACCTGCACTTTCTGAAGTTCATAATCATCTCTTTTGTCTTGTCCATGTTGAGACTCGAGTTGTCCTTGCACCATTTCTTGAACTGGAAAGGGTCCAATGTAGTTGGAAGGTGGGATTTTATACAATACATCACCAGCTGCTCAAAGCACTTCATGATTGTTGAAGTCAGTGCCACTGGCATTTAGACCCATTACCATTGCTCTCTTGGCACCGGAATGATGGTGGCTGCCTTGAAACCTGCAGGGACAGTGGGCTAGTTCAGGGAAATGTCAAAGATGTCCACTAAGACCTGTGTTAGCTGATCCGCACAGTCCCTTAGCATCCAGCCAGGTATGTTATCCGGCCCTGTGACTTTGCTTGGGTTTAGCCCGACTAGGATCATCCTCACCTCAGCTGTAGCCAGAGAGGGTGCCTGTTTCTCAGGGAAGAGGGGTCTTTCCTCAACGTCACATCATTCAATGCATCAATTTGTGCATAGAAGGCATTCAGCTTATTAGGAAGTTTGGCATCACTGTCATGGACATGCAAGGTGGACTTGTGATCTGTTTTGGTTTGAATACCCTGCCACATGCGCAAAGTATCCCTGTTGTCGGAGAGTTGTCTGTGAATATTTGCGTTTGCCCACCTTAATGTACTTCTTGGCTGTAAGCACCTCCTTCCTTGTAATATGCATAAGATCCAGGACATCTGTACTTACTGCTCTCATTTATTTGACATCCATAAAATTCCCATTCATAAATATCTATGCCTTCTGTGTTGTTCCACATATAAGTGGCCATGCTGGTCTTTTAGAGGACCTACTCTCTCCCTCATAGCCCTATTACTGTTAACCTAGTGAAGAACCTTTTGTGGTTATTTTTAATCCTGCCTGCCAAATCCAGTGAAAGGCTTTGTTTTGCACGCCATCCGTACAGATCATTTCATCACATCATGGCTTTGAGGTATGACAAGGGAAACACAATAACGATAAGGTAAACTGTGAAGTCCATCTCACTATACTAGGGAACCATTCAATAGTCTTCTATGAGTGGGAATGAAGCTGTCTTTGAGCCTAGTGGCAAGTGCCTTTGGGCTTTTGTATCTTCTGTCCAATGGGAGGGAGGAGAAGAGAGAATGCCTGGGGTGGGAGGGGTCTTTGTTTATGTTGGCTGCTTTACTGAGGCAGAGAAGTGTATGTAGGCAGCGTCCATGGAGGGAGGATGGTGCCTGTAATGTGGTGAGTGGTGTTCATAATTCTTTGCAGCCTCTTGCAGTTTCAGGCAGAACAGTTGTCATACCAAACTGTGATACATCCAGATAGGATTCCTTCTATGGTGCATCTATAAAAATTGATGAGGGTCATCAGGGACAAGTCAACTGTCCTTAGCCACCTCAAGGTGTAGAGATGCTGGTGCGCTTCCTTGGCTGGCATGTTGCAAGTAAAACAATTGCCAAATAAAGAAAAATGAAATAAACTGTTCTCCATGGAGATGCAAATGGATGTCATAGAAAGAAATGCAAGTCCTGTCATTTCCTGGCAGCAGTTTCTGCTCCATCAAACCAAAAGTAAGGGAACTGAGTTTCACAGCAGAGGTGTTTACGGAGAAAACGCAGTGGAGGTCTTCAGGATTTTGATTGGATTGAGCGGCAGGCACAGAATGGTCATTCCTGTGGCAACTGAGTGAGAAGTGAGCCGAGAGTAAAAATCGTCACTTTTAAGAGCGAGGAGAGGTATTGGATGGGAAGTTTTCAAGCAGTGGGTGTTTAGAGGGTAGAATTCTTCACCATAGCATCAAGTTGAGAGGGAGATAGGGAAAGGATATGAGCCACAGGAAAGATGTGTGGAGTCTGCGGATTCTCCTACTATTTGTTATGCTCTGGTTTCCTCCCACATCCCAAAGATGTAGATTGGTGTATTAATTGACAGCTTTACATTGCCCATAGTGTGTAGGGGAGTGGTAGAATCTAGGGATGGTACGAATCATGGAATTGTACAGCATAAAACAGGCCACTTAGTCCAACTATTCCTACTGACCTGTGACCCCCTTCTGTATTAATCTCATCCACCAGCACATGGTCCACAGCCTTCAATGAAGTTTTATATTCTGTGATGCTGATGGGTATATGGGATGAATAGGCTTCAGGGAAAACTACTAGTCAGAGAATGCAATTCTCACTCACAACACGCTGGACGGACTCAGCAGGTCGGGCAGCATCCGTGGAAACGATGAGTCGACATTTCGGGCCAGAACCCTTCGTCAGGACTGTAGGGGAAAGGGGCAGAGGCCCTATAAAGAAGGTGGGGGGGAGGGTGGGAAGGAGAAGGCTGGTAGGTTCCAGGTGAAAAACCAGTAAGCAGAAAGATAAAGGGGTGGGGGAAAGGAGGCAGGAAAGGTGAAGAAAGAATAGGGGAAAACACAATAGGTAGTAGAAGGAGGCAGAACCATGAGGGAGGTGGTAGGCAGCTGGAGGAGGGAGCAGAGTGACATAGGGATAGGGGAAGGAAGGGGGAGGGAATTACCGGAAGTTGGAGAATTCTATGTTCATACCAAGGGACTGGAGACTACCTAGACGGTATATGAGGTGTTGCTCCTCCAACCTGAGTTTAGCCTCATCATGGCAGTAGAGGAGGCCATGTATGGACATATCTGAATGGGAATGGGAAGCAGAGGTGAAGTGGGTGGCTACTGGGAGATCCTGTCTGTTTTGGCAGACAGAGCGGAGGTACTCGACGAAGCGGTCCCCCAATCTGCGTCGGGTTTCAACCCCACAGTGCCCCCCCCCCAGTTCCCCCCTCCCACGTGTAAGCAGCAGCAAAGCAACAATCCCCCCTCCCCCACCAGCAAAAAAAAGCATCGGCGCCCTCCACCGAGCAGTCAAGTGTGCAGCCCAGCAACAGCAAAGACACAGGCTTGCAGTACTTCATAGGCTTCACATTTCACCCTGTCTTCAACATACCACAGGCTCTCTCTCTCCCTAATAAGGGAGAAGTGGGTGTCTCCATTTCACAGCAAGAGGGGAGACATAACAAACAACTCGCTGGTTTACAATGTTAAAAGTCCGTTCGGTTGCTTTTTCCGAGCTCTGTGCCCAAAGATCTCAGGTCTCTGCACGCACAGCCAGAGATCTTCTGACTCCCATGACACACCGATCTCCAGCCGGGACACTGACCTTCAATCTGCCTGTCTCCAGAGCCACGAGGTCCCAGACCTCCGAACGTGAGCTAAGCTCTTAGGCCACGTCCTTGGCATGTCGATTAATGGCCAGTCACGAAGCCCCGAGAGCAGGTCCCATTCCCACAAAGAACCGAAGTCAGCGTGTAACATCAGGTCAGGATCTTCAAAGGAACTCTAAAAGGGAAAAATAGAGATACTAAAGATGGAAATAGAACTGTTTCCAAAGATACAAGCAAAGAAGTTGCCGTTTAGCGCCAAGATAACTAAGCTCCGCTTTATAGCGTCATACAGCACAGAAACAGGCCCATTCTGCCCAACCGGTCCATGCTGACCAAGATACCTGTGCAAAGTAGTCCAATGCGCCATTGCTTGGCCCATAACTTTCTAATCATGTACTTGATCAGCTTGTTAAACGTTGTTATTGTACCTGCCTGAACCACTTTTTCTGGCAACTCATTCAAATGTTGCTGCTCATTTCTATTAAATCTTTCCCCTCTCACCTTAAATCTGTGCCTTTTAGTTCTTGATTCTACAACCCTGGGGAAAAGTCATGCTGGCTTGTGCCATTGCAATTTTATACACTCTTTGTGTACATACATCTATTGATGCTTCTGGACACATCTTCAGTGATGTTCCTGGAATCAACGAGTGTTTCAGGTCTTTCAACATCATACAACCTCCTCCAGGTGACCCAGCTGGGGCTGATCAGACCCCAGCTTGTGTCCAGATGGCTAGCTACTTATGACTCCATGGCTCCCCTCTTTTGAGCCACAGCCATCTTGAGGCCCTCTCTGCCACATCGGTGGTACTGTGGATGGCTCTCCTCTTCCTCTCTCCCTCGATGCCCAAAATGCTGAAGGCTCTAACTAAAGAATGGGCTACGAATCCCCTACAATCAACCTCCACTGGGAGACACCTCGCTCTCCATCCAGCCTGCTGACAGTTGCTGACCAGTCCTGCGTACTTGGAGAGCTTCCTTTCAAAGGCCTCTTCCAAGCCCATGGGACTGTCAGCTCCAGCAGCACCACTTGCTTAGTAGACTCAGACACTAGGACAATGTCTGGTCTAAGTCACCGCTCAATGTCCCTAGCTCCAGCAGTAATGCCCTGGCCTGAATAACCTCTTGCTGTAACTCCCGCCCTCAAGACCTGGCAATATCCTTGTACCTCCTTTCACAATACTTTTTAGTTTAATAACATCTTTCCAGTAGCAAGATAGCCAGAACTAAACAGTTTTTTTAGTGGGTGGTAGAGACGTCCGAGTCAATGGACCTGTGATTGCTGCATTGTGCTAGTTGGGACGGATGCTTAGAGAGGCTGAAGTATGATTATGATTTGGAGCAGACAGACACACTGGAATAAATGGCTGGGATGTACGTGAAAAGGGAGATGTTTGTATTTGTACAGAACCAGGTTAAGTTCAAGTTCAGTTTGTTGTTATTCAACCGTACACATGTATACTGCTAAATAAAACAATGTTCTTACAGATCAAGGTGCATAACAGAATACATATAACTCACACGCACAGCATAAAAAGTAATATTACATCAAATACTAAGGTGCATTTAAGAGATGAGTTAAAACACTACTGGCACTTCATACGTGATGAGACCACACACCTCACACATTTGGCTGAGTAAACATTTCCACGACTATCATCTGATTCTCTGCGATCCCTATACCCCCTGCCCCGCCTCACCACAGTCATCGCACTCCTGCCACCCACCTGTCTTTCCTAAACAATTCATTAAAATCTTAATCTCCTCCCCAGCCCCATTGCAGAAGACATGGTAATTTTCCAGCTGCTATCAAAGGAAGGGCCTTAAATTGTTGAAGAGCCGTAGCCAAGCTAGTACAGTTAATTGGTTGGACAGGTCATCCAGTAACATGTTCAAATCACACTAGCTGTTGTAACTCTGATTAATAATGCAAAATTTAAAAAAAAACAAACTATCCACTAAAAACAAAGGCTGTGAATGTAATGAAAGGTAGAAAATGCAGGTAATACACAGCAGGTCGGGCAGCGTTTGTGAGGAGATAAACAATTACTTCTCAGGTTCGCAAACACGAGGAATTCTGCAGATGCTGGAAATTCAAGCAACACACATCAACGTTGCTGGTGAACGCAGCAGGTCAGGCAGTATCTCTAGGAAGAGGTACAGTCGACGTTTCAGGCCGAGACCCTTTTTCAGGACTAACTGAAGAAAGAGCTAGTAAGAGATTTGAAAGTGGCAGGGGGAGGGGGAGATCCAAAATGATAGGAGAAGACAGGAGGGGGAGGGATGGAGCCAAGAGCTGGACAGGTGATTGGCAAAACGGATATGAGTGGATCATGGGACAGGAGGTCCGGGGAGAAGGAAAAGGGGGAGGGGGGAGAAAACCCAGAGGATGAGCAAGGGGTATAGTCAGAGGGACAGAGGGAAAAAAAGGAGAGTGAGAGAACGAATATTGAAACAAGGTGTGGTGAAGTTGAGACGGTTGATGTCCATTGATGTCCTTCTCAAGTTCATAGTTCCGATGAGTGACAAAATTGTCTCTTTCTGTCTCACCACTGATGCCGACAAGCATATCCAGCCTTTTCCCCTTTTATATTGATGATTCATACTAGTAAAAACTCATCTGGTTCGTTATTCTTTGTAGGAAAGCTATTAGCTTATCTGGTTTTCATGACTCAACAACTACCAATATGCTTGACAAAGGCTCTCTGAAATGATCCTGTAAATAGTCAGTTTAGGAGGCAGCTATGGGTAGCATTTTGATGCAACTTGTAGAGCTGCTGCCTCACAGCCCCAGAGACCAGGGCTCAATCCTGACCTCAGGTCCTGTCCACGTGTGGAGTTTGCACATTTTCCCTGTGACTGCTTGGGGATTTTCTGTGTGCTCTGTTTTCCATTCAATTCCCAATTTGTAAATAACCCATCTATTTTTTCCAGATTTTGTTGTATGTTCAAAGTTCAAATTAAATTAAATGTATTATCGAAGTACGTATATGTCACCAAATACTACCTTGAGATTCATTTTTGCAGGCATCCACAGTAGAACAAAGAAATACAATAGAATCAATGAAAAACTGCACACAAAGACTGACAAACAACCAATGTGCAAAAGAAGGCAAACTGTGCTAAGTAACTAAATAATGCTGAGAACATGAACTGTAGAGTTGTTGAAAGTGGATCTATAGGTTCTGGAAACAGTTCAGAGTTGAGATGAGTAAAGTTATTCATGCTGATTCAGGAGCCTGATGGTTGAAGGGTAATAACTGTCCCTGAACCTAGTGGTGTGGGACCTAAGGCTGCTGTACCTGTCTCACAATGGCAACAGCGAGAAGAGAACGTGGCCCGGATGGTGGGGGTCCTTGATGATGGATGCTGCTTTCTTGTGACAGTGGTCCATGTAGATGTACTCAATGATGGGGAGAGTTTTTCCTGTGGGCTGGGCTGTGTCCACCACTTTCTGCAGATTCTTCCATTTATGGGTATTCGAGTTTCATACCAGGCCATGATGCAGTCAGTCAGGATGCTCCTCACTGTGCATCTATAGAAGTTTGTCATAGTTTTAGATGACTTGCCTAATCTGCGCAAACTCCTAAGTCAGTAGAAGTGTTGTTGTGCCTTCTTTGTGATAGCACTTCCATGCTGGTCCCAGGACAGACTTTCTGATATGATAATACCAAGGGTTTTAAAGTTACCGACCTTCTTCGCCTCTGATTCCCTAATTAGGTCTCTGTGTTGGGTTATACCAGGACTGTGGCTAGTACTTTAGCTATCCCAAGGAGACTGTTCTTCAGTTAATAGTTTGGCTATCCTGGCAAATGGGTGCAGGTTTATCCTTGGTCCTGTTCTACACACTGGCTGCCACACATAGGTTTACGTTGGAAAACTGCCCCACAATCCGTGTTGTGGACGTTGGTTTCTACTGGGACAGTTCTAATACTGTGTCTGGTACTTTGATATGTGAGTTAGTGGGAGGGGGTGTTGTGGGTGGCAATGTAGAGGGTGGAAGGAGTGGGGTTAGTGTAGAATTATAGTAAATGGATAGGTGACGGTTGGCACAGACTTGGGCTGAAGTGCAACGTACAGAACAACACATTTCACAACATTTGCCAGTGATATTAAACCTGACTCTGATTCTGATTCTGCTTCCATGTTGTATGACTGCGAAATGCTGGCCCTGCCTGCAATACTGAGATATCAAAAAAAATGGTTCTAAAAGTGTTAATCACTTCCTCTTGCATCAGAAATTACAGCTAACCTGGAGCCTGCAATGCTGAAATAACTGGAATAAAATTAATGCACCAAATTTTCCATCTATGTTATTATCTGACTGCATTTTAAACTAAAGGCAGTCTTGCTCTATGTGACAGCTTGTTTTAATTCTAGCACAAATTTAGAGGTGTACAGAAAGCACAACCATGTCCTTTTCATTAACCAACAACTGTTAGCAGCATTAACTTCATCTTACGCATTCAGTCCTCTGATGTAGGCATCACAGGCAATGTTCCCTCTACAGTGTGCACGTGTGCGCACGCACACATCTTTTGCTACTAGCACAGAGGAATTTAAACTGCGCACAAAAGGTTGTCACCCTCCACCTCTTTGGCATGGTAAGTATACTTCATGATAGTACACAATCACATTTCCTTTCCTGGTTTCTGATGCCGACAGTGTTGACAACATGGAGTTTGCAATGATTTGTCTACAGATTTTAGAACTGACTTATTTATACTGTTTTTATTGAAGAAATTATTGATTCACTGTGTCAAATTCCAAAGAAGCAAAGAGTATGAAGTGCAAAAGAACTGATAGTTCATTTAAAGCGGAATAGTTTAATGAAATAGTAGAAACTGCTACACCAAAAGCTCATGAGGCCAGGAACATGCAGTGATGAGAAATATTTATGTACAGTACAGGAACTGATGTTACCTGCTTGTATTGTCACGATGTAATTGCTGGAGAATTTGCAAGTGGGAAGAAGTGGAGTGATATTTGGAAACTTGACTTTTTAAAGCATAATTTGGCAGGCAAATCACATATGGATGGTGTGCAAAAGCTCTGGTGAGAAAATCCTTCATTACCCGCTACAGGCCTGCTACATATGTTTTATGAGAGTGCAAACGATCATACCCAGAGGAGATTAAAGTTCTTACTGACAGTTGCTAGCTGTTAAAATAAATATATATATATACACACACACAAGTAGAGGACCATGCACAATTCTGATTTGATGGGAGATGGACGTGAGAGTACAGAGGAACATCTGGAAAACTTCTGAAATGCCGCTTCGCTGCCGCTGCTGCTGTGTGATAACCGGAATCTCCGGAGCAGAAGGCCCCGAATCCTTGGTTTTGCTTGTTTCAGCAGCCGGGGCGAAGTTGAAGGTGCTCGGCAGAGGATGGCGCTCGAGAGGCTGTATCGGAGGGGCTGGTCGGAGGCTCGAAGTTTTCGAACAGATGGACTCGGTGTTGGCTGTGG
The DNA here is from genome assembly GCF_030028105.1 of Mobula birostris. Taxonomy (NCBI): domain Eukaryota; kingdom Metazoa; phylum Chordata; class Chondrichthyes; order Myliobatiformes; family Myliobatidae; genus Mobula; species Mobula birostris. Next base: position 66,663,189 of record NC_092379.1, read on the forward strand.
TCGGCTGCTTCCAAGGCATCGGCAAGTTGATGGTGCCAGGAGGTTTATGACAGGGAGTTTCTCCCTTTTGCCGCCTGCTGTCAGGGACTCGGGAGTCGATCGACTCGGGGACTTTGAGACTTTTTTTTACCGTGCCCATGGTTTGTTCTTCATCAAATTATTCTATTGCTTTGCACTGCTGTAACTATATGTTATAATTATGTGGTTCTGTCAGTGTTAGTCTTTGGTTTGTCCTGTTTTCTGTGATATCACTCTGGAGAAACATTGTATCATTTCTTAATGCATGTATGCATTTCTAAATGACAATAAAAGAGGACTGAGTGTTCTCATAATCTAAATGTAAAATTCAGTGCACACATGTTGTCACTGGGCAAAAAATTGCACAGCGCAAGATTTTCTTGTGCATTCTGGTGATTACAAATTAGAGAGAAGGTTGAACAGGGGCTTGGTCTGTGTGCAGGGAAGCAGTGAGACTGCAGGTTAACGTCAATGCTTAGTCCAAGATACCACGGTGTTACTTCTCAGTGCTCTTGAGAACATCCCTCTCAACCAACACCGCACTGAAAACAAATGATAGTGGGAGCTTGTTGTACTAAATTTACCTTTTGTATTGTCTGGATTGTGCCAATGTCTATATTTTAAAGAGGCTACAGATAGGCACAGTTAGTCGCGCTTCTGCCACATAGTTCCAGTGACTCGTCACCACATGGGTTTTCCCAAGTGCTTCAATTTCCTTCTACATCCCAGACAGTACACAGAGTGGTGGTAGGGCCAGTTACATTCGGGACTTCTAAGAAATGTTTAGATGGGCATATGAATGTGAGGGAAATGGAATGATATGGGCATATTGTCGGCAAAAGTTTAGTTGGCTGTTTGATTATTAATTTGACTGGTTCGGCACAGCATTCTGGGCTGAAGTGTCATGCTTCTGTCTGATCACTAGGGGCGCCAGTCTCCTCCAAGCTCCTATACTCCTCCTCCCCAATTATTAGATGATTATTTTCATCTGGGTCTTGATTTAGTTTAAGTTCCCTCTGTTTTGTATGTCTTTGCTCAATCTTGACTTTACCTACCGTGTGTAGTGATTCTCAAGTCCTAATCAGTGTTCTCTACAAACCAGTCTGCAAGTAATTCTCACAACACACATCGAAGTTGCTGGTGAACGCAGCAGGCCAGGCAGCATCTCTAGGAAGAGGTACAGTCGACGTTTCAGGCTCAGTTTGCAAGTAATTCTGTCCTTGTCTCTGGTCTCTTCTGCACTTTGATCCACCTGATCTAAGTCTCTCCTGAAAGTCCACTGGTTAAAGATATAGGACTTCAGTTCAAACCCAGCCTGGCAACCTCCGCATTAAACAGCTTTTACTGTAGACCCTCAGACTTTGATTTTTAAATATAGTCCCAGGAACCCACTTTATATGAACTTTATTGGCTGTAAAACTCTTCATCTTACTGTTGTTGTGAATGAGGCCTTTGTAAATGCTACTTCTTTCCATGCTAAAAGTGAATATCGAAATCCTCCAATGATCCAAAACAACTGGAACTTTGGTTATGCTGAACAATCTGATTTCCAGGCTACTGGATTTTGTTATTAACATACCATGCTCTTGTTTCACATTTTTTGCACATTATGCAGCAATACAATAAATTGTCTAATAAATCCAGTGACTTTGAACGGAACCAACAATATTTAGGCATTCCAGTCGCAATCCTACCCACGTTCCAGAATCCTGATGTTTCAGACCACAACCCATGCTCTCAATACTGATGCATTTCTTCTCTGGCCCCCTGTCTCATGTTCCGGACTGATGACTGAACCAGACTTCAGACTGTTAGGATTTCCAAAGCATTGGATGCTGGCTTATTGGAGTTTCAGTATTTATTATTGCATGGGTAGGAAAGGTTTAGAGCAGGGATTCCTAAGCTTCTTTATGCCATGGACCCCTACCATTAACTGAGAGGTCCATGGACCCCAGATTCGGAATGTCTGGTTTAGAGGGATACCTGGCAATCACCTTGGTCAGCGTAGACAAGTTGAGCTGAAGACTTTCTGATCTATGTACCTAGAGGTGATGGGATTACTGTACAGGAAGCTGACATAGACCAGATTGACTGAATACGAAGTAGAGCCTTTTCAGGAGAACATCAACACAAAACGCTAGATATACCTCTGACAATTGTAACACATGTATAGCCTTTACCTCTCAAGATACATCAATGAAGTAATTGCACCCCAAGAGTTGTTCACTGGGTGATATCACACATTACTTAGGTGTTACTTCTCAATCTTGGCCGGAATAACTCAGCAGGTCAGTCGGCATCTGCAGAGACAAAGGGATACCTGCTGTTTTGGTTTCATACCTTGCATCAGGTCTGAGTGTGGAGGGGAGGGAGGAGCCAGTAAAAAAAGGTGAGAGGGAGGTGAGAGGCGGAAGCTGGCAGACGATGTGTGGAAGCAGGTGACGAGGCGGATGATGCGCATAGAGTCATTATGCACAGAAACAGCATAACTGGCCTATGCTTACCAAGATTCCCAACTAAGCTAGTCGCATTTTCCTGTGTTTGGTCCATATCCCTTGAAACCTTTCCAATGCATATCAGAGTCCATGTACTTTTTAAATGTTGTTAATATACAGTACATGCCTCAACCAGGTGGGACCAGGTGGGAAGGGGGCTGCAGTCGGGAGGCAGTGGGGAGTAGGTGATAGGGTAAAGATAGATAAGGAGAGAGAAAAAGGGGGCAAATGGAGCCAGGTGGGGGAAAGCGAGGGTAGAAGTAAAGACAGAGGCCAGAAGTGATAATTGGAACCACATAAGGAAGTGATAATGAGCAGATGGAGCAAGTTGAGGGAGGAAATGAGAAAACCAGAAGGTTTAGTGTGCGGGTGATATGAATGCTCTGCTTTGCCTCTGGTGTATAGGTGAGTGGCAGAACCTTGGGGGAGATGATGGGAACGCGAGGAGAATTAAAAAATTGAATGAATGTAGGATTGATACAAATGGGTGTTTGAAGGCTGGTGTGGATTTGGTGGGCTGATGGATGTGTTTCTGTGCAGTATCTGGCCATGACTATGATTCTGTTTGAAACAGGAGAGTTGGGAGTGGACTGTGCAATTAATAATGGACTGCAAAAATAATCAGCTCCAGTCTAAGGGGCCTGCTGTAAAATAGGGTGTAAAATTTATTAAAACTAAGTAAAGTTCTTCAATAATAAATTTTCCTGATAAACTGCAAGAGAATTTAATTAGTTTGCTTTAATCTGTGAAGGTTTTCATTTAGTTTTAGACACTATGTTTCCAGTAAGTTTTTTATACTTTCTCCAATGATACAAGTTGCCTGACTTTTGTTAGATGTAGCAATTATTGTCACATCATATGCCTTGAATTACATTTTCCTTTGAGTTGTGGGAAGTATTTATGCAATTAATCCTGGAATCTGTGGGGCTGGTGTTTCTAGCACACACCCACATTGACAATGGCCATGATTGAAGCATCACTATCTGTGCAAGAGTTCAAACCAGGAGCTTAGTGACTGACACCAGACCAGAGACCCTTATTCTATGGTGATATACTTTTTCATATGGGTGAGAGAGAACTTTAATATAACATCTGATATTAGAACAGTTTTTTTTCTCTGTCCTTCCTTGCTACACTGGGCCTCCCATCTTTTATCCCACCATTGGAATGATTATAGGTCACCCTTCCCTGAGAGCAGCAACATCATGGCTGAGGGGTCTTACTTTGACAGCAACGTCCCAACAGCTGCTGTTTGTTTCCCAGTTGATCTGTCACTATATTTTCTACTCCTCCATCTTGTGGTCTGAGCAAACAACAATTCGGTCAAGTCCAGTCCAGTCCAGTCCAGTCCAGATGACGGGTCTTGATCCAAAATGTTGACTGCCCATTTCCCGCTACAGATGCTGCCTTCTCGTTGAGTTCCTCCAGCAGTATTTGATTCAGTCAAGACTGTGCACCCAAGATCGGCCTGGCGTCTGGTACCAGTTCTGTGATGCTATTTTAACATGTCAGTTTCAAGTGGGAAAATGCTGTTTTATTCTGTTTTCTATTTATAATGGGGTTACACTTTAAGTGAGAAAGCACAACTTTAATCCTGCGTTCAGTTACAATGAAGTTAAATTACAGATGGGGAATTACAAATTCAGAGACTTTTCCTTCCCAACTCACTCTATCGAAGTTTAAGTTTATTGTTAAGGCACACATATAATGATATAAGTACCATGAAAATCAGTGTTTTTAGCAGCAGCAGCACCATACATTACAAGCAAAACATAAACTTAAATTAATATAAATTATTTAAGTTGCATGATAAAATAAGCATAATCATACTGGTGCAAGTTTAGAGAGTTATAGTCGGAGGTAGTGTTGGTAGTTTTATGGTTCATTCAAGAAGCTGATGGCAGTGGGGATGAAGCTGTTGTTCAACTTTGAGATGTGGGTCTTGTCTGATGGCAGCATCACGAAGAGGGCAAGGCCCAGATGGGGGGGGGGGTGGGATTCCCTGATGATGTCTATTGCCTTTCTGAGATATCAGTTCTTACAGATGTCCTTGATGGTGGGTGGATCTGTACCCACGCTGGAATTGACTTGTGTCCACCACTTTGGCATTGCTGTCCACTGGAGTCTGTTGCAATGGCCTGTGTTAGCGGTATTATTGTAGCTGCTGAAATGCCATCTGGTAAAGAAGCTGGTCCTTCAGGCACAATGGGTTTTCAGCTTCTCTGCATTCCTCGGCACGTGTTTAATGGGTTTCATCTCCAAAGCAATCAGATCATCAAACATGTCCAAAGATTTTGGTGATGAATGATTGTTTAGCTGTTTTTGCCACATGTGCATTAAAACATCAGAACATACAGTGAAATGCGTTGTGTGTGTCACATCAGTGAGTATTGTGCTGGGCAGCCCCACAAGTGTCGCCAGGTTTCTGGCACAGACATAGCATGCCCTCAACTCACCAGTTCTAACCACATGACCTTTTTCTGGAAAATGGGAGGAAACCAGAGCATCCAGAGGAAACACGCGCAGTCACGGGGAGAATGTACAAACTCCTTACAGGCGGCAGTGGGAACTGAACCTGATCAGTGTTCTTTTGGCACTGTACAGCGATGCACTAACTGCTACCCTACAGTGTTATTCCTGCTACACTACCATGAATCTACCTTTTAGATGCATAATTGTTGCTGCCTTGTTCTTAATGCTAGAGATAGTTGTAAATCACAGAGGGTGACATTTAAAAAACAATGCTTAATTTCAGGTACCATGTATGTCAGCCCTGTCCCTGTCCTATCTCTTTCTTCTCACAGCTGGTTCATTTTAGATGCCATTATTTGATATTAAGTTTTAGTCAATCTCTGAATCTGTGACAAAAACCTGCATTTTTTGTGTAGCCGCCTGGCACAGCAAATGTAGGCCGAGTTAGGCCACTCTGTCCTTTCAGAGATAACTACACATTAGCTGTAGATCCTGCTGTTTCCAGTATGATCCCCCTGATCTGATCGCTCCTTCACTGTGAGCACTACAAGTTGCTATTTCACTGACTTGGCTATGAGTGCTTCTCTTTCCCATGCCCCATTAGCATCTCACCCGATTAAATATACAGAAAATTCTAATCTCCACGGCAGCCCCTTGATGACTTTGCCTGGAATGAGACATGAAAAGAGAGCGTAAAAGATCGGAAAATGAATGGTCTGCTACAGGTCATTCCTTTGCAGGTCTGAGTTTGAATAGTTACCCAAACTCTGGAGCTAAGGACAAGCCCCAAGAGTGTGCAGAGGAGTGCTCCATTCAACAAGCTGAAACCATTTAGCAGATCATCTCAAGCCTTCCCATCCACTCATGTATTGACTCCCTGGAGCTATGAGGAAGGCCTCTTGTCCAAATGATGATAATGTTATCTCCTACTGAATCACCAGCTGCATGACCTTGGAGTCATGAACTCAGAGTTGTGTCGCACAGTAATGGGCCTTCATTCCCCCATGTCAATAGTAACCTTGTTGCCAATCTACACCAATCCTCCTTACTGACACTGGGTCGGTATTCTTCTATCCCTTGGCTGTTTAGCGAAGCGCAAAGCGCAGAATTAAATATCGCTGTGATGATTGAACGCTCCAGTATCAATTGTTTGGCAACAATAAAGTAAAGTATTTCAAAACCTTTTTAAACGTCTCTTAAATGTAGCAATTGTATCTGATGCCACCACCTCCCCTGACAGTACATTCCAGCTATCAACCACTCTGCAAAAAATACTAACCCTAAAATACCTTTCTGTCACCTTAAATTTTGCCCTCTTGTTTTTGATAGCTCTGCCATGGTACAACAAAATGCTTGACAGTCCAGATTACCACTACTGACTCTATGTGAAATGTTAAGTTAGTTCAAATCTAAGCCACTGGGTGTTTTAGAACAAATTACTATCCAGACTTTTTTTGATTTCTTTCCCAACAATGTACTTGCCATTGGACAGTTGACGAGAGTGTTTTTGAGGGAAAGTCGATGGCCATATGGAAGGGTGAGGTTGTTGAATGTTTTAACCTGTGGCATCAAGGCCAATTGTAATGAGTGAGCGGGACACAGTGTGGGTTAAAATGCATCAAAACACCTTTGAAGGATGTAACATTTAGGGTGAATAGCGCTTGATCAGATCACTGGAGTGATTTGGTCTTAGACCCTCCACCACCAACCCTGCAGAGCATTACAGGCACCCTCCACTCTCACATACTTCTATCAGGTTCCCCACCCACCCCCCAGCCTCCCTGTCCAGATAAAGGAACTCAAGTTTTCCCAGCCTCTTCTCATAGCACCTGGCCTCTAATACACACAGCATTCTGGTAAGCCTCTTCTCACCCTCTCCAAAGTCTCCACACACTTCCTAGAATGGGGCAACTGGAAGTGAATGCAATGAATCAGATGCAACCTTTGTCCCTTTGCCACAAATCCACAGTACGGGTTGGTACGGTTATGTGTCCACTGGGGTCGGATAGTCTGATGGCGAAGTAGGAAGGTGATCTGTGTTAACTGGTCATGTTCACCACACTACCATTGGTTTTGTGTTCTTGTCCTCACAGGGGCGTTGTACGCGGGAAAACTGCAAGTATCTGCACCCGCCCCCACACTTAAAAACGCAGCTGGAGATCAACGGACGGAACAACCTGATCCAGCAGAAGACAGCAGCGGCCATGCTGGCACAGCAGATGCAGTTCATGCTGCCTGGTACGCAACTGCAGCCCATGGTGAGTAATAGCACCCATCTCAGTCATCACCAATCTCACTGCTGTGACATCACCCTTCCTCTGCCCTGCCTCAGAAGGCTCTCTCACTGCTGTTACCATCTCTTGTCCAGACATAATGGAACTGTCTGCCAGCCCACCTTCCATTCTCCGTGAACCAGAGTTCATTTCAAAGTCTATGGGATATGACCGATTGGGCACCAACCTATGACATTCCTGTTTCTATTTTTGCAGAAATTCATCATTGCAAAATTCTCCAGGGTTTAAATCTCTTCACCAGCTTCATTTCTGTAACCTCCTGCAGCTTTCAACAACTCTATGCTCCTCCTCACCTCTTCCACACTTCTTCTTCCCCTCACTTTTTTACCTTCATCTAACAAGTTCCAGGCGCTAATATTTTCTAACGACAGAACCAGGATAACTTTCCTTAACTTCCCTAACATTTTTTCTCAAACAAACTCAGCACCAAACTCTGGACGCTGGGAATCAACATCTCCTCTGCAACTGGATCCTGACCAACAGACTACAATCAGTAAGGATAGACAGCACACCACCACTGCGATTATTGTCAACACTATGCCTGACAAAGTTGAATCCTCAGTTCTGTGCTCAACTCCCTGTACACTCACGACTGCATGGCCAGATCCTGTTCTAACTCCATAAATGTTTGTAGATGATACCACCATAGTGGCCTGTACCTCAAATAATGATAAGTTGGAGTACAGGAAGGAGATAAAGAGCTTAATAACATGGTATCATGACAAAAAGAAACTTTCCCTCAGTGTCAGCAAGACGAAAGAGCTGGTCATTGACTTCAGGAAAGCCATGTGCAGTGGTGTGGGGGACGTATGGTGGTGCACATGCCCTTGTCTACATCAGTGGTGTTGAGATTAAGGGAGGTGAAAGCTTCAAGTTCCTAGGAATCAGCATCACTAACAGCCTGTCGTGGTCCAATCACGTTGATGCTCCAACCAAGAAAGTTCACCAATACATCTACTTCTTCAGGAGGCTGAAAAAATGTTGACATGTCCTCATTGACCCTACAAAGTTTTGTTTATGCATTGTAGAAAGCAATCTATCTCGATAGTACAGCAACTTCTCTATACAGGACCACAAGAAAATGCTGAGAGGTGTGCACAAAAAACAACCTCCCATCCGTGGACTTTGTCTGTACTTCACACTGCCTCAGTAAAGCAAACAGAATAACCAAAGTCCCCACCCACTACCCACTCTGGACGTTCTCACTTGCCCCTCTTCCATTGGACAGAAGGTCCAAAAGCCTGAAAGCATATTGCAGCAGAATCAAGGACAGCTTCTACCCCACTGTTACTAGACTGTTGAATGGTTCCTTAGTGTGTTAAGAATGACTCCACCTTATGATACAGTGGCATGCAAAACTTTGGGCACCCCGGTCAAAATTTCTGTTACCATGAATAGAAGTGAGTAGAAGATGAACTGATCTCCAAAAGTCATAAAGGTAAAGATGAAACATTCTTTTCAACATTTTAAGCAAGATTAGTGTATTATTTTTGTTTTGTACAATTTTAGAGTGAAAAAAAGGAAAGGAGCACCATGCAAAAGTTCGGGCACCCCAAGAGATTTGAGCTCTCAGATAACTTTTACCAAGGTCTCACACCTTAATTAGCTTGTTAGGGCTATGGCTTGTTCACAGTCATCGTTAGGAAAGGCCAGGTGATGCAAATTTCAAAGCTTTATGAATACCCTGACTCCTCAAACCTTGTCCCAATAATCAGCAGCCATGGGCTCCTCTAAGCAGCTGCCTAGCACTCTAAAAATTAAAATAAATGATTCCCACAAAGCAGGAGAAGGCTGTAAGAAGATAGAAAAGCATTTTCAGGTAGCCATTTCTTCAGTTCGTAATATAATTAAGAAATGGCAGTTAACAGGAACTGTGGAGGTCAAGTTGAAGTCTGGAAGACCAAGAGAACTTTCCGAGAGAACTGCTCGTAGGAATGCTAGAAAGCCAAATCAACACTCCCATTTGACTGCAAAAGACCTTCAGGAAGATTTAGCGGACTCTGGAGTGGTGGTGCACTGTTCTACTATTCAGCGACACCTGCACAAATATGACCTTCATGGAAGAGTCATCAGAAGAAAACCTTTCCTGCATCCTCACAAAATTCAGCGTCAGAAGTTTGCAAAGGAACATCTAAACAAGCCTGATGCATGTTGGAAACTAGTCCTGTGGACTGATGAAGTTAAAATAGAACTTCTTGGCCGCAATGAGCAAAAATATGTTTGGAGAAAAACGGGTCCAGAACTTCATGAAAAGAACACCTCTCCAACTGTTAAGCACGGAGGTGGATTGATCATGCTTTGGGCTTGTGTTGCAGCCAGTGGCACGGGGAACATTTCACTGGTAGAGGGAAGAATGAATTCAATTAAATACCAGGAAATTCTGGAAGCAAACATCACACTGTCTGTAAAAAAGTTGAAGATGAAAAGAGGATGGCTTCTACAACAGGATAATGATCCTAAACACATCAAAATCCACAATGGACTACCTCAAGAGGTGCAAGCTGGAGGTTTTGCCATGGCCCTCACAGTCCCCCGACCTAAACATCATCGAAAAATCTATGGATAGACCTCAAAAGAGCAGTGCATGCAACACTGCCCTAGAATCTCACAGAACTAGAAGCCTTTTGCAAGGAAGAATGGGTGAAAATCCCCCAAACAAGAATTGAAAGTCTCTTAGCTGGCTACAGAAAGCGTTTACACGCTGTGATACTTACCAAAGGGGGAGTTACTAAGTACTGACCACGCAGAGTGCCCAACTTTTGCTTCAGGCCCTTTTCCTTTTTTGTTATTTTGAAACTGTAAACGATGGAAATAAAAAAGTAATCTTGCTTAAAATATTAAAGAAATGTGTCATCTTTAACTTTATGCCTTTTGGAAATCAGGTCATCTTTTACTTGCTTAGCTATTCACAGTAACAGAAATTTTGACCGGGGTGCCCAAACTTTTGCATGCCTGTCTGTACATCTTGTTATTATTTTACACTTTATTGTTTACCTGCACTGCACGCTCTCTGTAGCTGTTTCATTTCTTCTGCATTCTATTATTGTTGTACCTTGGCCTACCCCAATGCACTGTGTAGTGATTTAATTTGTATGAACAGGTTGCAAGGCAAACTTTTCACTGTATCTCAGTACATGTGCCAATAACAAACCAATTCCAATTCAAATTGATATTCTGTCTTTTACTTACGCCGTAGTACAGTATTCCTCTGATATAGTCCACATTGGTGGGACACCAGTGGGATAGTCAGTGGCTTTAAATTACTGTATGTTAACAGAGATGACCTCACCTGCACCCAGCACGTGAGATGCAATCACTGGGAAGCCATGCCAGTGACTATGCTTTCTTCGAAAGTTAAGAAGGTTCGGCATGTCACCGAACACTCTAGAAATGTACTGTTGAAAGTATCCTGATTGGTTGCGTCATGGACTGGTATGATAATGTGAATGCGCAGTAACTTAAGAAACTGTGCAGAGTAGTGGACTCAGACCCATACATCATGGACACATCCCTCTCTACATCAATAGTATCTGCATGGGGTGTTGTCTCAGGTGTTGAACAGCTACTTCCTTTTAACCATTCAGTGCTTGAATCAAACCGCACAACCCTCACTATAGTCATCCTATGATCACTGAAGATCATAAGATATAGGAGCAGAAGTAGGCCATTCGGCTCATCGAGTCTGCTCCACCATTCAATCATGGGCTGATCCAATTCTTCCAGTCATCCCCACTACCCTGCCTTCTCCCCATACCCTTTGATACTCTGGCTAATCAAGAACCTATCTATCTCTGTCTTAAATACACCCAATGACTTGGCCTCCACAGCCGCTTGTGGCAACAAATTCCACAGATTTACCACCCTCTGACTAAAGTAATTTCTCCACATCTCAGTTCTAAAAGGACGTCCTTCAATCCTGAAGTCTTGCCCCCTTGTCCTGGAATCCCCTACCATGGGAAATAACTTTGTTGTATCTAATCTGTTCAGGCCTTTTAACATTTGGAATGTTTCTATGAGATCCCCCCGTCATTCTCCTGAACTCCAGGGAATACAGCCCAAGAGCTGCCAGACACTCCTCATACGGTAACCCTTTAATTCCTGGAATCATTCTTGTGAATCTTCTTTGAACCCTCTCCAATGTCATTATATCCTTTCTAAAATAAGGAGCACAAAACTGCACACAATACTCCAAGTGTGGTCTCACAAGTGCCTTATAGAGCCTCAACATCACACCCCTGCTCTTATATTCTATACCTCTGGAAATGAATGCCAACATTGCATTCGCCTTCTTCACAACCGACTCAGCCTGGAGGTTAACCTTTAGGATATCTTGCACAAGGACTCCCAAGTTTAAGACAGATTTATTGGATACAAGCTCTTAGTCTAAACCCTCCCTAGCAGCTCTATTAAATGTGCCCGCTGGGATACTGGACCCCTTTGGGTTCGTGTGTAACCCGTCCTTTTTGTACAGGTCATACCTCCCCCAGAAGAGGCCCCAGTGATCCAGGAATCTGAAGCCCTGCCCCTACACCAGTCTCTCAGCCACACATTAATATGCCTGATCATGCTATTCTTGCACTCGTTAGCACGTGGCACAGGCAGCAATCCTGAGATTACTGCCCTGGATGTCCTGCCTTTCAGCTTCCTACCTAACTCTCTGAATTCTCTCTTCAGTACCTCCTCCCTTTTTCTACCTATGTCATTGGTTCCAACGTGTAGCAAGACTTCTGGCTGGTCACCCTGTCCCTTCAGAGCACCTGATCCGAGACATCCCGTACCCTGGAACCTGGGAGGTAACACACCATGCTGGTGTCTCTATCAGGCTGACAGAACCTCCTGTTTGTTCCCCTCGGATTGAAATCCCCCATGACTACCACATTCCTCATCTTCCTCTTTCCCTTCCGCACCATGGAACCAGGCTCAGAGCCAGAGACCCGATCGCCGTGGTCATCCTCTGTCAGGTCATCCCCCTCAACCGCATCCACCTTCACCACTTGAAACTACAATGGACTTTGTTTTCTTCTTTTTTTTTCTAATTGTCTCCTTTCTTGTATAATTTTGTATGATTTATGGTGTTAATTTATGTTTTTCTTGTGAATGTTGTGTACCTGATGCTATGTGTTTGTGATACTGCTACAAGTAATTTTTTCATTGCAACTATGCATGCAGCTACTTTTGCAGATGACAAAGATTGGACCTTAAGTTTGGCTTTGACATGAACAATTGATTTGCCAGTCATTCATGATAATTCCAATAATTCTTTGGGGTTTGTGTCTTCAAATTACAAATCAATTTCACTCCTTAACAAACAGTGTCCCACTCTCCACCTTTACCCTTCAGATCTACTTTAAATGTTTACACTTTTACATTAAACCTGTGTCCTCTTGCTTTGGACTGCCAATGCGGGTACTGTATACAGTTAGAGTGTTCCTTAGCATGTCTATGCCCCCTACAACTTTATAAACTTCTGTAAGGCCACCGCTCAGCCGCATTTGTTCCACTGAAAGTAGTTTCAGCCGATAAAATCTCTTCTCATAACTCAAACCCTCCAGTCCAAGAAACGCTTCTGTGAATCTTCTCTGGACTCCCTCCAGCGTAATCACAGCTTTCCCATTGCGTGATAACCAGAGCTGAGCACAATACTCCAAGTGCAGCTGAACCAATGCTTTGTAAATCTGTAAAACAGCATCCCATGCCATATGCCTTCTTCACTGGTTTGTCCTTCTGTGTCCCTACATACATGATGGTGTATGACTCTATGTTCAACCAATCAACTTTAATTCATTTCATAACTTACTCAGTTGTAAAATAAGAAGAAAGTTCTAATGTGCAATAAATGTATTTTCTTTTTGCTTTTATCCACAGACCACGTTTCCTGTAACTCCATCTTTAGCTACAAATCACACAATGGGTCTTAATCCCTACCTGAGTCACATGACCCATGGAATGGGATTGGTTCCAACAGAACTTCTACCAAACACACCTGTCCTGGTGTCAGGAAATCCCACTGTTACAGTCCAAGGGAACACAGCTTCACATAAGCTAATAAGAACAGACAAATTAGAGGTACCTGTATTGTTTTTTTATATGCTTGCATGTTTTAACTGCATATGCAATAAATGAATAATTTCCTTCAATAAAGTTATTACAGTAAGATGAGAGTACATAATAATAGTAATCTTAAGTCAGCGTTTTCCATTATGATTTTCTTTTGCCAATATTTATCTTATCTCACTGTAATTACTCCCTCCTGCCATTAGAGGCAATGTAATGCAGCCACTGACAGGAAAGTATAACACAAGCTGAGGGAATATTTTATCAGATTGTCCTGGGAGGCTGGGAGAATTTTCCCAAAGCTGCTCCTGTTAAAGACCCCAGTTTTTCTCTAAGTACAGAGAAGCCCCATGTTTATTAGAGTTTCTCCCCTCTTCCAAAACAAGTAATACAAGAAGGCATAACTTTAAGGTGCTGGGTGGAAAGTATAGGGGGGGATATCAGAGATAGTTTTTCTTAGAGCGTGCTGGATGCGTAGCTGGGGGTGCTGGTAGAAGAAGACACATTAGGGCCACGTAGAAGACTCTTAGATAGGCACATGGATGAAAGAAAAATGGAGGGCTGTGTGTGTGGGAAGGGTTAGATAGATCTAGGATTAAGTCAAAGGGTCGACACAACGTCATGGGCCATAGGACGTAAACTCTGCTGTACTGTCAGAGTGAATCTGAAGGAAAGCTGTTGGTCATGGTATAATGTGTTTTCATTCTTGCTGTTGACATTGGAAGCTATTATAAAAAATAAGGTGTTAAAATAAGACAGTATGTGCAACTCTGCCATTGGCTCTGATTTGCTTCAGTGCTCTGGTCCAATTATCCTGTGACTAATTCACAGGACAATGTGATAAATCTCCCTCAGCATGTATTTGTGAAATTGTCCAACCTCCTCAAGAGAAATGAGCTGGTTATAGGACATTTGAATTGAACAGTGTTGTGAGGAGCTGCCTCCTGCCCATCACATTCGGAGGGATGGTGCTGGAGACATGTAAAGGGAGAGGAGGGTGCATTATCTGTCTGATAACAGATGTTCAGTAGACCCCTGCAGCCCTGAAGAGGTGCTTCCTTCACTGATGGACCAAAGGGTGCACAATGTGACTATTGCATTTTGCAGCTCCATCTCTTGTCTAGTGGGTATCCAGAAAGCAACATTGCTCAGAAAATGATTTAGTAAAATAAGCTGGGCTGTGATCAGGTGACCTCAGGTTGTAGAAGAAATGGGCCCATATATACAGACAAGGAAATAGGAGCAAAAGTAGCCACTCGGCCCTGCATTCCTCTTCTGTGCCATCTCCCCATGTAACTCAATCCTTGATCTTTCAAAATTGTATCTATGTCCTCTGTAAATACATCCTATCATAGTGTACCTCCCAATTATTGCCAAACAGTAACTTGGAAGCTTGACATTTTGCTCCCTCCTTTCGGTCATGAGTACGGATAGGTGAGGGCCAAGAACTGTTTCTTGGTGCATTCCACTGGTTACAATTTTCCAGTCTGTAAGAAAATCTATTCATTCTGACTCTCTGTCTTCTGTCTGACAACAAAGTCTTAAATTCTTGTTAATACACTTCCCTCTATACCATGAACTTGTGCACTAACTTTTTAATGTGGCATCTTATCAAAGGCTTTCAGGAAATCAGAATATGTAACTATGCTGACATGTTCCTCTCGATCATCTCTGTTTGTTACATCTCCAAACAACATGAGAAAATTTGTCAACCAAAGTTTCCCTATCATAAAACTATATTGACTTGGCTTAATTACAGTGAACTTTTACATAGAAACATAGAAACCCTACAGCATAATACAGGCCTTTCGGCCCACAAAGCTGTGCTGAACTTGTCCTTACCTTAGAACTACCTAGGCTTTCCCATAGCCCTCTATTTTTCTATGCTCCATGTATCCATCCAGGAGTCTCTTAAAAGACTCTGTCGTTTCTGCCTCCACCACCATTGCCGGTAGCCACTTCCATGCACTCACCACCCTCTGCATAAAAAAACTTTCCCCTGACATCTCCTCTGTACCTACCTCCAAGCAGCTTAAAACTGTGCCCTCTCGTGTTAGCCATTTCAGCCCTGGTAAAAAGCTTCTAACTATGCACACGATCAATGCCTCTCATTATCTTGTACACCTGTATCAGGTCACCTCTCATCCGCCGTCGCTCCAAGTAGAAAAGCCGAGTTCACTCAACCTATTCTCATAAGGCATGCTCCCCAATCCAGGCAACATTCTTGTAAATCTCCTCTGCACCCTTTCTCTGGTTTCCAAGTCCTTCCTGTAGTGAGGCAACCAGAATTGAGCACAGTACTCCAAGTGGGGTCTGACCAGTGTCCTATATAGCTGCAACAATAATTCTGAATAATTTACTCAGCTTTGTTGACTATAGACTCCAGCATCTTCCCAACAATGGATGTTAAGCTAATTGGCCTATGATTTCTCACTTCTTTCTTTCTCAAGTCTTGAACTAAGGAATCACATTTGTGGTTTTCCAATTCACAAGTCCCACATGGAATTGAATGAATATTATAAATCTTCAACGAATAGCTTCACTATCTGTGCAGCCACTTCCCTTTAAACCCTTGGGTGTAGGCAAACCGGACTTGGCAACTTGTCCACCTTTAGACCAACCAGTTTTTCCAAATTTTTTCCTTGTGATAAATATTGTTACAAGTTCTTGTCCACTATTTGAAACTAGCCCACTGTGATGACTAATTCAAACTATTGTTTTAAATTATCAACCACTTCCATATTTCCTATTACTAATTCCCCATCTCCTTCTCCTGGGTCCCACACTAACTCCAGGTACCTTCTTCCTTTTTGTATTGCCATTGAATCTTTTGTTGTTTCCTCTCATGGTCCATTTTCTCGTCTCTTTCAATTTTTCATTCTCCACTGCTGGCTTCTAAAAATCCCCCTGTCCTCTGGTCTACTACAAGTTTTTTCTCACTTTAATTTTTTTGCTTTGAATTGAATATTTTGCTTGACCTCCACTGTTTACCACCAAGAAAGATATCTCACTATGTGAATTGGGATATGTATCCACTGATCCTTATAAAGTAGTTGCTTAAGCATTTGCTACTGTCCAACCACTGACCTTTCCTTTAGCCTATTTCCCCTGACCCCCACTCGTGAAAGCCTTTTCTTTTATAGCATAAGACCATAAGTTACAGCAGCAAAATTAGGGCATTGAACCCATCGAGTCTGCTCTGCCATTTCATCAAAGCTGAGCCATTTTCCCTCTCGGCCCCAATCTCCTGTCTTCTCCCTGTATCCCTTCATGCCCTGACCAATCAAGAATCTAACAACCTCTGCCTTAAATATACATAAAGACTTGGTCTCCACAGCTGCCTGTGACAACAAATTCCACAGCTTCACCATTCTCTGGATAAAGAAATTTCTCCTCATCTTCATTCTAAAAAGATGCCATTCTCTTCTGAGACTGTGTCCTCTGGTCTTAGACTCTCCTACCATAAGAAACATCCTCCCGACATCCACCCTATCAAAGCCTTTCACATTTGATAGATTTCAATTATGTCACTCCTCATTCTTCTGAATTCCAGCAAATACAAGCCCAGAGCCATCAAATGTTCTTCATATGACAAGCCATTCAATCTTTTTTGTGAACCCTCTCCAGTTTCAGAATGTCCTTTCGAAGATAAGGGGCCCAAAACTGCTCACTATACCCCAAGTGAGGTCTCACCAGTCTGTATAAAGTCGCAACACTACATCCTTGCTTTTATATTCTAGTCCAAGAAGGCCCACCAGCACCTTTACTTCCTGAGAAAACTAAAGAAATTTGGCCTGTCCCCTAAAACCCTCACTAATTTTTATAGCTGCACCATAGAAAGCATTCTTCTAGGGTGCATCACAACCTGGTATGGAAGTTGTCCTGTCCAAGACCGAAAGAAGCTGCAGAAGATCGTGAACACGGCACAGCACTTCACACAAACCAATCTTCCGTCCTTGGACTCACTTTACACCGCACGCTGTCGGAGCAGTGCTGCCAGGATAATCAAGGACACAACCCACCCAACCAACACACTTCTCGTCCCTCTTCCCTCCGGGAGTAGTTTCAGGAGCTTGAAGACTCGTACAGCCAGATTTGGGAACAGCTTCTTTCCAAATGTGATAAGACCGCTGAACAGATCCTGACCCAGATCTGGGCCGTACCCGCCAAAATATCCGGACTTGCCTCTCGGTTTTTTTGCACTACCTTACTTCCCATTTTTCTATTTTCTATTTATGATTTATAATTTAAATTTTTAATATTTACTAATGTTAACTATTTTTAATATTTTTAATATTTAATATTTGTAATCCAGGGAGTGTGAAGCACAGAATCAAATATCGCTGTGATGATTGTACGTTCTAGTACCAATTGTTTGGCAACAATAAAGTATGACGTATAGTCCTCTTGAAATGAATGCTAACATCACATTTTCCTTCCTCACCACAGACTCAAGCTGCAAATTAACCTTTAGGGAATCCAGCAGAAGGACTCCCAAATCCCTTTGTGTCTCAGTTTTTACATTTTCTCTCCATTTAGAAAATAGTCAGCCCTGTCATTCCTTCTACCCAAGTGCATGACCGTACATTTCCCAACATTACATTCCACCTGCCAGTTCTTAAACTTCAGCAGTTTCCTTTATTTAAGTTGAGGTCACTCATTTTTGATCCAAGATCTTCAGCCTCAAGCTCTATCTGGAATTTACTATGTTGCGATCACTACTCCCTGGAGGATTCTTCACTATTAACCCTACCTCACTACACATGACCAGATGTAAAATAGACCTGTCTCTGGTAGGTCCTGTAAGATATCATTCTCAGAAACAGTCCCCGGTGCACTTCACAATTTTCTCTTCCACAGAATCTTTCTGGCTTGATTATATTATTCAATATGTAGATTAAAATCAGGTGTGATAATTATAGCTCTTTTCTTACATCCTTTTGATATTGCCCATTTATACCTTGTCCAACTTTGAGGCAACGTTTGGGCGACTTTAGATTACTCCCTAGTATCTTGTATCCCTGGCCGTTCCTTCCATCCACCCAAAATGATTCAACATCACAGTACCTCACTGCTCACTGCCACACTGATAACTTCCGTGATCAACAATGCTAATGTACCTCCGTTTCCTTTTTGTCTCATTGCTTGGAACACAGAATAAGCTTCAACACTGAGCTGCCAGTCCTAATCACTGTCCATCCATGTCTCTGTAATAGTAATTAAATAAATCTCATTTATTTCCATTTGTGCACTTTACTCATCTATCTTGTTACAGTGCTGCAAGCATTCAAATTAATCGTTGCTTCCTTAGTGTTGTTATTTACCCCAGGTAAAATCACCACTGCACCCCTTGCTTGTGGTTTTTGTTTCTTCCTTTGATTTTCATTCACCTCTTCACTGCCCTGGGCCACTGCTTTCTCATTGCTGATTTACTACACTTCCTGTTCCCTGAGCCTCCCCCCGCCCATTAGCTGAAGGTCCTGATTGCCCCTTCGAAGCCCAGCATGGGCTTTACTGTCAATCTGTAATAGCAGTCTCCAGTGACTGCCACAGGGTGGGCTTGGCATGCTGATTGAATCAGACACTCCCAGTGGGTGTCCCACCATGCACTGAAACCAAACAGGTTAATTATCTTTCTGAAACTTCATCAGTCCTTGACCCTTATGATGATAATGAGCCCTTATACATTAACAGAACCTCAGTGTAGGTAGAAAAATCCATGGAAAATCAGAGAGGGATAGAGCTCTGAAACAGGCCCTTTGACCCACTGACTCTGGGCCAATCATCAACAACTTACACTAATCCTACATTAATTTCCCATTCCCACCTCGGATTCTAGCACTGACCTACCCACTTGAGCAATTTACAGAGGTATTGGCGCTGCACGTCATTGGGATATGGGATAAAACAGGCCCAAGCAGAGGAACCCCATGTAATCATAGGGAGAAGGTGCAAACTCTACAGGGATCAGACTTAAACGGGGTCTCTGGAGCTCTGGGGCTGCAGCTCTACCTGCTATGCCACTGTGTTGCAGAGTCAAGTCAAGACGGTTTAATTGGATACAAGCTGTTAGGTTGAGACATACCTTTGTGCGTGTGGATGCTGCTTCTCCAGACCTCCCTTATGCTAAACTGTTTCTCCCAGCCTCAGCGAACCCCCTCCTCATCCCTTACCTGTCAATTGACAGAGACCCTGCTCTTCTACACCCATAAAGGTCTGAGCTAATAGGTGTGCAAGACAGGCAGTACAGTAGCAAAGTTAAGCAAAAATGTTTATACATTGTGATTATTGTAATTATTAGTTAAGGGTGCTGGATGTAACCATTTTACAGATTCCTGTTCACTTTTACTGCAGCTAACATTTACTGAATCTTAATAGTAACTTAAATTTTAATAAGAATTAATTGCTCTGAGTTACGATCCTCCTCCAGTATTTCTACGGTGCTTTATTCAAATTAAGCTACGCAGAATTCAGTCAATTCATGTAATTCAGGTGCTGAGAATTGCAGTAAAGTTCAGCAACTGAGATGGAGTTGAGAAAAAAAGTCACATTTTCACTGTTATGGAGAGAAAGTAGATCTGTCCCTGCATCCCCCTGAAAAACTGGAGCTTCAGAGGTGTGTATTTTCTGGCACTTACTGTTTGGCCCGCAAACTTTGGGAAGACCAGAGTATCCTGATGATCTTCCAGGAGCATTTGATGTTCGTCTCTGCTATATTTTGTATCAAAACGTTGGATCTAGTTTTAAGACTTAGTTTCCCAGGAAGGGAATCTTTACTTGTATCTATCCTTTCTTTTTAAAATTGTACATTTAGTATCACATTGTGAAAATGTATTTGTTAAAAAGAAAGAAAGGAAGTATGTTTAAAGTAGAGTGAATTATGGGCTGTTTATTCTTGGGAAGGGAAGTAGATTTTGCTTGCTGAAATTTCTGCACAATTCCTTCTGGTTCTGTTCACTGTCACCAAACAAGCTGCTGCTTACGGTTGTGAGGGAGAGCCTAGCTCAGCAACAGAACAGTACAAATCTCAGTGCAGTGACTCTTGGTAAAACATCCAGACTCCCAAGCTAACGTGGTACTGTGCCATACCTCGAGAGCAGTGCTGCAGCTATTACAGTTGCTCCTTCACAGTTCCAGTAATCTGAGTTCGATCCTGACCTTTGTCTGTATGGAATTTGCATGTTTTCCTTGTGTCCGTGTGGCTTTCCCCGGGGTGCTCCAGTTTCACCCCACGTCCCTACAATAGGATAAATAGCTGCTGTAAATGGGCCCAGATCTGTGCTCCCTTTAAACTCACTGGGACCCTACATCCTGTTCTCCCTTTAAACTTACCATACCCCAAGCCCTGTTGGCCTATTTCCTTTAAATCCCCTAAGTCCCAGTTCCTTTGCTCCCTTTGTACTTACCAGGCCACAGTTCTTGAACACCATTTAAACTCACTAGTTCCTGCGCACCATTTAAACTCACTAGTTCCTGCACACCATTTAAACTCACTAGTTCCTGCGCACCATTTAAACTCACTAGTTCCTGCGCACCATTTAAACTCACTAGTTTCTGTGCACTATTTAAACTCACTAGTTTCTGCGCACTATTTAAACTCACTAGTACCTGTGCACCATTTAAACTCACTAGTTCCGGTGCACCATTTAAACTCACTAGTACCTGTGCACAATTTAAACTCACTAGTTCCTGTGCACTGTTTAAACTCACTAGTTTCTGCGCACTGTTTAAACTCACTAGTTTCTGCGCACCATTTAAACTCACTAGTTCCTGTGTTCCATTTACACTCACCAGGGTCCAGTTCTTGCACACCATTAAAATGCACTGAGGACCAGTATCCCGTACTCACTTTAAACTCTCTAATATCTTAAAAAAGTGAATTTAAAGTGTGTTGGATTATGAATAGGAGTAACATTGGATTGTGCAGCCCGACACTAACAGTGGTCCTGAGGCTGCCGGATTATCGGAGTTTTACATTTAATTCACCTTCTGTTAGAAGGCCAGCAGAGCCGGGGCAGTTGCCTGGTCTGGGTCGGCCAGTCAAAGGCAATCTGCTTGATCCCTGGGCATATATGAATGGTTGCTGATGACGGTCTTGTTAGGTTTGCAGGGAATTTCAGCGTGGGAATTGTACTCGGGGTGAGAACGACTGCCGCTACGCACACCCAATGGATTTGGGAATGATCGACTCAAATGAAAACACAGTTACCGTTTGCATGGATTACATCAAGGGCCGTTGCTCAAGGGAGAAGTGCAAGTACTTTCACCCACCTGCACATCTGCAAGCCAAGATTAAGGCTGCCCAGCACCAGGTGAACCAAACTGCAGCTGCTGCCATGGTAGGTAAACTGGAGATGGAGGAAAACCTCTTCCAACTCTCACTTTCACGTCTCTGTCTAAAGTCCTTAGTTAACTTGAGCAGGTTAAAGTAACAGTCAAATCCTTGATTATAAGTCAAATGTGTGTGAGAGGGCGTTCTTCTTCCTTTTCTTCATTGAGTTATTCTATTGAAACACTCGTTGGGGGGGTGGGGTAGCAATTGCACTTGTGTTGGTCAGACAGGAGAGATACAAGGGACTGCAGATGCTGGAATCCAGAGCAGCAATGTGCTGGAGGAACTCAACAGGCCGAGCAGTATCTGTGGGTGGAATGGATACAGAATGTTTCAGATTGAAATCCTTCACCAGTCCAGATGCTACCTGTCCTGCTGAGTTCCTCCAGCATAGTGCCTGTTGATGGTTTGCTGAATGGTGAACCCACTGCCTTTGATCCCTCTCAGTACTGAGTTCGCTTTGATCACAGAATCATAGAGAAATAAACCAGAGAAACAGGCTCTTCAGCACACCAAGTCTGTTCCAACCATCAAGCACCCATCTCTCCTTTACCCTAATCCTCACCTTACTCTCTCCACATTCCCAAAAACAGGCCAGTTACTTTTACCACGCTGGGACCAAATTCAAATTGCCTAAGAGCCTACAAACCGGCACACTTGGGAAGAAAGGAGCATCCCAGAAAACTCACAGACGCAAAAGGGAGAGACAGTGTTGGAGATCAGGGTCAAACCCAGGTATCTGGAGTTGTGAGGCACCAGCTCAGCTAGCTATGTCACAATGCGGTCCTGAAGTTCCCATGTCTTAAGCTTGTTTGGAGAAGGAGCCCCATGTATTGAACAGGTGCTGTCACTGACTACTAAAATTCATTGTCCCAGCGTCAACATTAGATGTTTGAGTGGAGTTGGAATATCCAGTATCACTCGTAGATTTGCCCTGTCCACTATCCCAAATCCTGGGATTTGAGCAAATTAACCCTCAGGAAGGACATCTGTTCCTTTGTTTCTGGTGATGTTGGATCACTTATCTCTGCAAGTGGGCAGGGTGACAGTGTGGCAGCCCTTCATTGTCGACTGCCTCAGAGAGCAGAAGGTTTCTTGCACGCCCTCTGCGAGTGGGCATCTCCAGAGGCAGGGGAAAGTGAGAGGAGCCATTTGTAGTCTTGGCCACATCACCACACCCACAAGGAGGTCTGGCAGAACTGTATCATCCCTGACTGAAGTGATTTGTCCCAACCCTAGGTAACGTGCCCTATCTATTCACAAAGCTGTGTATGAGCAGACAGATCTGGAGCAGATGTAGGCCACTCCACCCCTTGAGTCTGTCCATCACTCAGTGGGAACACGGCTGTAAATTCAACCCTGCATTCTCTGAATTACTTCATCAACACCCAAGTCCCCAAGCAGGTAGGGCAAAGATTCACGTACACCCCTTCCAATGTCAGGGGCTTCTGATGTGGCCTGTCAGCAAGAGCAAGCACAGACAGGTTGACACCACTCTGAGCTCCTGCACTCTGTCCATCGCCGTCCCGAATTCCCAGTTATATTATGTGCCATTGATCTTGCCACCTAGTTACACCCATGTGACCATTTAAGCTACTAACCCATATGTCTTTAGAATGTGGGAGGGAACTGGAACGCCCAGAAAAACCCTCATGGTCATGGGGAGAAGGTATAAACTCCTTAAAGACAGCATCGGAAATAAACTGTGGTTGCTGGCAATGTAATAGCAGTCGTGAACTACTATACTACCTCATCACTCCCTACACCACCGTGTCACTCCCTACACGACCACGTCACTCCCTACACCACCACGTCACTCCCTACACCACCACGTCACTCCCTACCAGACCATGTCACTCCCTACACCACCATGTCACTCCCTACACCACCGTGTCACTCCCTACATGACCACATCTCTCCCTACACCACGTCACTCCTTACACCGTGTCACTCCCTACACCACCGTGCCACTCCCTACAAGACCATGTCCCTCCCTAATCTACTGTGTCACACCCTACACTATCGTGCTATTCCCTACACGACCATGCCTATCATGCCGCCTCTCCTCTTTCAATAACCCTTCCCACTCCCAGGCTGATTTATCAGTCCTCGGCCTTCTACACTGCCAGGGTGAGGCTTGATACAAACTAAAGGAAGAAAATATCATATTCTGCCTTGGTAATCAACAACCCAAATGGTGTCAGCATTGAATTTCCCAATTTCAGGATACCTTTGCTATGTTTCCCTACTCCCTCTTTCTTACCATCCTCCAGTCCTCCCATTTTTGTCTCCCTTCCCTTGCTCCTGAGCCCCCCATTATACATTTACATCTCTCTCTCTCTCTCTCTCTCCCTCCCCCCCTCCCCCTCCCTCTCCTACTTCCATCCATCTACAAACCACACATTTCACCCACTAGATATCCCTTCCTTATCTGGTTCCATTTAGCCTTTACCTGTTTACTAATGGTTTCCATTATCACCTTCCATATTGATAACCTTTGTGCTCCTGCCAATATCTGTCCTATACTCACTCACCTTCATTCTCTTCTCTCTGATTTGGTTCCATCTGTCCATCATCTTTCATCACTCCTCAGTCCACCTGTCACTTACTAGCCCCTCTTACACTTTCCCCCTCCTCTTTGTATTGGCTACCTTCCTCGCCACTCTTAGACCCAAAGAAGGCTCTATACCTGAAACATCAACAGTTCTTTCTGCGCCACAGTTGTTGTTCGTCCCACTCTATTCGGCCAGCAGATTGTTTGCGGTTCTGAATTTCTGTCTACCTCTGATAAATATTGATTTCCTCGTTTATCAAGAACCACTGGCTTAAAGGTATTCAAAGCCACTGCTCCCACCATCCTTTGATGAAGAGAGTTCCAAAGATTATGGCTCTCCAAGAGAAAATTTCTTACTGCTTCCCCATCTTACATGGGCAACTTCTTGGTTTGAAACAGTGATCATCTTGATCTAAATTTTCCCTAAGGAGGAAACATGCTCTCCATATCCAGCTGCGGAGTCTTATATGTTTCAATCAAATTCCAAGCCTTGCCTGCCCAACCATTTCTTGTAAGACAATCTCTCTTTTCCAAGTATTAGTCTAGTAAATTTTCTCTGAACTGCTAATCTATTAACACCCTTCCTTAAATAGGAACAAAACTGTACAAAGTACTCCTGATGTGGTCTTCCCAATGCTCTATATAACCAAAACATGACCTCCATGCTTTTGTACTCAGTTCCTTTGGAAATAAACAGTAGCATTCTGTTAGATTCCTTAATCACTTACTCAACCTGCGTACTAGCCTGTGATGGAGAGCTGAACAGGAGCATGACGCTGTCCTCCATACAGAGATGAGGAGAGTTAGAATGTTGACATTAAGGAGAAGAAGGGTATGTTGGTCATTGATGCAGTGGGCAATGTTTCCTTGAGTTAA
The DNA here is from genome assembly GCF_030028105.1 of Mobula birostris. Taxonomy (NCBI): domain Eukaryota; kingdom Metazoa; phylum Chordata; class Chondrichthyes; order Myliobatiformes; family Myliobatidae; genus Mobula; species Mobula birostris. The sequence continues at coordinate 66,688,284 of NC_092379.1, forward strand.
GGTGTAGTGTTTTGACATTTGAGATAGGATGTAGAAGATTGATCTGCGAGGAAGAGCATTAATATTGTTCTTCAATGGAAAAATACTTGCTTTGAAATTCTAGAGCACACAAATGAGTTGGGAGCTATTGAGATCAGTGTGTTGGAGTTTGGAGGACTGGAGGGTTGGGGGAACACTGGAGTCTTGGAGTTGTCTAGAGACTGGGAACACAGGCATAGGGGATGGAGACCAAGACTCAGGCTTTATGGGATTAGGAATGAGATTGGCATTTAAAGGCACTATAGAGAGGCTGAAGGGCCTAAGGTAGTTTGGGAACTGACAGGAAAAGTGTTCCACATGAACTGTTTAAAGGAGAAGGAATGTTGGTCTCTAAGGAAGAGGGCAGTGATAAAATTTGAGGAAGGATTCAGTGATACTCTTTGGGGAACACACACAAAATGCTGGAGGAACTCAGTAGGCTAAGCAGCATCTTTGGAAGAGAGTACTCTATGGGTTGTACACTTTTCCATAGATCCTGCCTGGCCTGCTGAGTTCCTCCAGCATGTTGTGTGTGTTGCTGGGATTTCCAGCATCTGTAGTCTTCCTCGTTTTTTTGCTCTTTGGGGAGGGTGGTGACTGATGGCACTTGCAGCAGGGTATAGTGCATTGCTCCTTGAATGAAGACAGAATCATTTGTTCAGTCACATGACCACCTTTTGAGCCCTTCCCATATCAATCCTAATTCCTTTTGTGTCTTCCACTTGTTAAAGCTCCCTACCAAATAAAATATCCATGTCTCTAGCACCAACTGGAGTTCCTGAATTACCGTTCATTGTGATGTTTCTGTAGCTATCAATCTGCTTAGCCAAACCTCCATCTCCACCTTTTACTACTGTAGTCTCCTCAGGCTGCCCTCCTTGTCTCTGCCTCTTAAATCTAGGATCACAGATGAACAAATAAAATAGAGTAAGTAGATGGTTCTACCTTGTAACATGCAGATCTGTCTGTAGCATCTATTACTTTATCAGGCATTTTACTCTATGAGCAACCCATAAAATGCTGGAGGTCAAACTGCATCTATAAAAATGGACAATCCACATCTCAGGTCAACACCCTTCATTAAAACTGGAAACTTGCTCCAGATTTTTAGCATCTACTCTGTCTCTTGTGTCTTCCTTTTACTTCCTAAGATTGCTCCTAAGGGGTTAACATTTGAAGATGGATTGACCAGGTTGGATCTTTAATCACTGCAAATTCAGAAGAACGAGGGGTGATCTTATTGGGAGGAGTACATGGGATTGAGAGTAGATACTGAAAAGATGTTTTGCTTAGTGGGACATCTAGAATTAGTTTCAGAATCAGGTGCTGGAATTTTTGAATGGAAGTAAGGAGGAATTTATATACTCGGAGGATTATGCATCTTTAGAACTCTTAAGCCCAGAGTAATGTGTTTGTTAGGTCACTGAATACGTTCAAGGTGGAGGCCGGCTATGGTCAAAGGGTATGGGGAAAGAGTGGGAAAGTTGAGGCCAAGATTGGATCATCCATTGAGTGAGGGAACAGGCTTGAAGAGCTGATTAGCCAATTCCTATTCCCGTTAATTATACATTGTAGCTCCAGAAACATCCATGAGCAGAAATGTGTCTTTTTTTTTCCTATTAAATGCCTCCTCTGTCCCCTCCACTGTCACTTCCACTAACAGGTGTGAGGACTTAATGGAGTACTTTTATTACTATATTACTATATTAGATGCCATCCACACCTGCCTCTTCCCACCCATCAACCTTACCCACTGGGCCAAAGCTGAAATGCTTCCTCATCCCTCACATTTTTCTGTTTATTTTTACACACTAACTCAGCTTGAGCATAAACTCTGTCTTCTGCCCCCTCAACCTTGCTGAACCACTCTGATTCCATTCCTTATCCCTATGTTACTTGACGTTGCTGATGTTTTTCTGTCCTCCAGGTTACTGGATAATCACCTGTTCACTCAGAAGACTAGCCTTTGGCTTCAGTGCTTTTGCAAGCACTTGCAGAACATCCACCTCTCATCTTCCCCAAATTCATGCTGTTTGATACAGGGCTCCTTGTCAATTGGGTTGCCTACTCTAATGAAAACTAGCAGTGGCATCCTTTGTAACAGTGGTACAGATGATCTATCTTTCTTTCCTGATGTGACCTTTGACACACAAGACTCTATACTGCTCCAGTATCCATTCACATTCTGCAGCTGGATGGGACTACACTTACATGGTTCCATTCTTAACCTAGAGAATGACTAGCTATGTCTCCTCCTCCTGTTTCCACAGCTTTGCTTACCTGTGTTCCCCAGAGATTCATTTTTAATCCCTCCTACTTCTTGACCATACATTTGCCCCAGGCAATATCATCTGAAAATGTCATCACTTTCCAAATATGTGTTGGTAGTACCTTGCCTGACCCCTCTCCCCATAATCTCTCCATCTGATTAGTCTGAGTTTCTGGAGGGAGAAATCAGAAGATCCTTCCTGTTCTGATAATGCTGAGGTAGTCATAGAGTCCATGGATGGCAACTGGGTCCACTCTTGCTATCAGTCACCAATTCTCACCAATCCTGCATTAATTCTATATTTCATTCTCTCCATGTTCTCATCGATTCCCCCCAGATTTTACAACTTTCCTACTCAATTTACAACAGCTCATTCCCACTTTTTTTGGGGATCTGGGACGAAAGTGTGGTGAAACCCCCTCAGGTTGACAGGGAGAAACTCTACACAGACAATGCCTCAGCTCAGTAACTTACCCTGGGTCGACATCAACTTCCCCCGGAAAATACAAGGCACCTGTCATGAGACAATGATCCCATCTGTAGGTTTTCCTGCAAGAACATTTCTCACTTGTTGCATCATCCTCACTGGATCAACAAATGGAACGACCACTACTGTATTTCCTCTCTGCTGGCTAGCAAAACTATAAGGAGTGTGACAGTTTAAACTTCATTGGGCCTGGAACATTCATCTGCACAATGTCCAATAAAGTGGGTTGCCAAACAAAAAAATAGGTTAACACAGTTTTAACTGATTTTATAAATAAGTTGACACCAGTTTTAATGAGAATTTTGGGGCAAAATGTTCATCCCCATTGGCCATATTACGTTTTATTCCACCTTCACAATGGTAGTTAGCGATGGATTTGCAATACTAACTGATAGCCACTTGTTTGTGAATTCGCAAGATATATTCTTTGAGGGTGAGATACAGTTTTTTTTTTCAGATACTGTTGAAACCAAAGCCCATGTCATACAAAATAAAATTCATCTTAACTCTTGGTTCTATATTCTGCATTGATGTAGAATGCCCTGGACAGAAGCTCTTACCTATCCAATGCTTTGAGTTTATGTAATGCATTTTAACTTCATTTTGAAGATATTTTTCCTTGTGTGATTCCAATCTTTTATGTGACAATGGTCTGTGTAGATAGTAAGATGTCTGTTTTAGTTATAACTGCTGATCTGCCACAGTAGTAATCAGCTTTAGTTAAGCATGTTGTTACTTTCAAGATGTTGTATAATGCATTCAGTTCTTTTCTTTCTCTCCACCTACCACACTCATTGTTGTCCCTATGACACACCTCTGCTTGCTGTTTTTGTTAATGCGCTTGAATCCCATTCGTCCATTGCCATCCATGTGCTCGCTGCCTGCTAAATAAGACTCAGCCAGCTGTCAGATCACTGAAGCGACCCCTCGAGGCAACCTTTGACCTGGTACTTGCACCTTCACCTTCTTGCTTTGCATGTGGCCTTTTTTTGTGAGCATGATGTTAGAGTGCATGAGAAATTTTCTTTTGCCTGGCCGTGTAATTAACCTTGAAGACCTGGTTGTGTAATTAACCCTGAAGACATTGCAGTTGGAAATTGCTCTGCTCAGAATGTTCAGCTTTGGTGCAAAGTTACACAATGGAATATCCTAAGGGTTCAACATAAAGAGGTGTGGCTGCAGGAAACCTGTTTCTGCAGAGTAAGAACCTGGTTACTGTCTTTTTTGGGTCTGGTTACCATGTGATCCCCTTAAAGCATTGAATAAAACATGTACAGGAAACAGGAAGAGTCTCAGTACGATGGTTAGTCTTTCTTAACATGGGTTGGAATAACCTTCCGGTGCATTGAACAGTACAGAGAATGAAGGCAATTCTGATCAAAGTGTTGATGCTGCATTCCAAAGCAGGTTTGGCCTTATTACGCAACGTTGGCAATAAAGAGTAGAATCCTGTTACATACATTAACTCCGGACAGAGGCATGCTAACCTTGTGGTTGAAATCACAGTACATTTCATTAACAATGAAACACATGGCCTGAAAAGATAGTGAAAGCAGATTCACAGTAACTTCCAAAAAGGAATTAAATAAATCTTTGAAAAGGGATGTTGGAGAAGGTCAGGAGAAGAGAGTAATTGGATACTCTTGGACATCAAAGAGGTGGCGCAGATCTCTGTGCCATGTGGTTCTAGTGAGCAGCCTCCAAAAAAACACGATCAATCCCAAAAGGTTGCCAAATTGTCAATAAAGGGTGAACTATTCATTATAGAATTCAGCAATTCTTCAACACTCAAAAGTGTTGGTCATCAGGTTGTAATTCATAAAGTAGAGTTGGTCAATTCCAACCGGACAAGTTAAATAAAGATAGTTGTTCTTGAGTTTCTCAATGATCTCACTTGCCATTATCACGTGTGCCCTTTGAGGAAATTAGCTGTGGTTGGCTGGGCCAAGAAATTCATCTGCACAGTGATTTAAAAACATGTATTGCACAGATATATTGACCCAAATTTAACCGGTCTTACACATGAGTTAACCCTGGCTTTAATAGTCTTATTGATGCATTGTTTTTCATATCCCAGTGACTGTTTTTTCTGCCTGTCAGCTCCCCTGGAATGGTATCGGCAATGATGCACCACTGGATCTTTGTCTCCAGTGAGATTTCCTTCATGTTGTGCTGATTCACTACAGGAGAACCAGCTGTTAATGTAGCGGAAGGCTCAAGTGCACATTATAGGAAGCATTTTAGTAGTTAAAGGCAGAATTCTCTGCTGAGTAGGCCGACCTAAAGCAGGACTGCAGTTGTCATGAATCCAGAGAGTTTAAGCAGGCTGTCCATCAAAATAAAATGGCCATAAATGTTATGAGAAATCCTGCAAAAGGATCTTTGCATGTGAGATGAGGAATGGGTAAAACCAATGTCGCAATTGCAAGGTCTATAAATGCTTGCACCCTGAGAAGCCATCACTGGAATCTCCTGCCCCTTCCTGCTGTGAATACAGAAGTCCTGTTCCCCAAAGCTGGTAGGTTTCTCCACTTTGTATGTGGAGTTATTTGTGACCTGTGGAATGTATAGGTGAGCAACAAAGTGTCAGGTGAGGCACCTTCCACAGCACAGATGGTCCGCAAGGATCCTGAGGGTGATACTGTAAATGTGGTGCAGGCATTGAGGTTTGTTTGCTAGACGAACCCCAGTAGCAACAAAACACAGGTGCCTTTGCATTTTGAAAGGCTTGCTTTAGGATCGGGCGGGGCACTGCTCCCTGCTGCATGGCAGAAGTTAGGAATAGCTCAGTGGCCAGAGAGGGAACCGGCCTTTTTTTTTGGTTTTCTGGACTGTTGATGCAAACCTGTCCTGGACTGTGCAGAAACAATCCAGAACAGGTTCCTGGACATTTCTTCTGAAGCCTGTGCCTCTGGTTGCCCGCCCCTCAAGATGTCATTGTCCCCCCCCTCCCCCCCCCCCCGCCACCACTTCACTCTTATTCCTTGCCAGTTGCATTCATCTGTGGCCCTTTAAGATCTTCCTGAAGTAAATGCTGTGCCAAAAGATATGACTGACAAGTGAATTTTGCCCCCAGAGCTTGTAGTTCCCTGAAATAGAGTGGTGTTACATGAGGGAGCCCATTCACATGCCTTTGGATTTGGCACTAATACATCTCGTAATTTGTACTTGAACATTTTCAGGAGTCTGGTAACCCTGTTTTAACACTGAAAAGTAACTGTAGACAAATTTCTGCTCCTTGGCTTCTGGGCACTGCAGTTTTACAACAGGCATTTATGTCTGCTTCTCTTGCTCCCTGCCGCGAAGCTGCTTGTTGGGCTCCCATTAATGTAAAGCTTGATTTTTACTTCATTCAGCTTTGGAAGGTTAATATGTACAGGACTGTTGATCATGTTGTATATAGGCAATCTGTGAGTGTGTGGGCCTTTCTGTGTGTGTGTGTGTGTGTGTGTGTGTGTGTGTTGTAGAGAAATAAATTTACCTTAACAAAGCAATATTCTGGAAAGCTACTTGTGTTAAATTGAACAGAAAATACAAGTACTCAATTCATGTGGATTTCATATTTAGTGTTAAGAGGTTTAAAAATAGTGTTTTTCTGAAATAAGCCCTGGGACTTTACATCTCTAAGGTTTTGTAATCCCCTGCCTAGAGAGAACCCTGGTTGTGTTTACTATCTTGCATGAAGTTTTAAAGTTTTCACTACATTCAGTTACTAAGCGGAAGTGGGCCAACTTTTTTCTGTCATTTCATCACGGAAGCTCATCTGTCCCTCCTCTTGCATCTTAAGCTTGGTGAACCTCGTACCCTGTTTTAATGCTAAACGCTGTTAAGTGAGTGTGTGGCTCCACTCTCAATTCTCAGAAGGCTTCTTGCTTCTCTTGCACATCATCCATGGCGTCTGCTTCAGCTGCTGCCTTGCTTTAGCTTCTGCAAGTGACAGGAAAATGACAGGCCAGTCGTCGGTGCGTGTGCGTGTGTGTGCGGGTGTAAGTTTGTGTGCATAGTTTGGTGCATGCGTCATTTATTTTCTACTTGTCTTAATCAATCCCTCATCCATAGGCTCTCCAGCCTGGTGCTCTCCAACCTTTACCAAAGAGGCCAGCACTTGAAAAAACCAATGGTGCCACCACAGTGTTTAACCCCAGTGTTTTCCACTACCAACAGGCTCTAGCTAATGTGCAGCTGCAACAACCAACATTCATCCCAACAGGTTAGTCCATTATCACTTGCGCTCTTCATGCATTCTCTCACTTAGCCTTGGAAATCATGTGCCCTCACTACTGGGGCTTACGACATAAACGCATTATCGGACCAGTTTTAACATTTAACATAACTGCCCTCTTTATTTAGGATTTCATGGTGAAGTATATATAACATTATTTTTCATATTAAGCATTCAATTAAATGTTTCTTTTTAATTTTATTGAAGTAATTTTCACTGCAGCTTTGGCATGTTCTTATCTCACGTATTGTCCTAGATAGGTGGCGGGCTGGAAACAAATCTCAACCAAAGGAGGTGTAAGGCACTCCTTCCGTCCGCTAGTCTGCAGGTCCCACTTGGGCAAGGTGCAGCACCTGCTTAGCCCCCGATCAGGGTCACGTGAAGCCATGGGAGCAGTTGGTGGATGGTCGTACGAGCAGCCGGTGCATATCACAAGTCCTGGTTATACAACCACTAACGTCAAACAGACAATCTCTGAAGAGCATTGATAATGGCTAGGGCCACTGTCCAGAAGAAGGAAATGGCAAACCACTTCTGTAGAACAATCATAGTCATGGAAAAACCATGATCGCCCACATCATACAACACAGCACATAACGAACAAACGATTGTCCTAGGATATAAGTAGAGCCAGGAGATCAGTGCTTGCTGTTGGATGGAATGGGTGGGGTCTTGGTCGGAGCAAGAATAGCTGTCCCACATTAGCCAAGCTTAATTTTCATCATTCTGAGATGAAGCAAGTTAATGATCTACAATCTTCCTGGGATGGATGTGTTACCTTACGACTTGAGAATGAGCGTTAGTGCATTAGGACTGAATTCCTTGCGTGCAGGTCAAGTCTGCCAACACTTACTGCCCGGTCTTGCCCAATTATGTGGGTGAGCTTACCAAAAAATACCGCCATCTCACAAGCTGCAGGCCAGTAAAAGAGGAGTCAGAAATGTTGGCGTGGTTCCATACATCAAGTTTTTCATTGCTTCTGTTTGGACGTTTCTATGTGATTTTCAGTAAACAAATTGGATTGAAGAAAATAATTCTGCTATATTTTAGATATGTTGTAAAGTTTGCTTTTCGAGTGGTTTTGATATTTTCAGGACACACAAATTGGACTTGGCCTGGGATTCGGAATACGTGGGATTGCATCAGGATGGTTCTGTGCCCTGTCTCATGGTAAACAGTGGGCAACAAAAGCGATTCCAATTCTGCATTCCAAGCCAGACCCAATTTCACTCCCTAGGTGTCCTTAGTGAGACTGTGTGAATTAAGATGCAGTTTGTAAACACTGGAAGGTATTTAGATCTTGCATCTTCTGGGCAGGAACCAGCAACATTCTATTGCTCCACTTACTAATGCAACTGATTCTTGCTTCACATCAATCTCCCAACAACATGCTGTGATTGGATATATCTAGATGCTCCTAAAAACTAATCTCTAACCTTGCATGTGCTGAGGTAATCAATGAAGCTGACTCGACCAGCCATAATGTGTTGAGAGAGTGTATGTGTGTGTTTGTGTGTACACTAACTGTTTCTAACCAATGTTCTCTTTTGTTTATCCTCTCCATGCTTCTCTGCATGATCTGCAGGCTCAGTATTGTGCATGACTCCCACTGCAAGTGTTGGTAAGGTTGCAGCTGTTACTCTATCAAACATTTTGATCTTTCTTTAACTCCTTCAAGTTTTCAAACATCACTGTGTATCTGTGTTTGGAAGTGTTGGCTTCACTGAATATTTCATTTCAGTTTTCCCCCCCACAAGAACAGAAGTGATTAAAGCAGGAGACCTTCCTCCCCCTTCTGTCAGTCAGTAAAATGGTGGCTGAACTTTTACCCCAGCACAGTTACCTGCACTAACCCAATACTTCATCTTTTCTCAAGCCTAACATGGCTAACAAAGCCAGCTGCACTGCTGTCTCACAGCTCCAGTGATCCAGGTTCATTCTGGATCCATTTATGTGGAGTTTGCACATTCTCCACGTTTCTCTGGGTGCTCCAGCTTCTTCCCACATCCTAAAGACGTGTGGGTTGATAGGTTAATTGGCCTTGGTAAATTGTGTAGGTGAGTGGCAGAGTCGGGGAGGAGATGACTGTTGTTGCCGACAGTAGGATATAGAAGGTGAAATGGTTTAGCACAGGGCCAAGCCCTACAGCCCATGTCTGTGTCAAATGTGAGTCCAAATTAAAGAAAATGTCATCTCCCTTCACATGATTCATACCTCTCCATTCTCTGCATACTCATGCGTCTGTCTGAAAGCCTCTTAAACACCACTGTCATTTCTGCTTCCACTGCTACCTCTGGCAGCCTGTTCCACGCACATCTCTCTCTGTGTAAGAAGCTTGCCCTGCACGTCTCCTTTGTGCTGGAATAAAATGTGAGTAATGTAGGATTAGTCTAAATAGGTGGTTGATGATCAGCACAGATTCAATGGGCTGAAAGGCCTGCCACCATAACTTTAGTGATTTTGAGCTGAAAGGAGATAAGGAGATTCAAAATGGCAGTGGGGGGCCTCATTCACTAGAGCTCCAGTTGGTTTCCAAAGGCGTGCTTTAAGTATTAGCCTGTCTCCAATCTGTGTTCCCAACTAGTGGAATCTACTCAACGGTTCAGTGACTGCAGCTCGGTGATAGATCCAACCAGCTGTACATGAATGAATGAAGCTTGGGCTTCTGATTTTTGGAACTGCTGCATCTGAGCAGATGACCACAAGGCTTAACTACTGGGAAGGTGTACAGAGACTGGGCATGCGTTTCCTTAATCTGATCGTTTAATTGAAGTATTGCAGCTGACTACATTTTAGGTGGTAGGATATTTGGAAGGCAGTTATTTTCCTTTAGTAGCAGAATTAGAGTTCTTTGGTTCTTCAGGTCAAATGTCATGCCTTGGTGCATGTTCAGTGAAGTGGGTGTTCAGTGAACCCACAGCAAGATCAATGTACCTCTCCCATAGTGGAGTACAGGACAGTTCTCAAAGTGAAGCACATTCTGCATAATTAGAAGATTTCGTCAGTGTGAAAAAGCGTCACAGGCATGGCAATGGAACACTTCATTAAATTCTTTTTTTTATTGATCTTGAGTTTAACAACTTTGTTGAATAGTTTAATTATGAGAGCGTTCTCAGTCTCCTTCTGCCACTAGTGGGCGAGGTGCCTCACACACCATGGTTTGGCTCAATTTCTGTGTTGTGGTTTAATCCTAAAATCAGGCCTTTAGTCTCAGGATTGGAGTTCTTGTGCCACTACTTAGGAAGGGAATTTGAAATCTTTCTCTATTACAGTCAAAAATTTTAAGGATAACAGGCCCGCCCTTTCTTGCCAATGGGAAAGAAACCGCTTGCAAATCTCCCCTGATGTCACTCAAATCCTCACTCTCTCAGTGTTGTTCTCCCTACAACTTTGTGGTAGGCTAATCGACACATCGATGCCAGTTCTCAAGGTAATTCTATCAATCCCAATCTGCAGAGTATTCCTCGTACAAGTCCATTAACTCCACACTTACTTCACTGCACTCACGTACACTGTGGGTAATGTACAGCGGTCTATTAGCTTGCCTAACTGCTGGTGGTTGGGATGTGGAGTGCCAGGGGACAGAGCATAATGTGTAAACTATGCGCAGGCAGGGCATGAGGTCAAGACTGACCCCTGGTCTCTGGAGCTGTGAAGAAGTGGCTCAACCTGCTGCACAGTGTCAGCCTATCCGCAGGAACTGGGATCAAAGGCTTGCTCTGCTGGCTCTGGGTGTATATTGCTAGTTGGTTATATCCAACTCTTTCCTTATGGATTTACTCCGGTTCCTTAATTACCAGTTATAGTTTAAGCATTAACTACATGTATTCTCAGTAGTTCCAGCACCTTTGCTAATCAGCTATCACTTTTAATTACAACAAACCAGCATATTTAGTACATGGGGGAGATGCAAGTACATATGTTTTGACCTTATGTGTGAAGGAAACAGATCTTTCTCAAGAGTTCAGGCTAATCAGAAGCTTTGTTAGAGAGAGGAATCATGGGAAAACAGGCCCTACAGCCCCCTGAGTCTATACTGAACATCAATCACCTTCTTACACAAATCCCATATTAATCTCACTTTTAATTCTACTGACAAGCTCATTAACTCCCCACAGACTCTACCACTCCCCTACACAATAGGGGCAACTTACAGTGGGCAATTAACCCACCAGTTCACTTGGTACAGGAGTGTGGGAGGAAGGTAGAGTAATAATGGAGAGACGTGCAAACTCCACGCAGACAGCGCCCAAGGTCAGGATTGAACCCAGGTCTCTGATTCTGTGTGGCAGCAGTTCTAAGGGTTCAAATTACAGGCCACACTCCGTTCTCTCTATGAGTCCAGCTAATGGGTTTATTTCGTTCATTCATGGCATGTACTGTAACAGAGCCATTGCGGAATAGTGGTAGTTTCCAGTTTAAGGTAGCATCTGTCTTATTGAAGGAAGGTAGAGGATTGGCATATTGATAGCAATCTAATATGCCAATTATACCCGCCCTTCTAGGAACTGAGGCCAAATTCACAGCCAGCTTCTGGGTCCTAATCGTTTCCTACAAAATGGGCCTATTTTTGTCATCAAGTATTCAGAAAAATGGTCAAGCAACGTGCATCAAAGTTGCTGGTGAACGCAGCAGGCCAGGCAGCATCTCTAGGAAGAGGTACAGTCGACATTTTGGACTGAGAGCCTTTGTCAGGACTAACTGAAAGAAGAGCTAGTAAGAGATTTGAAAGTGGGAGGGGGAGGGGGAGATCCAAAATGACAGGAGAAGACAGGAGGGGAGAGGGATGGAGCCAAGAGCTGGACAGCCGATTGGCAAAGGGGATATGAGAGGATCATGGGACAGGAGGCCTAGGGAGAAAAAAAGGGGGGAGGGGGGTACAGTGAGAGGGACAGAGGGAGAAAAAGGAGAGAGAGAAAAAGAATGTAAAAGAAAAATAAATAGCGGATGGGGTACGAGGGGGAGGTGGGGCATTAGCGGAAGTTAGAGAAGTCAATGTTCATGCCATCAGGTTGGAGGCTACCCAGACGGAATATAAGGTGTTGTTCCTCCAACCTGAGTGTGGCTTCATCTTTACAGTAGAGGAGGCCGAGGCCATGGAGGCCTCATGTTTGCGTTAAGATGTAGTTCAGTTTGTTTTACTTGGAACAGTTATCGTCAGAGCAAGGAGGGGGGAAATGTGAGAGGGTGTGATATAGCCTCAGGAACTCTATCATGAAATATAAGACAAGGACATCATACATATGACAGTGTTATTAAACATTAGCCAGGATTGTGCGCAGTTCTGCTTTGTCACACGGTAGGGAATAATGTAACAGCACCAGAGAGGATACAGTGGGGTTTCACCAGGATGTGACCTAGATTGCAGTGTTTCAGTTATAAGGGGAAACTGGATAGGCTGGATTTGCTTATCCAGGAGAGGAGGAGGCTGAAGGGTAACTGAAGAGAGTTATGTAACTTTCTAAGGGGTGTAAGTAGCTTTTTTTTTCCCTTGGTGGGGAGTGTCCAAAACAAGAGGTGTAAGTTGAGAGGTAAGAAGTTTTCAGGGGACCTGTGGGGATATTTTTGGTTGGAATCGAGATTGTGCTACCTGGTTAGGTGATGCAGATAGGGACTCTCTTGAGAAGCATCCAGGCAAGCACTTAGGTTGTCGAGGGCACAGAGAACTACAGATCAAGTACTGGTGAAGGGGACTGGTATTGATGGACATCTGATAGTTCACATGGACATGGTGGTCTATGTGTTGTGTGACTCTGTAGTTCTATAGATGGACAGTGATTACACGGAAACAGAAACTGACAGGAGGAAAATATCAAGTTGAGCTGGGACTGGAGGCCAAAAGTCTTAGGACCCACTCTCTCTGCAGGATGAGTTGTGGAGGGACAGACAAAGGAATCTGAATGCACATCTCTTTTTGTACACTAGGTATATGGCTGAGCAAATTAGATTTAGACAGGAACACAATTCCACTGTTTTCACCATTCCTGGATATATTCAAGCTCCCACTCAGTTACCTGTGGCAGAATAGAGACAAAAGAGACTGCAGATGCTGGAATCTGAACAACAAACAACCTCCCGAGGGAACTCAGTGGGTCAAATAGCATCTGTGGGAGGAAAGGCATTCTGCAGGGTTTGACCTGGATTGTCAACAGATCTCTCCCCCCACAGATGCTGATAGACCTGCTGAGTTCCTCTAGCTAATTGTTTGTTGCAGTTGGTCTCACTGTTGCTCATTGACGATATATGCCCCACTTCAGTGCCAATACTAGTGCCAACACTAGTATCCAAGTTAACACTTAGGAATTGTCCTGTTCAATTCCACCTGGGTGAGGAGCAGCTTTAACATAACCAGCTCAACATAAGCCGTGGCACCTTCGCAATAACACCCAGTTTCAATCCCTTGTGAAAATAAGTTGTGTAAATGGTAATGCCTCACCCCAAACATTGACTGACTTAAATTACTCCCTGTAACACCTGCAGAGCTCTGTTGTGGAACAAGAGTTGTTTATCTGATGTAGTCGTAGAGCCACCGGCCATCAACTACACACATTTCCACAAGTCCTGCACTCACACCATTTGATTCTCCCCACACTCCTGTTAACACCCCTCACCTCCACCAGACCCAGCACCCCTCACCAGGAGAAATGTGCACCGCTCTGTTATCAAGGTGACATAGGAGGAGATCAGAGCACTTGGGAGAAACACAGGCACTCGCAGGAAGAACATGCCAGCTCCACACACATGCCCAGACAGGGCTGAGTGCGTAGAAGCTCACCAATTTGCTTAAATGTCTAGCACAGTGCAGATGATAGAGCTGTACCATAAGATAGTGGTATATTTTCAGTTCAGGGTGCCATGTGACTGGGTGGGTGGTCTTGCAGAGGAAACTGTAGGAGCAATGATTTGATAGCAAATCTTCCTCTGATCCTGATCCATGTGGGATTTGAAGAGAGCAGTCTGAGAAATCAGATGTGTCAGATGGACAGGGAAGATAGATCCAGAGGCCCCCCACCCCCCAAGCCTGCTTGGTATAAACCACAGGCAACTGTGCACAAGTGCAGGGTGGAACTGGAATCTCAGGAGATTCAAAATAATTCCAAAAGCAAAATGACTGCCAGTACTGCCACTTCTATCAATTAAAAATGAAGAACAGAAAATGGTGGAAATATTCACTGGGTCAGGCAGCATCTGTGGGGGTGGGGGAGAGTGAGAGAGAGAGAGAGAAAAATAGCAAGGACTTCAGGTTAGTAACTTCTCATCATCTTCACCTGGAACATTAACTCTGTTGTTTTTTTCTCTCTTCTAGTTATGATTTTATTCCAAAATAATTGTTTAACTTGAGTACTAGAGCAAAAGCAATGCAATCTGGACTCATAGGGTGCTTCTAACATGGGCAAATAACTCTAGGTACAGCCCCAACATTGAGTCTCTGAGAGAATAGGACAGCTACCCAAGTTTGATTAGAACTGCTGTGGCTGCGGCCTGCAAAGCAAGAGGTTTAGAGCAGAAAAAGGCAGAACTTTGGGTCTAATCGTACATGCTGCAGCTACCAACAATAAGGCATGGATCAGTTTGTGGACCTTTCATTGAACGGCTCCTGAGTGTGTGTGTTTCTGCATACGTGTATACATATCTGTGAATGCATTCTGTGTGTGCAAATATGTATGTGCTTGTATAAACATGCATGTGTGTGCTTGTGTATATGGTCATCCACATGTGTTTTGTGTGTACTTTTGTATATGTGTGTGTGCGTAAGAGGTAATGAGAGGCAAGGTTAATAAAGATATTCTCTGACTTTTGATTGTTCTCATTCAGGATTCAGTAAAAATGAAACTAAGTAGTCTCCTTTCTTTGATAAACACCCCCACTTTCCTTATAGAATGTAATTAGTTCTAGTGTGTTTCCAGTTAATTAATTTTAATAAGGAACTACTAAATTGGGATTGTTAACTGTGTCTAGAAAATTTCAGATAAAATTTTTGTCAAGTACCTGTTAAATACATTGCTTCAAAGTCTGTGTTTTATTTTATATAATTGCACAAATACATCATTATGTGCCTGATAATGTACAAAGTCTTTTAGAGTGTTTTAAGTTCTCCTTAATTACAATTGTAATAAGCTTTCTCTTTTTTTTCTCTTTTGTTTTTTTATTTCTTTCAATGCTGTCTTGCTTTTTGCACTGTGATTGCATGCTGGTATCACCCTTCATGATGATGTCACATGGCTTGTTGCTGTGATACCTGCCACGCCTGCAATCCACACCACATGTTGCCATGGTCACCATAACGCTACACCCTTCCCGTTTGTTGCTTCCATGGTGTCCCCTACTGAAAGTACCCATGATGCACGGCGCTACGCCTACCACTGTGTCTGCAACAACAACACCTGCCACCAACGTTCCCTTCGCAGCAACAGCCAATCAGGTTTGGCTCTTTAAATAGCTTTTATTTGACATTTCTTGCTCCAAGTGAGTTGTTGCTTTAAAATCAGCACAGATTTCAAAGTCTTTCCATTTTACTAAGTTTAAGTCGAGGAAAGTTGTTTAAAGTTGAGTATTCTTCAGTCGCAACTTCAGTGTTTGTTACAATCTGGAAGTAGCTATGCATAATTTTAGTGACATTATTTTTCCCTGATTTTAAAACTGTCAGTTAATTCATTCACTGCATACAGCTGTTTATGTAATGTCAGTGCTAGCATGTGAATGTTAATATATTCGGGATAAGTTGCTTTTAAAGGATCAAATTTTAATCTGAAATCTCTTCCACCTTAGATGCCCATTTTATCAATAGATGAACTCAGTAGCAGCATGTTTGTTACACAGATGTAGACCTTACGAATAGAACAGTAAGTTTCTTTCAATTACTAATACAAACTAATTAGAGTTCCTGTCAGTGCCTAAAAATTATTGTTTCATTCTTTCTGACAAAACCAAGTAATTCAGCTGGTGATGTTGATGATAAGAATTCATGTCACAATGGTTCATTCTAGAACTCACGTTTTAATCGTATCAATGTGGTTTTAAACAAGGAATCTGGCATGTTAACCAGTTGCATGCAGTTTGTATTTTTAATTGTCTGATATTGTATCCTGGACTATTTAGATGGGAACTGCACTATTCTGAAGTAATTCTGTATATTGTGGTTGGAACGCACCTGTTATGGCTTGAGTAGCAAAACCCTCTGCAAGAACCTGTGATTGGAAGTTTAAAAAGAGTTTTAAAAAAATATATTAGCTAACTTCACCCACAAATCCACCCCCAAGCCATTTGCTGTTTAAACATCAGCACAGAAATCAAAAAGAAACAACTGCCATCAGCAGGTCAAGCAGCACCTATGTAGAGAGAAACAGAGCCAAAGTTTCATCAGAATATGAAGAAGGGAATTCAACCTAAAGATAAACACCATTTCTCTTTCTACAGATACTGCCTCACCTGCTGAGCATTTTCTACTTCTGTCTAAAGTGGTACAGAATGTGTTTAATCCATTGCTAGAGCATCCTTGGCCACTGTCACCTACTCTGATTGTAGATGCGTTGCTATGGTTGTTAAGACAAAGGAGTAAGAGGTTGGAATGCTAGTTTCTCTTATCACTCGAAGTTAAAGAGAAACGAGAATAATCAGTGGAAATAAAAATCAGATGATTCCTTCAATCTGCTCCAAAACTTTTAAAATTTACCTTATTTTGTTCTGGAGCGATGAAATTGAACTCAAGATTTCAACACCGCTCCTTGTCTGCTACTTCCAGAGTCTCATCCCTCTTGGTCCATGACTTAAACCGATTTTGTGATTTCCTGTATTATGTAATAATTAATTTACCCAACATGGCTACTTTATTGAAAGGCGAAAAAAAGATGAAATGCATTTGCTAGGAATCTGAAATAAAAATAAAAATTACTGGAAATACTCAGCAGATCAGACACTTCCAATGAAGGTTCTTCAACCGCAATGTTAACTTTTTTTAGATTTTGATTTAATAGTTTAATGACTCAAAGCCAGAATGCTTCAATTATTAATTTGTGTAATTATCTCACATTTCTATAATATTTTTCTGTCCTTAGTTAAAGGGAAAATAAAAATGGTTCCATCAGCTCAACTTTCAGGATGCCCAAAAGGGGCAGTGAAGGCAATGAAGTTCTTTGAAAGTTAGCACAAGAGATGTGGCTGTTTCCGAGTGTGCATAGAAAGATTCCACAGCTAATTATTACATGTAATACATCTGAGAAGGAAACATATTATCCATTTATCCATACCTGGTGTTATCAGCAGTCTCACCCTCTGAAGTGTTCTAGAAAGTATCTTGGTTCCTGGTCAAATTGAGGTGAACAATGAATACTAGAGTAGCCAGTGAACAAATAAAGAAAAGGATGGGTTCAGTTTCACATATAAACTAAATGATGGAATCTCTGCTGTTGCTGCTGCACTGCTCGGAACCACACTGTGTCCAATTAAGTTGTGAGGTCTAGGGAAGTTTGAATTGGCCCCACAGCCAAGTTTCTGGCAATAAGCCAAGTCTGGTCCCTTGCTTAAGCACATTATTTGTGATTCATTCCAGTGTACATAAAAATAAAGTGAGTTTATTAAATCAATGTAAATGTAAAGAGTTTCAATGGTAAAGTGATCCTAAACCCTGGATATCTTGGGGACCACACTTGTGTCACAGTGATGTTATAGATAGTGTAGCTGCCTCACAACCCCAATAACCCCCATTCAATCCTGACCTTAGCTGTTATCTGTGTGCTCCAATCTGCTCCCAAACCCTAAAGACGTGTTGGTAGGTTCACTGGCCAATAGAAATGGTCACTGATGTTGTTAGCATGTGAGAGAATTGGGGAACAGCTAATTGTGTGATGGAGAAGACATTACACAGAGAGAAGTGGGGTGAATGGGGCGATAGGAACTGATAATGATACTAATGAACTTCAGTCCATTAACTACCCCTAAAGCCAACACTGTTAACTAAACTTTCATGAATCTATTTTAATATTGCTCTATATGGCCCAGTGGCAGTTCTTCTTTAATAGTTACTTCCAAAGGCAGTTTGGATATACAATCTAGTTGGGGTGGTTTAATGTTAAAGTTACCAGTAGAGTACCTTACAGCCCTGCTTTTCCCCTGTTGTCCACTGATTCCAATTAATGCATTTGCATGTGTGAAAATACATTTTTGGGGCAAGTTTTTCACACAAAAGATGATGGGATTGAGGAAGCAGTAGAGGTGTGAACGATTAAACGTTTAAAAAACATTTGGACAAGTACATGGACAGTAAAGATTTAGAGAGATATGGGTCGGATACTTAGATAGATTTTGATAGCTTTGACAGGCATTTTGATCGGTTGGGTTGAAGGGCCAGTATAACTCTATTAGCCCATGATCATGTGATTATTTTCTGCACAAGGTATTTGGGTAGAATATTGTGTGTAATCAGGTTACCTAACTCCAAGGCAAGTAATAAATTAGGAGCTTTCCAAGATTCCAATCAGCTTTCTAATAACCATGCTGCAAAATCGGACATGCCAGGATGACAAAAACTGTCCTAAAGACAGAACTATACACGTTAACCAGTACCCTCCATCATCATCCCTGATGTGACCTTTTACAACACAGGTCAGATTCATGGTGGTTTATAGTTGGGAGGTGAATGTCCCATTGAAGCTGTCAAGGGAATAAGCATTGTTTGATGTTTGTGTAAAGAATTATCACTTACAATTCATCAGCACTTTCTTGAATGTGATCTCGGCCTCGCTATGTGTTACAACACTGGCTTACAATTCAGGGAGTTACCTTGAACTCCTGAAGTAATGTCGTGGGGCTGAATCTAGAATAACTTTACGCAGACATGAGGAAACCTGCAGATGCTAGAAATTCAAGCAACACACACAAAAATACTGGTGGAACGCAGCAGGCCAGGCAGCATCTATAGGAAGAGGTACAGTCGACATTAAGGGCCGGGACCCTTCATCAGGACTAACTGAAAGAAGAGATAGTAAGAGATTTGAAAGTGGGAGGGGAAGGGGGAGATCCAAAATGATAGGAGAAGACAGGAGGGGAGGGGAGAATAACGTTAACCATCTTCCTTTGCACAATAAGAAGTGAGTCATAAAATGAAGGAGTGCTGAAATAGGCCTTTCAGTTTGCTGAGCTCACACCAACAATCGAGCAATCATTTTTACCCAAGTCCTACCCTAGCTCATTTTACCCTCCCTTCACCTGCCGATGGCTTCACCATTCTCTGCAATGACAGGGCAGCTCAGTCTTTTAAAGGCAGAGGAGGTGGAGAATGATGAACTCATTGTGGTGCACAAACGTGGCAGGTTCTGTCTGTCTTGCTCACCCGATCTGGAACATATCGTGATCAAATGTTGTCCTTTTATCTGCCGAAGGAGCTTCCTGCCATCATCCTGGTAGGGGTGTACATTCCACTTCAGGTCAACATCAGGCAGGCACTGGAGGAGTTGAGCACTGCAATCAGCTGGCACGAAACTGTGCACCCTGATGCCTTTCCTATCATTGCGGAGACTTCAACCAGGTCAGCTTGAAGAACTCTTGAAACAACTACCCCCAACATAGCACCTGCAGAACCAGAGGGGCCAACACACTTCCCCTGTTTACCACCATCAAGAATGCTGAACCACACCCACACTTTGGAAAGTTCGATCACTTCTGTCCCCGGTGTACAGGTGGCAACTAAAGGCCGCAGCACCAATGTTGAGGACCAAGAAGGTACAGTCAGAGGAGGCAGAGGAGCATCTGCTTTGAGTTGGTGGATTGGACAATATTCAGGGATTCAGCCTTGAACCTGAATGAATACACCACCTTCATTAAGACCTGTGTGGATGAGCGTGTGCCTTTGAGAACATACTGGACATACCAAACCAAAAGTCGTGAATGATCCAGGATATTCATAGTCTGCTGAGGGCTAGATTTGCAGCACTCAAGATCAGTGATCCGGAACTACATAAGAAATACATGTGCGGCCTACAGAAAGCTATTTTAAGAGTGAAAAACACAATTATGATTGAGGTTAGAGACTGAATCGAATGCACATCAGCTCTGGCAGGGTTTGTAGGCCATTACTTCCTACAAGATGAATCCTAACATGATGAATGGCTGTGATGCTTCTCTCCCAGGTGAGCTTAGTGCATCTTATGCACACTTTGAAAGGGAGACTAAAACTACACCTACCCAAATACCTGCAGCACCTAGTGACACTGTGACCTCTGTCTCAGAGGCCAAGGACAGAATATCTTTCAAGAGGGTGAACCATCAGGCCCTGATGGTGTACCTGGTAGGGTTCTGAAAACCTGTGCCAACCAACTGGCAGGAATGTTCAAGGACATCTTCAGACTTTCACTGCTGCAGTCGGAGGTTCCCACTTGCTCCAAAAGGCCGACAATCATACCAGTGTCCAAGAGCAGGGTGAGCTGCCTCAACAACTGTCACCCAGTGGCATTCACATCAACTGTGATGAAATGCTTTGAGAGGTTGATCATGGCCAGAATCAACTCCTGCCTAAACAAGGACCTGGACCCACTGCAATTTTCCTATCGCCACAATAGGTCTACTCACTCAGTGTTTCAGAAAGAGCTTCTCCCCTCTGCCATCAGATTTCTGAATGGACAAAGAACCCATGAACACTTCATGCACTACTTCTTGCACTAGTTATTTATTTTTAAATATATACAGTACAGCTTATTGTAATTTATAGTTTTTATTATTATGTATTGCAAGGTACTGCTGCCGCAAAACAACAAATTTCACAACGTATGCCAGTGATAATAAACCAGATTTTAATACTGATTCTGATTCTGAACTCCGTCTTTACTCAGCAGGAGCATTCTACAGTGAGCAATCAACCTAGCAAGCTGAACATTTTTGAGATAGATCACGAAACAGCACAGGAACAAGCCCTTTGCCTCACCGTGAATGCAATGTTGAATTAAATTAAATTGCTTCGCCTCACATGATTTGTATCCCTCCGTTCTCTGCATATTAATGTATCAATCTAAAAGCTTCTTAAGTGCTACCATTGTATCTTCTCTTGCCACTACCCCTGGCAGCCTATTCCAGGCACCTACCAGTCTCTGTGTAAAAACAAAACCCTGCCCCGCAACATCTCCTTGAAATTCTCCCCTTCTCACTTTAAATGCATGTCCTGTAGTATTTGACGGTTCTACCTGGGGAAAAGAGAGCCTTTATGATGTAGATGAAGGGGACATGGAATAATGAATCATTCGGATTTTTTCTTAAACAGGATTGGATGGGTACAGGAGTATGATTTATGTAACACTGGAATATAGGAGCAGGGGCAGGAGCAGGTCAATTGCACTCCCGTGCCTTATCCAGGGTTGGCCTCAACATCTCTCTCCTGCATCCTTCTCATACACCTAAACTACCTTGTGGTTCAAATGTCTTGTCAGTCTCTTCCTCAAGAACATGGTGGGGAAGAGAATTCCTATACTTTACAACTCTTTGAGAGAACAAATTCTTCCTCACCTCCATCTGAAATGGGAGATCCCTGATTCTGTGACGCTCCCTCTGGTTCTAGATATCTCTGTTGAGGAAATATTCACTCAGCATCCACTCTCTCAATTCTTCCCAGAATTTTATATGATTCAATAACATCATCTCTCATTCTTCAAAATTCCTGCCTAAACTCTCTTCATACATCAACCCTCTCATTCCAGGAAAATGTGGAAGCCAAAACTATACAGAGCACCCCAGGTGTTGATGCCTTGGACAAGTTGGAATAAAGGGCCAGTTTCTGTGCTGTATAACTCTGTGACACTATGAGTGGCCAGTAAATTTGCATCTAACCTTCCCTTCTATACTCCTTCTAATCAAGACGCATAAGTTTTCTAAGTTATTTGTTGCACTTGCAATTTAATTTCTTTGTTTTCATATGTTATGATCCTCCAGGTTGGTGTTCAGCTGCAATCATTTGTAAACTTTCTCTATTTGATTTTTTAACTTTTCTAAAGAGGAAAACCTTACATGTTCCCGCTTTATACTCATCTGCCAATTAGTTGTCCACTCAATTAATCAGTTGATATCCCCATGCAAACCCTTTATATCTTCCTCACAGATTGCTAACCAATTTACCTTTGTACCTTTGGCAAATTTAGCCACAGTATAGGCCATTTTTTCATTAAAGAGCACATTCTTCTCTCCCCACAAATTGCTTCTACATCTTTACTTTCTAAGCCAATATATTTTTTCATCACTACAGTAACATCCATCCTTCATTAACAAAACGAGCTGGCCTCCTGTTCCTTTCTTCATCTCTTTCCAAAATATCAGATGCCCTGTATATTTAGTACTCACATTTGGTCACCTTGCAACCATGTCACTATAGTGACTGCCAGATCAAATCCATGTATTTTTTCATGTACTTTCTACTCATCTATGCTGTTGGGTGTGTTCATAGAACCTGCATTTAGCTAGCCACACAGAAAATCTCTCTGTATCTGGAGTCATAGAGTCATATAATTCTTCTAACTCATCGATGGTAACTAGCATCTCTTCCTGAGCTAGTCCCAGTTGCTTGCATTTGTCCCATATTCTTTTAAACATTTCTTATTCATGTGTATGTCCAAATATCTTTTAAATATATTTGTACCCACCTGTACCATTCAACCCTGTCATTGCGGGGGATTTCAACCAGGCCAGCTGGAAGAGGTCTCTGAACAACTACCACCAACATATCACCTGTAGAATCAGAGGAGCCAACACACCTGACCACTGTCATACCACCATCAAGAATGCTGACCGTGCTATCGCACACTTGGGAAAGTCCAATCACCTGGCTCTACTTCTATTCCCAGCATACAGGTGGAGACTAAAGACCGCAGCACCAAGAAGGTATGTGATGGACCAAGAAGGGAGGCAGAGGAACGCCTACAGGACGGCCTTGAGTCGGTGGACTGGATGATATCCAGGAACTCACCTTTGAATCTGAATGAATATGCCACTGTTGTCACCAACTTCATCAAGACCCAGTGTAGATGAGTGTGTGGCCTCAAGAACATACTGGACATAACCAAACCAAAATCTATGGCTGAACTAGGAGTTTTGTAGTCTGCTGAGGGCTAGATCCATGGCACTCAAGGCCGGTGATCCAGAACTCTAAAAGGAATCCAGGTACGACCTACGGAAGGCTATTTTAAGAGTGAAAAACACAATTCTGATTGAGATTAGAAGTGGAATTGGATGCACATCAGCTCTGGCAGGGTTTATAAGCCACTACTTCCTACAAGGTGAAGCCTAACATGATGAATGGCTGTGATGCTTCTCTCCCAGATGAGTTAAATGCCTTTTATCCGCACTTTGAAAGGGAGAATACAGCTACAGCTGTGTGCTTTGCTGTAGCATCTGGGGACCCTGTGTCTCGGAGGCCAATGTCAGAACATCTTTCAAGAGGGTAAACTCTCGCAAGGCATCAGGCCCTGGTGGTGTACTTGGTAGGACTCTGAAAACATGTGCCAAGTAACTGGCAGCTGTGCTTAAGGACATCTTCGATGTCTCATTGCTGCAGTCAGCGGTTCCCACCTACTTCAAAGCTAGGCACACTCAAATGTCATCTATAAGTTTGCCAACAGTGCAACAGAATTTCAGATGGTGCCAAGGAGGAATACAGGAGTGAGCTAGATCGGCTGATTTAATGATGTTGCAACAGCAGCCTTGAACTCAACCTTAGAAAGACCAAGTAATTGACTGTGGACTTCAGGGAGGGTAAGTTGAGGGAACACACACTAGTCCTCATCGAGGCATCAGCAGTGGAAAGGGTGAGCAGTTTCAAGTTCCTGGCTGTCAGCATCTCTGAGGACCTAACCTGGGTCCTACATATTGACGTAATTACAAAAGGGGCATGGCAGTGGCTATATTTCATTAGTAGTTTGAGGAGATTTGGGATGTACCAAAGATTCTCGCAAATTTCCGTGGAGAGCATTCTAACTGGTTTCACTGCCATCTGGTACGGGGGAGGGGCCACGGCACAGGATTGGAAAAAACTGCAAAAAGTTGTAAACTCAGCCAGCTCCATCATGGGCAGTAACATTGAGGACATCTTCAAAAGATATTTCAGAAACAGCTTCATCCACTCCATCATCATATTTGTGAATGGACAATGAACCGATGTACGCTACTACCTCACTATTTTTGCACTCCTTATTTAATTTAGTTATTTTTTCTTCCTATTGTAAATTATAGCTTTTATTACTATGCATTACAATGGACTGCGGCCGCAAAACAACAAATTTCACAACATACAATATGCCAGTGATACTAAAACTGATTCTGATTCTGATTTTCATTCTGATTCTCTGGAGCTCATTCCATATATCCATCTTTGGTAATGTTATGCACGGAGCAGGTTCATTGCTGTCTACATAATGTAGGACTGAAGTTGGACAGTCCAGATTGTTTGGAGATTATATGCTTCTTTACTTGAAGCACTCTTCTGAGTGAGATGATTTTTGACTGTGATTTAACATTTTTTGTTCTCAGAAGAGAAAATGTCAAATCAATTCCACCTCTATTAATTTGCTAATGCAAGTACGAGGAATTCTGCAGATGCTGGAATTTCAAGCAGCACATAAAAGTTGCTGGTGAACGCAGCAGGCCAGGCAGCATCTCTAGGAAGAGGTACAGTCGACGTTTCGGACGTCAGGACGAAGGGTCTCAGCCCGAAACGTTGACTATACCTCTTCCTAGAGATGCTGCCTGGCCTGCTGCATTCACCAGCAACTTTTATGTGTGTTTATTAATTTGCTGTTGTGGACATTGATGTCTCTGACACGGGCTAGTCTAGCAACATACTGTAGTTTATCTCATGGTCATCATCTCATACAGTACAGAAACAGGCCTATGCTAACCTTTTTGCCTATCTACTGAACGTGAAACCCATTTGCCTGCATTTGGTCCATATCCTAGTCTAGTCCTGTGTGAATAGCCTTTAAGCTTTATTCTGTAAAATGATGGAAGGTTCACTCATTGGCGCCTTCCCACCAATACTTTTGCTCTCTGAGGCTCGGTCTGGGTATTGCCAGAACGATTGGTTATCAGACCCCAGTATGATTTGTTCCCAATCAAGTACAATTAAGCTGAAATCCATTCGTGAGCTAAGGGAGGCAGTTCTTGATCAGATGTCACTTCAGTTGTTGTCAGTAGGAAGGAAGGGAGAACCCTTCCACTAGCTGGAGCCATGTCTAGCATCAAGGATGGTGTTGCAGTTATTGGCCATCAATCATCTCAGCTTCCAGGGGCCTAGTCAGGCTAATGTCCTGGCTCAGACGTCTTCATCTGTGATCTTTCCTCCAGAAGATTTATGCTGATATGATGGCAGTTCCTGAGATAATATCTGTGAGCAACAATACTCACACAACATCAGTCTTGACATGGTACATGACAATATCCACAACACAGTAAGCAGATTCATAGAGTTCTGCTCCACAGAAGCTGTCCCTTCAACCCAACTTGTCTATACCGACAAGATGCCTATCTATGATTTGACCCATATCCATCAAAACTTTTCCTACCCATATACATGTCCAAACATGTTTTAAACATTAGAATTGTACCCAACTTTACTACTACTTCTGTCAGCTCGATCCATATACCCACCACACTCTGTGTGAAAAGTTTGTCCTTCACATCCCCTTTAGATCTTTCCCTTCACACCTTAAACTATGTTTATACTCCATTACACTGGGAAAAAGATTGTGACCATTCAACTCTCTATGCCCCTCAGGATTATATACCTCTCAGTCTCCTATGCTCCAGGGAATAACACCCCAACGTAGGCAGTCTCTCATTATATCTCAAGTCCCAGCAACGTCCTAGTAAATCTTTTCTCTGTGCTCTCCAGCTTAATCACAATGTGTGGCCACCAGAACTGCATACATTATTCCTGGTGTGGTCTCACCAATGCCTTCTACAGTTGTACCAATGTTTTCCAACGCTAATCCAATGATGGATTAAAAGGCAGTAGGAAGTAGGAAATAGGAACCGAACACCCAAATTTCAAAAGTTTAATATTTCCTTTGCATTCATGGTGAAAAAAAATCCACACACTCTCATTACACTGAAAGTGACCCAGAGATATCTTTACTACTTGGGTGAAATCACAATGCAGAGGCATTGGGAAAAGTGTTCAAGGCACAGGGCGGCTCGATAGCATAGAGGTTAGCGCAACGCTTTACAGTACCAGCGACCTAGCTTCAATTCCTGCCACTGTCTGCAAGGAGTTTACAGGAAAATTCCCTCCGTGACCACATGGGTCGTGGTTTTCCTTCAAGTGCTCCAGTTTTCTCCCACAGTCTAAAGACGTACTGGTTGGTAGGTTAATTTAAATTGTCCCGTGGTCAGGCTAGGGTTAAATCAGGGTTTGCTGTGTGGTGCAGCTCGAAGGGCCAGAGGGGCTATTCTGCCCTGTATCTCAATAAATAAATATTTTTTTAAAAGGTTTTAACTGAAGACAATATGTTTGACTTTCAGGGGAGGCTGGATTGGCTGGGACATTTTTTTCTGGAATGAAGTGAGTTGAGATGGACCTTTATAGAGGTTTATAAAATCATGATAGGTGTTAAGGTGAATGGTCACAGTCTTTACACAGGTAGGGAAGTCCAAAATTAGAGGGAATAGATTTAAAATGACGGGAAAGATTTAAGAGAAACCTGAGGAGCAAATTTTGACACAAAAGGTTGTGCATATCTGAAGCAAATTGCCCGAGGAAGTGGTGCAGTTACAATATTTCAAGGACATATAGACGGATACATAGATAATAAAAGTTGTGAGGGATGTGGGCCAAGTATAGACAAATGGGACTGTTAAGCACGTTGGTTTGTCCAAAGGGCCTTTTTTCCATACTGTATAACTCTATAAGGATAACATTGTTTGGATCTCCTGTGGGCGTTGTTTGGGGTGTGAGTTTGTATCCAAATTGAAATGCGATGCACAATTGTAGCATGAGCTGTGCTGGCCACAATAGTTGGGAAGGGGCCTTGTGCCTGTGATGCTCTCACCGACCCAGAATACACAGTGAAAGCTCACATTATTGCCAGCACGTTATGTCTGAATTCAGTGGTTGTGTTCAACACAGATTGAATTGGATTAGTTCATCATTGTCACGTACCAAGAAATATTGAAAAGTTTTAATTTGCCTGCCATCCAGACAGTTCGTTCCATACTTGGGTGCGTTGTGTTAAAAAAAACAGTATGTAGAATGTAGAGTTAAAGAGAAAGTTCAGTGCAGGTACCAGAATAAAGTTTATTATCACTGTCTTATATTGATGTGAAATTTGTTGTTTGTGGCAGCAATACAGCGCAAAGACATAAAAATCACTATAAATTAATGGTGCAGAACAAGCAATATTAAGGTAGTGTCCATAGGTCCATGCGGATTCAGCAAATTGATAGCAAAAGGGAAGAAGCTGTTCCTGAATCTCTGAGTATTGATATAGCCATATAACCATATAACAATTACAGCACAGAAAAAGGCCATCTTGGCTCTTCTAGTCCGTGCCAAACTCTTACTCTCACCTAGTTCCACCGACCAGCACTCAGCCCATAACCCTCCCATTCCTTTCCTGTCCATATATCTATCCAATTTAACTTTAAATGACAACAACGAACCTGCCTCAACCATTTTTGCTGGAAGCTCGTTCCACACAGCTACCACTCTCTGAGTAAAGAAGTTCCCCCTCATGTTACCCCTAAACTTTTGCCCTTTAACTCTCAACTCATGTCCTCTTGTTTGAATCTCCCCCACTCTCAATGGAAAAAGCCTATCCACGTCAACTCTATCTATCCCCCTCATTATTTTAGATACCTCTATCAAGTTCCCCCTCAACTTTCTACGCTCCAAAGAATAAAGACCCAACTTGTTCAACCTTTCTCTGTAACTTAGGAGATGAAACCTAGGTAACATTCTGGTAAATCTTCTCTGTACTCTCGCAATTTTGTTGACATCTTTCCTATAACTCAGTGACCAGATCTGTACACAATACTACAGATTTGGCCTTACCAATGCCTTGCACAATTTCAACATTACATCCCAACTCCTATACTCAATGCTCTGATTTATAAAGGCCAGCATACCAAAAGCTTTCTTCACTATCCTATCCACATGAGATTCCACCTTCAGGGAACTATACACCATTATTCCTAGATCCCTCTGTTCTGCAGCATTCTTCAATGCCCTACCGTTTACCATGCATGTCCTATGATCTTTAGGCTACTATTATTTCAGAGGATCCGTTCTGGGCCCAACACATAAGTGCACTTATAAAGAAAGCACGGCAGAGCCACTACTTCCTTAGGAGTTTGCAAAGATTCAGCATGATATCTAAAGCTTTCACAAACTTCTATAGATGTGTAGTGGGGAGTATATTGACCGGCTGCGTCACAGCCTGGGATGGAAACACCAATGCCTTCAAACGGAAAATCCTACAGAAAGTAGTGGATATGGCCCAGTCCTTCAAGGGTAAAGTGCTCCCCACCATTGATCACACCTATATCGAATGTTGTCACAGGAAAGCAGCATCCTTCATCGGGGACCCCCACCGCCCAGGTCACGTTGTCTTCTTACTGCTGCCATCAGGAAGAAAGTACAATCTGCTGGGGCAACACTTCACCTGTGAATCTGCTGGGGTCACCTATTTTGTCTGGTGCTCTGATGATATCGCAGTAAATTGGGGGACTATTTGGTCGAGCACCTCCTTTCCAACTACCGAAAGCAGAACTTCCCAGTGACCAAACATTTTAGTTCCGATTCCCATTCCCATTCTGACATGTTGGTTCTTGGCCTCCTTTTGTGCCACAATGAAGCCGCCCTCAGAGTGGAGGAGCAACACCTTACATTCTGTCTGCATAGCCTCCATCTTGATGACTTGAATATTAATTTCTCCTTCCAATAAAAAAATTCCCTCCCCCCTTCCCTCTTCTTCCCACTCTGACCTCTTTCCTCTTCTCACTTGCCTATCACCCCCCCCCGTCCCCTCCTCCTTCCCTTTCTCCATGTTCCACTTTCCTTTCCTATCAGATTCCTTCCTCTCCTGCCCTTTACCTTTCCTACCCAGCTGGCTATACCTATCACCTCTAGCTATTCTCCTTCCCCTCCCCTTCTTATTTTGACATCTTCCCCCTTTCTTTCCAGTCCTGATGAAGGGTCTCAACCCAAAGCATGGACTGTTTATTCATTTCCATAGATGCTGCCTGACCTGCTGAGTTCCTCCAGCATTTGGTGTGTGCTGTAGAAGGTACAGGAAGGAGCCTCAAGACACACAGCACCAGGTTCAGGAACAGTGATTATCCCTCAGCCATCAGGCTCCTGAACCAAAGAGGAGAGGTTCATTCAGCTTCATTTGCCCCATCATTGAAATGTTCACATTCAAGGACCCTTTATCTCATGTTCCTGATATTTATTGCTTATTTATTTATTAATATTATTCCTTTTTTTTTGTATTTCCACAGTTTGTTGTCTTTTGCATACTGGTTGAACACCCAAGTTGGTGCGGTCTTTCATTGATTTTATTATGGTTACTATTTTATTATAGATTTATTGAGTGAGTATGCCCACAAGAAAATGAATCTTAGGATTGTATATGGTGACACATATGTACTTTGATAATAAATTTACTTTGAATTTTGAACTATATCTCCTCCCTGATGGTAGCAATGTGAAGAGGGATGTCCCGGATGGTAAGGGTCCTTAACGATCAATGCCATACTTTTGAAGTGCCGTCTCTTAAAGGGTGTCCTCAGTGGTGGGGAGAGCTATGCCTGAGATGCAGTCCTGTGTGTTGGATCCTCCAAACCAGGCCGTGATGCAACCAGTGAAAATATTCTCTACTGCACATCAATACAGACTTGCAAGAGTCACACCAAATCTCCTCAACCTCCTAACAATGCAGAGCTGCTGGCATTACTTTCTTTGTGGGCCCAAGACAGATCATTGGAGATCTTGTCACCAGGAACTTGAAGCTGCTCACTCTTTCCACCACTTATCCCTTAGTTTCTTAAAGCGAGGGTGCTCCAGAAAAAAACTAATTAGGGGAGTACCAACTGGCCTTTTTATTCAGTGCTTTGCCCAGAACTAGACACTCACTGGCCACTTACCTCCTTTACCTAAGGAAATGGCCACTGAGTGTATTTTTCTGGTCTTCTGCTGCTGTCGCCCATCCACGTTTTGTGCATTCAGAGATACTCTTCTGCACACCACTGTTGTAACATGTGGTTATTTGAGTTACTGCGCTAGCTTAAACCAGTCTGGCCATTCCCCTTGACCGCTCACATTTTCATCCACAGAACTGCCACTCACTGGATTTTTTTTTGTTTTTTTGCACTGTTCTCTGTTATCTCTAGAAACTGCCGTGCGTGTAAATCCCAGGGGATTAGCAGTCCCTGAGATAGTCAAACCACTCCATCTGGCAGCAACAATCATTCCATGGTCAAAGTCACTTAGATCACATTTCTTCCTCATTCTGGTGTTTGGTCTCAACAACAACTGAACCTCTTGACCATGTCTGTATGTTTTTATGCATTGAGCTGTTGCTGTGTGATTGGCTGATTAGATATTTGCATTAATGAGCAGGTCTACAGTTGTACGTTTAAAAGAAAAGTGGCCACTGAGTGTAGATCAACAGGGTGAGCTGTCACTGCAACATTCACATTCTCTGCTGACATGACTGCAGAGGTTGACACCACCACTGTATATGGCTGTCTTCACACTTCTTGCTCAGCACTTCAGCGTTGAGCAGAATGGGCTCCGTATGACCCACACTTGGTGCCACACTGCCCTCGATGTGGTGCAAGGGCCCAGGCCACTCTTCCACCTCTCTGATCATCGAGGGAACCCCGACTGGCAGCTGGAAGGGATGGATTGTGCCCTGCTATGTACTTGGAGACTCTGCTGGACTTTGCTGCAATGCCTAGGCCAGCTCACATTTCTGGGCCATTGAAAGGCTAAAAGAGACACAGTTAGGTTATGGTGAGATGAAAGGGTTGAAGCTTAAAGGTATCATCTTGAAACTTCAAAAGAGATTATAAGATGAGCAGAAAATGGAATGTGAGAAGCGAGATTGGACGTGTGGACTTGAGTCAATCATGACTGCCCCTGGGTATGTTCTTTGCCAGGGCTGGAATGTGTCTTCCCAGTGAGTCAGGTGAGGCAGAAACATCTGCTCCGCACCCTTGCGGTTGCTGGTGGTGGGAAGGCACAACCTCAGCTCACAAGTCTGAGTGCAGAGTGTGCAAGCTGTGAAAAGCAAGTGTGAGGAGATGAGCCAGTAGTGGTACAGTACAACATGTGAGTGTCAGCCAGTGACCCTCAGTGTTGGCTGCTGAGTTTAGGGGCTGTGGGACATTATGGTGTGTGAGCTCTGTGGGTAGTGACATGCCCTCTATGAAGATACAATCCCTTGACCTTGGTCTGGGTCATTGAGCTCTTTTACATGGACTCTGTACCCAGGTACGTGGCACTTGGCCTTGGATAGACACCTGCTGAGTTTTCCCTTACATTGCCTCTGCTTGTCAGACCTGCTGACCACATCATCCCAACTCAGCTGGGGAAATTATATCTCTGCTCCCTGCCCTCTTTTCTACTGGAGCCAAGTATGCGTAGTCTAATTCCACATTCCCACCTTCTGGTACAACCACTATATACCTAATATATGCAAACTAAACTAAGCCCCGCTGTTATTGTTAATTAAAGTAATGCTCCCCAAACCTACTAAAATCAGATGACTCAGCTGTTTCCTGCATTGGTAAGATGTAACTGTGAATCTCTGAGTTGAGGTAATGGTAAGTTATTAATTAACGTGCTTGTGAAAGATTACGTAATTTACAGTGTGATGTATCAGGGTTGAAAAATGTTAGACAGGAAGGTTGAATAATATATTAAGACGTCTGTGTGGACATCTGCTCCGTACTGTCTGACCCTGCTTCTTCCTCTCACTTGTACTACAGGACGTCAGGCTGAAATACTGAACAGCAATCTGGTGGAGTACCAGAACATCTCCTTGGGGAGCTGCACATGGCCTTTCTGTACATACTCCCATCACTTCCCGCCTACCATCTCTACAGTAAGCCTACCACAGCCTACATGCTAACCAAAACCAAAATGATGGGAATGTCAAGAAGAAAAACAAAAAGCACTATAAAAATGTCAAGTATATTTACTTACTCCTGTTAGACACTACGTATGTGTAGTAATTAAATGAGGTATACTACTTCTTATATCTCATTGCTGTAACACATTTATAATCAATTCATGTTAATAGTGAAAAGCATTTTCAACGTATGAAGACTGTTGGTTTAATGTATATTAATGGAAATTGGTTATCTGTCTCAATTTTTATGTAAGAGTGTTATCTTAACTAAATGTTAAGTTTACATCAGAATAAAAAAAATAGTTTTGTTTTTAAGGAAATGTCTTTCATGAAACATATTCCTCAATAGCCTCCTATTTGATCATGTTTCCTTTTAACAAAGAAAAAATGAATGTCATTGAGAAACAGGACAAAAATAATCAAACTAGTTGAGTCAGCGGGCCGTTACCTGTGTATCCTCTTTCCAATTATGCCTTGTCTGTGTGACATCAAATTTTATAAACTTGTAGTACAGGCAAATTTAATGGACATGTTTTGTATAGCAATATTTTCAGTATAAATATGCATGCTTCACAACTACACATTAGCTAGTTATGATCAGGGACATTGCACAGTGCTCAACCGTATAAATATTTCATTGAAAATCTTACAACAACTTATATTATTACTATCTGTGTGAACATATTACAAAACAATTCCACTAATATTGAAGTGGCAGATTTGCACTGGCTAACCTGTAGAGTTGGCGAGTCATGATAACAGCCAACATCAGAGTGAAGACTGGCATTTCTGCTAACGGCATGCTCCCTAATATAAATATTTTTGTCCTGTTTTTCCTCCTGAACTGTTGTGATAAAATAGGCCTGGCTATTGTGGAATAGCCTTGCATGTGTTTGTGTATAATCTCATGATATAGCTGGTCAGAACTACTTCCTTTTCATTGTGTTCCAGTGCCTCAGAGAGAGCCAGGTGAGTGTCACCAGCCTGAATGAATGTTGTGTGCTGACATGATTAAAAAAGGGCTGGTTCTTTGAAGCTAAGGCAAAATAACATGGCCCAGTCATTTCTGTGATTTGCCATTGAGGTATGGTAAAGGGAGTTGTTTTTCACTGTGATATACCCTAGAGAAGAGCTTTCACTGGCACCTTTGGGCCCTACGCATGCTTTGACAGCATTGGTTGGGATCACAGGAATAATAAACTTGGCTCAGCAATGGAATTTCAATTATAATGGTTGCTCCACATTAATTCCCCCTTAATAGGGTGAATTGGAGAGCTGTTGGGAAAGGCCAAGGTTAAAACTCGAAAGGATCTGGGAACTAGTGAGGCAGGGGACACATCCAGGGTCAGGTAAAACTGACACTGCTTGGGGCAATTCACACACCCTCCATTTGGCTCTTCTTACAATCCTGCTGCACTGTGTAATGTCCAAGGTGACGCCATGTGAAAGCTGGGTATGTATAAAACCTACTTTGGATCTCCACTGCAAATGTAAACCAGTGGTTTTAATACTGTGTTAATAGAGGGAGGAGGAAGGTGCTGTTTGAATGTTAAGAAGTAGATAATTAGAACAAGTCCATTCATTCCAATGGAAAATTCAGGCTTGGGTTGATAATCAGCAAGTAACATTCAAACCACACAAGTGCTAGGCATGTCTAACATCGAACTATCTCCCCAGACATTCAATGCTCATTACCAAATCCAATCCATCAACATCCTGGAGGGGAGGGCACACCGTTACTGGGGATATCTCAAATAAAAAGTATGGCTAAGAAAACAGAGTGACTCCTCATCTGACTCTCCAAAGCCTTTCCACCAACTACTGATCATAAGTCTGGAGGCTAATGGAAATCTCCCACACTCAAGAAGCTCAACAATAACGACTGCTGGCTCTCCACCCACCACCCTACATATTAACTCTCTCACGGTGGCTGAGACATCCACCATCAAACTGAGAACGATAAAGGCAGCTGGAGCAATGCAAACGCACCCCCTGCAGGTTCCCCTCCCAATCACACTCAATCCTGGTTTGAACATTGTCACTGGGACAAATCCTGAAACTCCCCACTGATTTATCACAGACATTTCAAATGAGTGAATCAACATCACTTCCTCAAGGGCCTTTAGCTTTGTGTAATAAATGCTAGTCTTGCCAGCGACCATTTCTCTTGGATGAATATTATGTAAGGAATAATCCTCTGAACTGAATATCTAACCTTCATTCACACTGCCACTTCCCCATCCCAAATGCAGGAGAATGTAAATTCGGATATTAAAATAACTTCTCAAAAAAGGAAGGTCAGAGCTTTTCATTAATAAGTACCATGGAGATTTTTATAGTAGTTTAGTGAGATGCCACAGATGTTTTAATATCGCCGGCAGATTACAAAAGAGAGATTTAAAAGGAACGTAATAAGCTCAAGTCACTAGTGTCGCCAAATAAAAAGGAAAATGTGCAAAAAATGCCACTTTTAAAGCCGCACTACTAAGAAAAACAATATTAAATGTGCAATCAGTTATTCCAGTGATTTAACTAAAAGGAAGTCGCTAGACTATAAAAGTCATTAGCTCATATACATTCTTCATTATAGTCACATTGTCTAAGAGTGACTCTAAATAAAAAGTTCCTGCTCCAAGGAATCATTTCTTTGTATCACATAAATGGATGGGCTGTTCTCTGGTACCAGTTACCATTAGTCTCAGTCCCCATTCAATTTTAAGTCACCTTATCACTAAACCATCTCTTTCACATTATCCAGTTTTGTTCTTCTTTTCTTTAGTTCTCTCAGCCTTATGCAAATGATATGCAAGAAATCCTGAGTCTTGGATAAAACGGGTCACACAAAGAAAAGTGGGAAGAAAGAGAGTTGAGGACAGAAACAGGGAATTTTCTAGATAGGCTGGATAAGATATTAATCTTCACCACAAGCGCATCACAAAGCTAGTTTAATGACAGTAATCAGAATAGTGCTTTGAAGCCACTGAAATGGTTATATTAATTGGGAAATTCATTGTTAACAGCCATATGTTCCTTTAACTACTTGGAAATTTTAGTTCATGTAGTTTGCAGCGTCTCTTGGTGAATCTGACAGGATTATATAGTACTAAATTACTTCATTCTTGTGTGTTTCACAGTAAATATATGCTGAGAATGAAAAATCTATGGAGAAAAAAATTCCATTCCTCTCAGAAGGATCAGCAAGATAATGATATAATTAAACTGCGTGCCTGTGATAGGCCTTAGATGCTATAGTGGTTTCAATGATATAATCTTTAGAAGTTTGAGCCAATAATCTCAATATAAGTACATAACAGCACACAATATAGTATCAGTGATAAGACTCAAATCTAAATATTTCACTTTCTAACCCTGATTGCTGTAGTTTCTCAACTTTTTATGTTGATTGCTTAGTTTTAATTGCAGTCAGTTAGAAACTAATAATTTAAATCTGAGGGACTGTTAAAAGAAGTTTGGTTTTAACATTTGTATTTGAAAGCATTTATTAATTCATTAAAAGTCATTTATTTTAATGCTAACCTTCACTGGGATATGGTAAAAGTTTAATACAATACATACCTAGTTTATGTAGTTTACATTTTAGTACAAAATTAACTTTGTATGTAACTCTTACAATGATAGATTCATTGTTAACTAATTATGATATTGAGTTGTTGCTATGGCAACAAAACTACAACATGGCTACCTTTGTATAAATTATTTGTGAATTTTCACTTGTAATTTTAAAAAAAATGTACATCGGCATGAACTTAAAAAAAGGTACAGTTAGACACACTCAGGCAAAATATCCTTTGACTATCTTAAATACCCAAAGTTCCACTCAAAACGTACATGACCTGAATCTGTGTCTGTACATTTTATTTCTCAGTCAAAGTGGTTTACAACACATTGAGGTAGAACCGGGTTTTATAACTAGAAAGAGTGGTAAGGTGTTGTAAAGTACACTGTGAAGAATCTGAGATTGCTGCAGTTTAACGGATTTGACCTGTTAGTGTGTGATTGTGTGTGACACATCTTTTTTTTGCACTTATGTACATAGTTATTGAAAGAAAAGAAATCAGATCTTATTTTGAATAAAAAAAGGATTGTGTTAAATACGGGAAAGTTTGTTACGGTAAATAAGTTTGGCATTGCTAATAGTTTGGGGGAAAATAAAGGAAAGGAGGAATGGTTTTTGCTATAAACACTTATCCACAAGCATGACGGCGCTGTGCTGTTAAGAAAAGCTTTGTAGTTCTGCCATAGCTTTACTGTGTAATGAACGGTTCGAGAGGCTGAAACCAAACCCTCAGCAGCCTGATGTTATCCTACTGTTGAAATACTCTAAACTGTAAAACAAAGAGAAATTAGCCATCAACACACAAAATAAAACAGAAAACAAAGCAAATCATGTTACACTGATCTGAAAGGTCCAAGTTCTACAATACTGTACACAGACGCACTCTCACGGTGGAAGCCTGATTTTGTTGCCATGGCTGCTTTTTGGTAGCAGCTGAGGGATGAGAGACGTTTTTTTTTCTGGGTCACCATAAGCATCTGTAAATGGGGACATGTGCAGTTGTTCATTTAAGGTGCATTCTGTCACTTTATACCCAGCGCTAGAGGAACTTTTCTGTTGTGCATCTGAAGCTCCAATTAATTTGAAATCTCTGACATGTATGTGTGTGTGTGTGTGTGTGTGTGTGTGTGTGAGAGAGAGAGAGAGAGAGAGAAAGATTGTTTCTGCGACGAGTTAGAATGTGACTACACCCTTGCACTTTATTTAATACCACTCCTCCCCACCTTTCACAGCTCAGAGTACATGAACTGATTTGCTGTGAATGTAACGTTTCCCCTTCAAAGCAGTGGTCCCCAAATCGCACAGAAGCTGAAGCTGTTCATTCCCTCAACTGCTACAAGCAAGACAGTAGCTTTGAATTTCTTTTCTCTTTAGATTGCTGCCAGATTAGCTTGCTATAGTGCTTGTATGTGCTTTAGATAAAATGTGCTGTATGCTACATATTTCAGTATTTTACCTTTTGCCATTGATTAATTTCTGACCTTTTAAAAAATAAAGTGCTTAAAATGGTTAGCTGTTTGTAAATTAATTTTATTGTCACGGACGTTGGAGTGAATGAGATGGCAAGTCTATGCATCTTCTTGTAACTGCACGAGTCTGCAGATATTGACTACACCACATTGCCACATTGATCTCATTGTGAAAGGGATACATCTTCACATTGAGGCCAAACCTCCAAAACAGCAGCAGAATCACCAGTGAGTTACTGGATGGAAGACATCACCTTTCCATGGTTACTGGAAGTGTCTTAATATTAAATATTCATCTCATGCTGATGAACTGATCAGAACAGATTTAAAACTGTCATGATCTTTACTTTCTTTGCAAACCTTCCCATCCTCATTACTGGCAACATTGTAGGTGATCCCCAGTCCTCATGCACTGATCTATCCCTTGTCACTCTATCACCCTGCCCCCCCTTCACAAACCTGTGAATTCTGTCAGCTTCGTGCCAGTTCATTGTTCCACCACTATATTTAGATCCTTCTCTTCAGGTTTCTTCTCCTCCCATAATGGCTGTACCAAATAATATCGCGCTCTGTGACTGAGAGCAGTGTAACCTATCACCTGTCAGTCTCCTGGACCTGTCTCAAATCGCAGTATCCCTTTCCAATGACTCCCCTCTTATCCTGCTGATCCATCATTACTATACAGCCATAGCCCAGTGAAATCACCTGCCTCTCTCCTCACTTCCATAAACTTACACCCCAAGGTCTAGACTTGGTCCCCTGTTATCTTTCTGCTATGCTTGCTTCAAAGTTAACGTAAAGTTATTATTAAAGTACATCTATGTCACCATTTAATACCTTGAGATTCATTTTCTTAAGGGCATTCATGGTAGATACAAAGAAACACAATTGAATCCATGAAGAACTACACATGAAGATGGACAACCAACCAATATGCAAGTCCAAAAAGAAAAACGAGTAATAAATAAACAAATAATATTGAGAATATGTGTTTTAGAGTTCTTGAAAGTGAGTCCATGGGTTGTAGAATCAACTATTTGTTGAGGTGAGTGAAGTTATCCACACTGGTTCAGGAGCCTGATTGTTGTAAGGTAATAACTGTTCCTGAACCTGGTGTTGTGGAACCTGAGACTCCTGTACCTTCTTCCCGATAGCTTGGACAGTGGGGTCCTTGAGGATGGATGCCACTTTCTTGTGGCAGCACAACTTGGAAATATGCTCAGTGGTGGGGAGGGATTTTCCTGTGGTGGACTGGCCGGAATCTACTACTTTTGCTCATGCCTTTCCATTCATGGGGATTGGTGTTTCCATAACAGGCCAGTATGCAACCAGTCAGGATAGTCTGCATTGTGCGTATGTAGAAGGGTGTCAAGTTCGTAGATGGCATGCTGGATCTGTACAATCGTCTAAGAAAGTAGAGATGTTGCCATGCCTTCTTTGATGCTGGATCCTCTCAAGTGATAACTGTCGAGTCGTAGAGCACAGGAACAGGCTATTGGGCTCAACTGGTTCATACCAAACAAGATACTCATCTAAACTAGTCCCATTTGCCAGTCTTTAGCCCATTTCCCTCTGAATCTTTCCTGTCCATGTGCCTCTCCAAGTTCCTTTTAAATGTTAATGTACCCACCCCAACCACCTCCTCTGACAGCTAATTCCACATGTATACTGCTCTCTGAGTGAAAACATTGTCACCCAGGTTCCTATTAAATCTTTCCCCTCTCACCTTAAATCATGCCCCCTAGTTCTTGATTCATCAACCCTGGACGAAAGACTGCATATTCACCCTGTCTATGGCCCTCATGATTTTATATACCTGTACTTGCGTAAAATCAACCCTCATTCTCTTTAACTCTCCTCTCCATAACTCAGTTCCTTGAGTTCTGGCATCATCATCATGAATCTCAGCACCCTTTCCGGCTTAACAGTATCTTTCTTATAGCAGGATGATCAAAACCAAACACAATATTCCAATATGTGGCCTCACCAATGTCTCCAGCAAGTGCAAAATAACATCTTCACTTCTGTACTCAGTGTCCTGACTGATAAATTTCACCATGTCAAAAACCTTCTTCACCACCCTGTCTATCTGTGTTGCCATTTTCAGGGAACTGTGTCTGCAGTCACAGCCTCAGGTTCCACATGAATGCTAGTAATCATCATTTCTGCTCGTCATGCCCTGCAGTGTTTCAGAGAAATGGGGTAGGCCATTTGGGTTCTTGTGCCTCGCTCCATCATTAAGATCACAGCTAATTCAGCACGTCATCACTACTTCAGCACAATGTCCGTTGATCAAAATCTTCAAAAACCTATCAACCTCTTTCCCGAAGCTTCCCAGGACTGAGCCTCAGCAGTATTGCATAAAGGATTCCAGAGATTTGCTCTCCTCTGGGTGAACACGTTTTTGAGTGGTTCATCCCCTTGTTTCAAGATTCCCAGAAGATTAATTTACAGGTTGAGTCTGTGGTAAAGAAGGCAAATGCAATGTTGGTATTTATTCCAAGGGGAATAGAATATAAAAGCAAGGATGCTTCATAAGACACTGTTCAGGCCGCACTTGGAGTATTGTCAGCAGTTTTGAGCCCATATCTCAGAAAAGAGATATTGGAGAGAGTCCAAAGGAGGTTCTCGAGAATTGTTCCGGGAATGAGGGGGTTAATGTATGAGGCGTAATTGGCAGTTTTAGGCCTGTACTCATTGGAATTTAGAAGAATGCACGGGGATCTCATTGAAACCTACTGAATGTTGAAAGAACTAGATAAGGTGGATGTGGAGAGAATGTTTCCTCTGGTGAGGGTATCCAGAACTAGAGGACGCAGCCTCAAAACTGAGGGGTGACCTTTTAGAACGGAGATAAGAGGAATATTTTTAGCCAGAGAGTGGTAAATCTATGGACTGCTCTACCACTGACTGAATTGGAGGCCAAGTCCATGGGTATATTTAAAGCGGAAGTTGGTAGTTTCCTGGTTAGTCAGGGCATCAAAGGATATGGCAAGAAGGCAGGTGTATGGGATTGAGTGGGATCCAGGATCAGCCATGATGGAATGGCCTGATTCTGTTCCTGTGTCTTATGGCCTTATGGTCTTAAGACTGTGCCCCTGATTCCTGGCATATCAGTGCGGGGAGGTATCAAGTCATGGCACAGTGGCATAACAGTTAGCGTAACGGCAATGCCTATAACCCAGGTTCAATTCTGCCACTGTCTGTTAGGTGTTTGTATGTTCTCCCAGTGACCTTGTGTGTTTCCTCCCACATTCCAAAGATGTACGGCTTGCTTGGTTAGTTAGTCACAAGGCTGCTCAGGCAAGTTGGGTTGGAAGGGCCAGTTACTGTGCTGTATCTCTAAATTTAAAAAAAAATTAAAAATAAATTAAGGTTCTGAAAGAATTTTTTGCATTTCAATGAGATCTTTCTTTTTTTTTTGTAAATGTTGACGTTGTCACGTTACCGGCAACAACGAATATAGAAATGAGTGAGGTTTTATAAACAAATAACCATTTATTAAACTCTGCTTAAAATTAGTAAAAAAAAATAAACAAACGAAAAATCTCAACTGGAAGTAAACTGCTCTGCGGCCATTTAACAAACTGCCAAACTCAGTACTAGTTCTTAAAGCGGTAAATGCGAAAACAGTCTTAAAGTGGTAAATTGGAACACAGTTCTTAGAATGGTAAATTTTAAAGTCCAAGATATTTATACAGTCAATTAGGAGAGACTTTCCTGAAGTAAAGAATTCCTCGAAGACTTGACGTTACTGTCGATCCCAGCCGGAACCTGCCTTGTCCGCAGATTCACGACGATGCAAATAAAACGGTTTAAAGGCACTGACCTTTTCCTCTGGAAACTAGATACTGCACAACCTTTTCTACTGCTTTTAGCAGAGGTTACCTCATGCAGATCACTCTTTCTTGAACAAATTCAATAATGGTCAATCCTCACCAAAACCGCCGAAGGACTCCTTCAGGTTCCCGTCTTCACTCTCCAATATTACTAAAAAGATACATCAACAAATTTGGCAGCTATTGGTGAAACTGCTGGCCCAACACTTCTGTACCTTACAATAGAAAGTAAAACTCTGTTTTAAAACTACACTGTGTCATGAGACTAATACGCAGTGTAGCGGAGTATCTGACCAACGATCTAACTGAAAGCCTACTGCGTCACCAGGGGTCTACACTTATATACCTGGTGAGAACAGGTCATCATGTGACCTCACATCGGCAGGAAAATTACATCATGTGACCTCCGCAAGACCATTACATCATCCTCATAAGACAGTCATAAGATATCCATGAAGTATGTAACAATATGTTCAGGCCTTGTCTGCTCAATCCCTCGCATAACAACCCCACATTCCAGAAATCTGTTTGGTGAACCTTGACTGCATACCCTCTATGGTTAGTAACACACACAAAACGCTGGAGGATTTCACCAGGTCAGGCGGCATCTATGGAGGAGAATAAACAGGCGATGCTTCAGGCTGAGACCCTTCTTCAGCACTTCATCCTCCTCCATAGATCTTGCCTGATTTGGTAGGTTCCTCCAGCATTTTGTATGTTTTTATTCTGGAGTAACTATATGCTTGATTAGACTTGCATACAATATTCCAGATGTGGTGTGACCAGGGACCTACAGTACTGTAAAGCAAAGATTCTTTCAAAAGTAAGGGTTTGGAAAGTTTCTAATTATCAAAAAGTTTACTAAAAAGAGCAGAAAATGATAAAATAAATCAAATCAATATTTGATATGACCACCCTTTGCCTTTAAAAATGCATCAATTCCTTTAAGTACACTATCATACAGATTTACAAGAAAATCGGCTGGTTGGTTGTTCCAAGTATCTTGGAGAACTCACCACAGTTTTTCTGGAGACTTTGGCTGTCCCGCTGGCTTCTTTTTCTCCAAGTAATCCAGACTGCCTTAATGATGTTGAGATCAGGGCTCTGTCCATCTGAAATAAGGGTTTAAACAGGGGTTCCCAACCTTTTTAATGCCATGGACCCCTAGCATTAACCGAGGAGTCCATGGACTCCAGGTTCAGAATCCCTGCTCTAGCATGCCCAAGACTT
This sequence comes from Mobula birostris, assembly GCF_030028105.1. Taxonomy (NCBI): domain Eukaryota; kingdom Metazoa; phylum Chordata; class Chondrichthyes; order Myliobatiformes; family Myliobatidae; genus Mobula; species Mobula birostris. The sequence goes on from NC_092379.1 coordinate 66,730,495, forward strand.
TTGCATGGTACTGTACATAATTAAAGCAAGGTGTCTTACTCATGAATTCAAATCCTCTTGCAAGAAAGCCCAATACACTACTTGCCTTCCTAGTTGTTTGTTGTATCCGCCTCTTAAATTACAGTGATACATATTGTCAGACCACTTGTTCAATATTCAATACTCAGTCAACAGGAATTTTCTCTATTGACGTATTGGGTTTCAATGCAGACTTTAGTGCTCTCCATTAACTATATTCCCCAGACAACAATTCCTTCAATCTCCATGGCAACTGCCTGTCACTAAGCTAGAGAGTCACTGTCGCTGACTTGACCTTGACCACAAGAAGAGATTCACACCAACCATATCTCCAAGATAATTCCACCATGCACATCCCCAAGCCTGGCTGCAAAAGTAAGAGGGCTGGGCATGGGGCTAGTAATTCCATCCCATAAAAACACAGTGCTGCAGAAACACCAACGGGAGCTCCAAAAAGCTTATCCCTGGGAGAGGAAGGATGGACCTGGGGAAAATTTGAAAGCTTAACCCAGGACAGAGGAGTCTGGTGAGCTTCTGACAGTGACCTACGCCCCAATAGGGTTGATGGGTTTACCCCCATATCGCTGAGACCGAAGCTGTGCAGATCTTCCCACCTCCGTAGTGTCATAGAGCACTACAGTGCCAAAACAGGCCCTTCAGCCCATCTAGTCCATGCCAAACTGTTATTCTATCTACTCCCATCAACCTGCAGCATATCTTTATATCGCCATTTATTCCAATGAACTCCCTATTGAGCTCTGTCACATTCTGCTCACTACGTAATTGCGGTCTGCTACTTCTCCTCCCCTTGCATCAAAAACAAAACCCCAGTCGCCCTACAGTCCTGTGTCAACACACATGCAAAGGTTCCTGATTCGACAACTTCTTCAATGTAATGTCCCTGTACTGTTTCTTAAACCTCTCCATATCTCTGAAACCTCCCTCTGCTTCCAAGACCCTATCAGACTTTTAAATTTCCTTATGCAAGTGCAGCAAACATTTAGCCCACTGAGTTAACCAACATTCAGAACAATTTCATTCTCTCACTCATTTTCCCTGGAATGTATAGTATTCTCCCCACATCCCCATCAGCTCCCCTAGATTCTACTCCTCACCTTCACACTAGGGGCAATTTATGATGGCCAGTCAATCCCCCAACCAGCAGATCTTTGCAGCATGGGAAGAAATCGGAACACCCAAGGGCGACCCACTTGATCAGAGGGAAAGCATGCAAACTCCACACAGACAGCACACAAGTTCAGGATTGAACCAGGGTCTCCAGAGCTCCACCACTCAAGCCACAGTGCCATCCAATCTCGATATCCTCTTAAACATCTTCTTTAAGGAAGCTGATAAATCCTAGTCTCAGTCCAGTCCAGTCCACTGCCCAGTCTCAGCGACCATGGAGTCATCCGAATATCTGTCAGTGTTCCCAATTTTCATCACTCACACGATAATGGTTTTAGTTTAATGTCAAAGTTAGGAAATTAAAAAAAGTTGTTAAAATGGTCATAAAGATGAAGTTCCCAGTGTCACACTGCAGTGAAACACAGCCTGATGAGTCCGTTTTGGCCATCAGGTATCCCTTTATACCAATCACATTTTTTGCTCCCTGCATTGCCTTCAGTTCCTCCCAAACTCTAGCACCCACCCAAGGAGCTATTTACAGCAGCTAATTGACCTACTAACCTACTCACCATTTAGATATAGGACGAAGTTCAGGGCACAAGGGGAAAAACTTCAGCAGATGCAGGAGAGATTGCAAACTGCACGCAGACTGTGGCCAAAGTCAGCATGGAACCAGGGCCTCTGGAGCTGAGTGACAGCAACTCAACCTGCATTGCCAGCTGGCTGTCACATTGATGGACAATTTTAACTGCCTTGCATGCGTCCTTAACGAAGGAGCCTGCAGATTTCCCCTGCCTACCTCCACTGGTCCCAAACTTTTAATAGCCCTCTGAAATGGTCTAACCAACACTGTAATCAACCATTTCAGCTCCATGGTTGTGAATGGTGTTGTCTTGTTGCAGTTTGGCACAACTATAGTTACTCCTATTTCAGAGTGGTATTAGCTCATCTTCTGTCAGAGAGTTTCCCTTTATGATCCAACTCTTTTGGCATTAGTTTCAAGAGGACTACAATATAAAAGCAGGGGTGTAATGTTGATGCTTTATAAGGCCTTGATCCGACTGCACTTGCAGTGTGGGGGTGATATATTGTGCTTGGTGCTCCCAGTGTGGCCTCCTGTATGTCGGTGAAACCCAACGTAGATTGAGAGACCACTCCGCCAAGCACCTACGCTCCATCTGCCAGAAAAAGTGGGATCTCCCAGTGGCCACCCATTTTAATTCCACTTCCCATTCCCATTCCCATATGCCTATCCATGGCCTCCTCCACTGTCATGATGAGGCCACACTCAGGTTGGAGGAACAATACCTTATATTCTGTTTGAGTAGCCTCCAACCAGAAGGAAATGAACATCGATTTCTCAGACTTCTAGTTGAGCACCCCACTTCACCATTTCCCTATCCCCTTTTTCCTCTCTCACCTTATCTCCTTGCCTCCCAACACCTTCCTCTGATGCTCCTCTCCCTTTTCTTTCTTCCATGGCCTTCTGTCTCTTTCACCAACCAACTTCCTAATTCTTTACTTCGTCCCTCCTTCTCCAGGTTTCACCTATCACCTTGTGTTTTTCTTCATCTCCCCCTCCCCCCCACCTTTTAAATCTACTCCTCAGCTTTTTTTCTCCAGGCCTGCCAAAGGGTTTCCAACCAAAATGTCAAACATAGAAACATAGAAAATAGGTGCAGGAGTAGGCCATTCGGCCCTTCGAGCCTGCACCGCCATTTATTATGATCACGGCTGATCATCCAACTCAGAACCCCGCCCCAGCCTTCCCTCCATACCCCCTGACCCCCGTAGCCACAAGGGCCATATCTAACTCCCTCTTAAATATAGCCAATGAACTGGCCTCAACTGTTTCCTGTGGCAGAGACTTCCACAGATTCACCACTCACTGTGTGAAGAAGTTTTTCCTAATCTCGGTCCTAAAAGGCTTCCCCTCTATCCTCAAACTGTGACCCCTCGTTCTGGACTTCCCCAAATGTAACTGTACTCTTTTTCTGGATGCTGCCTGGCCTGCTGAGCTCCTCCAGCATTTTGTGTGTGCTGCAGTATTGTGAGCAGTCTTTATCTAAGAAAAGATGTGCTGATATTGGAGAGGGTCCAGAGGAGTTCCCAGGAATGAAAACGTTAATGTATGAGGATCGCATGATGGCTTTGAGGTTGTATTAGCTAGAGTTTAGATGAATGAGGGAGATCTCATTGAAATCTATCGAATATCGAAAGGTCTAGATGGAATGGATGTGGAGAGGATATTTGCTATAGTGGAAGAGTGTAGGACCAGAGGGCACAACTTCAGAATAGGGGGACGTCCCTTTAGAACAGAGATGAGGAGGAATTTCTTTAGCTAGAGGGTAGTGAATCTGTGGAATTCATTGCCATAGATGACTGTGGAAACCAAGCCATTGGGTATATTTAAAGCAGCGGTTGATAGGTTCTTGATTAGTAAGGGCATGAAAGGTTATGGGATTGGGAATGGGGTTGAGAGGGCTAATAAATCAGCAATGATGGAATGGTGGAGCAGTTGCGACAGGCCAAGTGGCCTAATTCTGTTCCGATGTCTCACGGTGTTATGGTTTTATTAAAAAGAGAAATATAACAGATACATTACATAAACTAGTCCTGCAGACAGCAATAAAATACAACTTATGCTGCATTGTTGCTGTTCTAGAGAGATGAACAACAGTTCACCTGGACTGTAAAATAAAAATCTCAGGAGAGAGGTTTTCAAGACAAAAAGAAGAATAGGGATGTAGAGGGTCTAACATTAAGCATAATTTGTTTTCCAATTTCATGTAAGTGGCTCCCCTTCTGTCCTTTTTCTCCCTCCTCCTTTATACTTTATACTTTATTGTCGCCAAACAATTGCTACTAGAATGTACAATCATCACAACGATATTTGATTCTGCGCTTCACACTCCCTGGATTACAAATATTAAATATTAAAAATATTTAAAATAGTTAAAATTAGTAAATATTAAAAATTTAAATTATAAATCATAAATAGAAAATAGAAAAATGGAAAGTAAGGTAGTGCAAAAAAACAAGAGGCAGGTCCGGATATTTGGAGGGTACGGCCCAGATCCGGGTCAGGATCCGTTCAGCAGTCTTATCAGAGTTGGAAAGAAGCTGTTCCCAAATCTGGCCGTATGAGTCTTCAAGCTCCTGAACCTTCTCCCGGAGGGAAGAGGGACAAAAAGTGTGTTGGCTGGTGGGTCGTGTCCTTGATTATCCTGGCAGCACTGCTCCGACAGCGTGCGGTGTAAAGTGAGTCCACGGATGGAAGATTGGTTTGTGTGATGTGCTGCGCGTGTTCACGATCTTCTGCAGCTGACCTACCAACTTCATCTTACTCTTACTCCAGCCACTCTACCTCCTCACCAGCCACAAGCACCTTCCACTGGTGCCCCCACCAATGTTCCCACCCCATCTCCCTCATTCAATTCCATGTTCCACCATCCTAAAAGATTCCATCATCTGATGCCATTGTCACTTCCCCTATCATCTTCTAGTTTCTGTTGCTACTTACACTCTTCCAGCATCCCATCATCCGCCCTCAGCTAGATCCACCTCTAGCTTTTCAGTTCTTGCTTAACTCTTTCCCTTCACCACTTTATACCAGCTTTACCCACTCTACCTTTTCAGTCCAGCTAAAGGGTCTTTTCCCTCAAAATATGCTTCCTGACCCACTGAGTTTCTCTAGTGTTTTGCTTTTGCTCTGGGTTCCAGCTTTTGCAGCTCTAGTTTTTTTTTGTTCTTTGCTTTGTTCCTGGACTCATGCACTCAAAATACTCAGTGTTCCACCGCAATGTCACAGCTTATCACTCTGAGTAAAGAGTAAGTAGAACAATCTGTTGTGCAGTCCAATGTGACGCAAGAGCAGCTCAGTTACAGCTCATCATCTCAAAGCCCCAGCATCCTTTGCACTGCTTGTGACATGAGTATAACAGCGTTAATCAGTTGAATGGAACCAGGGAATCGGCAGACAGAGCCACTGGCTCGCTGCACCAGCGATCTGGCTTTGACCCTGAGCGCTGGTGCAGTCTGAACCCAACGGGCTTGAGTGTCAAAGTCAGAAATCAGAAGTCAAAAGTCAAAGTTGAGTTTATTGTTATTTGCACAGGTATATTTATGCAGAGGTGCAATGAAAAAATTACTTGCAGCAGCATCACACACACATCGAATTAGAGATACAACATTCACAAGAAAAGCAGAAATTGTACGAGAAAGAACACAATTAGGACAAAAATGCATTGCAGCAAATAAGTGGTCAAAATGATCATGAGATTGTGATTAAGGTTGCGTGGGTTGGTTCAAGAACCAAATGGTTGAAGGGAAGAAGCTGTTCTTCAACAGGGTGGTGTGGGATTTCAGGCTTCTGTATCTCTTGTAGCTGAGAGAAGATGGCATGGCCTGGATCTTTGCTGACATATGTTGCCTTCTTGAAGCAGTGCTTCATGTAGATACTTCCAGTGGTAGGGAAGGATGCACCCATTATATTACTGAGTCCATTACTCTCTGCAGTTTCTTACATTTCTGTTCATTCCAATTGCCGTACAAAACCACATCAGTTTACTCTCAATTGAATAGCCTGATACTGGGTGTAATAAGTAACCATGCCTTCGATTAGAATCTAAATGTCTGTTATTTATGTTCTATAATGTCTAAGCACATTTCAATAGACAGATGATGCCACTATTATTAGTAAACTTTCAGATGGTGACATTGAGACCTACAAAAAACTGAGACAATTTGGCTGGTTGGGTGGTGTCACAATAACAATCTCACTCAGTCAACAAGACCAAAGAATTGATTGTGGTCTCCAGGAAGGGGAAGTCGGAGAACACACACTCATTGAAGGGTCAGTGTTGAAAGGGTAAGTAGCTCTGAGCTCCTGGGTGACAACATCTTGCAGGGTCTATCGGGGGCCCAGCACGTTGATACAATCATGAAGAAGGTAAACCAGGAGCTCTACTTTGCTAAAAGTTTGAGGAGATTTGGTATGTCACCAAAGACTAGCAAATGTCTATAGATGCATGGTGGAGACTGAGAGCATTCTGACTAGTTGCATCACAGTCTGGTATGCAGGTATCAATGCACGGGATCACAAGAGACTGCAGAGAGTAGCAAATACAGCCAGCTCCATCCTGACTCAATTCTGCACACTCAGCAGGTCAGGCAGCATCTGTGGAGAGAGAAACAGAATGAAGTTATGGTCCAATGACCTCCCGTCCATCACAGCCATAACTTTTTCTACCATCAAAGACACCTTCAAAAGATGATGGCTCAGTAAGGTGAGCACCATTTAGGACATGCTACCATCATTACCACCATCAGGTAGGAGGTTCAGGAGCCTCTAGATTCAGAGAAAGCTTCTTCCCATTCGTCATCAGATTTCTGAATTGCCCATGAACCCATGAATGTTAGCTCAATGTTCCTTTTCGTGTACTATTTATTTATTTTCTAATTATAGCAATTTTATGTCTTTGCACTTTATTGCTGCCACAAAATAACAGATTTCACATTATAATAAACCTAACTCTGTAAAGCTAATTTGTCTTTCAAATTAAAAAGGAGTGAACGAATGTTTCCTCTGGAAAACTAAAAACCTATTACTGCACACACAGTGGTAATTCTTTGTTGGTGTTCATTAGTGTGACTTCCTCATCATTCAATCTAATCTTCCTTAGCAAAGCAATTCATACATTTTACAATTGCCTTTTCAGGGAGAGGATCTCCAGAACATATCCCTGACGTTGATGAGCTCTTATACAGTTCAGTAATTATTTGCAAGCCAAGTGCTTTATTAGTTTAACTATTTACTAGCTCTGCTTCTAGTTGTAATTGACCAACTTAAGCCACATCTGGTGGGGGAGAGAAACAGCGTAATATTTCAAGTCAACAAGCCTTGGTCAGAGTAGTTCCGCTTCATAGAAACCATAGAAAAACCACAGCACAGAAACAGGCCTTTTGGCCCTTCTTGGCTGTGCTGATCCATTTTCTGCCTAGTCGCACTGACCTGCACATGGACCATATCCCTCCATACACCTCCCATCCTTGTATCTGTCCAATTTATTCTTAAATGGTAAAAAAGAACCCACATTTACCACCTCGTCTGGCAGCTCATTCTACACTCCCACCACTCTGTGTGAAGAAGCCCCCCGCAACGTTCCCTTTAAACTTTTCCCCCTTCACCCTTAACCCATATCCTCTGGTTTTTTACTCCCCTTGCCTCGTTTGAAAAAGTCTGCTTGCATTCATTCTATCTATACCCATCATAATTTTATATACCTCTATCAAATCTCCCCTCATTCTTCTACGCTCCAGGGAATAAAGTCCCAACCTATTCAACCTTTCTCTGTAACTGAGTTTCTCAAGTCCCGGCAACATCCTTGTAAACCTTCTCTGCACTCTTTCAACCTTATTTATATCCTTCCTGTAATTTGGTGACCAAAACTGAACACAATACTCCAGATTCGGCCTCACCAATGCCTTATACAACCTCATCATAACGTTCCAGCTCTTAAACTCAATACTTTGATTAATAAAGGCCAATGTACCAAAAGCTCTCTTTATGACCCTATCTACCTGTGATGCCACTTTTAGGGAATTTTGTATCTGTATTCCCAGATCCCTCTGTTCTACTGCGCTCCTCAATGCCTTACCATTTACCCTGTACGTTCTACCTTGGTTTGTCCTTCCAAAGTGCAATACCTCACACTTGCCTGTATTAAACTCCATCTGCCATTTTTTATTCCATTTTTCCAGCTGGTCCAAATCCCTCTGCAAGCCTTGAAAACCTTCTTCACTGTCCACTACACCTCCAATCTTTGTATCATCAGAAAATTTGCTGATCCAATTTACCACATTATCATCCAGATCATTGATATAGATGACAAATAACAATGGACCCAGCACTGATCCCTGTGGCACACCACTAGTCACAGGCCTCCACTCGGAGAAGCAATTCTCTACTACCACTCTTTGGCTTCTTCCATTGAGCCAATGTCTAATCCAATTTACCACCTCTCCATGTATATCTAGAGACTGAATTGTCCTAACTAACCTCCCATGCGGGACCTTGTTAAAGGCTTTACTGAAGTCCATGTAGACAACATCCACTGCCTTCCCTTCATCCACTTTCCTGGTAACCTCCTCGAAAAACTCCAATAGATTGGTCAAATATGACCTACCATGCACAAAGCCATGTTGACTCTCCCTAATAAGTCCCTGTCTATCCAAATGCTTGTAGATTCTGTCTTTTATTACTCCATCCAATAACTTACCCACTATTGATGTCAAACTTACCGGCCTATAATTTCCCGGATTACTTCTGGATCCTTTTTTAAACAACGGAACAACACGAGCCATTCTCCAATCCTCCGGCACCTCAACCGTAGACACCGACATTTCAAATATATCTGCCAGGTCCCTTGCAATTTCAACACTAGTCTCCTTCAAGGTCCGAGGGAACACCCTGTCAGGTCCTGAGGATTTATCCACTTTAATTTTCCTCAAGACAGCAAGCACCTCCTCCTTTTCAATCTGTACAGTTTCCACGATTTCACTACTTGATTCCCTTAACTCCATAGACTTCATGTCAATTTCCTTAGTAAATACAGACACAAAAAACTCATTTAAGATCTCCCCCATTGCTTTTGGTTCCGCACATAGCCGACCACTCTGATCTTCAAGAGGACCAATTTTATCCCTTACAATCCTTTTACTCTTAATATACCCGTAAAAGCTCTTTGGATTATCCTTCACTTTGACTGCCAAGGCAACCTCATGTCTTCTTTTAGCCCTCCTGATTTCCTTCTTAAGTATTTTCTTGCACTTTTTATACTCCTCATGCACCTTATTTACTCCCTGTTTCCTGTACATGTCATACAACTCTCTCTTCTTCTTTATCAGAGTTGCAATATCCCTTGAGAACCAAGGTTCCTTATTCCTATTCACTTTGCCTTTAATCCTGACAGGAACATACAAGCTCTGCACTCTCAGAATTTCTCCTTTGAAGGCTCCCCACTTATCAATCACATCTTTGCCAGAGAACAACCTGTCCCAATACACGCTTTTTAGATCCTTTCTTATTTCTTCAAATTTGGCCTTCTTCCAGTTCAGAACCTCAACCCTGGGACCAGATCTATCCTTGTCCATGATCAAGTTGAAACTAATGGTATTATGATCACTGGAACCAAAGTGCTCCCCTACACACACTTCCGTCACTTGTCCTAACTCGTTTCCTAATAGGAGATCTAATATTGCATCCCCTCTAGTTGGTACCTCTATATATTGATTTAGAAAACTTTCCTGAACACATTTTACAAAATCTAACCCATCTATACCCCTAACAGTATGGGAGTCCCAATCAATATGTGGAAAATTAAAATCCCCTACCACCACAACTTTATGTTTCCTGAAGTTGCCTGCTATCTCTCTACAGATTTGCTCCTCCAATTCTCACTGACTGTTGGGTGGTCTATAATACAACCCCACTAATGTGGCCATACCTTTCCTGTTTCTCAGCTCCACCCATAAGGACTTAGTAGACAAGCCCTCTAATCTGTCCTGCCTGAGCACTGCTGTAACATTTTCCCTGACAAGCAATGCTACTCCCCCACCTTTCATTCCTCTGCCTCGATCACATCTGAAACATTGGAACCCTGGAATATTAAGCTGCCAGTCCTGCCCCTCCTGTAGCCAAGTTTCACTAATTGCTATAACATCATAATTCCTCATGTCAATCCACGCCCTCAACTCGTCTGCCCTCCCCGCAATACTCCTGGCATTGAAATATATACACCTCAGAAGATTTTTACCACCACTCACAACCTTTCTATCAGCAGATTTACTTGAACTTCTAACATCATTTATTTTCACCCCAGCCACACTGTCAGCTCTGGCACTCTGGTTCCCATCCCCCTGCAAATCTCATTTAAAGTCTCCCCAATAGCACTAACAAACCTCCCTGAAAGGATATTGGTCCTCTTGTAGCTCAAGTATAACCCGTCTCTCTTGTACAGGTCCCACCTGCTCCAGAAGCGGTCCTAATAACCCTGAAATCTGAAACCCTGCCCCCCAACACCAGTTCCTCAGCCACTTGTTCATCCTCCAGAGCATCCTATTCTTACCCTCACTGGCACATAGCACAGGTAGCAATCCTGAGTTTACCACCCTCAAGGTCCTGCTTTTCAACTTCCTACCAAGCTCTCTATACTCACTGTCCAGGACCTTCTCACTCTTCCTTGCTATGTCATTGGTACCGATGTGCACCACGACATCTAGCTGATCAACCTCCCATTTCAGAACGTCATGCAATCGATCAGAGACATCCTTGATCCTGGCACCCGGGAGGCAACAAGCCATCCTGGATTCTCTGTCACGACCACAGAATCTCCTATCTGTACTTCTAACTATCAAATCCCCTATCACTACCGCTCTCCTCTTTTTCCACCCTCCCTTCTGCACTGCAGAACCAGACTCAGTGCCAGAGACCTGGTTGCTCAAGCTTGTCCCAGGTAAGTCATCCCACCCAACAGTACCCAATGTGGTATACTTGTTGTTGAGGGGAATGGCCACAGGGGAACCTGCTGATCTTTCATCTGCCAATTCATCTGCTGATTTTTTTCAGCTTTTCTTTTTCAGATTTCCAGCACCTGCAATTTTGAGATATATCAACTAGTTGAGTGATGTCACAGCAACAACCTTGCTCTCAAAGTCAGTAAGACCAAAGAGCTGATAGTGGACTTCAGAAACGGTGAGAGGAGGGAACACATACCAGTCCTTATTGAGGGATCAGAAGTGAAAAGAGGGAACAACTTCAAGTTCCTGGGTGTCAATATCTGAGGATCTAGCCTGGACCCAACATATCGATGCCCCTATAAGGAAGGCAGGACAGTGACTATATTTCATTTGGAGTTTGAGAAGATTTGGTATATTACAAACGGCACTTACAAATTTCTGCAGATGTACCGTAGAAAGCATTCTAACTAGCTGCATCACCATCTGGTATGGGGGTGGGGGGGAGGTGTTGGGGGTGGGGGTGAAGAGGGCTGAGGCACAGGATTGAAATAAGTTGCAGAAAATTGTAAACTTGGTCTGCTCCATCATGGGCTCTAACCTCTGTAGTATCCAGGACATCTTCAAGGAACAATACCTCAAAAAGGTGACATCCATCATTAAGGGCCCCCATCAACCAGGTCATGCCATGTTCTCATTGCTACCATCAGGAAGGAGATTCAGAAGCCTAAAGACCCACACTCAGTGATTCAGGAACAGTTTCTCCCCCACTGCCATCTGAATAGACTTCGAACCAATGAGCACTGGTTGGCATCCATCTGTCTCAAAGGACAATGGGTGATGATGATCATCATCACAAGCCTGGGCTGAAGGAATGGAGATCCTGAGATGCCCAGTCGTCTAAATCCCCCTCTCGGCCTCACCCATTAGCCCAAAGTATAGATAATGAAGCAATACGTTTGGCACCAGCTTGAACTGCGGGAGCTGCTGAAAGGATGTTCAATGATATCCTGCTGTCTTTGGGGCTCCACTTTGGATTTGCTGTCTGGACTTACTCTCGTAGCCTTCGTCTCTCCCTCAGCTGCCCACGAGGCAGTGGGACTCTATACCCATAGCTGGAGATCTGATTTATGAGCAACAGGGCGTGTCCACACACCGGTGGGCCTGCATGCTACGTGTGCAGGGGCCAGACTTCCTCCTCGTCCTCTATAGTTCAGCATGAGTTCAAAAGGAGTTCAGTTTCTGTGTTTTGCCAGAGAGGAGGCACTACATGAGGCTTGCTGTTGGAGAGGCTACGTACTGGCATGGACAGACTTACACATTCAGCTCTCTTTTTTGCGAGACTGCTAGCCAGTGGTGGAAGTTGGAAGTAAGAGCGACAAGCACTACCCACTACACTGCCACACAAGACGCATCACAACAACTGTTTTGACACCAAAACACTACCTCACTACTTTTTTACTCCTTCTTTTGCACTACTTGCTTAATTCAACTATTTAATATGTATATACTTTCTGTCATTCACGTTTTCTCCTATTATCATGTATTGTATTGAACTGCTGCTGCAAAGTCAGCAAATTTCACAACATATGCTGCTGATATTAAGCCTGATTCTGATTCTCTACCTAAATTCCAACACTCACAGCACACTTGGGACAAATTACAAGTAGCCAATTAATCTACCAACCAAACATGTTGTTGGGAATATAGGGGAAACGCATGTGTTCAGAATTCAAACAGCACAGGATAGATACATCCGGAAGATGAAAAAGAGTTCTAAAGGGAGTATGAGGCAAATGTGGCTGAAAAGGGAATTCAAAGACAGTTTAAAAATAAAAGGGAGGGTATATAATATAGTAAAAATTAGTGGGAAGTTAGACGATTGGAAAACTTTTAAAAACCAAAAGGCACCTAAAACACTATAAGGGGAGAAAAGATGAAACATGAAGCTAGTAATATCAAAGAAGATAGTAAATTTTTTTTCGGATATATAAAGAGTAAAAGAGAGGTGAGCGTGGATATCGGACTGCTGGAAAATGATGCTGTGGGGGGCAAAGATAAGGTGGACAAATCAAGAAGTAGTTCACTGTGGAAGACACTAGCAGTATGCCAGAAATTTGAGAGTGTTAGAGGGCAGAAGTTAGTGTAGTTGCTATTACTCAGGAGACAGCAATTTAGAAGCTGAAAGGTCAGAAGTCCACCTGCACCAGATAGACTACATTCCAGGGTTCTCAAAGACGTAGCCAAAGAGATTGTGGAGGCATTAGTAATGATCTTTCAGGAATCACTAGATTCTGGAAAAGTCAGCCCACTCTTTAAGAAGCGAGGAAGGCAGAAGAAAAGATAAATCAGTTAGTCTGACTTCAATGGGAAGATGTTGGAGATGTAAGGATAACGTTTCGGGGTACTTGGAGGCACATGAGAAAGTGGGCCAAAGTCAGCATGGATTCCTTAAGGGGAAACCTTGCCTGACAAATCTGTTGGAACTCTTTAAGGAAATAACAGGCAGGATAGACAAAGGAGAGTCAGTGGATGGTGCTTACTTGGATTTTCAGAAGGCCTTTGACAAGCTGCCACACATGAGGCTCCTTAACAAGATCAGATCTCATTTTATTACAGGGAAGACATCAGCACTGGCAGGAGGCAAAGAATGTGAATAAAGTGGGCCTATTCTGATTGGCTGCCGGAGATTAGTCGTGATCCATGGGGGTCAGTATTGGGACAGCATCTACTTACATTATATGTCAATGATTTAGATGACAGAATCGATGGCTCTGAGATTTGAAGATGAGGGGCAGGTAGTGTTGAAGCAGGGAGGAGTTGGATAGATTGGGAGAATGGGCAAAGAAGTGGTAGATGAAATAGTGGAGGGAAGTGTGTGGTCATGCAGTTTGTTAGAAGGAATGAAGGCATAGACTATTTTCTAAATGGGGAGCAAATTCAAAAATCAGAGATGCAAAGAGACTTGAGTGTCCTTGTGCAGGATTCCCTAAAGGGTAAGTGATGGTACAGATGTCACAAGGTGGGGAGCAAGGGTGGATCCAAATGCAAGACACAAACACGTCTTGTGAGGTTAACTAAATTGAGTTTATTACTCATTACAAGGAGAGCAGAAGCAGGAGTAGAGTAATGGACAAGGACTAAGGGTCTGGGCTAGGGCTCAGAACACAGACCTCGGAGCCAGGGCTCGATACTTGAAACCCCCAGAGCCAGGGACTCCTCCTATTCATTAGACAGACTCAGACACAGGACATAAAACATTGAGCCAGGAATCCTCCTTAGACACAGAACGGAGTCGGGACTCTACTTGACACAGGGTCAGGACCCTTCCAGGATACAGGGCCGGGACCCCTTTTAGACGCAGGACATGGATACGGAGACCATACAATGATGGACAGTACTATAACTGGGCACAAGTACGCTCCAAGCGGCAGCGAGACCTTAACTCACCCCGGCGGGTTAACTTTGACCGGCCCGCTCTGGCAAGGGAAGGCGGCTTGCTGGCACTTGCTTCGGGAGGCTAGGCTTGCTCCGGCCAGATGACATTGGCTCACACTACCTTCGGTGACTTGGTTAATGCTCTCGCACCGAACGACTGAAAGCCGGAGACTTATAAACTGCTGGTTCAGTCGACAGTAAATTGCCTCTATTCACCAAGCCCGAGAGACACGGAAAATCAGGGAACTGAAGGGAAACAGGGAGACAACGGTCCGGATCGTAACACAAAGTAAATTTAAAGGGAACCCCATCCGGACAATGACAACAGAAGACAAATACAATGTTAGCATTTATTTCAAGAGGTGTAGAATACAAGAGCAAAGGTGTGATGCTGAGGCTTTATAAAGCATGGACAGACTGCAGTTGGAGTATTGGGAGCAGTATTTGGCCCCTTATCTAAAAACAGATGTGCTGGCATAGGAGAGGGTCCAGAGGAGGCTCACGAGAATGATTCCGGGTATGAAAGAGTTAACATATGAGAAGAATGGGTGGGGGAGATGTTCTCATTGAAACCCATTGAATATTGAAAGACCTGGGTAGAGTGATGTGGAGAGGGTGTTTCCTATATTGGCAGAGTTTAGGGTGAGTGGGCACAGCCTCAGAATAGAGAAATGTCCATTTCAAACAGAGATGAGAAGGAACTTCTTTAGTCAGAGAGTGTTGAATCTGAGAAGTTCATTGCTATGGGGGGCTGTGGAGGCTGACATTTAGTATACTTAAAGCAAAGGTTGATAGGTTCTTGATTAGTAAGGGTATCAAAGGTTATGGAAAGAAGTGAGGAGAACAGGTTGAGAGGGATAATAAATCAGCCATGATGGAATGACAGAGAAGACTTGATGAGCCAATTGGCCTGATTCTGCTCCTAAGTCTTATGGTTCATAAGACTTAGGCGCTTTTACTTAGGTAAAAGAACCCTTAGGGGTTAGTGATCATAATATGATTGAATTCACCCTAAGATTTGAGAAGGAGAAACTAAAGTCAGATGTATCAGTATTACAGTGGAGTAAATGGAATTACAGAGTCATGAAAGAAGAGTTGATAAGGATTGTTTGGAAAAGAATACCGGCAGGGATGATGAGAAAGCAGCAATGCTGGAATTTCTGGAAGCAATTTGAAAGACACAGGTAATATACATTCCAAAGAGAAGAAGTATTCTAAAGGAAACATGAAACAATCATGGCTAACAAGAGAATTCAAAGCCAACATAAAAACCAAAAAGAAGGCATACAAAAGAGCAAAAATTACTGAGAAGTTTCTGGACTGGGAAGATTTTAAAAACCAACAGAAGGCAACAAAAAAGTCACTAAGAAGGTACAGATGGAATAAAAAAGTAAGTTAGCCAATAAAATGAAAGTGTCATAAGGCGGCGGCTGGGAACGGACCCAAGTGCAAGACACAGACACTGAAGTACTAGGGACAGGACTAGGATACAGGGCGATGGCAAGGACATGGACAGGAAAACCAGGAACCTGGAACAGGGCTGAACAAGAGAGCTAGGAGCCTGGGCTTGGACTCCGAGCCAGAGACTGGACAAGGACCCAGTACCTGGGTCTTGCCTCTGGCTCAGACCCCAGAACTAGGCAAGGATGAGGCTTGGCAGGCAGGCAGGATGAGGCTGGAGTCTTCAGGCTAGAAGCTAGAGGCTAGAGACTTGGCTTGGCTAGGCAAGAGGCTCGAGGCTTGAGGCTAGAGACTTGGCTTGGCTTGGCAGGAGGCTCGAGGCTCGAGGCTCGAGACTTGGCTTGGCTTGGCAGGAGGCTCGAGGCTCAAGGTTAGAGACTTGGCTTGGCTTGGCAGAAAGCCAGAGGCTAGGCAAGAGACGAGGCGAGGTTTGGCAGGAGGCTGGAAGCTGGTGACTTGAGGCGAGGCTGGAGGCTGGAGGCTGGAGGATGGAGGCTGGAGGCGTGGTGAGGCTGGAGGCGAGGCTGGAGGCTGGAGACTTGAGGCGAGGCTGGAGGCTGGAGACTTGAGGCGAGGTGAGGCTGGAGGCTGGCAAGACAAGGCAGGGCTTCAGGTGAGGAAACAGAAGGCAGGGGAAGGGATCCAAGGAGTAAGGACGAGAACAATCCAGCAGCCACGCCTGGGTCTCTGAAGGTATTTATGCAGCCAGCCCCAACGAGCACCAGCTGTCTCAATTAGCTCAACAAGAACAGAAACAGGGTAGATAGGAAAACCTGGAGCAAGGGTCAATGGACTGGACCGTGAACCGGAATACGGACTTTACGGACCGGACTATGACAGTACCCCACACCACCCCCCCCCCCCCCAACAGGAGCCTCCGGGTGACCAAACAGGGTATCCAGACTATGGACAACTCGGGCGGGTGGGAGGGTATGTAATAGAAAGGAACCCCAGGTGGCAAGAGGAAAACAACAGAGTCTGTGTTGCTGGGTCTATGGTTGGCTGGATCATTCTGTCATAAGATCGTGGCTGGGAACAGACCCAAGTGCAAGGCACAGACACTGAAGTACTAGGGACAGGACTAGGATACAGGGCGATGGCAAGGACATGGACAAGAAAACCAGGAACCTGGAAAAGGACTGACCAAGAGAGCTAGGAGCCTGGGCTTGGACTCCGAGCCAGAGACTGGACAAGGACCCAGTATCTGGGTCTTGCCTCTGGCTCGGACCCCAGAACTAGGCAAGGACGAGGCTTGGCTGGTAGGCAGGACGAGGCTGGAATCTTCAGGCTAGAAGCTAGAGGCTAGAGACTTGGCTTGGCTTGGCAAGAGGCTCAAGGTTCAAGGCTAGAGACTTGGCTTGGCAAGAGGCTAGAGGCTCGAGGCTAGAGACTTGGCTTGGCTTGGCAAGAGGCTAGAAGCTTGAGGCTAGAGACTTGGCTTGGCTTGGCAAGAGGCTAGAAGCTTGAGGCTAGAGACTTGGCTTGGCTTGGTAAGAGGCTAAAGGCTCGAGGCTAGAGACTTGGCTTGGCTTGGTAAGAGGCTAGAGGCTCGAGGCTAGAGACGAGACTTGGCTTGGCTAGGTAAGAGGCTAAAGGCTCGAGGCTAGAGACTTGGCTTGGCTTGATAAGAGGCTAGAGGCTCGAGGCTAGAGACGAGACTTGGCTTGGCTTGGTAAGAGGCTAGAGGCTCGAGGCTAGAAGAGACTTGGCTTGGCTAGGTAAGAGGCTAGAGGCTCGAGGTTAGAGACTTGGCTTGACTTGGCAAGAGGCTAGAGGCTAGAGACAGCTTGGTTAGGCAAGAGGCTAGAGGCTCGAGGCTAGAGACTTGGCTTGGCTAGGCAAGAGGCTAGAGGCTCGAGGCTAGAGACTTGGCTTGGCTAGGCAAGAGGCTAGAGGCTCGAGGCTAGAGACTTGGCTTGGCTTGGCAAGAGGCTAGAGGCTGGAGTCTACAGGCTCGAGGCTAGGCAAGAGACAAGGCAAGGCTTGGCAGGAGGCTGGAGACTTGAGACTAGAGGCACGGCTGGAGGCTGGAGAGTGGAGACTAGAGGCTGGAGACTTGAGGTGAGGCGAGGCTGGAAGCTGGAGACTTGAGGCGAGGCGAGGCTGGAGGCTGGAGGCTGGAGACTTGAGGCAAGGCGAGGCTGGAGGGTGGAGACTAGAGGCAAGGCTGGAGGCTGGAGGCTGGAGACTTGAGGCGAGGCGAGGCGAGGCTGGAAGCTGGAGGCTGGCAAGACAAGGCAGGGCTTCAGGCGAGGAACCAGAAGGCAGAGTAAGGGATACGAGGAGTAAGGACGAGAACAATCCAGCAGCCATGCCCTGGTCTCTGAAGGTATTTATGCAGCCAGCCCCAATGAGCATCAGCTGCCTCAATTAGCTCAACAAGGACAGAAACAGGGTAAATAGGAAAACCTGGACCAAGGGTCGATGGACTGGACCGTGAGCTGGAATACGGACTTCACGGACTGGACTATGACAGAAAGAGGATACCAAAAGTTTCTTCAGATATATAAAGTATAAAAGAGTGGTGAAAGTGGATATCTGACCACTGGAAAATGATGCTGGAGAGGTAGTAATGGAGGACAACAAAATGGCAGATGAATTGAATAAGTATTTTGCATCAGTCTTCACTGTGGAAGACACTAGCAGTATGGTGGAAGCTCCAGGTGTTAGGGGTCATGAAGTGTGTGGTTACCATAACTAGAGAGAACATTCTTGGGAAGCTGAAAGTCTGAAGGTAGAATTGGTAACTCACCTGGACCCAGTGGTTTGCAGCCCAGGTTTCTGAAAGTAATGGCTGAAGACATTGTGGAGGCATTAGTAATGATCCTTCAAGAATCACCAGATTCTAGAATGGTTCCAGAAGACTGGAAAATAGTAAATGTAATTCCATTCTTCGAGAAAGGAGACAGGCAAAAGAAGGAAACTATAGGCAAGTTCGTCTGACCTCCGTGGTTGGGAAGATGTTGGAGTTGATTATTAAGGATGAGGTCTCAGGATACTTGGAGGCACATGATTAAACAGGCTGTAGTCAGCATGGCCTCCTCAAGGAAAAATCTTGTCTGACAAAACTACCTTTTACGTTATATGTCAGTGATTTGCACAATGGAATTAATGGCTTAGTTGCACAATTGACAGCCAATATGAAGATATGTGGAGGGGCAAGTAGGTTTGAGGAAGTAGAGATGCTACAGAAGGACTTAAACAGATTAGGAAAATAAGCAAAGAAATGGCAGATGGAATACAGTGTTGGGAAGTGTATGGTCATGCACTTTGGTAGAAGAAATGAAAGGGTTGACTATTTTCTAAATGGAGAGCAAATACAAAAAACTGAGATACAAAGGGACTTTGGAGTCCTTCCTTAAAGGTTAGTTTGCAAGTTGAATCTGTGGTGAGGAAGGCCAATGAGATATTGGCATTCATTTCCCAGAGGACTAGAATATAAAAGCAAGGATGTAATGTTGGGATTTTGTAAAGCTCTGGTGAGGCCTCACTTGGAGTATTAAGAGCAGTTTTCAGCCCCTTGTCTTAGAAAGGATGTACTGAAACTGGAGAGCATTCAAAGAAGGTTGACAAAAATGATTCCTGAATTGAATGGCTTGTCATATGAAGAGTGTTTGATGGTTCTGGGCCTGTATTAACTAACATTCAGAAGAATGAAGCTTTCCCTCATTAAAACCTATGTTGAAAGGCATTGATAGAATGGATGTGGAGCAGGTGTTTCCTATGATGGGAGAGTCTAAAACTAGAGGACACAGCCTCAGAATAGAGGGGCATCCTCTTAGAATGGAGATGAGGAGAACTTCTTTAGCCAGAGAGTGGTGAATCTGTGGAATTCATTGCTACAGGCAGCTGTGGAGGTCAAGTTGATATGTATATTTAAAGCAGAGATTGATAGATTTTTGATTGGCCAGGGCATGAAGTGATAGGGGAGAAGGCAGGAGACTGGGGCTGAGAGGAAAATTGGATCGGCCATGATGAAATGGCAGAGCAAACATAATGGCCTAATTCTACTCCTATATCTTATGATCTTATGGGTAATAGCACCACTGCCTTGTGTGTAGCATTGGGAGAGATGAAGTCTATGGGAGTAAACTGGAGTGGAGTCCTCAAGGTGTCTGAACATCACCATACATCATTCCAGGAGCTCCTGCAGCCAAACTCATGCCAAGCATAATGCTTCGCTTTCCTTAGATTACACAGGTGAGGCCAAGCAGGGGATCTTGATGACTGGGCATCCCAGGATCTCCATACTTTCTGCCCCGGCTTGTGCCCTGAAGAAGTCTACAAGGGACTGAGCCATAGCGCACACTCATTTGTCCTATGAGACAGAAGAATGCCATCATCATCATCCTCATCACTGTCATTAGTATCCTCATCACTGTCATCATCGTCATAGTGGTCATCCTCCTCATCATCATTATCATCATCATCTTATCGTTGTCATCAACACCGTCATCATCATCCTTATCATCACTATCATCATAATCACAATTATCGTCATCCTCATCATCTTTGCCATCATCATATGGTCTTATAGTCTAGTGTACAAACTCCACATAGACAGCACTGAGGTTGCAATCAAACCTGTGTCTCTGGCACTGTGAGAGAGTCGCACTATATTGCAGTAGTAAAAGGATGCCACAGTACATCTGCTCACATCCAGATTAATTTATTATGTGTACATCGAAACGCACAGTGAAATGAATCATTTCATCAACAACCAACACACACAAGGATGTGCCTGGGGCAGCCCGCAAATGTTGCCATACATTCTGACCCCCAACAAAGCATGACCACAATGTTCAGCAGAACAACACAAGCAATAATAGCAACATAAACTACAACAAAACAAGACCCTTTCCCATCCTCCCCCACATAAAGACAGGCCTCCAACTCCAGGACAGGCCAACATGGGGCATCCTTGGCCCCGGACTCTGAGATTCACAGACATTATCTCCGACTTTGGACTTCACCCCAGGACTCATCAATTACTA
This sequence comes from Mobula birostris, assembly GCF_030028105.1. Taxonomy (NCBI): domain Eukaryota; kingdom Metazoa; phylum Chordata; class Chondrichthyes; order Myliobatiformes; family Myliobatidae; genus Mobula; species Mobula birostris. Next base: position 66,751,050 of record NC_092379.1, read on the forward strand.
ATTTGATCTTCAGGCCTTGACTTCCAGACTTGTATGGACCTCTGACTCTGGTGACCCAGGCCTTTGTAGGACCTCTATCTGGTCTTCAATCTTAAGGCTTCTACCTCTGTACTCACTAAACTCTGGACCAACTTTCAGCTTTGTCCTCCAAACTTCACCAATGACTGGATATCAACTCCAGCATTTGCTGATCATGGATTTGACCTTCAGGCATTGACTTCCGAACTCGCATTGATCCCATTTGAACTTTGGACAACATCTTCTAGACTCACATGGATGTTGTTTGACCTTTGGCCCTTGATTTCCAGACTCTCACAGTCCTCTGACCAATTGTAGGATTTATTTGCTTGCAAACTGCTAGAGTAGCACATGATTGCAGAGCAGTGCTTTTATATTTGATGTAAGCCTGCATTAGCAAACAACCAGGCTTGAATATTCTGTTTTACTTGCCTTAAGAGCTGCAATTTAATTCTAACCCAATAACCTGATGCTTGTGGGTTGCAAGGGAATGCAAAAAATACAAGATATTGCAATCTAAAATAAAATAGAAATTGCTGGAATGCAGAACATGTACGGAGGTTTAACAGAGATGAATGTTTCACCTATATGTCAATTCATCAAGACTCGCTCTGTCACTGGAAGTGCACCCTGTTTTCCCCATGCTGCCTGACCTCCCAAGCATCCACTTTCTTCCTTTCAAGGACCTTCTGCTTCACGGTCTTGGTAGTGACAGGGATACAGTTGGTAGAGCCGTGGCCTCACAGTACTAGAGATCTGGGTTCGATCCTGACCTTAGGCACTGTCTGTGTGAGCTTTGTATATTCTTCCTGTGCCCACACAGGTTTCTCCTCAGAGCTCTTCCTTTCTCCTACATCCCAGACACGTTTGGGTTTGTAGGTTCATTGGCCGCCCCAGTTCAAGAGAACGTGTAAAACTTTAATTTGAACCCACCAAACAGAGCCGCCCCCCCGTTTATTGAAAATCCACTCATAATAAAGATACATAATGATTATTCCTCATTGCCAAACGAAGCAGTGAATGATTTTTTACAACCAAAGAGCACTGAGATATCTTCACAGGAAATGTCTCGCACTGACTTGGCACCAGCAAGAACACATGATGTTAAATAATTCCTTTTGAAAACCTCAGAGACCTAGTGTACACATCGTCATTTGGATTCTAAATGGTTACAATAATAATACTCTTTAGAAATTATATTATTTTCAATTGTCTGTTTAAACGATTAATATTAATAAGCTTTGAAAATGTTTTCTACAACACTTGATTTATTTCAAACTGTGTTATACTTGTAACACGCTGTAATGTTTCACTGCTGAAGTAATGGTTTCTCTGTAGCAGCAATGTTTGGATTATGACTAGAGATAATGGGGCAGGTTAGCCAATGAGGGGGATGTTGTTCTTTCTTGTGTGTCTGGGAGCTGGGAATTTGCAGTCTTTTGCTGGGGAGGTAGATGAGGAGAGAAGATGCGAATGGAGAGAGTTGGTAGACCGCCGGATGGAATGGACTTGGAGTGAGGGTCCAAAGGTCAGCGACGATCAAAGGAGGTTGATGGTGGATGACCGGCTTATCAGTGAGCTCCAACATTTGCACAGTAGACTGTTTCATGAGAATTGGCCCCTTTCTTTTTTGTTTCTTTGCTAACCATATAGTCAAATTAATAATTATAAAGCTTAATCGTTTAATCACATATTGTGTACTGTTTGTTATTTCGTGGTACTGATTTGTAAGAGGGGATACATTGTGCAGCATCCACACAAACAAGATTCCTTAAGTTTGGCTGGGCCGGGGGCTATCATCCCCTATATTAAGCCACTAGCCGAAGTGAGAATTACATACTTTTATTAATAGTAAAACAATGAATACACATAAATAATGATGCTATAATTGAATACAGGCAGCATACAGAATAAGGTAGATAATCTTATAGCGCAGTTAGAGTTTGGCAGGTGTGACGTGGGCATCACTCAGTCGTGGCTCAGGACAGACCTTGCACTGAAAGGACAGGCAGGTAGGTAGAGGGGTTGGGGTGGGTTGGTAAAAAAATAAAATCAAATCCTTAGAAAGAGGTGACCAAGGGTCGGAAGATGTAGAATCCTTGTGGGTAGAGTTAAGAAACTGGAAAGGTTAATTGACCCTGATGGGAGTTATTTACAGGTCTCCAAACATCAGTGAGGGTGTGCGATATAATTTACAAAAGGAGATCAAAAAGGCTTGTGAAAAGGGCAATGTTATGATAGTCATGGGGGATTTCAATATGCTGGTGGACTGGGAAAATCAGGTTGGTGTTGGATCCCAAGAGATTGAATTTGTAGCATGCCTATGAGATGGCTTTCTAGAGCAGCTTGTGGTTGAGCCTACTAGGATTGGGTGTTGTGTAATGAGCCAGATTTGATTAGGGAGTTTAAGGTAAAGCGATCACAAGATGGTAGAATTCATGCTGCAGTTTGAGAGGCCTATTGAATGTTGAAAGGCCTAGATAGAGTGGATATTTCTGATAGCAGGGGAGTCAATGGCCAGAGGGCACAGCCTCAGAATAGAGGGCCCTCCATTTACAGCAGATGTGAGAAGGAAGTTTTTTAGTCAAAGGGTAGTGAATCTGTGGAATTCTTTTCCATGGACAACTGTGGAGGACAAGTCATTGAGTATACTTAAAGCAGAAGATAATAAGTTCTTGATTAGTCAGGACATCAAAGGTTATGGGGAGAAGGAGTTGAGAGGTTAATAAGTCAGCCATCATGGAATGGCAGAGCAGACTCGGCCTAATTCTGATCCTATGTCTTATGGTCTAAATAAGCATCAAGACTCATCCGTTTTCCTTTAAAAAAAGCCACAATTTATTGTTAATTCACTAATCAATGATAATCTCTGCTCGTATTTACTATGGCATGCAAGAGAATTTTTTAGAAAATTATCACCAATTTGGGCACATGCTCCCCTTTCTTAGAGTGTAGATAAAATGTAAAATCTGAAGAGACTATGAAGAGAATACCACATTGAGATTAGTGTGGGATTAGTGTAAATTATTGTTCCTAAGGTTGTCATAGCCAGGGTGGTAGTGGGGATAAGCTCCTGCTACCGATAAAGTGCTCCAATGGCATGCGACTCTAACAGCCTCAGACAACCAGTTCCAACTCTTGGCTTTCATGTGTGACTTAGCTACTAGGCCCGGCTGAACTGTTTCTACTGACAAGCGAACTGGCAAAGGTGGACCACTGGCGTCTCAAAACCAGTTGCTTCGGGCAGGTGGAGCTTGATAGCCTTGGACGGCAGCCCATCTACGAGAAGGGAAACTGATTTTAAACCTCCACTGCCCTGCGGCCACACCCACCTATGGGAAAGGCTTCGGGTGTAAACCCCGAGGAAGTAATCTGGAGCCGGGGTCCCTAAGTCAGTCTGATGTTGTTTACAACTTCACTCTGGCAACCTCTGCGACGACACTGGTGCAAAGCTATATAGGCGCTTGCCCTTCCCTTGGACTACTTTAGTGACATGGAGAGGGAAAACCCGATGCATGGGCAACAACCAGCTCTTCAAATCTTCCCACCCAGGCTTGCACCCTGGAGAGGATACAGTCCACCTGAGGCGCAAACCCATGATCCCCTGGGATCGACGGCTGCCATCGACAAGTGTAAGTTAGAGCTTAATGCTTGAAGCAGACTTGGTGGCTGATGGGCTGTATCTCTAGGATTCCATGAATACATTTCACACTGGATTTTAACCTGTCTGGAGCTTTGTGAAGTGATCTTGTGAAGAGGCTGAGTGTGACAGGGCACCAGCAATCATTAGTGCTATTATACCCAGCTTTAACCACAAACGAGCCTCAAAGAAAGGTATAACAGGTATGGTTCAGGTAATACTGGGTGTGTGTCCCAAGAAGGATGGTAGCATGTGACAAAATACTCCCCATGTACAGCGCATTTCACTGGGAACATTTACTGGCTTGAATATATTATCTCTGTGGGAGTTGGCACGTCGATGTGCACTGCCTGAAACCAGTAACAGATGCTGGTTCAATGAAAACTTCCACGAGGGTGCTGTGTAAACATCCAAAGGGAAATTTCTTCCCAGATGATGAAGAGGAGTTTGGAGATGTGACAAACTGGTTTCCCCAAAGTATCTGTAAAATTGTGATATGTGGACTGTTCATCTTCTATAACACTTAAGTTACTCCTGTGTGCCTGGCATGCAGTTAAATGTTGGAAATACCCACTGAGTCAGGCCGTATCTTCAGAGAAAGAAACAGAGTTAAGTTATCAGGTCGATGTTCTTGCAAATCTGATTTATTACCACTGATATACAATGCCTTGCAAAAGTATTCAGCCCCCACAACTATTTTCATATTTTACTGTCTCATTTTCTAAATTTAAAATATATTCAAGTAGGATTTTTGAACTAATCTACAAAACATTGTGCATCGTGTCAAATCAAAAGAAAAATTCCAACACCTGTCAACAATTTACTAAAACTTAAAAACCAAATATTGAGGCTGAAAAAATATTCATCCACTTTGTAATTACTACCCTAACTTTCCTTAAGTGCAATACCCTGTATTACCTGACCAACTCACCCAATTTGTTGATGTAGAAAATTTGAGGCTCACTTGAATAAGTACCTCCTCTCTCTGTAAGGTCCAACAAAATGGTGAATTTTCAGCAGACAAAACCAAAATGAAGACAAAAGTACATTCAAGGTAAGTCAGGGAAATGCACTCTGGTTGATCTTTCATTGATCGTGTAGTAGTTACTGTTCTATACATTTGTTGAGTATGTGCACAGGAAAATGTTGTATATGGTGTCATATATGTACTTTGATAATAACATTTTCTTAGGACTTTGAACTTCTGACACGAGAGAAGCACATATCTGGGAAGGGTACAAGACAATCTCAAAAGCACTGAACATGCCTCAGAGCTCAGTGCAGCCTGTCATGAACAAATGGAAAAAATATGAAACCACAGCTGAACTGCCTGTGTCAGACCACCCCTCTAAACTTAGTCAACAGAGACAAATGGCCCTTGTGAGGGAGGCAACTGTGACGTCAACATTAACTCTGGTTGTGCTGCAGAAGTCAGTGGCTGCAACTGGAGATGAAGTTCATGGCTCCACAATCTCCCTGGCCTTGCACAAAAAGGGTATTGGAAGAGTGGCAAGGGAGAAGCCCTGACTGAAAAAGATTCATATCCTTTCCTTCAAAGACTTTGCAAAGCATCACTTAAAAGATACTGTAAATATGTGGAAGAAGGTCTTGTGGTCAGATGAGACTAAAGTGGAATGTTTTGGCCTCAATAAGTGGTACATGTGCCATAAATCTAACAGTGGACATCAGCCGAGTAACACCATCCCTACTGTAAGGTATGATGGAGGTAGCACGATGCTATGAGGATGCTTTTCACCAGCAATGTCTGGAAATTGGGTCAGGATTGATGGGAAGGTGAATGCTGCTAAATAAAAGAGATCTTGGATAAAAAGCTGATAGCCTCTGCCAGAAAGCTTAAACTGGGGAGTAAGTTCATCTTTCAGCAGGACAACAACCCAAAGCACACTGCCAGAGCAACCATGGAGTGGTTTCAAATGAAGAAAATTGATGTCCTTGAGTGCCCAGTCAGAGTCCTGACCTTAACCCAATTGAACATCTCTGGCAAGACCTCAAGATTGCTGTTCACCTCCACTCCCCAACTAAACTGGCTCAGCTTGAGCAATTTTGACAAGAGAAATGGGCAAATCTTGCTCCATCACACTGTGCAAAGCAAATATCCAAAGACACTACTGACTGTAATTGCTGTGAGGGGTAGTTGTACTGTGCAAAGAGAGATGAATACTTTTGAACTGCTGACATTTCAGTTTTAGTTTATCATCTTTTACAAATTTCCCTCTTTTTTCGGACTCTACTGTGTACTATGATTCACAAGTAAAATTTCTCAGTTAAATTGATCAAAATCCCTGGTTGTAATACTCATTTATGTGAACAAAGGATTAGGGCTGAATTATCTTGCATATCTTATCTTTCACAGGGAAACATATGGAAGAAATGTGGCAAATGTTCAGGGGATATTTGCGTGAGGTTCTGCGTAGGCACGTTCCAACGAGACAGGGAAAGGATAGTAGGGTACAGGAAGCTTGGTGTACAAAGGATGTTGTAAATCTAGTCAAGAAGAAAAGAAGAGCTTATGAAAGGTTCAAAAAACTAGGTAATGATAGAGATCTAGAAGATTATAAGGCTAGCAGGACAGAGCTTAAGAATGAAATTAGGAGAACCAGAAGGGGCCATGAGAAGGCCTTGGTGGATAGGATTATGGAAAATCCCAAGGCATTCTACAAGTATGTGAAGAGCAAGAGGATAAGACGTGAGAGGATAGGACCAATCAAGTGTGACAGTGGAAAAATGTGTATGGAACCAGAGGAGATGGCAGAAGTACTTAATGAATACTCTGCTTCAGTATTCACTACAGAAAAGGATCTTGGTGACTCTAGGGATGACTTGCAGTAGACTGAAAAGCTTGAGCATGTAGATATTAATGAAGAGTATGTGCTGGAGCTTTTGGAAAGCATCAAGTTGGATAAGTCACCGGGACCATACGGGATGTACCCTAGGCTACTGTGGGGAGCAAGGGAGCAGATTGCTGAGCCTCTGGCGATGATCTTTGCATCATCAATGAGGATGGGTGAGGTTCCGGAGGATTGAAGGTTTGCAGATGTTGTTCCCTTATTCAAGAAAGGGAGTAGGGATAGCCCAGGAAATTATAGACCAGTGAATCTTACTTCAGTGGTTGGTAAGTTGATGGAGAAGATCCTGAGAGGCAGGATTTATGAACATTTGGAGAGGCATAATCTGATTATGAATAGTCAGCATAGCTTTGTCAAAGGCAAGTCATGCCTTACGAGCCTGATTGAACTTTTTGAGGATGTGACTGAACACATCGATGAGGGTAGAGCTGTAGGCACAGTGTATATGGATTTTAGCAAGGAATTTGATAAGGAAGCCCATGCAAGGCTTATTGAGAAAGTAAGGAGGCATAGGATCCAAGGGAACATTGCTTTGTGGATCCAGAACTGGATTGCCCACAGAAGGCAAGGAGTGGTTGTAGATGGGTCATATTCTACATGGAGGCCGTTCACCAGTGGTGTGCCTCAGGGATCTGTTCTGGGACCCCTACTCTTTGTGATTTTTATAAATGACCTGGATGAGGAAGTGGAGGGGTGGGTTAGTAAATTTGCTGATGACACAAATGTTGGGGTGTTGTAGATAGTGTGGAGGGCTGTCAAAGGTTACAGCGGGAGATTGATAGGATGCAAAACTGGACTGAGAGGTGGCAGATGGACTCATAAGTGTGAAATGGTTGATTTTGGTATGTCAAATATGATGGTAGAATATATTATTAATGGTAAGACTCTTGGCAGTGTGGAGGATCAGACGGATCTTGGGGTCCAAGTCCACAGGACACTCAAAGCTGCTACGCAGGTTGACTCTGTGGTTAAGAAGGCATACGGTGCATTGGCCTTCATCAATCGTGGGATTGAGTTTGGGAGCTGAGAGGTAATGTAACAGTAATATAGGACCTTGGTCAGACCCCACTTGGAGTACTGTGCTCAGTTCTGGTCGCCTCACTACAGGAAGGATGTGGCAACCGTAGAAAGGTTTTCTGTGTTTCTATGTTTCTATAAGTTGTTGTTTTGTATCAGCAATAGAATGCAAAGACATAAAATAAACACAGTGCAAAAATAAAGGAATAATACAGAAGAGTAATCTTCTCACCACTTTAACAGCGATAGAGTTCCTCTTGGCTTCACCTACCACCCCAGAGACTGGCAAAACCACGTCATGGTCTACATCATGAGACAGTTCACAGAGACACCGACCAACAGAGGTCAGCCTACCTGGACGTGATTGCTTTGTTCTGTCATAGGCTTTTATCCCGCCTTGTGTCCACCCTCCAAGTGACAGTGACTCCACCCCAGCTCAGCCCAGAATCTCTGTATCCAACACATCATTCTCCACAGCTTCCACATCTTCACTGGGATCCTCTCACCAATCACATCTTTGCCTCCCCCCACTCTCTGCTTTCCATAGGGATTACTCCCTCTGTGATTCCCTCCCCACTAACCTCCCTCCTGGTACTTATCCCTGCAAGTGAAAGAAGTGCTGCAGCTGCCCATTCACCGCCTCACTCATCTCCATTCAGAGCCCTAACCAATCCTTCCAGCTGAGGGAACACCTCATTTGTGAATCTGTTGGGGTCATCTACTGAATCCAGTGCTCCCGATGTGGCCTCCTCTGTACTACTGAAACACAACATAGACTGGGGGTCTGCTATGTCGAGCTCCTTCACTCTATCCACAAAAAAATAGGATTTCCTGGTGGCCAGTCACTTCAATTCTTATCCCCATTCCAATTCCAACATCTCAGTCTGTGACCTCCTCTTCTGCCATGATGAGGCCACTCTCAAGATGGAGGAGCAACACCTCATATTCCGTCTCGGTAGCCTCCAACCTGATGCCATGAACATTGATTTCTCCAATTTCTGGTAACTTTTCCCTCTGTAACTTCCCTCTTTCTCAATTCCCCACTCTGGCCTCTAGGCTCTTTTCCACACCTGTCTAACCCCTCCACTTAATCTGGTATCTTTTCCCTCCTCTCTAGTCCTGATTAAGGGTTTCAGCCTGAAACATTGACTGCTTATTCCTTTCCAGAGATGCTGCCTGACCTTCTGAGTTCCTCCAGCATTTTGTGTGTTGCTCTGGATTTCCAGCACCTACTGAATCCCTTGTTTATGGATTCATGGACCATTCAGAAATCAGATGGTAGAGGGGAGGAAGCTTGTGAAATTATTAAATGTGGGCCTGCTGGACCATCTCCCCAATGATAGTGACGAGGAGAAGGCATGACCCTGGTGATGAGGCTCATTTACCAGGAGTGTTATAGACAGAAGGCCTGAAGCATTGATGACGATCCCTACCACCCATCCCACCATCTCTTTGACCCACGACCATCAGGAAGGAGGGACAGGAGCATCAGGACTAGGACTGCCAGACTGGGTCACAGCTTCTTCCCCCGTGATGTAGGAACAATGAATACCCTGCCACCCCCGAGGTCCCATCACTAGGACAGCAAGCTGCTTCCTGTTCACTATTTAACTTCTCATGCAGTTTGAATTATATTTTACTAACTTGTTTGTGGTAATATCTTGTTTTATGTTCTGTGTTTGATATATTGTGGGTGCACTGTGGTCCAGAAGAACATGGTTTCAGTTGCTTGTATACAGAAACAAGATAAGCAGAAGTTCATTGGCTCATAACCTTAATTCTGCTTCTCCCTCCTCAGAGACTGCCTAACTTAGAAACATTGAAACATAGAAAACCTACAGCACAATACAGGCACTTTGGCCCACAATGCTGTGCTGAGCATGTACTTACTTTAGATATTATCTAGGGTTACCCATAGCTCTCTATTTTGTTAAGCTCCATGCACCTGTCCAGGAGACTCTAAAAAGACCCCATCATATCCGCCTCCACCACCGTTGCCGGCAGCCCCTTCCACACACTCACCACTCTCTGCATTAAAAACTTACCCCTGACATCCCCTCTGTACTTACTTCCAAGCACCTTAAAACTGTGCCCTCTCATGTTAGCCATTTCAGCCCTGGGAAAAAGCCTCTGACTATCCACACAATCAATGCCTCTCATCTTCTTATACACCTCTTTCAGGTCTCCTCTCATCCTCTGCCACTCCAAGCTAAAAGGGCTGAGTTCACTCAACCTATTCTCATAAGGCATGCTCTCCAATCCAGGCAACATCCTTGTAAATCTCCTCTGCACCCTTACTACGGCTTCCATATCCTTCCTGTAGTGAGGTGACCAGAATTGAGCACAGTACTCCAAGTGGGGTCTGACCAGGGTCCTATAAAGCTATAACATTACCTCTCAGCTCTTAAACTCAATCCAACAGTTGATAAAGGCCAATGCACCGTATGCCACCTTATAACCACAGAGTCAACCTGCACAGTAGCTTTGAGAGTCCTATGGACACAGACCCCAAGATCCCTCTGATCCTCCACATTGTCAAGAGTCTTACCATTAATACTATATTCTGCCATGATATTTAACCTACCAAAATGAACCACCTCGCATTTATCTGGGTTGAACTCCATCTGCCACTTCTCAGCCAGTTTTGCATCCTATCAATGTCCTACTGTAACCTCTGACAGCCCTCCACACTATCCACAGCACCCCCAACCTTGGTGTCGTCAGCAAATTTACTAACCCATCCCTCCACTTCCTCATCCAGGTCATTTATAAAAATCATGAAGGGAAGGGGTCCCAGAACAGATCCCCGAGGCACTCCACTGGTCTCTGATCTCCATGCAGAATATGACCCGTCTATAACCACTCTTTGCCTTCTGTGGGCAGCCAAGACCTGCTGAGTGTTTCCACTATTTTCTGTGTGCTTGCAGACCACTGGTAGAATCTCAGACGGAGACAAGAGGGCATACAGGAGTGAGATATGCCAACTAGTGGAGTGGTGTCGCAGCCGCAAACTGGCTTGGTTGTTCGTCCATTGTCGACATCGATGAGGACCTCGACACCATTATGATGGTGTCGAGACGAGCGCGTGATTTGGATTTAAGTGAGGGAGAGTTGTGCAGCGTCAGCCTCACTCTCTCTTGCCAATTCCCATCTGGATCCTGTGGCAAGACAAAAGTCGAGACGGCTGGCAATGGGACCAGGCACAGTGGATGACCAGGACAACTTCTGTGTCTTGTCCTGCTCTACACGTTCCACGACGCTTGCAGAGACCGCCTTCTTGACCGTTGGACCTTGCATTGGTCTCGTCCGCTCAATCCGCCGGGGCCTGTCTTCACATGCTGAGATAGACAACTCCCTATCTCACCAAGGGTTTGAGACCCGTCAGCTACCCTTACCTGGTTTAGCCGGCTTATTGAAGCCGTTGCCCGGGGTATGGCCGCTGTCGCATGCAAACAGCTATGGGGAGCCACAGGTGAGAGCTGAGTGCCAGGTGGGGACCAAAGGTGGACTAACCGCCTTGAAAAGGACGCGACATGTTCCCCCACCAGAGGTGCTACCCCTCCCTGACACCCCATACACCCCAACAACCTGGCACTCAACATCAGTAAGATGAAAGAGCTGATTGTGGACTTCTGGAAGGGTAAGACGAAGGAACACATACCAATCCTCATAGACAGATCAGAAGTGGAGAGAGTGAGCAGTTTCAAGTTCCTGGTGTCAAGATATCTGAGGATCTAATCTGGTCCCAAAATATCGATGTAGTTATAAAGAAGGCAAGATAGCAACTATATCAGAAGTTTGAAAAGATTAGTTATGTCAACAAATACACTCAAAAACTTATAGATGTACTGTGGAGAGCATTCTGGTAGGCTGCATCACTGTCTGGTGTAGGGGGGAGGGAGGGGCCTACTGCACAGGACCGAAAGAAGCTGCAGAAGGTTGTAAATCCAGTCAGCTCCATCTTGTGTACTAGCCTACAAAGAACCCAGGACATCGTTAGGGAGCAGTGTCTCAGAAAGGCAGCGTCCATTATTAAAGACCTCCAGCACCCAGGGCATGCCCTTTTCTCACTGTTACCATCAGGTAGGAGGTACAGAAGCCTGAAGGCACACACTCAGTGATTCAGGAACAGCTTCTTTCCCTCACCTACCCAATTCCTAAATGGACGTTGAACCCATGAACACTACTTCACTTTTTGAATATATATTTTTTTCTGTTTTTTGCACGATTTTAACCTATTCAATATACGTACAATCAGGTCACCAGTCTGAGTGCTGCTGGTACCATGTAACCAGTACTACCTCTCGCATGGTTGGGTGGTTGGTGACTAAACTGGCTCCCCCACCAGGCTTGCCTGGTGAGGAGGGTGGCTAGACACTCTGCAGGACAAAAAACCAGACCTGTCAAAGGGCGGATGAACCCTTTTGTAGGGTCAACGGCCATCTAGCAAACATGTGCCGTGAAGTGTGGAAAGGGCATCCCTTGCATCGAAGCTTGGTCTGGCCATTCACTGCGACAGAACTTTCTCCAGTCGTCTTGGACCCCACCATGCCGCTGGATCTGGGAGGGGATGTCGAGAGGGTGGGTCTGGACCTGTGCGACCCCCTACTCACCTAAAATCCATTCACGCACACACTGTTCCTTTCTGAGGAGTGGGGTATCCTCTCGCACATATCAAACCCCACTAACTGACTGAAAGGAACCATCATCATCCTATGGGATGGATAGCCAGAGAGAGAGAGACATATACTGTAATTGATTTACTTATTTATTTATTATTATTTTTCCTTCTTTTTTATTATGTATTGCATTGAACTGCTGCTGCTAAGTTAACGAATTTCACAACACATGCCGGTGTAGTAAATCTGATTCTGATTCTGATTCTGGTCATTTGATTTTCTTATGCCAGTTCATATTATTCTCACAGACATATTCTATTTGGATGGTAAACATTTTCCTTCTCCCATCTCCACTGACACTGATATATATTCCTAGTTTCCTCCAGTGAGTGATCAGATTTCTGGGCTGAGCGGGTGTCGAGTCACTGTCACTTGGAGGATGGACACAAGGCGGGATAAAAGCCTGTGACAGACCAAAGCAATCACGTCTGGATAGGCTGTCCTCTGCTGCCCTCTGCTGCTTGAGTCTCTCTCAGGACTGTCGACCATGAAGTGGTTTTGGAGTGTGGTCAAAGCTTTAACTTAGCAAACACGTCGGCCAATCATCGGAGGGGAAAATAGATAGAACACTTTAACACAGTTCTAATTAGGAGTTTACCTCTTACAACTAGCACTGTCTTTAGTCCATTTCTATCTGGCAACACTTCGTCATTATTGTGTGGGAGTTCCAGCATAGTGGGTAATTGATTTAAAAACCACTTGAGAAATTGCCTATGGTACAAATATAAAAGTGTATTAGAAGCAGGAATAAGGCAACCAATCTCTCAGACCTGCTTATCCACTCAATATGTTCATGGTGGATCTGACTGTAATCTCAATTCTGCATCCCTGTCAACTCCCCTGGTAATCTTTCTTATTAAACCTTGTCAACCTTGCTTATTAACTACCTCAGCCTTAAAAACTACATGAAGTTTCTGCTTCCACCACATTATGAGGAAAAGAGAGGGCCAAAAATTCATCACCCTTTCAGAGAGAAAAAAATAAATCACCTTATCTCTGTCTTCTAGATCTAGATTCTCTCATTGCCTCCACCCATCCATCCTGTCAAGACCCTTCATAATTTGAGATGTTTCCATCCCCGTTTCCAGCAAGAAGTGTCACTCCTAGGCCTATACCCCTCCCTCACAACCATCCAGGGACATGAACAATCTTTCCAAGTGAGGCAGGGGTTCACCTGTACCTCTCCCAACCTACTCTACTGCACTTGGTGTTTGTGATGTGGTCTGCTCTGCATTGCAGAAACCAAATGTAGATAGATGGGGGAGCATTTTGCAGAGCACAAATGCTCTACCTGCAATGGCCATATTCAGCTTCCGGTTGCATTCTCCCTCCCACTCCCATACTAACCTATTTGTCCTTAGCCTTCTCCACTGGGATGGAGGAGCTAAAACCAAACTAGAATCACGAAGTGACATAATTTGCTGGGTAACCCACAACCCACTGGTAGAAACAATGAATTTTCCAATTTCAGTTCACCCACACCTCTGGTGCTCTCCTAACACGCACTCAACCTGCCCACCTAGTTTCCTTACCTCTTTGTTCACCTTTCCTATTTCCTCACTCACTTGTTCCGTATGCCATTATCTCCTCACCAACTGGTTTATCCCATCACCCACCAGCCTCCCTCCCTCTCACCTTTGTACAGCAATCTTTCCTCTTCCCTCTCAATCCTGATACAGGATCTTGTTCTGAAATGTTGACTTATACCTTTTGCCCCCATAGATGCTGCTTGACTCTCTGGGTACTTCCATCATTCTGTTTGTTGTTCTTTCTACTTTTGTATCCGCTTCTCCTGCCAATAAGAGATAACATATGGTTATCTTTACTAATCTCCCAATGTATCTGTTTGTTAGCCTTTAGAATCATCTACAAGGATACCCAGATCTATCCACAAAACAGAAGTCTGAAAACTCTCACATTCTGGAAACATGCTTCTTTTTTGTTACAATGAACAGTTTCACATTTTCCCACATTACACTCCATTTGCCAGATCTGCCAACTCCCTTAACCTATCTATATCCCTGTGTGCCTCCCTTATGTCCTCATCGCAACTTATTTTATTACCTTCCTGTATCTGTAGCAAAGTTGGCAACTATCCCTTTGATTCCTCCATTAAAGTCATTTATACAAATTGTAAAAAGTTGAGTGCCAGCACTGATCCTTGTGAACAGGTTACTTGTTACATCCTGCCAACCAATAAAAGAACCATTTATGCCTACTTTCTGTTTCCCATCCTTCTATCCATGCTGCCTTCTGAACTGTGAGCTTCTACTTATGACAATAACCATTGATGCCTTTATCCATAAAATGTGTCATTCCTCAAAGAACTCAAGTACATTGATTGAGCATGGTTACCCTTTCACAGATCTGTGTTGATTCTGTGGACCAATTTCTCCTGCTGTTTCTAACAAATGTCAAGCCAAGTTCCCTTCTCCACTGGTTTCGCTCTTTTAAAAGGGTAGGATTTGGGAAGAGGTATATTGGAAAATTACAGCAGCAGTCATGGACGGAATATTAATTCATATCTTTAAAACAGTTAGATTATGAGGATACTCAGTCCTCGTTTATTGTCATTTAGAAATGCATGCATTAAAAAATGATACAATGTTCCTCCAGTATGATATCACAGAAACACAAGACAGACCAAGACTAAAACTGACAAGAACCACATAGTTATAATGTATAGTTACAACAGTGCAAAGCAATACCATAATTTGATAAGAGCAGACCATGGGCATGGTAAAAAAAAGTCTCAAAGTCCTGATAGCCCCAACATCTCACGCAGACAGTAGAAGGGAGAAACTCTTCCTGCCATAAGCTTCCAGTGCCGCAAACAGCATCCTGGAAGCACCTGACCACAGTCCGACTCTGAGTCTGTCCGAAAACTTCGAGCCTCCGACACCGAGCACCGAGCACTATCTCTGCCGAGCGTTTCGACCCCAGCCCCGGCCCCGGCTGCCAAGCAACAGACAAAGCCGAGGACTCGAGGCCTTCCCCTCCGGAGATGTTGGATCACACAGTAGCAGCGGCAGCGAAACAGGCATTTCAGAAGTTTCACCAGATGTTCCTCCATGCTCTTACATCTGCCTCCATCAAACCAGAATTGTGCACGGCACCCTACTTGACAGATAACAGATATTCATCACCGGAGAGGCCGCCCAAGCTGCGTCGCACCACCATCTTAGTTACTGCGCTGAGCACAGATATGTGCATTGTTGAGTGATTTTGGGGTTAGCACATGTACCAAATAACTGACTTCAGCCACTAGCCTTCAGATACGAATATGACCTGTGGATTAAATCTAAAATGCAAGTGGGAACAATGGGTGCCTAAGAACCATGCACCAAGTTAAGTGGGAGAGCAAACATGCTGATTTAAATTCTCATTCATTCTCTCGCTCTCACTCACTCACTCTCTCACACTCTCTCTCTCTTTCTCTCACTAACTCAAAATTAGGCTGGATCATGGGAGTTGTCACACAATGCTGGACTGGAGATTTTCAAACTATACTACCACCTGGTTTACAAAGATGGTCTTAAGAACTCTACATGGGAGCCAGTGAGAGGAACTTCATCCTTGTGGTGGGATGTGCTGGGAAGGTTTCAGATTGATGTCTACAAAAGTCAACGGAAAGCTTGCAATTAGAGAATTTTACAGAGCTGCAGCCCATGCACCCATGGCAATTTGTATCCACACAGCTTTTCCATGGAGTGAAACATTGAGGCTAATTGACACCAAGCCACCGACACTTGGTCAGAGCTTCAGTGAGAATTTTGTAATTTACGTAAATATCCAAAGACATGTGCGATGGAAGATAACATGGAAAAGTGTGAGGTCCACAACTGTCAGAGAAAACAGTGGAAAGATGGAGAGTTTTTTAAAATCAGTGGAGGACTGAATGATGTTGGTATTCACAAGAACAAGTCTCAGGGAATGGGCTATGAATACAAGATTTGAGGAGAAGCATAAAGACATCTTACCCCAAGTATACAGGGTCCTTCTGTTATCATGACTGGAATATTGTGCAGAGGCCTGGTCTCGAAGTTCAAAGTTCAGTGTTACCATTTAGTACCTTGAGATTCATTTTCTTGCTGGCATTTGCAGGAAAATAAAGAAATGCAATAGAATCTGTGAAAAAACATACATACTGTAAACAAAGACTGACAAACAACCATTGTGCAAAAGAAGACAAACTGATCAAACAAAAATAATAAATAAAATAAAATAATAAATAAAAATAAAAAATAAAAATAGTGCCGAGGACATAGTTGTAAAAGAGGCCTTGAAAGTGAGAGTGTAGGTTGTCGAATCAGTTTGGAGCTGTGGTCAGTGAAGTTATCCACACTATTTCAGGAGCCTGATGGTTGCAGAGTGATAACTGTTCCTGAACCTGGTGGAGTAGATCCCAACGTCTCTGTACCTCCTGCCTAATTGTAGTAGTGAGAAGAGAGCATGGCCTGGATGGTGGAAGTCTTTGATGATGGATGCTGCTTTCCTGTGACAGTGCCCCATGTAACTGTGCTCAGTGGTAGGGAGAGCTTGGCCTGAGCTCAACTAAGCTGTATCTAACATCTT
This sequence comes from Mobula birostris, assembly GCF_030028105.1. Classification (NCBI taxonomy): domain Eukaryota; kingdom Metazoa; phylum Chordata; class Chondrichthyes; order Myliobatiformes; family Myliobatidae; genus Mobula; species Mobula birostris. The sequence continues at coordinate 66,767,846 of NC_092379.1, forward strand.
CTGTAGGCTTTTCTATTCCTGAGCATTGGTGTTTCCATATCAGACCGTGATGCAGCCAGTTAGGATACTCTCTATTGAGCCCCTATAGAAGTCTGTCAAAATTTTGGGTGAGAAGTCAGACCTATGCAAACTTCTAAGAAAGTAGAGGTGTTGTTGTGCCTTCGCTGTAATGGCATTTACATGCTGGCCCCAGGGCAGATTCTCTGATATGTTAATGCAAAGGAATTTAGAGCTACTGACCGTCTCCACCTCCAACCCCCTAATGAGAACTGGCTGATGGACTCCCAGTTTCTCCTCCTGTATTCAATGATTCAGCTCTTTGCTTTTGCTGACGTTGAGTAAGAGATTATTGCTGAGGCACCATCCAACCAGATTTTCAACCTTACTCCCTACATGCCAATTTTTCACACCTTCCATTTGGCCAACGATAGTGGTGTTATCAGCAAATTTAAATACGGAATTGGAGGTGTATTTAGCCACACCATCATTGGTATAAAGTGAGTAAAGCAGGGGTTCAAGCACATAGACTTGTGGTGCACCTGTGCTGATGGTGATTGTGGAGGAGATGTTACCAATCCTGCAAGTGAGGAAATTGAGGATCCAGTTGCATAGGGGATATCAAGGCTCAAGTGTTGGAGTTTAGTGGTGAGTTTAGAGGGGGTGATAGTATTGAATGCTGAGCTGTAGTCAATGAACAGCATTCTGATGTATGGACCTTCACTGTCCAGATGTTCCAGGGTTGAGTGAATAGCCAATGAAATGGCACCTGCTGTCGACCTGTTGTGACGGTGGGTAAATTGGAGCAGATCCAGGTCATCCCTGGAGTTGATGTGCTTCATGACCAAGCACTCAAAGCACTACATCACAGTGGATGTAGGTGCTACTGCACAATAGTCACTGAGACAGGTTATCCCATTCCTCTTGCACACTGGTATGATTGAAGCTTGCTTGAAGCAGTGAGAGGTTAAAGATGTCAGTAAACACTCCACCCAGTTGATCAGCTCAGCCATGTTCCCTGTCTTGGCTAGATCCTTTCCATGGGTTTGCCCTCCTGAAGGATGATCTCCCTTCAGCCTCAGAGACTAAAATCACAGGGGCCTTGGGAGCTGTGGGGGTTTCGGAGTTTGCCTCCATATTCTGTCAGTCAAAGTGAGTTTAAAAGACATTGAGCTCATCTGGGAGCGAAACCTTGGCCTCACTTATGGTGCTTGGTTTTGCTTGTAGGCATTCAAGTCCTGCCACAGTTGTGTGATTCACGTTTAGTCCAGAATTGCCACTTCGTATGTGAGATAGCTTTCTGGATGTCACATCCGGAGCTCTTGTACTTTCCTGGAGCGCTATCCTGAACACCACTGATATAGCCTTCAACAGATAGCGGATCTTTTGGTTCAATGAAGGCTTCTGGTCGGGGAGACTCTGAATGATTAATAAAGTCCATGAAAACTGTGTAATACTTATTCAGGTCCTCTGATGAGTCTTTGAAAGTGGCCCAGTCCACCAACTCAAAGCAATCCCATTGCTGGGCTTCTGCCTTCTGTGATCACCTCTTTGTTGTCCTTACCTCTGGTACCTTGCTCTTTAGTCTCTATCTGTACGCAGGTAGGAAGAAGACAGCATTATGATCAGATTTCCAGAAGTGCTGCTGTGGACGCAACAACTGGCATTCCTGATGGTAGTGTAGAGGTGGTCCAGAGTGTTATTACACCTGTTGTTCTGGTTATATGCTGATTCAAAGTTCAAAGTTGAAAGTACATTTATTATCAAAGTATGTAAACATTATGTAACCTTGAGATTTGTCTCGTTACAGGCTGCCACAAAACAAGAAACTCAAGAGAATGCATTAAAAAAGACTGTCAACACCCAACATTCAGAGAGAGAGAGAGAGAGAGAGAAGCAAACAATAAAAGTAAGCAAATAACATTTAGAATGAAAGAGAGTCCTCAGACACAAAGCCCAGAGCAGCCAGAGCAGGCCTCAGTCTCAGTTCATCACAAAGTGGGGTAAAATGTCACGGAGCCCACAGACATGAAGCCTGGAGCAGGCCCACAGCCTCAGTCTCAGTTCATCACAAAGTGGGGTAAAATCTCACAGAGCCCACGGAGATGAAGCCTGGAGCAGGCCCACAGCCTCAGCCTCAGTTCATCACAAAGTGGGGTAAAATCTCACAGAGCCCACGGAGATGAAGCCTGGAGCAGGCCCACAGCCTCAGTCTCAGTTCATCACAAAGTGGGGTAAAATGTCACGGAGCCCACGGAGATGAAGCCTGGAGCAGGCCCATAGCCTCAGCCTCAGTTCATCACAAAGTGGGGTAAAATGTCACGGACCCCGCAGACATGAAGACCGGAACAGGCCCTCAGCCTCAGCACCACGAAAAGCAGATAAAATATCATGGAGCAGCGAGCAGAACCGGCCCAGTCCTCGCCTCTGACACCGACACTCTGCCTTTTCAATCCATCTGGTCCAGCACTTAAAACGTCCAAACATCGAGTCATTCCTTGCTCTAAGACACAGGCCCTGTCACATCGATACACTCTGGACTTGGACCCCTCCATCATATTTCAACCTGTACCTAACCTTTCCAAATCGGCCCAGCACTTAGATTAATCAAACCTCGCTCGCCGTTTGGATTGACGCATCTTCTCCGCTCCAACTTTGCTCCATTCTGAATGCCCCAAATCCACCTTGAACATGTCTCAACCTCGCCACGACTTTACAGCGCACCTGCACACTACAACTCTCGATTCAACCTCTCCTTCACTCGCCTCTTCATTGTTTGCCATAATTTACCACAATTACCATCATCATTTACCATAATTTTTTACAGAAAAAGTGTTGTTAGTAAAGTATTTAGATGTGTTTCTTGTTTTAGGAACTGGCAGTAAGTTACCATTTGCCCTCAGCAGTGCCACCTTAAACCAATAGTGGCAGTGAGGCAAAATTTCTTGAAGCTACCCTGACTGAAGGCCCTAGCAAGGATGTGAACAGCATCTGGGTAGATTGTTTCTTGTTCTTTAATGGTGGAGCTTAACCATCAAGTGCAAATGCGACATCTGTCTATAGCAACATGTAAACTGCCATCAGGATCACGGCAGAGAACTCTCGGTAAGCAGAATGGTTGGTACATTAGATATTCCTAGTTGGAAGAGCAGGAGTGAGATAAGATGGCTCCTTCTGAGCACCACAAAATGTTTATTATGAAGCAGATGCTGCTGCCTCTCCCCTTTCTGATGCCTGGTCCATCTAGGGGATTGAGAAACCCTCAGGACAGAGTGTGGTGTTCAGAGTTTGGGGTGTGAGCCTGTCCTGATGAAACAGAGAACATGGCAATCCCTCTCTACCTAAGAATGGAAAGAAAGAAGGAAGGTTGAAGCAACACACATAAACGTTGCTGGTGAACGCAGCAGGCCAGGCAGCATCTCTAGGAAGAGGTGCAGTCGACGTTTCAGGCCGAGACCCTTCGTCAGGAAGGTTGAAAGTTATTAGTCTGACACCCATTGGACCAGTTTGTACTGGACAATAAAACATTCGGGGCACAGAAACTACCCCTGATAATCTTCTTCTGAGCAGGAGAGCGGTTCTATTTAAGTACCAACACTCCCTTGGTCATGTAAGGGTTCCAAGAAGTGTCCATAACTCAAAGTTTCCAAGTCTGAAATTCTGTCGGCTGGGAATGCAAAAGTTGCAGTGGTAGGATAGTTAGTTACAGATTAGTACAGATGTTAATTAGTATAGATATGAAGTACAGGTTTAAAACAAGCTAGAGCATTGGATTTGCCATATCACAGGATGTTGGACTAAAGAGTTTTAACCTGTAATTACAATGGAAGGTATATAACAAAGCTTCAGGCCATTGATTACTAGGAAGGTGAGTTTCTTATACGAGAAGAGACAATGTAGACTAGACCTGTATTCTCTTGAGTTTAGATGAAGAGATGATTTTATTGCAATATATAAAATTCTCCCGGGGCTTGACAAAGTAAACACAAGAATGATGTTTACTCTCTTTAGATCACCCTTCAGACTTCTTTTCCAAAGAGAATTGAGATGCAGCCATTTCTGGTTACATAAGTCCTTGTATTTCTAGGATCATCATTGTCCAAGTTCTTCCTGTTACCCTGCCATCAATAATTTTATTCATCTCAGTTTCATTTTCTCTTCAATAACATTAATCTTCTGCTTTAGGAACATCTCCTCTGCTTCCTGTTGAGGTCAATTCCACCCTCCCTGTTGAGTAGTGATTAGTACTTTACTTGGATCACCATCTGTGGTCTAAAGTATTGCATATGATCTAGGCATGATCTCCTTGTTCTTATGTTTTTAATCTTGACCAAGATCAGCAATTGCCATATAGGCTTTCTTAACTACCCAAGCTTGCTACCTTTAGTGATCTGTGGACATGCTCTACAAGATCTCTCTGTTTCTCTAGATTTCCCAGTATCCCACCATTTACTATGTATCTCCATGCCCCATGCTATGTGCATTCCTACTCTTCATTTCCAAAAACTGGCCCACATTTATTGGGCAACATTGGGCGATACAAGGGCAACATTTACTCACTAACTGAAAGGTGAGGGTAGGATCTTTGAACCACAGGAGTATGTGTGTGGTGAAGATAACCCCACTGTCCCTTCTGGAGAGGAAGTTCTGGGCTTGCACTCAATGATGATGAAGGAACACTGATGTAGTTCCTAGTCATGATAGTGAGTGACTTGGAGGTGGATACAGTGAGTAGGTAATGCAAGAGGTTGCAAAAAAGATTCAGTGGGATATAGCTCGGTTACAGATATGGGCAGAGAAATGGCAGCTGGAGATTAATCTGGCCAAGTGTGAGCTGTTGTCTTTTGAGAGATCAAAACATAAGATAATAAGACATAGGAGCAGAATTAGGCTATTTGGCCCATAGAGTCTGATCAGTCATTCCAACATGGTTGATTTATTATCCCTCTCAGACCATTCTCCTGCCTTCTCCCCATAACCTTTGACACCTTTACTAATCAAGAACCAATCAACCTCTGCACTTGGCCTACACAGCTGTCTATGGCAATGAATTCCACAGATTCACCACACTCTGGCTAAATATATTCTTCTTCATCTCTGTCCTAAAGAAACATCCCTCTTTTCTGAGGCTGTGCTCTCTGGTGCTAGATTCCCCACTCTAGGATGCATCGTCTCCATATCCACTCTATCTGGGCCTTTCAATATTCAGTAGGTTTCAATGAGATCCCCTCTCACTCTTCTAAATTTCAGCAAGTCCAGGTCCAGGGCCATCAAACATTCCTCATAGAAATCTTTCTTTCCCAGAATCACTCTCATGAAGCTCCTCTGGACTTTTTCCAATGCCAGCACATCCTTTCTTAGATAAGAGGTGAAAAACTGCACACAATATTCCAAGTGTGGTCTGACAAATGTCTTATAAAGCCTCAGCATTACATCCTTGCCTTTTTTATTCTAGCCCTCTCAAAATGAATGCTAACATTGCATTTGCCTTCCTTACTACCAGTTCAGACTGCAAGTTAACCATCAGGGAATCCTGCACAAGGACTCCCAAGTCTCTTTGCATTTCTGATTGCTGAATTTTTTCCCCATTTAGAAAATAGTCTTTGCCTTTATGTCTTCTACCAAGTGCATAATCATACACTTCCCTACATTATATTCATCTGCCACTTTGCCCACTCTCCTATCCTGTCTACGTCCTTCTGCTTTCTCAACACCACCTGCCTCTGCACCTATCTTCGTATCGTCAGCAAACTTGGCCACAAAGTCATCAATTTCATCACATTGACTTATAACAGGAAAGGAAGTGCACCCAGCACCAACTCCAAACCCTGCAGAACACCAGTAGTCACTAGCGACAACCAGAAAAGACCCTCTTTATTCCCACTCTTTGCCTCCTGTCAATCAGCCAATCCTTCTATCCTATTTCTATGCTGTATTACCCCCATTCACTAAGACCTTTGCTCTTTGCTTTCTTCCACTGAGCCAACCTTCAATCCACTTTGCCGCCTTCCCTCAGATACTCTGATCTTTTCATTTCCTGCTGAATCTTATCAGCCATTGACAAGTGTCTTTCAAACATCCACACACACTACATCAACAATGAAACCCGTATTGATCCTCAATGTGGTTTCCTAAAAAGAGTCAATAGTTAATCAGCCATGACCTCTAAGTAATAGGTTTATGATAAGTACGATTGATTATATGTGCTTCTCTGAACCGATTTGATGTGATGTTGAATTAACTTCAGAAACTTTCTCACGTTAGTATTAGGCTGACAGTTCTGGTGTTCCCCAACCCCTCTCACACTCTCTTCCTTGCCAATATTTTACATTCCGCATCCGTCACATCAGACTCCCTACCCTTCGCTCTCCCATAAAGATGATATAATAAACTCAGAACAATATGGAGCTTCTGCTGTGCAGAAAGGCTACTGTTTGGTTCATAACAATTTCAATTCTTTTTCATTGTCATCCTTTTTCTTTTCATATTATTAAAAATAAATTAGGTTATTCCATGATTTTATCTACTAATATTTTCTTTGCATGCTCCATGCCTTTGTAATTTCCTTTTGAAATTCACTCTTGCACCTTTTAATCTTCTGCATTATCTACATTATCCACATCCTTTGTATTCTTCTGCTACACCTCCAGACTGACGTCCCTGCTGTGAATTAAATGTGAGTTGTTGACAATCCAAATGAAGGTTAATTTCTGTGTTTAAGAGTTAGCAGGAGTGGATCTGCCTGTCAGGCACCAGTTAGATGCTTAAATACCACAGCAGATTAGTGTCATAATTCTGGAACAATGAACTGCAGAAATTCATGGCTCGGGGTTGCAATTATGGAATATGCTTGACAGCTTTAGCATCAACCCACTTATTATCACCTGACAGACTTACCCTCGCGGATATCAAGACCCGGAAATTCCTTGGGTGACATGTTGATGCTTCACCGTTGAACTGACTCAGCTTTGACCCTGACTTCTGGGTCGAGTTTTCATGTCCTCTCTGTGTCTGCCTGTGATTCCCTCAGGTGCCTCTAGTTTCCTCGTAGATCCCAGATACGGCCGGGCTAGTGGATTAATTGGTTATTAATAGGAGGGAGTAGATGAGAGTGTGGGGAGGATAGTTGACAGTGAAAATTAGTGAAGGTCTGATTCTGATTCGGATGTAGATTTGTTTATTGTTCTACCTGCACATCAGGGAGCAATGAACTTCTTTTCTTGTCTGAAGCCCACAGAGTAAACAATATATTGTCTCTGGCTGTGATGGTTTTTCATACCATTGGACCAGGATTTTTGAGGCAGAGAGCAGCGGCTTTTTCACTATAAAACTCCTCCTGCACAGCTTAAGTCATCGCTGGAAATGACGGCAACTAAACAATATATATGATAATAATAAATACAAAAATTAATACAGTGAATGTGCAAAACCATTCTGGTGCAAGGGACCGTATTGTCAACTGTGAGTGTGCAAAAAGAAACACTGAAATGATGTGTGTAAGAATGTGGCAACACCACTGGGAAGGGAATACGAAGGAGATGATCTGTGAGCTAGCTTAAACTCAGTGGGTTATGGGCCACTGATAAAGGCATATGATAAATGTTAAAGGAATGTGGGAACAATTCAAGATCTGCCCTAAATGTTGTAGCAACAGCATGCAAACAATGTCTTGTGGGCATGGACGTGTAATCTTCAATAAAGCCTAATGTCTAAACTTACTGAAAAACTGTTAATCTAGTACTGAGGCGTGGGCTGGGTTGGGAGGTGGTGAGGTTTGGTGGCCAGGAGTTGCAGACCCTTATCTGGTTTGGGGGTGGGTGATCAGATGGGAGAGGGCCTGGGGCTGGAAGTTGGGCTTTTCCTTCACTCCCACTAACCATCACCTGACTGATTTTACCCTCACAGTAGCAAGGAAACTGCTTGGGTCTCACAGATCCAGCTGATAGAACCTGCTTTTCATAGTCCAGAGACTATCATCCAATCCTGACTTCCAGTGCTGTGTGCGTGTGTTTGTCTGTGTGTGTGTGTGTGTGTGTGTGTGTGTGTGTGTGTGTGTGTGTGTGTGTGTGTGTGTGTGTGTGTGTGTGTGGAGTTTGCACATTCTTCCTGTGACCACATGGGTTTCCCCACGTGCTCTGGTTTCCTCTGACATCCCGAAGACAAATGGGTTGGTAGGTTAATTGGCCACTGTAAATTGCTCCTAGTGTGTAGCTGAGCTGGGTTCCTCAGCCTCAGAGACAAGGGAAGCAACAGGCCAGTGTATTGTCCACTGGCAAGGTGAATGGACTTGAATTGATTCATGGTGGACACCACAAGAACTGGGACCTTGAGTGAGTGTGAGTGGGAGGTTAAATTTGGGATCATCTGCCGATGGGAGTGTGTTTGATCATGAGATGTGGTACTTGGTTCTTGGGGAATCAGATGTTTGGGAGATGACTATTGAGTGATGGACACTAGGTACCATTGAGGGTGGTGAGCAAGGGATAAACGGCAGTGTGGAATTAAGTTTCACACATCAAAGTTGCTGGTGAACGCAGCAGGTCAGGCAGCATCTCTAGGAAGAGGTACAGTCGACGTTTCGGGCCGAGACCCTTCGTCAGGACTAACTGAAAGAAGAGCTAGTAAGAGATTTGAAAGTGGGAGGGGGAGGGGGATATCCAAAATGATAGGAGAAGACAGGAGGGGGAGGGATGGAGCTAAGAGCTGGACAGCTGATTGGCAAAAGGAAGGACTTCACCTGTGAGTAGGCTGGGGTGATATACTGCGTCTGGTGCTCCCGATGTGGTCTTCTATATATTGGCAAGATCCAACGCAGACTGGGAGACCACTTTGCTGAACACCTACACTCTGTCCGCCAGAGAAAGCAGGATCTCCCAGTGGCCACACATTTTAATTCCACATCCCATTCCCATTCTGACATGTCTATCCACGGCCTCCTCTACTGTAAAGGTGAAGCCACACTCGGGTTGGAGGAACAATACCTTATATTCCGTCCGGGTAGCCTCCAACCTGATGGCATGAACATTGACTTCTCTAACTTCCGCTAATGCCCCACTTCCCCCTCGGGCCCCATCCGTTATTTATTTATATACACACATTCTTTCTCTCACTCTCCTTTTTCTCCCTCTGTCCCTCTGACTATACCCCTTGCCCATCCTCTGGGATTCCCCCCCTCCCCCTTTTCCTTCTCCCTGGGCCTCCTGTCCCATGATCCTCTCATATCCCTTTTGCCAATCAGCTGTCCAGCTCTTGGCTCTATCCCTCCCCCTCCTGTCTTCTCCTATCATTTTGGATCTCCCCCTCCCCCTCCTACTTTCAAATCTCTTACTAACTCTTCCTTCAGTTAGTCCTGACGAAGGGTCTGGGCCCGAAATGTCGACTGTACCTCTTCCTATAGATGCTGCCTGGCCTGCTGCATTCACCAGTAACTTTGATGTGTGTTGCTTGAATTTCCAGCATCTGCAGAATTCCTCGTGTTTGTGGAATTCAGTTTAGTGGATTTCAACTCCTACATTATCCTCTGAATGCTGGTTCAGGAATGCAAATCATTCATGTCATGGACATGAGCATTCTCAATGGCAGGGTTCTCAGAGACTTCAACAATTCGAACAAAACGAAAGGTTTATCACAGGAATTAACCAGCAAAACTAACAAGGGCTCAGGCAAACTGTACAGAATCTTGAAGAACTGAAATCACTCACAATACACAGAGGAACTTGGTCAGTTTCACAAGACCAGGATCCACAACGACCAAGCAAAGAGGGGTCGGCAAGTCCCCCTGAAATACACTCTGGATCACGCAGGAGTTCAGGACCAATCAGACAGCCCCGGTGTCCAGACGAAGCAATAATCCCCAAAGACAACTCCAATGCAAGACTTCAAAAATGCCGTGCTAATTAAATGATCCCAAGTTGAACAAAACTGATGAATACACAGAGAGTGAAACAATCCCCATGATCCCCAATGAGACACCTGCAACACAAAGTGAAAAACCAGAGCTAGTCCAAAGACAAACCATTAGACGTAAAAGGAACGGGGTGATTCTCACGAGGTGATACCTAGAAAATACAATCCACATATTAACTGAGAAAACAACACCCGCTTGTGACAACTCATCAACTCGCCCCTGCAATGTTCCAGAAACAGCATTCCATAGGGAACAATGTAACTCCTTTCATGTCGAAGCCTTATCTGCACGCTTTGAAAGGGAGAATGACTCTACTCCTGTGCAAATCCCCACAGTATTTGGCGACCCTGTGATCTCTGTCTCAAAGGCTGACATCAGAACATCCATCAAGTGGGTGATTCCTCACAAGGCGTCAGGCCTGATGGTGTACCTGGCTGGATTCTCATCAGTAGCAGCATCTCCTTGTTGCTGACAATCAACACAGACGCACCTCCAGGATCTGTGCTTAGTGTGAAGGGTGGTGCCTCGCCCAGTTCTGGAATGATGCATATCAGAGATTGGGTGGCACAGTGGCCCAGCTAACAGAGCTGCTGCCTCACTGTGCCAGTGATCCTGACCCGCAGCAACATCCGTATGGATTTCACACGCTCTCCTCGTCACAGCATGGCTTCCTCACACATCCCAAAGATAGTGGATAGTGGTAATAATGCAGGGTTTATTACCTGGCTTATTATGACCAATGCCACTGAAGACCCATCTGCAGGTGTTCAGTTTGCTGTATTTTGTATAGTGGCACTTGATGGGTGTTCTGATGTCAGCCTTTGAAACAGAGATCGCAGGGTCGCCAAATACTGTGGGGATTTGCAAAGGAGTAGAGTCATTCTCCCTTTCAAAGCGTGCAGATAAGGCTTCGACACGAAAGGAGTTACATTGTTCCCTATGGAATGCTGTTTCTGGAACATTGCAGAGTTCATCAATGTTAATTCATCAATGTTCACTGCTGTCGTTACTGCGTGGACGGGACTCTTCCGGAGCGTAGGCCTCAAAATCCCTGGCTTTGCCTGCTGCTGGTGACCAAGATTGAGGTCAAATCGTTTGGACAGAGACGGCGCTCAATATTTGGTGTCAGAGAGCTGATTCAGAGGCTCCAAGTTTTCAGATGACTCAGACATGGATTGTGGATGGCATGACAGGGAGAGTTTTTCTTCCTTCTCCCGTCTTCATGAGATGTGGGACATTTGAGAGACTTTGAACTCTTACTGTGCTCATGGACTTCTTCATCAAGTTATGGTATTGTTGCACTGTTGTAACTATATGTTATAATTATGGTGCTTTGTCAGTTTTTTCAGTGTTGGTTTGTCCTGTGTTTTGTGATATCACACTGGAGGAAATAATGTATCATTTCTTAATGCATGCATTACTAAATGACAATAAAAGAGGACTGCGTGTCTTCATTATCTAAAAAATGTAAATTGCCCCTAGTGTCTAGATAAGTGGTAGAATCTGGGGAGGGGTGCAGTTGATTGAATGAAGTGAGTGTGAGTGGATTTTTGATGGGCAGTGCAGAGTCAGTAGGTGAAGCAACACACTCAAAATGCTGGAGGGTCGGAGCAGGTCTGCCGTATCTACGGAGGGAGATAAAGAGTCAACATATCTGTCCGAGACCCTTCATCAGGACTGGAAAGGAAGAGGGCAGAATCCAGAATAAGAAGGTGGCGGGAAGGGAAGGAGTACAAGCTCGCAGGTGATATGGAGACCAGGTGAGGGTGAACCTGGGTGGGTGAGGAAGGGGGGGGAAGATCAAGTAAGAAGATGGGAGGGGATAGTTGGAAGAGGTAGAGGGACTGAAGAAGAAAACTAATAGGAGAGGACAGTAGACCATGGAAGAAAGGGAAGGAGGAAGGAAAGCAGAGAAAGGTGATGGACAGATGAGATAGAGAAGGGGTAAGAGGCTAGCCAGAATGAGGGAGAGGGAGGGAGATGTAGAAATTACCAGAAGTTTGAGAAATCAATGTTCATGCCATCAGGTTCGAGGCTACCCAGACAGAAGATGAGGTGCTACCCCTGCAGTCTGTGCTTGCCGTCATCATGGCAGTAGATGGGAGGGCTCATCCCTGTGGAGGGTCACTGCAAGAGATGTAGAAATGGGCTTTATTTTATTTCACTCCGTGGTAAATACAGCTGTGCATTGATCCTCTGTCCCAGCACACTGACTATATTGAACATGGAACGTCCAAAACAGAAGGCAACAGTGATTTACTGTACGTTACAGAAGAAACCCACTCGATGACATCCAGCCACTCAGGAGCTGAATAACAAGCACGAGAGCTACTGTGAACAATGAATTCGCCTGCATAACGCAGGGCTTATTACCTGGCTTATCATGACTAGTGCCACTGAAGACCCATCTGCAGGTGTTCAGTTTGCCGTATTTTGTAAGAGAGAATGAGGACTGATATTGTAAATTATGCCATTATTCCTCAGTCAAAAAGTAACAATTCATTGCTATAGCAATTGGTAGACACAGGAAGTCTCTGAGCTGTATGTGTTGAGTCTGGTACCCGGGGGATGAGGTGAGCTGCCGGGAGCCTGCTCTGATTAATCTGTGTTCAGTGATGAAGAGCTGTAACCTGGTGCTTGAACAAGCTGTACCGAGCTGGAGCTCCCTATGCCTGCGTTTACATTGCCGAGCTGCAGATCAGGACGGCATCGGACGGAACCAAGGCTCCTCAGGGAACCCCACTGGGATATTCCCCTCTCGCACTGAATAAAATCAGGAAGTTTTGCAAGAATTCTTTGTGGCATTTCACGGCAGGTAGTCCTTTATTTTTAAGATGTGGTTGCTTGCATTAACTATATGAATTAACAAAGGTAGTGTATGGGCTCAGAAAATAATTATTGAAGTGAAATTTATTTTGGCATGGTAAAACTGCAAAAGGGAGTGAATATAAATCTATTTAATAGAGAAGATATTTGCACAAGGATTCATTCTCGTCATTATAAGTTGCCAAGAAGGCTGAAAGATTATCTGCATTTTAAAATGGCTGTGTTTTCATTACAGCAATTGTTTTCTGCATGAAGTATTTTTCTTTAAGTCCGCAGTTATTAGCTTGCTGTTATCAATTGTAATTATTGCAGTGACTCAAAACAAGCCGAGTGTTTTTGGCCTGTTGTGATTAATAAATATGTTAATTTTAATAAAGCACTATTGAATTTAGTTTCCCAAATCTCTTGTGGGGTCTAGGGATCTAGTCTTGTAATAGTTATTTATGATGACAGAGAAGGAGAACATTCAGCCTGTCAACTCCATGCTGGTAGTCAGCTGGATAACGGGATCAGATAGCTGAATATGGGACTGGAACCCACAACTTTCAAATTCAAAAGTAAAAAATTCTACCACTGAACAATGGAGGAAGCAAGGAGCTTATCTGTTCCAAGTTATGGCTGAGGAGACTGGGACTGGGGTAGCAAGAGTACTTTTAGCTTGCCTGTTCAGGAGTCAGACGGGTGCTTTTCAGAACTGTCCCCAGGAATACAGTAAACCTTGGCAATTCATTGGCACTTCACCCTCTGCAGAAGCTGGGGTATTCAGAAATATTCACATTGTCAGCAGTGAAAAATAACTATCCTCTGTGCTGTTGTTTCTTCTTTCATGCCATGGACACCTTCATGACTGGAGTCATAGAGTCATACCTACACAGAGTCACAGAGGCATTTCAGCCCATCGAGTCTGTGCTGACCATCAACCACTCACTTTCACCAATCCTAAATGAATCCCAGTTTTTAAAAATTCTAAACATATTCCCATCAGTTCCTTTCAGATTTTGCCTCATACCTATACATACAAGGGGCAATTGACAGTGGTTTATCAAACCATCAAGCCGCATGTCTTTGGGATGTCAGAACTCCTGAGGGAGACCCCTGCAATCACATGGAAACTCCACACACACACACAGGTCAGGATTCATCCCAGGCCATTGGCACTGTTAGGGTGCAGTTGTACCCACTGAACTCTGTGCCACTTGTGGCTGATTGCTTCTGCTCACTGCAAACACATTTTAGCACATCTGGTTACTTGAAGACTATGCTCAGTAATTTTGGAACCATTAGCAATAACTGCCTGAAGGGTGCATGGGAAGGAAGGTGATTCCTTATGGGAATTGAAGAAATTACCTCTTCCTGTGAGGATTCTGAGACACAGAGGAGAAAATCATCGGAATTTAAGAGCAGTGCATTCAGGGAAGATTTTATTAATCAACTGTATTCTAACTCAATTGAATATACAAAATTGAGGTTGATGGACTTTAACTGAATAAAATTGAAGCTGCTGGAGGTGAAGCTTAGGTTAAAGGACCAATTGAAATGGATGGCAGAGTGTCTTCTGAAAAGCCACATTTGGCTTCTGTTTTTCCCCAATGCTATTGCCAGTATCTTTACAGACGAATGTGTGACTGTCTGGGAGCTTTCTGTGTATGCGCAGAGTCATAGTTTATCACATTGGTTTGGCAGTGCTTCACCAGCTGGTCTCGCAATAATGTGTGAGAGTGAAAGAAAAGCCAAGCACAAGAAGGAGCCTGTCCCTGCTCAGCAAAGCCCTGGGAGAACAGGAGCAGCACATCACTCTGCTGGCAAGGTGATGCAGCTCAGGGTCCTGCTCTTGGACAACACGTATGAAATGTTTGAAGTGGAGGTAAGACTGCTGGCATCAACAGATGGCCAGTACATGTGCAAACAATCTAAAACACAGAATCAAAGCAACTGAAGCTATCGGCGTCGGAAATAAATGCTGGAAACACTCATCAGGTCTGGCAGCATCTGAGGAAGGAGAAACACAGTCGTCCTTTCAGGTCAAACTCAGCACTGCTTCTTTCAGAGTTCCACCTTTTGTTTGATTTTCGGCGCGAGATTATGTGTTCTGATGGAAGGTCATTGACCTGGAAAGATAACTCTGTTTCTCACTCTGCAGCTGTTACCTGGCCTGCTGTGTATTTCAACATTGTCTACTTTTAGTTTGTATTTCTGGTATCTATGTTATTTCACACTGAGTATATTTGATCTGGTTAAGTCTGGTCTTGATTAAGTCTGTTCATGTCTGAAACTGTACAGCTGACTTTAATGTCACAGGTTTAGAAAAGGCAGAAGTACTGTATTGTATTGATTCATTAATATTCATGTGTGTGTAGGACTGGGTAAGATTGTGTTAGTGTTCTCCATCCTCCAACCTTTTCTGACTCTCTCCCACAGCTTTCCTGTCAGTCCCCCCTTCTTTACCTTCATAGGTTCATCTGAAACCCTAATTACCACATCCTAACTACCTGCAAAATCCCATTTACCTCAAACTACGTAACTCTGACCTACATTGGCTCCTAGCCAGTTTGGTCTTCACCCTAAAGTAATCACCTTACAGCTCCTCCCTTGGCTTCTTTCCTCTCTCTAATCTCCACCGACACTCAAAAATATTCTCCAAGTACCTGCTCCTGCAGAGATGGCCAGTTGTGCTTCTTCCCAACGCCAGCTCTGGTAAACAGATATCTGGTCCTTGGTCAGGCTCTGAAGAAACTCAGCAGGTCAGGGCTATGGAGGGAAATAGGCAGTCAACATTCAGTCCAGATGAAGGGTCTCAAACTAAAATGTTGACTATCTGTCCTCTCGATAGATGCTACCTGGCTCACTGAATTCCTCCAGTACGTTGTACGTTCCAGCACCTTATGTCTCTGTGTTCTGTGGCATTGGCAATCATGCCAACAGCAGCCTGTTTTTTAATTGGATGATTTGTGAAAACAAGGACCGCTTTCTCCTACTCAGGCAGATATAGAAGATCACATCCTGTTGTTCCAAAGAAGAGCAAGCAGATTCTCCAAGTTTCAGGCCAATACTCATCCCTCAATAAATAATCTTGTCATAAACATTTTTCTGTCTATGGGTCTTTGCAGTCAAGTTCCCCTGTTGTAACAGTGACCACACTTCACGAGGTGCTGTGTGAAAGTCCATTTTTCATTCTTTAATCCTCACACTCGGGAATTATTGGCAACAAGCACTTTGATATCTTTGAATGATACATGGTTTCTCCATAACTTATTTTACAACTTTACAAAGTATTTTTTAAACTGCAGCTAGAATGCTGTACGCAGTTCTGGTCACAGAGTATAGGAAGAAAGGGATTGCTTTGGAAAGGTTTGCAGATGAGATTCACCACAATGTTGCATGGGACAATATGTTTCAGCTAGAGGAGTGACTTTGGGTTGAGTTTGTTTTCCTTGGAGTGGAGGAGGCTTAGGGGTGTTCAAATTTCCAGAAAGAGAAGAACAGGGGAATCTAAACCTCATAGCAAAGGTGGCTAAATTCAGCAGGCCCAGAGCTAAGGTAAGGGTGATAAGGTTTAGAAGGGGGTGGTGGGGGGCAGAAATTATCACAACGTTTAAAAAAATAAGTCCAGGAAACATAGGAGCAGAATTAGGCCATTCAGCCTATCAAGTTTGTTCTGCCATTCCATCATGGCTGATTTATATCGCTCAACCCCGTTCTCCTGCCTTCTCTCCGTAACCTTTGACACCCTGATTAATCAAGAAACTATCAACCTCCGCCTTGCATATACTCAAAAACTTGGCCTGAAACTGTGACAATCAATTCCACAGATTCACCACTCTCTGGCTAAAGGAGTTCCTTCTCATCTAAATGGACATCCCTCTATTCTGAGGCTGTGTCCTCTATTCTTAGACTCCTCCACCACAGGAAACATCCTTTCCACATCCACTCTGTCGAGGCCTTTCACCATTTGATAGGTTTCAATGAGATCCCCCCCTCATTCTTCTGAATTCCAGTGAGTGCAGGCCCAGAGCGTTCAAGCACTCTCATATGTCAAGCCTCTCAATCCCAGAAGCATATTTGTGAACCTTCTTTGAAGTGTCTCCGAAGTCAGCACATCCTTTCTCAGATAAGGGGCCCAGAACTGCTTACAATACTCCAAATGAGTTATCACCAGCGCCCTATAAAGCCTCAGCATTACATCCTTGTTTTTATATTCTAGTTCCCTCGAAATGAATACCAACATTGCATTTGCATTCTTCACCACTGACTCAAACTGCAAATTAACCTTTAGGGAATCCTGCACGAAGACTTCCAAGTCCCTTTGCAATTCAGATTTTTGAATTTTCTCTCCACATAATCTATGCTTTTACTTCTTTTACCAAAACACATGTCCATGCATTTTTCAACACTGTATTCCATCTGCCATTTCTTCGCCCATTCTCCTAATCTGTCTAAGTCCTTCTGTAGCCTCTCTGCTTCCTCAATACTACCAGTCCTCCAGAACCATTTCAGAATGTAGTAGTTTTTGAAAGATAATTATATTGCTTCTAGCTACCCCTTCCAGAACCTTGGGGGTGTAGTCCATCTGGTACATCTACCTTTAGACTTTTCAGTTTCCCAAGCACCTTCTCTTTAGTAACAGCAATGACACTCACTTCTGCTCCCGACACGCTCAAATTTCTGGCATTCTATTAATGTCTTCCACAGTGAAGACTGCTGCAAACTACTTACTAACTTTGTCCACTATTTCTTTGTCCCCCATTACTACCTCACCAGTGTCATTTTTCAGTGGTCCAATATCTGGTCTCATCTCTCTTTTACCCTTTGTATATCTTTAAAACCTTTTTTTTATCCTCTTTCATAGTATTGGCAATCTAACCTTCATATTTCATCATTTCTCACTTAATGGCCTTTCTAGTTGCCTTCTGTTGGCTTTCAAAGGCTTCCAAACTTTACATTTCCACTAAATGTTGCTATATTATATATCCTCCCTTTTGCTTGTATGCTGTCTTTGACTTCCCTTGTCAGCTATGGTTGTCTCATCCTCCCTATAGAATATTTATTCATCTTTGGGATGTATCTTTCTAGTGTCTTTCAAATTGCTTCCAGAAACTCCAGCTATTGCTGTTCTCCCAATATCCCTGCGTGTCCCTTTCCAATCAACTTTGACCAGCTGCTCTCTCATGCTTCTGTAATTCCCCTTACTCCATTATAATACTGATACATCCGATTTTAGCTTCTCCTTTTCAAACTGCAGGGTGAATTCTATCATATTTTGATCACGGGCTCCTGAAGGTTTCTTTACCTTAAGCTCCCTAAACAAATCTGGGTCATTACATAACACCCAATCCAAACTGCGATTCCCCTAGTGGGCTCAACCACAAGCTACTCTAAAAAGCCATCTCGTAGGCATTCTACAAATTCCAGCATCAAATTGATTTTCCCTCAGCATCAACCTGATTTTCCCAATCTACCTGCATATTGAAATTCCCTTGACTATTGCAACATTACCCTTTTTACATGCCTTTTCCATCTCCATTGCAATTTGTAACACACATTATGGCTACTGTACAAGGGGTGATTGATAAGTTTGTGGCCTAAGCTAGAAGGAGTCAATTTTAGAAAAACTAGTACATTTATTTTTCAACATAGTCCCCTCCTACATTTACACACTTAGTCCAGCGACCATGGAGCATACAGATCCCTTCTTTGTAGAAGTGGTCCAAAGCAGGGGTGATTGATAAGTTCATGGCCTAAGAGTTGAACTGCACGTGCATATAACAAGAGCTGTGTAAGTCATCTGCTTGTACCTAAGGCCACAAACTTATCCATCACCCCTGATGTGGCCCATTTTCTGGAGGTCCAAGACGCCGACACTACAAAGAAGGGATCCATATGCTCCACGACCACTAGACTAAGTGTGTAAATGTAGGGAAAATGAATGTGCTAGGTTTTCTAAAATTGACTTCGTTTACCTTAGGCCATGAATTTATCAATCACCCCTCGTACTGTATCTATAGTAACTCCCATCAGGGGTTTTGTACCCTTGCAGTTTCTTATCCACAAGGGTTCTACATTTTCCAATCCTATGTCACCTCTTTCTATGAATTTGATTTCACTTTTTACCCCTGCCTACCTGCCTATTCTTTGGATACAATATGTATCCTTGGATGTTAAGCTCCTTGGTATGATCTTCTTTCTGCCACGGCTCAGCGGTGCACACAACATCATACCTGTCTATCTCTAATTGGCTGGTGGTGTTGTGGCATCTGCACAACACTCTAAGGTGAGTGGTCAGGGGTTTCAATCCGGCTGTCTGCTTGCAAGTTTTCCATCCGTGCTGCATTGAGCATCAAGCTAGCAACTGGGCCTCGTGGAACAGACAAATGCTAAAGAAACAGGGAAGGTTGCTGCCCGCTGCGCCACAAGGCGAGGAGAGGAACAACAACAATCTCTAACTGCGCTGATGATCTACCTTATTCCATATACTGCCTGCTTTCAAATATAACACCTTCAGTCCTGTATTCATCACTCTTTTCAAATTTGGCCCCCCGTTACACCTTAACTCATCCCACTGACTGCAGTTTTCACCTATCATCTGCTGTGCTTCCTCACAGTCTACTTGTATATCAACTGCCCCATCCTCAGCCCTATCACTCCGCTTCCCATTCTCCAGCCAAATTAGCTTAAATTAGTTTAGCTTAAACCCTTTCTAACAGCTCTAGAAAATGTGCCTGCAAGAATATTAGTCCCCCCGGTTCAGGCGTAACCTACACTTTTTGTACAGGTGAAACCTTCCCCAAAAGAGATCCCAATGATACAGAAATCTAAAGCACTGCCTCCTGCAGCAACTCATCCTATTCCTACCCTCAATGGCGTCAGGCACAAGCAGCAATCCAGAGATCACTACCCTGGATGCCCCCTTTTCACCTTTCTACCTAACTCCCTATATTCTCTCTTCAGGACCTCCTCCCTTTTCCTATCTATTTCACTGATACCAATATGTACCACAACTCCCAGCTGTTCACCCTCCTCCTTTAGAATGCTGTGAACCCGATGCAAGACAACCCGAACAGTGGTATCAGGGAGGCAACCTACCATCCAGGTGTCTCCTTCACGTCTACACAATCTGCTGTCTGCTCCTCTACCTATGAAATCCCCTATCACCACTGTATCACTCTTCTATCCCTTTCCCTTCTGAGCCACAGGGACAGACTCAGTGCCAGAGATCAGGCAGCTGCAGTTCCCCCTGGTAGGTCACCCATCCCCCAGTAGTCTCCAAAGTGGTATATTTATACCTGGATGAACACTTGAGTTGTGGAGGCATGGAAGGCTACAGACCAAGTTCTGATAAATGGAATTAGCGTACCTGGTAGCTGGCATGGACATCGTGGGTTGAAGGGCCTACTTCTGGATCTATGGTTCTTTACCCTATTGAAGCAACCAAGTTAAACCCAGTTTCAACAAAAGAGAAATGGCACACGAAATTTTAATGTTTGCTATTGTTAGGGGAAATTGACAAACTAATTGGATATTTTTATCCCCTGAGTTGTTGCTTGTGAAGTTTTGATGAAACCCATAATCAAAGCAGCATAAGATTTCCACTTCAGCGGTGTGTTACACAAAAGAGCTCTCTGGGGGAAGAAATAAGGCATACCTCTTGATCACAGGATGCCCTTGAAGAATGGGCAGTGAGGACTAGCTGGAGCTGCTGAGTGTGTTCTGTCTGTAAATGGAGCACGAGTAATGACAGCAGCAGGTCTCCATCAACAACGGACATGATTGTCCTGAAGGCAACCGTCTTGCACAACCACAATGGATGTACTAATGGATTAAGTCACTTTTGGTGACTTAATGGATTAAGTCTCTTTTGGTGATGCTCTTCCTTGCTAACATTTTGTTGAGTTTAAAATTCACATCTGTGACTTCAAGCCATGAACATATTTCTGATGTCTTCTTAACCATCTCCTGACCAATAATTATCTGGGAAAAATGTATTCTTCCACTTTCTGTGTAAAAAATCCTACCTCTAACAGCCTCCTTATACCTTAGTGACCTTAAAATTATAAATTAAAAAAAAATAAGGTTGGTGGTGTTGTGGATAGTGTAAAAGGTTGTCGTACTGTACATGACAACAGGACATTGATAGGAGCATGGAACATAGTACAGTACAGCACAGTACAGGACTTCCAGACAGCAATGGTAGACCGACCGTTTAACCTACACCAAAGATGCAGAGCTGGGTTGAGAAATGCAGATTGAGTTCAATTTCACCCATGTCCTTGGAATGTGGGGAGAATCCAGAGCACCAAGAGGAAACCCATGTGGTCACAGATAAAATGTACAGGCTCATTACAAATGGCCTATGTTCATCCAGTTCTTGCTTCTCTGATAGATTTCCTTTGTCCAAAATTAAAGCAGCTCAACCTCTGGGACTTAACTTGAACACATGCAGGGATGATATGTTTTGAGAAGTCAAAACCAGGGCTGGATTTATCTAGTGAATGACAAGGCAGGGAGATTGTTGTAAAATGAGGAGAGATAGAGGTACAAGGACGTGGCAACACAGGTTGACAATGTGGTGAAGAAAGCATTTGGCATGCTTGTCTTCAATGGTCGAAGTACAAGAGTTGAGACTTCAAGATGTTGGTGAGAGCGTACTTGGACTGTTGTGTGTAGTTCTGGTTTCCTAGGTGTGGGCAAGATTCATTAAGCTGGAAAGAGTGCAGAAAACATTCACAATGATGCATCTGGGACTGAACAATTTGAGATATAAGAAGAGGCTGAATAGGCTGAGACTGAAACATAGGAGGCTGAGGAGTGCCTTTCCATATACGTTTGTAAACTGATGCCTCTCTTGATTTATAAGATCACAAGGGACATAGACAAAGTGAATTGTCACAATCTTTTTCTTATGGTAGGGAAATCTAAAACTAAAGGACCTTGGTTTAACGTGAGAGGGGAAAGATTTAGAGGTTCCGCTCCCAGATGAGCTCAATGCCTTTTATGCTTGCTTTGACCAACAGAACATAGAGGCATCTTCACAAAACCCCACGCAACAACAACCCTGCGATCTCCGTCTCTGAGGCCAATGTGAGAGCATCTTCTCCTTTATGTTATTCTTTGAAGCCCACCTCATGAAACAATTCACAATTAATCCTTGAATGCTACAAAGGCCGATTTTCTTTTCTTCCATTATGGTGAAGGCATTAAGTGGATAAATATTATTGTCTAGGTAATTCCCAACCATAAGGCTTCAGCATTACTGGGCAGATGAACTAACAATACTGTATATTGAAACAGGAACCAAGTTATGGCTGCCGGGCTTTGAAATGGGGCACAGTGCTCCACAAGGCTAGCAGAGATTCTTTCTCAACGTGCCAAAAGTCTGGCTTTGATCCTAACCTCTGGTGTTGTCCGTCTGGAGTTTGCATGTTCTCCTTGTGACAACATTTATTTCTCTCAGGTACTCCAGTTAAGACCTACATCCCAAAGGCGTGCGGATTGTTAGATTAATTGGCTGCTGTTAATTGTTCCTAGTGTATAGGTGAGCAGCAGGATATCAGCGAGTTAATGAGAATAAAAAACAACAGTAAATGCTGGAAATACACAGCAGGTCAGGCTGCAGGACTGATCTGACCAAGGGCCTTTGATATGACATGTTGATTGTTTCTCTTCCAACAGATGTAGCCTAACCTGATGAGTATTTAAGAATATGGGGAGAATTAAAATGTAGGATTAATGTAAATAATTTAAAACTCAAAGTGCTTTTATTATCAAAGTATGTATACATTAAACAACCCTGAGATTCGCCTCCTTACAGGTGAAACAAAATAAAGAAACCCCAAAAGAACCCATTAAAGAAGACCATCAAATATCCAGTGCCCAGGGAGAGAAAAAAAATATCATGAAAACAATAAAAGTAAGCAAATAGAATTCAGAACTCAAGTTTTACAAAAGGCATGAAGCCAGACATCACTGCAGCTGATGCAGGCCACAGCTTCAGTTCATTGCAGAGCCGAGTGGAGTAAATTTCGCAGGACCACAGACACAAAGCCAGGAATCACTGCAGCCAGCACAGTGGACCTGTTTCTCTGCCTACCCTTTGTGTAACTCCACAGATATACTTTGTCCAGGAGACAGGTACATGTTTTACCCACGTTGTCACTATTTAAGCTTATTGCAGCTTTTCTTGAGAGAGGTTAGGAAATCTAACTGAAGTGGAATTTACCTGGGCAAATTCACCAGGTCTTCTGGGGACCCTTGATCTGTTAGAGACCTGATTTTGTAGGAGTTGGGGAGGGGAAGGTAGTGGGTGGGGGAGTAGAAAATTGTTCATTCTGGGGCCAATCAGGTTATACTGGGATGTGACTCAAAGCTTTGTTGAGGAGCAGTGATAGAAGGAAGAAAATAAAGGCAAGTGGACCCAGTTGAGAGGGAGGGGAGGATCAAGGTGGAAGGAGTTAGGAGAGTGATAACAAGAACACAAAGGGCTGCCAGTGCTGGAATCTAATAAATAATAAACTGATACCAGGAGCCACTGGAGGAGAGGTGAAGGACAGATGGAACAAAGTGGGTGGGGAGATCATGTCCAAACAACCAGCAGAATACCTTTCTGTTTCCACTGCACCACCTCCCCCCCCCCCCATCGCTAAATAACTTCAACAGAATGAATGCAAGCTACTCCAACTGGCTCTGCTGACACAAGCAAGTTTGACTGTTTCCTCCTCTCCACTGTGTAGATTTTCCTTGTTAGTCAATCACTTCTCAGGATTTGGCCGTCAGGATGCAGCATTTATTGTGCATCCTTAACTGTCCTTGAACCGAACAGCCTGTGAGGCAATTTCATGAGCAATATCATTAATCTGAGCAAAGAGTCACATTTGGGCTACACTGCAAGGGTGAGAGATTTCCTTCCTGGGGGACATGAGTGAAGATGATTGGTTTTTCCTGAACAATCCAGTTCACCACTACCAAGACTGGATGTTCTTTACTCCTTTGAAATTCCTGATCATTAACTAATGTTGCATGCCACAGCTGCCATGGTGTAATTTAAAAGCAGGTCTCTTGAGTATTAGTTTGGAATTGCAGATTATTAGTCAAGCTTCCAGCGTAGTAGTCAAGTGGTTGAACCACTACTGTATGTGCATCTGCCATTGGGAACCTGCCCCCGGTTTAATGGCTTGTTCAAGTGGTAGTAGCCCTGAGAGGGTACTGCTCTGTCAGAGTAGTTTCTTAGCCTACAAACTGGGAGCTGAGTCTCTCGGAGACATTAAATGTGCCACAGTATATTTACTTAGGTCTGTATTGACCAACAAGAATAGTCAGTTGTAGATTCAGAGTCACAAAGATTCTGCACAGAAACGTGCCAGAAGGCTAACTCATCCTTCAGAATGGGCAACTCCAGGTGGGATCTGCCCACAGTTTTGTACAACAGGAACATCTCTTTGAGATTCAGGAATCAGCCAAATAATGTAAACATTCTTGCAAATGCAAGAAAGATTGAAATTAGGCATTCCAATCTGCATTCAAAATAGTTGTTTTTAACTGCTGTAAAACAATTCTCTGGAAATAAAAACTATCCATAATAAAATAACAATTGGACATTTGAAATGTTTGAGCATTTATTTTGTAAATGGGAGTGAACTTACGCAGGGAAAGTAGGTTACTGCATTCAGAGGCAGTAGCGCCTGGTTGCTGATAAACAGCTCAGGAGGGTTGGTAACTTGCTAAAACTTCCTGCCTTGATTTGTAGGGAATTATAGTTATTATTCATTTAGACACTTTAATGGTTAGTTGGATTGCAGGTGGGCTCACTGAACATGGCTACAGCGATTTTATGCGGAGACAGTCATTGGCTGAATTAAATATAGTTTTTTGCAAAATAAAACAAGAACTGCAATGATAGATTTAGATTATGTTCATTGCATCCCACACTAGCTTTGCTTTATCAGACAAAAGACATCGTCCATTGATGTCCCTTATAAGGCCATGTAAGTCTGCACCCATGTTTAATTGTATGTGGTTGGACTTGAGCAGCGTCTACTCAGGCTGCAATTATTATTCAGCCTGTCAGATGCCATTGCCTGCGGAGATGATGGGAAAGAACTAGCATAAAAGTGAAAAAAAATGCTTTACAGAGAATTAGATTGACTACACGGTGCAGCATTGAAAGAAATTGCCAGGGTAAACTATTTGTCCCTGTCAAGCCACTCAATTATTCAAAACGACAAATATCTAAAATGAAAATAGAAAAGGCTGGAGTTACTCAGCAGGATGGTTTGTATCTGTGGGAAAGGAAAGAAGCTTTCGGGTCAGAGCCCTTCCATCAGAAATGCGAAAGCAAAAGAAGAAGCTTGATAATTACAGGGAGGGTAGAGGGTGACCATGAGGATAAGCTGTAACCAAGGTTATCTGGGAGCAGTTAGAGGGTGAGAACAAAGACAGAAGAGAATAGGAGCTGTGAAATGCACAGCACAATAGGTATTAGCTGAGCATCAAAATCAACATCATATTCCTGCACCCTCCTTATTCCATCCGGTGCATTTTTTGCATTGATAAAGCTATTTCTTTGTCTTAATGATTCAATGATTTAGCCTCCACGGCCTCCTGTAGGAGAGAATTCTACTGATTCACCACCTTCACAGCTCACAATGTCTAACTCTGTAACCTGAGATGGTAACCCCTCATTCTAGACTACATCAACTAGGGGAATCCTTGATACACCTACCAGATATAGCCAAGTGCTACCAGAATCATGCAATATTCAATTAGATCCTCTCTCCTTCTAAACTCCAGGTAATATGAACCTCTTTGACACAATCTCTCCACATACATCAGACACACCATGCTATGCCAGATTCTAGATGAATATTTGCAAGTTAACCAGAGTGATTTAAAAAAATAATACTGGAGTAGTCCCTGGTTTGGGCACAATTAACCAGACAGGATTACATTGGATCGTCACTGCTGCCTCTGATTTTGCAATTAACATTATTACATAAATGAGCAAACAATAATACTAGTATTATGTTTTGTAACTCCAAAACATAAATCTAATTGCAAGGAAAAGACTGAGCCAGGAATGCGAGTCTAACTTCAGGTTTTACTTTAAGCAAAGCATGCACTTATCATGTGGTAGCATTGTGACCTATGCAACTCACATATTTTTTTTACATATAATGCGTAATGAATTATTCAGACGAGTAAGAATGCTTAATCAAACAATATATTTACAATATTACTTAAACACTATTGAAATATTAAATACACAGCACTCCTTCCTGCTTAGCTCTAAACTCCAATGCAATATAGAATGCATCTCAACTATATACCCTGTATACTATATAATGCAACTTCTATACAGACATCCACAGCATAGTAAATTTTATTTTGCCCCATTCCAGCCTATAGATTTAATTGCTGCGGAGGCTTTCTTACTCTTGTGGGATAATGTTTTTCCTTACAAGGGGGATCACTCTGCTTGGCGGCTGAGACCTGTGGCTGTGAAACAATCTCAGGTTTTGGGGCCTCCTCCATATTGGCTGTAAGAGTTGATTCTGAGTCTGCAGTAAGTGATTCTGACAGTTCTAGCCACCTTGCTTCGCTTTCATTTTCTTCTTCTAGTTTGTGCATCTTGATCTGGGGAAGGTACATTTAGTCACTGGAGTATTCTCTTATTAACCCTTCTATTGCTCCCTTTACAATCTGATCTCTCCTCTTGGTTTCCTCATCCACAACGTTATCTGACAAATTCTCTGTTTTTGTATCTCCATTGACGCCTTTCTTTTTGGCCGTACATTCATCCAGCTAGGCTTTGGTCTTTGCACTTGCTTTTACAAGCAGCTTTTTGTCTCCCACTTGAAGTTCTGCAATAACCTTCTTGAGCACAGGGTAGATCTTGGTTCTTTAGGCTCACAAAAGCAGAATACATGCAACCTTCCTGAAGCTCCTTGAACTCTCTTCCTGCTTAAAACCAAGCCACATTTTGCAAGTTTTTTTTAGGCATCCATTAGTCTCATGAGACCGTGGATTTGCACCTTGGAAGGTTTCCAGGGCACAGGGCTGGGCAAAGTTGTATGGAAGACCAGCAGTTGCCCATGCTGCAAGTCTCCCCTCTCCACGCCACCGATGTTGTCCAAGGGAAGGGCATTAGGACCCATACAGCTTGGCACTGGTGTCGTCGCAGAGCAATGTGTGGTTAAGTGCCTTGCTCAAGGACACAACATGCTGCCTCAGCCAAGCCTCGAACGAGTGACCTTCAGATCACTAGACAAACGCCTTAACAACTTGGCCACGTGCCAACATTTTGCAAGTAACCACCCGATTAATGTATCAAAGCTTTCTCAGATATGTTACCTACAAAAACTGTTGTAGTCGGATCACTGCTTTCATCACTTTCTTGATTCCTCTGGGCAGCATGGACTTTCCTTGGTCCAATATGCTTTCCAACTAGAGGCACAGAGGCTGGCACCAAAGTCTGTTTGTCCCCTGTTGGGGAAAGGTTCATGGTGGATGGTATGGAGACAGTTGTGGCAACATCCACTACATTTCTTAATTCACTTTCAGTTGGCTTCATTGCAGAGGATGTGGCATGCCAATGGTGGATATATCTCCAATCAAGTTGCAATTGTCTCAGCCACTCACATCCCCACAATGCTGGCCCTTCTGTTTTTACCACATACAAGCCCAATGTGGCTTGTTGGTTGTTGTATTTCACTGTTACAAATGTCATTCCCACAGGAGTTATCTTTTCCCCTGTATAAGTCCTCATTTGGACATCTGCACACTTCAGTTTAGTATCTTTAAAATGCCATTCAAACCCATTTTGTGGAATGACTGAAATAGTTGAACCAGTGTCCAATTTCATTTAAATTAATTTGCTGTTCACTTCTGGTGTAAGCCATATTGCTTGTCTATTATTAGCTTTCACATTGTAAATCTCAAGGCTACAAAATCACATGTCACTCTCATCATTATCAGAATTTTCATCCGCAGCATGCAGATTAGTGCTCTTTTTGTCATAAGGCGGCGGCTGGGAACGGACCCAAGTGCAATACACAGACACTGAAGTACTAGGGACAGGACTAGGATACAGGGCAATGGCAAGGACATGGACAGGAAAACCAGGACCCTGGAACAGGACTGGACAAAAGAGCTAGGAGCCCGGGCTTGTACTCAGAGCCAGACTGGACAAGGACCCAGTACCTGGGTCTTGCCTCTGGTTCGGACCCCAGAACTAGGCAAGGACGAGGCATGGCAGGAGGCAGGAGGCTGGAGTCTTCAGGCTTGAGGCTAGAGGCTAGAGACTTGGCTTGGCTTGGCAAGAGGCTAGATGCTAGAGGCTGGAGTCTTCAGGCTGGAGGCTAGGCAAGAGACGAGGCGAGGCTTGGCGGGAGGCTGGAGGCTTGAGACTTGAGACGAGGCGAGACTTGAGACTTGAGGCGAGGCGAGGCTGGAGGCTGGAGGCTTGAGGCTTGAGGTTTGAGGCTGGAGGCTGGAGGCTGGAGGCTGGAGGCTGGAACTTTGAGGCTTGAGGCTTGAGGCTTGAGGCGAGGCTGGAGGCAGGAGACTTGAGACGAGGCGAGGCTGGAGGCTGGAGGCAGGAGACTTGAGGCCAGGCGAGGCTGGAGGCTGGAGGCTGAAGGAAAGAGACTTGAGGCCAGGCGAGGCTGGAGGCTGGAGGCAGGAGACTTGAGGCGAGGTGAGGCTCCTCCTGGGCAGGGTGCAGATCACCTGGGCAGGGCGTGGATCGCCACCCGACAGAGGCAAGGGACAGGAAGGGACAGAACCAACCACAGGTAGCGGCAAGACGGCCTGGCTTACCCGATGGAGGCAAGGGACAGGAAGAGACAGAACCAACCCCAGGTAACGACAAGACGGCCTGGCTTACCTGGGCGGAGGCAAGGGACAGGAAGGGAGGTAGGTACAGGGTGACTCCAGGACAGGACTGCAGGTGAGACGAGGTGAGAGTTACCGGCAAGACAAGGCAGGGCTTCAGGCGAGGAAACAGAAGGCTGAGCAAGGGATACAAGGAGTAATGACAAGAACAATCCAGCCGCCACGCCTGGGTCTCTGAAGGTATTTATGCAGCCAGCCCCAACGAGCGTCAGCTGCCTCAATTTGAACTCAACAAGAACAGAAATAGGGTAGTCAGGAAAACCTGGAGCAAGGGTGGATGGACCGGACTGTGAACTGGAATACGGACTTCACGGACTGGACCATGACACTTTTTGAAACTACAACTTGACTCTTCATCTTTTTCTCTTCCCTGTTCAGTCCATTTGTTTTTGTCTACCTGAGATGCTCTTTCTATGTGATCCACTTTGTTGCATTTTCTACAAGTTTCACCTGCATTGATGTAGTGTATATGAATCTCTGCCTTAATGGTAATGCAATTTGTTCGGCCAGGCCAGTTTTTGTTTAGACATTGCAATTTTGTTCACGCTCACTTTCATTCCTGACTGCAACTCAATTGCGCCTCTATCTGTTGTTTCCATTGATGCAGCTATTTCAACTGCTCTTTTAAATGTCAGTTGTGCTTCTATTAGGAGCTGTTTTTGAATGCCTTCCTTTGAGATTCCACAAACTAAATGACCTCTTAGTGCATCATTAAGCCCATTATTGAACTGACAATGCTCAGACAACTTCTTCAATTTTTCAATTTAGGAGCACCCTAAATTTTTCACTGCAGGCTCATCTCATTACTAATATTGCCTCATTTTGTGCTCTTTCCTCAGAGAGCAGCAACTTATTGGGAATGAATTGAATACTGCTTCCAAGGCCAAAGCCATCATCATCTTATGAGTCCAGATAAAGGGTCTTGACCCAAAACATCAATTCTTTACTTCCCTCCATAAATGCAGCCTGAACACTCCAGTTCCTTCAGCGTTTTGTGTGTTGCTCCACATTCCAGCATCCACAGTCCCTATTGTTGTCATCTCATCTCATAAGAGGGCAGCAAGGTAGTGTAATGTTTAGCACCACACTTTACATTGCCAGCTGTAATATCAGGCTTCGATTTTTGCCTCTGTCTGTAAGGAGTTTGCATCTTCTCGTATGACCAGCAACACACATCAAAGTTGCTGGTGAACGCAGCAGGCCAGGCAGCATCTCTAGGAAGAGGTGCAGTCGACGTTTCAGGCCGAGACCCTTCGTCAGGACTAACTGAAGGAAGAGTGAGTAAGGGATTTGAAAGTTGGAGGGGGAGGGGGAGATCCAAAATGATAGGAGAAGACAGGAGGGGGAGGGATGGAGCCAAGAGCTGGACAGGTGATTGGTAAAAGGGGATACGAAAGGATCATGGGACAGGAGGTCCGGGAAGAAAGACAAGGAGGTGGGGGGGGACCCAGAGGATGGGCAAGAGGTATATTCGGAGGGACAGAGGGAGAAAAAGGAGAGTGAGAGAAAGAATGTGTGCATAAAAATAAGTAACAGATGGGGTATGAGGGGGAGGTGGGGCCTTAGCGGAAGTTAGAGAAGTTGATGTTCATGCCATCAGGTTGGAGGCTACCCAGATGGAATATAAGGTGTTGTTCCTCCAACCTGAGTGTGGCTTCATCTTTACAGTAGAGGAGGCTGTGGATAGACATGTCAGAATGGGAATGGGATGTGGAATTAAAATGTGTGGCCACTGGGAGATCCTGCTTTCTCTGGCGGACAGAGCGTAGATGTTCAGCAAAGCGGTCTCCCAGTCTGCGTCGGGTCTCGCCAATATATAAAAGGCCACATCGGGAGCACCGGACGCAGTATATCACCCCAGTCGACTCACAGGTGAAGTGTTGCCTCACCTGGAAGGACTGTTTGGGGCCCTGAATGGTGGTAAGGGAGGAAGTGTAAGGGCATGTGTAGCACTTGTTCCGCTTACACGGATAAGTGCCAGGAGGGAGATCAGTGGGGAGGGATGGGGGGGACGAATGGACAAGGGAGTTGCGTAGGGAGCGATCCCTGCGGAATGCAGAGAGACGGGGTGAGGGAAAGATGTGCTTAGTGGTGGGATCCCGTTGGAGGTGGCGGAAGTTACGGAGAATAATATGTTGGACCCGGAGGCTGGTGGGGTGGTAGGTGAGGACCAGGGGAACCCTATTCCTAGTGGGGTGGCGGGAGGATGGAGTGAGAGCAGATGTACGTGAAATGGGGGAGATGCGTTTAAGAGCAGAGTTGATAGTGGAGGAAGGGAAGCCCTTTTCTTTAAAAAATGAAGATATCCCCCTAGTCCTAGAATGAAAAGCCTCATCCTGAGAGCAGATGCGGCGGAGACGGAGGAATTGCGAGAAGGGGATGGCGTTTTTGCAAGAGACAGGGTGAGAATAGGAATAGTCCAGATAGCTGTGAGAGTCAGTAGGCTTATAGTAGACATCAGTGGATAAGCTGTCTCCAGAGACAGAGACAGAAAGATCTAGAAAGGGGAGGGAGGTGTCGGAAATGGACCAGGTAAACTTGAGGGCAGGGTGAAAGTTGGAGGCAAAGTTAATAAAGTCAACGAGTTCTGCATGCGTGCAGGAAGCAGCGCCAATGCAGTCGTCGATGTAGCGAAGGAAAAGTGGGGGACAGATACCAGAGTAGGCACGGAACATAGATTGTTCCACAAACCCAACAAAAAGGCAGGCATAGCTAGGACCCATACGGGTGCCCATAGCTACACCTTTAGTTTGGAGGAAGTGGGAGGAGCTGAAGGAGAAATTATTAAGAGTAAGGACTAATTCCGCTAGACGGAGCAGAGTGGTGGTAGAGGGGAACTGATTAGGTCTGGAATCCAAAAAGAAGCGTAGAGCTTTGAGACCTTCCTGATGGGGGATGGAAGTATATAAGGACTGGACATCCATGGTGAAAATAAAGCGGTGGGGGCCAGGGAACTTAAAATCATCGAAAAGTTTAAGAGCGTGAGAAGTGTCACGAACATAGGTAGGAAGGGATTGAACAAGGGGTGATAAAACTGTGTCGAGGTATGCAGAAACGAGTTCGATGGGGCAGGAGCAAGCTGAGACAATAGGTCGGCCAGGACAGGCAGGTTTGTGGATCTTGGGTAGGAGGTAGAAACGGGAAGTGCGGGGTATGGGAACTATAAGGTTGGTAGCAGTGGATGGGAGATCCCCTAAGCGGATAAAGCTCTTCTCACCCTGTCTCTTGCAAAAACGCCATCCCCTTCTCGCAATTCCTCCGTCTCCACCGCATCTGCTCTCAGGATGAGGCTTTTCATTCTAGGACGAGAGAGATGTCTTCATTTTTTAAAGAAAGGGACTTCCCTTCCTCCACTATCAACTCTGCTCCTAAACGCATCTCCCCCATTTCACGTACATCTGCTCTCACTCCATCTTCCCGCCACCCCACTAGGAATAGGGTTCCCCTGGTCGTCACCTACCACCCCACCAGCCTCCGGGTCCAACATATTATTCTCCGTAACTTCCGCCACCTCCAACGGGATCCCACCACTAAGCACATCTTTCCCTCACCCCGTCTCTCTGCATTCCGCAGGAATTGCTCCCTACGCAACTCCCTTGTCCATTCGTCCCCCCCATCCCTCCCCACTGATCTCCCTCCTGGCACTTATCCGTGTAAGCGGAACAAGTGCTACACATGCCCTTACACTTCCTCCCTTACCACCATTCAGGGCCCCAAACAGTCCTTCCAGGTGAGGTAACACTTCACCTGTAAGTCGACTGGGGTGATATACTGAGTCCGGTGCTCCCGATGTGGCCTTTTATATATTGGCGAGACCCGACGCAGACTGGGAGACCGCTTTGCTGAACATCTACGCTCTGTCCGCCAGAGAAAGCAGGATCTCCCAGTGGCCACACATTTTAATTCCACATCCCATTCCCATTCTGACATGTCTATCCACAGCCTCCTCTACTGTAAAGATGAAGCCACACTCAGGTTGGAGGAACAACACCTTATATTCCGTCTGGGTAGCCTCCAACCTGATGGCATGAACATCGACTTCTCTAACTTCCGCTAAGGCCCCACCTCCCCCTCGTACCCCATCTGTTACTTATTTTTATGCACACATTCTTTCTCTCACTCTCCTTTTTCTCCCTCTGTCCCTCTGGATATACCTCTTGCCCATCCTCTGGGTCCCCCCCCACCTCCTTGTCTTTCTTCCCGGACCTCCTGTCCCATGATCCTTTCGTATCCCCTTTTGCCAATCATCTGTCCAGCTCTTGGCTCCATCCCTCCCCCTCCTGTCTTCTCCTATCATTTTGGATCTCCCCCTCCCCCTCCAACTTTCAAATCCCTTACTCACTCTTCCTTCAGTTAGTCCTGACGAAGGGTCTCGGCCTGAAACGTCGACTGCACCTCTTCCTACAGATGCTGCCTGGCCTGCTGCGTTCACCAGCAACTTTGATGTGTGTTGCTTGAATTTCCAGCATCTGCAGAATTCCTGTTTGCGTTTAAATTCTCCTATGACCATGTAGGTTTCTTCTGGGCGCTCCAATTTCCTCTCATGTTCCAAAAAGATGTGCGGTTAAGGTTAATGGGTTGTGGGCATGCTACGTTGACACCGGAAGTGTGATGGCACTTGAGGGCTTCCCAACATAATCCTCACTGATTTGATGTGATGCCAATAACATCTTTCTTGGTATGCTTTGATGTACATGTGACAAATAAAGCCAATCTTTATAAAAAGATGATAGAAACATAGAAACATAGAAAATAGGTGCAGGAGTAGGCCATTCGGCCCTTTGAGCCTGCACAGCCATTCAGTACGATCATGGCTGATCATCCAACTCAGAACCCCGCCCCAGCCTTCCCTCCATATCCTCTGATCCCCGTAGCCACAAGGGCCATATCTAACTCCCTCTTAAATATAGCCAATGAACGGCCTCACTGTTTCCTGTGGCAGAGAATTCCACAGATTCACCACTCTCTGTGTGAAGAAGTTTTTCCTCATCTCGGTCCTAAAAGGCTTCCCCTTTATCCTCAAACTGTGGCCCCTCGTTCTGGACTTCCCCAACATCGGGAACAATCTTCCTGCATCTAGCCTGTCCAATCCCTTTACGATTTTGTACATTTCAAACAGATCCCCCCTCAATCTTCTAAATTCCAGAGAGTACATGCCTAGTCGATCCATTCTTTCATCATATGAAAGTCCTGCCATCCCAGGAATCAATCTGGTGAACATTCTTTGTACTCCCTCTATGGCATGAATGTCTTTCCTCAGATTAGGGGACCAAAACTGCACACAATACTCCAGGTATGGTCTCACCAAGGCCTTGTACAACTGCAGTAGTACCTCCCTGCTCCTGTACTCGAATCCGCTCGTTATAAATGCCAGCATACCATTCACCTTTTTCACCGCCTGCTGTACCTGCATGCCCACTTTCAATGACTGGTGTACAATGACACCCAGGTCTCGTTGCACCTCCCCTTTTCCTAATTGGCCACCATTCAGATAATAATCTGTTTTCCTGTTCTTGCCACCAAAGTGGATAACCTCACATTTATCCACATTAAATTGCATCTGCCATGAATTTGCCCACCCACCTAACCTATCCAAGTCACCCTGCATCCTCTTAGCATCCTCCTCACAGCTAACACTGCCGCCCAGCTTCGTGTCATCCGCAAACTTGGAGATGCTGCATTTAATTCCCTCATCTAAGTCATTAATATATATTGTAAACAACTGGGGTCCCAGCACTGAGCCTTGCGGTACCCCACTAGCCACTGCCTGCCATTCTGAAAAGGTCCCGTTTATTCCCACTCTTTGCTTCCTGTCTGCCAACCAATTCTCTATCCACATCAATACCTTATCCCCAATACTGTGTGCTTTAAGTTTGCACACTAATCTCCTGTGTGGGACCTTGTCAAAAACCTTTTGAAAATCCAAATATATCACATCCACTAGTTCTCCCCTATCCTACTAGTTACATGCTCCAAAAATTCTGTGAGATTCGTCAGACATGATTTTCCTATCACAAATCCATGCTGACTTTGTCCGATGATTTCACCGCTTTCCAAATGTGCTGTAATCACATCTTTGATAACTGACTCTAGCATTTTCCCCACCACCGATGTCAGACTTACCGGTCTATAATTCGCCGATTTCTCTCTCCCTCCTTTTTTAAAAAGTGGGGTTACATTAGCCACTTAATGCATCCACTATTTCTTGGGCCACTTCCTTAAGCACTCTGGGATGCAGACCATCTGGCCCTGGGGATTTATCTGCCTTTAATCCCTTCAGTTTACCTAACACCACTTCCCTACTAACATGTATTTCCCTCAGTTCCTCCATCTCTCTAGACCCTCGGTCCCCTACTATTTCCGGAAGATTATTTATGTCCTCCTTAGTGAAGACAGAACCAAAATAGTTATTCAATTGGTCTGCCATGTCCTTGTTCCCCATGATCAACTCACCTGTAAGGGACCTACATTCTGACTGTAAGGGACCTACATTTGTCTTAACCAATTTTTTTCTTTTCTCATATCTATAAAAGCTTTTACAGTCAGTTTTTATAATCCCTGCCATCTTTCTCTCATAAGCTTCTTTCTCTTTCCTAATTAAGCCCTTTGTCCTCCTCTGCTGTACTCTGAATTTCTCCCAGTCCTCAGGTGTGCTGCTTTTTCTGGCTAATTTGTATGTTTCTTCTTTGGAATTGATACTATCCCTAATTTCCCTTGTCAGCCACAGATGCACTACCTTCCCTGGTTTATTCTTTTGCCAAACTGGGATGAACAATTGTTGTAGTTCATCCATGCGATCTTTAAATGCTTGCCATTGCATATCCACTGTCAACCCTTTAAGTATCATTTGCCAGTCTATCTTAGCTAATTCATGTCTCATACCTTCAAAGTTACCCTTCTTTAAGTTCAGAACCTTTGTTACTGAATTAAGTATATCACTCTCCATCTTAATGGAGAATTCCACCATATTATGGTCACTCTTACCCAAGGGGCCTCGCACGACAAGATTGCTAACTAACCCTTCCTCATTACTCAATACCCAGTCTAGAATGGCCTGCTCTCTAGTTGGTTCCTCGACATGTTGGTTCCCGCATACATTCCTAGAAATCCTCTTCCTCAGCACCATTACCAGTTTGGTTCACCCAATCTATATGTAGATTGAAGTCATCCATTATAATTGCTGTTCCTTTATTGCACACATTTCTAATTTCCTGTTTAATGCCATCCCCAACCTCACTACTACTGTTAGGTGGCCTGTACACAACTCCCACCAGCGTTTTCTGCCCCTTAGTGTTATGCAGCTCTACCCATATTGATTCCACATCCTCCCGGCTAATGTCCTTCCTTTCTATTGCGTTAATCTCCTCTCTAACCACCAATGCCACCCCACCTCCTTGTCTTTCATGTCTATCCCTCCTGAATATTGAATATCCCTGAATGTTGAGCTCCAGTCCTTGGTCACCCTGGAGCCATGTCTCTGTGATCCCAACTATATCATATTCATTAATAACTATCTGCACATTCAATTCATCCACCTTGTTACGAATGCTCCTTGCATTGACACACAAAGCCTTCAGGCTTGCTTTTACAACACTTTTAGCCCTTATACAATTATGTTGAAAAGTGGCCCTTTTTGATTTTTGCCCTGGATTTGCCAGCCTGCCACTTTTACTTTTCACCTTACTACTTTTTGCTTCTACCCTCATTTTACACCCCTCTGTCTCTCTGCACTTGTTCCCATCCCCCTGCTACATTAGTTTAAATCCTCCTGAACAACAGTAGCAAATGCTCCCCCTAGGACATTGGTTCCAGTCCAGCCCAGGTGCAGACTGTCCTGTTTGTACTGTTCCCACCTCCTCCAGAACTGGTTCCAATGCCCCAGAAATTTGAATCCCTCCCCCTTGCACCATTTTTCAATCCACGTATTCATCTGAAATATCCTCCGATTTCTACTCTGACTAGCACGTGGCACTGGTAGTAATCCAGAGATTATTACCTTTGTGGTCCTACTGTTTAGTTTATCTCCTAACTCCTTAAATTCACCTTGTAGGACCTCATCCTGCTTTTTCCCTATATCGTTGGTACCTGTGTGCACCACGACCACTGGCTGTTCACCCTCCGACTCCAGAATGTCCTGCAGCCGCTCAGAGACATCCTTGACCCTTGCACCAGGGAGGCCACATACCATCCTGGAGTCTCGTTTGCGGCCGCAGAAACGTCTATCTATTCCTCTTACAATCAAATCCCCTATCACTATAGCTCTCCCACTCCTTTTCCTTCCCTCCTGTGCTGCAGAGCCACCCATGGTGCCATGAACTCGGCTGCTGCTGCCTTCCCCTGATGAGACATCTCCCCCAACAGTATCCAAAACAGTATATCTGTTTAGGAGGGAGATGACCTCAGGGGACTCCAGCACTACCTGCCTACTGCTACGCTGTTTAATGGCCACCCATTCCCCTTCTGCCTGTGTAGCCTTTACCTGCGGTGTGGCCAACTCACTGAACATGCTATTCACGACTTTCTCAGCATCGCGGTTGCTCCAGTATGAATCCAGTCTCAGCTCCAGCTGCTCAATGCGGTCTGCCAGAAGCTGCAGCTGGACACATTTCCTGCACACATAGTCATCAGGGACACTGGAAGTATCTCTGATTTCCCACATGCTGCAGGAAGAACAAACCACGGGGCCGATCTCAGCTGTCATGACCTACCCAATATGCTACAGACTCGCCGCCTTCCTTGCTTCATATAAAATACCACTGCAGACCGTTCTCCTTATAAAGAAACTTACCCAGCCTTACCTCACTTGGAGTGAAGCTCGTCCTCAGCCTCTGCTCGCCGAAGCCTCTCAAGACAAAGCTTTCCTACTCTGTCTCCCTCTACTCCGTCACCCGCTCCATCAAACTGCTCTCTTTTAAATACTCCCGCTGCCTCACAGACTGACTTACACGCACTTGCGCAGTCCTGTCCTGATCAACCGTCGAGAAAAATGATGCTTTCAGATGAGACATGGTCAAGAGGGGCACTCACAACATGGAGATGCAGCTGTAGCCTCTAACTCATTGGAGGGACAGCAGCTGATTGGCTGATCCTGGAGACGTCCATCCCCTTTTACTGACCAGGTCAGGTGAAGGCAAACCAGTACAAAGCTGCACTGTGAACTCCATGTCTCTATCTTGGCAAGGAATTGTGTTTGTTTTCCCATTGCAAATGAGTGCAAAGGAAACCTACAGTGGTGAGCTGGTCTATGGGTGAATACCTGCTGACATTGGCAGACATGCTCAGTCAATAATGGGTATTGTTATGTGGTAGTTCAAGGCATTTTAGAGGAACTTCCTATAAAACTGTGTGTGTACCAGTCTTTCCGTGAAATGAAAGAGAACATTGGCAGCTCGGGTTAACTGGTTGTTTGCTGAGCCAGGAGGTTAGGTGACAAATGTTTCATCACCATTCGAGGTGACATCATCAGTGCGCAATTGAATGTTGTTTCTGTGGAGTATTTACATTTATATTGGTCTGACTCATTGTCCTGATTGGTTGGCTAGTCTCACTGGCCGCTAGTCCCTGCTGCATCCCAGCCAACCAGATAGCTGACTGATTTCGGCTGGCCCGTATCCCTGGTTATCCGTTTGTTGTGAGCATTGATTCCTGTGGCTTATCCCCTTGGCCCCAATCCCACAGACACATAGATTTGTAAAATGTGTCCAATTCAATACCCTTGTTAATAGAGTCTTCCGTTGAGAACTAAGATTCAAAGAATTTTCTTGATTTCTTGTTTTGTGCTGCCGCCAGGATTTCTGTAGTTTCCCAGATGAACTTGTCTCCTTCTTGGTCTTCATGTACCAAGCTGAGTGACAGAGGA
This sequence comes from Mobula birostris, assembly GCF_030028105.1. NCBI lineage: Eukaryota > Metazoa > Chordata > Chondrichthyes > Myliobatiformes > Myliobatidae > Mobula > Mobula birostris. Next base: position 66,806,317 of record NC_092379.1, read on the forward strand.
TCATGTCTTCTCATGGCTAGCTGACGTTCATATGGTGTCAATTGTGCACTGATGATGTCACCTCAAATGGTGATGAAATGTTTCCGACCTAACCTCCAGGTTCAACAAACACTCCAATAAGCTGTCTTTCCTGTTTACAGGGAATGCACACAGAGGCTGGGGAGTCCACAAGATAGATGGTCCTGAAAAAGAGGCTAGCCATTGATTGATTCAAAATCCATCAGGTTAGCCTGACGTCGGTGCTGGGAAAGATGCTGGAGTCAATTATAAAAGATGAAATTACGACACATTTGGATAGCAGTAACAGGATTGGTCCAAGTCAGCATGGATTTACGAAGAGGAAATCGTGCTTGACTAATCTTCTGCAATTTTTTGAGGATGTAGCTATGAAAATGGACAAGGGAGAGCCAGTGAATGTAGTGTACCTGGACTTTCAGAAAGCCTTTGATAAAGTCCCACGTAGGAGATTAGTGGGCAAAATTAGGGCACATGGTATTGGGGGCAGAGTACTGACATGGATTAAAAATTGGCTGGCTGACAGAAAATAAAGAGTAGCGATTAACGGGTCCCTTTCAGAGTGGCAGGCGGTGACCAGTGGGGTACCACAGGGTTCAGTGCTGGGACCGCAGCTGTTTACAATACACATTAATGATTTAGACTAAGGGATTAAAAGTAACATTAGCAAATGTGCAGATGACACAAAGCTGGGTGGCAGTGTGAAATGTGAGGAGGATGTTATGAGAATGCAGGGTGACTTGGACAGGCTGGGTGAGTGGGCAGATGCAGTTTAATGTGGATAAATGTGAGGTTATCCACTTTGGTGGTAAGAACAGGAAGGCAGATTATTATCTAAATGGAGTCAAGTTAGGAAAAGGGGAAGTACAACGAGATCTAGGTTTTCTTGTACATCAGTCGCTGAAAGCAAGCATGCAGGTACAGCAAGCAGTGAAGAAAGCTAATGGCATGCTGGCCTTCATAACAAGGGGAACTGAGTATAGGAGCAAAGAGGTCCTTCTGCAGCTGTACAGGGCCCTGGTGAGACCGCACCTGGAGTATTGTGTGCAGTTTTGGTCTCCAAGTTTGAGGAAGGACATTCTTGCTATTGAGGGAGTGCAGCGCAGGTTCACAAGGTTAATTCCCGGAATGGCGGGACTGTCATATGTTGAGAGATTGGAGCAACTGGGCTTGTACACACTGGAATTTAGAAGGATGAGAGGGGATCTGATTGAAACATATAAGATTATTAAGGGATTGGACACACTGGAGGCAGGAAGCATGTTCCTGCTGATGGGTGAGTCCAGAACCAGAGGCCACAGTTTAGGAATAAAGGGTAGGCCGTTTAGAACGGAGTTGAGGAAAAAACTTTTTCACTCAGGGAGTGGTGGATATGTGGAATGCTCTGCCCCAGAAGGCAGTGGAGGCCAAGTCTCTAGATGCTTTCAAGAAAGAGATGGATAGAGCTCTTAAAGATAGCGGAATCAAAGGTTATGGGGATAAGGCAGGAACTGGATACTGATTGTGGATGATCAGCCATGATCACAGTGAATGGCGGTGCTGGTTCGAAAGGCCAAATGGCCTACTCCTGCACCTATTGTCTATTGTCTAAAGTCTTGCATTGCACTTTGTGCAGGGGGACAGAACCCTCATGTTTTCTTTATGAGTTAGAAGGATGACATTTGGCCCAGTGTGTCTATGCCCACATCTAGAGCCATCCCATTAATTCCATTGCCCCTCTTTTTAATCCATCCTCATGCCCACCAACATACATGGCCAATTAACCCATCAATCTGCAACTCAGAAACTGGAGCACTTCTGGCGAAACCTGCATGGTCACAGGGAGAAGGTGGAAACGTCACGCAGACTGCACAGAGGTCAAGATTGAACCTGAGTTAGAACATTGGAGAGCACAGCACAAGAACAGACCCTTCAGCCCACAATGTTGTGCTGAACCAGATAAAAAATAAATCAACCCCCCCAAAAAAATTAATCCCTCCTACCTACATCATGTCCATATCCCTCCATCTTCCTCACATTCATGTGTCTATCTGAACGTCTCTTAGAAGCCTCTAATGTATTTGCCTCTAACACTATACCAGGCAGCACACTCCAGGCATCCTCCACTCTCTGAATGAAAAGCTTAGCCTTCACAACCACTTTGAACCTACCCCTTCTCAGCTTCAATGCATGCCCCCTGATATTAGACATTTCTGCCCCAGGAAACAGACACTCCCTGTCTACTCTACCTATGCTCTCAGAATCTTATAAATGTGTATCAGATCTCCCCTCAGCCTTCACCAGTCCAAAGAAAACAACCCAAGTTTGTCCTGCCTCTCATGATACCACATGCCCTCTATACCAGGCAGCATCCTGGTAAAGCTCTTCTGTACCCCCTCCGAAGCCTTCTATAGTGGGATAGTTGGGTGACCAGAGCTGTACGCAATACTCCAGATGTGGCCTATCCAGAGTTTTATTAAGTTGTAACATAAGCTCTTGACTTTTGAACTCAATGCCTCAACTCATAAAAGCAACATTACCATAAGACTTCGTAACCACCCTGTCTCCTGCACCATCACCTCAGCCACTCATTCATCCATTCTCACCCCATTCTTACTTGTACTAGCCCATGGCACAGGGAGCAACCTGGAGATTACTATCTTGGAAGTTCTTTTCTTTAGCCTCTTCCCTAACTCTATATACTCACTGTGTAAGACCGCTTCCCTTTTCTGCCTATGTCATTGGTACCAATATGCACCACAACCTCTGGCTGTTCCTCCTCCCCCTTGAGAATATCCTACAGCCTCTCTGATACATCCTGGACCTTAACACCCAGGAGGCAACCCAACATTCTGGTGTCTCTCTTGTGGCCTCAGAATGTCCTGTCTATCTCCCTTACTCCTGAGTCCCCTATCACTACCGCACCGCCTGACTTTGTCCTTCCCTCTTGATCCTCAGACCCGGCCACAGTTCCACCACCCTGGCTGCTGCTTCCACGCCCTGATGGGTCATCTCCTCCAGCAGCATCCAAAGGTGTGTGGTTGTTGCTGAGGGGAAGGGCCACGGGGGAACCATGCACTGGCTTCTTGATGCCTTTACCTCTCCTGGTGGTCACTGACTAGTGAGTACTGAGCTGGCAGTGCTATGGAGCAGCAAAGCTAGCTGCCCTCTATTTCACAGGGACGTGAACACTCAGTTGTTAAGTGTATCCAAAGGTGAGACCGATAGTTATTTGGATACTGAAACCTGATTTGGGATTAGACTTAAAAGATGAACCAGGTCCAGGATCCACTGTGAACGGGTTTGAGGGGACGTATGATTTACTCCAGCTCCTATTATCTGATGTTGTTATTTTGGTGAATTCATTGCCACTGAATCAGCACTGAACCTTCACTAACCTTCATCCTCTTCAGCAAAAAGCGACTGGGAAGATCCTCTTTGGTTGCATCTGCCAACACCTGAGACTGGTTGAAGAGGACTACTTTGGTGTGGAGTTCAGCAATCGCCATGGGAACATGGTAAGTGATGACCTTTTTCAGTCAAATGGTAGCAAACTTAGTAGCAACATGAAGTTTAGAGAACTGATACTCAGACCAAATCGAATGCGAACCCGAAGAAAAATTTTGAAAAGTACTAAACAAGCAATTTTTCAGTTTATTAGAATGGTAGTTACTAACTTCATCTGTAAAAGTCTCAAAGCATTTCTAGGCAGTAGCCAGGATGTGGAGATAGAAAAGGCACGTAAAAAGGGCAATGTTATGATGGTCATAGGGATTTCAACATATAGGTAGATTGGGAAAATTAGGTGGGTGCTAGATCCCGAGAGAAGGAATTTGTAGAATGCTGATGGGGTGGTGTTTTAGAGCAGCTTATGGTGGAGCTCACTGGGGTAAAGGCAATTCTGTATTGTGTGTTGTGTAATGAACCAGATTTGATTGGGGAGCTTAAGGTAAAAGGAATCCTTAGGAGGCTGTGATCATCGTATGATAGAATTCACCCACCAGTTTGAGAGAGAGAAGTTAGAATTGGATGTTTTGATATTAAAACTGAGTAACGTTAATTACAGAGGCATGAGGGAGGAGCTGGCCATAGTTGATTGGAAGCGGACACCAGCAGGGATGACAGAAGAGAAGCAATGGCTGGAATTTCTGGGGCCAATTTAGAAAGCAGGGAATCAGTTTTTCTCAAAGAACCGTTCTAAAGGAAGGACAAGGTAACTGTGGCTGACAAAGGAAGCCAAAGACAACATAAAAACCAAATGTGGGCATCCAATATAACAAAAAATAGTAGAAGCTAGAGAGATGGGAAGTGTTTAAAAACCACAAAAGGCAACTAAAGAAGAAGAGTAAAGATGAAACATGAAGCCAATAATATATAAGAACCAATATAATAAAAAATACAAAAGAGTAGAAGAGAGGCAAGCATGTAAAATTGACCACTGGAAAATGACACTGGAGAAGGAGTAATAGAGGACAAAGAAATCTCTGACAAACTGAGTAAGTATTTTGTATCAATCTTCAATGTGGAAAACACCAGCTGTATGCCAGAAATTTGAGAGTATCAGGGGCAAAAGTGAGTATAGTCACGATTACTAAGGGAAAGGTGGTTGGGAGGCTGATAGATAAGTCACCTGGACCAGATGGACCACATGCCAGGGATCTGAAAAAGGTAGCTCAAGAGATTCTGGAGGCATTAGTAATGATCTTTCAAGAATCACTGAATTCTGGAGTGGTTCTGGAGAACTGGAAAATCACAAGTGCCAGACCACTGGTTAAGAAGGGAGGGAGGCAGGAAGCAGGAAATTATAGGCCAGTTAGCCTGACTTCAGTGGCTGGGAAAGTGTTGGAGTTCATTATGAGAGTCAGAGAGTCGTACAGAAGTATAGCACAGAAACAGGACCTTTGGCCCATCTAGTCTATGCCAAACTGTTTAAACTGCCCAGTCCCATTGACCTGCACCAGGACCGAAGCCCTCCTACTCTTCTATCCATGTAACTATCCAAACTTCTCCTAAACATTGACATCAAACTCACATGTACCACTTGCGTTGGCAGCTCATTTCACACTGTCACAACCCTCTGAGTGATGAAGTTATTATATTTTTCACCTTTAACCCATGACCTCTAGTTGTAGTCCCACCCAACCTCAGTGGAAAAAGCCTGCTTGCATTTACCCTATCTATATTCCTATAATTTTGTATACCACTATCAAATCTCCCCTCAATCTTAAAGGAATAAAGTACTAACCACCTCAGCCAATGCCAAGCAGGTTCTAGATGATCTGAACGATGTGATCAGCATGCACAAAACAGCACACCCCTGATGCCTTTCACAATCATTTTGGGGGATTTTAACCAGGCCAGCTTGAAAAAATCACTAAACAATTATCATCAACAAAACACTTGTACCACTGTTACACCACTATTAAGAATGCTTACTGTGATATCCCACACTCTCACTTCAGGAAGTCTGATCACCTGCTACTCCCTGAGTATAGGCAGAGGCTGAAGACTGCAGCACCAGTAGTGAGGACCAGGAAGGTACGGACAAGGGAAGCACAGGAGTGCTTACAAGACTGTTTTGAATAGGTGGACTGGACTATAGTCAGTGATTCATCTTTGAACCTGGATGAGTATGCTGCAGTTATTACTAACTTTTGTTAAAACCTGTGTGGATGAGTGTGTGCCTACAAAAACATGCCGTACATTCCCAAAGCAAAAGCCATGGATGAATCAGGAGGTTCATCGTCTGCCGAGGGCTAGATCTGTGGCATTTAAGTCTGGCAACTCAGGTCTGTACCAGAAAACCAGGTATGGCTTGCGGAGAGCTATTTCAATAGCAAAGAGACAATACCGAGTGAGGTTGGAGGTGACATCAGATGCACGTCAACTCTGGCAGAACGTTATTTCCTACAAAGTGAAACCTAATAGCATGAGTGGCAGTGATGCTTCACTACCAGATGAACTCAAACACCTTCTGTGCCCGCTTTGAAAGGGAGAATATAACTACTGCTGTGAAGATCCCTGCTGTACCCAGTAACCCTGTGATCTCTGTCTCAGAGACTGATGTCAGGCTGTCTTTCAGGAGGGTGAACCCTAGCAAGGAGGCAGGCCCCGATGGAGCACCTGATAAGGCTCTGAAAACTTGTGCCGACCAATTGGCAGGTGTATTCAAGGACATTTTCAACCTCTCACTGCTATGGTCGGAAGTTCTCACCTGTTTCAAAAAGGCAACTATTATACCAGTGCTTAAGAAGAATAATGTGAGCTACCTTAATGACTATCACCCAGTAGCACTCACATCTACAGGTTGGTCGTGACTAGACTGAACTCTTACCTCAGCAAGGACCTGGACCCATTGCAATTTGTCTATCACCACGATAGGTCAACGGCAGACGCAATCTCAATGGCTCTTCACACGGCTTTAGACCACCTGGCCAACACAAACACCTACATCAGAATGCTGTTCTTCAACTATAGCTCAGCATTTAATACCATCATTCCCACAACCCTGATTGAGAAGTTGAAGAACCTGGGCTTCTGTACCTCTCTCTGCAATTGGATCCTTGATTTCCTAACTGGAAGACCACAATCTGTGTGGATTGGTGATAACATCTCCTCCTCGCTGACGATCAACACCAGCGCACCTCAGCAATGTGTTCTTAGCCCACTACTCTACTCTCTCTATTCCCATGACTGTGTGGCTAGGTATAGTTCAAATATCATTTATAAATTTGCTGATGATACAACCATTGTCGGTAGAATCTCAGGTGGAGACAAGAGGGCATACAGGAAGGAGATATACCAACTAGTGGAGTGGAGTCACAGCAACAACCTTGCACTCAACGTCAGTAAGACCAAAGAGCTGATTGTGGACTTCTGAAGGAGTAGGATGAGGGAACATGAACCAATCCTCATGACAGGGATCAGAAATGGAGAGAGTGAGCAATTTCGAGATCCTGTGTGTCAAGATCTCTGAGGATCTAACCTGGTCCCAACATAGCGATGCAGCTGGCTATTAAGAAGGCAAGACAGCAGCTATAGTTCATTAGGAGTTTAAGGAGAATTGGTTTGATACCTAAAGCACTCAAAAGCTTCTATACATGTACCGTAGAAAGAATTCTCATAGGCTGCACTCACTTTCTAGTATGGGGGGAAGGGAGATATGCACAGGATTGAGAGAAGCTACAGAAAGTTGTAAAATTAGTCAGCTACATTTTGGATACTAGCCTCCATATTATCCAGGACATCTTCAAGGAGTGGTGCCTCAGAAAGGAAGCATCCATTATTAAGGACCCCCACCACCCAGGACATGCCCTCTTCTCACTGTTACCAACAGGTAGGAGGTACAGAAGCCTGAAGGCACACACTCAGCGATTCAGGAACAGCTTCTTCCCCTCTGCTATCCAATTCCTAAATGGACATTGAACTCATGATCACCTCCTCACTTTTTTATTATTTCCATTTTTGCACTTTTTAAAAATTTAACTATTTTATGTATATACACACATACTTTTTGTAATTGATTTAGTTATTTTTTTATTTTTCTATATGATCATGTATGGCATTGTACTGCTGCCTCTAAGTTAAAAAACTTCACAACCTAAACCTGATTTGGATTCTGACCAATTCAAACTTTTCCTCTAACTCAGGTCCTCCAGTTCCAGCAACATCCTTGTAAATTTTTTCTCTACTCTTTCAATCTTATTCATATTTTCCTGTAGGGAGATGACCAAAACTGCACATAATAGTCCAAACTAGGCCTCACTAATGTCTGAAACAACTTCAGCATAACATCCCATCTCCTGTACTCAATACCTTGATTTATGAAGGCTAAGGTGCTAAAAGCTTTCTTTACAACTTATCTACCTGTGATGCCACTTACAATGAATTATGGATCTGTATTCCCACATCCCTTTGTTCTACCACACTGCTGAGTGCCCTGCATAAGACCTACTCTGGATGGTCCTACCAAAGTGCAACACCTCGCACTTGTCTGCATTAAATTCCATCTGCCATTTTTCAGCCCCTTTTTCCAGCTGGTCCGGATCCAAAGGCAAGCTCTGATTGTCTTCCACACAGTCCACTACACCTCCTATCTTGACAACATCCACAAATTTGATGATCAGTTAACCACATTATCATTCAAATCATTGATACAGATGACGAACAACAATGGACCCAGCACCGATCCCTGTGGCACTCAACTAGGCACAGGTCTCCAGTCAGAGAGGCAACCATCTACTACCACCCTCTGGCTTCTCTTCTCTTCACTTCTACAGACTCTGTGTCTGTTTGCCAAGTAAATACAGGTGCAAAATATCAATTGAAGATCTCCCCCTTCTCTCTTGGCTCCACGCATCCATTACCATTTTGATCTCCAAGGGGGCGTATTTTGTCAGAGATACCTATCTGTGTCTACAGATGGATATATTTAAAATGGATGTTGATATATTCTTGATTACTAAGGGCATTTAAGGTTAAGACAAGAAGGCAGGAGAATGGGGTTAAGAGGGAGATTAAATCAGCCATGATTGAGTGTCAGGGCAGATTTGATGGGCTGAATGGCCTAATTCTGCTCATATGTCTTATGGTTTTGTTACAAAGTTGTGCAGCGCAGGGCACAGTGATGAGGTCTCAACGCTTGCAGATGGTGACCTTCTGAGAAGGTCAGTGGCCGTTCCCACGAGTTTCCTTGTCCTTGTGTGGCAGTTTTATCTGTGCTTACTGGTTGAGATTGGGGAGTGCATTGGTGTAAGAAAATCGAGCATGTCCCTGTCCACTGGGATGCATTTCCCCACTGAAGAGATCTACCAGAGTGAAGGAGGAATCATATGCCCATCCCAGAAGCATGGAATTCGCAGCAGGAAGTTCTTCTCAAGATTCACAAGGGCGTGGAAACCTTCTCCGTATATAAAGAGCCCAAGTTGTTAAGGGAAAACTGAATGGATCTGTAAGTCCAGCAAATAGTTGCCTGCATGTGTGGGGAACCAATAGTGCTCCAATGCCCAAATTAACATGCATTCTTCACTAAAATTTATCAAATTATAGGAGGCATTAGTAGGGTAGACAGTCCGAATCTTTCTCCCAGCACAAAATTTTCAAACACCTGAAGACATGCATTTAAAATGAGAGTTAGAAAGTTTAAAGTTGTGTGGAATAAGTTTTTTTTTACACTCAGAGTAGAAGGTGCCTTGAGCAGGTTGTCAGCAGTTGTGCTGGAAGTACTTTCCTTCAGTCTTCACTGTGGAAGATGCTAGCTACGTGCCAGAGGTCCGTGAGTATCAGGGAACAGGAAAAAGTGCGAGGCAAACTGAAAGGTCTTAAGGTGGATAAGTCACCTGGACCAGATGGACAATATCCCGAAGTTCTGAGAGAGGTTGCTGAAGAGATATTGGATGCATTGGTCATGATCTTTCAAGAATCACTTGATTCTAGCATGGTCCCGGAGGACTAGACTCCACTCTTCAAGAAGGGACCAAATGTCACTCGACTCTTTAAGAAGGGAGGAAGATAAAAGAGAAGAAATTATAGGCCAGTTAGCTTAACCTCAGTAGTTGAGAAAGTTTTGGAGCCCATTATTAAGGATGAGCTCTCAGGGTGCTTGGAGACTAATGATAAAATAAGTTAAAGTCGGCATGGTTTCTGTCAAGGAAAATCTTGCCTGACAAATCTGTTAGAATTCTTTGAGGAATTAACAAGCAGTGTGGACAAAGGAGAGGCAGTGGATGTCATTTACTTAGATTTTGAGAAGACATTTGATAAGGTGCCTCACATGAGGCTGCTTAACAAGATAAACCTCAACGGTGTTACAGGAAAGATACTGGCATGGATAGAGGAATGGCTGACAGGCAAGAGGCAGTGAGTTGGAATAAAAGGGGCCTTTTCTGGTTGGCTGCCCATGACTAGTGGCATTCCTTGGGGGTCAGTCTTGGGACTGCTACCTTTCACATTGTTTGTCAGTGATTTAGGTAGTGGAATTGATGGCTTTGTGGCAAAGTTTGCAGATGATACGAAGTTAAGTAGAGAAGTAGGTAGTGCTGAGGAAGCAATGTAATTGCAGTAGGACTTGGACAAATTGGAAGAATGGGCAAAAAAGTGGCAGATGGAATACAATGTTGGGAAATGTATGATAATGCATTTTGATAAAAGGAACAATAGTGTGGACTATTATCTAAATTGGGAGAAAATTCAAACATCAGAGGTACAAAGGAACTTAGGAATCTTCGTGCAAGACTCCCAGAAAGTTAATTTGCAGGTTGAGTCTGTAGTAAAGATGGCAAGTGCAATGTTGACATTTATTTCAAGGGGAATAGAATATAAAAGCAAGGAGATAATGCTGAGGCTTTTAAGACGCTAGTCAGGCCACGTTTGGAGTATTGTCAATGGTTTTGGGCCAGTTATCTCTGAAAGGATGTATTGTCAGTGGAGAGAGCCCAGAGGAGGTTCACAAGGATAATTCCAAGAATGAAAAGGTTAACATATGAGAAGCGTTTGGCAGCTTTGGGCCTGTACTCACTGGAATTTAGAAGAATGTGTGGAGATCTCATTAAGACCTATCAAATGTCAAAAAGTCTAGGTAAGATGGATGTGGAGAGGATGTTTCCTATGGTGGGTGTACCAAGATCTAGAGGGCACAGACTCAAAACTGAGGGGCAACCTTTCAGAAAAGAGGTAAGGAGGAACTTTTTTAGCCAGAGAATAATGCATCTGTGGAATGCACTGCCACAGACTGCAGAGAAGGGCAAGTCTGTGGGTATATTCAAAGCAACAGTTGATAGATTCCTGATTGGCCGGGGCATCAAGGGATATGGCGAGAGGGCAGGTGTATGGCATTGAGTGGGATCTGGGATCAGCGACGGTGGAGTGGTGGAGCAGACTCAATGGGCTGAATGGCCTAATTCTGCTCCTATGTCTTATGGTCTTGTGGCTGGAAGCAGATCTGATTGATGATGCTGTTTGAAAGGCTGTTAGGTAGACAGATAAGTATGCAGCATATCGAGGGCAGGCAGAAGCAATTTTGTTTAATTCAGTATCATATACAACACAGGCATTACAGTCTGAGGGCTCTGTTCCTGTGCTGTACCATTCTATGTTCTAATGTGGGAAACTGAGGGGAGAGTTTATAGTGGGGCAGACAATCATGTGGGTCATAGGCACTTTCTTTCCCAGGGAAGGCAAATGTAAACAAGAGGTGATGGGTTTAAGCTGAGGAGTAAAAGCTGTAAAAGCGACCCAAGGGTCAATTTCTTTACACAGAGGGTCGTGCACATGTGGAGCAAGCTGAGGCAGGTACTGTAACAACATTCAAAACCAGTTTGCATAATCGCATGGAGAGCAGGGACGTGGGCCAATTGGGCAAATGAGGCTAGCCATGGACTAGCTGAGCCGAAGATCCTGTTACCAGGCTGTGTGGCTTTATGAATCCATGAAATCAAAATCAGTTAATTCATTCCTCTACTGACACAACTCTGATTCTGAGGAACAGCAGAGCTCTGCTGTGGCTGTTTGGGAATAACTTGTGGCAGGGAAACATAGAGTCATTGTACCCTTGACCTCTACAGGGAGAGCAATTCAGGCATGAGAGCGTGAAGATCTTCCCAGAGACTGCCACATATCACTGATTACTCCCTTGGAAAACCTGAGCCCATGACTGCATTGTCAATCAGAGAGGTTCCAGTGTCATTGGGAGTAGTCACCTCTGGGATGGGCCATTCCTTTGCCTCCTGCCCAAGATATTCGACCCACACTGAATGGCCAGCTATGGCCATTCCATTAAGCAAAGCTGCCAACAGTATCCCCACTGCGGCGCCTATTGAAGGAGCCTCAGCAGCTAAGTCTGGAGGAAGCATTCCTGTTAGTTGTAGTCCACTCTGTGAACTTTGGGGGGCAGTGAGCTTTCTAGCTGCTTACTCAACACCACTACTGTTCCAGGTAAAACAAGCAACAAATGAGTGTGGTGTGAAGACTCAGCCATCAGGGTGATCAGTTTCCTGCTCCGGTTTATCTCACTACAGTCAGAAGTGGTATGACATTACCTGGTGTACGCATGACTCTGGGAGAAGGACAAAGCTGCTAATGTTTACAACGCTTGGCTGTACAGGCCATCAGCCTGGTCGTTCCCTGACCCCATAACTTCTGGGAAGTTTCACATCCACAAACATGGAGAGAGCTATCTCAGCCCATACCAGGAATCCTGATGTCAGGCCTTTCATCATCTACTGAATGTGTGAAGACTACCCTGTCACATGACACTGATCTGAAACTCTTGTCTATTTTCAGGTCTGGTTGGATCCCCTAAAACCCATTTTCAAACAAATCAGAGGTAAGTGTTTCAAAATGAGCTCTGCTGAAGCACCAAAAGATGCTTTAAGTTGTGAATGTGTGGTCCATGTTCTCAAACGTGCAGCATGACCTTCACCGAGGTACACGGAACAATGAGGAAATGAAATTCAAGGGCAAACGTCACTTGAGTTATATTTTGGGCAGAATAATTTTCATTCAGTGTACCTTTTCCTATAGGTAGCTCAATACATGACCTTCCAAACCAGGATGCTCAACAAGTGTGGGACTGGTTGGACTATCACTCTAGATCTGAGCAAGTGTTGTCTCCCAAGATGCTGTGTGTATTTTTACAATGCCGCAGATTGTGCAGGGGTAGGAGGCTGGCACTGAGACAGTGAATGTGCTTGCCCTCACTTTTGCCCCCCTTTTCCCTTCTTGCTTTACCCCAGTCCGCTGCCTCAGTACTTGCTTTGGATTTAACCTTTTCCCGTTCTGTCCTAAAGATGTTAAGCTGAAGCATTATCTCCGCTTCTTTCTTCAGCCAATGCCACCTGACCTGCTGAGTGTTTGCAGCAGTTTCTGACTGAAAGTTTGCTTGTTTCAGTGTAACCATCTAACCCATGCAATGTCAAATACTAGAGGGCATAACTTTAGGATGAGAGGAGGAAAGTTTGAAGCTGTCGTACAGGAAGTGGTAGGTGCTTGGAACATGCTGAGCAGAGAGGTAGTGGAAGTAGATCCACGTGAACCGGCGGAGAGTGAAGGGATATGGGTCACAGGCAGCAGGTGCGACTAACGAGGATGGTACAGCCATCAAGGGCTGAGGGCTCTGTTCCTGAGCTGTACTATGTACACAAGGGACATGACTGACATGAGCCCTGGGTAATTTGTTGTGTATTTCTTGACTGCTCTTTCTGTTGTTCCGAACTAAACTTGGTAAATTAAATCGGATAATTATTGTCCCATGCACAGTAGTACAGTGAAGACCCTTGTTTTTCATACCATCCCTACAGATAACTTCATCACGTCAACACATCGAAGATGTGCACGTGAAAAGCAGTGACAGAACTGGGCCTGACCTGAAACATCATGGTGTCCCAACAGATTTCATGACCAGGTTCACTTGAGTTTGCTTTAGAGTGAGAGAGGGTGGCACTGAAATTGATTCACTCGCCCAGCATAGTCATTATAACTCTGCTGAGCCAACATTGGTATTATGGCAGAGATCACTGTAACCAAGGCAGTGTCTTTATCAACAGCACTAACTCCAGCATCCCTCCAGCCTATGTTACTGCCAGGTTTAGGATGGTCAGGCCCTATGTTCATTAAACTCCCTCCACCTCTCTGCTTGGCCTTCACTCCTCAGAGTTAAATTAAAGGGGTTTACTCCCTGACCTATGATAGGCAATGACTGCTTTAGTTGGGTGGAGCCACTCCTGGCCTCTGTTCTAAACAGGACTATCCTAGATAGGATTAAATGCACCTTCAATTAAATTAAGATTTATTCTTATTGAAAATTTAACTTTAATGAACATAAAGGAGCAGGTTCTGTGTTAGTTATTATGTGTATTCCTGCTTTACTGCTTTCAGTGTACCTCGCTGTCACATGACATGAGAAGAGCAGTGGAGACACAAATCCCTGTACTTCACAATCAACTCTAATGTAAATGGTCATTATTTTGATTGTCACATGTGACACTGGTGAGGATCTCTTGCTCTCAAAAACAAGTACCTGGAGATAACTGAGATGCATTTCTATACAGCTAAGGAAAACCACTAACTCCCTCCCTCCACAGATTCTATCTGATCTGATGAGTGTTTCCAGCATTTTCTGTTTTTGGTGATAAAAGGAGCAAACTTCCTCCGTAGATTTGAGTCCAGAGTCTAAAGTACGAAGGCCCAGTACGCAAGGGAACAGGTGTCATTTTATAACTGAAGACCAAGGATTAAATCTGTCCCAAACCACAGTTACTGTAACTGTGGATCATAGTAGACTAGGTCTTCCACTCAATACAAACTTCGGGAGGTTGGAAAATTCATGCCATTGGGTAATGGAACCAACTGTTCCCTTTTTCTTGCTCCAGATACCACCATCAGCAGTCTTTTGTGTCTCTCTTTTCTTTTGAATAGGTGAGAAGAATGTTCTGTTCCAGTTTGTAGTGAAGTTCTTCCCACCAGATCCCAGCCAGCTGAAGAAGGAACTGACAAGGTGGGAACAGACTATCGCCTGATCTCTGAGATGATAGCTTCATGAAGTTTTGGATGAGCTGATCAAGATGTTTGAAGTATTCAAATGTGGTCAGATTCAGACCCCATTGGGGCTTCTGGGAAGGTCACACAGTAGGTCAAGAAAAGCTGGGACAGTGGAATACAAAAAATAGGAACAGGTTTAAACCACTCAACCCCTCAGGTCTGCTGCAGACCTTAATTCTGCATAGCCTTCAATTCTCTGATCTGTCAAGTGTGTATGTACTGCCACCTTAAATCCATTTAATCATCCAACCTCCAATACCCTCTGGATAAGAAATTACAAGGATTCACCACCCACGTGAGAAGGAATTTTGACTTACACCTATCTTAAATGACCAGTTCTTTATTTTGAAACAATGTCCCCTCATTCCAGACCTCCTCTTAGATAATAATTTCTGCAGAAAATTCTTCAACTCTTAGGATTCAGTCACTTTGACATTGCTCCCACTGCCCAATATCTGTTCCCTTGCAAAGGATCAAAGCAATGGATGATAGTTTGGGGGCATTGGCTATGGGAATACTTTGTGCCCAATTTGCAAAGGACTCTGATACATTAAGACAATGTTTTGATGAGGTACATGTGGTCTGCACTTCCCATAGGCTAATCAGCATGACTAGTATCCCAGAAAGGATAACACCATTATATTCCAATGACTGAAACCATGCTTATGGCCTTCTGATTTTTTATTCAGAACTTTGAAGTTGCCAGTTATCTATAATTATCACAATAGGGCATGGAAACAGCAGACTTGTCTGTCTCAACACCCAAAGTAGAGCAGTTTTGATTCACCATAGACTGAGAGAACTGTTGGTTCACTAGACAGATTCACTGCCTTCTGAGGAAAAATTGAGCCAACTTGGTCTGTACTCAGAGTGCTGAAAAACAAAATGGAATTTCATTTAAAAATACAGAATTCAGACAGGACTGGATCAGCTGGATGTGTGGAGGATATTATGTCTGCCTTTCGGGATAGCGAACCAGTGGTCACCACATCAGTATAATTAGGATTGAAAAGAGAAGACATTTCATTATGCAAAAGATGGTGCATGTGTGGAATCCATTATAGAGGCTAAGTGGTTGAATGTACTTAACAAGGAGGTGAATGAATATAAAAGTTAACATCATAAAAAGTAACAATAGACATGGGGGGTGGGGGGGGGGGGAGAATGGACATATAACAAAGTGATAGAGGATCATCCAAAGACATTGAATAGTCAAACAGGCGAAGGGTTGAACTCCTGCTTCTCAAGTTTCTAGACCTCATAGTAACGATGCTAAGATTACTAGCATGGTGAATTAAGATGCCCAATACATTTCAGAATTTGGCTTCTGAGATGCAAAATGACAGAATGCAGAAAGCCATCTATAGAAGTAAAGAAATTAATTAATCCTGCCTTCCACATAACAATACACACACGCAGTCTGTTCATTTTCCTTCTGTTGTCTCAGTTTCCTTTGTTTAATATATGGTTTCACTTGGGCTTTTGGTCTTCAGATCCCATTTAGCCTTCCTGTGCTTATAAATCATCACATTTTCTGGTTCTGGTGTGAGCCATGGGTCAATTGGAGCTTCCTTACCTTGATACAAAAGCATTAGGCACATCATCAAGAGTGAGTCTCCAGTACAGTGGTTAGGGAGAGACAGTCCCTCAGGAGGCCAACATAACAGCAAATATTAACTGGTCTTTTATCTCACTGCTGTTGGCTGGGCCTTGCTGTACATAAACTCAGACTCCATTTCAAGTGTACTTAGTAGTCTTAAAGAGATTTACGAATGGAAGTTTCCAATTTTGCCTCTTGTACCCAGTAAGGTGGCCGCTGAGTGTATGTTCGTGGTCTTCTGCTGCTGTAGCCCATCCACCTCGAGGTTCGACGTGTTGTGAATTCAGAGATGCATAACATGTCTAACCTGGTTGTATGCCACGCCACTGTTGTAAAGTGAGGTTATCTGGGTTACTGTCACCTTCCCATCAGCTTAAACCAGTCTGGGAATTATCCTCTGACCTCTGTCATTAACGAGGCAATTTCAGCCACAGAATTGCTGCTCGTTTGATATTTTATTGTTTTGTGGACCATTCTCTGTAAAGTCTAGAGACTGTTGTGTGTGAAAATCCCAGGCAATCAGCAGTTTCTGAGATACTCAAACCACCCCGTATGGCAGCAACCATCATTCCACGGTCAAATTCAGTTAGGTCACATTTCTTTCCCATTCTGATGTTTGGTCTGAACGACAACTGAACATCTTGATCATGTCTACATGCCTTAATGCACTGAATTGCTGCCACACGATTGATATTTGCATTAATGAGCAGGTGTAATAAAGTGGCCACTGGGTGTATGACGTTAACTAAGAAAACCGATGTGGGGGAATGTTTAGGTAGTTCTGTATCATATAATCTATGGATTATACAGTAAAATAAATGTTCACTGTTCCTTAAGAAATGAAACTCACTGCTGAACTTTTCCAAACAAGTGAGGTACAACCCAAACACCCCACAACCAAAGTTCAAGTAATTGAACTTTACTTCTTGTGACCGACAATTTTGGAAATATTTGTATAGTTGTTTCACTGAACAATAAAACACTTGTATCTATTGGTATCGGCAGGAAGAGCACACATCTCCAGTAGAATCCATTACTGCAGATACACAGGTCAGCAGAAGTTGCCTCAACTCAGAGTTAGATGGCTGGGCTTCTTTCCCAGCTTCACCATCAGCTCTGCTCGATGACATTATTGTGGGCCTTCATTAGAGTCCTTTCTTGACTGGAAGAAATTCCCATCAATTGGATATTAGGAGGAACAAAGCCTTTGCCGTCAATCCCTTTGCATGGACTTTGTAATTTCTTTTTCTTCACATCCCTCCCTGAGGCTCTCCCAGTTTGTGTAGTCCATGTCTAGTCTGAAGGTGAGGTAAGCAAACATCCCTTCATTGCAAATCTTGCCCATGCCTCAGCTCAAAACCGTTACTCACTGTAACTCTGTTCTCACAATTTCAATTCTCTCTAATCAATTCCCACAAGATGGCCACTCATTCTCCATCTCACTCTCAGTTAGTCCGCCCCAAATTTCCTCCCCAACAAACTTTGTTATAAACCTGTGAAACAAGCAGGAGATCTCATACTGTGTGCGTTTATAACTCTACTGACTCAACAAACAGTTCCTTTTTTGCGGATGACTGACAGTTTGTGTTTTTTCCCTGATTCCCAGTGTTTCTTCTCACTTCTTTTGGTAATTCCAGACAATTATCCTGCACTTACACCTTCCCTGGGCCGTTAAAATGAAAGACTGTGCACCATTTAACATCAAATACATTTCATAACAGGTAGCCATCAGGCTCATCGTCTATGCTGGTTTTCTGAGCATTCCCGTGAGTCTCACTGCCCCACTTGCTTCCCTGTTCGCTTGGAGTACAGTGCTCAGATCTGGTTGCCTTGCTACAGGAAGGATATGGAAGCTTTAGAGAGGTACAGAGGAGATTTACTAGGATGTTGCCTGGGTTACAAAGCATATCTTGTGAAGATAGGTTGAGCGAGCTTGCACTTTTCTCTTTGGAAGGATGGAGAACGAGAGGTGACAATAGAGGTGTGCGGATAATAAGGGGCACACACAGAGTGGACAATCAGAGAGCTTCTCCCAGGGTGGAAATGGCTAATACGAGAGGGCATAATAAAAGGAAAGTTTAGGAGATATGTTAGAGGTACAGCACTGTACAGAAGTTTTGGGCACACACATTTTTAGCTGGGGTGTCTAAGACTTTTGCATTGGCATGAATCTGTCAAACTGGAGAGGCGGGAACAAAGGAGGTTAGGAACGGTGAGGGTAGAGCACCACGGGAGGAGTGTGGGACAGGGGGAAGAGAAGGAGTTCCGGGGGAGGGGTGGGTTTGGTTCGGGTACAGACACCAGGCAAGGGCATTTGATTCCAAACAATTGGTTTATTGATCATTACAGAATATTTCTCTGGTGCTTCCCACTCCTTCCCTTCTCCCTTCCCCTTTTCCCAACCATGATCCCCCTCTCCCTGCCTCTTTCCCACGCTCAGTCCACAACAGAGACTCGCCAGATTTAGCTTTATTATCATCAGTCACGTATGTCATGAAATTTATTTTTTTTTGTGGCAGCAGTACTGTGCAATACATAAAATTACTACAGTACTGTGCAAACGTCTTAGTTACCCTAGTATATATATGTGCCTAAGATTTTTGTACAGTGCTGTGGGTATTTTTACACTTGAGAGTGATAAGTATGTGGAACACACGGTCAGGGGTCGTGGTCGAGGCAGATACATTCAGGAGATTTAAGAGACTCTTAGATGGGCACGTGGATGAAAGAAAACTGGGGGCTATGTGGAAAGGAAAGGTTACATTGCTCTTGGAGTAGGTTAAAGGCCAAAGGGCTTTTACTGCCTTGTTTTCGATATTCTGTGTAACATTCTGTCATATGCCTATTATCTACTGATCCCACCAATTCTCCTGCCATCCACCCACACTGGAGGTGACTTACAGCAGCCAAATAATCCACCAGCATTACTTTGGCATGTTGGAGGATACCGGAGCACCTGGAGGAAACCTATGTGCCACAGGGAGAACGTGCAAACCCCACACAGACAGCACCCAAGGTCAGTGGAGCTATGAGATGCCAGCAGCACTATGACTCCCTCTCCAGTACAGATCCTCCTTCTTACTCCCTCTACCCCCTCCATTCTTTTCCCTGCATTTGGGATCTGGGATTATGCTACCTTTTCCAATACTGATGGAAACGGTAGGATCGTCCCGTCTTTCAGATCCCAAGTCAGGGTCAAAGTCCTGAATTCAGGTCTTTGATCGGAAGCATTAACTCAAAGTCAAAGTCAATGTCAAGTTTACTGCTATTTGCACAAGTACATGTATCTCACGTTAAATGACAAATTTACTTACAGCTGTGTCACTGGCACAGGGGCATCATATGATTAGAATCAGAATCAGACTTGCCATTACTGACATACGTTGTGAAATTTGTTGTTTTACAGAATCAGTGCAGTGCACAAAAATTACAATAAATTACAAATAGCATATATCGAAATAAATAGTGCAAAAAGAGAGTCAGTGTGAAATGATCATAATAGTCATGGCATTTGAGGTTGTGCTGGTTGACTCAAGAGCCAAATGGTTAAAGGGAAGTAGCTGTTCTTGAAGCAGTTGGGTGGCTGGGACCTTTCAGATTCTGTACCTCTTGCTGAAGGAAGCCGCGAAACGATGGCATTACGCAGGTAGTGCGGATCTTGATTCAATTCAATAAAATTTTATTGTCATTCTAACCATACATCAGCTCTGCAGGGCAGAATGAGACAGTGTTTCCCAGGAGCAGTGCAATCATAACATAACAAACACAGCACTAAATAATAAACATGACAATAAATAGTAAAACACAACAGCCACATGTCAGTTAAAATCAGTTATAAGTGTCCAGTGCAAGTTAAAAGTGTCCAAAGCAGAGTCAGGTAGAGCAGCTATTTAGCAGTCTGACTGCCTGTGGGAGGAAGCTGTTTAGTAGCCTTGTGGTTTTAGCTCTGATGCTCCTGTAACGTTTGCCTGATGGCAGAAGAACAAACAGTTCATGGAGAGCATGTGAGGGGTCTTGATGTTGCCTTCTTGAGCACCTAACCAGTCAGAGTACTTTCAACAGTACATCTGTAGAAATCTGTTAAGAGTTTCAGTATCAAACAAACTTCCTGAACCCCCTATAAACCTCTAAAGGCAGAGGGAAATCTCAGTCTCTCCCTCCACTCTTACAGCCTGGTTCTGCTTGCTTCTCTTCCTTAGAACTGTTTATAGCTCAACTTCTGCCAACTCCCGTCCTCTGCTACTTTATGAATGGAATTGGCACAGTCCGAGATTAGTTTTCCCAGCTGAGCATTAAGCGGAAGCTCTCTTGGCTGCCTTGTGTGGAGTCAGACAATGACTTGATGTTATTATGTAGAGGAACAGGGATACTTCCAGGGCAGTCTTGGGAACAACTGTAACTACTACATCTGAGCTCTGTGTATATTGTGGCTCACAAGCTTCTTCCTGCCAAGTTCTCCGCAGCTGAGCTTTCCCATCACCTGTAAACCTTAGTCCATGGAGTTCCTGTCCAATCACCAGATCACTGTGTAAACCTTAGCCATGGAGCTCCTGCCCAATCACCAGGTCACTCTGTAAACCTTAGCCATGGTGCTCCTGTCCAATCACCAGGTCGCTCTGTAAACCTTAGCCATGGAGCTCCTGCCCAATCACCAGGTCACTCTGTAAACCTTAGCCATGGTGCTCCTGTCCAATCACCAGGTCACTGTGTAAACCTTAGTCGTGGAGCTCCTGCCCAATCACCAGGTCACTGTGTAAACCTTAGCCGTGGAGCTCCTGCCCAATCACCAAGTCACTGTGTAAACCTTAGCCGTGGACCTCCTGCCCAATCACCAGGTCACTGTGTAAACCTTAGCCATGAAGCTCCTGTCCAATCACCAGGTCGCTCTGTAAACCTTAGCCATGGACCTCCTGCCCAATCATCAGGTCACTGTGTAAACCTTAGCCGTGGACCTTCTGTCCAATCACCAGGTCATTTCATTTCAGTAAGATCTGTTTGACTTGTTTATTCAGATACTTAAAGCTTTGGAAAGTGTAGTGGCATCTCTAATTCATGCAAAGCATGTTGATGTGATTCTTATTGTAACTCAGCCCAGATTTTAAGGAAGGACAACACAGTGGTTCTTTTGATAGAATTGCTGCCTCACAGTCCAGTGGCCCTGATCTGTGGGGGGGGGGGGGAGGGAGGAGTTGATGAAAAAGTGGGAAAAGTGGGGAGAGTAAAATGGATTAGTGAAGAATGAGTATAGTGGCAACTTGATGATTGCACAGATCTGATGAGCCGAATGGCCTGTTCCCCTGCTGTAGGACTCTTTGACTGTGAACTACGTCTCACAGCCACCTCTCAATGAAGGCAGACATCAGCAATGACATTCTTCTGTCATTGTATACCTTCTGCATATCAAAAAGATTAAAGAGTTTTGAAGCAACTCGAGCTTTTCAAAGTCCTCAAAATTCAGTGGAAGAATAAACAATTCCACATCAGTGCCAGCTCAGACAGACAGCCACTGCACTGAGGCTCGAATTACAGTCAGTTCAATTGGGCAGGCCTCATCATTGCAAGCCTGACTCCTGTAAAAGTCATTCCACTCTGGGCTTAGTCATGGCATGTACATGAGAAGAAATGGTTCAAAAATGTTCTCGTAACCTCTTTGAGAAAAAACTGTAACTTCCTTACTGAGCCAGGAAAATTCTGGCTCGGGTTCCACAAAATGGAGCATGCAGAAACATGCAAGCTGCTGCTAAGGACCTTAAGTCCCTTTGCTTAGCACGCAGAAGCCCAGGCAGAGGCTGCTCACTACTTTTAAAAATACTCCCCCCAAACCCATCCCCACAAGCATCTCTACTGTCAAGATGAAGCCACACTCAGGTTGGAGGAACAACATCTTATTTTCCATCTGGGTAGTCGCCAACCTGATGGCATGAACATTGACTTCTCAAACTTCCGCTAATGCCCCACCTCCCCCTCATACCCCATCCATTATTTATTTTTATACACACATTCTTTCTTTCACTGTCCTTTTTCTCCCTCTGTCCCTCTCACTATACCCCTTGCCCATCCTCTGAGTTTTCTCCCCCCTCCCCCTTTTCCTTCTCCCTGGGCCTCCTGTCCCATGATCCTCTCATATCCCTTTTGTCAATCACCTGTCCAGCTCTTAGCTCCATCCCTTCCCCTCCTGTCTTCTCCTATCATTTTGGATCTCCCCCTCCCCCTCCCACTTTCAAGTCTCTTACTAGCTCTTTCTTCAGTTAGTCCTGACGAAGGGTCTCGGCCTGAAACGTCGACTGCACCTCTTCCTAAAGATGCTGCCTGGCCTGCTGCATTCACCAGCAACTTTGATGTGTGTTGCTTGAATTTCCAGCATCCGCAGAATTCCTCGTGTTTACCCACAAGCATCTTCTACCCCACTTCCCCACCTGAGGCAGAGTTCCTACTGTAGGTACCTACAGATTAGAAGGTACAGAACTGAACTCAATGTTAAAGTCAAAATAAGTTTATTGTTACCATATACTACCTTGAGATTCATTTTCTTGTAGGCACTTACAGAGAAATAAAGAAATACTATAGAATTTATGAAAAACTATACATAAACAAAGACTGACAAATGACTAATTTGCAAAAGATGACAAATTGTGCAAATGAAAACAAATAACACTGAGAACATGAGATGTAGAGATCTTGAAAGCCAGCCCACAGGTTGTGCAATAGTTCAGAGTTGTGGGTGAGTAAAGTTATCCACACTGGTTCAGGAGCCTGATGGTTCTAGGGTAAGAACAGTTTCTG
The DNA here is from genome assembly GCF_030028105.1 of Mobula birostris. NCBI lineage: Eukaryota > Metazoa > Chordata > Chondrichthyes > Myliobatiformes > Myliobatidae > Mobula > Mobula birostris. The sequence continues at coordinate 66,829,229 of NC_092379.1, forward strand.
ACTCTGGTGGTGGGTGTCTTTAGGCTCCTGTACTTCCTTTCTGGTGGTAGTGGCAAGAAGCGAGCATGGCCTGTATGGTGAGAGTCTTTGATGATGGATGCTGCTTGCTTGAGGAGGTGTTCCATGTAAATGTGCTCAATGATGGGGTGGGTTTTACCTGCACTGAAATGGACGGTAGCCACCATTCCCCATAGACTTTTTCATTTTTGGGTATTGGTGTTTCCATATCAGTCTGTGATGCAATATTTAGTTAGGATATTCTCCACTTTGCATCTATAGAAGTTTGACAAAGTTTTTTCTGGCATGCGTAACCGACGCAAACTTCGAAGAAATTAGAGGTGCTGTCGTGTCTTCCCTGTGATGGCACTTACGTGCTGATCCTAGGACAGATCCTCTGATCTCCCCCACCCCCTCCCACTTTCTGACAGATCCTCTAAAGTAACACCAAGGAATTTAAAGTTACTCACCTTCTCCATCTCCGATCCCCTATTGAGAACTGGCTCGTAGACCTAGATTTCTTTTTCCTGTAATCCAAAGTCAGCTCCTTAGTTTTGCTGATATTGATAAGAGGTTTTTGTGGCATCATTCAGCTAGGTTTTTAAGAAATTCAGCAGAAAGAGAAAAGGAGATGCAGAGTTACAAGAATGTGTGTGATTCCAAAGAGAGCTCAGGAATAAATGATCAATGTAGAAAAGTGCAAGGTTGGCATTTTTGGACAAAAATAAAGGAGATAACAAGGAGCAAATACTATTCAGAAAGTTGACATTGAATTGGTAGAATTCATTGTTAGATGATAATTGAAATGTCAAATTCAGATCTGAATGCCTCAATCCAGGAAGAATATAAACTGGTAAAGTCACTGCCTCAGAGCTCCTGAGATCCGGGTTTGATCTTGATCCCAGGATACAGTCCTTGGAATATAGAGTTCGCACGTTCTCCCTACTTACGATTCCCACTTGGTCTCTGCTTTCCTCCCGTATCTCAAAGGTGAGCAGATTAGTCGGTTAATAGATACAGATTGTGCCTAGTGTAGTTGAATCTGGGCTGGGGTCTGTGGCTGATGGGTATGTATGGGGAATTAAATGGGGTTAGTGCTTGATGGTTGGCATGGATTTGGTGGGTTAAAGAGCCAGCTGCCGTGTTATATTATTCTATGATTTGATGCTTTTATTTTTTCGATTACAAGACACGTCAAGTACTGCGGGTTTACCCCAGTAGTGAGTTGCTTGATAGTGGAAGAGATGGACTTGAAGTACACTGTGCTGCTGCCTGCTATACCACATCAAAAGCTGTGCACGGTGCAACAAATGGTGCAAATGATTTTCTTGGACCTTCTTCTGGTGATCACAAGACCCTGTTGTACATTGGTCATGTCAAATACTGCCAGTCTGATCCATTGGTTCACTGGTGAGACAGATGGTGGGGAAGCTGCGTGGCTTCGGCTGTTGGCTGGCCCTCATGCTCCAGGGTTGCCTGTTGCATCCCCCTGGGGCTGAAGAAGCCAGATGTGGTGTGGGAAAGGACAGAGACACTGAATCCATGCTGGGTGGGGAGATAACCCTCCCATTAAAGCTGTTCTCTAGTACTCACAGTGGAAGACAAGCTGGATTTTATTCATCTGCAGCTGCGCTAGTGCATGATGAGGAACTGCTGTGTGCTTGTTCTTGCAGAAACATGGCTGCAAGCAACATCCATGCACCATCAATCTCCAGGCCATGACACTCAGAGACTTGGGCTAGATTTTTTTTTGTAACTCTGTATTTTTCTGCTATCACAGTTATATGTGCTGTGTGTGACTGTTGCCACTGTGATTTGCACCTTGGCTCAGAGGAACACTGCCTCTTTTGGCTGTATTCATGGTTGAATGACAATTAAATTTGAGGTTTTACAGACTTGAAAATGGTCATTGAAGAGGAGCAGAATAATGGTCCATGCCTGCTTCTATTTCTGATAATCCTATGTTCTAATACTTTAGTATTCATACCGAATTAAGGCATGAACAACAGTAAGATGTTGACTAGGTAGTTGTAATTGTGGGACGTTGGTTGAGGTTTAAACTTGGCTAGGAGTCTTGTGAAAGTCTCCAGACTCTTCACTGGGCAGCGCCTTTGTTCATATCCTCCTGAGGGAATCTTGTTTCATTAACTCACTGGAGTGATAGCAGTTGCAACAGTGAAACACTCTCTAAGTCACAAAGCTAGGACTTACCAGGTTTATCATGGCCGGATCTCCAGGTGTTTCCTGAATATCCATGTAGCAGGTTCCAACTGTTATCTCCAACATGGGGACTTATCATTAGGGGCAACACAAAAGGCGAGTTCACCACCTGAGAGATCTTGGGAGGAAGGCACGTGGTAAATACACTCCTAAGAGCGTCAGCCTTGCTTTGGTACTTATGTGGAGTATGAGCCCGTAAACCTTTGAATCAAACTGGCAGACAATGAATATATCTTTTCCATTCTGCTGCTCGCTATGACATGTCCTGTTCCTGCCTTTACTTGCATTGAGTACCCACCCTCATACGCACACACTGCTCAGATTCTAACCAATCCCATTATTTTCACAGATATCTGTTTGCTCAGCAAGTCAAAAGAGACCTGGTTGCCAGGAGACTCCACTGCAATGACAACAGTGCTGCTCTGTTACTATCCCACATCATCCAGAGTGAGTTATGACCATTATTGTCCATTCCCACGGCGTTTAATGGAGAGTCCAGCTTCTCACTGTGTTCTAAAGACAGTCTGGACTCATTGACATGATTTCAACAAAGTTATTTTTTATTTTCAAACTCCTCAAAGTCAATGTTCCAGATCCCCGTCGATACCAAATACAAGGGTTTTCATGTCAATGTATATGCAGTTCATGTTCCACCTAGAGCAAACTCTGTTTGCTTCACTTGAGTGAAGCAATCATTGTCTAGATGCAAGAAATTCAGGGCCCTAACCTGGATTTCAGACTTTCTGATTGCCCCAGTTCTAAGTTTATGAGCTCAGCTAGAATGGAACTCATCAGACAGCACAGTGATGCAGTAGGTAGAACTGCTACCTCACAGCTGCAGGAAAATGGGTTCAGTCCCAATGCAGTTCGTGTAGAGTTTGTACAACCTCCCTCTGACCACATGAATTTCCTCCCACTTCCTAAAATCAGAAGGTTAGTAGGATATTTGGCTGCAATAAACTGTCCCTGGTGAGTAAGTGAAGTTGTGAATCTGGGTATGCGGGTTGGGTGGTTGTTGAGAATATGGGGAGAAAATAAAATGGGAGTTAATGCAAATAGGTTCTTAATGATCAGCATGGACTCAATGGGCTGAAGGGCCTGTTTATGTTCTTTGTCTCTCTATAACTTTATCACTGAATTAGAAGATAAGCTGAAAGCTATTGTTGTCTTAGTAACTCTCTCTCATTCACCTTGTACGGTGCTGAAAGATACTGGAGCTAAGAAAAGTTATAATTCCCATTGGGCACACAGTCATTTGTCTAGCGTGTGCCTACCACCACACAGAGAGACAGCTTCTCCCACACAGAGACAGGGAATGTCTGGAACAGTGGGCTTTGAGGGTTGTTGTAATATAGACACTCAAAGCAATCAACCATGTGGGATAATTCCAGTATTATAAAAGCTTCTTCTGCATCTCTTTTTTAACAATGACAATAAACTATAAAGAACAAACATGCGAAATAACTCCCTAGTTTTGGTGATTTTATATTATTTTGGCACCAAGTCTTCCGTATAGTTGAGATGAGACAAATTGTTACCTTGCTATTTGATTGACTAACATACACACTTGTTCTACACACTCCCCATCATGTGAAAAAAGTTATTTTTACTACTTTTACCCTGTCTACTTCCCTTATAATTTTATATACTTTAGCAAGTCACCCGTCAACTTCCTCCTTGCCAGGTGCTGGAGGGCACCCTCTTACTTGATCAAAGTCATTGAATTTATAGAAAGGCATATCAGACAAATCAGCTTTTCTTCTCTCCAAGCCAATACCACGCAGCTTCTGGCCAGAGGCAGACAGAGACCCCTAAGAACATCCTGGACTAAACATTGTTACAATGCTTTCACAAGTGGTGTGATTCCTAAATAGACACCTCCCTGGCAGCGCTGAAGCCACACGGGCCTGTGATGTTGAGCTACTGAAACTCTAATGCATTTGGCAGTGAAACTACATGAACAGAGGATCTAAAGTCATTGAGTTGTAAAGCACAGAAGCAAGGTCTTCCATCTACCTCTTCATGCCAACCTTTTTGCCCCTATAGTACACCAATCACTAGGACTGCATCCTTCTGAGTTTTGCCGTCTAAAGTCTAAATGTCTCATAAACAAAGTAATTGTCTTTGATTCCACCATCTCCTTCGGCAGCTCACTTCCGATAACAACCACTCTCTATGTAAAAGTCTTACCTATCAGCTGTATGTTAAACTCCTTGCTCTCACCTTAAACCTATGCTCTCTTGTTTTGACGCCACTGCTATAGAACATAGAATAGTATAGCATAGAAACAGGCTTTTTGCCCCATGACCTTATTGTCCACTATAATACCAATCCAAACTAATCCCATCTGCCTGCGTATGATCTCTGCCTGTTCATTTGACTGTCTAAAAGCATCTTAAACTTTGCTTCCACCACCTCACCTGGCAGGATGTTCCAGGCACCTGCCTTTCTTTGTGAAGAAACTTGCCTTGTAAATCTCTTTTAAACTTCCCCATTCCCACCTCCTCCCCAAACTTAAAGCTATACCCTCTGATACCTGCCATTTGCAACCAGGGAAAATAATTTGGGGTAGCTACCGTACACTTGCCTCTCATAATCTTTTATGCTTCTATCAGGCCATCCCTCTGAATCCTTCACACCAGGGGAAACAAAACCCAGCCCAACCAATCTCTCCCCATGATGAAGGTCCTCCAATCCAAACAGCATTCTGCTGAATCTATTCTGCATGCTCTCCAGTGCAATGACATCCTACCTGCAGTGTGGAGAGTGGAACTGCTTACAATGCTCTATGCATTGGGTAAGATAATGTACGCTATTTATTAATAAAAAAGAGATGTGGTCCTAACTCACTGAAAGAGTCCCCACTCCTCCAGTGGAACCCATTCAGCACCAGAACACCACCATCCCCAGCTCCACTTCCAAGTCTCACACCAGCCTGCTTTTCACAGCGACTGCCGTTCTTTCCCCACAAAGAAACTAAATCCCTACCAAACAGTGTTAAGACTATCTTCAGCATTCCAGTGATTCTCTCCACTATCCTCTCAAGGGGGTACAGGATAGGATATGACAGTTGATATGGACCTCTGTGGTCAATTGAACAGCAGAACCTGATACACTGAAATCAGACTCCCCCCTCCCCCCTCTGATCCCAGCTCTCATCCGTGCCGGGTCTTTACCATCCCCTCCGACCTTCAACTGTCGGAAGCAGAGCGCTCAGTCCTCAGTAAGGGCCTCACGTTTGTCCCCCTTCGCCCACACCTCAGCGAGTTCCGTGTTCGCCATGATGCGGAACTTTTCTTCCACCGTCTCGTCTCCGAGCCTACTTCTTCGGCAAGGACTCTTCCACCCCCACCGATGACCCCTTCTCCCGTCTTCAACCCTCCTCCTCTTCATGGACACCCCGCTCTGGTCTTCTGCCTGCTCTGGATCTCTTTATTGCTAACTGCTGACGGGACATCAACCGTCTCGACTTCACCGCACCTTGTCCCCATTCCAACCTCACTCCTTCGGAACGCTCTGCTCTCCACTCCCTCCGAACTAATCCTAACCTCATTATTAAACCCGCTGATAAGGGGGGTGCTGTTGTAGTCTGGCGTACTGACCTCTACCTTGCTGAGGCACAGTGACAACTCATGGATACCTCCTCTTATTTACCCTTCGATCGTGACCCCACTAAGGAGCACCAGGCCATTGTCTCCCACACCATCACCGACTTTATCCGCTCAGGGGATCTCCCATCCACTGCTACCAACCTTAGAGTTCCCACACCCCGTAATTCCCGTTTCTACCTCCTACCCAAGATCCACGAACCTGCCTGTCCTGGCCGACCTATTGTCTCAGCTTGCTCCTGCCCCACCGAACTCATTTCTGCATACCTCGACACGGTTTTATCACCCCTTGTTCAATCCCTTCCTACCTATGTTCGTGACACTTCTCACGCTCTTAAACTTTTCGATGATTTTAAGTTCCCTGGCCCCCACCGCTTTATTTTCACCATGGATGTCCAGTCCTTACATACTTACATCCCCCATCAGGATGGCCTCAAAACTCTACAATTCTTTTTGGATTCCAGACCTAATCAGTTCCCCTCTACCACCACTCTGCTCCGTCTAGCGGAATTAGTCCTTACTCTTAATAATTCCTCCTTTGGCTCCTCCCACTTCCTCCAAACTAAAGGTGTAACTATGGGCACCCGTATGGGTCCTAGCTATGCCTGCCTTTTTGTTGGCTTTGTGGAACAATCTATGTTCCGTGCCTATTCTGGTATCTGTCCCCCACTTTTCCTTCGCTACATCGACAACTGCATTGGTGCTGCTTCCTGCACACATGCAGAACTCGTTGACTTTATTAACTTTGCCTCCAACTTTCACCCTGCCCTCAAGTTTACCTGGTCCATTTCCGATACCTCCCTCCCCTTTCTAGATCTTTCTGTCTCTGTCTCTGGAGACAGCTTATCCACTGATGTCTACTATAAGCCTACTGACTCTCACAGCTATCTGGACTATTCCTCTTCTCACCCTGTCTCTTGCAAAAACGCCATCCCCTTCTCGCAATTCCTCCATCTCCGCCGCATCTGCTCTCAGGATGAGGCTTTTCATTCTAGGACGAGGGAGATGTCCTCCTTTTTTAAAGAAAGGGGCTTCCCTTCCTCCACTATCAACTCTGCTCTTAAACGCATCTCCCCCATTTCACGTACATCTGCTCTCACTCCATCCTCCCGCCACCCCACTAGGAATAGGGTTCCCCTAGTCCTCAGCTACCACCCCACCAGTCTCTGGGTCCAACATATTATTCTCCATAACTTCCGCTACCTCCAACGGGATCCCACCACTAAGCACATCTTTCCCTCCCCCCCCCCTCTGCATTCCGCAGGGATCGCTCCCTACGCAACTCCCTTGTCCATTCGTCCCCCCCATCCCTCCCCACTGATCTCCCTCCTGGCACTTATCCGTGTAAGCGGAACAAGTGCTACACATGCCCTTACACTTCCTCCCTTACCACCATTCAGGGCCCCAAACAGTCCTTCCAGGTGAGGCAACACTTCACCTGTGAGTCGACTGGGGTGATATACTGCATCCGGTGCTCCTGATGTGGCCTTTTATATATTAGCGAGACCCGACACAGACTGGGAGACCGCTTTGCTGAACATCTACGCTCTGTCCGCCAGAGAAAGCAGGATCTCCCAGTGGCCACACATTTTAATTCCACATCCCATTCCCATTCTGACATGTCTATCCATGGCCTCCTCTACTGTAAAGATGAAGCCACACTCAGGGTGAAGGAACAACACCTTATATTCCGTCTGGGTAGCCTCCAACCTGATGGCATGAACATCAACTTCTCTAACTTCCGCTAAGGCCCCACCTCCCCCTCGTACCCCATCTGTTACTTATTTTTATGCACACATTCTTTCTCTCACTCTCCTTTTTGTCCCTCTGTCCCTCTGAATATACCTCTTGCCCATCCTCTGGGTCCCCCCCCCCCCCCGTCTTTCTTCCCGGACCTCCTGTCCCATGATCCTCTGGTATCCCCTTTTGCCAATCACTTGTCCAGCTCTTGGCTCTATCCCTCCCCCTCCTGTCTTCTCCTATCATTTTGATCTCCCCCTCCCCCCCCAACTTTCAAATCCCTTACTCACTCTTCCTTCAGTTAGTCCTGACGAAGGGTCTCGGCTTGAAACGTCGACTGTACCTCTTCCTAGAGATGCTGCTTGGCCTGCTGCGTTCACCAGCAACTTTTATGTGTGTTGTCAGAATACTTATTCTGTATTCTACTCAATTTTTTTTTGAAAGAACAAACTCCGTTTAACTTGTTCATCTAATTATATTTATTTCATTTGTTTTGTTGTTTTTATTGTAATTCCTTGTCTCTCCAAGCTGAGATTGGTAACTTTGATGAAGAATTGGACCGAGCACATTTGCGATCCAAGATATACCTTCCAACCCAGGAACTACTGATTCATAAGATCATGAAGTTTCACCGGAAACTTGTGTAAGTATAAAAGAAGTCATCATCAAGACGGAAGAAGATCTCACCATTGGTCGATTTCCTTTAGTTTGGTTGACAGTGTGCTTATTTTTGAGAGGTTGAGTCCAATGCTGGAGATACTGCCGGTGAGTGGGGTTCCGAGGAAGTGCCGGACAGGCTTTGGAACTTCTCCCTGATTCATGTGTAGTACCAGTGGCAATTAAAAATATTAAAAAAGCAGTTTAAAATATGCACAAGAGTTCTTGCTGAAATCCTGGCCAATACAAGCCCCTCAGTAACATTCCCAGAGCGTTAGACCAAAAGCTGCTCCTCATTGCTTGTGGGATAGTGGTATGTGGAAACTTTAAGGTTACTTCACAGTGTGGGGAATGTCCAGAATTCTTCTGATTCGTGGGAGTACATGGCAGACACTGACTTAATCCCTATGTGGCTGACAGTAATATTTGGTTCATCCACACGGATGATCAACAACATGCAAAGAGTTGATTCAGTTGTCAAGGCCTTGCGTATTTCACTATGTGTGGGTGCCATGGTAGCACAGCAGTTAAGGTGATGCTTTGGATGTTCTGGAGTTTGGAGTTCATTTTTTGTGTCCTCCTATGTCCCCCACATGGAAGGCATGGGTTTCCGCTGGGTGTTCAGGTTTCCTCCCGCAGTCCAAAGACGTACCGAGTAGGTCAATTGGTCATTGCAAATTCTCCTGTGATCAGGTTAGGGTTCATTGGGTTTGGCAGGATTTGAAGGGCCAGAAGGACCTGCATTGATAAAGAAATAGATAGATAGATAAAATAAAAATCCAGCTAGCCCTACCCTCCTGAGCCCTGCAAACTCTTTCCTTTCTGTTATCTACCAGCTTTGTTTGGAATATTCTAATGGAATCTTTTTTGATCACTCTCTTTCCAATACTTTCCAGAAATTTGTCACTTTGTGCAAAACTGCTAACCTCATTTCTGAGAACTGCCAGCTGCCACACCTGATGGTTGGTTTCTCAGAGTCTAAAGAAAGAGCAGAGTTATAAAGATTGGCCACTTACTTTGATGTGGAATTCATTTGAGAGTGGTGCAGTAGGTAGGACTGCTGCCTCACAGCTTCAGTGTCCCAAGTTCAGTACTGACCTTGTGCCAAGCCTGCTCCCTCTGACACCTCCCAGTCTCCAGCCAGCTAATAGCATTCATCTCCCCTAGTCCATTTAACCCCAGTTCTGATCCACTGTCCTTGTTCCCTCATCAAATCAGCCAGCCTCAACTAGTTGCTCCTAACTTTCACTCTCCCTGCCTAAAGTTTGCCTTGAGCTTAATGTGTTTAGTTTCTGTTTTCTCTTGCTTTGTGGCCCCTTGTGCTTGTCATTTTGTGGCCTATTATTGAAGTCATCACTCACCACCAAATACAGAGGCACTGGGCCTAGTCCAGGCTGCCCCATGGTTCAGATCTAAGGACCCCTTTTGGTTCAGAATCTTGTTGCTTTCTTCTATTGTTTTCATGATTTGTGTTTTTTTTTCCCCTTTCTCTGTGGATTGAGTGCTGGTCTTCATTTTATTTTTATAGTTGGATTCTTTTGGCTTCCTTGCTTTGTGACTGCCTGTAAGCAAATGAATCTCAAGGGTTGCATAATCTATACATTCTTTGATAATAAATGTACTTTGAAACTTTGAAACTAGATTGTCTCTGCTGCTCTGCTTTTAGGACAACCCTCCTCTACATTTCCTGACATCTCTGTTGCTGTCAGAGTGTAGTTTGCTCATTTTCCCTGTGACTGTGTGCTCCAGTTTCTTCTCACATCCCAAAGAGGTGGTAGATTAATTGTCCATTGCAAACTGTCCCTAGTGTGTAGATGAGTGGGAGAATCTAGAGGCAGTTGATGGGAATGTGGGAAGAATACATTAGGATTAGTGTGAATGAATGGGATAATGGTTGGCATGGACTTTGTGGGCCAAGGATCCTATTTTTGCACTGCATTTCTTAATGTACCATTTAAGGGTTGACCATCTTCCCCACTGAATGCAATAGAGACCAGATTTAGATCTTTATTTGAGCTTATTTAAGTGTTTTAGGTTTCTTAACCTTCTTAATTTTGTTTATATATTGCTAACATTTTAAAACTGTTGTAACAGAGCAATTTTAACAGATAAGGCAAACTTATAAATGCTGGAAAATTCATAGTTCTTAAGAGTTTTGAAAGCCAGCTAAGCTGAAGGCATAGCTTAGCTGCCTGCCAAAGACTTATGGGCAAGACATGTTCTGCTCCTTCCATGTAATGCTATTCCCTCTTGGCTGCATATCCCCATTAAGGGAATTCTGTGTGAGAGTACAAGGTTTTTTGTATGTTAGGAGGTAGCTTCAATATACTTGTGGTGAATTTGAGCTTGCAATATAAGACCATAAGACAAAGGAGCAGAAGTAGGCCATTCGGCCCATCGAGTCTGCTCCGCCATTTTATCATGAGCTGATCCATTTTCTCCTATTTAGTCCCACTCCCCCGCCTTCTCACCATAACCTTTGATGCCCTGGCTACTCAGATACCTATCAATCTCTGCCTTAAATACACCCAATGACCTGGCCTCCACTGTTGCCCGTGGCAACAAATTCCATAGATTCACCACCCTCTGACTAAAAAATTTTCTTCGCATTTCTGTTCTGAATGGGCGCCCTTCAATCCATAAGTCATGCCCTCTCGTACTAGACTCCCCCATCATGGGAAACAACTTTGCCACATCCACTCTGTCCATGCCTTTTAACATTCGAAATGTTTCTATGAGGTCTCCCCTCATTCTTCTAAACTCCAAGGATACAGTCCAAGAGCGGACAAACGTTCCTCATATGTTAACCCTCTCATTCCCGGAATCATTCTAGTGAATCTTCTCTGTACCCTCTCCAACGTCAGCACATCCTTTCTTAAATAAGGAGACCAAAACTGCACACAGTACTCCAAGTGAGGTCTCATCAGCGCCTTATAGAGCCTCAACATTACATCCCTGGTCCTATACTCTACTCCTCTAGAAATGAATGCCAACATTGCATTTGCCTTCTTCACTACTGACTCAACCTGGAGGTTAACTTTAAGGGCATCCTGTACCAGGACTCCCAAGTCCCGTTGCATCTCAGAACTTTGAATTCTTTCCCCATTTAAATAATAGGCTGCCCGTTTATTTTTTCTGCCGAAGTGCATAACCATACCATTTCCAACATTGTACTTCATTTGCCACTTCTCTGCCCATTCTTCCAATCTATCCAAGTCTTTCTGCAGACTCTCCATTTCCTCAGCACTACCGGCCCCTCCACCTATCTTCGTATCGTCAGCAAACTTAGCCACAAAGCCATCTATTCCATAATCCAAATCGTTGATGTATAATGTAAAAAGAAGCAGCCCCAACACTGATCCCTGTGGAAAACCACTGGTAACCGGTAGCCAACCAGAATCGAATCCCGTTATTCCCACTCTCTGTTTCCTGCCAATCAGCCAACACTCTATCCACGTATGTAACTTTCCCATAATTCCATGGGCTATTGTCTTGTTATGTAGCCTCATGTGTGGCACCTTGTCAAAGGCCTTCTGAAAATCCAAATATACAACATCCACTGCATCTCCCTTGTCTAGCCCACTTGTAATTTCCTCAAAAAACTGTAATAGGTTTGTCAGGCAGGATTTTCCTTTAAGGAATCCATGCTGAGTTTTGCCTATCTTGTCATATGCCTCCAGGTACTCAGTAACCTCATCCTTGGCAATCGACTCCAACAACTTCCCAACCACTGATGTCAAGCTAACAGGTCTATAATTTCCTTTTTGCTTCCTTGCCCCCTTCTTAAATAGTGGAGTGACATTTGCAATCTTCCAGTCCTCCGGAACCATGCCAGAATCTATCGACTTTTGAAAGATCATCGCTAATGCCTCCGCAATCTCCGCAGCTACTTCCTTCAGAACACAAGGGTGCATTCCATCTGGTCCAGGAGATTTATCTACCTTTAGCCTATTCAGCTTCCTGAAAGTTCTCAGAAAGTACTTCCTGAGTACTTTCTCTGTCGTAATTGTGACTGCGCACTCTTCTCTCCTCTGCCACTCTTGAGTGTCCGGTGTACTGCTGATGTGTTCCTCAGTGAAGACTGATGCAAAATACTCGTTCAGTTCCTCTGCCATCTCCTTATCTCCCATTACAATTTCTCCAGCATCATTTTCTATCGGTCCGATATCTACTCTCACCTGTCTTTTACTCTTTATGTACTTGAAAAAGGTTTTAGTATCCTCTTTGATATTATTTGCTAGCTTCCTTTCATAGTTAATCTTTTCCCCCTTAATGACCTTCTTGGTTTCCTTTTGTAAGGTTTTAAAAACTTCCCAATCCTCTGTCTTCCCACTAATTTTTGCTTCCTTGTATGCCCTCTCCTTTGCTTTAACTTTGGCTTTGACTTCTCTTGTCAACCAGGGTTGCATCCTTTTTCCACTCGAAAATTTCTTCTTTTTTGGAATATACCTGTCTTGCACATTCCTCACTTCTCGCATAAACTCCAGCCACTGCTGCTCTGCTGTCTTTCCCACCTGTTTGGAGGCCTATAAATAACTGCCATCGGGGTCCTTTTACCCCTGCGATTTCTTAGCTCAACCCATAAAGATTCTATACCTTCCGATCCTATATCACCTCTTTCTAATGATTTAATATCATTTCTTACCAATAAAGCCACGCCTCCCCCTCTGCCTACTTTCCTATCCTTCCGATACAGCGTGTATCCTTGGGCGTTCAACTCCCAGAGACATGTATCCTTTAGCCAGGTCTCAGTGATGGCCACGATATCATACCTGCCAATCTGTAGCTGTACGACAAGATCATCCACCTTATTCCTTATGCTGCGTGCATTTAAGTACAACACCTTAAGACCAATATTTGATACTTTTTGCTTTGATTTCACTGCAATTTTATTGCACTGCAACTCATCCCAATGGCTACAAATTTGCCCCATCACCTGCCTGTCTTTCCTGACATCTTTACTGCTTACTATCTTAGATTTATTTCTGATTTCCCCTTCCTCCGCTCTATCATTCCGGTTTCCATCCCCCTGTCAAATTAGTTTAAACCCTCCCTAACAGCTCTATTAAACTTTCCCGCCAGGATATTGGTCCCCTTCGCGTTCAGGTGTAACCTGTCCTTTTTGACCAGGTCATACTTCCCCCAGAAGAGATCCCAATTATCCAAGAATCTGAAGCCCTGCCCCCTACACCAGTCTCTCAGCCACGCATCCATCTGCCTGATCCAACGACTCTTGCCCTCGCTAGCACGTGGCACAGGTAGCAATCCCGAGATTACTACCCTGGAGGTCCTGCTTCTCAGCTTCCTTCCTAACTCCTGGAAATCTCTCTTCAGGACCTCCTCCTTTGTCCTATCTATGTCATTGGTACCAACATGTACCAAGACAACTGGCTGCTCACCCTCCCCCTTTAGGATACTCAGGACCCGATCCGAGACATCCCGTACCCTGGCACCTGGGAGGCAACACACCATGCGGGTATCTCTGTCAGGCTCACAGAATCTCCTGTCCGTTCCCCTGACTATGGAATCCCCTACGACAACCGCATTTCTCTTCTCCCTCCTTCTCACCTGCACAACAGCACCAGGCTCAGTGCCAGAGACCCCGTCACCGTGGGCGTCCCCCGTCAGGTCATCCCCCTCAACAGCATCCAGAACAAGATATTTGTTGCTGAGGGGGACAGCCACAGGTGTGCTCTCCACTATCCGGGCATTTCCCTTCCCTCTCTTGACAGTGACCCAGTTTTCTGAATCCTGTAGCCTAGGGATGACTACTTCCCTGTAGCTCCTGTCTATCACCTCTTCACTTTCCCTGATAAGCAGTAGGTCATCGAGCTGCAGCTCCAGATCCCTAACACGGTCTCTGAGGAGCTGCATCTCGGTGCACCTGGCGCAGATATGGCCATCAGGGAGGCTGAAGGTCTCCCAGGATTCCCACATCTGACACCCTGAACAAAGCACTAACCCTGCAGGCATGCTACCTAATTCTACAGGAATGAAACAGGAAAAATAAGTCTACTCACCCACTTACCTCGCCAAACAGACGAACTTTTTAAACCGTTAGCTCGTACTGTTAGCTGTGAGAGCCCTGCTGTTCCTGTCTGTCCGGGCCACTGTCCACTAATATTCACCTATTGTTAGAAAGTAACCACAAACTTGGAACAAAAAAAACTCATTATATTTGGTTAAGGTCAGCTTTGGTATCTGCTTTATCGAGAATTGATTCTGTGAGCTTTACAGTTAGATGTGGAGAGGCGACTACCAAAGACTCCAGCCAATGTCACTCATTGATTAGATGGCCTTCTCAGTCTCTGGTAACTAAAATCATTGTTAACATCAGAATCCAAGATATATTCATAGATACATATTTTTACAGCATGGAAACAGAACACCCAACTTGCCTACATCTAGTCCATATCTCTCTAAATCTTTCCTATCCATATACCTGTCCAAACTTTTTAAACTTTGCAATTTTACAACCTCTACCACTTCCATTGAGGGTATGCTCATTCCACATACCCTCTAACCTCTGTGTAAAAAATTTGTCCCCTTGAAATCTTTTCTCTGTCAACTTAAATTAGTTTTAGACACTCCAACCCTGGCGGGGAGGTGGGCAAGGTAAGACTGTGTCTGTCTACCCTATCTATGCCCCCTGACAATTTCCTAAACCTCTGCACTCCAGAGAAAGCACTTCCTTCAGTTATTCCTGACGAAGGGTCTCGGCCTGAAACGGCGACTGCACCTCTTCCTAGAGATGCTGCCTGGCCTGCTGTGTTCACCAGCAACTTTTATGTGTGTTGCTTGAATTTCCAGCATCTGCAGAATTCCTGTTGTCCCAGCCTTTCTAGTCTCTTCTCTTAACTGAAGCTTCCAGTCCCAGCAATATCGCAAGTCCCTTTGCACCTCCAATTTAAAAATTTTTTTTCCCAGTTTAGAAATTAAGCTGCACTTTTATTCCTTCTATCAAAGTGCATGACCATGCACTTCCCAACACTGTATTCCATCAGCCAGTTCTTGCCCATTCTCCTAAGCACTTCTGCAGGCTCCCTGCTTCCTCAACACCATCTGCATCTTCTATTCTAGGTTGTGCCTTTTGGTGCTATTCTCCTCCACTATAGGAAACATGCTCTCCAACTCCACTCTATTTAGGTCTTCCAATATTCAGCGGTTTTCAATGAGATCCACCCCCCATTCTTCTAAATTCCAGCAAGTGCAGGCCTAAGCCATCAAACACTCCTCATTTGATAAGCCTTTTATTCCTGGAATCATTTTCATGAACCTCCTTTGAATCGTCTCTAATATCAGCACATCCTTTCTTAGGTAATTGGCTCAAAATGGCTCACAATACGCCAAGTGTGGCCTCACCAGTGCCTTATAAAGCCTTAGAATTACTTCCTTGTTTTACATTCTAGTCCTCTCAAAATGAATGCTAACATTGCATTTTACTTCTGTACCACAAAATCAAACTGCAAGTTACCCTTTAGGGAATCATGCACCACCTGCCCTTCCAATTACCTTCATATTATCCACTAACTTGGTCACAAAAGCATCAATTTCATCATCCAAGTCATTGACATAGAACGTAAAAAGAAGTGGTTTCAACATCGACACCTGCGGAACGCCATTGGTCACCGTCAGCCAATCAGAAGATGCTCCCTTTGCCTCCTGCCAATCAGCCAATGCTAGTAGAGGTCCTGCCGTACCCCGAGCTCTTACTTTGCTAAGCAGATTCATGAGTGGCATCTTGTGAAGGACCTTCTGAACATCCAAGTACACAACATTCAATGATTCTGCTTAGTCTATCCCGCTTGTTAATTCCTCAAGTAATTCCGACAGATTTGCCACTCAAGATTTTTCCTTGAGGAAACCATGCTGACTATGGTTATTTTATCATGTGCCTCCAAGCACCCCAAAACCACATCCTTAACAATTGACTCCAATATATTCCCAATCACTGAGGTCAGGCTAACCAGCCTATAATTTCCTTTCTTCTTCCTCCCTCCCTTCTTGAAGAGTGGACTAACATCTGCAATTTTTCAGTCCTCTGGAGCCATGCCAGAACCTAGTGATTTTTGAATCCACAATCTCTTCAGCTCCATTTTCAGAACCCTGGGGTGTAGTCCATCGGGTCCAGGTGACTTATTTACCTTCAGATCTTTCAGTTTCCCAAGCACCTTCTCCTTAGTAATAGCAAACTGCACTTACTCTGCTCCCTGACACTCTGGAGCTTCAGCTGTACTGTTAGAGTGTTCAACAGTAAAAACTGATGCAAAATAAATATTCAACTTCCCTTGTCAGCCACGGCTGTGTCCACTAGTCACTGGCAGTCAACCAGAAAAGGATCCTTTTATTCGCACTCACTGCCTCCTGCCAATCAGCCAATGCTCTAACCATGCCAGTAACTTTCCTGTAGTACCATGGGCACTGATCTTGGTAAGCAGCCTCATGTGTGGCACGTTGATACATCCCAAGGAGGAAGAGGTATTCCAATGGCAGGATGACACAACCGAGGCTGACGAGGGAAATTAAAGCCAACATAAAAGCCAAAGACAGGGCATGTAATACAGCAAAATTTAATGGGGATTTAAAGGACTGGGAAGGCAACTAAAAAGTCATTAGGAGGGAAAGAATGAAATATGAAAGTAGGATAGCCAATAATATCAAAGAGGATGCCAATTTTTTCCAGATCTATAAAAAAATAATAGGGAGGCGAGGGTAGATATCAGACCACCTAAAAATGACACAGGACAGTGGTATTGGGGAATAAGGAAATGGTGGAGAAGTTGAATATTTATCTTACACAATACCCAATCAAGAATAACTGATCCCCTAGTGGGCTCAACCACAGGATCCCTATAAAAAACCATCTCATAGGCATTCTGCAAATTCTCTTTCTTGGGATCCAAAATCAGCATAAACCTGAATTTCCTAATCTACCTGCATATCTAAATCCTCCATGACTATCATAACTTTGCCCCTTTGACATCTAATTTCTACTTTCCATTGTAATTTGAAGCCTACATCCTGGCTATTGTTTAGAGGCCTGTATATAACTCCCATCAGGGTCCTTTTATGTTTGTAGATCCTTAACTCTACCCACAATGATTCTACATCTTCCAGTCCTTTGTTACCTCTTCCTAAGGATTTGATCTCATTTATTACCAACAGAACAACCCCATCCTCTCTGCCTACCTACCTGTCCTTTCAATGCAATGTGTATACTTAGATGGTAAGCGCCCAACTATAATCCTCTTTCAGCCACGACTCAGAGATGCCCACAATATCATTCCTGCCAATCTCTCATTGCACTACAAGATCATCTATCTTATTGTGTGCATTCAGCTACAACGCCCTCAGTCCTGTTTTCTTCATCATTCTTGATTTTGGTCCCCTGTTATACTGCAGCTCATCCCACTGACTGCAATTTTGCCCTATCATCTGCCTGTCCTTCCTGACAGTCTCACTACACACTGCCTCTGCTTGTACACCAACTGCCCTATAGTCAGACTTATCACACAGTTTCCCATTCTCCTGCCAAATTAGATTAAACCCTCCCCAACAATTCTAGTAAATCTGGGCGTAAGGATATTGATCCCCCTCGGGTTCAGTTGTAACCCTTTCCTCTTGCACAGGTCATACATACCCCAGGAGAGATCTTAAGGATCCATAAATCTTAATCCCTGGCCCTGCACCAGTTCCTCAGCTACGCATTCATCTGCCACATCATCGTATTCTTACCCTCAATGGCACATGGCACAGGCAGCAATCCAGAGATTACTACACTGGAGGACCTGAGATATAGAATGCATCTCAACTAAATGCACAGTATATTATATAATACAACTATGACCTATAAAGACATCCACAGCATAGTAAATTTTAAATTTTCCAATTCTGGTCCAAAGATTTAATCGCAGTGGAGGATTTCTTACTCTTGTGGGTTAGTTGCCAGTGCAAACAAGTTTGCTGTTGTGTGCTGGGGCAGCAGGCTGAGGGTAGCAGCCACCAACAGAATCAACAATCTCATTCGTAAGGCCAGTGATGTTGTGGGGATGGAACTGGACTCTCTGACAGTGGTGTCTGAAAAGAGGATGCTGACTAAGTTGCATGCCATCTTGGACAATGTCTCCCATCCACTACATAATGGACTGGTTGGGCACAGGAGTACATTCAGCCAGAGACTCATTCCTCCAAGATGCAGCACAGAGCATCATAGGAAGTCATTCCTGCCTGTGGCCATCAAACTTTACAACTCCTCCCTTGGAGGGTCAGACACCCTGAGCCAAGAGGCTGGTCCTGGACTTATTTCCTGGCATAATTTACATATTATTATTTAACTATTTATGGTTTTATTACTATTTATTATTTATGGTACAACTGTAATGAAAACCAATTTCCCCCAGGATCAATAAAGTATGACTATGACTATGACTGTGACATCTTTCCTGACAAGAGTAGGGGAGTCACTCTTCTTGGCAGGTGAGACCTGTGGCTACAAAACAATCTCAGGCTCTGGGGCTTCCTCTGTGGTAGTTGTAGGAGTTGTCCCTGGGACCAGGAAGTGGTTCTGACAGCTTTGGGCACCTTTCATCTCCTTTCTTTTCCAAAATGCTCTTGGCAACTGCTGGACATGTTGGCATCCCAAATAGTGCTTGGCAAGCTGCTCGATCTGCTGATTTATCAGACCACCAGACAAAGCTTCAAGACAATGCTTTCATTTTGGCCGTGCCTAGGTGACTGGTTTGTAGCTCCTCCAATACTTTAGCTCTTATCTTAGATGGTACAACTCTCAATCCCCACGTAAGGCACCTCCGTCAAGGTCAAGTTCATGCTGGCACTGGTAAAAACAGGGGAGCTGGACCTTCTGTGCACACTCCATCCTTTTTATGTTGCCATATTGACCTGAGACACTCTAGGGTCTTTTTTGGTTTCCCCTTGGATCACCTCTTCCATAATAGGCAGACTTTCAAGTTGTATTAGGGAGAATACGTCAAGAGGAATGTCATCCTTTGTAAATTTTTCAGGTATTTTATTTTCCAAAAGTAAATGGGACAATCTGTCAGCATTTCCATGATTAGTTGGCCTGTTGAATTCCATCTTGTAATTGTGTCCTCCAAGAAACAAAGCCCATCTCTACAAATGGGTTGTTGCTGTTAGTGGAACACCCGTCTGTGGATTGAAAATGGACTCTGATGGTTGTTGATCAGTAAACTCCCTCCCATACAAGTACTGGTTGAAACATGTTACACCTAAACCAGATTCAAGGCCTCTCTGTCAACTTATGCATAAAATTTTTCTCTGCAGTGGTAAGGGAACGTGATGCAAAGTCTTTGGGGTGTACACTTCCATCATTCAAAAACATGACATGACTGCACCTATACCACAAGGTGAGGCATCAGAGCCAAGCACTGGATGGTGTGAATCACAATGTGTGAGCACAGTGCCTGACGTCACCATTTCCTTTACGCTTTGGAAAGCCATCTCAGACTGCTTGAATTTTCTCAGCACACTTGAGTAATTCTTCTGGGTCGATGCTGTGACCACAATAAATGATGCATGGTTTAAAGAATTCACACTTGTTGGTCATGCTCTGAGTTCATAATCTTCTAATCTTTTTAACACTGGCTTAAGATTTTGCAGATGTTCCTTCTTACCCTTACCAGTAACAATGATGTCATCCAGGTCTAAAACAGCGTTGCAGCACCTGGTCCATATCTTTCTGCTAGAGTGAAGGTGTAGATGCTACTCCAAAAATAAGCCTATAATAACAAGAAAGCCCTTTGTGAGTGTTTATGGTGAGAAACACTTGGGACTCTTCTTCCATCTCCATCTGTGGGTATGCCTTAGCTGAAGTGTTTCCCTCCAGAAAAGTTTGCAAAAATGTTCTCTATCCTGAGCAGAGGGTATTGACCTACTGTGTTGCTTCTCCATGGATTGTCACCTTGTCGTGGTGGAGAAGCTTGTGTGGTCCTGAGATCCTGAGAGAAATGCCGTCTGGAGCTATGCTCCTGGTAGGGTCACCCATGGCAGTAAGGTCGAGGGTGAGGTCTCTGACAAAGAACAGTCCAACCAAGACCGCAATGGTGGAACAGGCAGACGTAGTTATTTCAAACTCAACGGCTGTGAAGGCGGAAGAAGGCTGCAACAAATCCATCAGCTCCAACCATCGTGGTTTCCATGCCATTGGAGTCAGTTGGTTGATTTGTGAAGTATCGTGTGCTTCGTGGAGCGCAACATCAAGTACACGTTAAACAAATACACGCACAGGCATCTTCACTCTGTGGGCCACTTCTTCAGAATGAAGACCATCATCCTTGACCTCGAGGGATAGCCACGATGACGACAAGAGTACTGTGTTGATGGTAATCGCACTGATCCTGACAGACCCATTCTTCTTAGCTACTGGGACCACTGACATCGCCCATGGTCTCCACTCAACTTTGGAAAGAATTCCATTAGCCACTGTGCAATCTAGCTTAATGGCTACTTTACCATGGGCGGTATAAGGAACCAGACAGCCTTTATAAAACTTTGGTGTGGCATTTTCATTTAACAGCATTTTCCCCTTGATGTGTTTGAATTTTTCCAATGCCATTCCTAAACACTGCTGTGGCATCATCCATTATCTTTCTTAATTTGCTTTCAATTGACTTTATTGCAGGAGATGTGGCACGTAAATGGCGGCTGGACCTCCAATTAAGTTGTTGTTGTCTCAGCCACTCACGTCTCCACAATGCTGACCCTGCTGTTTTTACCACATACAAGTCCAATGTGGCTTGTTGGTTGTTGTATTTCACTGCCATTCCCACAGGAGTCTTTTCTCCACTGTAAGATCTTAGTTGGATATCTATAGGCTTCAGTTCAGTGTTGTTGAAATGCTATTCAACCTTATTTTGTGGAATGACTGAAGTAGCTGATCCATTGTCCAGCTCCATTTTAATCACTTTACTGTTCACTTCTGGTATAAGCAATATTGCTTGTCTATTGTTAGTTTTCACATTGTAAATCTCAGGGCTGTTCTCATCATTATCAGATTTTTCATCAATAGCATACAAATTAGTGGTCTTTCTGAAACTATAAATTGACATTTATCTTTTTCTCTTCCCTGTGCAGTCCATTTATTTGTAACTATCTGACATGCACTTTGTATGTGTCCTACTTTGTTGTATTTTCTGCAAGTTTCACCTTTAAGCCTGCATTAATGGTGTCTGTGAGCCCCTGCCACAATGGTAATACAATTTGTTCAGCCAGGCATTGCAATTTTGTTTACGTTCACTTTCATTGCTAACGGCATCTCAAGTGTGTCTCTAGCTGCTGTTTCCATTGATACAGTGATTTCAACTGCTCTTTAAAATATGAGTTGTGCTTCAGTTAGGAGCTGTTTTTGAATGTTTTCTTGTAAGATTCTATATACTAAGTGTTCTCTCAGTGTATCATTAAGCTGAAGTGACAATGCTCAGACAAATTCTTCAGTTTAGCCACCTAAACTAAAATGGACTCCCCTTCCTTTTTATTCTGCTTGTGAAACCTAAGCATTCTGCATTTAACAATGGTTTTAGTTCTAAATGCTCCTGCATGACATTCACGGTATCAGTAAATCTCACTTCGGCTGATTTGGTTGGAGTTGTTAAACTTCTAAACAAACTGTATTATATGTTTTTCACTTGTTGCACTCAGTTAGACTGGCACTCTCTTATCATTGGCTATTTCATTTGCTTCAAAATATTGCTTAATTCACTCAGTATTCAATATCCAGTTGTCACTTGTACAATCAAATGTATCTATTTTTCAATTTAGCCCAATTTTCTGTTTTTTTTATTTATGATTATTATCACCTGGAACTCACTGTTTATGAACCCCTGAATTTGTCCATTTTCTGCCTTTTGTTAACTCAACTCTTTCTTGATGCACTTTTTTAAAAACCTGGATATCTCGCTGCATTTCGATACATAGGTAATAATCTCAGGTTTGTTTAAAACTTCCTCATCACCACTGTTCTGTTTTGTAATTCCAAAACATAAAACTAATTGAAAACAAAAGCACAGAGCTGGGAATGCATCTCTTAGGTTTGTTTATACTTTCGTGGGACAGACACGTGATGCGATGGCGTAATGTTGTATGTGATTGACATGCTTTTACATATAACGCGCAGTGCATTATGTAAACAACTTATGCTTATCAAACTAATAATTTACAATATTACTCAAATATTTCTGAAATATCTAATACACAACAAGATCAACAGATTGTATTTCAAGTGCGGCATTACCAACGATTTGTAAAACTGTAATGTGACGTCCCAATTCCTGTACTCAGTGCCTTGGCTGCTGAATGCAAGTGTACCAAACGCTTGTCTCCCTGTGTCAGTACTATGTACCGGCACCCTCAGCTCAGTAGTTTAGGTGACCTGCCACCACTTTTTCAGGATATTTAATTATGCAAAGCTTCCTTCATTGGGGAGCATTGGGGAGCGTTGGGGAGATTCTTGACTGGTCAGTGAGTTAAGGTTTACAAAGAGAAGGCAGGAGAATGGATTTATTAAAACAAATCAGCCAGGATTGAATGGTAGAGCCTACTTGACGGGTGAAGTAGCCTAGTTCTGCTCCACAACTTTTTTGGTCATGTGGTATTCACACAAATTATTCTTTAAAACTCCTTGCAGTACATCCAAACCAGTCTAGTGGCTATTGAAATACTGAATACTTAATGGCTGAGCCTTCTAATGCAAACTATGTTTGGTTTAATAATCCAGTGTGACAAATCTGTGCAGTGGAGATTTACCAGGATGCTGCCTGGATCAGGAAGCCTATCTCAAGAGGAAAGGTCGAGTGAGCTAGCACTTTCCTCTTGGAAGCAGAAGATTGTGAGAAGTAACTCGATAGAAGTGAATAGGATAATAAGAGGCATTGATAGGATGGACAGCCAGCACCTCCTTCCCAGGATGGAAAGGCTAATATTTCAAAAGGTTTGAGGAAGGTATAGGGGGATGTCAGGGCTAGTTTTTTTACCCAGAAAGTGGTGGGTGTGTGGAAGGCATTGTCAGGATGGTAGAAGAGGCCGATGCATTAGAGACATTTATATTTAGATAGGTGGATGAAAGAAAAATGGAGAGCTGTGTGGGAGGGAAGTGTTAGATTGAAAAGCTGGCACAACATCAAGGGCTGAAGGGCCGTTAATGTTTGACATTCTATGTCCTATGTTCTAAGGTATGTGAGTCTCCAAGCTTCTGGAAGATTTTCATAGTGGTCAGTGAGTAATAATTCTGTCTTTGTACAGCGGACTGACTTCAGCTGAATGTGATACCTCTCTGCTGGACACTGCACGGAAGCTGGAGATGTATGGCATCAGGCTGCATCCGGCCAATGATGGGGAAGGAACAGAAATCAACTTGGCCGTCTCTCACATGGGCATCTTGGTCTTTCAGGTTTGTGAGTGTAAGGAAACTGTTGTAAAGTGCTTATGGTGGGTAGATGACCTACCAGCACAGCTTTGCGACATGGGAAGGAAGTGAAACACCCGAGTTGGACACAGAGTGAATATGCCGACTGTTGGATGTACACTGATGCAGCAGGTGGCGCTGCTGCCTCAGAGTTGTAGAGGCCCCAGTTCAATCCTGACCTCTGGTGCTGCCCGCATTCCCCCTGTGACTGGGCAGGTTTTCCCAGCATCCTCTAGTTTCCTCTCCTATCCCAAAGTCTGGCCTTTGTAAATGATGTCTTTGTGTAGGTTAATTACAAAATAATCAAAGTGTGGTTGATCGGCTTGTGTGAGAGCGTAAGTTGCAGGGGAACAGGGAAGTTAGAAGTTGGGAATGGGATTGATGAGATGGCTCCAATGGAAACCAGCATGGATTCAATGGGCCAAATAGTCTTCCCTGTGTTGGTGAATAATTAATGAACTGCTGTGCTGGAGAAGCTCAACAACAGCTGCAGAGAGCATTGCAGAAGATAAGAGTCTATCCAGGGCCAAGAGCTGTTGGGAGCAAGATCTACACAGGAATGTAATGAGTTAATACTAACCAAAGACAAGAGACTGCGGATGATACAGGGGCTGGCCCATTGAAATATAAACAAGAAATCCAGGAAGCACTCAGCAGGTCAAGCAGCATCTGTGTAGAGAGATTAACAAGGTTCACCATTCTCTCAGCTGCCATCAGCATGATTTGTATCATGTGAACTCTCCTGCTCTCCACTCTCACATCTGCTTTCCATCCTCCTCCTTCTCTGCAACATAATATCCATTTGCTTTCTCACTCACCTGTTCCAATGTATGGTCGCTGACATGATCCATGATCTTAGCTTTTCTCCCGACACATGCTGCCTATCCTACTGAGTATCCCCAGCCTGTTCTACTCTCTATGGTGGAGCAGATGGGATTAGATTGGGTGGCTGAATTCCACCAGGGTGCAAAGGCCCTCCATCTGAACTGTGGAGGTTCTGCTTCAGACCTCCATCAGTGACCCAGCCTTCAGGATCTAATGCTTTTCTGCTGATCCCTGCTTGTTTCATGACCATATGAATGTTGCCAGAATAGATCATTATATTATATTAATGAAGCCTCCTGTTAAGGTGGCTGGTTCAACATTAAACTTCAACTCTCATTCCAGGGCAAAATTAAGATTAATACGTTCAACTGGGCCAAGATACGCAAGCTGAGTTTTAAGAAGAAATATTTCCTCATCAAGCTCCATTCTAACATGTTTGTAAGTCATTTTTAATGTTCCCCTATGGCTGAGGATTAATGTCAGTGGAATGCAGCTTTGAAGCTTTGACTCGAGAGATTCTGCCAGTTTTGGCAGTTGGAGTGTGCAATCAAGTCAATCAAGATTTGAATAGCTCAGCAGAAAGCAGTTGATTAGACAATCAAGATGTGCGTAGCTCAGACTCAGCAGAAAGTAGCTGATTGGGTAATCGAGGTCAAGAGACCAAGCAGTTTGAATAGCTCAAACAGATAAATAGAGGGGTAACTCAAGCAGAGCGGCCAGTGAGTGAGTGGGCCAGTGAAGGAGTGGAGCTTTGAGGCTTCGACGAGAAGAGGCAGAGGATGACCTTGTTCCCAGTTAGTCTTTACAATGCCTCCTGAGACGGTGATGTGCCTCTCATGTGAGATGTGGCTGTCTTGGGGATCTCCCCTCTCCCTCAGAGTCACATCTGCCAGAAGTACATGTGGCTGGGCGATCTGGAAGACCATGTAAGGAATCTGGAGCAGCAGCTGGATGACCTTCGAATCGTTAATGAAGCAGTCATAGATGAGAGCTACAGGGAGGTAGTCACATCTAGGCTGCCAGAAGCAGGTCGTTGGGTGACAGTCAGAGGGGGGAAAGCAAAGGTGAGTAGACAGGTAGTGCAGAGCACCCCTGTAGCCATTCCCCCGAATAATAAGTTTACCGTCCTGGATACTGTTGACAGGGACAACCCACCAGGTGTGAGCCACGGTGGCAGGGCCTCTGGCACTGAGTCTGACCCTGTGGTGCAGAAGAGTGGGATGGAGAGGTGGAGAGTTGTCATCATTGGGGGCTCTATAGTCAGGGGATCAGACAGGAGATTTTGTGGACGTGAGAAGGACACCCACACGGTTTGTTGCCTCCCGGGTGCCAGATTCCGGGATGTCTCTGACCGGGTGCACGACATCCTGGTATGAGAGGGAAAGCAACCAGAAGTCGTGATACATGTTGGGACCAACGACATAGGTAGGAAGAAGGATGAGATCCTGAAGTGTGAGTTTTGGGAACTAGGTAGAAGGCTGAAGAACAGGACCTCAAGGGTGGCGTTCTCAGGATTGCTGCCAGTGCTATGTGACAGTGATGGTAAGAATTGGAGGAGATGGCAGTTGAATGCGTGGCTGAGGAGTTGGTGCAGGGGGCAGGGTTTTAGATTTTTGGATCATTGGGATCTCTTCTGGGGAAGGTGGGACCTGTACAGATTGGATGGGTTGCACCTGAACTCGAGGGGGAGCAATATCCTTGCAGGTAGGTTTGCTAGCATGGTTTGGGAGAATTTAAACTAAATTGCAAGGGGGATGGGATCCTGAGCGACAGAGCAGTGAAAGAAGTGCATGGAGTAAAGTCAGATCTAACATACAGAGAGGCTTTGAAGAAAGAGAAGCAGAATAAAGGGTGTAAAGGTAGTAAGGTAGAAGGGCTAAAGTGCATGTACTTCAATGCAAGAAGCATCAGGAACAAAGGTGATGAACTGAGAGCTTGGATACATACTAGGAATTATGATGTAGTGGCCATTACGTAGACTTGGCTGGCACCAGTGCAGGAATGGATTCTCAATATTCCTGGATTTCAGTGCTTTAAAAGGAATAGAGAGGAGGGAAAAGGGGAGGAGGGGTGGCATTACTGGTCAGGGATACTATTACAGCTACAGAAAGGGTGGGTAATGTAGCAGGATTCTCTTTTGAGTCAATATGGGTGGAAGTCAGGAACAGGAAGGGAGCAGTTACCCTATTGGGGGTATTCTATAGACCCCCTGGTAGCAGCAGAGATACCGAGGAGCAGATTGGGAGGCAGATTTTGGAAAGGTGCAAAAATAACAGGGTTGTTATCATGGGTGACTTTAACTTCCCTAATATTGATTGGCACCTGATTAGTTCCAAGGGTTTGGACGGGGCAGAGTTTATTAAATGTGTCCAGGACAGATTCCTGTCACAGTATGTTGACAGGCCGACTAGGGGGAATGCCATACTAGATCTAGTATTGAGTAACGAACCGGGTCAGGTCACAGATCTCTCCGTGGTTGAGCATCTGGGGGACAGTGACCACCACTCCCTGGCCTTTAGCATTATCATGGAAAAGGATAGAATCAGAGAGGACAGGAAATTTTTTAATTGGGGAAAGACAAATTATGAGGCTATAAGGCTAGAACTTGCGGGTGTGAATTGGGATGATGTTTTTGCAGGGAAATGTACTATGGACATGCGCTTGATGTTTAAAGATCTCTTGCGGGATGTTAGAGATAAATTTGTCCCGGTGAGGAAGATAAAGAATGGTAGGGTGAAGGAACCATGGGTGACAAGTGAGGTGGAAAATCTAGTCAGGTGGAAGAAGGCAGCATACATGAGGTTTAGGAAGCAAGGATCAGATGGGTCTATTGAAGAATATAGGGAAGCAAGAAAGGAGCTTAAGAGGGGACTGAGAAGAGCAAGAAGGGGGCATGAGAAGGCCTTGGTGAGTAAGGTAAAGGAAAACCACAAGGAATTCTTCAATTATGTGAAGAACAAAAGGATGACAGGAGTGAAGGTAGGACTGATTACAGATAAAGGTGGGAAGATGTGCCTGGAGGCTGTGAATGTGAGCGAGGTCCTCAATGAATACTTCTCTTCGGTATTCACCAATGAGAGGGAACTTGATGACGGTGAGGATAACATGAGTGATGTTGATGTTCTGGAGCATGTTGATAGTAAGGGAGAGGAGGTGTTGGAGTTGTTAAAATACATTAGGACGGATAAATCCCCGGGGCCTGATGGAATACTCCCCAGGCTGCTCCACGAGGCGAGGGATGAGATTGCTGAGCCTCTGGCTAAGATCTTTATGTCCTCGTTGTCTACGGGAATGGTACCGGAGGATTGGAGGGAGGCAAATGTTGTCCCCTTGTTCAAAAAAGGTAGTAGGGATAGTCCAGGTAATTATAGACCAGTCAGCCTTACGTCTATGGTGGGAAAGCTGTTGGAAAAGATTCTTAGAGATAGGATCTATGGGTATTTAGAGAATCATGGTCTGATCAGGAACGGTCAGCATAGCTTTGTGAAGGGCAGATCGTGTCTAACAAGCCTGATAGAGTTCTTTGAGGAGGTGACCAGGCATATAGATGAGGGTAGTGCAGTGGATGTGATATACATGGATTTTAGTAAGGCATTTGACAAGGTTCCAAGCGGTAGGCTTATTCAGAAAGTCAGAAGGCATGGGATCCAGGGAAGTTTGGCCAGGTGGATTCAGAATTGGCTTGCCTGCAGAAGGCAGAGGGTGGTGGTGGAGGGAGTACATTCAGATTGGAGGATTGTGACTAGTGGTGTCCCACAAGGATCTGTTCTGGGACCTCTACTTTTCGTGATTTTTATTAATGACCTGGATGTGGGGGTAGAAGGGTGGGTTGGCAAGCTTGCAGATGACACAAAGGTTGGTGGTGTTGTAGATAGTGTAGAGGATTGTCGAAGATTGCAGAGAGACATTGATAGGATGCAGAAGTGGACTGAGAAGTTGCAGATGGAGTTCAACCCAGAGAAGTGTGAGGTGGTACACTTTGGAAGGACAAACTCCAAGGCAGAGTACAAAGTAAATGGCAGGATATTTGGTACTGTGGAGGAGCAGAGAGATCTCGGGGTACATGTCCACAGATCCCTGAAAGTTGCCTCACAGGTAGATAGGGTAGTTAAGAAAGCTTATGGGGTGTTAGCTTTCATAAGTCGAAGGACAGAGTTTAAGAGTCGTTAGGTAATGATGCAGCTCTATAAAACTCTGGTTAGGCCACACTTGGAGTACTATGTCCAGTTCTGCTCGCCTCACTATAAGAAGAAAGTGGAAGCATTGGAAAGGGTACAGAGGAGATTTACCAGGATGCTCCCTGGTTTAGAGAGTATGGATTATGATGAGCGATTAAGGGAGCTAGGGCTTTACTCTTTGGAAGGAAGGCGGATGAGAGGAGACATGATAGAGGTATACAAGATATTAAGAGGAATAGATAGAGTGAATAGCCAGCACCTCTTCCCCAGGGCACCACTGCTCAATACAAGAGGACATGGCTTTAAGGTAAGGGGTGGGAAGTTCAAGGGGGATATTAGAGGAAGGATTTTTACTCAGAGGGTGGTTGGTGCATGGAATGCACTGCCTGAGTCAGTGGTGGAGTCAGATACACTAGTGAAGTTTAAGAGACTACTAGACAGGTATATGGAGGAATTTAAGGTGGGGGGTTATACGGGAGGCAGGGTTTGAGGGTCGGCACAACGATGTGGGCCGAAGTGCCTGTACTGTGCTGTACTATTCTGTGTCTATGTCTATATTCACTATCCAATAACACATCCTGTCTTTGAAAATCATAGACTTCTTCCAGTAAGGACTCCTTGGAATTTCTGATGGAAAGCCGTGATACATGCAAACACTTCTGGAAGACTTGCGTTGAGTATCACACATTCTTCAGGCTCCCCGAGGAGCCCAGGTCAAAGGCCAGGTCCTTACTGTGCAGCAAAGGTTCCGGCTTTCGGTACAGGTAAGGGGATAGTTTTCCCTCACGCTACGGTTACTCACTATGTGTGCTCATTTAAACTGCCCTCAGCCATGGGTGAGGTGGTTGAGGACTAGACGACAACTCATGATGTTCCATTGCTCAAGAAAGGCTCGAAGAATGTCAGAAAATTATAGGCCAGTGAGCCTGATTCATAAGTGATGCCACTATTGGAAAGTATTAGAAGTTCAAAGTAAATTTATCATTAAGGTATGTATATGTCACAATATATGACCCTGAGATTCATTTTCTTGCAGGGATTCACAGTAGGACAAAGAAATACAATAGAATCAATGAAAAACTACACACAATCAAAAACTGACAAACAATCAATGTGAAAGAGACAAACTGCAAATAATTAAAAATAATATAATAAATAAATAATAAACAGAGAACGTGAGTTATAGAGTCATTGAAAGTGAGTCCATAGGTTGTAGAATGGTCGGAGTTGAGGTGAGAGTATCTACGTAATAATAATAATAATAATAATAGGTTTTGGCAAATAAAGTGGCAGAGGCATTTTATGTTTCAGAAAAGCCTTAGCAATTCATTTATTGAACACCAAAAAACTGAACTCAAAGCACGCTAAAAACCCTTTACGTAATACGTAATTATGTCATTACGTCAGACCAGCCTCTTAAAGTGAAACCACAACGCAATGTTGGTGGTTGTGAATTATATAAGTTTCCACAATTGCATTACTCTACACAGCACCCCCCGCCCCGCCGACCCCAGAATTCACTAAAACCAGCATTCCGAGCCTGTCCAGCGCTCAGATGAGCCGCCTGGCTCAGGCCTGAAAGAACAGCAGAGGCCTCTGATTCGTCTAGAGGTGTGTTGACATGCTCGTGGTCAAACCGTGATGGCAGAGGCATGGCAGTGGAATCCTCCAGATCTTGGTGGGCTGGTTTAAGGTGATCTACTGAAATATGTTCAGGTTTACCCCCGCCCCCCATTTATGATAAAAGTCATTTCTTCCCGTTCCAAAATGCAGAATAGGCCATCGTAAGCGTGCCTAAGGGTATGTTGGTGTGCATCATTGCGGACAAAAACAAACGAGGTGGAATGTAGGTCAACAAGAATCCAAGAGCGCTGTACACCATGATGGGAGTAGGAATAGGTGCAAAGGAATTGAACTTACTGAGGAGAGAGGAACACTGTTGAGAGGATAACCAGGTGGTTGTGGGGTCAGGAATAAAATTACCTGTCACTCATAATGGCTGATCATTTACCAACAGCCACGGACGACTGCAGGTCCACTTTTGAAGCGGCTCTGACCCCCAGCAGGACCCACTGGAGATGACCATGCCAACACTCATCCTTCAGGGAAGCCCTCAGAGCAGCCTTTAAGGATTGGAGAAAGCACTTGCCTAGGCCATTGGACTGTGAGTGATACTGCATGGTGTGATGTTGTTTAACACTGAGGCTCTGGACCATCACAGCCCAGAGGGGACCACGGTCAGAGGAAATATCAGATGGGGTGCCAAACCAAGCAACCCAGGTGCTGAGGAACGCCCGAGCCATGTCTGCAGCCATCATCGACCCTAGAGGGACGACCACTGGCCACCTAGTGGCCTTCATAACAAGGGGAGTTGAGTATAGGAGCAAAGAGGTCCTTCTGCAGTTGCACAGGGCCCTGGTGAGACTACACCTGGAGTATTGTGTGCAGTTTTGGTCTCCAAATTTGAGGAAGGCCATTCTTGCTATTGAGGGAGTGCAGCGTAGGTTCACGAGGTTAATTCCCGGGATGGCGGAACTGTCATACGTTGAAAGATTGGAGCGTCTGGGCTTGTATACACTGGAATTTAGAAGGATGAGAGCAGATCTGATTGAAACATATAAGATTATTAAGGGATTGGACACGCTGGAGGCAGGAAACATGTTCCCGATGTTGGGGGAGTCCAGAACCAGAGGCCACAGTTTAAGAATAATAGGTAGGCCATTTAGAACGGAGTTGAGGAAAAACGTTTTCACACAGAGGGTTGTGGTTCTGTGGAATGCTCTGCCTCAGAAGGCAGTGGAGGCCAATTCTCTGGATGCTTTCAAGGAAGTTGGATAGAGCTCTTAATGATAGCGGAGTGAAGGGATATGGGGAGAAGGCAGGAAAAGGGTACTGATTGTGGATGATCAGCCATGATCACAGTGAATGGCGGTGCTGGCTTGAAGGGCCGAATGGCCTACTCCTGCACTTATTGTCTATTGTCACTCTACCATGGTAAGGAGGTGTGTGAAATCGTGCGGGGGAGGGGGAATAACCATCAAGGTCCACATTGACATGGTGAAACGTCGCTGAGGGACCTCAAAAGGTGCCAATGGTGCCTGAACATGACGGTTAATTTTCACCCACTGGCACTCCACAGAGGCTGCAGTCCAATAAACGCCATGGCAAACAAACTTTAGTCCAACCAGTTTCTGTGAAGCCTTCTGGCCCGGATACAAGAGGTCATGTATGGAGTCAACAGCAGTCCACCTCCAGTTTGCTATGGGGTGAGGGTGACTGGTTGAGACATCACACAGGCGAGAAACCCTAGTTTCCCGGGACTTAATGTCAGCCAACCACAGGCCCATGATGCTGTTCGGTAAGCCTGGACCTCTGGCTCAGTAACTTGGTTGGCTGCCATGCCCCGGCATAGCCAACCACTATGTGTATGGACTCAACAGCTGGCCGTGAGAAGCATTCAGACATGGTATCACTTATCCACATGATACGTTGTATATCAACTCTGAACTCAATATGTAGGTCAGGTGACATTGCTGCCTTGCACTGTGGGCCAAAGGTCTGATATTTTGGTCATCATGTGCATGAGGGATTTGTGAAGTGGCAACCCTCTAGAAGAAAATGCGAAAGGCGGACAGCCAGGTAGAGATTGAGAAACTGACGGTCAAACATGCTGTACCTTCTTTCTGGGGGATGGAGCTAGCAGCGGACGAAGGTAAGTGGCTCCTCACGTCTCAGCTCAACAGGACCCACAGCGCAGTCTGATGTGTCAGTAGTAATGGCTGTGGGTACGCTGAGGAGTCTGAAAACTGTAGTTTTCAGTAGTGCGGAGTAGTGGGAAATCCATATTAGTGACTACTTTTGAGGAGAGGGTTTCACACCTTCTGCAGAGATGTGACGGCCGAGATAGTCAATGGCTGACAACACAAACACTGCAACCGTGACTCAGCTCACGGACTTGTTCCAGCCGGCAGCCCGGCCCTCCGTGGGTGAGAGTCGGCTCCGGGGTCCAATTCAGCTGGCAGCCTGGACCTCCGGGATTAAGTGTCAGTTTCGGGGCCCGACCCAATCAACAGCCCGGGCCCCTGGCAGCTGGAAGTGGCAGCGGAGTCTCCCCCGTTACTCAGCCTGACCCGGAACGCCTGACAACGCGACCCACTGATCGATCCCCGCGGGACGCGTCCACCAACCTCAAAGAGCTGACAACAACTCACTGCATTGATGGAAAACTGGAAGGGTGCATTATTTACCGAGGAAGCATGGGAGAAGAGCTGGGCTGCTGGTCAGATTGAAGCTGAGGGGCTTCAGGGTCCGTATGTCCACCATCCTACTAGCTAATGTGCAAGCCATAGAGAACAAGGTGGATGATCTTAAAGGGAGACTCACCTACTGCAGGGAGATGCAGAACTGCTGTGTATTCTGTTTCACCGAGACCTGGCTCTCCCCGCCACCCCCAACTGTGCCATCAGACCGGAGGGATTTTCGATCCATCGGATGGACTGTACAGCCGTCTTCAGGCAAGATGAGGGGAGGTGGTGTCTGCCTACTGATCAACACTGCATGGTGCTCGGACACAGTGGCACTGACAAGATCCTGCAGCCCGAACCTGGAACACCTGTCAGTGAAGTGTCGTCCCTACTATCTGCCACGGGAATCCACCTCGGTCATACTGACAGCGGTCTACATTCCCCCCCAGGCAAATGTGGAGTGTGCTCTGAACATACTGTATGCCAACATCAGTGAATTTGAGACCAGGTATCCGGAGGCTTTGCTCATTACAGCCGGGGACTTCAACCAGGCCAACCTCAGAAAGGCACTGCCAAAGTTATACCAACATATCTCCTGCCCCACTAGAGGCCCGAATATACCTGACCACTGCTACACAGCAGTCAAGGATGCCTACCATTCCGTCCCACGACCTCACTTCGGAAAATCGGACCATCAGGCCGTACTCCTCCTCCCGGCTTACAAACAGAAACTGAAGCGGGAGGTCACGGTGTCAAAAGTAGTGTCGTGTTGGACGGAGGAAATGGATGAGGTCCTCTGTGACTGCTTTGAGTCGGTGGACTGGTTAGTATTCAAGGACTCGGCAGCTAACCTTGATGAGTATGCCTCAGCTGTCACGGACTTTATCTGGAAATGCACGGAGGACTGTGTGTCTCGCAAGACGATCCAGGTATTCCCTAACCAGAAACCTTGGATGTATTATGAGGTCCAGTCCCTTTGGAAGGCTAGAGCTGCGGCTTTTAGGTCCGGGGATACCAGTCGCTACACAGAATCCAGGCATGAACTCCAGAAAGCCATTAAGGGTGTCAAGAGACAATATCGAGCCAAGTTGGAAGCCCAGACTAACCAGGGGGATGCCGGTAAACTATGGCAAGGTCTAAATGAGATCACTGAGCGCAAAGAAAAGGCTGGGAATATCAATAACTGTGGCGCTTCTCTTCCTGACGGACTTAACGCAAGATTCAAACCAATAATCCCGGTGCCGAAGAAGAGCACAGTGACATGCCTGAATGACTATCAACCTGTGGCTCTGACATCAATCGCTATGAAGTGTTTTGAGCGATTGGTTATGGCACACATCAACCACAGCCTACAGGTTAACCTCGATGCTTTGCAATTCGCCTACCGGAGCAACAGGTCAACGGCAGATGCCATCTCTCTGGCCCTACATTCCTCCTTAGAACTCCAGGAGAATAAAGACGCATACGTAAGGCTCCTTTTCATTTACTACAGCTCTGCCTTTAATACCATCATTCCAAATAAACTGATTCCTAAGCTCCAGAACCTGGGCCTTAGCACTCAGATCTGCAGCTGGATCTTCAACTTCCTCACAGACAGGACCCAGGCTGTAAAAATAGGGGACAAGCTCTCCTCTACAATCACTCTGAACACCGGTGCCCCACAAGGCTGTGTGCTCAGCCCCCTGCTGTACTCACTGTACACCCATGAGTGTGTAGCCAAGTTTCCATCAAACTCAATATATAAGTTTGCTGATGACACAACAATTGTAGGCCGTATCTCAGGTAATGATGAGTTTGAGTACAGAGAGGAAATTAGGAACCTGGTGGCATGGTGCGAAGACAATAATCTATCCCTCAACGTCAGCAAAATGAAGGAATTTGTTGTTGACTTCAGAAGGAATAGCGGACTGCATGACCCCATTTACATCGGTGGTGTGCAAGTCGAGCAGGTCAAAAGCTTTAAGTTCCTCGGGGTCAATATCACAAATGGTCTGACTTCGTCCAACCAAGCAGAGTTCACTGCCAAGAAGGCCGACCAGTGCCTTTACTTCCTGAGAAAGCTAAAGAAATTTGGCCTGTCCCCTAAAACCCTCACTAATTTTTATAGATGCACCATAGAAAGCATTCTTCTCAGGTGCATCACAACCTGGTATGGAAGTTGTCCTGTCCAAGACCGGAAGAAGCTGCAGAAGATCGTGAACACGGCGCAGCACATCACACAAACCAATCTTCCGTCCTTGGACTCACTTTACACCGCACGCTGTCGGAGCAGTGCTGCCAGGATAATGAAGGACACGACCCACCCAGCCAACACACTTTTCATCCCTCTTCCCTCTGGGAGAAGGCTCAGGAGCCTGAAGTCTCAAATGGCCAGATTTGGGAACAGCTTCTTTCCAACTGTGATAAGACTGCTGAATGGATCCTGACCCGGATCTGGGCCGTACCCTCCAAATATCCGGACCTGCCTCTCGGTTTTTTTGCATTACCTTACTTTCCCTTTTCTGTTTTCTATTTATGATTTATAATTAAAATTTTTACTATATTTACTATCGATTTGTACTCCAGGGAGCGCGAAGCACAGAAAATATCGCTGTGATGATTGTACGCTCTAGTATCAATTGTTTGGTGACAATAAAGTAAAGTAAAGTAATAATCAACCAATTTTGGCTTAAGCACTTGAAAAGTGTGCGGAGGTGAGATACATGTTCGGATTTGGATGCACTGGTGACAAGTATGTCATCCAGGTAAACAGAAAGCAAATCTGAGTCTTTGAATACCAAGGCCATCAGCTGTTGAAAAGGTGGTGCTGCATTTTGCAGCCCTAACAGCATGTGCTGTCAAAGAGGCCATACAGGGTTATCACAGCTGTTTTGGGAATGTCCTCCGAGCACACAGACACCTGTTGGTAACCCCAAAGCCAACTTTAGAAAAAATTAACTTTCTAGCTAAACGTGCCGAAAAGTCTTGGATGTGTGGAACCAGGCAACGTTCGGGGATGGTCATCTCGTTAAGGTGTCAGTAATCGCCATATGTGTGGCACCCACCTTCGGACTTAGGGACCATAAGGAGAGGCGAAGTCCAGGGGCTATTCGATCGACGCACAATACCTAGTTTTTCCGTCTTGGCAAAATCAGCCTTCACAATGGCCAGCTTTTCCAGGTCCACTCTTTGGACCAGCAGATTAGTTGTGTTTGACACCATAGTTTGTGGCTGTAGTGGAGAATGTGGGCTTGGTGAGTTTGGGAATTTGCCCAGCAGTAAGTAAACTCACATGCAGTTGTGCATGCACTTGGCAGAGTTGTTGTGCGGAAGACGAGGAAAGACATTCTACAGAGTGAATTCAGAGAACTCGGAAGAAGGCTGAAAAGCAGGACTTCCAGGGTGGTTATGTCCAGTTTGCTTCCAGTTCCTCATGCTGGAGAGGGCAGGAACAGGGAGATAATGGATCTGAATGTGTGGCTGAGTAACTGGTGCAGGAAGCAAGGAATTACATTCTTGGACCACTGGGTTATGTTTCGGGGTAAGGATGAATTGTACAAAAGGGACGGGTTGCACCTTAATAGGCGGGGGACCAGCATTCTGGCAGGCAATTTTGTTTAAACACACGGGTGTGTTTAAACTAAGTAGTGGGGGGGAGAGGACGAACTGGAAATATAAGGATGGAGTTAAAGGGAAAGTAAGAATAAGAAAAGTTAAGAAAGACGGCAGAATCAACAGAGCAGAAAACTCAAGAACGGATTGTACAGTATGGCCAAGTGAAATAGGAATTGATATAGGAGGTGAGGAGAGTAATGAATTAAAAGTATTGTATATGAATGCACGGAGTATAAGAAATAAAGTGGATGAGCTTGAGGCACAGTTGGAAATTGGTAAGTATGATGTTGTGGGAATAACAGAGACATGGCTTCAAGTGGACAGGGCCTGGGAAATGAATATTCAAGAGTATACGTCCTATCGAAAGGACAGGCTGATGGGCAGAGGGGGTGGGGTGGCTCTGTTGGTGAGGAATGATATTCAGTCCCTTGCGAGCGGGGAAATAGAATCAGGAGATGTAGAGTCAGTATGGATAGAACTGAGAAATTCTAAGGGTAGAAGGACCCTAATGGGTGTTATCTACAGGCCCCCAAACAGTAGTCTGGATGTAGGGTGTAAGTTGAATCAAGCGTTAAAGTTGACACGTTGCAAAGGTAATGCTACAGTTGTTATGGGGGATTTCAACATGCAGGTAGACTGGAGGAATCAGGTTGGTACTGGACCCCAAGAAAAGGAGTTTCTGGAGTGCCTCCGAGATGGATTCTTAGAACAGCTTGTACTGGAGCCTACCAGAGAGAAGGCGATTCTAGATTTAGTGTTGTGCAACGAACCGGATTTGATCAGGGACCTCGAGTTAAAGGAGCCATTAGGAGGTAGTGACCATAATATGATAAGTCTTAATCCACAAATTGAGAGGGAGAAGGGAAGATCAGAAGTGTCAGTATTACAGTTGAATAAAGGGAACTATGGAGCTATGAGGGAGGAGCTGGCTGAAGTTCAATAGAACAATACCCTAGCAGGGATGACAATGGAACAACAATGGCATGTATTTCTGGGAATAATGCAGAAAGTGCAGGATCAGTTCATTCTAAAGAGGAAGAAAGATCCTAAGGGGAGTAAGGGGAGGCCGTGGCTGACAAGGGAAGTAAAGAACAGTATAAAGATAAAAGATAAGAAGTATAACATAGCAAAGATGAGTGGGAAGCTGGAGGATTGGGAAACTTTTAAAGAGCAACAGAAGATAACTAAAAAGGTAATACGCAGAGAAAAATTGAGGTACGAAGGTAAACTAGCCAAGAATATAAAGGAGGATAGTAAAAGCTTCTTTAGGTATGTGAAAAGGAAAAAAATAGTTAAAACCAAAATTGTGCCCTTGAAGACAGAAAAGGGTGAATTTATTATGGGGAAAAAGGAAATGGTAGATGAGTTGAACAGGTACTTTGGATCTGTCTTCACTGGGGAAGACACAAACAATCTCCCAGATATAATAGTGGCCAAAGAACCTAGGGTAATGGATGAACTGAAGGAAATTTATATTAGGCAGGAAATGGTGTTGGATAGACTGTTGGGTCTGAAGGCTGATAAGTCCTCGGGACCTGATGGTCTGCATCCCAGGGTACTTAAGGAGGTGGCTTTAGAAATCGTGGATGCATTGGTAATCATTTTCCAATGTTCTATAGATTCAGGATCAGTTCCTGTGGATTGGAGGGTGGGCAATGTTGTCCCACTTTTCAAGAAAGGAGGGAGAGAGAAAACAGGTAATTATAGACCGGTTAGCCTGATGTCAGTGGTGGGAAAGATGCTGGAGTCAATTATAGAAGATGAAATTACGACACATTTGGATGGCAGTAACAGGATAGGTCCGAGTCAGCATGGACTTATGAAGGGGAAATTGTGCTTGACTAATCTTCTGGAATTTTTTGAGGATGTAACCATGAAAATGGACAAGGGAGAGCCAGTGGATGTAGTGTATCTGGATTTCAGAAAGCCTTTGATAAAGTCCCACATAGGAGATTAGTGGGCAAAATTAGGGCACATGGTATTGGGGGCAGAGTACTGACATGGATTGAAAATTGGCTGGCTGACAGGAAACAAAGAGTAGCAATTAACGGGTCCCTTTCGGAATGGCAGGCGGTGACCAGTGGGGTACCGTAGGGTTCAGTGCTGGGACCGCAGCTGTTTACAATATACATTAATGATTTAGATGAAGGGATTAAAAATAACATTAGCAAATTTGCAGATGACACAAAGCTGGGTGGCAGTGTGAAATGTGAGGAGGATGTTATGAGAATGCAGGGTGACTTGGACAGGCTGGGTGAGTGGGCGGATGCATGACAGATGCAGTTTAATGTGGATAAATGTGAGATTATCCACTTTGGTGGTAAGAACAGGAAGGCAGATTATTATCTAAATGGAGTCAAGTTAGGAAAAGGGGAAGTACAACGAGATCTAGGTGTTCTTGTTCATCAGTCACTGAAAGTAAGCATGCAGGTACAGCAGGCAGTGAAGAAAGCTAATGGCATGCTGGCCTTCATAATAAGGGGAATTGAGTATAGGAGCAAAGAGGTCCTTCTGCAGTTGTACAGGGCCCTGGTGAGACCACACCTGGAGTATTGTGTGCAGTTTTGGTCTCTAAATTTGAGGAAGGACATTCTTGCTATTGAGGGAGTGCAGTGTAGGTTCACAAGGTTAATTCCCGGAATGGCGGGACTGTCATACGTTGAAAGATTGGAGCGACTGGGCTTGTATACTCTGGAATTTAGAAGGATGAGAGGGCATCTGGTTGAAACATATAAGATTATTAAGGGATTGGACACGCTGGAGGCAGGAAGCATGTTCCCACTAATGGGTGAGTCCAGAACCAGAGGCCACAGTTTAAGAATAAGGGGTAGGCCATTTAGAACGGAGTTGAGGAAAAACTTGTTCACCCAGAGGGTGGTGGATATATGGAATGCTCTGCCCCAGAGGGCTGTGGAGGCCAAGTCTCTGGATGTTTTCATGGAAGAGATGGATAGAGCTGTTAAAGATAGTGGAATCAAAGGTTATGGGGATAAGGCAGGAACTGGATACTGATTGTGGATGATCAGCCATGATCACAGTGAATGGCAGTGCTGGCTCAAAGGGCCAAATGGCGTACTCCTTCATCTGTTGTCTATTGTCTATAACTTACTGGGGGAGCAGGGTATCGACCCAAGGTCCTTGACATCCACAAGTTGGCAGTACTTAAAATCGACTAACAGTCCTTGGGCACTCAGGACATCTGGATCAAGCAGAGGTCTAGCCCCTTTAGCCAGGACGAAGTCCCGTGTGGAACATCGCCCACTGAGGCAGAGTGTCACCCATCATATCCTGTACGTCTGGATCTTGCTACCATTGGGAGCATCCTTGAGATTTCGTCGCTCTTTGCCTTCACATCAATAGGCATTGCTGGCAGCACACTCACTTGAGCACCCATGTCACGCAGGAAGTGTCACCCTGAAAGGGTGTCCATAATGAACAGTAGACGACCCTGGCAGCTGGAATCCACAGTGTTCACAGACCTCTGATATCCCGATGCGCTGATACTGTCGAAGCTGCAAGGTGGTCGGCACTTCCTAGCATTCATACCAAAGTGAGCCTGGTGAAAACACTGGCCCGGTGTCATCTGATTTGCAGACGTAGGTGTCCTTTTGTTGAGGGCCTTGCTGACTGGGCTTATTGAGGTAGAGAAAGGAGGAGGAATGATGCACCACTGCCTGGCTGAGTGTAGACTATCAGCCATTTTAGCAAGCTCCCAATAATCCTTCACGGGTACACTAGCAAGGGCTATGTGAACTTGATCAGGCATTTGCTGCATGAAGAGTTCTTTAAAACTAAAACAAAGATGGTGATTTCCCAGGGGAGATAGCATGTGGTCCATTAGCTCTGAAGGCTTACCACTGCCGAGACCGGGTAAGGAGAGCAACTGCTTGGCATGCTCAGACTCCGATATTCCGAACGTCTGTGAAAGAATAGTTTGTAGCGGCCAGTATTGATCATGTTCGGGTGGGTGTTCAAGCAGACTCACCACTCTCACAGCCATGGCACTACATAAAAATATTTTGTGTTTTCGGCGGAGATTTCTCAAGGTATGAATTGAGTCTCCACTTGTACAAACCTAGCAACAGCATTTTGCTCCCAAACTTCCGGCAGTTTCAAGGTGACTGCGTTGGCCAACATGCTCAATAAGCTTATTCACAGAGCAAATGAGAGAAAATCTGTAGATGCTGGAGATCCAGCAACACACACAAAACAGAGCACTTTTCATACAAATTGTTGCTTTAGCATAGGATAAAGTGCAAATATGAAAAAAAAGACATAAAGTTGCGGTTAAAAGCAAGGTTAAATAAATGGGTTGGTGTTTCAAAGTGTCAGCTGAGTCTGAATCCCTTATAGTTTTAGGCTTTGAGTTCCATAGATTAGGAGTGTACTTCATAAGAACTGACCTGCCAATTACCTTTCAATAGTTTTACTCGCTGGTTCAGGAGCCTGATGGTTGAAAGGTAATAACAGTTCCTGAACCTGGAGGTTTTGGGACCTCAGATGCCTGAAGCTTCTTTCAGTTGGCAGCAGAAAGAACATGTGCTGGATGCTTCAAGAAGGGGAGGAGAAGATGGCGGCGCGATGCAGCGCGCGCGGCCACTCCGAAATGATATCGTATTTGTAAGTAGGATGCCATGCACAAACCTGATTTGATGGAGACAGACGTGAGAAGCACGCAGGAACATCTGGAGAAATTTCTGAAATGCCCGCTTCGCTGCCGCTGCTACTGTGCAATCGAGAATCTCCGGAGGGGAAGGCCCCAAATCCTCGGCTTTGCCTATTGCCTGTTGCCGGGGCTGGGGTCGAAGTGTTCGGCAGAGATGGTGCTCGGTGCTCGGTGTTGGAGGGAAGAGAGTTTCTCTTCCTTCTACCATCTGGGTGAGATGATGGGACTTTCGAGAGACTTTCAGATTTTTTTTACCGTGACCTGGTCTGTTCTTCATCAAATTATGGTATTGCTTTGCACTGCTGTAACAATATGTTATAATTATGTGGGTTTTGTCAATTTTTTTAGTTTTGGTTTGTCTTGTGTTTCTGTGATATCATTCTGGAGGAACATTGTATCATTTCTTAATGCAGGCATTACTAAATGACAATAAGAGAGGACTGTGTGTCCTCTTAATCTAATCTAATCTAATAAGTATTTTAGATAGACAGGTCCTGATAGTCAACATGATTTGTGCATGGTAGGTTGTGCCTAACTAATCTTATAGAGATTTTCGAGGAAGCTACCTGTAAGGTTAGTGAAGGAAAGGCAGTGGACATTGTCTACTTTGTGTTTAGCAAGGCCTTTGACCAAGTCCCACATGGGAGGCTGGTCCAAAAGGTTCAGTCACTTGGCATTGAGGATGAAATAAATTGGATTCAACTTTGGCTTAGTGGGAGAAGAGAGAGTGCTAGTAGATGGTTGTCTCTCTGACTTAGTGGAGTGCCACAGGGGTTGGCACTGCGTCCATTGTTGTTTGTCATCTATCTTAATGATTTGGATGATAAAAGTAGTAAACTGGATCAGCAGATCTGCGAGTGAGACCATGATTTATTGTGTAGTGGACAGCAGGAGAAGCTATCAGCGCTTACAGCAGGATTTGGACAGCTGGAAACTGAGCTGCAAATGGCAGATAAGATTTAATGCAGATAAGAGTGATGCATTGCACTTTGGGAGGACAAACTTACACAGTGATCAGTAGAGCACTGAGGAGTGTGGTAGAACAAACGGATCTGGGAATACAGATCCATTATTCCTTGAAAGTGGCATCACAGGTTAGGGTTGCGAAGAGACTTTATGGCTCATTGGCCTTCAGAAATCAGACTATTGAGTACAGGAGCAACACACACAAAATCTGGAGGATCTCAGCAGGCCAGCCAGCATCTATGGAAAAAGTACAGTCGACGTTTTGGGCCGAAACCCTTTGGCAGACTGGAGAAAAAAGCTGAGGAGTAGAAGTGGGGGGAGGGGAGATAGAGAAACGTCAGACAATAGGTGAAACTTGGAGTGGGAGGGATGAAGCAAAGAGCTGGGAAGGTGATTGGTGAAAGAGACAGAAGGCCATGGAAGAAAGAAAAAAGGAGGGGGAGGAGCACCTGAGGGAGACAATGGGCAGGCAAGGAGATAAAATGAGGGAGGGACAAGGGCATGGGAAATGGTGAAGGGGAGAGAGGCATTACTGGAAATTTGAGAAATCGATGTTCATGCCATCAGGTTGGAGGTTAGCTAAACGGAATATAAGGTGTTGTTCCTCCAACCTAAGTGTGGCTTCATCACAACAGTGGAGGAGGCCATGGATAGACATATCAGAATGGGAATGAGAAGTGGAATTAAAATGAGTGGCCACTGGGAGATCCAGCTTGTTCTGGTGGATGGAACGTAGATGCTCAGCGAAGCGATCTCCCGATCTACGTCAGGTCTCACAGGTATACAAGAGGCCATACTGAGAGCACCGAACACAGTATATGACCCTAACAGACTCACAGGTGAAGTGTCATCTCACCTGGAAGGACTGTTTGGGGCCCTGAATGTTAGTCAAGGAGGAGGTGTAGGGGCAGGTGAAGCACTTATTCCGCTTGCAAGAAGTGCCAGGAGGGGGATCAGTAGGGAGAGATGAAAGGAGAAGGGAGTTGTGTAGGGAGAGATCCCTGTGAAAAGCAGAAAGTGGGGGGGGGGGCGGTGGTGAAGATGTGCTTGGTGGTGGGATCCCATTGGAGGCGGCGGAAGTTTCAGAAAATTATGTGCTGGACACAGAGACTGGTGGGGTGGTAGGTGAGGACAAAAGGAACCCTATCCCTGGTAGCGTGGCAGGAGGATGGGGTAAGAGCAGACATGTGTGAATTGGAAGAGATGCGGTTGAGGGCACCATTGATGATGGAGGAAGGGAAGCTCCTGTCTTCGAAAAAGGAGGACATCTCCTTCACTCTAGAATGAAAAGTCTCGTCCTGAGAGCAGATGAGGTGGAGACGGAGGAATTGAGAGAAGGAGATAGCATTTTTACAAGTAGCAGGGTGGGACGAGATATAGTCCAGGTAGCTGTGAGAGTCTGTTGGTTTATAATAGACATCAGAGGATAAGCTGTCTCCAGAGATAGAGACAGTGAGATAGAGAAAAAGAAGGGAAGTGTTGGAAATAGACCAGGTGAAATTGAGGGCCGGGTGGAAGTTGGAGGCAAAGTGGATGAAATCGACAAGTTCAGCACAGGTGCAGGAAGCAGCACCAATGCAGTCATTGATGTAGTGGACGAGTTCAGCATGGGTGCAGGAAGCAGCACCAATGCAGTCATCGATGTAGCAGACGAGTTCAGCATTGGTGCAGGAAGCAGCAGCTATTAGGGTACAGGAGTCGGGATGTGATGCTGAGTTGTATAAGAAGTTGGTGAGGCTGAATTTAGAGTATTATATGCGGATCTGGTCAGCTACGTAAGGGAAAGAGATCAATATGATTAAAAGAATACAGAGAAAATTTATAAGGATGTTGGTGAGATTTGAGGACCTGACTTACAGGGAAGGTTTGAATAGGCTAGGATTTTATCCTTGGAGCGTACGAGAATGAGGGGAG
Source organism: Mobula birostris (assembly GCF_030028105.1). Classification (NCBI taxonomy): domain Eukaryota; kingdom Metazoa; phylum Chordata; class Chondrichthyes; order Myliobatiformes; family Myliobatidae; genus Mobula; species Mobula birostris. The sequence goes on from NC_092379.1 coordinate 66,873,274, forward strand.
GTTTGCTTAAGGTATACAAAATTATGAGGGGTGTAGAAAGGGTAAATCCAAGTAGGTTTTTTTACATTGAGAAGGGATGAGATTAGAATCGGAGATCACAGGTTAAGGGTGAAAGATGAAATATTTGAGGAGAACCTGAGGGGAGCTTCTTCACTCAGAGGGTAGTGCAAGAGTGGATCAAGCAGGCAGTGGAAGTAGTGGATGCAGGTTCGAGTGCAACGTTTAAGGGAAGTTTGGGTAAATACATTGGTTAGAAAGGTATGGAGGGCTGTGGCCTGGGTGCAGGTCAATGGGTCGAGGCAGAGTTGCAGTTCAGCACAGACCAGATGGGCCTCAAGGCCTATTTCTGCGCTGTGGTGTTCTATTACTCTACGATTCCAATTACTGGGTACAATTGTAACTCTGAGACATAAGAGATTTACAGACACTGGAAGTCGTGAGCAGCATGCACAAAATGCTGGAGGAACTCAGCAGGTGAGGCACAATCTATAAAATAAAGAGTCAGTGTTTTGTGTATAGACCATTGTCTGGACTGGCCTGATGAAGGCTAGTTGTGATGTCGAGTTTTGACCAGAAATGTCAAATAGTTATTTCCTTCCATAGATACTGCCTGGCCTGCTGAGTTGTATCAGAATTTTGTGTGACAACTGTAAATTCATGTTCCCACTCATGGCTTATAGAAGATCATTTGTCCAGTAGAACACAAACAGAATTGGCAGCTAATGGAGTACATACCCGTTAAATTTGATGGCCTTTCAAGCCAATTTTGGAGACAAGCATAAAATCTAAGCTTATCCCCTTGCAGACTGTGCACATTTTCTTTTAAGTAAGATGCAAGGCTGAACCCTACTCAGTTGGATCCAAGTGTTTCCATGGTAAAACTTGGAGAGAAAAATGGACCAATATCTTTCCTTGGACCATTAGCATTAAGAGAAATCATCTGATCAATGTCACACTGGTGGTCGTGGTCATGGGACCATTCCGTTCACAGCTTTGTTTGGGGACGTGCCGAGACCATGCAAGGCGCCACATAAATGTAACTTGTCACTTAAACACTTAACTCTTGTTTCAGTGGAAGAACCCAGAAGCAGCTAGTGGAGTACATGAGCAAAGGAGACTTCAAGAAAACAGCCTTCGAAAGGTAATATTCAACAAACTCCTTACATAAGCAGGGAGGTACTACTGCAGTTGTACAAGGCCTTGGTGAGACCACACACCTGGAGTATTGTGTGCAGTTTTGGTCCCCTAATCTGAGGAAAGACATCCTTGCCATAGAGGGAGTACAAAGAAGGTTCACCAGATTGATTCCTGGGATGGCAGGACTTTCATATGAAGAAAGACTGGATGAACTGGGCTTGTACTCGTTAGAATTTAGAAGATTGAGGGGGGATCTGATTGAAACGTATAAAATCCTAAAGGGATTGGACAGGCTAGATGCAGGAAGATTGTTCCCGATGTTGGGGAAGTCCAGAACGAGGGGCCACAGTTTGAGGATAAAGGGGAAGCCTTTTAGGACCGAGATTAGGAAAAACTTCTTCACACAGACAGTGGTGAATCTGTGGAATTCTCTGCCACAGGAAACAGTTGAGGCCAGTTCATTGGCTATATTTAAGAGGGAGTTAGATATGGCCCTTGTGGCTACGGGGATCAGGGGGTATGGAGGGAAGGCTGGGGCGGGGTTCTGAGTTGGATGATCAGCCATGATCATAATAAATGGCGGTGCAGGCTCGAAGGGCCGAATGGCCTACTCCTGCACCTATTTTCTATGTTTCTATAACACCAAGCCCATTTAAAGATCCTCTATTTTCTCTTGAGTAGAATCAGAGAAAGGTGGCAAAATACTAACATTTAGTCATAGAGTTGATTAGAACAGAGAAAGGGCCTTTGGCCCATCTATACTGACCATCAATACTAATCCCACTATCTTATCTAACTGTGCTTGTGATTGGCTCCATGACCGCCTCCTCCCTTTCATACAAGAAGCTGTGGACAGCACATTGCTGCAGCTAACAGAGCTAATGCCAATACCCAGGCCCAATCATTACCCTTAGTTTGCAAGTTCTCTTTGTGTCTTGACGCAAACTATAGTGGATAAGTCCCCAGCGCCTGACAAAATGTTCCCTCAGACCTGGTGGAAGGCAACTGCAGAAATTGCAGGGGCCCTAGTAGATGTATTTAAAATGTCCTTTGCCACGGGTGAGGTGCTGGAGGATTGAAGGATAGCTATTGTTGTTCCATTGTTTAAGAAAGGCTCTAAGAATAAGCCAAGAAATCATAGGCTGGTGAGCCTGACAACAGTAGTGGGTAAGTTATTGGAAGCTATTATAAAAGACCAGATATATAAGTACTTGGATAGACAGGGACAGATTAGCTATAATCAGTATAGCTTCATTCATGGTAGGTTGTGTCTAGCCAATTTCATAGCATTTTTCAAGGAGGTTACCAGGAAAGGCAGTGAATGTTGTCTACATGGACGTTGGTAAGGCCTTTGACAAGGTCCCGCATGGAAGCTTGGTCAAGAAAGTTCAGTCACTTGGCTTTCAAGATAATCAAATGGATTTAACATCAGAATCAGAATCAGTTTTAATATCTCTGGCATGTGTCATGAAATTAGTTATTTTGTGGCAGCAGTAAATTGCAATACGTACTAATAAAGAAATTATATATTACAATAAGAACTACTGTGTTTTAAAAATTAAATAAGTAGTATAAAAATGAGCAAACAAATAGAGGTAGTGTACACTGGGTCATTCAGAAATCTGATGGTGAAGGGGAAGAAGCTGTTCCTAAAATGTTGAGTGTGTGTTGTCTAACTCCTGTACCTCCTCTTTGATGGTAGCAATGAGTAGATGCCCTGGGTGATGGAGATCCTTAATTATGGATGCTGTCCTCAATGCTGGGGAGGCTAGTGCCCATGAAGGAATTGGCTGAATTTGCAAATCTCTGTAGCTTTCTCCAATCCTGGGCAGTCACCCCTCCTTAAAATACAGCGATGCAACCAGTTAGAATGCTCTCCATGGTATATCTGTAAAAAATTGTGAGAGTCTTTGGAGACATACCAAGTGTCCTCAAACTCCTGATGAACTATAACCTCTATCGTGCCTAAATTTTAATTGGATTGGTATGCTGGACCCAGGATAGGTCTTCAGAGATGTTGACACCCAGGAAGTTCACACTGCTCACCCTCTCCACTGCCAATCCCTCGATGAGGACTGTTATGTGCTCCCTTGGTTTCCCCATCCTGAAGGGAATCTTGCTGGGAGAAGCCAAAGAGTGGCAGTAGGTGGTTGTCTCTGACTGATACCCGTGACAAGTGAAGTGTCACAAGGATTGGTGCTGTGTCCGTTGTTGTTTGTCATCTACATCAATGATAATATGGTAAATAGGATCAGCAAATTTGTGGATTGTGTGACACCAAGATTTGGGGTGCGGTAGACAGTGAGAAAGATCATCAAAACTTGCAGCAGGATCTGGACCATCCAGAAAAATGGGCTGGAAATATCGGATGGAACATAATGCAAATGTGTGAAGTGTTGCACTTTGGGAGGACGAACCAAGGTAGGACATACATGGTAGCGGTAGAGTTTTGTGGAGTGCAGTGGAACCAACAGATCTGGGAGCACAGATCCATATCTCCTTGAAAGTGGCATCACAGGTAGGGGAGGGAGTGGAGGGAACATCGACTCAGACCATGAGAGGCCTGCATTGGGCATTTTCATGCCTTACAAGGCGCAGATTGGAAGTCTGTGTGGGACGCCATTTCTCACACAGATCGTACCTCCTATCATAGGTAGATAGAGTCATAAAGAGAGCACAGTGACCTTCATAAATAAAAGTAGTGAGTTGGGATGTTATGTTGGAGTTGTATAAGATATTGGTGAGGCCTAGTTTGGAGTATTGTGTGCCGTTCTGGTCACCTACCTAAATGAAAAATATCAATATGTTTGAAAGAGTGCAGAGAAAATTTACAAGGATTGTTGCTAGAACTTGAAGACCTGAGTTAAAGGGAAAGGTTGAATTGTTTAGGACTTTATTACCTGGAGGGTAGGAGAATGAGGGGTGATTTGATAGAAGTGTAGAGAATTATGAGGTGTATTGATAGGTCTAGTTGAGTGAGACATAGGTCATGGGTTAAGGGTGAAAGGTGGAATGTTTAAGGGAACATGAGGGGGAGCTTCTTCACTCAGAGGGTGGAGAGAGTATGGAGCGAGCTGCCAGCAGAAGCGGTAGATATGGGTTTGATTTCAACATTTAAGGGGAAGTTGGATAGGTACATGGATGGGAGGGGTATAGAGCTCTACGCTTCATGTGCAGGTCCACGGAACTAGGCAGAACAATATTTCAGGCATAGATTAGATGGGGCAAAGGACCTATTTCTGTGTGGTAATGCTGTATAAATTTATTACCCCACGGTTTCCCTCAAATGCTCTGGTTTCCTCCCTCATTCAAAAGATTAATTAACCACCGTAAATTTCTCCTAGTTTTTAGTTGCATGTTATAATCTGGGGGTGGTGGTAAGGACAAAACACATTTAAAATTGGTGGTTGATGGTCAGTATGGACTCAGTGAGCCGACGGGCCCATTTCTGTGAAGTACCTGTCTATGATGTTATGATATCAGACTTTGTCTGATTTGGCTCTGGTTCAAGACAGAGAGTTGTGTTGAACTTCAGTACATCACCCAGACTCACCATCCTTTGTCAAACTCAACATCCCCCAGCACAGACTTAATGCAGCACAGGACTGATATTTGAACATGCCTGAATTGTTCTTTCCTTGAAATGGTGCTTTTTTTTTGGAAGGAGACCATGCCTCAGACAAGCTGAAGAACATTCTGCTCCAGGGCAGCAGAGACAGGTCAGTGAAAAAAACACTGTTTCTCAGTTGTAGCAGTTAGTCCAAAGGTTCAATATCTATGGGTCAGGTGTGGGATAGGTGATAGCCCCTATTCTGGCCTGGAGTGTTCTCAAGCATGGTTTGTTAGGACCCAGAAGCACACTCAATGTTGCCCTATTTTCCATGGTGATAATATTTCAAGCTCGCTCCCCAGTTTTAGCATGCTGAACTTAATGCAGAGTAAACTACCCAATGTAAATATTTCCCCTTTGATGACCTACACCATGCAACCCAACAAATGTTCCTGTATACAAACTGACTCAGGCGGGTGGAAGAAGTGTGGAGTACAGAGCATATTTCCATCAGGGTCAAACATCTTTCCAAACAAATTTTCTCTGATTGCACAGTCAACTTTTCTTGCTGTGTTGGTGGCAATATTGAGAGCCTCAGGGTTATGTCTGTTGTTTTGTGTTGTGGACAGACCAGTTTGTTTGCAAACAAGAGAAAATTTGCAGATGCTGGAAATCCAGGCAACACACACAAAATGCTGGAGGAACTCAGCAGGCCAGGCGGCATCTATGGAAGAGTACAGTCAACATTTTGGGCCGAGACCCTTCAGCAAGACTGGAGAAAAAGAGTTGAGGAGTAGATTTAAAAGATGGGGGGAGAGGAGATACCTTGTTTGGATGGTTTCCTCATCTATCAAACTATGGAATAGCAGGGTCTCATTGCAAAGGAGGCTCCCATAATGTTTAATACTTTACAGACCTATGATACCTAATCTCTCAGAATGCTTGTGGTGGTCATTGATATCTTTGCACCATCGATAGAGAATCAACTCTATACTTATTTCCTTTTGGTGGGTTACCAATTTGCAGGGATCTGTCCAAATTTTCACCCCAGCACTGAAATGTGGTGGTATGCTTCTGTCTCGTTTAACTGAAAACCTCTGTGCAACTGGATTAAATCTTATTTTCTGTTCAGCTCAAGGAACAGACACATAATCATTGCGAGAGTGGTCAGTCAGAAGATCCAAAAGTTAGAGGCCAACAGAAGGCAGTGCGAAGAGAGAGGAAGGAGCCAACAGTGGAGATAGTATTCACCGCTGAGCTTGAGAGGTCCAAACCTGAGGCTGCCCCTTCAACAGATGTTCTTCCAGGCGTGGACACCTCCATGATCTACACTGGTGGCAGTGACACAAAGGTTAAGGAGGACACAGTCCTATTGCAAAGGCACCCACAACCATTCCAGGCACTCGGAATTCAAAGGAACGCTGGCGTAGGAGATCTGACTGATGGGAATTTCTCTAATTCCATGACAACTAGCCAGCACATTGACGATGCTTTCACAAATTCACCCAACTGTTTGTTTCTCAAGGTACGGAAAGCTCCTTCAGCGATGGAGAGGATTGTTCGGCCTTCTGGTGTGGCTCGCCCGGTTAGCCTGCCTGCGCGCAGTGGCTTAGCCAAATACGACCTTTGCCAACAGTCTATGATGAGGAGTATCTACTGCAACAGCCTCAATGCAGTGAAGGAGGAAGAAACCCACTCAGGAGGCAGCCTACAGCCTCCCAGACGGTCACATAGCCAATCAGACATGAAGGCCCTTGGCCTGGATTGTGCACCAGAGTTACAGCCATTGGCTCATTACCTACCCTTGAATTGGAGGCAGAATCCCAATAAACTGAGGCCTGCACATCCAGCCCATGTTGCCCTCCAGCAGAAGGAGGCTATCAGGGCAACTGAGAGATACATCAGCAGTGGCACAGAGTCCAGTGACTCGGACTCAGAGGTAATTAGCCCCTACTTCCACCCGTGTCTCTTTGGCAAAGCTCTCAGATCTTCAGTGCTGAGGAGAAGCTGCTTTCCCTCAATCAGCCTTCAACCAAGGGAAAATGCTTCATTTGATCTGAACTGCAAAGATGATACCAGACACTTGACTATCTACACTGAATTCATTTAGTCTTAGGACTCAGAGAACCCATGCTCTTAGCCAGTGTAGGGAGCTCTAGAAATGGCCAGACACACCACAAGGTAGGGACCTGTGCATGGTAATATTTGTGCTCTTACTTCCTTCAATATATTCTGGATCACTCTTGCACCAATGGCTAATTCAAGGATTAGCTAAGATTCAGCCACTGTGCATCCTATTCCCCTTGATTCACCATACCCAAAGTTACTGCCGCGTTATGAAGGTGGCTGTGATGTGATTAGCCTTGGGGATGGTTGTAGGCTGTTACCCAGAGCTGGCCTTCAAATTAAAGCCACATAAATTGACTCCACTCTGATTCCACAGGCTACATTGCACAGAGATGGGCTGGGAGGGTTAGTTACAGTGCAGCTGGGATATATAATCCAGGCCACTTCAAAACAGACTGTCACAACATTGTGTCCAGGTAGAAAAGTTGGTGCATGAACCTCTCCAGATACCCAGTGCTGAGACAAAATTCCTAGTCAGGCAGGGGATAAGTTCCAAACCAAATTCTCACTGTCTTGTTTAAACTCCAGTGTCAATTTAAATGTAATCAAGGAGAACATGAGATTGAGCAGTGATGATCACACTTCGCTGTATTCCTTTCGATACTTGGTTCATTTAACGGTTTAGTATGGAGGAGCTGATTCCATACTTTGAGTTGCTAGTGGGCTGTGATGGAGGGAAGCATGTATGTCCCTCTGTGGGGTAACCCACCTATTTATAGGCTTAAATGAACATTTTAATCAGCCTGCCTGTCCCACACATTGGAGTAACAGGACTGATAAAACCTGGTTTGCTATGAACTGCATTTTTAAGTTGGATGGGATCTGGTCAGTGGTGCCAACATAATGTAGGAAACAGCTGAAAACATATGCACAGCAAGCTCCCATAAATGTGATGACCTCCAGATAGCCCCATTGCTCCTGGTGTTCTTTTGCAAAATAAATATTGTGTAGGATAATGAGGAGATATAACAGACTCCTCTTGAAAATTAAATCCTGGGGTTGCTCGAGTCCACCTGAGGGGTTATACAGGGTCTCCAATTATCTAAATGATGGCTCCTCCAAAAATGCTGTCCTCTGTCAGTGAGCCGAAGCCTGCATGAAATTCATGAACATGAGGGTCTGGAGTTGATCAATCCTCATCATTCGGATCCAGAGGTGAATGAGCTACCACTCATTTACAATCGGGCAAGAAGACACCACATTTGGAATTTTGTGTGCAGTTTGGGTTGTCTAGCTAGTAGGAGGGATTTCATTAAACTGGAAAGGATGCAAAACGAATTCACATAGATGTTGCTGGATCTGAAGGGTTTGAGTTGAGGGAAGAAACTGGATAGGCTGGAACTATTCCCCTGGAGCATAGGAGGGTTAAGGATGACATAATAGAGATTTATAAAGTCAGGAGGGGCATAGATAAAGACAGTCTTATTTCTCAGGGTAGAAGAGTCTAAACTAGAGGGCTTAGTTGAGAGGGAAAAAAATGAAAGGGAACCTGAGGGGCAGGTTATTTTCAACAGACAGCGAGAGGAAATGGTTCAGGTGGGTATAATTACAATGTTTAAGAGAGGTACATGGATCGGAAAGATTTAGAGAGATTTGTGCCAAATGCAGGAAAATGGTACTAACTCTGGTAGACAACTTGATCCAGGGAAGGTGGGACCTGAACTGGAGGGGGACTAATATCCTTGCAGGAAAGTTTGTTATTGCTGCACGGTGGGGTTTAACCTAGAATTGCAGGGGAATGGGAACCAGAGAGCCGGAACAGTTAGTGGAGAGGTTGTGAAGGCAGATGTTGGTAAGACAACAAGGTCAGGAATTAAAAGGTTCAGCATGGTGCGACTAGTGTCCTGAGCCGCCTATATTTCAATGCAAGTCTCATAGGAAAGGCAGATGTGCTCAGGACATGGATCAAAACCTGGAATTATGGCATCATAGCCAATAGTGAAACTTGGATGCAGTAGGGGCAGGCCTGGCAGCTCAATATTCCAGGGTTTCATTGTTTTAGACGTGACAGAGCAGGAGGGGTGGTGTTACTAGTCAGGGAAAATGTCACAGCAGTGCTCCATCAGGGCAGACTGGAGAACTCATCTAGTGAGGCTTTATGTGTGGAACTGAGAAATAAAGGTATGACCACGTTAATGGGGCTATGTTACAGACCACCCAGCTGTCTCAGGGATTTAAAGGAACAAATTTGGAAAGAAAAATTGTGGCAAGAAAGGTTGTTATAATAGGTGAATTTTAACTTTCCACATACAGTATTGACTAGGAATCCCATACTGTATTAGGACAAGATGGGATGGAGTTTGTCAAATGTGTTCAGGAAAGTTTCCTTCATCAGCACGTAGGAATCTCAATGAGAGAGCATGCAATACCGATTCTATTAGGTAATGAGACAGGACAGGTGAGTTTGTGTAGGGGAACACTTTGCATCCAGTGACCACAATGCCATTAGTTGCAAAGTAAATATGCAAAGAGAAAAGAGGAAGTGTACAGCAGGTACAGGCAAGTAGGAACAAATTAGCTGCTTATGGAGTATGAGTAATGCAAGAGAACACTTAAGAAGGAAATCAGGAAGCCTAAAAGGCGGCATGAAGTTGCTCTAGCAGATAAGGTGAAGGCGAATCCTAAGCAATTCTACAAGTATTATATGTTCAGAGCAAAAGGCAAGGGACAAAATTGGTCCTTTGGAAGACCAGAATGGTAATCTATGAGTGGAGCCAAACAGATGGGAGAGATGTTAAATGCATTTTTTTTTTTGCAATCTGTATTTACACAGGAGATAAATACAGAATCTATAGAAGTGAGGCAAAGCAGCATCTACTTCATAGACCCTGTACAGATTACAGAGGAGGATGTGTTTGCTAACCTGAGGCAAATCAGTGTGGATCAGTCCCCAGGGCCTGACAAGATGTTCCCTTGGACCCTACAACAGTGCAAGTGCAGAAGTTGTCCGGGCTTTAGTAGATATTTAAAACATCCTTAGCAACAGGGGAGGTACTAGATGATTGGAGGATAGCCAAAGTTTTTTTTCGCTGTTTAAAAAGAGCTCTAAACATACACCAGGAAATTATAGTGCAGTGAGTCTGACATCAGTTGTGGGAAAGTTATTGGAAGGTATTCTAAGGGACCAGATAAATAAGTATTTGGATAGACATGGACTGATTGAGGATAGTCTGAATGGTTTTGTGCGTGGTAGGTCATGTCTAACCAATCTTATAGTTTTTTGAGAGAGTTACCAGGAAAGTGGACAAAGGCAAGGCTGTGGATGTTGTCAACATGGACTTTAGTAAGGCATTCGACAAAGTCTCACTTGGGAGGCTGCTCAAGAAGGTTCAGTTGCTCGGCATTCAGGATGAGGTAGTAAATTGGATTAGACATCTTCTTTGTGGGAGAAGCCAGAGAGTGGTAGTAGAGGGTTGCCTCTCTGACTGGAGAGGTATGCTGCAGGGATCAGTGCTGGATCAGCAAATTGGTGAATGACACTGAGATTGAGGGTGCAGTGGATAGTGAGGAAGGCTATCATGGCTTGCAGAGGGATCAGCATCAGCTGGAAAAATGGCAGATGGAATTTAATGCAGACAAATCTGAGATTTTGCCCTTTGGGAGGACCAACCAGGGTAGGTCTTACACAGTGGGTGATAGGGCAATAGGAGTGGGGTAGAACAAAAAGATCTGGGAGTACAGGCACGTAATTTGTTAAAAGTGGCATCACAAGTAGATAGGGCTGTAAAGAACCTTTTTGGCACATTGGTCTTTATAAATCAATGGATTGAGTATAGAAGATGGGATATTATGTTGAAGTTGTATAAGACATTGGTGAGGCCAAATTTGGAGTATTATGTGCAGTTTTGGTCACCTACCTACAGGAAAGATGTAAACAAGGTTGAAAGAGCGCAGAGAAAATTTACAAGGATGATGCCGAGTTACAGGGAAAGATTGAATAGGTTAAGATTGTATTCTTTAGAACGTAAAAGATTGAGAGGAGATTTGATAGAGGTATGCAAAATTATGAGGAGTATAAATAGGCTAAATGCAAGCAGGCTTTTTCCACTGAGTTTGGGTGGGACTACAACCAGAGGTCATGGGTGAGAAGTTTAAGGGGACGATGAGAGGAAATTTCTTTAATCAGAGGGTGAAGAGAGTGTGGAATGAACTGCCTGCACAAGTGGCCCATGCAAGCTCAATTGCAATGTTTAAGCGAAGTTTGGATAGGTACATGGATAGTAGTATTATGGAGGGCTATGGTCCCACTGCAGGTCAATGGAAGTTGGCAGTTCAAATTTTTCTGGCATTGATTAGATGGGCCAAAGGGCCTGTTTCTGTGCTGTAATTCTCTGTGACTCATGGTCAGCATGGTTAAGTTGGGCAGAAGGGCCTGTTTCAGTGCAGTATTACTCTATGACACATACTGTACTTGGCTTATCCCGTTAAAGATGTACTCAGAACAAGCCTCCATGATCTATAATAAACATACAAAACACAGATGAGGATGATTTAAATATTTATTCATAAAACCATTCAAACCCCAGAACTATGAATAACAAAACATTATCTACAAAACAGATTTATATACTCCTGATAGCCACAGAACTAGCTCACACATCTTGCTCTCTACTAGATTCTATCTTATATTTACATTACTATCTTCTATACACTTACAAAAATATTGCTTTAAATCAAGACATTAATTGTGACTTTTTGAAAAATACCCCAGAAATAAAACAATTTTCAATCTTGAAACAAAGGCCCTGATTTTATGATGCTCAGGATGGAAAGTTAAGTGGTAAACATGTAAAGAGGTCAGATACCAGATGAAGGCTAATATTTGGCATCTTGTGGCTCATGCTGGATTTCAATGAAACTGTAAATTTGAAAATACCATTGGTAAGTAAATCTCCCCCAATTTAGCTGACAAGTTGTAGTCTAAAGACCAATCACTTGTTCAAACATTTGGCAAAATATATTTAGGCAATCTCTCTGTATAAATGTGTATTAAAAAACATTTGACGTAAAGGTAGCATTGACAGAGTGTGTAAAGAATGTAAGATTGAATGGTCTATCCTTACATTATGCACCCACACACAAAATAAAAAGCAGATATGAAGCAGTGCAACTACCTTGTGGAGTTCTGTGACAAAGTATATACACGTGACCTTCCTGGCAATTCTGTCCTTTCCAGAATCATCTCTCCTCATTCTCAGCTGCAACACTTGAAAGTTCAATTGGCTTTGTTAAATGGGGCATATTCTCCTTGCTGCTAGCTTGGAAAGATCAGGGCGCTTACGGGGTTGGGGGTAGTTGTGGTCCAGCAGCTGGAAGCTCTCAATGTTTGGTGAAATTAAGTGATAATCTCATTTTTTAAAATATATTCACTCAGCTACTCAGATGCTGGGAGAGGATTCTTGCCAAGACCTTTCACACACACAGCCACCAAACACTAATCACCATTCTTCAAGTCAGCTTCAAATACACAAGTGCAGCTGTGCATGACTGCCCTTGGATCTTTTCCACCCAGAATTGTTCCACGTTCACCATGGTAAAAACTACCAAGTGGCTGTTAACAGGACCACAGTTACAACATGAGGTGGACCCCATACTGACTGAGGAGCTGAAGTCACCATAGGAACGGGAACAGAATTACTGTTGATGAAGGCTCTGTGCAGGAATTTTGGACAGACTTCCATTTCAATCCAACTCAGGAAAGAATGGGCTCCTATTTAATAAACCTAAGGTATATCTTCTCTGAGCTGATCTCTAAATAGCAATTTACCTCAATGAAGCCACAGCAGAAGAATCCGTTTTGAGCTACAACCTCAGAACATTTTAGTGCTCCCAGACTCCTCTCTCTTCCCCTTGCCCCCTGCCCCATTCCTAAATAAACCAGAGGGGTATGCCAGTTCTGTCTCACACATAGACTGCTTCACCCCACACACAGTGGGAAGTTTAGCAAGGTCAATGCCTTTTCCTGGACGATCTCTTCACACACAACCACTTTCAATGGTCATTCATCAAGAGCGACTTTATAAGCAAACCTATCAAAACAAAGGATGCCAAATTGAGTTAGAGAATTTAGGACCATGACTGAAGGCTTCTTTGAAGCACAAAAGGCACCCTCTCCTCTGCCAATATGGGAAGAAATTCAGGGGCACTGTTCAAGTCCATCCTACCATTTAAGTTTAGATTACACTTGCAGGGACTAGAGGCTCAAAACTCCAATAAAAGCTGTCTCAAGGCAGAAAAGTGGAAGTCAACGAGAGCCTTCTTGAGAAATGCTTCTGCTTTCTCTCTCTCAGTCCTTGTACATAGTACAATGGGTTCCTGCATTGATTTCACACCCTTCCCCACAGTAAAAAAGACTACTGAAATGCTGCACCCTTTTTTTTATTTTGTTGAGGATATACAACTGAGACTGCTCAAGGGATTATTAATTTTACAAAAAGCTGATGAGGAATAACAATTTACACTTGCACTTGCTCGGGCTGTGGTCTTTGAAAGTTGCTTAGGATAACGTCAGGTGCAATTGGAATCAGTGTAGATCTGTATTCTTATTTGCCGACAGGATCACATTTTTGAGTTCTGATGCATTAACGAGGCACAAGAACGGGACTGGTCCAGGAAGTTCAAAATGGAATTTCTAAGCAAACACAAAAATGTAGTTGAGGTCAATGAGCTGGGGGAGGTGTGGTAGATGGGAGTGGGAGTGTGAAACATCAGTGTTGCTGGTTCATGTCTGTGGTATCAAGAGTCACACAGACAGGAACAGGAGTAGTAACTCTTTCTGAAGTAGCACTGTGCCTCAACTCGACTAAAATCGGTCTCTTTGCATGTCAGCAGCCATGTCCAGCAGAAAACAACTGGATTGAAAGCACCAGCCAGTCAGTAGTTTGAGACTCATCCTCAATATACCTACAACATCACCCTCCCCTACCTCCAATTTGTGGCCCAGTATTTCAACTTCTGTGTAATGGAGATTAAAGTAAATGTGACACATTTTCAATAGGCAACACCAGTAAGTCAGACTTTCTACTCAGTGCTGGCAATTAATATTTCTAATTCATTGGCACAAAAGTGCAGTAAAGATGAATTTTAACTTGAGTTAACAAAACAATTAGTCCAGCTTTCCTGCACTCAGCCAGGAGTTTGCTTTTAACATTCAATTCACACAGGCGAGATGTTGGCCATCATCTTAAAGCATTGCAGAAAATCTTGTAGAGTTAAGACCTGATTTGTGAGAGAAGGAAATGGGGGAGGCATGGTTGTGGGGAGGAGGTTTTGTACAGCGTAGGTGTGCTGGGACCTATGAAAGTATCCAGTCATCAGGTGGAGTCCTCAGCATGCTTCAGTAGCCGAAAACCTACAGAGGAAACAGGAACAAAAATTAAAAAGGGTAGACACCACTTTACAAATAGAACTTTTCCACAGTCACTAACTTGAGCATATTCATTACTCTCCCATTGGCATTATAAACCACAACAATCTCTGTTTCTCCCTTCCTCCTCACACCACCCCCCCCCCCATCATTTCAAACTCCCTCTCTCTTCACCTGTATTCTAATAGGTCAATAACTTCCTTTAGGAAAACAAACCTGACTTCACCCAGGCTACATGTCACTACACTCCAACACTGCAGGGAACTGCCCTCTGAGATGGTCAAGCCAGCAGACACAGAGCCCCACGACTGGGCTGGTTTCACTTGGCTATGCATGAACACAGAGCTGGAGGTAATTAAATGAGGAAAGCAGTTACATCGTAGTTATGGAGTACGAAGCATGAAGGCAACATGCTCAGCTCTGACCCCTGCTGAGCACTACCGGTGCTGCAGCTCCACGTACCGACTCACCCAGTTAATATCTCCTTTTTTGGGGGGGGGTGAGGGTTGCTTTGGGGTTCTAACATTTAACTGTCATTCATTCTTTGGGGCACTCCTCTGTTTTTGTGGATGTTTGCAAAGAAAAAGAATTTCAGGATGTATATTGTATACATTTCTCTGACATTAAATGTACCGATTGAAACAGCAGAGGGTGTATCAGGGAGGTGCTTGCAGGTACCCAATTTTATTTGCCACAGATGATTTGACTGGGATGTCTCTACTACTACTCGGGGAGTGTCTTACATAAAGACACTTTAATGTTCAAGTGTGTGTGTGTGTGTGTGTGTGTTTGTATTGAATATGAAATGGTGGAAAGCTGGGGGATTTACAGGACGCAGGTGGGTGGGGTGGGGGCTGGTGAGTGGAGGTTGTCCTGCATTGTACACGTGCCAGACCCGGCCCCTGCACACACAGCAAAGCTGAAGGCATGGTGGGTTTGCCGGTGGAGCTGCTGCTTCACAGCTCCGACGATCCCAGTTCAATCCTGACCCTGGTGCTCTCTGAGGGGAGTTTGCACGCTCTCCCTGTGATTGAGCCTCCTCCCCCCACCCCCCCAAATTTTCTTCCACAACCCAAGATGTGACAGTTTGTGGGTTTATTGCCCACTGTGAGTTTCCCCTATTGTGAAAGTGAACAGGAAAATCTGGGGGGGACTTGATGAACATGGGGAGAATGAAGTGGGATCCATGTAGAATTGATGTAAATAGGCCACTGATGGCTGGTACGAACTCAGTGGGCCAAACGCCACATTTCCATGCTCTGACTTTGACCCCGACCTCATGCATCTGCTGGATTCTGAATGGGGCTCCAATCCTACACTCCTACTGCAGACAGAAATTACCCAGCCCTCTGGCCTATTCCAAACCCATTAAGAATGAATTTCTTGATTCTTTGAAAATTGTGGTTTTCGTCACCTCTCACACATATATCCATCACCCACAATGGGATTGACAAAGCCCAGAAACTTAACTGGGCCTGGCAGTGACCACAGGAGAAATATTGGAGTTGGGTGTCTTATAGCAATTGACTCATTGCCCAGCTCTGCAAAGGCTTTCTACTACCTGCTAGTCACAGTGGGCTGGAATACTTCCTGCTACTCAAACAACACTCTGACAGCCCTAGGGATCTCTAGGTCAAAGCAACATGGACCTCCATGGATGAGCAAAGAGATGGTAGGGTCCCCTGAAAATGACAGCACAGGTGACCAATGAATGCAAATGGCATAATTGTTTTCATAGGTCTGGATATAGAATACGAGTGTGAAACTTAACAAAAGTCTTGCTAGACTGCACTTGGAGTACTGTGTACCATTCTAATCACATTACAACGTAGCAATGGTCCAGTGGAGATTCAACAGGATGTTGCCTGGATTAGGGGTCTTTAGTTATGGGGAGGAGATTGGACAGGCTGGACTTGTTTACACGGGAGTGAAGGAGGCTGACGGAGATTTTGACCGTCTGCCCAATTTTTTTCCCCATTGTAGGGGTATCAAAAACAAGACTACACAGGTTTAAGGTGAGAGAAGTGAGTTTTAAAGAGGATCTGAGGTTAAGCATTTTTTAAAATAAATTTTTAAAAGGCAGAGTTGATATCTGGAATGCACTGGCAGAGCAGATGGTGGAATCAGATATAATCACTTCATTTAAGATGTATGTATATATACAGATACTTGGGATAGAAGGATAGTGTTGGTGGGACTCAATGGAGATGGGCAGAAAGGCTGCAAAGGGAGCAGGCTGAGGGGCCTGGTTCTCTGTGGATGACTCCGTCACCTGTAAAATATACAATTCCAAAACCCACTGCAGGTATGTGCCAGCATTTCTTCGATAACATCTCTCATATTCAAAGACTACATACTTAGAACACATGGACCGAGAAATACATCCCGTATCCAATGGATTAAGATCTACAAAATCCCCCACTATGCAGCACCACAAGAGCAGCATCACGACAAGTACTGTGGTGTTTTAAAGCAATACTCATTTCCTTGTCAAGGGTAACTGGGGAAAGACAGTTAACACTGACCTTAACATTCATATTCCCAAAGCCAGTGAAAGCGTCTCCCTCAAACGTTTCAACCGGAACCCTAACCTGTCAAATCTAACGCTGGGACAGCCTGTATGAAGTTGCAGCAATGTTCACCATCTCTCTCTACCCGAGACCATAAAAGCTTGGCTTTAGCTACAGCAGCTTCGAGCCTTGCTGACGGGACTCCATAGATGGACAACAATTTGTTAATTAAAGGCAGAGCTCATCTATGAATAAACTAAGCAGTAGGAAATAAATATCTCAACTTTCTCTTCCAGATGTTATTTATTTGTAAGGGCATTCCCCATTTGCTCATCTGTGGTCTGACAGTGCAAATGAGCTCATCTATATATTCATTTTCAAATACGAAATGTTATCTTAACCTACAGCAACCAGTACATGAAGGGAAGAGGGCAACAGATGATGAGATAATGTGTGTGTATTAAGAACCACAACAGTTTCTGTTAATGCAAGGCCTTCAAACATCCTGTGCAATCACGCACAGCTTGATACAGGGCTACAAATGAGAAGTGAGAAACAAGGTTACAGCTGCAAAGCATCAGAGGCTTCGAGGGGCATGGTCCACACTGCGAAGCCCAGGTGACTGTGGAAGACCAAAGCAGCAGAGATGCAGAAAGCCAGCTCTCTGGGAGGGTTGGGCTGGTTACAGAGAAAGATCCATAGTTTGGAAGCTTTGGCATGAAGGCTAAAAAGTGTCACTGGCAATATTACTAACATGGACTTAAATAGACTGAGAAAAAGTGGATAATTGAAGTAACGTATAGAACAATACAACTAAATAGATTATAAAACATCTGATTACAGTAGTATTAGTGTCCAGCACTTCAAACAAACCAAAAAAAACTGACCTTTGAAACCTTTCGATTATTTTCTTTACCAACTTCTCTGTGATGCCAGGGTAGCTGGCTTCAACCCTGCTCATGCTTTTTTCCAGAGCATCAATTGCTTCGGCCCTCTCTGTGTTGTCTCTGTCCTGTTCCTTCAGCTGGGTTGAGGGAGATGCACAGATTTTTAGTTCCATTCCATGTCACTCTCTCTCATGCAAACAAAGTACAGGCAAACTCTGATAATCTGTTATCTGATCATGTGGAAATCCTGCTGGCTGTTTATCGGGTCCACTTGGTGTTGACTTATATGGAGCTTTCAACACACCAGGATTCAGATTCCTGTATTCCATTCACACACTGGGGCCCTGGTTCCCTCGTTCCACCTCACATACCACGGTCCCAGTTCCCAATCTCTCACAGGGTGGGGGGGGGGGATGCAAATTCTCTCACCCCCTCTCATACTATAATGTGGCCCTGGTTCCTGTGCTCCCTCTCACACACTAGAGTCTCTAGTTCCCTCACCACCACCCCTCCCCTCCCACACCTACTGGGATATCAGTTTCATCATTCCCTCTCATACATGGGGACGCCTGGTTTCTACCCTCTCTTTACACATCAAGACATAAAACTCACCCCTTTCTGTTTCCCATACTCCCACTCACTGGAAAATGCATTACTCTACTGTTTAACAATGTTAAGGGAATCATTAAAAGGAAAAGTGTCCAGCATTCTGGAACATCTGCCAAAGTCCCCATCCTGACCGATTCCGTCTTACTGCAGGTGCCTTTACTTACCTCAGCAAAGAGAGGAGCAATCACAGTAGATATATATGATGATATTTTGGTGACATCCTGGTCCTGGATGATGAAATAACACAATGTTAACAGCTGTTTAGCCCTGTGCAAGCCAACAATGATTGAGAGCAGTGTGCAACATCACCAATCCACTAATTTCTTTGTTTTTTTACAAGATCAGTACAGACATGGATATTACAAGCTTCACTTTTATCCCTCAATTGCACCTGCATTTAGGTGACAGTCATCACTCAGAGCTTGCACTCAACTCGGGACAGAAAGTGGAGAGTTAAAGTCCCACTCCAGGAAACACAAAAATCAAGAGCCAAACCTCCCATGGCACCAGATTTCCCTTCACCATCAGATTTCTGAATGGACAATGAACCCATGTATACTACCTCACTACTTTTTTGCACGACTTATTTATAATTTATATATTTTTATTATAATGCACTGCTGCCGCAAAACCACACATTTCGCAACACAAAGTGGGGGACTAAAAATGAATGGGCCTATTTGAGAGTAAATGGCAGAGGTGGAGGGAGCAAAGGAGAAAAGAGTGGTGGGAGGGGGAATATGCGGCTGATAGGATTGCTCAGCTGAGAAGCATCATGGATCTGACGGGCAAATGGCCCTTTGTAGCATAGTAGGTAAATAATAAGAGACAACGCCCCTTACAGAGGCAATAGTAAACCACGGTCCTAGTGTTGGTGACCATTAAGATAACTCTGCTTTGCACAGGGATCCAGATCCCCGCCTCAACCAAAATCACAAGAAGCAGAGTCACAGACCACAACAGCCCTGAGACAGGCTCTTCAGCACATCTATTCCATGCCAAACTCTTATTCTTCATTCCTCTCTCATTCTCCTGCGCTTCAGGGAATAAAGCCCTAACTAATTCAACTTTTCCCAATAACTCAAGTCCCAACAACATCATTGTACATTATCTCTGTACTCCTTCAAACTTACAGATATCTTTCCTGTAGGTAGGTGGCCACAACTGCACACAATACTCTAAATTTGGTTTTACCAACATCTTACATAAATGCAATATTAACATCCCAGCTCCTGTGCTCAGCACTTTGATTTATGAACACCATAGTGCCAAAAGCTCTCTTTGTGACCTTCTCTATCTGTGACACCACTTTCAAGGAATGATGGACCTGTATTCCCAGATCCCTTTGTTCTACCACACTCCTCAGTGCCCCACCATCCACTCTACAAGACCTCCCACAGTTCACTCTCCCAAAGTGCAACACCTCACACTTGTCTGCATTAAATGCTGGCATCTGCCATTTTTCAGCCCATTTTTCCAGATAGTCCAGATCTTGCAGCCTTTGATAGCCTTCCTCACTGTCCACTACACCCTCAATCTTGTCATCAGCAAACCTTCTGATCCAGTTTACCACTTTATCATCCAAATCATTGATGAAGATGACAAACACAAAGGACCCAGTACCAATTCCTGCAGCACTCCACTACTCACGGCGGCCACTTACGGAGACAACCATTTTGTACCACTGTCGGGCTTCTCCTATTAGTCCAATGTTGAATCCAATTGACTACCTCATCTTCAAATTGAACTGCAACTTCCTGACCAACCTCCCATTGGGACCTTGTCAAAGGCCTTGCTTAGGCCCATGCAGACACCATACATCATAAATTCACACTTGCCCTTCATACATCAACATTCCTACTTGAAAAATTCTTAAGATTGGTTAGACATGACCTACCACACACAAAGTCATGTTGATATCCTTGATCAGATCCTGTCTATACAAATAGTTATATACCTGATCCCTTAGAATACCTTCCAATAATTTACCCACAACTGACGTCAGGCTCACCAGCCAATAATTTCATGGCTTATTCTTAGAGCCTTTCCTAAACAAAGTAACAAACTCGGCTATCCTCCAATCCTCTGGCACCTCACCCTTGACTGAAGGTGCTGTAAATAACTTCTCTAGGGCTCTTGCAATTTCTGTAGTAGCCTCCAACAATGTCTGAGGGGGCACCTTGTCAGATTCCAGAGATCTATCCCTCAAGACAGCAAGCACCTCCTCCTCTGTAATGCATATATGGTCCATGACCTCACTGCTCTTTTGCCTCAAATCAAGATTGTCTGTCTCCCCAGAAAATAAAGAAGCAAAAAATCCACTTAATATCTTCCCCACATCTTAATTGTAATTTCTTCTTATTTCTAGCTTCACTAGCAGGTGGCATACGTGGCAATTCTGAGGTCACCACCCTTGAGGTCCTGTCCACCTCATTGGTACCAACATGGATCACAACTTCTGGCTGCTTATCCTCCCCTTAAGGAACACCATGGACTCGATCCAAGATGTCCCTGACCCTAGCACCTGGGAGGCAACATACCATCCAGGAATTTCCTTATTACCCGCCTCTTCTCCCCCTTGCGTTCTGAGTCACAGAGACCCGGACTCAGTACCAAAGATCTGACTGCTGTATGTTTCCTCTGTTACAGTATATCACAATCCCGACAAGTATCCAAAACAACTTACTTGTTACTGAGAGAATGGACACAGAGGTACCCTGCACAGGTTGCCTATCTCCTTTCCCTCTCCTGACAGTCACCCAATTACCTGTGTCCTACACCTTTGGTGCAACTACCTCCCTGTGAACCAACGACTCTGTCTTTCAAATGAACCAGAGTTCACCCAGCCCCAGCTCCCTGAAGTGGTCTGCAAGAAGCTGCAGATGGATCCACTTTTGCAGGACATTGGAGGTCTCCCTGTCCTCCCGCATCTCGCAGGAGGAACACTCCACCGTTGTGACCATCAATTCTACTGCTGTAACTGTGCAATAAGAAAGAAAGAAAGAAACTGACAGAAACTTAGTCTCCACCACTCCTCGTCAAAGCCTCAAGCTCCTCACTCTAACCCTAGCCCACTCCCACAATGGTCACTCCACTTAAACCTAACTTATTGTTATTGACCCTTGTCCAATAATATAAACAATCTCAAGCTCTGCAGAAACCCCTGACAGGACACGCTTGCTTTTTTTTTTTGCAGGAAGTCCCAACTGAGTCACACCACCAGTGACTTCTCAACAGCCCTGGTATCTGACCTGAAGGCTCTTCCACAGTCTCACATGCCACACTGAGTAAAGTAGTAAATCACGAGGGTCATAGATAAGGTAAAGTCACAGTCTTTCTCCCCAGAGAAACAAAAACTGGGGGAATCAAAAACTAGGAGGCACGGATTTAAGGTGAGAGGGGAAAGACTTAAAAGGGACCTGAGATAGTGTTGGGTACATGGAACGAGCTGCCATATGACATTATAGAGGTGGGTATAATTTCAATGTTTAAAAGATATTTGGCAGGTACATGGATAGAAACGTTTAGAGGGATACGGGCCAAGATCTAGTCAATGGGATTGACTCAGATGGGCATCTTGGTCAGCATGGTTCAACTGGGCAAAAGGTTCATATAGTATAACTCTATGACATTGGGAGTTACAAGATTATATGTATGAGCTCAACTCTCCACTCTAGGGGCCCAGTGGAACCATTAAACACCTGACACTGTAGGGCTGAGAGTGAGGTAGAGGGGCTGGAAAGGCAGGGGGAAGGGTGGAGTGAGAAAAATGGTGCGGTTGAGAGAGGGTTCAGGTAAGAGAGCTGCTGCACTTACCGTCCCATTCTGCAGCTTCTTTGCATCCGGCTTCTTCTTCACCGTGGTGAAGGACCACTCAATGGGTCTTGTGTTCTTGTTCTCCTTGTCACTACTCCCACTGAAAGGAAGGAGGAAGAAAGAAAGACATCACAAGGTGGTCAGCAGATATTTTCTACCATCCTCAGTTTCAGGCTCAGATGTCTCACACTGCTAGACTTTCCACCGAGTCCCTCCACTCTCAGTGACTGAGCGCAGGCTTAGCCCATCAGGCACCTTGCTGGAAAACCCATTCCTCAGTGGTAACTGAAGGCAATACTCGAGCGCTCCCCTACCAATGTGCCCAAGGAACATGGGCTGGTTCTAAACCTGTCTTTCTCTGAAATTCAAGCTGCTCATCAGTCAGATAAAAGGAACAGCTGCAGGTTCTTCAGCCTATTCAGTCTGTGATGACCATCAAGCACCTATTTATACAAATCCTGCCTCAACCACATCTATTCTAGGCCCATTCGCAACAACTCACTTCCAGATTCTACCACGAAGGGCAATTTATAGAGACTGATTAACCCACGTATGAAAGAGGCTAAAGACCTTTCGGTAGAACATCCTGTTAAACTGTGGCTTCTCCACCAAGTACAGCACTCCCTCCGTACCTGAAGACTCTGCCATGACATTGAACAGAGTCTTACAGAGAAACAGGCCCTTCAGCCCATCAGCTACCCTCACACTAATCCAGGGGTTCCCATGCACCAGTACCATTAAGGGGTGTGTGGACCCCAGGTTGAGAACCCCTGCTCTAATCTCATTTTATTCTCTGCACATTTCCATCAACATCCTCCAGGCTCTCCCATTCACTCACACACGAGGGGCAACTTACAATGGCCAATTAACCTACCAACTGCACATCTTTGGGATATGGGAAGAAACCAGAGCACCCGGGGAAATACAAGTGGTGGGAGAGAGAAAGTGCAAACTCTGCACAGACAGCAACAAAAGTCAGGTTCAAATCAGGCCTCCATTGCTGATCGGAAATGGTTCTATCCACTGTGAGGCACAATCAACATCAAAACTCTATTTATTCATACAATTACAACAGAAATAGCTGGACAAATGAAAGGGACAAAGTGAGGGACACTGAGCACTGACAACAGTGCTAGGATTGAACTTTCATCTCCCAAGAACATCTCCAGGGCCGTCTTTGGCATCACTGGTATTAGTTTCATGCAGTCCACAAGGCCCCCACCGCCACCTCATCCAGAATCAGACAGCCAGAAGTTCAAATACAGTCCAGGGATCTGACCCCAGTCTCCAGGCTAACTTACTAGTGCAGTATTACTGAGAGTAGAAGTAGTTTTGCCTTGTTGAACACCCAGCTGAAGTAAGTACAGGTTTGCTCTCTGGGCTTATGAAGTACATACTTCCACAGGAGGGCACGCAGAGGTTTGCTGGGTTTGGTATCCGGGAGGAATCAGGACCAGCGAAGCAGGCTGGTCCAACACTCAATCAGTTTAGACAATGGACAAACTCAGAGAACCATAGAAAGGGGTTTGACGCTGTAGACAGTGAGAGGATGCGTCTTCCCCGCTGCTTTTAGACTTCTGAACCAATCACTTCTACAGCCCCTTCCCAGTGATGCTGGCACATTCAGGCAGTCTTGCTGTTCTATTAATGTCACTTTAGTACTATTTCAGATTGTGCTACAATGTTTGCACCACTCTGTTGTTTTGCAACCATTTGCTTTACTTATTGGTGTATTTATTATGACCATTTAGATGGTTCATTCTGTGAGCTTCACATGGTACTCTGGCATGTAGGAGAACAAACTAATCTGAAGCTGAATAAAGAGACAGCTCCTGAATCAGTTGTCATAGAGATGAGGAGGAATTTCTTTTCTCAGAGGCCTTGAATATCTGGGATACACATCCCCACACAGAGCTGGGCAGGCAGAGCCAAGAACGCCATGAAGCCAATTTTTTGCCTTATTGGGTGTACAGGAAGGAGCCAAGGCTCAGACCCTAGCAGATGTGATCTCATTGTTCTGGAGGGACAGAACGGCTAACTCCTTGCATCTACTTCTTTGCTGATATACTGAGTGCCAGTCTCTCCCCCTCAAATTCCATGTAAGTATTTAAAGGCAAATTCTCCCCAGAGTCCTGGCTATAACTTATCCTCCAATTACTCTCACTAAAAATAGTATAACCCGGCTGTTTAGGCCTCTTACAGTAGGTTCACAGAGCTTCTTTAGTATCATTTGCACTAGCAATAAATCCTAATTAAGGCTGCAGAACATATGACTCAGTGACCAAAAATAACTGGGCTAACTGAAAGCTGCCTATTCACAGTCAACAAACACGGAGATAACTTGAGCTAACACTGTCCCAACCAAGAGAAACAAGCAGAGGCCTTTGATTATTGACGAATCCATTTTTAAATATGCATTGTGCTGAGTTAGTCTGGTGGAACAGAATGGGAAGATCCCACTGGTCAGGAGTGTTAGCAATCAGCAATGATATATAGGATTTTGTACTGATACCAGAGTTTTAGTTACAAATTCAGGGCTTTCCTGCATGTAGTTCAATGTAAAAATCACACAGTGATGTTCAGGAAATACAAAAAGAACCTGGATAGGTTTCTGAGGAGATTCACAAGGGCAATTATTTGGATGTTATACAGAGACGGGAGAAGTTGTTCTCAAGAATTATACAGTCCTTCTGCCTACTGTCCATCGCCCATCCAGTGTACACTAATCCCACTTTATTCTCCAGACAAAGCTAGATTTTATATTCACACACACTGAGCAACTCACAGCAGTCAATTAACCTACAGGCATCATTGGGATGTGTGGGAAAAAGACAGAGTGCTTGGGGGGGGGGGGGGTAAATTTGTGTTGTCCCAGAGAGAACATGCAAATTTGACACAGACAGTACCCGATCTCTGAAGCCACAAGCCAGCTGTTCTGCCTGCCATGCCACTGGTCTTGTGGGCTGGTCTGATTGAGGCATTTATGATAAGGAAGGGCAGATCAAGGGACAGAGAAGGAAGATGAATGGCAAAAGGGCCAAAAGTAACATTCAGAACAAAACTTGCCCTAGAGCAAGTACAAACGTTTATAGGTCACACTTGGAATGGATAGCAAATGGGATTTCATGGCAGATAATTCAACAATAACTACCCCTCCTCACAGTCCCCCACCCTGCTCTCATGACTATACCCCTCTCCCACATGAAACCACCACGGTGGGCTTCACAGCTGAACAGGTGAGAAGACAGTTGAAACATCTCCACCCAAGCAAGGCTGCAGGCGGATGGTGTCAATACCAGGGTGTTCAAAGCCTGTGCCCCTCAGCTATGTGGAGTACTTCGCCATGTCTTCAACCTGAGCCTGAGTCTCCAAAGGATTCCTGTGCTGTGGAAGACGTCCTGCCTCGTCCCTGTGCCGAAGACGTCATGCCCCAGCGGCCTCAATGACTACAGACCGGTGGCATTGACCTCCCACATCATGAAGACCCTGGAGAGACTTGTTCTGGAGCTGCTCCGGCCTATGGTCAGGCCACACTTAGATCCCCTCCAGTTCACCTACCAGCCCCGACTAGGAGTTGAGGATGCCATCGTCTACCTGCTGAACGGTGTCTACGACCATCTGGACAAACCAGCGAGCACTGTGAGGGTCATGTTTTTTGACTTCTCCAGTGCGTTCAACACCATTCGCCCTGCTCTTCTGGGGGAGAAGCTGACAGCGATGCAGATGGATGCTTTCCTGGTGTCATGGATTATTGATTACCTGACTGGCAGACCACAGTACGTGTGCTTGCAACACTGTGTGTCAGACAGAGTGATCAGCAGCACTGGGGCTCCACAGGGGACTGTCTTGTCTTCCTTTCTCTTCACCATTTACACCTCGGACGTCAACTACTGCACAGAGTCTTGCCATCTTCAGAAGTTTTCTGATGACTCTGCCATAGTTGGATGCATCAGCAAGGGAGATGTGGCTGAGTACAGGGCTACGGTAGGAAACTTTGTCACATGGTGTGAGCAGAATTATCTGCAGCTTAATATGAAAAAGACTAAGGAGCTGGTGGTAGACCTGAGGAGAGCTAAGGTACCAGCGACCCCTGTTTCCATCCAGGGGGACAGTGTGGACATGGTGGAGGATTACAATTACCTGGGGATACGAATTGACAATAAACTGGACTGGTCAAAGAACACTGAGGCTGTCTACAAGAAGGGTCAGAGCCATCTCTATTTCCTGAGGAGACCAAGGTCCTTTAACATCTGTCGGATGGTGCTGAGGATGTCCTACGAGTCTGTGGTGGCCAGTGCGATCATGTTTGCTGTTGTGTTTTGGGGCAGCAGGCTGAGGGTAGCAGACACCAACAGAATCAACAAACTCATTCGTAAGGCCAGTGATTGGCTGGGGGGATGGAACTGGACTCTCTGACGGCGGTGCCTGAAAAGAGGATGCTGTCCAAGTTGCATGCCATCTTGGACAATGTCTCCCATCCACTACATAATGTACTGGTTGGGCACAGGAGTACATTCAGTCAGAGACTCATTCCACCGAGATGCAACACAGAGTGTCATAGGAAGTCATTCCTGCCTGTGGCCATCAAACTTTACAACTCCTCCCTTGGAGGGTCAGACACCCTGAGCCAATAGGCTGGTCCTGGACTTATTTCCGTCTGGCATAATTTACATATTATTATTTAATTATTTATGGTTTCATATTGCTATATTTATACTCTATATTCTTGGTTGGTGCAACTGTAATGAAACCCAATTTCCCTTGGGATCAATAAGGTATGACTATGACTAGAGCAGTATACAGGGAGGTGAATATGTTCAGTATAGAACATAGAAGAGTACAGTATAGTTACAGGCCCTTCAGCCCATGATATTGTGCCAACCCTTTAACCTATTCCAAGAGCAATCTAACCCTTCTCTCCTACATAGCCCTCCATTTTTTTTCTATCATCCCTGTGCTGGAGGATTTGCAGGGTTAAGGGGAAAGGGTGGAGAAGGTGGAATGATCTCACTGTGAGCCAGAAAAAACTCAACAGGTTGCGTAGCCTCCTGTAACTGAATGGTTCAGCTCTCCTGCAGATTACGTGATTTGCAGCTTTCTCCAACTGGATTAATAGACAACGCTTGAGCTGATGTGAATTTAAACCAGAGTTACTATTACAATGTATCCTCAATGTCTCGTACTATGTTGCAGGAGGTCTGTGTCAGCTTTTAATGCATGCTAATCCATTAGTGCTGCACTGTAACTCACCAGCCCTGACAAACTAGTTTGTTCCATCTATTAATATTTTTCAGTATTAGGAATATTTCAGACAGCAGGGTTTAAAAGATTACAAACTGTCTTCCTTGTGTTTCAATCTGCAGTTTCTTATGCTTCCGTGGTTACTATTTCTTCATTTGAACGTGGTGCAGCTGCCTCAACTCCAGAGAACTGGCCTCAGATGCCATGAAATAGTGTGGAGTTTTGCATGTTCTCCCTGCAACATGTGCGTTTCCTCCTACGTGGGTAGATTAACTGATCACTGTAAATCGGTCTGTGTATAGATGGGAGACAGAATCTGGAGCGAGCTGATGGGAAATAAAGTGCTGCATTCATACCTGCTTCCACCACCTTCCCAGGAGAGCATCTTCCAAGCATCTACCACTTTCAGTGTAAATAAAAAAATGCCTGACATATCCTTACGATCACCCTACTCACCTTAAAGCTATGTCTTTTCGTATTTGACATTCCTACCCTACCAAAAAGAGTCTAAGCCTTTACATTTATTTGGTTCTCATATTACAAATTTCTGTCAGGTCACCCCTCAGCATCTGATGCCCAGAGAAAACAACCCACATTTGTCTAACTTCTCCTTAAAGTAATACTCTCTTTCCAGGCAACATCTTAGTAAAGCTCGTCTGCATCCTCTCCAAAGCCTCCACTTATAGAGCACGGCAATCAAACTCCACACATCATTTCCATTGTGACCTATCCAAAGCTTCATACAGATAAAACGTGACTTCCTAACATTTATATGCAATGCTGTGACTGATGAGGGCAAGTATCCTGCCTGCCTGCCTTCTTTACCACCCTATCTGTGTTGCTCCTTTCATGGAGCTGTGCACTTCTAAGATCCCCCTGTACATCAATCCTCCTAAGGGTCCTGTCATTTACTGCGCAACTTTCCTCTTACGTTTGATCTCCCAAAGTTCAACATCTCATGCTCATCTGGATGAAGCTTCATCTGCTATTTTTCTACCTAAATTTTTAACTGAACTATTTCCTGCTATTCTCTGACAGCCTTTCTCACTATCCACAACTCCTCCAATTTCTGTGCTATTTGCAAACCTCCGAATCACTACCTACATTTTCATCCAATCATTTACATACACATACACCCACACTATATATAACCGTGCAAACTCCAGACATACTGTAGCCAAGGTGGGGATCTAACTCACAGGAGTTCTGAGGCTGCTGTACTACCTGCTGCACCAGAGTGGTGGAAATTTGTTGTACTAGTGGCCCAGGGCAAACTCTGCAACTTGTACTCAAACAGCTGCATCAGAGCTTCACACTGTAATTGTTTGATTTATATTATAACATCACAGCTAATGTAGAAAGTAGTTTAATTATTTCTCCACAAAGACACAGAAATATTCAAAAGCTCATTAAAAGCTTTCCCGATCATTACATTTTCCATTCAGTATATACCTTCAGTTGATACAAGGGAGCAGGCTACTTAACTGTTCCAACTTGACCATAGTATTAAAAGAGCTTAGGCTCTCCAGTATTTGATATTTTCACCCAAGGAAAAACTAACTGCCCCACCCAAGCCTTTCATAATTTTATATACTTGAATCAGGTCATCTTTCAGTCATTGACATTCCAGAGAAATCAATCTAAGATTACCCAATGTTGCAAATACTCTCTAATAGAAGCAACATCCTGTTCATGTAAATATTCACTGGACTCTACATTCATCATCAGAGATCCTCTCCACCCAGGCCATGCTCTTTTCTCCCTGCTGCCATCAGGTAGAAGGTAGAGGAGCTTCAGGACTCACACCACCAGGTTTAAGAACAGTTACTAACCCTCAACCATCAGGCACTTGAACAAGAGGATAGGTACACTCATCTATTGAAATGTTTCCACAAACAATGATCTCACTTTTAAGGACTTTCTATCTTGTTTATTTCATGCTCTCATTATTTATTGCTATTTATTTATATTTGCATTTGCACAGTTTGTTGTCTTCTATGCTCTTTATTCCTCTTCCATTGATCCTGTTTTCAGTTACTGTTCTACGGATTTGCTAAGTATGCCTGCAGAACAAGAATCTCAGGGTTGTATGTGGTGACACGCATGTACCCTGATAATACATTTTACTTTGAACTTTGACTTTCTATGTCCCTTAATAAGAAACTTCCATCATTCTTACTGGAAGAGGACATGTTATGGGAAGTGAATGGATAGACTGGGCCTCTTTTCCCTGGAGCTAAGGCGAATGAGGGGTGATAGACGATTATGAGAGGCATGTATAGAGTTGAGACTCGCCTGAATTGTTCAGTATTCTGGCAGTTAACATTTGACCTCTGGATTATTAATCCAGTAATTTCTTATATATTCAGAGATTAGATTAGAAAGCACTTACGAATCTGACTCATCAGAACTAGAGTCATCATCACTGTGCCCTTCTGCTTTCCACCTCTTGTACCCATCGATTAGTTCTGTGAGATAAGAGGTCTTCTTGCAGTTTTTAAGGATGAACTTGTGTTTCAACAGTTCCTTGGCTGTTGGACGCTAAGCAGAAATGGAAAGCGAGAATCAATACCTCTTCAGGCTGTACTAAGACACTCAGACTGACAGAGAATTTTAGATCAATGACCTGTTAGCAGAACTTCGATCTACATACAGTTGCAACAAAAAGTTCGTGAACATTTTGAAATTACTTGTTTTTTTGCATTAAATACTCATACAATATGGTCCAATCTTCATCCAAGCCACAATAATAGACAGGCACAATCTGCTTAAACTAATAACAGCCAAACAAATGTTAATTCTCCTCGTCAATACTCAGTAAATCTTTTAAACAATCAAGGTCCAAGTTCAAAAAAGTATGTGAACCTCTGGGGTAATGCCTTCTAGCTATTTGGAATTAATGAGATTAGAGGTGTGGGTTGCCCTGCCCTATAAAAAAGACCAAGTCAGGTTACTGACAGCCTGCTCTTCTCAAGGAAGATCTGTTTCTATGCACCATGTTTCAATCAAAACAACTTTCAGAGGACCTTAGGAGAATTGTAGAGATGCAGGAAGCTGGAAAGGATACAAAAGCATATTTAAAGACCTGAGTGTTCATCAGTCTACAAGAGAAACTGTCTACAAATGGAAATTCAGTACTGTTGCTATTCTCCCTAGGAGTGGTCATCCTGCAAAGATCACACCAAGAGAACAACAGGCAATGCTGAAGGAAGTGAAAATGAGCCCAAGGACAACAGCAAAAGCCCTGCAGAAATATCCAGAACTTCCTAAAGTCTCTGTTCATGTGCCCATTATAGGAAAGTGCTGAACAAGAATGGAGTTCATGGAAGGACACCATATTGAAAACGCTGGCTCTCTAAAAAAAAACATATTGCTGCATGCCTCAGGTTTGCAGAAGACTGCTTCGATGTTCCTCAACCCTTCTGGGGCACCTCAGGGCCTAGACAGCTTGCAATCATTGAAAGAACAATAAAGTCAAAATTTAACGAAGACATTATACAGGAGAATGGCAGGTTAGCGGTTCGTCACCTGAAGCTTAGTAGAAGTTGGATGATGCAACAAGACAATGATCCGAGACACAAGAGTAAATCAACAACAGAATGGTTTAAAAAGAAAATTTGTGTTTTGGAATGGCCAATTCAGTGTCCAGACTTTAAATCAATTGAGATGCTGTGGCCTGACCTGAAGAGGGTTGTTCATGCAAGGTATCCCAGAAATATTGATGACTGAAACAATTTTGTATGGAGGAATGGTCTAAAATTCCTCCTTGCTGTTGTTCAAGTCTGATCAGCAGCTACAGGAAACGTTTGATGGAGGTTGTTGCTGCTAAAGGAGGTTCTACCATAGTAAAATACAAGGGTTCACGTACTTCTTCCAGCCTGGATTGAATGATTAAGCAATGTGTTCAATAAAGACATGGAAAGTATAATTGTTTGTGTGTTATTAGTTTAGGTAGATTGCATTTGTTATTTTATGAGCATTTAATGCAGAAAACCAGGTAACTGGAAAGGGGTCACAAATTTTTTCTTGCAACTACATATCATTAGCTCTGGTGCCACCTCCATAGACACTTCCTGACCTGCTGAATGTTTCCATCATTTTCTGTTTTTATTACAAATTTCTGGAACCCGCTGTTATTTTCTCTTTCAGTAGAACATTGCCTGATCATTCATGGCATCTTACTGGTCTGGATAAACTCTAGGCATAACTTAACTGAACCTTCCACACTTTCTCTTCATGTGCATACTGAAATACAAATGCAAGCAATTTATTATTAACTGCCACTCTGTTCTCAGAACTATGCAGTGTTCTTGTCTGAAATGGCTGCAGTCTGAGTTCTATGTGTATGAAGGAAACCATTACTCAACCCCTTCAGACTTTTGATGAAGCCGTATTACAGCCAAGGCAATGGAACAATAGCACAGTGTAACGCTCACTGAAGGGACAGGGATCAGATCTCCCCCCAAGCAAACATGTGGTGGAAACAGATGCTACTCAAACATGAGACGGAACCCTGAAGCCAATCCCGCTGATACTTACAAAGGATGGGTCCTTATTTAGGCATGCGTCCACAAATTCCTTAAAAGATTTGCTGAACTCTCCTTCCAACGTTGGTGGGTTGTTTTTGGGTATAAGGAAAAGAACCCTCATGGGATGCATGTCAGAGTTGGGTGGCTCACCCTTGGCCAATTCAATGGCAGTAATTCCCAAAGACCAGATGTCTGCCTGGAGGGAGAGAGACAGTAAATTTACAACACCACACACAGTAGCTCAGCAGTTGTGGCCAGATAAAAGGAAGCACAATTCTGTATTAAATTACCCAATTGAATGGGACAGAAGCCAGAAGCGCGGGGGGGTGGGGGGTGGTGAGGGAGAGTCTAATCCCTGGAAGAGATTTCAGAGTGTAGTACCAGGAGTAAGGTAAGTGGGGAGGGATGAGTGGACAAGGGACATCTACCATCCCATTCACCTTGTCTCCAGCACATAATTTGGGTTCTCTTGTAGCCACCCATTTCAATTCCATTCCTCATTCGACACATCAGTCCATGGCCTCCTCTACAACCACAATGAGGCCAAACCCAGGTTAGATGAGCAACACCTTATATTTCGTCTGACTAACTTCTAACTAGATGGCATGATCAGAAGTTTGGTAATTGCCCGCTGCCCCCTTCATTATTCCCCATTCCTGTTTTCCCCCACTCCCCTTATCTCCTTACCTTCCCCTCACCTCTGTCTGGTGCTCCTCCTCCTCCATTCTTGCTCATGGTCTTCTCCCCTCCTCTATCAGATTTCCCCTTCTCCAGCCCTTTACCTCTTTCATTAATCCACTTCCAAACTCTCTTCTTCACCCCTCCCCCTCTCTTGGTTTCACCCATCACCTACCACCTTGTACTTCTTCCTCCCTTCCCCCACCTTCTTACTCTTGACTTCTCATCCTTTTCTCCAGTCCTGACGAAGGGCCACAGCCTGAAACGTCGACTCTTTACTCTTTCCCCCAAGATACTGCCTGACCTGCTGAGCTGTTCCAGCATTCTGTGTGCGTTTCTTTGGAGTTCCAACATCTGCAGAGTTTCTCGGGTTTGTGAAGCTAATGTAAAGTTGTTTCAAGATGCCATTGTGTTTAACAATTGAAATGCCAGGAGAACTTAAAAGCTGAAGGTTTAGGGCAGCAGAAGAATACACAGAGCAATATAGAAATGATGCACTGAATGGGCTCAGTTGTGAAGCCAGCTACCATACTGCTCTTACCTTCGAGTCATATGCAGACTGCTGAATGACCTCTGGTGCCATCCAGAACGGAGTGCCAACAAATGTGTCCCGTTTGATCTGGGTATCCGTCAGCTGTCCGGCCACGCCAAAGTCCGCCAGCTTCACATCGCCTTGCTCAGATAACAAGACATTGGCAGCTAGAGGAGAGATGCAAGGAGTTGAGAAACACTTCACACCATAAAACTGAGGCTACGTCCACACTATGCCGGATAATTTTGAAAACAAAGCTTTATCTCTTCGTTTTGACCTTCTGTCCACACTGCAACGGCGTTTTCATCCCCCGAAAACAGAGATTTTCGAAAACACTCTCCGGAATGTGTAAATTTGAAAACGATTGTTTCGCGTTGTAGTGTGGACGGGGTAAATGGAGAGATTTAAAAACGTTGTCATGACAACACCACAACAACAATGCTTTTTCTGCTTCTGCTTGGGACTGCACAAGCATTGCTGGACGGCTGTTCTTGGTTCTTGATCCTCCAAAACATTCCGCATGGAATTTAAACTGGAAGTGGCTTTCAAGCTGGTCCTCTCGGTTTCTCCGATTGCATCCTCTGTTCTTCCACCCGTACCCTCCGGTCTCCCAGTCTGCGGTGGTCGTACCTTCTATCTCCTGTACCCCGGGGTCTCCAAGCTGGCACCGTCACTGACTGACCATTGCTGTTATAACGCGCAGTCGGTGTGAACGGCGTGAGAGTTAAATTGTAAAGTGAGCTTTTTTGACTAGATCCCCTAAATTGATTTGATTGAGTCTATATTTAAAAATATTAATGTCAGAAATACTGAGCAGATTCCACTCTCTTAGTTCTTGATCCTCCAAAGTATTCTGCATGGAATTTAAACTAGAGTTGGCGGAGGGTGGGTTTAAGGAGGAGATTTTTGAAGAAGAAAAGCTGCCTTAAATGTAATTGGGTTTGGTTGTGTGACTGTGTTAGGATTAAGACTATTTCATGCTTGAATTGTGCAGGGGGAAAATGAATTGCTGTACACATCTGACTTCGTAGTTAGTATTTCAAATTGAGTTGAGTGCCCCCTTCTGCTCCTAATAGGTTTGGGTTTGATGTGGGATTGGATGTTGAGTTGACCATTTAACATTTTGTAATGGTTGATCTTGGGTAGAGGACGGTCTCATGCATGTGTTGTGTACTTTATTGTCTACGTTAATAGCTTGTTTGAAGTTAAACATCTCCACTGCTTTGCTGACTTTGTAGTCGTTTGTAACTTGCAGAAACAGCTCGAATTCATTGTCTATCGAAACGAAGATTTTCCCAGTTTTCTTTGTATTCCTCGAAGACATTGTTGAAAACTTTCTTTCGCTGTTGTTGTAGGTACTCTAGTTTTTGACCAATGGAAATAGCACAATGCCACTGCGGAAACGTAAATATTATACCGTTTCCTCTTCGCTTGTTTTCTGTAGATGTGTCTGCGCATGCCCAGTAGGAGTAGATTCGCCCAAATATCTGTTTTAGTGTGGACAGAGATATTTTGAAAAACACCTAGTGTGGACGCCTGTTGTTTTTACTCGAAACCGGCATTTTCAAAATTATCCGGTCTAGTGTGGACATAGCCTGAAACTCAGTTGTGCTGAAGTCACAGCTTACCTTTAATGTCTCTGTGGATCTTCTTCTCTGAGTGCAAGTAGTCCAAACCTTTGAGGATTTCCCTCAACATGGTAGCAATCTGGAATTCATCAAAGGGTCCAGCCCGGAGCTGAAAGAGAAATTTCCATTACTAACAGGCAACACAGACTATTTATTATAAACATCCAAGAATTCAGGCATTATAACAGTACTTGAGCAAATGCCAATTTTCTTGAAAGTTGCAAAGGAGACTCTTCGAAACTGCTCGGGAAAGTGCAAGAGGCAGAATACACTGCAGTTAGAAGCTGAACAGATAGAGGTATTGAGTGGAGAATACAGCTGATATCAGAGGCCTCCTCTGCAATAAGTACTCAGACTTTTCCAGCATCTCGTGTGCTTCACAGACAAGGAAGAACATTTGAGGGGCAGTGATTAGAATCTGTGGAGGTTGGTGGAAACCTGCAGATGGACGGTCGATGACTGGCATGGACTGGGGGGTGGGGGTGTCGTATCACTCTACAAGACTCACACAAAACATGTTACACAACAAGGTGACGTAGCTAGGGATTCTCCAGGTTTGGTCTCATGACCAGAGCTCTGAGATAATGGAGAGA
Organism: Mobula birostris; assembly: GCF_030028105.1. Taxonomy (NCBI): domain Eukaryota; kingdom Metazoa; phylum Chordata; class Chondrichthyes; order Myliobatiformes; family Myliobatidae; genus Mobula; species Mobula birostris. The sequence goes on from NC_092379.1 coordinate 66,908,477, forward strand.
CTTGCGTGTGCCAGTGCATGATACGCAAAATCTAATACAGCAAGTAGGAATGCAACCAGAAAGTTAGAATTTATTGCAAAGGGAACTGAATACAAAAGTTAGGAAGTTATGCATCAGATATAAATGGCACTGGTGAGACCATATATAGAATACCATATAGACTACTGGCGTCTATTTCGAAAGGGTTGCTCATGCATTGGAAAGATGTTAAAGGCTTATGACAGTCATATCTAGAATGGGAAATGCTGTCTCATGAGAAAAGGTCAGAGGTTAGGCACTGAAGTTTAGAAGAATGAAATTTAAAGGCCTTGATTGAAATATATATGGGGAGGCATGGAGAGGGAACTTCCTCTTGTGAGAATCTGGAGATGAGCATCATAGTTTAAAAATAACAAGATACCCATTTAAGAAGGAGCTGAGTAAAACCTCTCTCAGAGGATTGAGATCTTTGCAACTCTATCTTGAAGGGCACAAGAAGCAGAGCCTTTGAGTATTTTACGGCAAGGTTTTCCATATGAAGTGGGCTAAGCAGGAATATGGTACTGAGGTCACATTCAGATTTGCCATGACCTGATTGAATGTTGAGGTAATTGCGAAGGGCTCCACCTCCCAAACCCATAAAGCTATGAACATTACAATCTCCGAAGACTGAGCTGAAAAATCCAGGGGAGCCAAACACTATTAGAAGTTAATTTTTTTCTTCCTTCCAAAGAGGTAGTCCAACCTACTTTACTTTCTAGTATTTCGCAGTTGCATTTTCAGTTTCCACAGCATTGGCCTGTCAGTTCCATGTTGGAATGCTTCCTGCAAGGAGGCCAGATATTTAGCTCCTATCCACTCCCTCCCCCAGCAAACTCTAACCTCTGACACCTGCAAAAGGGATCTTCACCCACACTGTAACTGTAGATCCAAAAGTAGGGGAGTCTGTTGCTAAGACGCAGCATATAGATACATGGTACAGAAACAGGCCCATCACATTCCTGCTGACCACTTACACCAGGCAGATTCAGAGCTGATCTAGATTGACTGGAACCTGTTAATAAGTGGAGACAAAGAGACTGACGATGCTGAAAACTGGCACACAAAAAAAAAACTACTGGAAAAACCCAGTGGGTCATGTAGCATCTGTGGAAGGAAAGAGATGGTCATCTTTTGGGTTGAGGTCCTGCAACATGACTTCACCAGCAGTGACTAATCCCAGTCTGTCTCAAAAAATATAGCAGCAGTCCAACCAACCCATTAAGTCTGTGCCAGATCTCAGAGTGAGGCTGCTCCCCCCAACCCCAGGATCGTCACCTCCTCCAAAATTCCACCACTTCCCTACACATGAGGGGCAATTTACAGCAGGTAATTAACCATCAATTGCATCCTCCTACTCAACAGCCCATCTGCACATATTTCCGATTCGCACCTACATTTACAGCAATCTACAGCAGCTAATTAACCAACTTGTACATCTCTGCTATGTGGGAGAAAAGTTCAAAGCAAATTTTATTATCTAAGTACACGTATATCACCATATACAACCCTGAGATTTATTTTCCTGTGGGCATACTCAGCAATTCTATAAAATAGTAACTATAACAGGATCAATGAAAGATTAACGAGAGTGCTGAAGACAATAAACTGCAAATGCAAATATCAATAAATAGCAGTAAATACTGAGAACATGAGTTAACAAGATAATGAATCCTTAAAGTAAGATAATTGGTTGTGGGAGCATCTCAATGGATGGGCAAGTGAGTGTGGTTATCCCCTTTTGCTCAAGAGCTTGATGGTTGAGGGTTAGTAACTGTTCTTGAACCTGGTGGTGCGAGTCCTGAGGCTCCTCTACCTTCTACCTGATGGCAGCAGCAAGAAAAGAGCATGGCTTGGGTGGTGAGAACCTCTGATGATGTTGCTCAGGGGAATCCCACACAATTCAAGAGAGAATGTGTAAGCCCCAAACAAACAGCACTCTAGATAGGGACTGAAGCCAAGTCTCTAGAGCAGGTAAGCTCCAGATCCAGCCACACTGTTGCACTTGGGGGTCAGAATGCTGCCCCGTGGTTCAACCAGGGACTTCCTACCCACGACAGAATGATTGAAGAAACCACTACTGAAGTGATGGGCTACAGGGCCTGTCTAACGCTACACAGTCCTCTGACACTGGGAGGAGTGCTGAGCACCAGGAGATGAGAAGGAGGTTTCCATGGATGGAAGGACAGCATCTCCCCGTGCAGGGAGGAAGAAAACTCTGAGAAGAATTTGATTGCGACCGCTAGTGAAGCAGGACAGCGTTCACTGAAGGGACAGAAGTGCTAATTGCTATGCTTAGAAACATTAATGGCCTCATTATTGCTGAGGTCTTGCTGTTTCTTGGTCCTGCAGCCAAAGCCTTGCAGTGGTGTGGATTGTAAACAGCTGTGAAAAGACAGGTGATGCAGATGTCAGTGGCAGCTTCTTGTGGAAGTTATGCAGTAATACATTAAGAATGGGGACTTAGAAACTGTCAAATGACAACACTGCACTTGAGCATCAATTCTGGGAGTAATCTGTAGTCAGCTTGCAAACACTCCTGCCAATATTTTCAGATTATTAGTATGTGCCCTTTCCTTGCCTCTAACTTCATTCAACCC